>NW_028295783.1:542500-2036121 GCF_964341445.2 Mesoplodon mirus | reverse complement strand
GAGCCAAGCTCACTGTGGTGTGTGTGGCTCTGAGCATTAAGGCAATGCTGGAGGGTAACCCTGACCAGCAGAGCTTGGAGTGCTTCTTGTCTCTTCCTGTTCTACCTCATTTGTTTTATCCCTTCCAGGGAGAAGAAAGGACCCTCGGGAGAGTAGCAGACAGAATGCCGTGGTCTGAAGGAGGATGAAGGGACCGGCACTCAGTCTAACATCATATGACAATAGAAGCGTCCTATGCAATAAAGGGCATTTTCCAAACCTTTCCTGGAGCTTTTATTTAATGACATTTTTCTATCTATGCATCTATCTGTCATCTACATCTGTATCTTTCAAGGTTTGTGAACAAGCTTTCACATAAGCACTAGAGACGTCCGCCAGCATTTTCCAGAAGAGGCCTGCAAATTGCTGGGGACTCCTCACAAATAGGGAACAGCCACAACCCCTGCCACACAGACTATGCGCGTGGCCCTCCTGACGTACTCCCACTCTCTCTCTGAATTTCCCAACGTCTGAGATGAGGGTGCTGACTGGAGGCAATGATCACGTGCAGGCTGAATCTTCTCCAGATTCTGATTCTCTTCCTGGGCATATCGTCCTTAAGCACAGTCTCCATGTCCCTGGCCACACTGATCTCTCTCCTTCAGTCCTTCCCTCCCTCCCTCTCCTGCCTCCCAGTGCAGAGAATACTTTTTTGCATTTGAGACGACATTTATTTTTGGTTCACAGAATTCTCACCTGTTCTACTGTGGCCTCCGTTGTGAACATTCCAAAGCTGAGACTTTTCTGTTTTTCTCCCTCATTTCTGCTGAGTCTTTACCTTCCTAATGCAGTGAACTCACAGTGCCTAGCTGACTGGATGGGGAAAAAAATCCAGGGAGCAAAGAGAAATAATAAAAGAATATATCAGTTAATTTTTCATAGTGTTATCCAACTACATATTTTTAAAATTTTGGAATAATATTAGGAATCTTCTCTTTATAAAAAACTGAATTATCGGGCTTCCCTGGTGGAGCAGTGGTTAAGAATATGCCTGCGAATGCAGGGGTCATGGGTTCGAGCCCTGGTCTGGGAAGATCTCACGTGCCACGGAGTAACTAAGCCCGCGTGCCACAACTACTGAGCCTGCGCTCTAGAGCCCGTGTGCCACATCAACCGAGCCCACGTGCCACAACTACGGAAGCCTGCGTGCCTAGAGACCATGCTCCACAACAAGAGAAGCCACTGCAATGAGAAGCCCGTGCACCACAGCCAAGAGGAGCCCCCGCTCACTGCAACTAGAGAACGCCCGCTAGCAGCAACAAAGACCCAATGCAGCCCCAAATAAATTAATTAATTTTTAAAAATTGAATTAGTTTCAAGGGTACAATGTATAAAAGTACAATAAAAGCCCCCCTTCATAACCCCCCAACCCCACTCTCAAGATGGAATCGATATGCTGTGATACAATTTATAGTCGTAGTACTACTCCTCCTCCCACCACATCCGAAATCCTCTGAGCCAGGTGCAGCAGCTTCCTTTCACAATGCTAGGACCCGCCACAAGACACATGATAATCCCTTTGGACATTTCAAGGAGTGGCACCAAGGGAACAGTACCAGGGAAATGCCACTGACAGCTCAGAATATCCATGGCATTTCTAGAGCCTCGGCACTGCTCTTGCTCTGGGAATGAAGGTCCAAAAAGCACATCGGAGAATGTTCATAGTTGTAAACAAGCTCCACCTTTGAAACACAATCTACATAGAACCACATATACAAGCCTGCACGATGGATGAAGCCAAGGTCTCCTCCATGATTTCCCTTCTGACCACCTTATTGTCTCCTCAACCATAAAAGGTGAACTTGAAACTCAGGACCTTGCCTTGTCACCAGAAACATCCAAGCTTGGATCAGTCTTTCTAAGACCAGATACTTGCTCTCTGAACTATTAGAGACTTGTCACATACACACAGGTAGAACAGGATTATTTCTATCTACCTGGGGACTTGGAGTCTTTCACATTGCTCCTGTTAAAACTCTCACAACAGCAAAACTTTACCTACAAAGGGTTCAAGCTATGACACTCCCAACTTCCACAAACCTCCTCAGCTCTTGTGAGTCACGTGCAGCCAATTCCAGGAATTGGAAACATGGTTGTGAGGATGAAACTGACTTTGGGGCTCCCCTTGGATATGGTCTTCCAGACTTACCAAAAGGCCATTAAGAGGAAGGTTTACCCCACCTCAGGGAAACCCGAGGCAGTACTTGCAGTCAAGGGCTGGCCATGGCTTCTGAGCTACATCCAAAAAGAATTTCATACTCTACCTGGATCTGCTGAAGCCATTTCTGACTGTCCGAGAGCCAGCATGTACCGTTCCTCAACTGCCTCCATTGTGGATCATCAGTAGGGCTGTCAGATTTAGGACATAAAAATACAGGATACCCAGTTAAACTTGAACTTCACATGAATAATAAGTCATTATTTTTAGTATAAGTAGATCCTATGAACTATTTGGGGCATACTTATCTTCAAAATGTACTTGTTGTTTTTCAAACATTCATATTTAACTAAACAGTCAATATTTTATCTGTCAACCCTACTCAGCAGAAATGATGGAGGCTCATAGAGATCCAGGAGACGCCTCAGCGCCTCCTCAGCTTTTATTTCTACGTCCTGGACAGCGAGCACGAACCTTCCACTCCCAGTCAGTGGCTAGAATGGAGGATATTCTCTGTTTTAGAGCTTTTTCTACTTGTCATTGTTATTATCTTCCTTATTTTAAAGAGATGTTTATTTTTCCCCAATCTTAATAGCTCATCCAAAAGTATTTCAAAGTTCATTAGAGAAGGGAAAACAATATGGTTCTGAAAAGTGAAGGAAACCGCCTGGTGTTTAGTAAAGAAGTAGTAGGGAGACTGAAAAAGCCAAACTTAATAAGCAGATCTCTCCAAGGGTATTTTCAGAGCTTGATACCCTCCCACACCCTGAAAATATTATTACATCAAGAATGTAGAACTGCTAACCAAATGTAAGGCTCCCATATGATTCTATCAAACTGAGGATGCTTCTTTACTAAGCAGTGAGCACACTTGCTGTCCCAGGGACCTTGGCAGTTGCAACGTAGGGCTCTTCCCTTTGGGATGGAAACAGCAAGTTTTCCTGTGGTCTACACGCTGGCCCCAAAAATACGACACTCCCAATACTTGTCAACTTTAAGTATTTTTCTACATATCTCCATTTTTCTGTTACTATTTGGACTACATCCTAGACTTGACACTACATAAATTGCATTCAAGAAGCTATTTTTAAAAGTTGGTAGGAAACCTTAAATCTATGGCTTGCAGTCCCTGGCTTACTTTCATCCAGGTGCATAAGGGTTTTCAAAAGTAGTCAGGTTAGTTACCCTGTATCACAGCCCCACGCTTGTGTCACAGATATAAAAATGGAACATGATATTTAAGGTTTTAGTTGCCAAATCATCAAGCCTCCCAGACAGAGGCAATAGAGCAAAATGATTACAGAGGCATGGATTTTGATTTGCTCCAGTGTCTTGGGCAAGTCACTTGCCTCTGTATTTATTTGTACTTATCTGCACTTATCTGTCACTTGGGGGTCATAATTGTACCTGGTCCATGGGTACGCTGTACAAATGATCTGTAAAGTAGTTACAAGAAACCGACACAGAGTAAGCACTCCACAGACATTGGCTATTAGCTATTGGAAATATTTCTCCGTGAAACAGATGACATTATCCGTGGATGACTCGGTGGGAGACAGTGAATCACAGAATCACAGCATGTTGAAAGTGACCTAGTTCACACTCTAATGTGAAAAGAAGAAAAGTGTGCATGGGTAGAAAATGTCTGAAACTTTACACAACAAAGAGTTCATCATGTTAACTTGGAGGATTAGAATAAATCAGGAAAGGAGGAAAGAAAAACTTGAGTGTAATTCAATTTCTCTATCATTTGTGTTTCTACACTGAGACTCTGAATACACTGGAAGTGCAATTTTTTTTAATGTGGCGGGATAAAGGTTTTCAAGTTTTCCTGATCCATCCATATTATTATCTCAGAATTGCTGGCATTTCTTGCCATCTTTGGATCTACACCCATGTGAGTCAGTGGGCCATTCTGGACGGAGGAGATAATAGAGCAGAAGTGAAGTGAGAGAAAAGGAGAGACAAGAATTTCTCTTTTCTCTTCAAAGAGGAAAGGTCTTTGGAATGGGAACAACTCACAACCAAACTTTGGGGAAAGGATGTGATGGAAAATGAGACAAACATCCTACCCCTGTGATGAGAAGGATTCCCTGGGCTGGATGGAGGGAGGTCACAGGTGGCTGGACAAGGAAACCAACTAGGGAGAAACACACACAAGTGCAGAGCAAACACCCTGAGGCCACTCAGCCTGACTCCATGCAAACATGTGTCCAGCAGAGAGCCCTTCACCTGTGGCTCCCCAGCAAGACAGGTACCTCGGGGGTGCCAACTCATTCTGAGTCCATTATGCCTGGCCATTCATAAACCGCTGTCTAACGTGTGAGGAATAAACTCTCAATGTTTATGAGGAAATTGGGGAAGGAGATTGAAAGGTTACTTAAACGAAAAAAAAAAGAAGTTCAGGAAGGCAAGATGGTAGAGAGACAAGAAAAAGACCTTAAAAGATAGAAAGGATTTGCCAAAGAAGAGAAAGCAAAAGAAATGATTCCGAATGGGTTAACCTGCAGCTAGGAAGTTAAGGAAGATTATTGATGGGTGAAGACTATGGAATAAAGTGAATAAAATTTCTCAGAAGTTGCTGAGCATATGGTAAGCAGCATGATTATCAAATTATGAATTGGCTGCAATGGCATTCTAGGGGGACACTAGGAAGGTGAAGCAAATGTTCCTGAGATGACAGTAGCAGGTGGAAAGTTGTTTCAGGGGAAGATCAGTCTTGCAGAGGGTGTATCAGAGGAGGGCAAGTGTGAGCAAGCAAGGAAATACTAAGTGTATACGGTTCCTTCACTGAGTGCACCCAGCCCCGCGGTCAGCCTTGAGAACAAGCAGGACTTCAGGTACTGGAGCTACATTTCAGTCATCAAGACTTGAGAAGACACCCTTAACTCAGGTCTTCTCTTCAAACTCCATCTTTCCTTCTTGACCTTCATTTGGCCTCTTCCCTTACCCTCCAGCTGTGGACTGAGGCCACAGAGCAAGATGGGTCACTAGTGTCCTCCATCCCCTGGCGACTGTGGTTCACATCAGTGGAGTACCAAAGGCAATAACCAAGTAACAGACACAAGAGTGTATGAAGAAGAAGAGATTCTGATAAGGCTTTCTGTGACAGTGTGGGCCAAGTCGGCTCTATATGGCTGGTATCCCGTGAATTATGAGCAGCCTTAGGGGAGAAGTCCTCAGAAGGCAGAGCCTGGCTCTCGAGAGGCTCTGCGTGCTCACAGCCCACTCCAAGACCTCAGTTACAGCTTCGGCCCCCAATATCTCTCCCTCTGCCTGCTCACAGTTTTTGAAGTCTTCTTTCCTCCACATTTCTCTTGAGAGGTGGAGGAGGAAGATGAGCTTCAGGCCAGCTCAGACTCCCCTGGGATCCCAGCAGGATGCCTATCATTAACCTCCCACCTTCTAGGAAGCTCCTAAGATCTTCACATTTGGGGCAGTTCTCATTTCAGCTGTGCTTCAAATTGCTGGCTGGAGACGGCCTGTTGGAAGGTGGCTAAAAGCAAGTAGCAGTCCTTCGGGCAGCCTGGCCCTTCTCGACTGTCAGACATCTTCAGGGATATTCTAGGAAATGTTGTTTGTTCTAGAGAAGGGAGGGAAACAATCCAATTGTCCAATAATGCTAGAATGGAAAATAAATGATGCTATATGCATGTGATCACATAATATCAAACAGTCAAAAATCAAAGACCTAGATCTATATGGATTCACGTGGATAAATCTAGAAAACATAATATTGATTGAAAGAAAATAAGATAAACAATGTTAGATTGTGATAACATGTATGTAAGTGTTTAAATATTTAAATCAATTCAACATATTGCTTCTATATATAGAGATGCAAGAAAATAAACTTTATCCAAAGAACACATTATTTACATTTAATATGCTCATTTATCTAGGAGACCCAAAAGAACCCACAGATAAACTAGCAGGAACTAATAAGACGGTTCAACAAGGCACACACATACAAGATCAATAAATTTAAAAAGTCAATCAGGCTCCTCTACACTGGCGATAACAAATTAGAAACTATAAAAGAAAATAAGAAAAAAAGAAGATCTAAAAATTGTCACAAGAGCCGTATAAATTATTTAGAGCTAAGCATACGTAGAAGGCAATATAACTAACGAACTGAGTACGAACAGTTAAACTCCGCCCAACCCAAGGTTAGGAAAAGACTGTTGTTACTTTATGAGAACAGACCCTCTTCTTAAGGAGCAGATCAGTAAGTGAGAGTGAATCAAAGAAACACAGCATTTGAAAAGTCAGCTAGTCCAAGCCTCTTGATCGCACATACAGAAGCTGAAGCCCAGATAGGTTGAGTTACTTGCTAAAGGGCCCAATGTCCTGACTCAAGGACTAGCATTTTTCACTCAGTCGCAAGACACAATCAAATGCAGTACCTTGGAAAGAGATGGGGAAAAAATGAAGAAATCAATTATATAGTTCCTCATCTTTAAGTACAGAAATAGCCGTGACAAAATTCCACGTATTGAGGGAAAATTGAAGTGCAGAGTTTAAAATGTCAATAATCCACAGGGAAACTGGAGACCATTTAAAACATTCATATTAAATCTCTCTAGAAAAGACATTAAAAGATCTCCAATCAAAATGTGAATTTTATAATAGACATGGTATGATACAATTTATAATAGATATGGTAGGAACCTTTCCCTTTCACGGGAAAGCTTCGGCTGGGAAAAAGGAATTGTTCTTGAAAATGGGGCCTGTGCTATTGCAGACACTGTGCTCAACCTAGGTCCACCGAATGCTCTGATGTCATCACTGAGGTCACAGAATTCCACTGTGAGCCTGGCAACCTTGCAAACATAACAGCCCTGGTGAGCACTAGGCACTACTGCTGGTTCACCAAGTGGTACAAGTTTTTCAGCCATTTAGGAGACTTGACTATTTTTGTTTGTATTGAATCATTTCAACGGATTGCCCAAGAGCCAAGAAGGGCCAACCTGTAGGGAAGAGGAGGAGTTGGACATCTCTTGAGGCATCTTCTAAGGGAGACTTCTAGTTGGTACGATGGAACGGCGACAAAAGAGGAAACATCTGGAAAATGAAGAGTCCCAGGAAACTGCCGAGAACGGAGGAGGTATGTGGGGGGCAACTTGTCTGGGGCACATGGGTTTCTGCCAAACTGAAGCTTCTCTAGGAAGCGGGGGACTGAGAACGTGTCACCTGTGAAGCAGGGAGCGAGAGACCTTGTCTCACTGATGCTGCCGTACCTATCCGGAGGGTCCCTGTGGTGTGAGACGGCACAGAACGGCCAGATGCCCCCTGGGAGATGGGAGGTCAGCTCCGCTGGTCTGAGGACTCTCTCCTGGGGCAGCCGGGCCTGGAGCTTTGTCAGACTCACAGCAGGCTGCATCCTGCTTGCACAGACCTAGAGGTGCAGCTTTTCTCAGTCCCCGATTTCTCTCTTATGCTCTTGGATCTTTCCCTGGGGTCATGAGGTGGGGGATGTGAAGGATGCAAGGATGCTGAGAGAGACCCATGAGTTGCTTGGCCTCTTTTACCAAAGTGGAAAGAGAAGCCCCATGAGTTGAAGGCCCTGTTGAAAAATATCTTGACAAGTGGAATGCACTTTGAAAGAAGATTGTTTGTCTAGGGATGGTGTCATATTGAAAGCAAGGAGGTTTTATTCCTTCAACAGGAAGAATTTCCCAAAGGAGATCAAGGGAAGGGAAGGGTTTTCCAGAAACTGAGACCGCGTGAGCGGGGGTGAGAAATGGCCTCAGGGTCCTGCGGGGAGCACTGAGAGCCACGGGCCACGTGGTGCCTGCGTGCATTAAATGTAGGCGAGTAGCTTGCCCTGGGAGAGGGGTGGTCACCCCAGAGCTCCAGCTAGAGGCCTCTGCCCCAGATTAGAGCCCAGTAGCTCCTACCAGGCCCAGGGCCCTGGAGACTGTAGGATGGGCCCTGGGAATGGAGCTCTGGACAGCAGGCAGATTTCCAGGCAGTGGCTGGGACAGGCTGGGGAAGGCAATGACTGCCCCTGACCATTCAGAATATTTTGCCCTATGTTCCTGTGTGTGTGTGTGTGTGAGTGTGTGTGTGTGTGTGTGTGTGTGTGTGTGGTAGTGCAGAGAAGAGCGAGATGAATGGGGGTAGAGTGCTTACCAGATATAAAGTCTGCGTGGTAAAGTTCTTGTCACCCTGCCTGGACCTGGCTGACACTCGGTGTACGTAAGAGTGTATACAGAATTCTTGTTAGGGGTGTTTTATGAGACAGTAACTCATACACCCATGTACACTCTGATACAGCAAAAATATCACACACCCCACATATAACTTCCTTAGTAAACCACACACAGCACATGGAGGTATATACACGCATCCCTCCTATACTACGTTCTCATACAACCCACCTGTATCACAATCCTCTCCTCCAACACCAAACGCTGGAGATGAGATATGTATATAGACACACACACTATATATATAGGACACACACACACACACACACTATATACATGTATCTCCTCAACTCTTGCACAAACACAACTAACTTCAGCCATCTCTAAATACCTCTATAAGAACCAGTCACGTGTCATACACACCACACTTATAACACATTCTTGAGTAATGCCAGACCCGCTTTGTACAAACCACAGTAAACCACAGTCTCAGTAACCCATGTCAGGATTGCCAGAGAAAATATGGGCTATCCAGTTCAATTTGAATTCCAGATAAACAACAAGTAATTTTTCAGTATCCGTATGTCCCACATATTGTATGGGCTATACTTACACTAAAACTAAGTCAGGCCAAATACTGCATGGGAATACTTACACTAAAAGATTATTCTGGGTTTATCTGAAACTGAAATTTAACTGGGTGCCTTGTATTCTTGTTCGCTAAGTCTGGCAACCCTTATATACTTACCACCAGCTGATGTATTATATATTTATTGTAGTTTTGTTTAGTGTGTGTCTTCCCCTACTAGAATGTGCAGCGTTACCAAAGACTACAACAATGGAAGAGTGCCGGATACACAGGAGTAGCTGCTTACTGAATCTTGGTGAATGAATGAATGAACACACACCATAAATACAAGCCACACCATGTAATGAGGAAACGTTACATGTCCCAGAATTCCTGACTTGTGAACAGAAACCATGCACACAAAGGCCACAGACACAGATAGACACGTCTGCACTGTGCTCCCCATGCCAACCCCACACTTACCACAGACTTAACTGATACACATCACTCACTCTTCCCACACACTCACAGTCACCACCGAGGCCTACATTACCAACTAGACAGTGAGAGAATAAGTATTGATTGGAATTAAATCCTGGAGGATCCACTGGGAACCACACTCTCAGCTGTGTGTATTCACTGCACCTGACACGTGTCACACACTCAGTAAATATTTGTGGACAGAGGACTGATGAACCCACCCTGAGCCTTTCATTCCTCCCTCAGGAATCTCGAAGTCACAAGAGGATCCCCCTCGGCTTGGATCCACTGTGGTGGCCCAAGGCTGCAGCCCAGGGGCAGTGGAGGTCTCCTCTGCCTCTAAATACTTCTTCTGTACTTCTACTCTGCGCAAGCTCAGCTACGCTGGTAAGGGCGTGGGGCTCCTCAGGTGACGGGGTGCTTGGCTGTGAAGCAGGAGGCACACGGATCCCAGGGAGGCTGAGAGGAAATCCAGGGTCATCAGAGGTGATGAGGGCTCTGTGGAGGAGCCTGGGCAGGATGGCTGAGCTGTTCCGAGGGCGTGGATGCCAGCTGAGTCTGGGCGTGTGTGTGTGAATACTGCTACTACCATGGTGGGGAAGTCAAGGAGCAGGGGCCGGAAAGGTCTGGGCTTGAGGTGGAGGGAAGAGGGACCAGATTAAGCATCTTCAGAGGAAAATGTAGGCTTTGTCTTTGCCTTTGCTTCCAGAGAAGGACAGAGTTCTGCATCATACACCTCCAGCCTGAGAGCAGGACCATCCAGCTCAGGTGCACACAGCTCACACATACACGCGCCCTCCAGGCACAGCCCTTCTCAGTGCACATCAACCCCAAGCACGTGCTCCACAGTACTCTCCTGCACCACAGCCCCATTCCACAAGGAATGCACCACCGATATTCCCAAACTCACACTCCTCATCGTACACGCATCCAGCCGCATCCCTCACATACTACAGCCCTCACCACCATACTCCACACCCCTGTATACAGACACCACTCCAGTATACCCCCCCACGCACATGAAAAGCCCACAGATGACACCACATACACCACTCCGTCCTACGGCCAACGGACACCAAGCTCACGACATTGCTATGTCGTGCCAATGTCCCTCTCTCGTCTACCACACCTGCTCCCTCAGCTTCCGGCATGGCCCATGCATGTTATTATGATTTTAATTTCCTTTTTCAGGAATCCGGAGATTTCATCGAGACACTGCCCAGCCTAGACCACCCCTAGCCCAGGATCAGGAAGAAGGAGAGACCGCTTCCCCATCACACTGTGTCTCCTCCTCACCCTCTTCACCCTGTAAGAACTATCTGCACCCAGACAAAGAGGAAAGGGGCATGAAAATATACTACATGCAGGTACAAGTGAACAAGGGTGTCGCTGTCTCCTGGAAGACAAAGAAACCCTTGGAGTTGCCTGAAAAGCAGCTGAGGATAGAAGAAGTGACCCTTCCTGAGGATGTGTGCGCAGTAGCCACTGACCCCTCTTCTGATGTGTCCACCGAAAGCCTCCTGTCTGACAGTGAGCCCACTGGGGAGGAGAAAGAGTATGAGGAAAGGGCAGAGCCAGGCAGCCCATCAGGGCCACCTGCTGTTGAGGAGAGACCCAGCGCCAAGACAGCGGACTGGATGCTGACCATGGAGACCGGCTTCAGGTGCATGGCCTGCTGCCGGGTCTTCCCCACCTTGGAGATCCTCCAGCAGCACGTGAAGGGCGGCGTCCTGCAGGGCTTCAGCTGCCGTGCCTTTCATCTCACCATGGCCCAGCGGATGGGCAATGTGGAATCCGAGAGCACCCCTGAGGAAGAGGACGAGGAGGAGGAGGAGGAGAACGAGGAGGAGGAGGAGGAGGAGGAGGAGGAGAAGGAGGTAGAGAAGCAAGAAGAAAAGGAGAATGAGGGAGAGCAGCCCACGGGGGAAGGCCCCAGCCCAAAGAGACCCCGCAGGCAGGGTCTTTTCTCTCCTTTGAGTTCCAAACAGCAACTGAGATTCATGGGACAGAAGATCCTGGAAGACGGTGTGGCCGTCCCTTGGAAGAGGTAAGGCTTGAGGCTGGCAGTCTTCTGAGCCTATGTCACGAGGGCCCAGAGGAGTCTAAGGGAAGGGGCCGCACACATGTGCTGGTTTACCTAATGGCTCTGCAGTTGCATCAAATGGGACACACCCAGCACTAACAAAGGCATTGACCTCTGTTGACGTAAACAAGAAGGTGGAGCCTTTTCCTAGGAGTTTTCTCAGGGTCTGCACGATGGACCTCAACTCTTAGAGGACGTACTGCCAGCAGCTCCTTCTCGGCAGAGAGAGCCAGGAGTGGTCTCAAGAGAGGACAGGGGCCCTTGCAGGACCAGAACTTTGAGGTCTGAGAGCCTTGGGCCTGAGCCGAGATCTCACCCGGACCACTGGACCTAGCCTTCTGTGACAAAGGGGAATATGAAAGAGAGTCACGTGGAAATGAGGTTCCCCGAGATATGGAAATGTTCCAGAACCTTCGTTGCGTGGTAGTTGATCTGGAGCCAAGCTCACTGTGGTGTGTGTGGCTCTGAGCATTAAGGCAATGCTGGAGGGTAACCCTGACCAGCAGAGCTTGGAGTGCTTCTTGTCTCTTCCTGTTCTACCTCATTTGTTTTATCCCTTCCAGGGAGAAGAAAGGACCCTCGGGAGAGTAGCAGACAGAATGCCGTGGTCTGAAGGAGGATGAAGGGACCGGCACTCAGTCTAACATCATATGACAATAGAAGCGTCCTATGCAATAAAGGGCATTTTCCAAACCTTTCCTGGAGCTTTTATTTAATGACATTTTTCTATCTATGCATCTATCTGTCATCTACATCTGTATCTTTCAAGGTTTGTGAACAAGCTTTCACATAAGCACTAGAGACGTCCGCCAGCATTTTCCAGAAGAGGCCTGCAAATTGCTGGGGACTCCTCACAAATAGGGAACGGCCACAACCCCTGCCACACAGACTATGTGCGTGGCCCTCCTGACGTACTCCCACTCTCTCTCTGAATTTCCCAACGTCTGAGATGAGGGTGCTGGCTGGAGGCAATGATCACGTGCAGGCTGAATCTTCTCCAGATTCTGATTCTCTTCCTGGGCATATCGTCCTTAAGCACAGTCTCCATGTCCCTGGCCACACTGATCTCTCTCCTTCAGTCCTTCCCTCCCTCCCTCTCCTGCCTCCCAGTGCAGAGAATACTTTTTTGCATTTGAGACGACATTTATTTTTGGTTCACAGAATTCTCACCTGTTCTACTGTGGCCTCCGTTGTGAACATTCCAAAGCTGAGACTTTTCTGTTTTTCTCCCTCATTTCTGCTGAGTCTTTACCTTCCTAATGCAGTGAACTCACAGTGCCTAGCTGACTGGATGGGGAAAAAGATCCAGGGAGCAAAGAGAAATAATAAAAGAATATATCAGTTAATTTTTCATAGTGTTATCCAACTACATATTTTTAAAATTTTGGAATAATATTAGGAATCTTCTCTTTATAAAAAACTGAATTATCGGGCTTCCCTGGTGGAGCAGTGGTTAAGAATATGCCTGCGAATGCAGGGGTCATGGGTTCGAGCCCTGGTCTGGGAAGATCCCACGTGCCACGGAGTAACTAAGCCCGCGTGCCACAACTACTGAGCCTGCGCTCTAGAGCCCGTGTGCCACATCAACCGAGCCCACGTGCCACAACTACGGAAGCCTGCGTGCCTAGAGACCATGCTCCACAACAAGAGAAGCCACTGCAATGAGAAGCCCGTGCACCACAGCCAAGAGGAGCCCCCGCTCACTGCAACTAGAGAACGCCCGCTAGCAGCAACAAAGACCCAATGCAGCCCCAAATAAATTAATTAATTTTTAAAAATTGAATTAGTTTCAAGGGTACAATGTATAAAAGTACAATAAAAGCCCCCCTTCATAACCCCCCAACCCCACTCTCAAGATGGAATCGATATGCTGTGATACAATTTATAGTCGTAGTACTACTCCTCCTCCCACCACATCCGAAATCCTCTGAGCCAGGTGCAGCAGCTTCCTTTCACAATGCTAGGACCCGCCACAAGACACATGATAATCCCTTTGGACATTTCAAGGAGCGGCACCAAGGGAACAGTACCGGGGAAATGCCACTGACAGCTCAGAATATCCATGGCATTTCTAGAGCCTCGGCACTGCTCTCGCTCTGGGAATGAAGGTCCAAAAAGCACATCGGAGAATGTTCATAGTTGTAAACAAGCTCCACCTTTGAAACACAATCTACATAGAACCACATATACAAGCCTGCACGATGGATGAAGCCAAGGTCTCCTCCATGATTTCCCTTCTGACCACCTTATTGTCTCTTCAACCATAAAAGGTGAACTTGAAACTCAGGACCTTGCCTTGTCACCAGAAACATCCAAGCTTGGATCAGTCTTTCTAAGACCAGATACTTGCTCTCTGAACTATTAGAGACTTGTCACATACACACAGGTAAAACAGGATTATTTCTATCTACCTGGGGACTTGGAGTCTTTCACATTGCTCCTGTTAAAACTCTCACAACAGCAAAACTTTACCTACAAAGGGTTCAAGCTATGACACTCCCAAATTCCACAAACCTCCTCAGCTCTTGTGAGTCACGTGCAGCCAATTCCAGGAATTGGAAACATGGTTGTGAGGATGAAACTGACTTTGGGGCTCCCCTTGGATATGGTCTTCCAGACTTACCAAAAGGCCATTAAGAGGAAGGTTTACCCCACCTCAGGGAAACCCGAGGCAGTACTTGCAGTCAAGGGCTGGCCATGGCTTCTGAGCTACATCCAAAAAGAATTTCATACTGTACCTGGATCTGCTGAAGCCATTTCTGACTGTCCGAGAGCCAGCATGTACCGTTCCTCAACTGCCTCCATTGTGGATCATCAGTAGGGCTGTCAGATTTAGGACATAAAAATACAGGATACCCAGTTAAACTTGAACTTCACATGAATAATAAGTCATTATTTTTAGTATAAGTAGATCCTATGAACTATTTGGGGCATACTTATCTTCAATATGTACTCGTTGTTTTTCAAACATTCATATTTAACTAAACAGTCTATATTTTATCTGTCAACCCTACTCAGCAGAAATGATGGAGGCTCATAGAGATCCAGGAGACGCCTCAGCGCCTCCTCAGCTTTTATTTCTACGTCCTGGACAGCGAGCACGAACCTTCCACTCCCAGTCAGTGTCTAGAATGGAGGATATTCTCTGCTTTAGAGATTTTTCTACTTGTCATTGTTATTATCTTCCTTATTTTAAAGAGATGTTTATTTTTTCCCAATCTTAATAGCTCATCCAAAAGTATTTCAAAGTTCATTAGAGAAGGGAAAAACAATATGGTTCTGAAAAGTGAAGGAAACCGCCTGGTGTTTAGTAAAGAAGTAGTAGGGAGACTGAAAAAGCCAAACTTAATAAGCAGATCTCTCCAAGGGTATTTTCAGAGCTTGATACCCTCCCACACCCTGAAAATATTATTACATCAAGAATGTAGAACTGCTAACCAAATGTAAGGCTCCCATATGATTCTATCAAACTGAGGATGCTTCTTTACTAAGCAGTGAGCACACTTGCTGTCCCAGGGACCTTGGCAGTTGCAACGTAGGGCTCTTCCCTTTGGGATGGAAACAGCAAGTTTTCCTGTGGTCTACACGCTGGCCCCAAAAATACTACACTCCCAATACTTGTCAACTTTAAGTATTTTTCTACATATCTCCATTTTTCTGTTACTATTTGGACTACATCCTAGACTTGACACTACATAAATTGCATTCAAGAAGCTATTTTTAAAAGTTGGTAGGAAACCTTAAATCTATGGCTTGCAGTCCCTGGCTTACTTTCATCCAGGTGCATAAGGGTTTTCAAAAGTAGTCAGGTTAGTTACCCTGTATCACAGCCCCACGCTTGTGTCACAGATATAAAAATGGAACATGATATTTAAGGTTTTAGTTGCCAAATCATCAAGCCTCCCAGACAGAGGCAATAGAGCAAAATGATTACAGAGGCATGGATTTTGATTTGCTCCAGTGTCTTGGGCAAGTCACTTGGCCTCTGTATTTATTTGTACTTATCTGCACTTATCTGTCACTTGGGGGTCATAATTGTACCTGGTCCATGGGTACGCTGTACAAATGATCTGTAAAGTAGTTACAAGAAACCGACACAGAGTAAGCACTCCACAGACATTGGCTATTAGCTATTGGAAATAGTTCTCCGTGAAACAGATGACATTATCCGTGGATGACTCGGTGGGAGACAGTGAATCACAGAATCACAGCATGTTGAAAGTGACCTAGTTCACACTCTAATGTGAAAAGAAGAAAAGTGTGCATGGGTAGAAAATGTCTGAAACTTTACACAACAAAGAGTTCATCATGTTAACTTGGAGGATTAGAATAAATCAGGAAAGGAGGAAAGAAAAACTTGAGTGTAATTCAATTTCTCTATCATTTGTGTTTCTACACTGAGACTCTGAATACACTGGAAGTGCAATTTTTTTTAATGTGGCGGGATAAAGGTTTTCAAGTTTTCCTGATCCATCCGTATTATTATCTCAGAATTGCTGGCATTTCTTGCCATCTTTGGATCTACACCCATGTGAGTCAGTGGGCCATTCTGGACGGAGGAGATAATAGAGCAGAAGTGAAGTGAGAGAAAAGGAGAGACAAGATTTTCTCTTTTCTCTTCAAAGAGGAAAGGTCTTTGGAATGGGAACAACTCACAACCAAACTTTGGGGAAAGGATGTGATGGAAAATGAGACAAACATCCTACCCCTGTGATGAGAAGGATTCCCTGGGCTGGATGGAGGGAGGTCACAGGTGGCTGGACAAGGAAACCAACTAGGGAGAAACACACACAAGTGCAGAGCAAACACCCTGAGGCCACTCAGCCTGACTCCATGCAAACGTGTCCAGCAGACAGCCCTTCACCTGTGGCTCCCCAGCAAGACAGGTACCTCGGGGGTGCCAACTCATTCTGAGTCCATTATGCCTGGCCATTCATAAACCGCTGTCTAACGTGTGAGGAATAAACTCTCAATGTTTATGAGGAAATTGGGGAAGGAGATTGAAAGGTTACTTAAACGAAAAAAAAAAGAAGTTCAGGAAGGCAAGATGGTAGAGAGACAAGAAAAAGACCTTAAAAGATAGAAAGGATTTGCCAAAGAAGAGAAAGCAAAAGAAATGATTCCGAATGGGTTAACCTGCAGCTAGGAAGTTAAGGAAGATTATTGATGGGTGAAGACTATGGAATAAAGTGAATAAAATTTCTCAGAAGTTGCTGAGAATATGGTAAGCAGCATGATTATCAAATTATGAATTGGCTGCAATGGCATTCTAGGGGGACACTAGGAAGTGGAAGCAAATGTTCCTGAGATGACAGTAGCAGGTGGAAAGTTGTTTCAGGGGAAGATCAGTCTTGCAGAGGGTGTATCAGAGGAGGGCAAGTGTGAGCAAGCAAGGAAATACTAAGTGTATACGGTTCCTTCACTGAGTGCACCCAGCCCCGCGGTCAGCCTTGAGAACAAGCAGGACTTCAGGTACTGGAGCTACATTTCAGTCATCAAGACTTGAGAAGACACCCTTAACTCAGGTCTTCTCTTCAAACTCCATCTTTCCTTCTTGACCTTCATTTGGCCTCTTCCCTTACCCTCCAGCTGTGGACTGAGGCCACAGAGCAAGATGGGTCACTAGTGTCCTCCATCCCCTGGCGACTGTGGTTCACATCAGTGGAGTACCAAAGGCAATAACCAAGTAACAGACACAAGAGTGTATGAAGAAGAGATTCTGATAAGGCTTTCTGTGACAGTGTGGGCCAAGTCGGCTCTATATGGCTGGTATCCCGTGAATTATGAGCAGCCTTAAGGGAGAAGTCCTCAGAAGGCAGAGCCTGGCTCTCGAGAGGCTCTGCGTGCTCACAGCCCACTCCAAGACCTCAGTTACAGCTTCGGCCCCCAATATCTCTCCCTCTGCCTGCTCACAGTGTTTGAAGTCTTCTTTCCTCCACATTTCTCTTGAGAGGTGGAGGAGGAAGATGAGCTTCAGGCCAGCTCAGACTCCCCTGGGATCCCAGCAGGATGCCTATCATTAACCTCCCACCTTCTAGGAAGCTCCTAAGATCTTCACATTTGGGGCAGTTCTCATTTCAGCTGTGCTTCAAATTGCTGGCTGGAGACGGCCTGTTGGAAGGTGGCTAAAAGCAAGTAGCAATCCTTCGGGCACCCTGGCCCTTCTCGACTGTCAGTCATCTTCAGGGATATTCTAGGAAATGTTGTTTGTTCTAGAGAAGGGAGGGATACAATCCAATTGTCCAATAATGCTTGAATGGAAAATAAATGATGCTATATGCATGTGATCACATAATATCAAACAGTCAAAAATCAAAGACTTAGATCTATATGGATTCACGTGGATAAATCTTGAAAACATAATATTGATTGAAAGAAAATAAGATAAACAATGTTAGATTGTGATAACAGGTATGTAAGTGTTTAAATATTTAAATCAATTCAACATATTGCTTCTATATATAGAGATGCAAGAAAATAAACTTTATCCAAAGAACACATTATTTACATTTAATATGCTCATTTATCTAGGAGACCCAAAAGAACCCACAGATAAACTAGCAGGAACTAATAAGACGGTTCAACAAGGCACACACATACAAGATCAATAAATTTTAAAAGTCAATCAGGCTCCTCTACACTGGCGATAACAAATTAGAACCTATAAAAGAAAATAAGAAAAAAAGAAGATCTAAAAATTGTCACAAGAGCTGTATAAATTATTTAGAGCTAAGCATACGTAGAAGGCAATATAACTAACAAACTGAGTACGAACAGTTAAACTCCGCCCATCCCAAGGTTAGGAAAAGACTGTTGTTACTTTATGAGAACAGACCCTCTTCTTAAGGAGCAGATCAGTAAGTGAGAGTGAATCAAAGAAACACAGCATTTGAAAAGTCAGCTAGTCCAAGCCTCTTGATCGCACATACAGAAGCTGAAGCCCAGATAGGTTGAGTTACTTGCTAAAGGGCCCAATGTCCTGACTCAAGGACTAGCATTTTTCACTCAGTCGCAAGACACAATCAAATGCAGTACCTTGGAAAGAGATGGGGAAAAAATGAAGAAATCAATTATATAGTTCCTCATCTTTAAGTACAGAAATAGCCGTGACAAAATTACACGTATTGAGGGAAAATTGAAGTGCAGAGTTTAAAATGTCAATAATCCACAGGGAAACTGGAGACCATTTAAAACATTCATATTAAATCTCTCTAGAAAAGACATTAAAAGATCTCCAATCAAAATGTGAATTTTATAATAGACATGGTATGATACACTTTATAATAGATATGGTAGGAACCTTTCCCTTTCACGGGAAAGCTTCGGCTGGGAAAAAGGAATTGTTCTTGAAAATGGGGCCTGTGCTATTGCAGACACTGTGCTCAACCTAGGTCCACCGAATGCTCTGATGTCATCACTGAGGTCACAGAATTCCACTGTGAGCCTGGCAACCTTGCAAACATAACAGCCCTGGTGAGCACTAGGCACTACTGCTGGTTCACCAAGTGGTACAAGTTTTTCAGCCATTTAGGAGACTTGACTATTTTTGTTTGTATTGAATCATTTCAACGGATTGCCCAAGAGCCAAGAAGGGCCAACCTGTAGGGAAGAGGAGGAGTTGGACATCTCTTGAGGCATCTTCTAAGGGAGACTTCTAGTTGGTACGATGGAACGGCGACAAAAGAGGAAACATCTGGAAAATGAAGAGTCCCAGGAAACTGCCGAGAACGGAGGAGGTATGTGGGGGGCAACTTGTCTGGGGCACATGGGTTTCTGCCAAACTGAAGCTTCTCTAGGAAGCGGGGGACTGAGAACGTGTCACCTGTGAAGCAGGGAGCGAGAGACCTTGTCTCACTGATGCTGCCGTATCTATCCGGAGGGTCCCTGTGGTGTGAGACGGCACAGAACGGCCAGATGCCCCCTGGGAGATGGGAGGTCAGCTCCGCTGGTCTGAGGACTCTCTCCTGGGGCAGCCGGGCCTGGAGCTTTGTCGGACTCACAGCAGGCTGCATCCTGCTTGCACAGACCTAGAGGTGCAGCTTTTCTCAGTCCCCGATTTCTCTCTTATGCTCTTGGATCTTTCCTAGGGGTCATGAGGTGGGGGATGTGAAGGATGCAAGGATGCTGAGAGAGACCCATGAGTTGCTTGGCCTCTTTTACCAAAGTGGAAAGAGAAGCCCCATGAGTTGAAGGCCCTGTTGAAAACTATCTTGACAAGTGGAATGCACTTTGAAAGAAGATTGTTTGTCTAGGGATGGTGTCATATTGAAAGCAAGGAGGTTTTATTCCTTCAACAGGAAGAATTTCCCAAAGGAGATCAAGGGAAGGGAAGGGTTTTCCAGAGACTGAGACCGCGTGAGCGGGGGTGAGAAATGGCCTCAGGGTCCTGCGGGGAGCTCTGAGAGCCACGGGCCACGTGGTGCCTTCGTGCATTAAATGTAGGCGAATAGCTTGCCCTGGGAGAGGGGTGGTCACCCCAGAGCTCCAGCTAGAGGCCTCTGCCCCAGATTAGAGCCCAGTAGCTCCTACCAGGCCCAGGGCCCTGGAGACTGTAGGATGGGCCCTGGGAATGGAGCTCTAGACAGCAGGCAGATTTCCAGGCAGTGGCTGGGACAGGCTGGGGAAGGCAATGACTGCCCCTGACCATTCAGAATATTTTGCCCTATGTTCCTGTGTGTGTGTGTGTGTGTGAGTGTGTGTGTGTGTGTGTGTGTGTGTGGTAGTGCAGAGAAGAGCGAGATGAATGGGGGTAGAGTGCTTACCAGATATAAAGTCTGCGTGGTAAAGTTCTTGTCACCCTGCCTGGACCTGGCTGACACTCGGTGTACGTAAGAGTGTATACAGAATTCTTGTTAGGGGTGTTTTATGAGACAGTAACTCATACACCCATGTACACTCTGATGCAGCAAAAATATCACACACCCCACATATAACTTCCTTAGTAAACCACACACAGCACATGGAGGTATATACACGCATCCCTCCTATACTACGTTCTCATACAACCCACCTGTATCACAATCCTCTCCTCCAACACCAAACGCTGGAGATGAGATATGTATAAACACACACACTATATATATAGGACACACACACACACACACACACACTATATACATGTATCTCCTCAACTCTTGCACAAACACAACTAACTTCAGCCATCTCTAAATACCTCTATAAGAACCAGTCACGTGTCATACACACCACACTTATAACACATTCTTGAGTAATGCCAGACCCGCTTTGTACAAACCACAGTAAACCACAGTCTCAGTAACCCATGTCAGGATTGCCAGAGAAAATATGGGCTATCCAGTTCAATTTGAATTCCAGATAAACAACAAGTAATTTTTCAGTATCCGTATGTCCCACATATTGTATGGGCTATACTTACACTAAAACTAAGTCAGGCCAAATACTGCATGGGAATACTTACACTAAAAGATTATTCTGGGTTTATCTGAAACTGAAATTTAACTGGGTGCCTTGTATTCTTGTTCGCTAAGTCTGGCAACCCTTATATACTTACCACCAGCTGATGTATTATATATTTATTGTAGTTTTGTTTAGTGTGTGTCTTCCCCTACTAGAATGTGCAGCGTTACCAAAGACTACAACAATGGAAGAGTGCCGGATACACAGGAGTAGCTGCTTACTGAATCTTGGTGAATGAATGAATGAACACACACCATAAATACAAGCCACACCATGTAATGAGGAAACGTTACATGTCCCAGAATTCCTGACTTGTGAACAGAAACCATGCACACAAAGGCCACAGACACAGATAGACACGTCTGCACTGTGCTCCCCATGCCAACCCCACACTTACCACAGACTTAACTGATACACATCACTCACTCTTCCCACACACTCACAGTCACCACCGAGGCCTACATTACCAACTAGACAGTGAGAGAATAAGTATTGATTGGAATTAAATCCTGGAGGATCCACTGGGAACCACACTCTCAGCTGTGTGTATTCACTGCACCTGACACGTGTCACACACTCAGTAAATATTTGTGGACAGAGGACTGATGAACCCACCCTGAGCCTTTCATTCCTCCCTCAGGAATCTCGAAGTCACAAGAGGATCCCCCTCGGCTTGGATCCACTGTGGTGGCCCAAGGCTGCAGCCCAGGGGCAGTGGAGGTCTCCTCTGCCTCTAAATACTTCTTCTGTACTTCTACTCTGTGGAAGCTCAGCTACGCTGGTAAGGGCGTGGGGCTCCTCAGGTGACGGGGTGCTTGGCTGTGAAGCAGGAGGCACACAGATCCCAGGGAGGCTGAGAGGAAATCCAGGGTCATCAGAGGTGATGAGGGCTCTGTGGAGGAGCCTGGGCAGGATGGCTGAGCTGTTCCGAGGGCGTGGATGCCAGCTGAGTCTGGGGGTGTGTGTGTGAATACTGCTACTACCATGGTGGGGAAGTCAAGGAGCAGGGGCCGGAAAGGTCTGGGCTTGAGGTGGAGGGAAGAGGGACCAGATTAAGCATCTTCAGAGGAAAATGTAGGCTTTGTCTTTGCCTTTGCTTCCAGAGAAGGACAGAGTTCTGCATCATACACCTCCAGCCTGAGAGCAGGACCATCCAGCTCAGGTGCACACAGCTCACACATACACGCGCCCTCCAGGCACAGCCCTTCTCAGTGCACATCAACCCCAAGCACGTGCTCCACAGTACTCTCCTGCACCACAGCCCCATTCCACAAGGAATGCACCACCGATATTCCCAAACTCACACTCCTCATCGTACACGCATCCAGCCGCATCCCTCACATACTACAGCCCTCACCACCATACTCCACACCCCTGTATACAGACACCACTCCAGTATACCCCCCCACGCACATGAAAAGCCCACAGATGACACCACATACACCACTCCGTCCTACGGCCAACGGACACCAAGCTCACGACATTGCTATGTCGTGCCAATGTCCCTCTCTCGTCTACCACACCTGCTCCCTCAGCTTCCGGCATGGCCCATGCATGTTATTATGATTTTAATTTCCTTTTTCAGGAATCCGGAGATTTCATCGAGACACTGCCCAGCCTAGACCACCCCTAGCCCAGGATCAGGAAGAAGGAGAGCCCGCTTCCCCATCACACTGTGTCTCCTCCTCACCCTCTTCACCCTGTAAGAACTATCTGCACCCAGACAAAGAGGAAAGGGGCATGAAAATATACTACATGCAGGTACAAGTGAACAAGGGTGTCGCTGTCTCCTGGAAGACAAAGAAACCCTTGGAGTTGCCTGAAAAGCAGCTGAGGATAGAAGAAGTGACCCTTCCTGAGGATGTGTGTGCAGGAGCCACTGACCCCTCTTCTAATGTGTGCACCGAAAGCCTCCTGTCTGACAGTGAGCCCACTGGGGAGGAGAAAGAGTATGAGGAAAGGGCACAGCCAGGCAGCCCATCAGGGCCACCTGCCGTCGAGGAGAGACCCAGCGCCAAGACAGCGGACTGGATGCTGAACATGGAGACCGGCTTCAGGTGCATGGCCTGCTGCCGGGTCTTCCCCACCTTGGGGATCCTCCAGCAGCACGTGAAGGGCGGCGTCCTGCAGGGCTTCAGCTGCCGTGCCTTTCATCTCACCATGGCCCAGCGGATGGGCAATGTGGAATCCGAGAGCACCCCTGAGGAAGAGGACGAGGAGGAGGAGGAGGAGAACGAGGAGGAGGAGGAGGAGGAGGAGGAGAAGGAGGTAGAGAAGCAAGAAGAAACGGAGAATGAGGGAGAGCAGCCCACGGGGGAAGGCCCCAGCCCAAAGAGACCCCGCAGGCAGGGTCTTTTCTCTCCTTTGAGTTCCAAACAGCAACTGAGATTCATGGGACAGAAGATCCTGGAAGACGGTGTGGCCGTCCCTTGGAAGAGGTAAGGCTTGAGGCTGGCAGTCTTCTGAGCCTATGTCACGAGGGCCCAGAGGAGTCTAAGGGAAGGGGCCGCACACATGTGCTGGTTTACCTAATGGCTCTGCAGTTGCATCAAATGGGACACACCCAGCACTAACGAAGGCATTGACCTCTGTTGACGTAAACAAGAAGGTGGAGCCTTTTCCTAGGAGTTTTCTCAGGGTCTGCACGATGGACCTCAACTCTTAGAGGACGTACTGCCAGCAGCTCCTTCTCGGCAGAGAGAGCCAGGAGTGGTCTCAAGAGAGGACAGGGGCCCTTGCAGGACCAGAACTTTGAGGTCTGAGAGCCTTGGGCCTGAGCCGAGGTCTCACCCGGACCACTGTACCTAGCCTTCTGTGACAAAGGGAAATATGAAAGAGAGTCAAGTGGAAATGAGGTCCCCCGAGATATGGAAATGTTCCAGAACCTTCGTTGCGTGGTAGTTGATCTGGAGCCAAGCTCACTGTGGTGTGTGTGGCTCTGAGCATTAAGGCAATGCTGGAGGGTAACCCTGACCAGCAGAGCTTGGAGTGCTTCTTGTCTCTTCCTGTTCTACCTCATTTGTTTTATCCCTTCCAGGGAGAAGAAAGGACCCTCGGGAGAGTAGCAGACAGAATGCCGTGGTCTGAAGGAGGATGAAGGGACCGGCACTCAGTCTAACATCATATGACAATAGAAGCGTCCTATGCAATAAAGGGCATTTTCCAAACCTTTCCTGGAGCTTTTATTTAATGACATTTTTCTATCTATGCATCTATCTGTCATCTACATCTGTATCTTTCAAGGTTTGTGAACAAGCTTTCACATAAGCACTAGAGACGTCCGCCAGCATTTTCCAGAAGAGGCCTGCAAATTGCTGGGGACTCCTCACAAATAGGGAACAGCCACAACCCCTGCCACACAGACTATGCGCGTGGCCCTCCTGACGTACTCCCACTCTCTCTCTGAATTTCCCAACGTCTGAGATGAGGGTGCTGACTGGAGGCAATGATCACGTGCAGGCTGAATCTTCTCCAGATTCTGATTCTATTCCTGGGCATATCGTCCTTAAGCACAGTCTCCATGTCCCTGGCCACACTGATCTCTCTCCTTCAGTCCTTCCCTCCCTCCCTCTCCTGCCTCCCAGTGCAGAGAATACTTTTTTGCATTTGAGACGACATTTATTTTTGGTTCACAGAATTCTCACCTGTTCTACTGTGGCCTCCGTTGTGAACATTCCAAAGCTGAGACTTTTCTGTTTTTCTCCCTCATTTCTGCTGAGTCTTTACCTTCCTAATGCAATGAATTCACAGTGCCTAGCTGACTGGATGGGGAAAAAAATCCAGGGAGCAAAGAGAAATAATAAAAGAACATATCAGTTAATTTTTCATAGTGTTATCCAACTACATATTTTTAAAATTTTGGAATAATATTAGGAATCTTCTCTTTATAAAAAACTGAATTATCGGGCTTCCCTGGTGGAGCAGTGGTTAAGAATATGCCTGCGAATGCAGGGGTCATGGGTTCGAGCCCTGGTCTGGGAAGATCTCACGTGCCACGGAGTAACTAAGCCCGCGTGCCACAACTACTGAGCCTGCGCTCTAGAGCCCGTGTGCCACATCAACCGAGCCCACGTGCCACAACTACGGAAGCCTGCGTGCCTAGAGACCATGCTCCACAACAAGAGAAGCCACTGCAATGAGAAGCCCGTGCACCACAGCCAAGAGGAGCCCCCGCTCACTGCAACTAGAGAACGCCCGCTAGCAGCAACAAAGACCCAATGCAGCCCCAAATAAATTAATTAATTTTTAAAAATTGAATTAGTTTCAAGGGTACAATGTATAAAAGTACAATAAAAGCCCCCCTTCATAACCCCCCAACCCCACTCTCAAGATGGAATCGATATGCTGTGATACAATTTATAGTCGTAGTACTACTCCTCCTCCCACCACATCCGAAATCCTCTGAGCCAGGTGCAGCAGCTTCCTTTCACAATGCTAGGACCCGCCACAAGACACATGATAATCCCTTTGGACATTTCAAGGAGTGGCACCAAGGGAACAGTACCAGGGAAATGCCACTGACAGCTCAGAATATCCATGGCATTTCTAGAGCCTCGGCACTGCTCTTGCTCTGGGAATGAAGGTCCAAAAAGCACATCGGAGAATGTTCATAGTTGTAAACAAGCTCCACCTTTGAAACACAATCTACATAGAACCACATATACAAGCCTGCACGATGGATGAAGCCAAGGTCTCCTCCATGATTTCCCTTCTGACCACCTTATTGTCTCCTCAACCATAAAAGGTGAACTTGAAACTCAGGACCTTGCCTTGTCACCAGAAACATCCAAGCTTGGATCAGTCTTTCTAAGACCAGATACTTGCTCTCTGAACTACTAGAGACTTGTCACATACACACAGGTAGAACAGGATTATTTCTATCTACCTGGGGACTTGGAGTCTTTCACATTGCTCCTGTTAAAACTCTCACAACAGCAAAACTTTACCTACAAAGGGTTCAAGCTATGACACTCCCAACTTCCACAAACCTCCTCAGCTCTTGTGAGTCACGTGCAGCCAATTCCAGGAATTGGAAACATGGTTGTGAGGATGAAACTGACTTTGGGGCTCCCCTTGGATATGGTCTTCCAGACTTACCAAAAGGCCATTAAGAGGAAGGTTTACCCCACCTCAGGGAAACCCGAGGCAGTACTTGCAGTCAAGGGCTGGCCATGGCTTCTGAGCTACATCCAAAAAGAATTTCATACTCTACCTGGATCTGCTGAAGCCATTTCTGACTGTCCGAGAGCCAGCATGTACCGTTCCTCAACTGCCTCCATTGTGGATCATCAGTAGGGCTGTCAGATTTAGGACATAAAAATACAGGATACCCAGTTAAACTTGAACTTCACATGAATAATAAGTCATTATTTTTAGTATAAGTAGATCCTATGAACTATTTGGGGCATACTTATCTTCAAAATGTACTTGTTGTTTTTCAAACATTCATATTTAACTAAACAGTCAATATTTTATCTGTCAACCCTACTCAGCAGAAATGATGGAGGCTCATAGAGATCCAGGAGACGCCTCAGCGCCTCCTCAGCTTTTATTTCTACGTCCTGGACAGCGAGCACGAACCTTCCACTCCCAGTCAGTGGCTAGAATGGAGGATATTCTCTGTTTTAGAGCTTTTTCTACTTGTCATTGTTATTATCTTCCTTATTTTAAAGAGATGTTTATTTTTCCCCAATCTTAATAGCTCATCCAAAAGTATTTCAAAGTTCATTAGAGAAGGGAAAACAATATGGTTCTGAAAAGTGAAGGAAACCGCCTGGTGTTTAGTAAAGAAGTAGTAGGGAGACTGAAAAAGCCAAACTTAATAAGCAGATCTCTCCAAGGGTATTTTCAGAGCTTGATACCCTCCCACACCCTGAAAATATTATTACATCAAGAATGTAGAACTGCTAACCAAATGTAAGGCTCCCATATGATTCTATCAAACTGAGGATGCTTCTTTACTAAGCAGTGAGCACACTTGCTGTCCCAGGGACCTTGGCAGTTGCAACGTAGGGCTCTTCCCTTTGGGATGGAAACAGCAAGTTTTCCTGTGGTCTACACGCTGGCCCCAAAAATACGACACTCCCAATACTTGTCAACTTTAAGTATTTTTCTACATATCTCCATTTTTCTGTTACTATTTGGACTACATCCTAGACTTGACACTACATAAATTGCATTCAAGAAGCTATTTTTAAAAGTTGGTAGGAAACCTTAAATCTATGGCTTGCAGTCCCTGGCTTACTTTCATCCAGGTGCATAAGGGTTTTCAAAAGTAGTCAGGTTAGTTACCCTGTATCACAGCCCCACGCTTGTGTCACAGATATAAAAATGGAACATGATATTTAAGGTTTTAGTTGCCAAATCATCAAGCCTCCCAGACAGAGGCAATAGAGCAAAATGATTACAGAGGCATGGATTTTGATTTGCTCCAGTGTCTTGGGCAAGTCACTTGGCCTCTGTATTTATTTGTACTTATCTGCACTTATCTGTCACTTGGGGGTCATAATTGTACCTGGTCCATGGGTACGCTGTACAAATGATCTGTAAAGTAGTTACAAGAAACCGACACAGAGTAAGCACTCCACAGACATTGGCTATTAGCTATTGGAAATATTTCTCCGTGAAACAGATGACATTATCCGTGGATGACTCAGTGGGAGACAGTGAATCACAGAATCACAGCATGTTGAAAGTGACCTAGTTCACACTCTAATGTGAAAAGAAGAAAAGTGTGCATGGGTAGAAAATGTCTGAAACTTTACACAACAAAGAGTTCATCATGTTAACTTGGAGGATTAGAATAAATCAGGAAAGGAGGAAAGAAAAACTTGAGTGTAATTCAATTTCTCTATCATTTGTGTTTCTACACTGAGACTCTGAATACACTGGAAGTGCAAATTTTTTTTAATGTGGCGGGATAAAGGTTTTCAAGTTTTCCAGATCCATCCGTATTATTATCTCAGAATTGCTGGCATTTCTTGCCATCTTTGGATCTACACCCATGTGAGTCAGTGGGCCATTCTGGACGGAGGAGATAATAGAGCAGAAGTGAAGTGAGAGAAAAGGAGAGACAAGATTTTCTCTTTTCTCTTCAAAGAGGAAAGGTCTTTGGAATGGGAACAACTCACAACCAAACTTTGGGGAAAGGATGTGATGGAAAATGAGACAAACATCCTACCCCTGTGATGAGAAGGATTCCCTGGGCTGGATGGAGGGAGGTCACAGGTGGCTGGACAAGGAAACCAACTAGGGAGAAACACACACAAGTGCAGAGCAAACACCCTGAGGCCACTCAGCCTGACTCCATGCAAACATGTGTCCAGCAGAGAGCCCTTCACCTGTGGCTCCCCAGCAAGACAGGTACCTCGGGGGTGCCAACTCATTCTGAGTCCATTATGTCTGGCCATTCATAAACCGCTGTCTAACGTGTGAGGAATAAACTCTCAATGTTTATGAGGAAATTGCGGAAGGAGATTGAAAGGTTACTTAAACGGAAAAAAAAGAAGTTCAGGAAGGCAAGATGGTAGAGAGACAAGAAAAAGACCTTAAAAGATAGAAAGGATTTGCCAAAGAAGAGAAAGCAAAAGGAATGATTCCGAATGGGTTAACCTGCAGCTAGGAAGTTAAGGAAGATTATTGATGGGTGAAGACTATGGAATAAAGCGAATAAAATTTCTCAGAAGTTGCTGAGAATATGGTAAGCAGCATGATTATCAAATTATGAATTGGCTGCAATGGCATTCTAGGGGGACACTAGGAAGGGGAAGCAAACGTTCATGAGATGACAGTGGCAGGTGGAAAGTTGTTTCAGGGGAAGATCAGTCTTGCAGAGGGTGTATCAGAGGAGGGCAAGTGTGAGCAAGCAAGGAAATACTAAGTGTATACGGTTCCTTCACTGAGTGCACCCAGCCCCGCGGTCAGCCTTGAGAACAAGCAGGACTTCAGGTACTGGAGCTACATTTCATTCATCAAGACTTGAGAAGACACCCTTAACTCAGGTCTTCTCTTCAAACTCCATCTTTCCTTCTTGACCTTCATTTGGCCTCTTCCCTTACCCTCCAGCTGTGGACTGAGGCCACAGAGCAAGATGGGTCACTAGTGTCCTCCATCCCCTGGCGACTGTGGTTCACATCAGTGGAGTACCAAAGGCAATAACCAAGTAACAGACACAAGAGTGTATGAAGAAGAAGAGATTCTGATAAGGCTTTCTGTGACAGTGTGGGCCAAGTCGGCTCTATATGGCTGGTATCACGTGAATTATGAGCAGCCTTAGGGGAGAAGTGCTCAGAAGGCAGAGCCTGGCTCTCGAGAGGCTCTGCGTGCTCACAGCCCACTCCAAGACCTCAGTTACAGCTTCGGCCCCCAATATCTCTCCCTCTGCCTGCTCACAGTTTTTGAAGTCTTCTTTCCTCCACATTTCTCTTGAGAGGTGGAGGAGGAAGATGAGCTTCAGGCCAGCTCAGACTCCCCTGGGATCCCAGCAGGATGCCTATCATTAACCTCCCACCTTCTAGGAAGCTCCTAAGATCTTCACATTTGGGGCAGTTCTCATTTCAGCTGTGCTTCAAATTGCTGGCTGGAGACGGCCTGTTGGAAGGTGGCTAAAAGCAAGTAGCAATCCTTCGGGCAGCCTGGCCCTTCTCGACTGTCAGACATCTTCAGAGATATTCTAGGAAATGCTGTTTGTTCTAGAGAAGGGAGGGAAACAATCCAATTGTCCAATAATGCTTGAATGGACAATAAATGATGCTATATGCATGTGATCACATAATATCAAACAGTCAAAAATCAAAGACCTAGATCTATATGGATTCACGTGGATAAATCTTGAAAACATAATATTGATTGAAAGAAAATAAGATAAAGAATGTTAGATTGTGATAACAGGTATGTAAGTATTTAAATATTTAAATCAATTCAACATATTGCTTCTATATATAGAGATGCAAGAAAATAAACTTTATCCAAAGAACACATTATTTACATTTAATATGCTCATTTATCTAGGAGACCCAAAAGAACCCACAGATAAACTAGCAGGAACTAATAAGACGGTTCAACAAGGCACACACATACAAGATCAAGAAATTTTAAAAGTCAATCAGGCTCCTCTACACTGGCGATAACAAATTAGAAACTATAAAAGAAAATAAGAAAAAAAGAAGATCTAAAAATTGTCACAAGAGCCGTATAAATTATTTAGAGCTAAGCATACGTAGAAGGCAATATAACTAACAAACTGAGTACGAACAGTAAAACTCCGCCCAACCCAAGGTTAGGAAAAGACTGTTGTTACTTTATGAGAACAGACCCTCTTGTTAAGGAGCAGATCAGTAAGTGAGAGTGAATCAAAGAAACACAGCATTTGAAAAGTCAGCTAGTCCAAGCCTCTTGATCGCACATACAGAAGCTGAAGCCCAGATAGGTTGAGTTACTTGCTAAAGGGCCCAATGTCCTGACTCAAGGACTAGCATTTTTCACTCAGTCGCAAGACACAATCAAATGCAGTACCTTGGAAAGAGATGGGGAAAAAATGAAGAAATCAATTATATAGTTCCTCATCTTTAAGTACAGAAATAGCCGTGACAAAATTACACGTATTGAGGGAAAATTGAAGTGCAGAGTTTAAAATGTCAATAATCCACAGGGAAACTGGAGACCATTTAAAACATTCATATTAAATCTCTCTAGAAAAGACATTAAAAGATCTCCAATCAAAATGTGAATTTTATAATAGACATGGTATGATACACTTTATAATAGATATGGTAGGAACCTTTCCCTTTCACGGGAAAGCTTCGGCTGGGAAAAAGGAATTGTTCTTGAAAATGGGGCCTGTGCTATTGCAGACACTGTGCTCAACCTAGGTCCACCGAATGCTCTGATGTCATCACTGAGATCACAGAATATTACTGTGAGCCTGGCAACCTTGCAAACATAACAGCCCTGGTGAGCACTAGGCACTACTGCTGGTTCACCAAGTGGTACAAGTTTTTCAGCCATTTAGGAGACTTGACTATTTTTGTTTGTATTGAATCATTTCAACGGATTGCCCAAGAGCCAAGAAGGGCCAACCTGTAGGGAAGAGGAGGAGTTGGACATCTCTTGAGGCATCTTCTAAGGGAGACCTCTAGTTGGTACGATGGAACGGCGACAAAAGAGGAAACATCTGGAAAATGAAGAGTCCCAGGAAACTGCCGAGAACGGAGGAGGTATGTGGGGGGCAACTTGTCTGGGGCACATGGGTTTCTGCCAAACTGAAGCTTCTCTAGGAAGCGGGGGACTGAGAACGTGTCACCTGTGAAGCAGGGAGCGAGAGACCTTGTCTCACTGATGCTGCCGTATCTATCCGGAGGGTCCCTGTGGTGTGAGACGGCACAGAACGGCCAGATGCCCCCTGGGAGATGGGAGGTCAGCTCCGCTGGTCTGAGGACTCTCTCCTGGGGCAGCCGGGCCTGGAGCTTTGTCGGACTCACAGCAGGCTGCATCCTGCTTGCACAGACCTAGAGGTGCAGCTTTTCTCAGTCCCCGATTTCTCTCTTATGCTCTTGGATCTTTCCTAGGGGTCATGAGGTGGGGGATGTGAAGGATGCAAGGATGCTGAGAGAGACCCATGAGTTGCTTGGCCTCTTTTACCAAAGTGGAAAGAGAAGCCCCATGAGTTGAAGGCCCTGTTGAAAACTATCTTGACAAGTGGAATGCACTTTGAAAGAAGATTGTTTGTCTAGGGATGGTGTCATATTGAAAGCAAGGAGGTTTTATTCCTTCAACAGGAAGAATTTCCCAAAGGAGATCAAGGGAAGGGAAGGGTTTTCCAGAGACTGAGACCGCGTGAGCGGGGGTGAGAAATGGCCTCAGGGTCCTGCGGGGAGCTCTGAGAGCCACGGGCCACGTGGTGCCTGTGTGCATTAAATGTAGGCGAGTAGCTTGCCCTGGGAGAGGGGTGGTCACCCCAGAGCTCCAGCTAGAGGCCTCTGCCCCAGATTAGAGCCCAGTAGCTCCTACCAGGCCCAGGGCCCTGGAGACTGTAGGATGGGCCCTGGGAATGGAGCTCTAGACAGCAGGCAGATTTCCAGGCAGTGGCTGGGACAGGCTGGGGAAGGCAATGACTGCCCCTGACCATTCAGAATATTTTGCCCTATGTTCCTGTGTGTGTGTGTGTGTGAGAGTGTGTGTGTGTGTGTGTGTGTGTGTGTGTGTGGTGGTGCAGAGAAGAGCGAGATGAATGGGGGTAGAGTGCTTACCAGATATAAAGTCTGCGTGGTAAAGTTCTTGTCACCCTGCCTGGACCTGGCTGACACTCGGTGTACGTAAGAGTGTATACAGAATTCTTGTTAGGGGTGTTTTATGAGACAGTAACTCATACACCCATGTACACTCTGATGCAGCAAAAATATCACACACCCCACATATAACTTCCTTAGTAAACCACACAGAGCACATGGAGGTATATACACGGATCCCTCCTGTACTACATTCTCATACAACCCACCTGTATCACAATCCTCTCCTCCAACACCAAACGCTGGAGATGAGATATGTATATAGACACACACACTATATATATAGGACACACACACACACACACACACACACTATATACATGTATCTCCTCAACTCTTGCACAAACACAGCTAACTTCAGCCATCTCTAAATACCTCTATAAGAACCAGTCACGTGTCATACACACCACACTTATAACACATTCTTGAGTAATGCCAGACCCGCTTTGTACAAACCACAGTAAACCACAGTCTCAGTAACCCATGTCAGGATTGCCAGAGAAAATATGGGCTATCCAGTTCAATTTGAATTCCAGATAAACAACAAGTAATTTTTCAGTATCCGTATGTCCCACATATTGTATGGGCTATACTTACACTAAAACTAAGTCAGGCCAAATACTGCATGGGAATACTTACACTAAAAGATTATTCTGGGTTTATCTGAAACTGAAATTTAACTGGGTGCCTTGTATTCTTGTTCGCTAAGTCTGGCAACCCTTATATACTTACCACCAGCTGATGTATTATATATTTATTGTAGTTTTGTTTAGTGTGTGTCTTCCCCTACTAGAATGTGCAGCGTTACCAAAGACTACAACAATGGAAGAGTGCCGGATACACAGGAGTAACTGCTTACTGAATCTTGGTGAATGAATGAATGAACACACACCATAAATACAAGCCACACCATGTAATGAGGAAACGTTACATGTCCCAGAATTCCTGACTTGTGAACAGAAACCATGCACACAAAGGCCACAGACACAGATAGACACATCTGCACTGTGCTCCCCATGCCAACCCCACACTTACCACAGACTTAACTGATACACATCACTCACTCTTCCCACACACTCACAGTCACCACCGAGGCCTACATTACCAACTAGACAGTGAGAGAATAAGTATTGATTGGAATTAAATCCTGGAGGATCCACTGGGAACCACACTCTCAACTGTGTGTATTCACTGCACCTGACACGTGTCACACACTCAGTAAATATTTGTGGACAGAGGACTGATGAACCCACCCTGAGCCTTTCATTCCTCCCTCAGGACTCTCGAAGTCACAAGAGGATCCCCCTCGGCTTGGATCCACTGTGGTGGCCCAAGGCTGCAGCCCAGGGGCAGTGGAGGTCTCCTCTGCCTCTAAATACTTCTTCTGTACTTCTACTCTGCGCAAGCTCAGCTGCGCTGGTAAGGGCGTGGGGCTCCTCAGGTGACGGGGTGCTTGGCTGTGAAGCAGGAGGCACACAGATCCCAGGGAGGCTGAGAGGAAATCCAGGGTCATCAGAGGTGATGAGGGCTCTGTGGAGGAGCCTGGGCAGGATGGCTGAGCTGTTCCGAGGGCGTGGATGCCAGCTGAGTCTGGGGGTGTGTGTGTGAATACTGCTACTACCATGGTGGGGAAGTCAAGGAGCAGGGGCCGGGAAGGTCTGGGCTTGAGGTGGAGGGAAGAGGGACCAGATTAAGCATCTTCAGAGGAAAATGTAGGCTTTGTCTTTGCCTTTGCTTCCAGAGAAGGACAGAGTTCTGCATCATACACCTCCAGCCTGAGAGCAGGACCATCCAGCTCAGGTGCACACAGCTCACACATACACGCGCCCTCCAGGCACGGCCCTTCTCAGTGCACATCAACCCCAAGCACGTGCTCCACAGTACTCTCCTGCACCACAGCCCCATTCCACAAGGAATGCACCACCGATATTCCCAAACTCACACTCCTCATCGTACACGCATCCAGCCGCATCCCTCACATACTACAGCCCTCACCACCATACTCCACACCCCTGTATACAGATACCGCTCCAGTATACCCCCCCCACGCACATGAAAAGCCCACAGATGACACCACATACACCACTCCGTCCTACGGCCAACGGACACCAAGCTCACGACATTGCTATGTCGTGCCAATGTCCCTCTCTCGTCTACCACACCTGCTCCCTCAGCTTCCGGCATGGCCCATGCATGTTATTATGATTTTAATTTCCTTTTTCAGGAATCCGGAGATTTCATCGAGACACTGCCCAGCCTAGACCACCCCTAGCCCAGGATCAGGAAGAAGGAGAGACCGCTTCCCCATCACACTGTGTCTCCTCCTCACCCTCTTCACCCTGTAAGAACTATCTGCACCCAGACAAAGAGGAAAGGGGCATGAAAATATACTACATGCAGGTACAAGTGAACAAGGGTGTCGCTGTCTCCTGGAAGACAAAGAAACCCTTGGAGTTGCCTGAAAAGCAGCTGAGGATAGAAGAAGTGACCCTTCCTGAGGATGTGTGCGCAGTAGCCACTGACCCCTCTTCTGATGTGTCCACCGAAAGCCTCCTGTCTGACAGTGAGCCCACTGGGGAGGAGAAAGAGTATGAGGAAAGGGCAGAGCCAGGCAGCCCATCAGGGCCACCTGCCGTCGAGGAGAGACCCAGCGCCAAGACAGCGGACTGGATGCTGACCATGGAGACCGGCTTCAGGTGCATAGCCTGCTGCCGGGTCTTCCCCACCTTGGAGATCCTCCAGCAGCACGTGAAGGGCGGCGTCCTGCAGGGCTTCAGCTGCCGTGCCTTTCATCTCACCATGGCCCAGCGGATGGGCAATGTGGAATCCGAGAGCACCCCTGAGGAAGAGGACGAGGAGGAGGAGGAGGAGAACGAGGAGGAGGAGGAGGAGGAGGAGGAGGAGGAGAAGGAGGTAGAGAAGCAAGAAGAAAAGGAGAATGAGGGAGAGCAGCCCACGGGGGAAGGCCCCAGCCCAAAGAGACCCCGCAGGCAGGGTCTTTTCTCTCCTTTGAGTTCCAAACAGCAACTGAGATTCATGGGACAGAAGATCCTGGAAGACGGTGTGGCCGTCCCTTGGAAGAGGTAAGGCTTGAGGCTGGCAGTCTTCTGAGCCTATGTCACGAGGGCCCAGAGGAGTCTAAGGGAAGGGGCCGCACACATGTGCTGGTTTACCTAATGGCTCTGCAGTTGCATCAAATGGGACACACCCAGCACTAACGAAGGCATTGACCTCTGTTGACGTAAACAAGAAGGTGGAGCCTTTTCCTAGGAGTTTTCTCAGGGTCTGCACGATGGACCTCAACTCTTAGAGGACGTACTGCCAGCAGCTCCTTCTCGGCAGAGAGAGCCAGGAGTGGTCTCAAGAGAGGACAGGGGCCCTTGCAGGACCAGAACTTTGAGGTCTGAGAGCCTTGGGCCTGAGCCGAGATCTCACCCGGACCACTGGACCTAGCCTTCTGTGACAAAGGGGAATATGAAAGAGAGTCACGTGGAAATGAGGTTCCCCGAGATATGGAAGTGTTCCAGAACCTTCTTTGTGTGGTAGTTGATCTGGAGCCAAGCTCACTGTGGTGTGTGTGGCTCTGAGCATTAAGGCAATGCTGGAGGGTAACCCTGACCAGCAGAGCTTGGAGTGCTTCTTGTCTCTTCCTGTTCTACCTCATTTGTTTTATCCCTTCCAGGGAGAAGAAAGGACCCTCGGGAGAGTAGCAGACAGAATGCCGTGGTCTGAAGGAGGATGAAGGGACCGGCACTCAGTCTAACATCATATGACAATAGAAGCGTCCTATGCAATAAAGGGCATTTTCCAAACCTTTCCTGGAGCTTTTATTTAATGACATTTTTCTATCTATGCATCTATCTGTCATCTACATCTGTATCTTTCAAGGTTTGTGAACAAGCTTTCTCATAAGCACTAGAGACGTCCGCCAGCATTTTCCAGAAGAGGCCTGCAAATTGCTGGGGACTCCTCACAAATAGGGAACGGCCACAACCCCTGCCACACAGACTATGCGTGTGGCCCTCCTGACGTACTCCCACTCTCTCTCTGAATTTCCCAACGTCTGAGATGAGGGTGCTGGCTGGAGGCAATGATCACGTGCAGGCTGAATCTTCTCCAGATTCTGATTCTCTTCCTGGGCATATCGTCCTCAAGCACAGTCTCCATGTCCCTGGCCACACTGATCTCTCTCCTTCAGTCCTTCCCTCCCTCCCTCTCCTGCCTCCCAGTGCAGAGAATACTTTTTTGCATTTGAGACGACATTTATTTTTGGTTCACAGAATTCTCACCTGTTCTACTGTGGCCTCCGTTGTGAACATTCCAAAGCTGAGACTTTTCTGTTTTTCTCCCTCATTTCTGCTGAGTCTTTACCTTCCTAATGCAGTGAACTCACAGTGCCTAGCTGACTGGATGGGGAAAAAGATCCAGGGAGCAAAGAGAAATAATAAAATAATATATCAGTTAATTTTTCATAGTGTTATCCAACTACATATTTTTAAAATTTTGGAATAATATTAGGAATCTTCTCTTTATAAAAAACTGAATTATCGGGCTTCCCTGGTGGAGCAGTGGTTAAGAATATGCCTGCGAATGCAGGGGTCATGGGTTCGAGCCCTGTTCTGGGAAGATCCCACGTGCCACGGAGTAACTAAGCCCGCGTGCCACAACTACTGAGCCTGCGCTCTAGAGCCCGTGTGCCACATCAACCGAGCCCACGTGCCACAACTACGGAAGCCTGCGTGCCTAGAGACCATGCTCCGCAACAAGAGAAGCCACTGCAATGAGAAGCCCGTGCACCACAGCCAAGAGGAGCCCCCGCTCACTGCAACTAGAGAACGCCCGCTAGCAGCAACAAAGACCCAATGCAGCCCCAAATAAATTAATTAATTTTTAAAAATTGAATTAGTTTCAAGGGTACAATGTATAAAAGTACAATAAAAGCCCCCCTTCATAACCCCCCAACCCCACTCTCAAGATGGAACCGATATGCTGTGATACAATTTATAGTCGTAGTACTACTCCTCCTCCCACCACATCCGAAATCCTCTGAGCCAGGTGCAGCAGCTTCCTTTCACAATGCTAGGACCCGCCACAAGACACATGATAATCCCTTTGGACATTTCAAGGAGCGGCACCAAGGGAACAGTACCGGGGAAATGCCACTGACAGCTCAGAATATCCATGGCATTTCTAGAGCCTCGGCACTGCTCTCGCTCTGGGAATGAAGGTCCAAAAAGCACATCGGAGAATGTTCATAGTTGTAAACAAGCTCCACCTTTGAAACACAATCTACATAGAACCACATATACAAGCCTGCACGATGGATGAAGCCAAGGTCTCCTCCATGATTTCCCTTCTGACCACCTTATTGTCTCCTCAACCATAAAAGGTGAACTTGAAACTCAGGACCTTGCCTTGTCACCAGAAACTTCCAAGCTTGGATCAGTCTTTCTAAGACCAGATACTTGCTCTCTGAACTATTAGAGACTTGTCACATACACACAGGTAGAACAGGATTATTTCTATCTACCTGGGGACTTGGAGTCTTTCACATTGCTCCTGTTAAAACTCTCACAACAGCAAAACTTTACCTACAAAGGGTTCAAGCTATGACACTCCCAACTTCCACAAACCTCCTCAGCTCTTGTGAGTCACATGCAGCCAATTCCAGGAATTGGAAACATGGTTGTGAGGATGAAACTGACTTTGGGGCTCCCCTTGGATATGGTCTTCCAGAATAACCAAAAGGCCATTAAGAGGAAGGTTTACCCCACCTCAGGGAAACCCGAGGCAGTACTTGCAGTCAAGGGCTGGCCATGGCTTCTGAGCTACATCCAAAAAGAATTTCATACTGTACCTGGATCTGCTGAAGCCATTTCTGACTGTCCGAGAGCCAGCCTGTACCGTTCCTCAACTGCCTCCATTGTGCATCATCAGTAGGGCTGTCAGATTTAGGACATAAAAATACAGGATACCCAGTTAAACTTGAACTTCACATGAATAATAAGTCATTATTTTTAGTATAAGTAGATCCTATGAACTATTTGGGGCATACTTATCTTCAAAATGTACTCGTTGTTTTTCAAACATTCATATTTAACTAAACAGTCTATATTTTATCTGTCAACCCTACTCAGCAGAAATGATGGAGGCTCATAGAGATCTAGGAGACGCCTCAGCGCCTCCTCAGCTTTTATTTCTACGTCCTGGACAGCGAGCACGAACCTTCCACTCCCAGTCAGTGGCTAGAATGGAGGATATTCTCTGTTTTAGAGCTTTTTCTACTTGTCATTGTTATTATCTTCCTTATTTTAAAGAGATGTTTATTTTTTCCCAATCTTAATAGCTCATCCAAAAGTATTTCAAAGTTCATTAGAGAAGGGAAAAACAATATGGTTCTGAAAAGTGAAGGAAACCGCCAGGTGTTTAGTAAAGAAGTAGTAGGGAGACTGAAAAAGCCAAACTTAATAAGCAGATCTCTCCAAGGGTATTTTCAGAGCTTGATACCCTCCCACACCCTGAAAATATTATTACATCAAGAATGTAGAACTGCTAACCAAATGTAAGGCTCCCATATGATTCTATCAAACTGAGGATGCTTCTTTACTAAGCAGTGAGCACACTTGCTGTCCCAGGGACCTTGGCAGTTGCAACGTAGGGCTCTTCCCTTTGGGATGGAAACAGCAAGTTTTCCTGTGGTCTACACGCTGGCCCCAAAAATACGACACTCCCAATACTTGTCAACTTTAAGTATTTTTCTACATATCTCCATTTTTCTGTTACTATTTGGACTACATCCTAGACTTGACACTACATAAATTGCATTCAAGAAGCTATTTTTAAAAGTTGGTAGGAAACCTTAAATCTATGGCTTGCAGTCCCTGGCTTACTTTCATCCAGGTGCATAAGGGTTTTCAAAAGTAGTCAGGTTAGTTACCCTGTATCACAGCCCCACGCTTGTGTCACAGATATAAAAATGGAACATGATATTTAAGGTTTTAGTTGCCAAATCATCAAGCCTCCCAGACAGAGGCAATAGAGCAAAATGATTACAGAGGCATGGATTTTGATTTGCTCCAGTGTCTTGGGCAAGTCACTTGGCCTCTGTATTTATTTGTACTTATCTGCACTTATCTGTCACTTGGGGGTCATAATTGTACCTGGTCCATGGGTACGCTGTACAAATGATCTGTAAAGTAGTTACAAGAAACCGACACAGAGTAAGCACTCCACAGACATTGGCTATTAGCTATTGGAAATATTTCTCCGTGAAACAGATGACATTATCCGTGGATGACTCGGTGGGAGACAGTGAATCACAGAATCACAGCATGTTGAAAGTGACCTAGTTCACACTCTAATGTGAAAAGAAGAAAAGTGTGCATGGGTAGAAAATGTCTGAAACTTTACACAACAAAGAGTTCATCATGTTAACTTGGAGGATTAGAATAAATCAGGAAAGGAGGAAAGAAAAACTTGAGTGTAATTCAATTTCTCTATCATTTGTGTTTCTACACTGAGACTCTGAACACACTGGAAGTGCAATTTTTTTTAATGTGGCGGGATAAAGGTTTTCAAGTTTTCCTGATCCATCCGTATTATTATCTCAGAATTGCTGGCATTTCTTGCCATCTTTGGATCTACACCCATGTGAGTCAGTGGGCCATTCTGGACGGAGGAGATAATAGAGCAGAAGTGAAGGGAGAGAAAAGGAGAGACAAGATTTTCTCTTTTCTCTTCAAAGAGGAAAGGTCTTTGGAATGGGAACAACTCACAACCAAACTTTGGGGAAAGGATGTGATGGAAAATGAGACAAACATCCTACCCCTGTGATGAGAAGGATTCCCTGGGCTGGATGGAGGGAGGTCACAGGTGGCTGGACAAGGAAACCAACTAGGGAGAAACACACACAAGTGCAGAGCAAACACCCTGAGGCCACTCAGCCTGACTCCATGCAAACATGTGTCCAGCAGACAGCCCTTCACCTGTGGCTCCCCAGCAAGACAGGTACCTCGGGGGTGCCAACTCATTCTGAGTCCATTATGCCTGGCCATTCATAAACCGCTGTCTAACGTGTGAGGAATAAACTCTCAATGTTTATGAGGAAATTGCGGAAGGAGATTGAAAGGTTACTTAAACGGAAAAAAAAGAAGTTCAGGAAGGCAAGATGGTAGAGAGACAAGAAAAAGACCTTAAAAGATAGAAAGGATTTGCCAAAGAAGAGAAAGCAAAAGAAATGATTCCGAATGGGTTAACCTGCAGCTAGGAAGTTAAGGAAGATTATTGATGGGTGAAGACTATGGAATAAAGTGAATAAAATTTCTCAGAAGTTGCTGAGAATATGGTAAGCAGCATGATTATCAAATTATGAATTGGCTGCAATGGCATTCTAGGGGGACACTAGGAAGGTGAAGCAAACGTTCCTGAGATGACAGTAGCAGGTGGAAAGTTGTTTCAGGGGAAGATCAGTCTTGCAGAGGGTGTATCAGAGGAGGGCAAGTGTGAGCAAGCAAGGAAATACTAAGTGTATACGGTTCCTTCACTGACTGCACCCAGCCCCGCGGTCAGCCTTGAGAACAAGCAGGACTTCAGGTACTGGAGCTACATTTCATTCATCAAGACTTGAGAAGACACCCTTAACTCAGGTCTTCTCTTCAAACTCCATCTTTCCTTCTTGACCTTCATTTGGCCTCTTCCCTTACCCTCCAGCTGTGGACTGAGGCCACAGAGCAAGATGGGTCACTAGTGTCCTCCATCCCCTGGCGACTGTGGTTCACATCAGTGGAGTACCAAAGGCAATAACCAAGTAACAGACACAAGAGTGTATGAAGAAGAAGAGATTCTGATAAGGCTTTCTGTGACAGTGTGGGCCAAGTCGGCTCTATATGGCTGGTATCACGTGAATTATGAGCAGCCTTAGGGGAGAAGTGCTCAGAAGGCAGAGCCTGGCTCTCGAGAGGCTCTGCGTGCTCACAGCCCACTCCAAGACCTCAGTTACAGCTTCGGCCCCCAATATCTCTCCCTCTGCCTGCTCACAGTTTTTGAAGTCTTCTTTCCTCCACATTTCTCTTGAGAGGTGGAGGAGGAAGATGAGCTTCAGGCCAGCTCAGACTCCCCTGGGATCCCAGCAGGATGCCTATCATTAACCTCCCACCTTCTAGGAAGCTCCTAAGATCTTCACATTTGGGGCAGTTCTCATTTCAGCTGTGCTTCAAATTGCTGGCTGGAGACGGCCTGTTGGAAGGTGGCTAAAAGCAAGTAGCAATCCTTCGGGCAGCCTGGCCCTTCTCGACTGTCAGACATCTTCAGAGATATTCTAGGAAATGCTGTTTGTTCTAGAGAAGGGAGGGAAACAATCCAATTGTCCAATAATGCTTGAATGGACAATAAATGATGCTATATGCATGTGATCACATAATATCAAACAGTCAAAAATCAAAGACCTAGATCTATATGGATTCACGTGGATAAATCTTGAAAACATAATATTGATTGAAAGAAAATAAGATAAAGAATGTTAGATTGTGATAACAGGTATGTAAGTATTTAAATATTTAAATCAATTCAACATATTGCTTCTATATATAGAGATGCAAGAAAATAAACTTTATCCAAAGAACACATTATTTACATTTAATATGCTCATTTATCTAGGAGACCCAAAAGAACCCACAGATAAACTAGCAGGAACTAATAAGACGGTTCAACAAGGCACACACATACAAGATCAAGAAATTTTAAAAGTCAATCAGGCTCCTCTACACTGGCGATAACAAATTAGAAACTATAAAAGAAAATAAGAAAAAAAGAAGATCTAAAAATTGTCACAAGAGCCGTATAAATTATTTAGAGCTAAGCATACGTAGAAGGCAATATAACTAACAAACTGAGTACGAACAGTTAAACTCCGCCCAACCCAAGGTTAGGAAAAGACTGTTGTTACTTTATGAGAACAGACCCTCTTGTTAAGGAGCAGATCAGTAAGTGAGAGTGAATCAAAGAAACACAGCATTTGAAAAGTCAGCTAGTCCAAGCCTCTTGATCGCACATACAGAAGCTGAAGCCCAGATAGGTTGAGTTACTTGCTAAAGGGCCCAATGTCCTGACTCAAGGACTAGCATTTTTCACTCAGTCGCAAGACACAATCAAATGCAGTACCTTGGAAAGAGATGGGGAAAAAATGAAGAAATCAATTATATAGTTCCTCATCTTTAAGTACAGAAATAGCCGTGACAAAATTACACGTATTGAGGGAAAATTGAAGTGCAGAGTTTAAAATGTCAATAATCCACAGGGAAACTGGAGACCATTTAAAACATTCATATTAAATCTCTCTAGAAAAGACATTAAAAGATCTCCAATCAAAATGTGAATTTTATAATAGACATGGTATGATACACTTTATAATAGATATGGTAGGAACCTTTCCCTTTCACGGGAAAGCTTCGGCTGGGAAAAAGGAATTGTTCTTGAAAATGGGGCCTGTGCTATTGCAGACACTGTGCTCAACCTAGGTCCACCGAATGCTCTGATGTCATCACTGAGATCACAGAATATTACTGTGAGCCTGGCAACCTTGCAAACATAACAGCCCTGGTGAGCACTAGGCACTACTGCTGGTTCACCAAGTGGTACAAGTTTTTCAGCCATTTAGGAGACTTGACTATTTTTGTTTGTATTGAATCATTTCAACGGATTGCCCAAGAGCCAAGAAGGGCCAACCTGTAGGGAAGAGGAGGAGTTGGACATCTCTTGAGGCATCTTCTAAGGGAGACCTCTAGTTGGTACGATGGAACGGCGACAAAAGAGGAAACATCTGGAAAATGAAGAGTCCCAGGAAACTGCCGAGAACGGAGGAGGTATGTGGGGGGCAACTTGTCTGGGGCACATGGGTTTCTGCCAAACTGAAGCTTCTCTAGGAAGCGGGGGACTGAGAACGTGTCACCTGTGAAGCAGGGAGCGAGAGACCTTGTCTCACTGATGCTGCCGTATCTATCCGGAGGGTCCCTGTGGTGTGAGACGGCACAGAACGGCCAGATGCCCCCTGGGAGATGGGAGGTCAGCTCCGCTGGTCTGAGGACTCTCTCCTGGGGCAGCCGGGCCTGGAGCTTTGTCGGACTCACAGCAGGCTGCATCCTGCTTGCACAGACCTAGAGGTGCAGCTTTTCTCAGTCCCCGATTTCTCTCTTATGCTCTTGGATCTTTCCTAGGGGTCATGAGGTGGGGGATGTGAAGGATGCAAGGATGCTGAGAGAGACCCATGAGTTGCTTGGCCTCTTTTACCAAAGTGGAAAGAGAAGCCCCATGAGTTGAAGGCCCTGTTGAAAAATATCTTGACAAGTGGAATGCACTTTGAAAGAAGATTGTTTGTCTAGGGATGGTGTCATATTGAAAGCAAGGAGGTTTTATTCCTTCAACAGGAAGAATTTCCCAAAGGAGATCAAGGGAAGGGAAGGGTTTTCCAGAGACTGAGACCGCGTGAGCGGGGGTGAGAAATGGCCTCAGGGTCCTGCGGGGAGCTCTGAGAGCCACGGGCCACGTGGTGCCTGTGTGCATTAAATGTAGGCGAGTAGCTTGCCCTGGGAGAGGGGTGGTCACCCCAGAGCTCCAGCTAGAGGCCTCTGCCCCAGATTAGAGCCCAGTAGCTCCTACCAGGCCCAGGGCCCTGGAGACTGTAGGATGGGCCCTGGGAATGGAGCTCTAGACAGCAGGCAGATTTCCAGGCAGTGGCTGGGACAGGCTGGGGAAGGCAATGACTGCCCCTGACCATTCAGAATATTTTGCCCTATGTTCCTGTGTGTGTGTGTGTGTGAGAGTGTGTGTGTGTGTGTGTGTGTGTGTGTGTGTGTGGTGGTGCAGAGAAGAGCGAGATGAATGGGGGTAGAGTGCTTACCAGATATAAAGTCTGCGTGGTAAAGTTCTTGTCACCCTGCCTGGACCTGGCTGACACTCGGTGTACGTAAGAGTGTATACAGAATTCTTGTTAGGGGTGTTTTATGAGACAGTAACTCATACACCCATGTACACTCTGATGCAGCAAAAATATCACACACCCCACATATAACTTCCTTAGTAAACCACACAGAGCACATGGAGGTATATACACGGATCCCTCCTGTACTACATTCTCATACAACCCACCTGTATCACAATCCTCTCCTCCAACACCAAACGCTGGAGATGAGATATGTATATAGACACACACACTATATATATAGGACACACACACACACACACACACACACTATATACATGTATCTCCTCAACTCTTGCACAAACACAGCTAACTTCAGCCATCTCTAAATACCTCTATAAGAACCAGTCACGTGTCATACACACCACACTTATAACACATTCTTGAGTAATGCCAGACCCGCTTTGTACAAACCACAGTAAACCACAGTCTCAGTAACCCATGTCAGGATTGCCAGAGAAAATATGGGCTATCCAGTTCAATTTGAATTCCAGATAAACAACAAGTAATTTTTCAGTATCCGTATGTCCCACATATTGTATGGGCTATACTTACACTAAAACTAAGTCAGGCCAAATACTGCATGGGAATACTTACACTAAAAGATTATTCTGGGTTTATCTGAAACTGAAATTTAACTGGGTGCCTTGTATTCTTGTTCGCTAAGTCTGGCAACCCTTATATACTTACCACCAGCTGATGTATTATATATTTATTGTAGTTTTGTTTAGTGTGTGTCTTCCCCTACTAGAATGTGCAGCGTTACCAAAGACTACAACAATGGAAGAGTGCCGGATACACAGGAGTAACTGCTTACTGAATCTTGGTGAATGAATGAATGAACACACACCATAAATACAAGCCACACCATGTAATGAGGAAACGTTACATGTCCCAGAATTCCTGACTTGTGAACAGAAACCATGCACACAAAGGCCACAGACACAGATAGACACATCTGCACTGTGCTCCCCATGCCAACCCCACACTTACCACAGACTTAACTGATACACATCACTCACTCTTCCCACACACTCACAGTCACCACCGAGGCCTACATTACCAACTAGACAGTGAGAGAATAAGTATTGATTGGAATTAAATCCTGGAGGATCCACTGGGAACCACACTCTCAACTGTGTGTATTCACTGCACCTGACACGTGTCACACACTCAGTAAATATTTGTGGACAGAGGACTGATGAACCCACCCTGAGCCTTTCATTCCTCCCTCAGGACTCTCGAAGTCACAAGAGGATCCCCCTCGGCTTGGATCCACTGTGGTGGCCCAAGGCTGCAGCCCAGGGGCAGTGGAGGTCTCCTCTGCCTCTAAATACTTCTTCTGTACTTCTACTCTGCGCAAGCTCAGCTGCGCTGGTAAGGGCGTGGGGCTCCTCAGGTGACGGGGTGCTTGGCTGTGAAGCAGGAGGCACACAGATCCCAGGGAGGCTGAGAGGAAATCCAGGGTCATCAGAGGTGATGAGGGCTCTGTGGAGGAGCCTGGGCAGGATGGCTGAGCTGTTCCGAGGGCGTGGATGCCAGCTGAGTCTGGGGGTGTGTGTGTGAATACTGCTACTACCATGGTGGGGAAGTCAAGGAGCAGGGGCCGGGAAGGTCTGGGCTTGAGGTGGAGGGAAGAGGGACCAGATTAAGCATCTTCAGAGGAAAATGTAGGCTTTGTCTTTGCCTTTGCTTCCAGAGAAGGACAGAGTTCTGCATCATACACCTCCAGCCTGAGAGCAGGACCATCCAGCTCAGGTGCACACAGCTCACACATACACGCGCCCTCCAGGCACGGCCCTTCTCAGTGCACATCAACCCCAAGCACGTGCTCCACAGTACTCTCCTGCACCACAGCCCCATTCCACAAGGAATGCACCACCGATATTCCCAAACTCACACTCCTCATCGTACACGCATCCAGCCGCATCCCTCACATACTACAGCCCTCACCACCATACTCCACACCCCTGTATACAGATACCGCTCCAGTATACCCCCCCCACGCACATGAAAAGCCCACAGATGACACCACATACACCACTCCGTCCTACGGCCAACGGACACCAAGCTCACGACATTGCTATGTCGTGCCAATGTCCCTCTCTCGTCTACCACACCTGCTCCCTCAGCTTCCGGCATGGCCCATGCATGTTATTATGATTTTAATTTCCTTTTTCAGGAATCCGGAGATTTCATCGAGACACTGCCCAGCCTAGACCACCCCTAGCCCAGGATCAGGAAGAAGGAGAGACCGCTTCCCCATCACACTGTGTCTCCTCCTCACCCTCTTCACCCTGTAAGAACTATCTGCACCCAGACAAAGAGGAAAGGGGCATGAAAATATACTACATGCAGGTACAAGTGAACAAGGGTGTCGCTGTCTCCTGGAAGACAAAGAAACCCTTGGAGTTGCCTGAAAAGCAGCTGAGGATAGAAGAAGTGACCCTTCCTGAGGATGTGTGCGCAGTAGCCACTGACCCCTCTTCTGATGTGTCCACCGAAAGCCTCCTGTCTGACAGTGAGCCCACTGGGGAGGAGAAAGAGTATGAGGAAAGGGCAGAGCCAGGCAGCCCATCAGGGCCACCTGCCGTCGAGGAGAGACCCAGCGCCAAGACAGCGGACTGGATGCTGACCATGGAGACCGGCTTCAGGTGCATAGCCTGCTGCCGGGTCTTCCCCACCTTGGAGATCCTCCAGCAGCACGTGAAGGGCGGCGTCCTGCAGGGCTTCAGCTGCCGTGCCTTTCATCTCACCATGGCCCAGCGGATGGGCAATGTGGAATCCGAGAGCACCCCTGAGGAAGAGGACGAGGAGGAGGAGGAGGAGAACGAGGAGGAGGAGGAGGAGGAGGAGGAGGAGGAGAAGGAGGTAGAGAAGCAAGAAGAAAAGGAGAATGAGGGAGAGCAGCCCACGGGGGAAGGCCCCAGCCCAAAGAGACCCCGCAGGCAGGGTCTTTTCTCTCCTTTGAGTTCCAAACAGCAACTGAGATTCATGGGACAGAAGATCCTGGAAGACGGTGTGGCCGTCCCTTGGAAGAGGTAAGGCTTGAGGCTGGCAGTCTTCTGAGCCTATGTCACGAGGGCCCAGAGGAGTCTAAGGGAAGGGGCCGCACACATGTGCTGGTTTACCTAATGGCTCTGCAGTTGCATCAAATGGGACACACCCAGCACTAACGAAGGCATTGACCTCTGTTGACGTAAACAAGAAGGTGGAGCCTTTTCCTAGGAGTTTTCTCAGGGTCTGCACGATGGACCTCAACTCTTAGAGGACGTACTGCCAGCAGCTCCTTCTCGGCAGAGAGAGCCAGGAGTGGTCTCAAGAGAGGACAGGGGCCCTTGCAGGACCAGAACTTTGAGGTCTGAGAGCCTTGGGCCTGAGCCGAGATCTCACCCGGACCACTGGACCTAGCCTTCTGTGACAAAGGGGAATATGAAAGAGAGTCACGTGGAAATGAGGTTCCCCGAGATATGGAAGTGTTCCAGAACCTTCTTTGTGTGGTAGTTGATCTGGAGCCAAGCTCACTGTGGTGTGTGTGGCTCTGAGCATTAAGGCAATGCTGGAGGGTAACCCTGACCAGCAGAGCTTGGAGTGCTTCTTGTCTCTTCCTGTTCTACCTCATTTGTTTTATCCCTTCCAGGGAGAAGAAAGGACCCTCGGGAGAGTAGCAGACAGAATGCCGTGGTCTGAAGGAGGATGAAGGGACCGGCACTCAGTCTAACATCATATGACAATAGAAGCGTCCTATGCAATAAAGGGCATTTTCCAAACCTTTCCTGGAGCTTTTATTTAATGACATTTTTCTATCTATGCATCTATCTGTCATCTACATCTGTATCTTTCAAGGTTTGTGAACAAGCTTTCTCATAAGCACTAGAGACGTCCGCCAGCATTTTCCAGAAGAGGCCTGCAAATTGCTGGGGACTCCTCACAAATAGGGAACGGCCACAACCCCTGCCACACAGACTATGCGTGTGGCCCTCCTGACGTACTCCCACTCTCTCTCTGAATTTCCCAACGTCTGAGATGAGGGTGCTGGCTGGAGGCAATGATCACGTGCAGGCTGAATCTTCTCCAGATTCTGATTCTCTTCCTGGGCATATCGTCCTCAAGCACAGTCTCCATGTCCCTGGCCACACTGATCTCTCTCCTTCAGTCCTTCCCTCCCTCCCTCTCCTGCCTCCCAGTGCAGAGAATACTTTTTTGCATTTGAGACGACATTTATTTTTGGTTCACAGAATTCTCACCTGTTCTACTGTGGCCTCCGTTGTGAACATTCCAAAGCTGAGACTTTTCTGTTTTTCTCCCTCATTTCTGCTGAGTCTTTACCTTCCTAATGCAGTGAACTCACAGTGCCTAGCTGACTGGATGGGGAAAAAGATCCAGGGAGCAAAGAGAAATAATAAAATAATATATCAATTAATTTTTCATAGTGTTATCCAACTACATATTTTTAAAATTTTGGAATAATATTAGGAATCTTCTCTTTATAAAAAACTGAATTATCGGGCTTCCCTGGTGGAGCAGTGGTTAAGAATATGCCTGCGAATGCAGGGGTCATGGGTTCGAGCCCTGTTCTGGGAAGATCCCACGTGCCACGGAGTAACTAAGCCCGCGTGCCACAACTACTGAGCCTGCGCTCTAGAGCCCGTGTGCCACATCAACCGAGCCCACGTGCCACAACTACGGAAGCCTGCGTGCCTAGAGACCATGCTCCGCAACAAGAGAAGCCACTGCAATGAGAAGCCCGTGCACCACAGCCAAGAGGAGCCCCCGCTCACTGCAACTAGAGAACGCCCGCTAGCAGCAACAAAGACCCAATGCAGCCCCAAATAAATTAATTAATTTTTAAAAATTGAATTAGTTTCAAGGGTACAATGTATAAAAGTACAATAAAAGCCCCCCTTCATAACCCCCCAACCCCACTCTCAAGATGGAACCGATATGCTGTGATACAATTTATAGTCGTAGTACTACTCCTCCTCCCACCACATCCGAAATCCTCTGAGCCAGGTGCAGCAGCTTCCTTTCACAATGCTAGGACCCGCCACAAGACACATGATAATCCCTTTGGACATTTCAAGGAGCGGCACCAAGGGAACAGTACCGGGGAAATGCCACTGACAGCTCAGAATATCCATGGCATTTCTAGAGCCTCGGCACTGCTCTCGCTCTGGGAATGAAGGTCCAAAAAGCACATCGGAGAATGTTCATAGTTGTAAACAAGCTCCACCTTTGAAACACAATCTACATAGAACCACATATACAAGCCTGCACGATGGATGAAGCCAAGGTCTCCTCCATGATTTCCCTTCTGACCACCTTATTGTCTCCTCAACCATAAAAGGTGAACTTGAAACTCAGGACCTTGCCTTGTCACCAGAAACATCCAAGCTTGGATCAGTCTTTCTAAGACCAGATACTTGCTCTCTGAACTATTAGAGACTTGTCACATACACACAGGTAGAACAGGATTATTTCTATCTACCTGGGGACTTGGAGTCTTTCACATTGCTCCTGTTAAAACTCTCACAACAGCAAAACTTTACCTACAAAGGGTTCAAGCTATGACACTCCCAACTTCCACAAACCTCCTCAGCTCTTGTGAGTCACATGCAGCCAATTCCAGGAATTGGAAACATGGTTGTGAGGATGAAACTGACTTTGGGGCTCCCCTTGGATATGGTCTTCCAGAATAACCAAAAGGCCATTAAGAGGAAGGTTTACCCCACCTCAGGGAAACCCGAGGCAGTACTTGCAGTCAAGGGCTGGCCATGGCTTCTGAGCTACATCCAAAAAGAATTTCATACTGTACCTGGATCTGCTGAAGCCATTTCTGACTGTCCGAGAGCCAGCCTGTACCGTTCCTCAACTGCCTCCATTGTGCATCATCAGTAGGGCTGTCAGATTTAGGACATAAAAATACAGGATACCCAGTTAAACTTGAACTTCACATGAATAATAAGTCATTATTTTTAGTATAAGTAGATCCTATGAACTATTTGGGGCATACTTATCTTCAAAATGTACTCGTTGTTTTTCAAACATTCATATTTAACTAAACAGTCTATATTTTATCTGTCAACCCTACTCAGCAGAAATGATGGAGGCTCATAGAGATCTAGGAGACGCCTCAGCGCCTCCTCAGCTTTTATTTCTACGTCCTGGACAGCGAGCACGAACCTTCCACTCCCAGTCAGTGGCTAGAATGGAGGATATTCTCTGTTTTAGAGCTTTTTCTACTTGTCATTGTTATTATCTTCCTTATTTTAAAGAGATGTTTATTTTTTCCCAATCTTAATAGCTCATCCAAAAGTATTTCAAAGTTCATTAGAGAAGGGAAAAACAATATGGTTCTGAAAAGTGAAGGAAACCGCCAGGTGTTTAGTAAAGAAGTAGTAGGGAGACTGAAAAAGCCAAACTTAATAAGCAGATCTCTCCAAGGGTATTTTCAGAGCTTGATACCCTCCCACACCCTGAAAATATTATTACATCAAGAATGTAGAACTGCTAACCAAATGTAAGGCTCCCATATGATTCTATCAAACTGAGGATGCTTCTTTACTAAGCAGTGAGCACACTTGCTGTCCCAGGGACCTTGGCAGTTGCAACGTAGGGCTCTTCCCTTTGGGATGGAAACAGCAAGTTTTCCTGTGGTCTACACGCTGGCCCCAAAAATACGACACTCCCAATACTTGTCAACTTTAAGTATTTTTCTACATATCTCCATTTTTCTGTTACTATTTGGACTACATCCTAGACTTGACACTACATAAATTGCATTCAAGAAGCTATTTTTAAAAGTTGGTAGGAAACCTTAAATCTATGGCTTGCAGTCCCTGGCTTACTTTCATCCAGGTGCATAAGGGTTTTCAAAAGTAGTCAGGTTAGTTACCCTGTATCACAGCCCCACGCTTGTGTCACAGATATAAAAATGGAACATGATATTTAAGGTTTTAGTTGCCAAATCATCAAGCCTCCCAGACAGAGGCAATAGAGCAAAATGATTACAGAGGCATGGATTTTGATTTGCTCCAGTGTCTTGGGCAAGTCACTTGGCCTCTGTATTTATTTGTACTTATCTGCACTTATCTGTCACTTGGGGGTCATAATTGTACCTGGTCCATGGGTACGCTGTACAAATGATCTGTAAAGTAGTTACAAGAAACCGACACAGAGTAAGCACTCCACAGACATTGGCTATTAGCTATTGGAAATATTTCTCCGTGAAACAGATGACATTATCCGTGGATGACTCGGTGGGAGACAGTGAATCACAGAATCACAGCATGTTGAAAGTGACCTAGTTCACACTCTAATGTGAAAAGAAGAAAAGTGTGCATGGGTAGAAAATGTCTGAAACTTTACACAACAAAGAGTTCATCATGTTAACTTGGAGGATTAGAATAAATCAGGAAAGGAGGAAAGAAAAACTTGAGTGTAATTCAATTTCTCTATCATTTGTGTTTCTACACTGAGACTCTGAATACACTGGAAGTGCAATTTTTTTTAATGTGGCGGGATAAAGGTTTTCAAGTTTTCCTGATCCATCCGTATTATTATCTCAGAATTGCTGGCATTTCTTGCCATCTTTGGATCTACACCCATGTGAGTCAGTGGGCCATTCTGGACGGAGGAGATAATAGAGCAGAAGTGAAGGGAGAGAAAAGGAGAGACAAGATTTTCTCTTTTCTCTTCAAAGAGGAAAGGTCTTTGGAATGGGAACAACTCACAACCAAACTTTGGGGAAAGGATGTGATGGAAAATGAGACAAACATCCTACCCCTGTGATGAGAAGGATTCCCTGGGCTGGATGGAGGGAGGTCACAGGTGGCTGGACAAGGAAACCAACTAGGGAGAAACACACACAAGTGCAGAGCAAACACCCTGAGGCCACTCAGCCTGACTCCATGCAAACATGTGTCCAGCAGACAGCCCTTCACCTGTGGCTCCCCAGCAAGACAGGTACCTCGGGGGTGCCAACTCATTCTGAGTCCATTATGCCTGGCCATTCATAAACCGCTGTCTAACGTGTGAGGAATAAACTCTCAATGTTTATGAGGAAATTGCGGAAGGAGATTGAAAGGTTACTTAAACGGAAAAAAAAGAAGTTCAGGAAGGCAAGATGGTAGAGAGACAAGAAAAAGACCTTAAAAGATAGAAAGGATTTGCCAAAGAAGAGAAAGCAAAAGAAATGATTCCGAATGGGTTAACCTGCAGCTAGGAAGTTAAGGAAGATTATTGATGGGTGAAGACTATGGAATAAAGTGAATAAAATTTCTCAGAAGTTGCTGAGAATATGGTAAGCAGCATGATTATCAAATTATGAATTGGCTGCAATGGCATTCTAGGGGGACACTAGGAAGGTGAAGCAAACGTTCCTGAGATGACAGTAGCAGGTGGAAAGTTGTTTCAGGGGAAGATCAGTCTTGCAGAGGGTGTATCAGAGGAGGGCAAGTGTGAGCAAGCAAGGAAATACTAAGTGTATACGGTTCCTTCACTGACTGCACCCAGCCCCGCGGTCAGCCTTGAGAACAAGCAGGACTTCAGGTACTGGAGCTACATTTCATTCATCAAGACTTGAGAAGACACCCTTAACTCAGGTCTTCTCTTCAAACTCCATCTTTCCTTCTTGACCTTCATTTGGCCTCTTCCCTTACCCTCCAGCTGTGGACTGAGGCCACAGAGCAAGATGGGTCACTAGTGTCCTCCATCCCCTGGCGACTGTGGTTCACATCAGTGGAGTACCAAAGGCAATAACCAAGTAACAGACACAAGAGTGTATGAAGAAGAAGAGATTCTGATAAGGCTTTCTGTGACAGTGTGGGCCAAGTCGGCTCTATATGGCTGGTATCACGTGAATTATGAGCAGCCTTAGGGGAGAAGTGCTCAGAAGGCAGAGCCTGGCTCTCGAGAGGCTCTGCGTGCTCACAGCCCACTCCAAGACCTCAGTTACAGCTTCGGCCCCCAATATCTCTCCCTCTGCCTGCTCACAGTTTTTGAAGTCTTCTTTCCTCCACATTTCTCTTGAGAGGTGGAGGAGGAAGATGAGCTTCAGGCCAGCTCAGACTCCCCTGGGATCCCAGCAGGATGCCTATCATTAACCTCCCACCTTCTAGGAAGCTCCTAAGATCTTCACATTTGGGGCAGTTCTCATTTCAGCTGTGCTTCAAATTGCTGGCTGGAGACGGCCTGTTGGAAGGTGGCTAAAAGCAAGTAGCAATCCTTCGGGCAGCCTGGCCCTTCTCGACTGTCAGACATCTTCAGAGATATTCTAGTAAATGCTGTTTGTTCTAGAGAAGGGAGGGAAACAATCCAATTGTCCAATAATGCTTGAATGGACAATAAATGATGCTATATGCATGTGATCACATAATATCAAACAGTCAAAAATCAAAGACCTAGATCTATATGGATTCACGTGGATAAATCTTGAAAACATAATATTGATTGAAAGAAAATAAGATAAAGAATGTTAGATTGTGATAACAGGTATGTAAGTATTTAAATATTTAAATCAATTCAACATATTGCTTCTATATATAGAGATGCAAGAAAATAAACTTTATCCAAAGAACACATTATTTACATTTAATATGCTCATTTATCTAGGAGACCCAAAAGAACCCACAGATAAACTAGCAGGAACTAATAAGACGGTTCAACAAGGCACACACATACAAGATCAAGAAATTTTAAAAGTCAATCAGGCTCCTCTACACTGGCGATAACAAATTAGAAACTATAAAAGAAAATAAGAAAAAAAGAAGATCTAAAAATTGTCACAAGAGCCGTATAAATTATTTAGAGCTAAGCATACGTAGAAGGCAATATAACTAACAAACTGAGTACGAACAGTTAAACTCCGCCCAACCCAAGGTTAGGAAAAGACTGTTGTTACTTTATGAGAACAGACCCTCTTCTTAAGGAGCAGATCAGTAAGTGAGAGTGAATCAAAGAAACACAGCATTTGAAAAGTCAGCTAGTCCAAGCCTCTTGATCGCACATACAGAAGCTGAAGCCCAGATAGGTTGAGTTACTTGCTAAAGGGCCCAATGTCCTGACTCAAGGACTAGCATTTTTCACTCAGTCGCAAGACACAATCAAATGCAGTACCTTGGAAAGAGATGGGGAAAAAATGAAGAAATCAATTATATAGTTCCTCATCTTTAAGTACAGAAATAGCCGTGACAAAATTACACGTATTGAGGGAAAATTGAAGTGCAGAGTTTAAAATGTCAATAATCCACAGGGAAACTGGAGACCATTTAAAACATTCATATTAAATCTCTCTAGAAAAGACATTAAAAGATCTCCAATCAAAATGTGAATTTTATAATAGACATGGTATGATACAATTTATAATAGATATGGTAGGAACCTTTCCCTTTCACGGGAAAGCTTCGGCTGGGAAAAAGGAATTGTTCTTGAAAATGGGGCCTGTGCTATTGCAGACACTGTGCTCAACCTAGGTCCACCGAATGCTCTGATGTCATCACTGAGGTCACAGAATTCCACTGTGAGCCTGGCAACCTTGCAAACATAACAGCCCTGGTGAGCACTAGGCACTACTGCTGGTTCACCAAGTGGTACAAGTTTTTCAGCCATTTAGGAGACTTGACTATTTTTGTTTGTATTGAATCATTTCAACGGATTGCCCAAGAGCCAAGAAGGGCCAACCTGTAGGGACGAGGAGGAGTTGGACATCTCTTGAGGCATCTTCTAAGGGAGACCTCTAGTTGGTACGATGGAACGGCGACAAAAGAGGAAACATCTGGAAAATGAAGAGTCCCAGGAAACTGCCGAGAACGGAGGAGGTATGTGGGGGGCAACTTGTCTGGGGCACATGGGTTTCTGCCAAACTGAAGCTTCTCTAGGAAGCGGGGGACTGAGAACGTGTCACCTGTGAAGCAGGGAGCGAGAGACCTTGTCTCACTGATGCTGCCGTATCTATCCGGAGGGTCCCTGTGGTGTGAGACGGCACAGAACGGCCAGATGCCCCCTGGGAGATGGGAGGTCAGCTCCGCTGGTCTGAGGACTCTCTCCTGGGGCAGCCGGGCCTGGAGCTTTGTCGGACTCACAGCAGGCTGCATCCTGCTTGCACAGACCTAGAGGTGCAGCTTTTCTCAGTCCCCGATTTCTCTCTTATGCTCTTGGATCTTTCCTAGGGGTCATGAGGTGGGGGATGTGAAGGATGCAAGGATGCTGAGAGAGACCCATGAGTTGCTTGGCCTCTTTTACCAAAGTGGAAAGAGAAGCCCCATGAGTTGAAGGCCCTGTTGAAAAATATCTTGACAAGTGGAATGCACTTTGAAAGAAGATTGTTTGTCTAGGGATGGTGTCATATTGAAAGCAAGGAGGTTTTATTCCTTCAACAGGAAGAATTTCCCAAAGGAGATCAAGGGAAGGGAAGGGTTTTCCAGAGACTGAGACCGCGTGAGCGGGGGTGAGAAATGGCCTCAGGGTCCTGCGGGGAGCTCTGAGAGCCACGGGCCACGTGGTGCCTGCGTGCATTAAATGGAGGCGAGTAGCTTGCCCTGGGAGAGGGGTGGTCACCCCAGAGCTCCAGCTAGAGGCCTCTGCCCCAGATTAGAGCCCAGTAGCTCCTACCAGGCCCAGGGCCCTGGACACTGTAGGATGGGCCCTGGGAATGGAGCTCTAGACAGCAGGCAGATTTCCAGGCAGTGGCTGGGACAGGCTGGGGAAGGCAATGACTGCCCCTGACCATTCAGAATATTTTGCCCTATGTTCCTGTGTGTGTGTGTGTGTGTGAGTGTGTGTGTGTGTGTGTGTGTGTGTGTGTGGTAGTGCAGAGAAGAGCGAGATGAATGGGGGTAGAGTGCTTACCAGATATAAAGTCTGCGTGGTAAAGTTCTTGTCACCCTGCCTGGACCTGGCTGACACTCGGTGTACGTAAGAGTGTATACAGAATTCTTGTTAGGGGTGTTTTATGAGACAGTAACTCATACACCCATGTACACTCTGATGCAGCAAAAATATCACACACCCCACATATAACTTCCTTAGTAAACCACACAGAGCACATGGAGGTATATACACGGATCCCTCCTGTACTACATTCTCATACAACCCACCTGTATCACAATCCTCTCCTCCAACACCAAACGCTGGAGATGAGATATGTATATAGACACACACACTATATATATAGGACACACACACACACACACACACACACTATATACATGTATCTCCTCAACTCTTGCACAAACACAGCTAACTTCAGCCATCTCTAAATACCTCTATAAGAACCAGTCACGTGTCATACACACCACACTTATAACACATTCTTGAGTAATGCCAGACCCGCTTTGTACAAACCACAGTAAACCACAGTCTCAGTAACCCATGTCAGGATTGCCAGAGAAAATATGGGCTATCCAGTTCAATTTGAATTCCAGATAAACAACAAGTAATTTTTCAGTATCCGTATGTCCCACATATTGTATGGGCTATACTTACACTAAAACTAAGTCAGGCCAAATACTGCATGGGAATACTTACACTAAAAGATTATTCTGGGTTTATCTGAAACTGAAATGTAACTGGGTGCCTTGTATTCTTGTTCGCTAAGTCTGGCAACCCTTATATACTTACCACCAGCTGATGTATTATATATTTATTGTAGTTTTGTTTAGTGTGTGTCTTCCCCTACTAGAATGTGCAGCGTTACCAAAGACTACAACAATGGAAGAGTGCCGGATACACAGGAGTAGCTGCTTACTGAATCTTGGTGAATGAATGAATGAACACACACCATAAATACAAGCCACACCATGTAATGAGGAAACGTTACATGTCCCAGAATTCCTGACTTGTGAACAGAAACCATGCACACAAAGGCCACAGACACAGATAGACACGTCTGCACTGTGCTCCCCATGCCAACCCCACACTTACCACAGACTTAACTGATACACATCACTCACTCTTCCCACACACTCACAGTCACCACCGAGGCCTACATTACCAACTAGACAGTGAGAGAATAAGTATTGATTGGAATTAAATCCTGGAGGATCCACTGGGAACCACACTCTCAGCTGTGTGTATTCACTGCACCTGACACGTGTCACACACTCAGTAAATATTTGTGGACAGAGGACTGATGAACCCACCCTGAGCCTTTCATTCCTCCCTCAGGAATCTCGAAGTCACAAGAGGATCCCCCTCGGCTTGGATCCACTGTGGTGGCCCAAGGCTGCAGCCCAGGGGCAGTGGAGGTCTCCTCTGCCTCTAAATACTTCTTCTGTACTTCTACTCTGCGCAAGCTCAGCTACGCTGGTAAGGGCGTGGGGCTCCTCAGGTGACGGGGTGCTTGGCTGTGAAGCAGGAGGCACACAGATCCCAGGGAGGCTGAGAGGAAATCCAGGGTCATCAGAGGTGATGAGGGCTCTGTGGAGGAGCCTGGGCAGGATGGCTGAGCTGTTCCGAGGGCGTGGATGCCAGCTGAGTCTGGGTGTGTGTGTGTGAATACTGCTACTACCATGGTGGGGAAGTCAAGGAGCAGGGGCCGGGAAGGTCTGGGCTTGAGGTGGAGGGAAGAGGGACCAGATTAAGCATCTTCAGAGGAAAATGTAGGCTTTGTCTTTGCCTTTGCTTCCAGAGAAGGACAGAGTTCTGCATCATACACCTCCAGCCTGAGAGCAGGACCATCCAGCTCAGGTGCACACAGCTCACACATACACGCGCCCTCCAGGCACAGCCCTTCTCAGTGCACATCAACCCCAAGCACGTGCTCCACAGTACTCTCCTGCACCACAGCCCCATTCCACAAGGAATGCACCACCGATATTCCCAAACTCACACTCCTCATCGTACACGCATCCAGCCGCATCCCTCACATACTACAGCCCTCACCACCATACTCCACACCCCTGTATACAGACACCGCTCCAGTATACCCCCCCACGCACATGAAAAGCCCACAGATGACACCACATACACCACTCCGTCCTACGGCCAACGGACACCAAGCTCACGACATTGCTATGTCGTGCCAATGTCCCTCTCTCGTCTACCACACCTGCTCCCTCAGCTTCCGGCATGGCCCATGCATGTTATTATGATTTTAATTTCCTTTTTCAGGAATCCGGAGATTTCATCGAGACACTGCCCAGCGTAGACCACCCCTAGCCCAGGATCAGGAAGAAGGAGAGACCGCTTCCCCATCACACTGTGTCTCCTCCTCACCCTCTTCACCCTGTAAGAACTATCTGCACCCAGACAAAGAGGAAAGGGGCATGAAAATATACTACATGCAGGTACAAGTGAACAAGGGTGTCGCTGTCTCCTGGAAGACAAAGAAACCCTTGGAGTTGCCTGAAAAGCAGCTGAGGATAGAAGAAGTGACCCTTCCTGAGGATGTGTGCGCAGTAGCCACTGACCCCTCTTCTGATGTGTCCACCGAAAGCCTCCTGTCTGACAGTGAGCCCACTGGGGAGGAGAAAGAGTATGAGGAAAGGGCAGAGCCAGGCAGCCCATCAGGGCCACCTGCCGTCGAGGAGAGACCCAGCGCCAAGACAGCAGACTGGATGCTGAACATGGAGACCGGCTTCAGGTGCATGGCCTGCTGCCGGGTCTTCCGCACCTTGGAGATCCTCCAGCAGCACGTGAAGGGCGGCGTCCTGCAGGGCTTCAGCTGCTGTGCCTTTCATCTCACCATGGCCCAGCGGATGGGCAATGTGGAATCCGAGAGCACCTCTGAGGAAGAGGACGAGGAGGAGGAGGAGTAGAACGAGGAGGAGGAGGAGGACGAGGAGGAGGAGGAGAAGGAGGTAGAGAAGCAAGAAGAAAAGGAGAATGAGGGAGAGCAGCCCACGGGGGAAGGCCCCAGCCCAAAGAGACCCCGCAGGCAGGGTCTTTTCTCTCCTTTGAGTTCCAAACAGCAACTGAGATTCATGGGACAGAAGATCCTGGAAGACGGTGTGGCCGTCCCTTGGAAGAGGTAAGGCTTGAGGCTGGCAGTCTTCTGAGCCTATGTCACGAGGGCCCAGAGGAGTCTAAGGGAAGGGGCCGCACACATGTGCTGGTTTACCTAATGGCTCTGCAGTTGCATCAAATGGGACACACCCAGCACTAACAAAGGCATTGACCTCTGTTGACGTAAACAAGAAGGTGGAGCCTTTTCCTAGGAGTTTTCTCAGGGTCTGCACGATGGACCTCAACTCTTAGAGGACGTACTGCCAGCAGCTCCTTCTCGGCAGAGAGAGCCAGGAGTGGTCTCAAGAGAGGACAGGGGCCCTTGCAGGACCAGAACTTTGAGGTCTGAGAGCCTTGGGCCTGAGCCGAGATCTCACCCGGACCACTGGACCTAGCCTTCTGTGACAAAGGGGAATATGAAAGAGAGTCACGTGGAAATGAGGTTCCCCGAGATATGGAAGTGTTCCAGAACCTTCTTTGTGTGGTAGTTGATCTGGAGCCAAGCTCACTGTGGTGTGTGTGGCTCTGAGCATTAAGGCAATGCTGGAGGGTAACCCTGACCAGCAGAGCTTGGAGTGCTTCTTGTCTCTTCCTGTTCTACCTCATTTGTTTTATCCCTTCCAGGGAGAAGAAAGGACCCTCGGGAGAGTAGCAGACAGAATGCCGTGGTCTGAAGGAGGATGAAGGGACCGGCACTCAGTCTAACATCATATGACAATAGAAGCGTCCTATGCAATAAAGGGCATTTTCCAAACCTTTCCTGGAGCTTTTATTTAATGACATTTTTCTATCTATGCATCTATCTGTCATCTACATCTGTATCTTTCAAGGTTTGTGAACAAGCTTTCTCATAAGCACTAGAGACGTCCGCCAGCATTTTCCAGAAGAGGCCTGCAAATTGCTGGGGACTCCTCACAAATAGGGAACGGCCACAACCCCTGCCACACAGACTATGCGTGTGGCCCTCCTGACGTACTCCCACTCTCTCTCTGAATTTCCCAACGTCTGAGATGAGGGTGCTGGCTGGAGGCAATGATCACGTGCAGGCTGAATCTTCTCCAGATTCTGATTCTCTTCCTGGGCATATCGTCCTCAAGCACAGTCTCCATGTCCCTGGCCACACTGATCTCTCTCCTTCAGTCCTTCCCTCCCTCCCTCTCCTGCCTCCCAGTGCAGAGAATACTTTTTTGCATTTGAGACGACATTTATTTTTGGTTCACAGAATTCTCACCTGTTCTACTGTGGCCTCCGTTGTGAACATTCCAAAGCTGAGACTTTTCTGTTTTTCTCCCTCATTTCTGCTGAGTCTTTACCTTCCTAATGCAGTGAACTCACAGTGCCTAGCTGACTGGATGGGGAAAAAGATCCAGGGAGCAAAGAGAAATAATAAAATAATATATCAGTTAATTTTTCATAGTGTTATCCAACTACATATTTTTAAAATTTTGGAATAATATTAGGAATCTTCTCTTTATAAAAAACTGAATTATCGGGCTTCCCTGGTGGAGCAGTGGTTAAGAATATGCCTGCGAATGCAGGGGTCATGGGTTCGAGCCCTGTTCTGGGAAGATCCCACGTGCCACGGAGTAACTAAGCCCGCGCGCCACAACTACTGAGCCTGCGCTCTAGAGCCCGTGTGCCACATCAACCGAGCCCACGTGCCACAACTACGGAAGCCTGCGTGCCTAGAGACCATGCTCCGCAACAAGAGAAGCCACTGCAATGAGAAGCCCGTGCACCACAGCCAAGAGGAGCCCCCGCTCACTGCAACTAGAGAACGCCCGCTAGCAGCAACAAAGACCCAATGCAGCCCCAAATAAATTAATTAATTTTAAAAAATTGAATTAGTTTCAAGGGTACAATGTATAAAAGTACAATAAAAGCCCCCCTTCATAACCCCCCAACCCCACTCTCAAGATGGAACCGATATGCTGTGATACAATTTATAGTCGTAGTACTACTCCTCCTCCCACCACATCCGAAATCCTCTGAGCCAGGTGCAGCAGCTTCCTTTCACAATGCTAGGACCCGCCACAAGACACATGATAATCCCTTTGGACATTTCAAGGAGCGGCACCAAGGGAACAGTACCGGGGAAATGCCACTGACAGCTCAGAATATCCATGGCATTTCTAGAGCCTCGGCACTGCTCTCGCTCTGGGAATGAAGGTCCAAAAAGCACATCGGAGAATGTTCATAGTTGTAAACAAGCTCCACCTTTGAAACACAATCTACATAGAACCACATATACAAGCCTGCACGATGGATGAAGCCAAGGTCTCCTCCATGATTTCCCTTCTGACCACCTTATTGTCTCCTCAACCATAAAAGGTGAACTTGAAACTCAGGACCTTGCCTTGTCACCAGAAACATCCAAGCTTGGATCAGTCTTTCTAAGACCAGATACTTGCTCTCTGAACTATTAGAGACTTGTCACACACACACAGGTAGAACAGGATTATTTCTATCTACTTGGGGACTTGGAGTCTTTCACATTGCTCCTGTTAAAACTCTCACAACAGCAAAACTTTACCTACAAAGGGTTCAAGCTATGACACTCCCAACTTCCACAAACCTCCTCAGCTCTTGTGAGTCACATGCAGCCAATTCCAGGAATTGGAAACATGGTTGTGAGGATGAAACTGACTTTGGGGCTCCCCTTGGATATGGTCTTCCAGACTTACCAAAAGGCCATTAAGAGGAAGGTTTACCCCACCTCAGGGAAACCCGAGGCAGTACTTGCAGTCAAGGGCTGGCCATGGCTTCTGAGCTACATCCAAAAAGAATTTCATACTGTACCTGGATCTGCTGAAGCCATTTCTGACTGTCCGAGAGCCAGCCTGTACCGTTCCTCAACTGCCTCCATTGTGGATCATCAGTAGGGCTGTCAGATTTAGGACATAAAAATACAGGATACCCAGTTAAACTTGAACTTCACATGAATAATAAGTCATTATTTTTAGTATAAGTAGATCCTATGAACTATTTGGGGCATACTTATCTTCAAAATGTACTCGTTGTTTTTCAAACATTCATATTTAACTAAACAGTCTATATTTTATCTGTCAACCCTACTCAGCAGAAATGATGGAGGCTCATAGAGATCCAGGAGACGCCTCAGCGCCTCCTCAGCTTTTATTTCTACGTCCTGGACAGCGAGCACGAACCTTCCACTCCCAGTCTGTGGCTAGAATGGAGGATATTCTCTGTTTTAGAGCTTTTTCTACTTGTCATTGTTATTATCTTCCTTATTTTAAAGAGATGTTTATTTTTTCCCAATCTTAATAGCTCATCCAAAAGTATTTCAAAGTTCATTAGAGAAGGGAAAAACAATATGGTTCTGAAAAGTGAAGGAAACCGCCTGGTGTTTAGTAAAGAAGTAGTAGGGAGACTGAAAAAGCCAAACTTAATAAGCAGATCTCTCCAAGGGTATTTTCAGAGCTTGATACCCTCCCACACCCTGAAAATATTATTACATCAAGAATGTAGAACTGCTAACCAAATGTAAGGCTCCCATATGATTCTATCAAACTGAGGATGCTTCTTTACTAAGCAGTGAGCACACTTGCTGTCCCAGGGACCTTGGCAGTTGCAACGTAGGGCTCTTCCCTTTGGGATGGAAACAGCAAGTATTCCTGTGGTCTACACGCTGGCCCCAAAAATACGACACTCCCAATACTTGTCAACTTTAAGTATTTTTCTACATATCTCCATTTTTCTGTTACTATTTGGACTACATCCTAGACTTGACACTACATAAATTGCATTCAAGAAGCTATTTTTAAAAGTTGGTAGGAAACCTTAAATCTATGGCTTGCAGTCCCTGGCTTACTTTCATCCAGGTGCATAAGGGTTTTCAAAAGTAGTCAGGTTAGTTACCCTGTATCACAGCCCCACGCTTGTGTCACAGATATAAAAATGGAACATGATATTTAAGGTTTTAGTTGCCAAATCATCAAGCCTCCCAGACAGAGGCAATAGAGCAAAATGATTACAGAGGCATGGATTTTGATTTGCTCCAGTGTCTTGGGCAAGTCACTTGGCCTCTGTATTTATTTGTACTTATCTGCACTTATCTGTCACTTGGGGGTCATAATTGTACCTGGTCCATGGGTACGCTGTACAAATGATCTGTAAAGTAGTTACAAGAAACCGACACAGAGTAAGCACTCCACAGACATTGGCTATTAGCTATTGGAAATATTTCTCCGTGAAACAGATGACATTATCCGTGGATGACTCGGTGGGAGACAGTGAATCACAGAATCACAGCATGTTGAAAGTGACCTAGTTCACACTCTAATGTGAAAAGAAGAAAAGTGTGCATGGGTAGAAAATGTCTGAAACTTTACACAACAAAGAGTTCATCATGTTAACTTGGAGGATTAGAATAAATCAGGAAAGGAGGAAAGAAAAACTTGAGTGTAATTCAATTTCTCTATCATTTGTGTTTCTACACTGAGACTCTGAATACACTGGAAGTGCAATTTTTTTTAATGTGGCGGGATAAAGGTTTTCAAGTTTTCCTGATCCATCCGTATTATTATCTCAGAATTGCTGGCATTTCTTGCCATCTTTGGATCTACACCGATGTGAGTCAGTGGGCCATTCTGGATGGAGGAGATAATAGAGCAGAAGTGAAGTGAGAGAAAAGGAGAGACAAGATTTTCTCTTTTCTCTTCAAAGAGGAAAGGTCTTTGGAATGGGAACAACTCACAACCAAACTTTGGGGAAAGGATGTGATGGAAAATGAGACAAACATCCTACCCCTGTGATGAGAAGGATTCCCTGGGCTGGATGGAGGGAGGTCACAGGTGACTGGACAAGGAAACCAACTAGGGAGAAACACACACAAGTGCAGAGCAAACACCCTGAGGCCACTCAGCCTGACTCCATGCAAACATGTGTCCAGCAGACAGCCCTTCACCTGTGGCTCCCCAGCAAGACAGGTACCTCGGGGGTGCCAACTCATTCTGAGTCCATTATGCCTGGCCATTCATAAACCGCTGTCTAACGTGTGAGGAATAAACTCTCAATGTTTATGAGGAAATTGGGGAAGGAGATTGAAAGGTTACTTAAACGGAAAAAAAAGAAGTTCAGGAAGGCAAGATGGTAGAGAGACAAGAAAAAGACCTTAAAAGATAGAAAGGATTTGCCAAAGAAGAGAAAGCAAAAGAAATGATTCCGAATGGGTTAACCTGCAGCTAGGAAGTTAAGGAAGATTATTGATGGGTGAAGACTATGGAATAAAGTGAATAAAATTTCTCAGAAGTTGCTGAGAATATGGTAAGCTGCATGATTATCAAATTATGAATTGGCTGCAATGGCATTCTAGGGGGACACTAGGAAGGGGAAGCAAACGTTCATGAGATGACAGTGGCAGGTGGAAAGTTGTTTCAGGGGAAGATCAGTCTTGCAGAGGGTGTATCAGAGGAGGGCAAGTGTGAGCAAGCAAGGAAATACTAAGTGTATACGGTTCCTTCACTGAGTGCACCCAGCCCCGCGGTCAGCCTTGAGAACAAGCAGGACTTCAGGTACTGGAGCTACATTTCATTCATCAAGACTTGAGAAGACACCCTTAACTCAGGTCTTCTCTTCAAACTCCATCTTTCCTTCTTGACCTTCATTTGGCCTCTTCCCTTACCCTCCAGCTGTGGACTGAGGCCACAGAGCAAGATGGGTCACTAGTGTCCTCCATCCCCTGGCGACTGTGGTTCACATCAGTGGAGTACCAAAGGCAATAACCAAGTAACAGACACAAGAGTGTATGAAGAAGAAGAGATTCTTATAAGGCTTTCTGTGACAGTGTGGGCCAAGTCGGCTCTATATGGCTGGTATCACGTGAATTATGAGCAGCCTTAGGGGAGAAGTGCTCAGAAGGCAGAGCCTGGCTCTCGAGAGGCTCTGCGTGCTCACAGCCCACTCCAAGACCTCAGTTACAGCTTCGGCCCCCAATATCTCTCCCTCTGCCTGCTCACAGTTTTTGAAGTCTTCTTTCCTCCACATTTCTCTTGAGAGGTGGAGGAGGAAGATGAGCTTCAGGCCAGCTCAGACTCCCCTGGGATCCCAGCAGGATGCCTATCATTAACCTCCCACCTTCTAGGAAGCTCCTAAGATCTTCACATTTGGGGCAGTTCTCATTTCAGCTGTGCTTCAAATTGCTGGCTGGAGACGGCCTGTTGGAAGGTGGCTAAAAGCAAGTAGCAATCCTTCGGGCAGCCTGGCCCTTCTCGACTGTCAGACATCTTCAGAGATATTCTAGGAAATGCTGTTTGTTCTAGAGAAGGGAGGGAAACAATCCAATTGTCCAATAATGCTTGAATGGACAATAAATGATGCTATATGCATGTGATCACATAATATCAAACAGTCAAAAATCAAAGACCTAGATCTATATGGATTCACGTGGATAAATCTTGAAAACATAATATTGATTGAAAGAAAATAAGATAAAGAATGTTAGATTGTGATAACAGGTATGTAAGTATTTAAATATTTAAATCAATTCAACATATTGCTTCTATATATAGAGATGCAAGAAAATAAACTTTATCCAAAGAACACATTATTTACATTTAATATGCTCATTTATCTAGGAGACCCAAAAGAACCCACAGATAAACTAGCAGGAACTAATAAGACGGTTCAACAAGGCACACACATACAAGATCAATAAATTTTAAAAGTCAATCAGGCTCCTCTACACTGGCAATAACAAATTAGAAACTATAAAAGAAAATAAGAAAAAAAGAAGATCTAAAAATTGTCACAAGAGCCGTATAAATTATTTAGAGCTAAGCATACGTAGAAGGCAATATAACTAACAAACTGAGTACGAACAGTTAAACTCCGCCCAACCCAAGGTTAGGAAAAGACTGTTGTTACTTTATGAGAACAGACCCTCTTGTTAAGGAGCAGATCAGTAAGTGAGAGTGAATCAAAGAAACACAGCATTTGAAAAGTCAGCTAGTCCAAGCCTCTTGATCGCACATACAGAAGCTGAAGCCCAGATAGGTTGAGTTACTTGCTAAAGGGCCCAATGTCCTGACTCAAGGACTAGCATTTTTCACTCAGTCGCAAGACACAATCAAATGCAGTACCTTGGAAAGAGATGGGGAAAAAATGAAGAAATCAATTATATAGTTCCTCATCTTTAAGTACAGAAATAGCCGTGACAAAATTACACGTATTGAGGGAAAATTGAAGTGCAGAGTTTAAAATGTCAATAATCCACAGGGAAACTGGAGACCATTTAAAACATTCATATTAAATCTCTCTAGAAAAGACATTAAAAGATCTCCAATCAAAATGTGAATTTTATAATAGACATGGTATGATACAATTTATAATAGATATGGTAGGAACCTTTCCCTTTCACGGGAAAGCTTCGGCTGGGAAAAAGGAATTGTTCTTGAAAATGGGGCCTGTGCTATTGCAGACACTGTGCTCAACCTAGGTCCACCGAATGCTCTGATGTCATCACTGAGGTCACAGAATTCCACTGTGAGCCTGGCAACCTTGCAAACATAACAGCCCTGGTGAGCACTAGGCACTACTGCTGGTTCACCAAGTGGTACAAGTTTTTCAGCCATTTAGGAGACTTGACTATTTTTGTTTGTATTGAATCATTTCAACGGATTGCCCAAGAGCCAAGAAGGGCCAACCTGTAGGGAAGAGGAGGAGTTGGACATCTCTTGAGGCATCTTCTAAGGGAGACCTCTAGTTGGTACGATGGAACGGCGACAAAAGAGGAAACATCTGGAAAATGAAGAGTCCCAGGAAACTGCCGAGAACGGAGGAGGTATGTGGGGGGCAACTTGTCTGGGGCACATGGGTTTCTGCCAAACTGAAGCTTCTCTAGGAAGCGGGGGACTGAGAACGTGTCACCTGTGAAGCAGGGAGCGAGAGACCTTGTCTCACTGATGCTGCCGTATCTATCCGGAGGGTCCCTGTGGTGTGAGACGGCACAGAACGGCCAGATGCCCCCTGGGAGATGGGAGGTCAGCTCCGCTGGTCTGAGGACTCTCTCCTGGGGCAGCCGGGCCTGGAGCTTTGTCGGACTCACAGCAGGCTGCATCCTGCTTGCACAGACCTAGAGGTGCAGCTTTTCTCAGTCCCCGATTTCTCTCTTATGCTCTTGGATCTTTCCTAGGGGTCATGAGGTGGGGGATGTGAAGGATGCAAGGATGCTGAGAGAGACCCATGAGTTGCTTGGCCTCTTTTACCAAAGTGGAAAGAGAAGCCCCATGAGTTGAAGGCCATGTTGAAAAATATCTTGACAAGTGGAATGCACTTTGAAAGAAGATTGTTTGTCTAGGGATGGTGTCATATTGAAAGCAAGGAGGTTTTATTCCTTCAACAGGAAGAATTTCCCAAAGGAGATCAAGGGAAGGGAAGGGTTTTCCAGAGACTGAGCCCGCGTGAGCGGGGGTGAGAAATGGCCTCAGGGTCCTGCGGGGAGCTCTGAGAGCCACGGGCCACGTGGTGCCTGCGTGCATTAAATGGAGGCGAGTACCTTGCCCTGGGAGAGGGGTGGTCACCCCAGAGCTCCAGCTAGAGGCCTCTGCCTCAGATTAGAGCCCAGTAGCTCCTACCAGGCCCAGGGCCCTGGAGACTGTAGGATGGGCCCTGGGAATGGAGCTCTAGACAGCAGGCAGATTTCCAGGCAGTGGCTGGGACAGGCTGGGGAAGGCAATGACTGCCCCTGACCATTCAGAATATTTTGCCCTATGTTCCTGTGTGTGTGTGTGTGTGTGAGTGTGTGTGTGTGTGTGTGTGTGTGTGTGTGTGTGGTAGTGCAGAGAAGAGCGAGATGAATGGGGGTAGAGTGCTTACCAGATATAAAGTCTGCGTGGTAAAGTTCTTGTCACCCTGCCTGGACCTGGCTGACACTCGGTGTACGTAAGAGTGTATACAGAATTCTTGTTAGGGGTGTTTTATGAGACAGTAACTCATACACCCATGTACACTCTGATGCAGCAAAAATATCACACACCCCACATATAACTTCCTTAGTAAACCACACAGAGCACATGGAGGTATATACACGGATCCCTCCTGTACTACATTCTCATACAACCCACCTGTATCACAATCCTCTCCTCCAACACCAAACGCTGGAGATGAGATATGTATATAGACACACACACTATATATATAGGACACACACACACACACACACACACTATATACATGTATCTCCTCAACTCTTGCACAAACACAGCTAACTTCAGCCATCTCTAAATACCTCTATAAGAACCAGTCACGTGTCATACACACCACACTTATAACACATTCTTGAGTAATGCCAGACCCGCTTTGTACAAACCACAGTAAACCACAGTCTCAGTAACCCATGTCAGGATTGCCAGAGAAAATATGGGCTATCCAGTTCAATTTGAATTCCAGATAAAGAACAAGTAATTTTTCAGTATCCGTATGTCCCACATATTGTATGGGCTATACTTACACTAAAACTAAGTCAGGCCAAATACTGCATGGGAATACTTACACTAAAAGATTATTCTGGGTTTATCTGAAACTGAAATTTAACTGGGTGCCTTGTATTCTTGTTCGCTAAGTCTGGCAACCCTTATATACTTACCACCAGCTGATGTATTATATATTTATTGTAGTTTTGTTTAGTGTGTGTCTTCCCCTACTAGAATGTGCAGCGTTACCAAAGACTACAACAATGGAAGAGTGCCGGATACACAGGAGTAGCTGCTTACTGAATCTTGGTGAATGAATGAATGAACACACACCATAAATACAAGCCACACCATGTAATGAGGAAACGTTACATGTCCCAGAATTCCTGACTTGTGAACAGAAACCATGCACACAAAGGCCACAGACACAGATAGACACGTCTGCACTGTGCTCCACATGCCAACCCCACACTTACCACAGACTTAACTGATACACATCACTCACTCTTCCCACACACTCACAGTCACCACCGAGGCCTACATTACCAACTAGACAGTGAGAGAATAAGTATTGATTGGAATTAAATCCTGGAGGATCCACTGAGAACCACACTCTCAACTGTGTGTATTCACTGCACCTGACACGTGTCACACACTCAGTAAATATTTGTGGACAGACGACTGATGAACCCACCCTGAGCCTTTCATTCCTCCCTCAGGACTCTCGAAGTCACAAGAGGATCCCCCTCGGCTTGGATCCACTGTGGTGGCCCAAGGCTGCAGCCCAGGGGCAGTGGAGGTCTCCTCTGCCTCTCAATACTTCTTCTGTACTTCTACTCTGCGCAAGCTCAGCTACGCTGGTAAGGGCGTGGGGCTCCTCAGGTGACGGGGTGCTTGGCTGTGAAGCAGGAGGCACACAGATCCCAGGGAGGCTGAGAGGAAATCCAGGGTCATCAGAGGTGATGAGGGCTCTGTGGAGGAGCCTGGGCAGGATGGCTGAGCTGTTCCGAGGGCGTGGATGCCAGCTGAGTCTGGGGGTGTGTGTGTGAATACTGCTACTACCATGGTGGGGAAGTCAAGGAGCAGGGGCCGGGAAGGTCTGGGCTTGAGGTGGAGGGAAGAGGGACCAGATTAAGCATCTTCAGAGGAAAATGTAGGCTTTGTCTTTGCCTTTGCTTCCAGAGAATGACAGAGTTCTGCATCATACACCTCCAGCCTGAGAGCAGGACCATCCAGCTCAGGTGCACACAGCTCACACATACACGCGCCCTCCAGGCACAGCCCTTCTCAGTGCACATCAACCCCAAGCACGTGCTCCACAGTACTCTCCTGCACCACAGGCCCATTCCACAAGGAATGCACCACCGATATTCCCAAACTCACACTCCTCATCGTACACGCATCCAGCCGCATCCCTCACATACTACAGCCCTCACCACCATACTCCACACCCCTGTATACAGACACCGCTCCAGTATACCCCCCCACGCACATGAAAAGCCCACAGATGACACCACATACACCACTCCGTCCTACGGCCAACGGACACCAAGCTCACGACATTGCTATGTCGTGCCAATGTCCCTCTCTCGTCTACCACACCTGCTCCCTCAGCTTCCGGCATGGCCCTTGCATGTTATTATGATTTTAATTTCCTTTTTCAGGAATCCGGAGATTTCATCGAGACACTGCCCAGCCTAGACCACCCCTAGCCCAGGATCAGGAAGAAGGAGAGACCGCTTCCCCATCACACTGTGTCTCCTCCTCACCCTCTTCACCCTGTAAGAACTATCTGCACCCAGACAAAGAGGAAAGGGGCATGAAAATATACTACATGCAGGTACAAGTGAACAAGGGTGTCGCTGTCTCCTGAAAGACAAAGAAACCCTTGGAGTTGCCTGAAAAGCAGCTGAGGATAGAAGAAGTGACCCTTCCTGAGGATGTGTGCGCAGTAGCCACTGACCCCTCTTCTGATGTGTCCACCGAAAGCCTCCTGTCTGACAGTGAGCCCACTGGGGAGGAGAAAGAGTATGAGGAAAGGGCAGAGCCAGGCAGCCCATCAGGGCCACCTGCCGTCGAGGAGAGACCCAGCGCCAAGACAGCGGACTGGATGCTGAACATGGAGACCGGCTTCAGGTGCATGGCCTGCTGCCGGGTCTTCCCCACCTTGGAGATCCTCCAGCAGCACGTGAAGGGCGGCGTCCTGCAGGGCTTCAGCTGCTGTGCCTTTCATCTCACCATGGCCCAGCGGATGGGCAATGTGGAATCCGAGAGCACCTCTGAGGAAGAGGACGAGGAGGAGGAGGAGGAGAACGAGGAGGAGGAGGAGGACGAGGAGGAGGAGGAGAAGGAGGTAGAGAAGCAAGAAGAAAAGGAGAATGAGGGAGAGCAGCCCACGGGGGAAGGCCCCAGCCCAAAGAGACCCCGCAGGCAGGGTCTTTTCTCTCCTTTGAGTTCCAAACAGCAACTGAGATTCATGGGACAGAAGATCCTGGAAGACGGTGTGGCCGTCCCTTGGAAGAGGTAAGGCTTGAGGCTGGCAGTCTTCTGAGCCTATGTCACGAGGGCCCAGAGGAGTCTAAGGGAAGGGGCCGCACACATGTGCTGGTTTACCTAATGGCTCTGCAGTTGCATCAAATGGGACACACCCAGCACTAACAAAGGCATTGACCTCTGTTGACGTAAACAAGAAGGTGGAGCCTTTTCCTAGGAGTTTTCTCAGGGTCTGCACGATGGACCTCAACTCTTAGAGGACGTACTGCCAGCAGCTCCTTCTCGGCAGAGAGAGCCAGGAGTGGTCTCAAGAGAGGACAGGGGCCCTTGCAGGACCAGAACTTTGAGGTCTGAGAGCCTTGGGCCTGAGCCGAGATCTCACCCGGACCACTGGACCTAGCCTTCTGTGACAAAGGGGAATATGAAAGAGAGTCACGTGGAAATGAGGTTCCCCGAGATATGGAAGTGTTCCAGAACCTTCTTTGTGTGGTAGTTGATCTGGAGCCAAGCTCACTGTGGTGTGTGTGGCTCTGAGCATTAAGGCAATGCTGGAGGGTAACCCTGACCAGCAGAGCTTGGAGTGCTTCTTGTCTCTTCCTGTTCTACCTCATTTGTTTTATCCCTTCCAGGGAGAAGAAAGGACCCTCGGGAGAGTAGCAGACAGAATGCCGTGGTCTGAAGGAGGATGAAGGGACCGGCACTCAGTCTAACATCATATGACAATAGAAGCGTCCTATGCAATAAAGGGCATTTTCCAAACCTTTCCTGGAGCTTTTATTTAATGACATTTTTCTATCTATGCATCTATCTGTCATCTACATCTGTATCTTTCAAGGTTTGTGAACAAGCTTTCTCATAAGCACTAGAGACGTCCGCCAGCATTTTCCAGAAGAGGCCTGCAAATTGCTGGGGACTCCTCACAAATAGGGAACGGCCACAACCCCTGCCACACAGACTATGCGTGTGGCCCTCCTGACGTACTCCCACTCTCTCTCTGAATTTCCCAACGTCTGAGATGAGGGTGCTGGCTGGAGGCAATGATCACGTGCAGGCTGAATCTTCTCCAGATTCTGATTCTCTTCCTGGGCATATCGTCCTCAAGCACAGTCTCCATGTCCCTGGCCACACTGATCTCTCTCCTTCAGTCCTTCCCTCCCTCCCTCTCCTGCCTCCCAGTGCAGAGAATACTTTTTTGCATTTGAGACGACATTTATTTTTGGTTCACAGAATTCTCACCTGTTCTACTGTGGCCTCCGTTGTGAACATTCCAAAGCTGAGACTTTTCTGTTTTTCTCCCTCATTTCTGCTGAGTCTTTACCTTCCTAATGCAGTGAACTCACAGTGCCTAGCTGACTGGATGGGGAAAAAGATCCAGGGAGCAAAGAGAAATAATAAAATAATATATCAGTTAATTTTTCATAGTGTTATCCAACTACATATTTTTAAAATTTTGGAATAATATTAGGAATCTTCTCTTTATAAAAAACTGAATTATCGGGCTTCCCTGGTGGAGCAGTGGTTAAGAATATGCCTGCGAATGCAGGGGTCATGGGTTCGAGCCCTGTTCTGGGAAGATCCCACGTGCCACGGAGTAACTAAGCCCGCGCGCCACAACTACTGAGCCTGCGCTCTAGAGCCCGTGTGCCACATCAACCGAGCCCACGTGCCACAACTACGGAAGCCTGCGTGCCTAGAGACCATGCTCCGCAACAAGAGAAGCCACTGCAATGAGAAGCCCGTGCACCACAGCCAAGAGGAGCCCCCGCTCACTGCAACTAGAGAACGCCCGCTAGCAGCAACAAAGACCCAATGCAGCCCCAAATAAATTAATTAATTTTAAAAAATTGAATTAGTTTCAAGGGTACAATGTATAAAAGTACAATAAAAGCCCCCCTTCATAACCCCCCAACCCCACTCTCAAGATGGAACCGATATGCTGTGATACAATTTATAGTCGTAGTACTACTCCTCCTCCCACCACATCCGAAATCCTCTGAGCCAGGTGCAGCAGCTTCCTTTCACAATGCTAGGACCCGCCACAAGACACATGATAATCCCTTTGGACATTTCAAGGAGCGGCACCAAGGGAACAGTACCGGGGAAATGCCACTGACAGCTCAGAATATCCATGGCATTTCTAGAGCCTCGGCACTGCTCTCGCTCTGGGAATGAAGGTCCAAAAAGCACATCGGAGAATGTTCATAGTTGTAAACAAGCTCCACCTTTGAAACACAATCTACATAGAACCACATATACAAGCCTGCACGATGGATGAAGCCAAGGTCTCCTCCATGATTTCCCTTCTGACCACCTTATTGTCTCCTCAACCATAAAAGGTGAACTTGAAACTCAGGACCTTGCCTTGTCACCAGAAACATCCAAGCTTGGATCAGTCTTTCTAAGACCAGATACTTGCTCTCTGAACTATTAGAGACTTGTCACACACACACAGGTAGAACAGGATTATTTCTATCTACCTGGGGACTTGGAGTCTTTCACATTGCTCCTGTTAAAACTCTCACAACAGCAAAACTTTACCTACAAAGGGTTCAAGCTATGACACTCCCAACTTCCACAAACCTCCTCAGCTCTTGTGAGTCACATGCAGCCAATTCCAGGAATTGGAAACATGGTTGTGAGGATGAAACTGACTTTGGGGCTCCCCTTGGATATGGTCTTCCAGACTTACCAAAAGGCCATTAAGAGGAAGGTTTACCCCACCTCAGGGAAACCCGAGGCAGTACTTGCAGTCAAGGGCTGGCCATGGCTTCTGAGCTACATCCAAAAAGAATTTCATACTGTACCTGGATCTGCTGAAGCCATTTCTGACTGTCCGAGAGCCAGCCTGTACCGTTCCTCAACTGCCTCCATTGTGGATCATCAGTAGGGCTGTCAGATTTAGGACATAAAAATACAGGATACGCAGTTAAACTTGAACTTCACATGAATAATAAGTCATTATTTTTAGTATAAGTAGATCCTATGAACTATTTGGGGCATACTTATCTTCAAAATGTACTCGTTGTTTTTCAAACATTCATATTTAACTAAACAGTCTATATTTTATCTGTCAACCCTACTCAGCAGAAATGATGGAGGCTCATAGAGATCCAGGAGACGCCTCAGCGCCTCCTCAGCTTTTATTTCTACGTCCTGGACAGCGAGCACGAACCTTCCACTCCCAGTCAGTGGCTAGAATGGAGGATATTCTCTGTTTTAGAGCTTTTTCTACTTGTCATTGTTATTATCTTCCTTATTTTAAAGAGATGTTTATTTTTTCCCAATCTTAATAGCTCATCCAAAAGTATTTCAAAGTTCATTAGAGAAGGGAAAAACAATATGGTTCTGAAAAGTGAAGGAAACCGCCTGGTGTTTAGTAAAGAAGTAGTAGGGAGACTGAAAAAGCCAAACTTAATAAGCAGATCTCTCCAAGGGTATTTTCAGAGCTTGATACCCTCCCACACCCTGAAAATATTATTACATCAAGAATGTAGAACTGCTAACCAAATGTAAGGCTCCCATATGATTCTATCAAACTGAGGATGCTTCTTTACTAAGCAGTGAGCACACTTGCTGTCCCAGGGACCTTGGCAGTTGCAACGTAGGGCTCTTCCCTTTGGGATGGAAACAGCAAGTTTTCCTGTGGTCTACACGCTGGCCCCAAAAATACGACACTCCCAATACTTGTCAACTTTAAGTATTTTTCTACATATCTCCATTTTTCTGTTACTATTTGGACTACATCCTAGACTTGACACTACATAAATTGCATTCAAGAAGCTATTTTTAAAAGTTGGTAGGAAACCTTAAATCTATGGCTTGCAGTCCCTGGCTTACTTTCATCCAGGTGCATAAGGGTTTTCAAAAGTAGTCAGGTTAGTTACCCTGTATCACAGCCCCACGCTTGTGTCACAGATATAAAAATGGAACATGATATTTAAGGTTTTAGTTGCCAAATCATCAAGCCTCCCAGACAGAGGCAATAGAGCAAAATGATTACAGAGGCATGGATTTTGATTTGCTCCAGTGTCTTGGGCAAGTCACTTGCCTCTGTATTTATTTGTACTTATCTGCACTTATCTGTCACTTGGGGGTCATAATTGTACCTGGTCCATGGGTACGCTGTACAAATGATCTGTAAAGTAGTTACAAGAAACCGACACAGAGTAAGCACTCCACAGACATTGGCTATTAGCTATTGGAAATATTTCTCCGTGAAACAGATGACATTATCCGTGGATGACTCGGTGGGAGACAGTGAATCACAGAATCACAGCATGTTGAAAGTGACCTAGTTCACACTCTAATGTGAAAAGAAGAAAAGTGTGCATGGGTAGAAAATGTCTGAAACTTTACACAACAAAGAGTTCATCATGTTAACTTGGAGGATTAGAATAAATCAGGAAAGGAGGAAAGAAAAACTTGAGTGTAATTCAATTTCTCTATCATTTGTGTTTCTACACTGAGACTCTGAATACACTGGAAGTGCAATTTTTTTTAATGTGGCGGGATAAAGGTTTTCAAGTTTTCCTGATCCATCCGTATTATTATCTCAGAATTGCTGGCATTTCTTGCCATCTTTGGATCTACACCCATGTGAGTCAGTGGGCCATTCTGGATGGAGGAGATAATAGAGCAGAAGTGAAGTGAGAGAAAAGGAGAGACAAGATTTTCTCTTTTCTCTTCAAAGAGGAAAGGTCTTTGGAATGGGAACAACTCACAACCAAACTTTGGGGAAAGGATGTGATGGAAAATGAGACAAACATCCTACCCCTGTGATGAGAAGGATTCCCTGGGCTGGATGGAGGGAGGTCACAGGTGACTGGACAAGGAAACCAACTAGGGAGAAACACACACAAGTGCAGAGCAAACACCCTGAGGCCACTCAGCCTGACTCCATGCAAACATGTGTCCAGCAGACAGCCCTTCACCTGTGGCTCCCCAGCAAGACAGGTACCTCGGGGGTGCCAACTCATTCTGAGTCCATTATGCCTGGCCATTCATAAACCGCTGTCTAACGTGTGAGGAATAAACTCTCAATGTTTATGAGGAAATTGCGGAAGGAGATTGAAAGGTTACTTAAACGGAAAAAAAAGAAGTTCAGGAAGGCAAGATGGTAGAGAGACAAGAAAAAGACCTTAAAAGATAGAAAGGATTTGCCAAAGAAGAGAAAGCAAAAGAAATGATTCCGAATGGGTTAACCTGCAGCTAGGAAGTTAAGGAAGATTATTGATGGGTGAAGACTATGGAATAAAGTGAATAAAATTTCTCAGAAGTTGCTGAGAATATGGTAAGCAGCATGATTATCAAATTATGAATTGGCTGCAATGGCATTCTAGGGGGACACTAGGAAGGGGAAGCAAACGTTCATGAGATGACAGTGGCAGGTGGAAAGTTGTTTCAGGGGAAGATCAGTCTTGCAGAGGGTGTATCAGAGGAGGGCAAGTGTGAGCAAGCAAGGAAATACTAAGTGTATACGGTTCCTTCACTGAGTGCACCCAGCCCCGCGGTCAGCCTTGAGAACAAGCAGGACTTCAGGTACTGGAGCTACATTTCATTCATCAAGACTTGAGAAGACACCCTTAACTCAGGTCTTCTCTTCAAACTCCATCTTTCCTTCTTGACCTTCATTTGGCCTCTTCCCTTACCCTCCAGCTGTGGACTGAGGCCACAGAGCAAGATGGGTCACTAGTGTCCTCCATCCCCTGGCGACTGTGGTTCACATCAGTGGAGTACCAAAGGCAATAACCAAGTAACAGACACAAGAGTGTATGAAGAAGAAGAGATTCTGATAAGGCTTTCTGTGACAGTGTGGGCCAAGTCGGCTCTATATGGCTGGTATCACGTGAATTATGAGCAGCCTTAGGGGAGAAGTGCTCAGAAGGCAGAGCCTGGCTCTCGAGAGGCTCTGCGTGCTCACAGCCCACTCCAAGACCTCAGTTACAGCTTCGGCCCCCAATATCTCTCCCTCTGCCTGCTCACAGTTTTTGAAGTCTTCTTTCCTCCACATTTCTCTTGAGAGGTGGAGGAGGAAGATGAGCTTCAGGCCAGCTCAGACTCCCCTGGGATCCCAGCAGGATGCCTATCATTAACCTCCCACCTTCTAGGAAGCTCCTAAGATCTTCACATTTGGGGCAGTTCTCATTTCAGCTGTGCTTCAAATTGCTGGCTGGAGACGGCCTGTTGGAAGGTGGCTAAAAGCAAGTAGCAATCCTTCGGGCAGCCTGGCCCTTCTCGACTGTCAGACATCTTCAGAGATATTCTAGGAAATGCTGTTTGTTCTAGAGAAGGGAGGGAAACAATCCAATTGTCCAATAATGCTTGAATGGAAAATAAATGATGCTATATGCATGTGATCACATAATATCAAACAGTCAAAAATCAAAGACCTAGATCTATATGGATTCACGTGGATAAATCTTGAAAACATAATATTGATTGAAAGAAAATAAGATAAAGAATGTTAGATTGTGATAACAGGTATGTAAGTATTTAAATATTTAAATCAATTCAACATATTGCTTCTATATATAGAGATGCAAGAAAATAAACTTTATCCAAAGAACACATTATTTACATTTAATATGCTCATTTATCTAGGAGACCCAAAAGAACCCACAGATAAACTAGCAGGAACTAATAAGACGGTTCAACAAGGCACACACATACAAGATCAATAAATTTTAAAAGTCAATCAGGCTCCTCTACACTGGCAATAACAAATTAGAAACTATAAAAGAAAATAAGAAAAAAAGAAGATCTAAAAATTGTCACAAGAGCCGTATAAATTATTTAGAGCTAAGCATACGTAGAAGGCAATATAACTAACAAACTGAGTACGAACAGTTAAACTCCGCCCAACCCAAGGTTAGGAAAAGACTGTTGTTACTTTATGAGAACAGACCCTCTTGTTAAGGAGCAGATCAGTAAGTGAGAGTGAATCAAAGAAACACAGCATTTGAAAAGTCAGCTAGTCCAAGCCTCTTGATCGCACATACAGAAGCTGAAGCCCAGATAGGTTGAGTTACTTGCTAAAGGGCCCAATGTCCTGACTCAAGGACTAGCATTTTTCACTCAGTCGCAAGACACAATCAAATGCAGTACCTTGGAAAGAGATGGGGAAAAAATGAAGAAATCAATTATATAGTTCCTCATCTTTAAGTACAGAAATAGCCGTGACAAAATTACACGTATTGAGGGAAAATTGAAGTGCAGAGTTTAAAATGTCAATAATCCACAGGGAAACTGGAGACCATTTAAAACATTCATATTAAATCTCTCTAGAAAAGACATTAAAAGATCTCCAATCAAAATGTGAATTTTATAATAGACATGGTATGATACAATTTATAATAGATATGGTAGGAACCTTTCCCTTTCACGGGAAAGCTTCGGCTGGGAAAAAGGAATTGTTCTTGAAAATGGGGCCTGTGCTATTGCAGACACTGTGCTCAACCTAGGTCCACCGAATGCTCTGATGTCATCACTGAGGTCACAGAATTCCACTGTGAGCCTGGCAACCTTGCAAACATAACAGCCCTGGTGAGCACTAGGCACTACTGCTGGTTCACCAAGTGGTACAAGTTTTTCAGCCATTTAGGAGACTTGACTATTTTTGTTTGTATTGAATCATTTCAACGGATTGCCCAAGAGCCAAGAAGGGCCAACCTGTAGGGAAGAGGAGGAGTTGGACATCTCTTGAGGCATCTTCTAAGGGAGACCTCTAGTTGGTACGATGGAACGGCGACAAAAGAGGAAACATCTGGAAAATGAAGAGTCCCAGGAAACTGCCGAGAACGGAGGAGGTATGTGGGGGGCAACTTGTCTGGGGCACATGGGTTTCTGCCAAACTGAAGCTTCTCTAGGAAGCGGGGGACTGAGAACGTGTCACCTGTGAAGCAGGGAGCGAGAGACCTTGTCTCACTGATGCTGCCGTATCTATCCGGAGGGTCCCTGTGGTGTGAGACGGCACAGAACGGCCAGATGCCCCCTGGGAGATGGGAGGTCAGCTCCGCTGGTCTGAGGACTCTCTCCTGGGGCAGCCGGGCCTGGAGCTTTGTCGGACTCACAGCAGGCTGCATCCTGCTTGCACAGACCTAGAGGTGCAGCTTTTCTCAGTCCCCGATTTCTCTCTTATGCTCTTGGATCTTTCCTAGGGGTCATGAGGTGGGGGATGTGAAGGATGCAAGGATGCTGAGAGAGACCCATGAGTTGCTTGGCCTCTTTTACCAAAGTGGAAAGAGAAGCCCCATGAGTTGAAGGCCATGTTGAAAAATATCTTGACAAGTGGAATGCACTTTGAAAGAAGATTGTTTGTCTAGGGATGGTGTCATATTGAAAGCAAGGAGGTTTTATTCCTTCAACAGGAAGAATTTCCCAAAGGAGATCAAGGGAAGGGAAGGGTTTTCCAGAGACTGAGACCGCGTGAGCGGGGGTGAGAAATGGCCTCAGGGTCCTGCGGGGAGCTCTGAGAGCCACGGGCCACGTGGTGCCTGCGTGCATTAAATGGAGGCGAGTAGCTTGCCCTGGGAGAGGGGTGGTCACCCCAGAGCTCCAGCTAGAGGCCTCTGCTCCAGATTAGAGCCCAGTAGCTCCTACCAGGCCCAGGGCCCTGGACACTGTAGGATGGGCCCTGGGAATGGAGCTCTAGACAGCAGGCAGATTTCCAGGCAGTGGCTGGGACAGGCTGGGGAAGGCAATGACTGCCCCTGACCATTCAGAATATTTTGCCCTATGTTCCTGTGTGTGTGTGTGTGTGTGAGTGTGTGTGTGTGTGTGTGTGTGTGTGTGTGTGTGGTAGTGCAGAGAAGAGCGAGATGAATGGGGGTAGAGTGCTTACCAGATATAAAGTCTGCGTGGTAAAGTTCTTGTCACCCTGCCTGGACCTGGCTGACACTCGGTGTACGTAAGAGTGTATACAGAATTCTTGTTAGGGGTGTTTTATGAGACAGTAACTCATACACCCATGTACACTCTGATGCAGCAAAAATATCACACACCCCACATATAACTTCCTTAGTAAACCACACAGAGCACATGGAGGTATATACACGGATCCCTCCTGTACTACATTCTCATACAACCCACCTGTATCACAATCCTCTCCTCCAACACCAAACGCTGGAGATGAGATATGTATATAGACACACACACTATATATATAGGACACACACACACACACACACACACACTATATACATGTATCTCCTCAACTCTTGCACAAACACAGCTAACTTCAGCCATCTCTAAATACCTCTATAAGAACCAGTCACGTGTCATACACACCACACTTATAACACATTCTTGAGTAATGCCAGACCCGCTTTGTACAAACCACAGTAAACCACCGTCTCAGTAACCCATGTCAGGATTGCCAGAGAAAATATGGGCTATCCAGTTCAATTTGAATTCCAGATAAACAACAAGTAATTTTTCAGTATCCGTATGCCCCACATATTGTATGGGCTATACTTACACTAAAACTAAGTCAGGCCAAATACTGCATGGGAATACTTACACTAAAAGATTATTCTGGGTTTATCTGAAACTGAAATTTAACTGGGTGCCTTGTATTCTTGTTCGCTAAGTCTGGCAACCCTTATATACTTACCACCAGCTGATGTATTATATATTTATTGTAGTTTTGTTTAGTGTGTGTCTTCCCCTACTAGAATGTGCAGCGTTACCAAAGACTACAACAATGGAAGAGTGCCGGATACACAGGAGTAGCTGCTTACTGAATCTTGGTGAATAAATGAATGAACACACACCATAAATACAAGCCACACCATGTAATGAGGAAACGTTACATGTCCCAGAATTCCTGACTTGTGAACAGAAACCATGCACACAAAGGCCACAGACACAGATAGACACGTCTGCACTGTGCTCCCCATGCCAACCCCACACTTACCACAGACTTAACTGATACACATCACTCACTCTTCCCACACACTCACAGTCACCACCGAGGCCTACATTACCAACTAGACAGTGAGAGAATAAGTATTGATTGGAATTAAATCCTGGAGGATCCACTGGGAACCACACTCTCAACTGTGTGTATTCACTGCACCTGACACGTGTCACACACTCAGTAAATATTTGTGGACAGACGACTGATGAACCCACCCTGAGCCTTTCATTCCTCCCTCAGGACTCTCGAAGTCACAAGAGGATCCCCCTCGGCTTGGATCCACTGTGGTGGCCCAAGGCTGCAGCCCAGGGGCAGTGGAGGTCTCCTCTGCCTCTAAATACTTCTTCTGTACTTCTACTCTGCGCAAGCTCAGCTACGCTTGTAAGGGCGTGGGGCTCCTCAGGTGACGGGGTGCTTGGCTGTGAAGCAGGAGGCACACAGATCCCAGGGAGGCTGAGAGGAAATCCAGGGTCATCAGAGGTGATGAGGGCTCTGTGGAGGAGCCTGGGCAGGATGGCTGAGCTGTTCCGAGGGCGTGGATGCCAGCTGAGTCTGGGTGTGTGTGTGTGAATACTGCTACTACCATGGTGGGGAAGTCAAGGAGCAGGGGCCGGAAAGGTCTGGGCTTGAGGTGGAGGGAAGAGGGACCAGATTAAGCATCTTCAGAGGAAAATGTAGGCTTTGTCTTTGCCTTTGCTTCCAGAGAAGGACAGAGTTCTGCATCATACACCTCCAGCCTGAGAGCAGGACCATCCAGCTCAGGTGCACACAGCTCACACATACACGCGCCCTCCAGGCACAGCCCTTCTCAGTGCACATCAACCCCAAGCACGTGCTCCACAGTACTCTCCTGCACCACAGCCCCATTCCACAAGGAATGCACCACCGATATTCCCAAACTCACACTCCTCATCGTACACGCATCCAGCCGCATCCCTCACATACTACAGCCCTCACCACCATACTCCACACCCCTGTATACAGACACCGCTCCAGTATACCCCCCCACGCACATGAAAAGCCCACAGATGACACCACATACACCACTCCGTCCTACGGCCAACGGACACCAAGCTCACGACATTGCTATGTCGTGCCAATGTCCCTCTCTCGTCTACCACACCTGCTCCCTCAGCTTCCGGCATGGCCCATGCATGTTATTATGATTTTAATTTCCTTTTTCAGGAATCCGGAGATTTCATCGAGACACTGCCCAGCCTAGACCACCCCTAGCCCAGGATCAGGAAGAAGGAGAGACCGCTTCCCCATCACACTGTGTCTCCTCCTCACCCTCTTCACCCTGTAAGAACTATCTGCACCCAGACAAAGAGGAAAGGGGCATGAAAATATACTACATGCAGGTACAAGTGAACAAGGGTGTCGCTGTCTCCTGGAAGACAAAGAAACCCTTGGAGTTGCCTGAAAAGCAGCTGAGGATAGAAGAAGTGACCCTTCCTGAGGATGTGTGCGCAGTAGCCACTGACCCCTCTTCTGATGTGTCCACCGAAAGCCTCCTGTCTGACAGTGAGCCCACTGGGGAGGAGAAAGAGTATGAGGAAAGGGCAGAGCCAGGCAGCCCATCAGGGCCACCTGCCGTCGAGGAGAGACCCAGCGCCAAGACAGCGGACTGGATGCTGACCATGGAGACCGGCTTCAGGTGCATGGCCTGCTGCCGGGTCTTCCGCACCTTGGAGATCCTCCAGCAGCACGTGAAGGGCGGCGTCCTGCAGGGCTTCAGCTGCTGTGCCTTTCATCTCACCATGGCCCAGCGGATGGGCAATGTGGAATCCGAGAGCACCCCTGAGGAAGAGGACGAGGAGGAGGAGGAGGAGAACGAGGAGGAGGAGGAGGAGGAGGAGGAGAAGGAGGTAGAGAAGCAAGAAGAAAAGGAGAATGAGGGAGAGCAGCCCACGGGGGAAGGCCCCAGCCCAAAGAGACCCCGCAGGCAGGGTCTTTTCTCTCCTTTGAGTTCCAAACAGCAACTGAGATTCATGGGACAGAAGATCCTGGAAGACGGTGTGGCCGTCCCTTGGAAGAGGTAAGGCTTGAGGCTGGCAGTCTTCTGAGCCTATGTCACGAGGGCCCAGAGGAGTCTAAGGGAAGGGGCCGCACACATGTGCTGGTTTACCTAATGGCTCTGCAGTTGCATCAAATGGGACACACCCAGCACTAACAAAGGCATTGACCTCTGTTGACGTAAACAAGAAGGTGGAGCCTTTTCCTAGGAGTTTTCTCAGGGTCTGCACGATGGACCTCAACTCTTAGAGGACGTACTGCCAGCAGCTCCTTCTCGGCAGAGAGAGCCAGGAGTGGTCTCAAGAGAGGATAGGGGCCCTTGCAGGACCAGAACTTTGAGGTCTGAGAGCCTTGGGCCTGAGCCGAGATCTCACCCGGACCACTGGACCTAGCCTTCTGTGACAAAGGGGAATATGAAAGAGAGTCACGTGGAAATGAGGTTCCCCGAGATATGGAAGTGTTCCAGAACCTTCTTTGTGTGGTAGTTGATCTGGAGCCAAGCTCACTGTGGTGTGTGTGGCTCTGAGCATTAAGGCAATGCTGGAGGGTAACCCTGACCAGCAGAGCTTGGAGTGCTTCTTGTCTCTTCCTGTTCTACCTCATTTGTTTTATCCCTTCCAGGGAGAAGAAAGGACCCTCGGGAGAGTAGCAGACAGAATGCCGTGGTCTGAAGGAGGATGAAGGGACCGGCACTCAGTCTAACATCATATGACAATAGAAGCGTCCTATGCAATAAAGGGCATTTTCCAAACCTTTCCTGGAGCTTTTATTTAATGACATTTTTCTATCTATGCATCTATCTGTCATCTACATCTGTATCTTTCAAGGTTTGTGAACAAGCTTTCTCATAAGCACTAGAGACGTCCGCCAGCATTTTCCAGAAGAGGCCTGCAAATTGCTGGGGACTCCTCACAAATAGGGAACGGCCACAACCCCTGCCACACAGACTATGCGTGTGGCCCTCCTGACGTACTCCCACTCTCTCTCTGAATTTCCCAACGTCTGAGATGAGGGTGCTGGCTGGAGGCAATGATCACGTGCAGGCTGAATCTTCTCCAGATTCTGATTCTCTTCCTGGGCATATCGTCCTCAAGCACAGTCTCCATGTCCCTGGCCACACTGATCTCTCTCCTTCAGTCCTTCCCTCCCTCCCTCTCCTGCCTCCCAGTGCAGAGAATACTTTTTTGCATTTGAGACGACATTTATTTTTGGTTCACAGAATTCTCACCTGTTCTACTGTGGCCTCCGTTGTGAACATTCCAAAGCTGAGACTTTTCTGTTTTTCTCCCTCATTTCTGCTGAGTCTTTACCTTCCTAATGCAGTGAACTCACAGTGCCTAGCTGACTGGATGGGGAAAAAGATCCTTAATTTTTCATAGTGTTATCCAACTACATATTTTTAAAATTTTGGAATAATATTAGGAATCTTCTCTTTATAAAAAACTGAATTATCGGGCTTCCCTGGTGGAGCAGTGGTTAAGAATATGCCTGCGAATGCAGGGGTCATGGGTTCGAGCCCTGTTCTGGGAAGATCCCACGTGCCACGGAGTAACTAAGCCCGCGCGCCACAACTACTGAGCCTGCGCTCTAGAGCCCGTGTGCCACATCAACCGAGCCCACGTGCCACAACTACGGAAGCCTGCGTGCCTAGAGACCATGCTCCGCAACAAGAGAAGCCACTGCAATGAGAAGCCCGTGCACCACAGCCAAGAGGAGCCCCCGCTCACTGCAACTAGAGAACGCCCGCTAGCAGCAACAAAGACCCAATGCAGCCCCAAATAAATTAATTAATTTTAAAAAATTGAATTAGTTTCAAGGGTACAATGTATAAAAGTACAATAAAAGCCCCCCTTCATAACCCCCCAACCCCACTCTCAAGATGGAATCGATATGCTGTGATACAATTTATAGTCGTAGTACTACTCCTCCTCCCACCACATCCGAAATCCTCTGAGCCAGGTGCAGCAGCTTCCTTTCACAATGCTAGGACCCGCCACAAGACACATGATAATCCCTTTGGACATTTCAAGGAGCGGCACCAAGGGAACAGTACCGGGGAAATGCCACTGACAGCTCAGAATATCCATGGCATTTCTAGAGCCTCGGCACTGCTCTCGCTCTGGGAATGAAGGTCCAAAAAGCACATCGGAGAATGTTCATAGTTGTAAACAAGCTCCACCTTTGAAACACAATCTACATAGAACCACATATACAAGCCTGCACGATGGATGAAGCCAAGGTCTCCTCCATGATTTCCCTTCTGACCACCTTATTGTCTCCTCAACCATAAAAGGTGAACTTGAAACTCAGGACCTTGCCTTGTCACCAGAAACATCCAAGCTTGGATCAGTCTTTCTAAGACCAGATACTTGCTCTCTGAACTATTAGAGACTTGTCACATACACACAGGTAGAACAGGATTATTTCTATCTACCTGGGGACTTGGAGTCTTTCACATTGCTCCTGTTAAAACTCTCACAACAGCAAAACTTTACCTACAAAGGGTTCAAGCTATGACACTCCCAACTTCCACAAACCTCCTCAGCTCTTGTGAGTCACATGCAGCCAATTCCAGGAATTGGAAACATGGTTGTGAGGATGAAACTGACTTTGGGGCTCCCCTTGGATATGGTCTTCCAGACTTACCAAAAGGCCATTAGGAGGAAGGTTTACCCCACCTCAGGGAAACCCGAGGCAGTACTTGCAGTCAAGGGCTGGCCATGGCTTCTGAGCTACATCCAAAAAGAATTTCATACTGTACCTGGATCTGCTGAAGCCATTTCTGACTGTCCGAGAGCCAGCATGTACCACTCCTCAACTGCCCCCATTGTGGATCATCAGTAGGGCTGTCAGATTTAGGACATAAAAATACAGGATACCCAGTTAAACTTGAACTTCACATGAATAATAAGTCATTATTTTTAGTATAAGTAGATCCTATGAACTATTTGGGGCATACTTATCTTCAAAATGTACTCGTTGTTTTTCAAACATTCATATTTAACTAAACAGTCTATATTTTATCTGTCAACCCTACTCAGCAGAAATGATGGAGGCTCATAGAGATCCAGGAGACGCCTCAGCGCCTCCTCAGCTTTTATTTCTACGTCCTGGACAGCGAGCACGAACCTTCCACTCCCAGTCAGTGGCTAGAATGGAGGATATTCTCTGTTTTAGAGCTTTTTCTACTTGTCATTGTTATTATCTTCCTTATTTTAAAGAGATGTTTATTTTTTCCCAATCTTAATAGCTCATCCAAAAGTATTTCAAAGTTCATTAGAGAAGGGAAAAACAATATGGTTCTGAAAAGTGAAGGAAACCGCCTGGTGTTTAGTAAAGAAGTAGTAGGGAGACTGAAAAAGCCAAACTTAATAAGCAGATCTCTCCAAGGGTATTTTCAGAGCTTGATACCCTCCCACACCCTGAAAATATTATTACATCAAGAATGTAGAACTGCTAACCAAATGTAAGGCTCCCATATGATTCTATCAAACTGAGGATGCTTCTTTACTAAGCAGTGAGCACACTTGCTGTCCCAGGGACCTTGGCAGTTGCAACGTAGGGCTCTTCCCTTTGGGATGGAAACAGCAAGTTTTCCTGTGGTCTACACGCTGGCCCCAAAAATACGACACTCCCAATACTTGTCAACTTTAAGTATTTTTCTACATATCTCCATTTTTCTGTTACTATTTGGACTACATCCTAGACTTGACACTACATAAATTGCATTCAAGAAGCTATTTTTAAAAGTTGGTAGGAAACCTTAAATCTATGGCTTGCAGTCCCTGGCTTACTTTCATCCAGGTGCATAAGGGTTTTCAAAAGTAGTCAGGTTAGTTACCCTGTATCACAGCCCCACGCTTGTGTCACAGATATAAAAATGGAACATGATATTTAAGGTTTTAGTTGCCAAATCATCAAGCCTCCCAGACAGAGGCAATAGAGCAAAATGATTACAGAGGCATGGATTTTGATTTGCTCCAGTGTCTTGGGCAAGTCACTTGGCCTCTGTATTTATTTGTACTTATCTGCACTTATCTGTCACTTGGGGGTCATAATTGTACCTGGTCCATGGGTACGCTGTACAAATGATCTGTAAAGTAGTTACAAGAAACCGACACAGAGTAAGCACTCCACAGACATTGGCTATTAGCTATTGGAAATATTTCTCCGTGAAACAGATGACATTATCCGTGGATGACTCGGTGGGAGACAGTGAATCACAGAATCACAGCATGTTGAAAGTGACCTAGTTCACACTCTAATGTGAAAAGAAGAAAAGTGTGCATGGGTAGAAAATGTCTGAAACTTTACACAACAAAGAGTTCATCATGTTAACTTGGAGGATTAGAATAAATCAGGAAAGGAGGAAAGAAAAACTTGAGTGTAATTCAATTCCTCTATCATTTGTGTTTCTACACTGAGACTCTGAATACACTGGAAGTGCAATTTTTTTTAATGTGGCGGGATAAAGGTTTTCAAGTTTTCCTGATCCATCCGTATTATTATCTCAGAATTGCTGGCATTTCTTGCCATCTTTGGATCTACACCCATGTGAGTCAGTGGGCCATTCTGGACGGATGAGATAATAGAGCAGAAGTGAAGGGAGAGAAAAGGAGAGACAAGATTTTTTCTTTTCTCTTCAAAGAGGAAAGGTCTTTGGAATGGGAACAACTCACAACCAAACTTTGGGGAAAGGATGTGATGGAAAATGAGACAAACATCCTACCCCTGTGATGAGAAGGATTCCCTGGGCTGGATGGAGGGAGGTCACAGTTGCCCTGACAAGGAAACCAACTAGGGAGAAACACACACAAGTGCAGAGCAAACACCCTGAGGCCACTCAGCCTGACTCCATGCAAACATGTGTCCAGCAGACAGCCCTTCACCTGTGGCTCCCCAGCAAGACAGGTACCTCGGGGGTGCCAACTCATTCTGAGTCCATTATGCCTGGCCATTCATAAACCGCTGTCTAACGTGTGAGGAATAAACTCTCAATGTGTATGAGGAAATTGCGGAAGGAGATTGAAAGGTTACTTAAACGAAAAAAAAAGAAGTTCAGGAAGGCAAGATGGTAGAGAGACAAGAAAAAGACCTTAAAAGATAGAAAGGATTTGCCAAAGAAGAGAAAGCAAAAGAAATGATTCCGAATGGGTTAACCTGCAGCTAGGAAGTTAAGGAAGATTATTGATGGGTGAAGACTATGGAATAAAGTGAATAAAATTTCTCAGAAGTTGCTGAGAATATGGTAAGCAGCATGATTATCAAATTATGAATTGGCTGCAATGGCATTCTAGGGGGACACTAGGAAGGTGAAGCAAATGTTCCTGAGATGACAGTAGCAGGTGGAAAGTTGTTTCAGGGGAAGATCAGTCTTGCAGAGGGTGTATCAGAGGAGGGCAAGTGTGAGCAAGCAAGGAAATACTAAGTGTATACGGTTCCTTCACTGAGTGCACCCAGCCCCGCGGTCAGCCTTGAGAACAAGCAGGACTTCAGGTACTGGAGCTACATTTCATTCATCAAGACTTGAGAAGACACCCTTAACTCAGGTCTTCTCTTCAAACTCCATCTTTCCTTCTTGACCTTCATTTGGCCTCTTCCCTTACCCTCCAGCTGTGGACTGAGGCCACAGAGCAAGATGGGTCACTAGTGTCCTCCATCCCCTGGCGACTGTGGTTCACATCAGTGGAGTACCAAAGGCAATAACCAAGTAACAGACACAAGAGTGTATGAAGAAGAAGAGATTCTGATAAGGCTTTCTGTGACAGTGTGGGCCAAGTCGGCTCTATATGGCTGGTATCACGTGAATTATGAGCAGCCTTAGGGGAGAAGTGCTCAGAAGGCAGAGCCTGGCTCTCGAGAGGCTCTGCGTGCTCACAGCCCACTCCAAGACCTCAGTTACAGCTTCGGCCCCCAATATCTCTCCCTCTGCCTGCTCACAGTTTTTGAAGTCTTCTTTCCTCCACATTTCTCTTGAGAGGTGGAGGAGGAAGATGAGCTTCAGGCCAGCTCAGACTCCCCTGGGATCCCAGCAGGATGCCTATCATTAACCTCCCACCTTCTAGGAAGCTCCTAAGATCTTCACATTTGGGGCAGTTCTCATTTCAGCTGTGCTTCAAATTGCTGGCTGGAGACGGCCTGTTGGAAGGTGGCTAAAAGCAAGTAGCAATCCTTCGGGCAGCCTGGCCCTTCTCGACTGTCAGACATCTTCAGAGATATTCTAGGAAATGCTGTTTGTTCTAGAGAAGGGAGGGAAACAATCCAATTGTCCAATAATGCTTGAATGGAAAATAAATGATGCTATATGCATGTGATCACATAATATCAAACAGTCAAAAATCAAAGACCTAGATCTATATGGATTCACGTGGATAAATCTTGAAAACATAATATTGATTGAAAGAAAATAAGATAAAGAATGTTAGATTGTGATAACAGGTATGTAAGTATTTAAATATTTAAATCAATTCAACATATTGCTTCTATATATAGAGATGCAAGAAAATAAACTTTATCCAAAGAACACATTATTTACATTTAATATGCTCATTTATCTAGGAGACCCAAAAGAACCCACAGATAAACTAGCAGGAACTAATAAGACGGTTCAACAAGGCACACACATACAAGATCAATAAATTTTAAAAGTCAATCAGGCTCCTCTACACTGGCAATAACAAATTAGAAACTATAAAAGAAAATAAGAAAAAAAGAAGATCTAAAAATTGTCACAAGAGCCGTATAAATTATTTAGAGCTAAGCATACGTAGAAGGCAATATAACTAACAAACTGAGTACGAACAGTTAAACTCCGCCCAACCCAAGGTTAGGAAAAGACTGTTGTTACTTTATGAGAACAGACCCTCTTGTTAAGGAGCAGATCAGTAAGTGAGAGTGAATCAAAGAAACACAGCATTTGAAAAGTCAGCTAGTCCAAGCCTCTTGATCGCACATACAGAAGCTGAAGCCCAGATAGGTTGAGTTACTTGCTAAAGGGCCCAATGTCCTGACTCAAGGACTAGCATTTTTCACTCAGTCGCAAGACACAATCAAATGCAGTACCTTGGAAAGAGATGGGGAAAAAATGAAGAAATCAATTATATAGTTCCTCATCTTTAAGTACAGAAAGAGCCGTGACAAAATTACACGTATTGAGGGAAAATTGAAGTGCAGAGTTTAAAATGTCAATAATCCACAGGGAAACTGGAGACCATTTAAAACATTCATATTAAATCTCTCTAGAAAAGACATTAAAAGATCTCCAATCAAAATGTGAATTTTATAATAGACATGGTATGATACAATTTATAATAGATATGGTAGGAACCTTTCCCTTTCACGGGAAAGCTTCGGCTGGGAAAAAGGAATTGTTCTTGAAAATGGGGCCTGTGCTATTGCAGACACTGTGCTCAACCTAGGTCCACCGAATGCTCTGATGTCATCACTGAGGTCACAGAATTCCACTGTGAGCCTGGCAACCTTGCAAACATAACAGCCCTGGTGAGCACTAGGCACTACTGCTGGTTCACCAAGTGGTACAAGTTTTTCAGCCATTTAGGAGACTTGACTATTTTTGTTTGTATTGAATCATTTCAACGGATTGCCCAAGAGCCAAGAAGGGCCAACCTGTAGGGACGAGGAGGAGTTGGACATCTCTTGAGGCATCTTCTAAGGGAGACCTCTAGTTGGTACGATGGAACGGCGACAAAAGAGGAAACATCTGGAAAATGAAGAGTCCCAGGAAACTGCCGAGAACGGAGGAGGTATGTGGGGGGCAACTTGTCTGGGGCACATGGGTTTCTGCCAAACTGAAGCTTCTCTAGGAAGCGGGGGACTGAGAACGTGTCACCTGTGAAGCAGGGAGCGAGAGACCTTGTCTCACTGATGCTGCCGTATCTATCCGGAGGGTCCCTGTGGTGTGAGACGGCACAGAACGGCCAGATGCCCCCTGGGAGATGGGAGGTCAGCTCCGCTGGTCTGAGGACTCTCTCCTGGGGCAGCCGGGCCTGGAGCTTTGTCGGACTCACAGCAGGCTGCATCCTGCTTGCACAGACCTAGAGGTGCAGCTTTTCTCAGTCCCCGATTTCTCTCTTATGCTCTTGGATCTTTCCTAGGGGTCATGAGGTGGGGGATGTGAAGGATGCAAGGATGCTGAGAGAGACCCATGAGTTGCTTGGCCTCTTTTACCAAAGTGGAAAGAGAAGCCCCATGAGTTGAAGGCCATGTTGAAAAATATCTTGACAAGTGGAATGCACTTTGAAAGAAGATTGTTTGTCTAGGGATGGTGTCATATTGAAAGCAAGGAGGTTTTATTCCTTCAACAGGAAGAATTTCCCAAAGGAGATCAAGGGAAGGGAAGGGTTTTCCAGAGACTGAGACCGCGTGAGCGGGGGTGAGAAATGGCCTCAGGGTCCTGCGGGGAGCTCTGAGAGCCACGGGCCACGTGGTGCCTGCGTGCATTAAATGGAGGCGAGTAGCTTGCCCTGGGAGAGGGGTGGTCACCCCAGAGCTCCAGCTAGAGGCCTCTGCCCCAGATTAGAGCCCAGTAGCTCCTACCAGGCCCAGGGCCCTGGACACTGTAGGATGGGCCCTGGGAATGGAGCTCTAGACAGCAGGCAGATTTCCAGGCAGTGGCTGGGACAGGCTGGGGAAGGCAATGACTGCCCCTGACCATTCAGAATATTTTGCCCTATGTTCCTGTGTGTGTGTGTGTGTGTGAGTGTGTGTGTGTGTGTGTGTGTGTGTGTGTGGTAGTGCAGAGAAGAGCGAGATGAATGGGGGTAGAGTGCTTACCAGATATAAAGTCTGCGTGGTAAAGTTCTTGTCACCCTGCCTGGACCTGGCTGACACTCGGTGTACGTAAGAGTGTATACAGAATTCTTGTTAGGGGTGTTTTATGAGACAGTAACTCATACACCCATGTACACTCTGATGCAGCAAAAATATCACACACCCCACATATAACTTCCTTAGTAAACCACACAGAGCACATGGAGGTATATACACGGATCCCTCCTGTACTACATTCTCATACAACCCACCTGTATCACAATCCTCTCCTCCAACACCAAACGCTGGAGATGAGATATCTATATAGACACACACACTATATATATAGGACACACACACACACACACACACACACTATATACATGTATCTCCTCAACTCTTGCACAAACACAGCTAACTTCAGCCATCTCTAAATACCTCTATAAGAACCAGTCACGTGTCATACACACCACACTTATAACACATTCTTGAGTAATGCCAGACCCGCTTTGTACAAACCACAGTAAACCACCGTCTCAGTAACCCATGTCAGGATTGCCAGAGAAAATATGGGCTATCCAGTTCAATTTGAATTCCAGATAAACAACAAGTAATTTTTCAGTATCCGTATGCCCCACATATTGTATGGGCTATACTTACACTAAAACTAAGTCAGGCCAAATACTGCATGGGAATACTTACACTAAAAGATTATTCTGGGTTTATCTGAAACTGAAATTTAACTGGGTGCCTTGTATTCTTGTTCGCTAAGTCTGGCAACCCTTATATACTTACCACCAGCTGATGTATTATATATTTATTGTAGTTTTGTTTAGTGTGTGTCTTCCCCTACTAGAATGTGCAGCGTTACCAAAGACTACAACAATGGAAGAGTGCCGGATACACAGGAGTAGCTGCTTACTGAATCTTGGTGAATGAATGAATGAACACACACCATAAATACAAGCCACACCATGTAATGAGGAAACGTTACATGTCCCAGAATTCCTGACTTGTGAACAGAAACCATGCACACAAAGGCCACAGACACAGATAGACACGTCTGCACTGTGCTCCCCATGCCAACCCCACACTTACCACAGACTTAACTGATACACATCACTCACTCTTCCCACACACTCACAGTCACCACCGAGGCCTACATTACCAACTAGACAGTGAGAGAATAAGTATTGATTGGAATTAAATCCTGGAGGATCCACTGAGAACCACACTCTCAACTGTGTGTATTCACTGCACCTGACACGTGTCACACACTCAGTAAATATTTGTGGACAGAGGACTGATGAACCCACCCTGAGCCTTTCATTCCTCCCTCAGGACTCTCGAAGTCACAAGAGGATCCCCCTCGGCTTGGATCCACTGTGGTGGCCCAAGGCTGCAGCCCAGGGGCAGTGGAGGTCTCCTCTGCCTCTAAATACTTCTTCTGTACTTCTACTCTGCGCAAGCTCAGCTACGCTGGTAAGGGCGTGGGGCTCCTCAGGTGACGGGGTGCTTGGCTGTGAAGCAGGAGGCACACAGATCCCAGGGAGGCTGAGAGGAAATCCAGGGTCATCAGAGGTGATGAGGGCTCTGTGGAGGAGCCTGGGCAGGATGGCTGAGCTGTTCCGAGGGCGTGGATGCCAGCTGAGTCTGGGGGTGTGTGTGTGAATACTGCTACTACCATGGTGGGGAAGTCAAGGAGCAGGGGCCGGGAAGGTCTGGGCTTGAGGTGGAGGGAAGAGGGACCAGATTAAGCATCTTCAGAGGAAAATGTAGGCTTTGTCTTTGCCTTTGCTTCCAGAGAAGGACAGAGTTCTGCATCATACACCTCCAGCCTGAGAGCAGGACCATCCAGCTCAGGTGCACACAGCTCACACATACACGCGCCCTCCAGGCACAGCCCTTCTCAGTGCACATCAACCCCAAGCACGTGCTCCACAGTACTCTCCTGCACCACAGCCCCATTCCACAAGGAATGCACCACCGATATTCCCAAACTCACACTCCTCATCGTACACGCATCCAGCCGCATCCCTCACATACTACAGCCCTCACCACCATACTCCACACCCCTGTATACAGACACCGCTCCAGTATACCCCCCCACGCACATGAAAAGCCCACAGATGACACCACATACACCACTCCGTCCTACGGCCAACGGACACCAAGCTCACGACATTGCTATGTCGTGCCAATGTCCCTCTCTCGTCTACCACACCTGCTCCCTCAGCTTCCGGCATGGCCCATGCATGTTATTATGATTTTAATTTCCTTTTTCAGGAATCCGGAGATTTCATCGAGACACTGCCCAGCCTAGACCACCCCTAGCCCAGGATCAGGAAGAAGGAGAGACCGCTTCCCCATCACACTGTGTCTCCTCCTCACCCTCTTCACCCTGTAAGAACTATCTGCACCCAGACAAAGAGGAAAGGGGCATGAAAATATACTACATGCAGGTACAAGTGAACAAGGGTGTCGCTGTCTCCTGGAAGACAAAGAAACCCTTGGAGTTGCCTGAAAAGCAGCTGAGGATAGAAGAAGTGACCCTTCCTGAGGATGTGTGCGCAGTAGCCACTGACCCCTCTTCTGATGTGTCCACCGAAAGCCTCCTGTCTGACAGTGAGCCCACTGGGGAGGAGAAAGAGTATGAGGAAAGGGCAGAGCCAGGCAGCCCATCAGGGCCACCTGCCGTCGAGGAGAGACCCAGCGCCAAGACAGCGGACTGGATGCTGAACATGGAGACCGGCTTCAGGTGCATGGCCTGCTGCCGGGTCTTCCGCACCTTGGAGATCCTCCAGCCGCACGTGAAGGGCGGCGTCCTGCAGGGCTTCAGCTGCCGTGCCTTTCATCTCACCATGGCCCAGCGGATGGGCAATGTGGAATCCGAGAGCACCCCTGAGGAAGAGGACGAGGAGGAGGAGGAGGAGAACGAGGAGGAGGAGGAGGACGAGGAGGAGGAGGAGAAGGAGGTAGAGAAGCAAGAAGAAAAGGAGAATGAGGGAGAGCAGCCCACGGGGGAAGGCCCCAGCCCAAAGAGACCCCGCAGGCAGGGTCTTTTCTCTCCTTTGAGTTCCAAACAGCAACTGAGATTCATGGGACAGAAGATCCTGGAAGACGGTGTGGCCGTCCCTTGGAAGAGGTAAGGCTTGAGGCTGGCAGTCTTCTGAGCCTATGTCACGAGGGCCCAGAGGTGTCTAAGGGAAGGGGCCCCACACATGTGCTGGTTTACCTAATGGCTCTGCAGTTGCATCAAATGGGACACACCCAGCACTAACAAAGGCATTGACCTCTGTTGACGTAAACAAGAAGGTGGAGCCTTTTCCTAGGAGTTTTCTCAGGGTCTGCACGATGGACCTCAACTCTTAGAGGACGTACTGCCAGCAGCTCCTTCTCGGCAGAGAGAGCCAGGAGTGGTCTCAAGAGAGGACAGGGGCCCTTGCAGGACCAGAACTTTGAGGTCTGAGAGCCTTGGGCCTGAGCCGAGATCTCACCCGGACCACTGGACCTAGCCTTCTGTGACAAAGGGGAATATGAAAGAGAGTCACGTGGAAATGAGGTTCCCCGAGATATGGAAGTGTTCCAGAACCTTCTTTGTGTGGTAGTTGATCTGGAGCCAAGCTCACTGTGGTGTGTGTGGCTCTGAGCATTAAGGCAATGCTGGAGGGTAACCCTGACCAGCAGAGCTTGGAGTGCTTCTTGTCTCTTCCTGTTCTACCTCATTTGTTTTATCCCTTCCAGGGAGAAGAAAGGACCCTCGGGAGAGTAGCAGACAGAATGCCGTGGTCTGAAGGAGGATGAAGGGACCGGCACTCAGTCTAACATCATATGACAATAGAAGCGTCCTATGCAATAAAGGGCATTTTCCAAACCTTTCCTGGAGCTTTTATTTAATGACATTTTTCTATCTATGCATCTATCTGTCATCTACATCTGTATCTTTCAAGGTTTGTGAACAAGCTTTCTCATAAGCACTAGAGACGTCCGCCAGCATTTTCCAGAAGAGGCCTGCAAATTGCTGGGGACTCCTCACAAATAGGGAACGGCCACAACCCCTGCCACACAGACTATGCGTGTGGCCCTCCTGACGTACTCCCACTCTCTCTCTGAATTTCCCAACGTCTGAGATGAGGGTGCTGGCTGGAGGCAATGATCACGTGCAGGCTGAATCTTCTCCAGATTCTGATTCTCTTCCTGGGCATATCGTCCTCAAGCACAGTCTCCATGTCCCTGGCCACACTGATCTCTCTCCTTCAGTCCTTCCCTCCCTCCCTCTCCTGCCTCCCAGTGCAGAGAATACTTTTTTGCATTTGAGACGACATTTATTTTTGGTTCACAGAATTCTCACCTGTTCTACTGTGGCCTCCGTTGTGAACATTCCAAAGCTGAGACTTTTCTGTTTTTCTCCCTCATTTCTGCTGAGTCTTTACCTTCCTAATGCAGTGAACTCACAGTGCCTAGCTGACTGGATGGGGAAAAAGATCCAGGGAGCAAAGAGAAATAATAAAATAATATATCAGTTAATTTTTCATAGTGTTATCCAACTACATATTTTTAAAATTTTGGAATAATATTAGGAATCTTCTCTTTATAAAAAACTGAATTATCGGGCTTCCCTGGTGGAGCAGTGGTTAAGAATATGCCTGCGAATGCAGGGGTCATGGGTTCGAGCCCTGGTCTGGGAAGATCCCACGTGCCACGGAGTAACTAAGCCCGCGCGCCACAACTACTGAGCCTGCGCTCTAGAGCCCGTGTGCCACATCAACCGAGCCCACGTGCCACAACTACGGAAGCCTGCGTGCCTAGAGACCATGCTCCGCAACAAGAGAAGCCACTGCAATGAGAAGCCCGTGCACCACAGCCAAGAGGAGCCCCCGCTCACTGCAACTAGAGAACGCCCGCTAGCAGCAACAAAGACCCAATGCAGCCCCAAATAAATTAATTAATTTTTAAAAATTGAATTAGTTTCAAGGGTACAATGTATAAAAGTACAATAAAAGCCCCCCTTCATAACCCCCCAACCCCACTCTCAAGATGGAATCGATATGCTGTGATACAATTTATAGTCGTAGTACTACTCCTCCTCCCACCACATCCGAAATCCTCTGAGCCAGGTGCAGCAGCTTCCTTTCACAATGCTAGGACCCGCCACAAGACACATGATAATCCCTTTGGACATTTCAAGGAGCGGCACCAAGGGAACAGTACCGGGGAAATGCCACTGACAGCTCAGAATATCCATGGCATTTCTAGAGCCTCGGCACTGCTCTCGCTCTGGGAATGAAGGTCCAAAAAGCACATCGGAGAATGTTCATAGTTGTAAACAAGCTCCACCTTTGAAACACAATCTACATAGAACCACATATACAAGCCTGCACGATGGATGAAGCCAAGGTCTCCTCCATGATTTCCCTTCTGACCACCTTATTGTCTCCTCAACCATAAAAGGTGAACTTGAAACTCAGGACCTTGCCTTGTCACCAGAAACATCCAAGCTTGGATCAGTCTTTCTAAGACCAGATACTTGCTCTCTGAACTATTAGAGACTTGTCACATACACACAGGTAGAACAGGATTATTTCTATCTACCTGGGGACTTGGAGTCTTTCACATTGCTCCTGTTAAAACTCTCACAACAGCAAAACTTTACCTACAAAGGGTTCAAGCTATGACACTCCCAACTTCCACAAACCTCCTCAGCTCTTGTGAGTCACATGCAGCCAATTCCAGGAATTGGAAACATGGTTGTGAGGATGAAACTGACTTTGGGGCTCCCCTTGGATATGGTCTTCCAGACTTACCAAAAGGCCATTAAGAGGAAGGTTTACCCCACCTCAGGGAAACCCGAGGCAGTACTTGCAGTCAAGGGCTGGCCATGGCTTCTGAGCTACATCCAAAAAGAATTTCGTACTGTACCTGGATCTGCTGAAGCCATTTCTGACTGTCCGAGAGCCAGCCTGTACCGTTCCTCAACTGCCTCCATTGTGGATCATCAGTAGGGCTGTCAGATTTAGGACATAAAAATACAGGATACCCAGTTAAACTTGAACTTCACATGAATAATAAGTCATTATTTTTAGTATAAGTAGATCCTATGAACTATTTGGGGCATACTTATCTTCAAAATGTACTCGTTGTTTTTCAAACATTCATATTTAACTAAACAGTCTATATTTTATCTGTCAACCCTACTCAGCAGAAATGATGGAGGCTCATAGAGATCCAGGAGACGCCTCAGCGCCTCCTCAGCTTTTATTTCTACGTCCTGGACAGCGAGCACGAACCTTCCACTCCCAGTCAGTGGCTAGAATGGAGGATATTCTCTGTTTTAGAGCTTTTTCTACTTGTCATTGTTATTATCTTCCTTATTTTAAAGAGATGTTTATTTTTTCCCAATCTTAATAGCTCATCCAAAAGTATTTCAAAGTTCATTAGAGAAGGGAAAAACAATATGGTTCTGAAAAGTGAAGGAAACCGCCAGGTGTTTAGTAAAGAAGTAGTAGGGAGACTGAAAAAGCCAAACTTAATAAGCAGATCTCTCCAAGGGTATTTTCAGAGCTTGATACCCTCCCACACCCTGAAAATATTATTACATCAAGAATGTAGAACTGCTAACCAAATGTAAGGCTCCCATATGATTCTATCAAACTGAGGATGCTTCTTTACTAAGCAGTGAGCACACTTGCTGTCCCAGGGACCTTGGCAGTTGCAACGTAGGGCTCTTCCCTTTGGGATGGAAACAGCAAGTTTTCCTGTGGTCTACACGCTGGCCCCAAAAATACGACACTCCCAATACTTGTCAACTTTAAGTATTTTTCTACATATCTCCATTTTTCTGTTACTATTTGGACTACATCCTAGACTTGACACTACATAAATTGCATTCAAGAAGCTATTTTTAAAAGTTGGTAGGAAACCTTAAATCTATGGCTTGCAGTCCCTGGCTTACTTTCATCCAGGTGCATAAGGGTTTTCAAAAGTAGTCAGGTTAGTTACCCTGTATCACAGCCCCACGCTTGTGTCACAGATATAAAAATGGAACATGATATTTAAGGTTTTAGTTGCCAAATCATCAAGCCTCCCAGACAGAGGCAATAGAGCAAAATGATTACAGAGGCATGGATTTTGATTTGCTCCAGTGTCTTGGGCAAGTCACTTGGCCTCTGTATTTATTTGTACTACTCTGCACTTATCTGTCACTTGGGGGTCATAATTGTACCTGGTCCATGGGTACGCTGTACAAATGATCTGTAAAGTAGTTACAAGAAACCGACACAGAGTAAGCACTCCACAGACATTGGCTATTAGCTATTGGAAATATTTCTCCGTGAAACAGATGACATTATCCGTGGATGACTCGGTGGGAGACAGTGAATCACAGAATCACAGCATGTTGAAAGTGACCTAGTTCACACTCTAATGTGAAAAGAAGAAAAGTGTGCATGGGTAGAAAATGTCTGAAACTTTACACAACAAAGAGTTCATCATGTTAACTTGGAGGATTAGAATAAATCAGGAAAGGAGGAAAGAAAAACTTGAGTGTAATTCAATTTCTCTATCATTTGTGTTTCTACACTGAGACTCTGAATACACTGGAAGTGCAATTTTTTTTAATGTGGCGGGATAAAGGTTTTCAAGTTTTCCTGATCCATCCGTATTATTATCTCAGAATTGCTGGCATTTCGTGCCATCTTTGGATCTACACCCATGTGAGTCAGTGGGCCATTCTGGACGGAGGAGATAATAGAGCAGAAGTGAAGTGAGAGAAAAGGAGAGACAAGATTTTCTCTTTTCTCTTCAAAGAGGAAAGGTCTTTGGAATGGGAACAACTCACAACCAAACTTTGGGGAAAGGATGTGATGGAAAATGAGACAAACATCCTACCCCTGTGATGAGAAGGATTCCCTGGGCTGGATGGAGGGAGGTCACAGGTGACTGGACAAGGAAACCAACTAGGGAGAAACACACACAAGTGCAGAGCAAACACCCTGAGGCCACTCAGCCTGACTCCATGCAAACATGTGTCCAGCAGACAGCCCTTCACCTGTGGCTCCCCAGCAAGACAGGTACCTCGGGGGTGCCAACTCATTCTGAGTCCATTATGCCTGGCCATTCATAAACCGCTGTCTAACGTGTGAGGAATAAACTCTCAATGTTTATGAGGAAATTGGGGAAGGAGATTGAAAGGTTACTTAAACGGAAAAAAAAGAAGTTCAGGAAGGCAAGATGGTAGAGAGACAAGAAAAAGACCTTAAAAGATAGAAAGGATTTGCCAAAGAAGAGAAAGCAAAAGAAATGATTCCGAATGGGTTAACCTGCAGCTAGGAAGTTAAGGAAGATTATTGATGGGTGAAGACTATGGAATAAAGTGAATAAAATTTCTCAGAAGTTGCTGAGAATATGGTAAGCAGCATGATTATCAAATTATGAATTGGCTGCAATGGCATTCTAGGGGGACACTAGGAAGGGGAAGCAAACGTTCATGAGATGACAGTGGCAGGTGGAAAGTTGTTTCAGGGGAAGATCAGTCTTGCAGAGGGTGTATCAGAGGAGGGCAAGTGTGAGCAAGCAAGGAAATACTAAGTGTATACGGTTCCTTCACTGAGTGCACCCAGCCCCGCGGTCAGCCTTGAGAACAAGCAGGACTTCAGGTACTGGAGCTACATTTCATTCATCAAGACTTGAGAAGACACCCTTAACTCAGGTCTTCTCTTCAAACTCCATCTTTCCTTCTTGACCTTCATTTGGCCTCTTCCCTTACCCTCCAGCTGTGGACTGAGGCCACAGAGCAAGATGGGTCACTAGTGTCCTCCATCCCCTGGCGACTGTGGTTCACATCAGTGGAGTACCAAAGGCAATAACCAAGTAACAGACACAAGAGTGTATGAAGAAGAAGAGATTCTGATAAGGCTTTCTGTGACAGTGTGGGCCAAGTCGGCTCTATATGGCTGGTATCCCGTGAATTATGAGGAGCCTTAGGGGAGAAGTCCTCAGAAGGCAGAGCCTGGCTCTCGAGAGGCTCTGCGTGCTCACAGCCCACTCCAAGACCTCAGTTACAGCTTCAGCCCCCAATATCTCTCCCTCTGCCTGCTCACAGTTTTTGAAGTCTTCTTTCCTCCACATTTCTCTTGAGAGGTGGAGGAGGAAGATGAGCTTCAGGCCAGCTCAGACTCCCCTGGGATCCCAGCAGGATGCCTATCATTAACCTCCCACCTTCTAGGAAGCTCCTAAGATCTTCACATTTGGGGCAGTTCTCATTTCAGCTGTGCTTCAAATTGCTGGCTGGAGACGGCCTGTTGGAAGGTGGCTAAAAGCAAGTAGCAATCCTTCGGGCAGCCTGGCCCTTCTCGACTGTCAGACATCTTCAGAGATATTCTAGGAAATGCTGTTTGTTCTAGAGAAGGGAGGGAAACAATCCAATTGTCCAATAATGCTTGAATGGAAAATAAATGATGCTATATGCATGTGATCACATAATATCAAACAGTCAAAAATCAAAGACTTGGATCTATATGGATTCACGTGGATAAATCTTGAAAACATAATATTGATTGAAAGAAAATAAGATAAAGAATGTTAGATTGTGATAACAGGTATGTAAGTATTTAAATATTTAAATCAATTCAACATATTGCTTCTATATATAGAGATGCAAGAAAATAAACTTTATCCAAAGAACACATTATTTACATTTAATATGCTCATTTATCTAGGAGACCCAAAAGAACCCACAGATAAACTAGCAGGAACTAATAAGACGGTTCAACAAGGCACACACATACAAGATCAATAAATTTTAAAAGTCAATCAGGCTCCTCTACACTGGCGATAACAAATTAGAAACTATAAAAGAAAATAAGAAAAAAAGAAGATCTAAAAATTGTCACAAGAGCCGTATAAATTATTTAGAGCTAAGCATACGTAGAAGGCAATATAACTAACAAACTGAGTACGAACAGTTAAACTCCGCCCAACCCAAGGTTAGGAAAAGACTGTTGTTACTTTATGAGAACAGACCCTCTTGTTAAGGAGCAGATCAGTAAGTGAGAGTGAATCAAAGAAACACAGCATTTGAAAAGTCAGCTAGTCCAAGCCTCTTGATCGCACATACAGAAGCTGAAGCCCAGATAGGTTGAGTTACTTGCTAACGGGCCCAATGTCCTGACTCAAGGACTAGCATTTTTCACTCAGTCGCAAGACACAATCAAATGCAGTACCTTGGAAAGAGATGGGGAAAAAATGAAGAAATCAATTATATAGTTCCTCATCTTTAAGTACAGAAATAGCCGTGACAAAATTACACGTATTGTGGGAAAATTGAAGTGCAGAGTTTAAAATGTCAATAATCCACAGGGAAACTGGAGACCATTTAAAACATTCATATTAAATCTCTCTAGAAAAGACATTAAAAGATCTCCAATCAAAATGTGAATTTTATAATAGACATGGTATGATACAATTTATAATAGATATGGTAGGAACCTTTCCCTTTCACGGGAAAGCTTCGGCTGGGAAAAAGGAATTGTTCTTGAAAATGGGGCCTGTGCTATTGCAGACACTGTGCTCAACCTAGGTCCACCGAATGCTCTGATGTCATCACTGAGGTCACAGAATTCCACTGTGAGCCTGGCAACCTTGCAAACATAACAGCCCTGGTGAGCACTAGGCACTACTGCTGGTTCACCAAGTGGTACAAGTTTTTCAGCCATTTAGGAGACTTGACTATTTTTGTTTGTATTGAATCATTTCAACGGATTGCCCAAGAGCCAAGAAGGGTCAACCTGTAGGGAAGAGGAGGAGTTGGACATCTCTTGAGGCATCTTCTAAGGGAGACTTCTAGTTGGTACGATGGAACGGCGACAAAAGAGGAAACATCTGGAAAATGAAGAGTCCCAGGAAACTGCCGAGAACGGAGGAGGTATGTGGGGGGCAACTTGTCTGGGGCACATGGGTTTCTGCCAAACTGAAGCTTCTCTAGGAAGCGGGGGACTGAGAACGTGTCACCTGTGAAGCAGGGAGCGAGAGACCTTGTCTCACTGATGCTGCCGTATCTATCCGGAGGGTCCCTGTGGTGTGAGACGGCACAGAACGGCCAGATGCCCCCTGGGAGATGGGAGGTCAGCTCCGCTGGTCTGAGGACTCTCTCCTGGGGCAGCCGGGCCTGGAGCTTTGTCGGACTCACAGCAGGCTGCATCCTGCTTGCACAGACCTAGAGGTGCAGCTTTTCTCAGTCCCCGATTTCTCTCTTATGCTCTTGGATCTTTCCTAGGGGTCATGAGGTGGGGGATGTGAAGGATGCAAGGATGCTGAGAGAGACCCATGAGTTGCTTGGCCTCTTTTACCAAAGTGGAAAGAGAAGCCCCATGAGTTGAAGGCCCTGTTGAAAACTATCTTGACAAGTGGAATGCACTTTGAAAGAAGATTGTTTGTCTAGGGATGGTGTCATATTGAAAGCAAGGAGGTTTTATTCCTTCAACAGGAAGAATTTCCCAAAGGAGATCAAGGGAAGGGAAGGGTTTTCCAGAGACTGAGACCGCGTGAGCGGGGGTGAGAAATGGCCTCAGGGTCCTGCGGGGAGCTCTGAGAGCCACGGGCCACGTGGTGCCTGCGTGCATTAAATGGAGGCGAGTAGCTTGCCCTGGGAGAGGGGTGGTCACCCCAGAGCTCCAGCTAGAGGCCTCTGCCCCAGATTAGAGCCCAGTAGCTCCTACCAGGCCCAGGGCCCTGGACACTGTAGGATGGGCCCTGGGAATGGAGCTCTAGACAGCAGGCAGATTTCCAGGCAGTGGCTGGGACAGGCTGGGGAAGGCAATGACTGCCCCTGACCATTCAGAATATTTTGCCCTATGTTCCTGTGTGTGTGTGTGTGTGTGTGAGTGTGTGTGTGTGTGTGTGTGTGTGTGTGTGTGTGGTAGTGCAGAGAAGAGCGAGATGAATGGGGGTAGAGTGCTTACCAGATATAAAGTCTGCGTGGTAAAGTTCTTGTCACCCTGCCTGGACCTGGCTGACACTCGGTGTACGTAAGAGTGTATACAGAATTCTTGTTAGGGGTGTTTTATGAGACAGTAACTCATACACCCATGTACACTCTGATGCAGCAAAAATATCACACACCCCACATATAACTTCCTTAGTAAACCACACAGAGCACATGGAGGTATATACACGGATCCCTCCTGTACTACATTCTCATACAACCCACCTGTATCACAATCCTCTCCTCCAACACCAAACGCTGGAGATGAGATATGTATATAGACACACACACTATATATATAGGACACACACACACACACACACACACACTATATACATGTATCTCCTCAACTCTTGCACAAACACAGCTAACTTCAGCCATCTCTAAATACCTCTATAAGAACCAGTCACGTGTCATACACACCACACTTATAACACATTCTTGAGTAATGCCAGACCCGCTTTGTACAAACCACAGTAAACCACAGTCTCAGTAACCCATGTCAGGATTGCCAGAGAAAATATGGGCTATCCAGTTCAATTTGAATTCCAGATAAACAACAAGTAATTTTTCAGTATCCGTATGTCCCACATATTGTATGGGCTATACTTACACTAAAACTAAATCAGGCCAAATACTGCATGGGAATACTTACACTAAAAGATTATTCTGGGTTTATCTGAAACTGAAATTTAACTGGGTGCCTTGTATTCTTGTTCGCTAAGTCTGGCAACCCTTATATACTTACCACCAGCTGATGTATTATATATTTATTGTAGTTTTGTTTAGTGTGTGTCTTCCCCTACTAGAATGTGCAGCGTTACCAAAGACTACAACAATGGAAGAGTGCCGGATACACAGGAGTAGCTGCTTACTGAATCTTGGTGAATGAATGAATGAACACACACCATAAATACAAGCCACACCATGTAATGAGGAAACGTTACATGTCCCAGAATTCCTGACTTGTGAACAGAAACCATGCACACAAAGGCCACAGACACAGATAGACACGTCTGCACTGTGCTCCCCATGCCAACCCCACACTTACCACAGACTTAACTGATACACATCACTCACTCTTCCCACACACTCACAGTCACCACCGAGGCCTACATTACCAACTAGACAGTGAGAGAATAAGTATTGATTGGAATTAAATCCTGGAGGATCCACTGGGAACCACACTCTCAACTGTGTGTATTCACTGCACCTGACACGTGTCACACACTCAGTAAATATTTGTGGACAAAGGACTAATGAACCCACCCTGAGCCTTTCATTCCTCCCTCAGGACTCTCGAAGTCACAAGAGGATCCCCCTCGGCTTGGATCCACTGTGGTGGCCCAAGGCTGCAGCCCAGGGGCAGTGGAGGTCTCCTCTGCCTCTAAATACTTCTTCTGTACTTCTACTCTGCGCAAGCTCAGCTACGCTGGTAAGGGCGTGGGGCTCCTCAGGTGACGGGGTGCTTGGCTGTGAAGCAGGAGGCACACAGATCCCAGGGAGGCTGAGAGGAAATCCAGGGTCATCAGAGGTGATGAGGGCTCTGTGGAGGAGCCTGGGCAGGATGGCTGAGCTGTTCCGAGGGCGTGGATGCCAGCTGAGTCTGGGGGTGTGTGTGTGAATACTGCTACTACCATGGTGGGGAAGTCAAGGAGCAGGGGCCGGGAAGGTCTGGGCTTGAGGTGGAGGGAAGAGGGACCAGATTAAGCATCTTCAGAGGAAAATGTAGGCTTTGTCTTTGCCTTTGCTTCCAGAGAAGGACAGAGTTCTGCATCATACACCTCCAGCCTGAGAGCAGGACCATCCAGCTCAGGTGCACACAGCTCACACATACACGTGCCCTCCAGGCACAGCCCTTCTCAGTGCACATCAACCCCAAGCACGTGCTCCACAGTACTCTCCTGCACCACAGCCCCATTCCACAAGGAATGCACCACCGATATTCCCAAACTCACACTCCTCATCGTACACGCATCCAGCCGCATCCCTCACATACTACAGCCCTCACCACCATACTCCACACCCCTGTATACAGACACCGCTCCAGTATACCCCCCCACGCACATGAAAAGCCCACAGATGACACCACATACACCACTCCGTCCTACGGCCAACGGACACCAAGCTCACGACATTGCTATGTCGTGCCAATGTCCCTCTCTCGTCTACCACACCTGCTCCCTCAGCTTCCGGCATGGCCCATGCATGTTATTATGATTTTAATTTCCTTTTTCAGGAATCCGGAGATTTCATCGAGACACTGCCCAGCCTAGACCACCCCTAGCCCAGGATCAGGAAGAAGGAGAGACCGCTTCCCCATCACACTGTGTCTCCTCCTCACCCTCTTCACCCTGTAAGAACTATCTGCACCCAGACAAAGAGGAAAGGGGCATGAAAATACACTACATGCAGGTACAAGTGAACAAGGGTGTCGCTGTCTCCTGGAAGACAAAGAAACCCTTGGAGTTGCCTGAAAAGCAGCTGAGGATAGAAGAAGTGACCCTTCCTGAGGATGTGTGCGCAGTAGCCACTGACCCCTCTTCTGATGTGTCCACCGAAAGCCTCCTGTCTGACAGTGAGCCCACTGGGGAGGAGAAAGAGTATGAGGAAAGGGCAGAGCCAGGCAGCCCATCAGGGCCACCTGCCGTCGAGGAGAGACCCAGCGCCAAGACAGCGGACTGGATGCTGAACATGGAGACCGGCTTCAGGTGCATGGCCTGCTGCCGGGTCTTCCGCACCTTGGAGATCCTCCAGCAGCACGTGAAGGGCGGCGTCCTGCAGGGCTTCAGCTGCCGTGCCTTTCATCTCACCATGGCCCAGCGGATGGGCAATGTGGAATCCGAGAGCACCCCTGAGGAAGAGGACGAGGAGGAGGAGGAGGAGAACGAGGAGGAGGAGGAGGAGGAGGAGGAGGAGGAGAAGGAGGTAGAGAAGCAAGAAGAAAAGGAGAATGAGGGAGAGCAGCCCACGGGGGAAGGCCCCAGCCCAAAGAGACCCCGCAGGCAGGGTCTTTTCTCTCCTTTGAGTTCCAAACAGCAACTGAGATTCATGGGACAGAAGATCCTGGAAGACGGTGTGGCCGTCCCTTGGAAGAGGTAAGGCTTGAGGCTGGCAGTCTTCTGAGCCTATGTCACGAGGGCCCAGAGGAGTCTAAGGGAAGGGGCCCCACACATGTGCTGGTTTACCTAATGGCTCTGCAGTTGCATCAAATGGGACACACCCAGCACTAACAAAGGCATTGACCTCTGTTGACGTAAACAAGAAGGTGGAGCCTTTTCCTAGGAGTTTTCTCAGGGTCTGCACGATGGACCTCAACTCTTAGAGGACGTACTGCCAGCAGCTCCTTCTCGGCAGAGAGAGCCAGGAGTGGTCTCAAGAGAGGACAGGGGCCCTTGCAGGACCAGAACTTTGAGGTCTGAGAGCCTTGGGCCTGAGCCGAGATCTCACCCGGACCACTGGACCTAGCCTTCTGTGACAAAGGGGAATATGAAAGAGAGTCACGTGGAAATGAGGTTCCCCGAGATATGGAAGTGTTCCAGAACCTTCTTTGTGTGGTAGTTGATCTGGAGCCAAGCTCACTGTGGTGTGTGTGGCTCTGAGCATTAAGGCAATGCTGGAGGGTAACCCTGACCAGCAGAGCTTGGAGTGCTTCTTGTCTCTTCCTGTTCTACCTCATTTGTTTTATCCCTTCCAGGGAGAAGAAAGGACCCTCGGGAGAGTAGCAGACAGAATGCCGTGGTCTGAAGGAGGATGAAGGGACCGGCACTCAGTCTAACATCATATGACAATAGAAGCGTCCTATGCAATAAAGGGCATTTTCCAAACCTTTCCTGGAGCTTTTATTTAATGACATTTTTCTATCTATGCATCTATCTGTCATCTACATCTGTATCTTTCAAGGTTTGTGAACAAGCTTTCTCATAAGCACTAGAGACGTCCGCCAGCATTTTCCAGAAGAGGCCTGCAAATTGCTGGGGACTCCTCACAAATAGGGAACGGCCACAACCCCTGCCACACAGACTATGCGTGTGGCCCTCCTGACGTACTCCCACTCTCTCTCTGAATTTCCCAACGTCTGAGATGAGGGTGCTGGCTGGAGGCAATGATCACGTGCAGGCTGAATCTTCTCCAGATTCTGATTCTCTTCCTGGGCATATCGTCCTCAAGCACAGTCTCCATGTCCCTGGCCACACTGATCTCTCTCCTTCAGTCCTTCCCTCCCTCCCTCTCCTGCCTCCCAGTGCAGAGAATACTTTTTTGCATTTGAGACGACATTTATTTTTGGTTCACAGAATTCTCACCTGTTCTACTGTGGCCTCCGTTGTGAACATTCCAAAGCTGAGACTTTTCTGTTTTTCTCCCTCATTTCTGCTGAGTCTTTACCTTCCTAATGCAGTGAACTCACAGTGCCTAGCTGACTGGATGGGGAAAAAGATCCAGGGAGCAAAGAGAAATAATAAAATAATATATCAGTTAATTTTTCATAGTGTTATCCAACTACATATTTTTAAAATTTTGGAATAATATTAGGAATCTTCTCTTTATAAAAAACTGAATTATCGGGCTTCCCTGGTGGAGCAGTGGTTAAGAATATGCCTGCGAATGCAGGGGTCATGGGTTCGAGCCCTGGTCTGGGAAGATCCCACGTGCCACGGAGTAACTAAGCCCGCGCGCCACAACTACTGAGCCTGCGCTCTAGAGCCCGTGTGCCACATCAACCGAGCCCACGTGCCACAACTACGGAAGCCTGCGTGCCTAGAGACCATGCTCCGCAACAAGAGAAGCCACTGCAATGAGAAGCCCGTGCACCACAGCCAAGAGGAGCCCCCGCTCACTGCAACTAGAGAACGCCCGCTAGCAGCAACAAAGACCCAATGCAGCCCCAAATAAATTAATTAATTTTTAAAAATTGAATTAGTTTCAAGGGTACAATGTATAAAAGTACAATAAAAGCCCCCCTTCATAACCCCCCAACCCCACTCTCAAGATGGAATCGATATGCTGTGATACAATTTATAGTCGTAGTACTACTCCTCCTCCCACCACATCCGAAATCCTCTGAGCCAGGTGCAGCAGCTTCCTTTCACAATGCTAGGACCCGCCACAAGACACATGATAATCCCTTTGGACATTTCAAGGAGCGGCACCAAGGGAACAGTACCGGGGAAATGCCACTGACAGCTCAGAATATCCATGGCATTTCTAGAGCCTCGGCACTGCTCTCGCTCTGGGAATGAAGGTCCAAAAAGCACATCGGAGAATGTTCATAGTTGTAAACAAGCTCCACCTTTGAAACACAATCTACATAGAACCACATATACAAGCCTGCACGATGGATGAAGCCAAGGTCTCCTCCATGATTTCCCTTCTGACCACCTTATTGTCTCCTCAACCATAAAAGGTGAACTTGAAACTCAGGACCTTGCCTTGTCACCAGAAACATCCAAGCTTGGATCAGTCTTTCTAAGACCAGATACTTGCTCTCTGAACTATTAGAGACTTGTCACATACACACAGGTAGAACAGGATTATTTCTATCTACCTGGGGACTTGGAGTCTTTCACATTGCTCCTGTTAAAACTCTCACAACAGCAAAACTTTACCTACAAAGGGTTCAAGCTATGACACTCCCAACTTCCACAAACCTCCTCAGCTCTTGTGAGTCACATGCAGCCAATTCCAGGAATTGGAAACATGGTTGTGAGGATGAAACTGACTTTGGGGCTCCCCTTGGATATGGTCTTCCAGACTTACCAAAAGGCCATTAAGAGGAAGGTTTACCCCACCTCAGGGAAACCCGAGGCAGTACTTGCAGTCAAGGGCTGGCCATGGCTTCTGAGCTACATCCAAAAAGAATTTCGTACTGTACCTGGATCTGCTGAAGCCATTTCTGACTGTCCGAGAGCCAGCCTGTACCGTTCCTCAACTGCCTCCATTGTGGATCATCAGTAGGGCTGTCAGATTTAGGACATAAAAATACAGGATACCCAGTTAAACTTGAACTTCACATGAATAATAAGTCATTATTTTTAGTATAAGTAGATCCTATGAACTATTTGGGGCATACTTATCTTCAAAATGTACTCGTTGTTTTTCAAACATTCATATTTAACTAAACAGTCTATATTTTATCTGTCAACCCTACTCAGCAGAAATGATGGAGGCTCATAGAGATCCAGGAGACGCCTCAGCGCCTCCTCAGCTTTTATTTCTACGTCCTGGACAGCGAGCACGAACCTTCCACTCCCAGTCAGTGGCTAGAATGGAGGATATTCTCTGTTTTAGAGATTTTTCTACTTGTCATTGTTATTATCTTCCTTATTTTAAAGAGATGTTTATTTTTTCCCAATCTTAATAGCTCATCCAAAAGTATTTCAAAGTTCATTAGAGAAGGGAAAAACAATATGGTTCTGAAAAGTGAAGGAAACCGCCAGGTGTTTAGTAAAGAAGTAGTAGGGAGACTGAAAAAGCCAAACTTAATAAGCAGATCTCTCCAAGGGTATTTTCAGAGCTTGATACCCTCCCACACCCTGAAAATATTATTACATCAAGAATGTAGAACTGCTAACCAAATGTAAGGCTCCCATATGATTCTATCAAACTGAGGATGCTTCTTTACTAAGCAGTGAGCACACTTGCTGTCCCAGGGACCTTGGCAGTTGCAACGTAGGGCTCTTCCCTTTGGGATGGAAACAGCAAGTTTTCCTGTGGTCTACACGCTGGCCCCAAAAATACGACACTCCCAATACTTGTCAACTTTAAGTATTTTTCTACATATCTCCATTTTTCTGTTACTATTTGGACTACATCCTAGACTTGACACTACATAAATTGCATTCAAGAAGCTATTTTTAAAAGTTGGTAGGAAACCTTAAATCTATGGCTTGCAGTCCCTGGCTTACTTTCATCCAGGTGCATAAGGGTTTTCAAAAGTAGTCAGGTTAGTTACCCTGTATCACAGCCCCACGCTTGTGTCACAGATATAAAAATGGAACATGATATTTAAGGTTTTAGTTGCCAAATCATCAAGCCTCCCAGACAGAGGCAATAGAGCAAAATGATTACAGAGGCATGGATTTTGATTTGCTCCAGTGTCTTGGGCAAGTCACTTGGCCTCTGTATTTATTTGTACTTATCTGCACTTATCTGTCACTTGGGGGTCATAATTGTACCTGGTCCATGGGTACGCTGTACAAATGATCTGTAAAGTAGTTACAAGAAACCGACACAGAGTAAGCAATCCACAGACATTGGCTATTAGCTATTGGAAATAATTCTCCGTGAAACAGATGACATTATCCGTGGATGACTCGGTGGGAGACAGTGAATCACAGAATCACAGCATGTTGAAAGTGACCTAGTTCACACTCTAATGTGAAAAGAAGAAAAGTGTGCATGGGTAGAAAATGTCTGAAACTTTACACAACAAAGAGTTCATCATGTTAACTTGGAGGATTAGAATAAATCAGGAAAGGAGGAAAGAAAACCTTGAGTGTCATTCAATTTCTCTATCATTTGTGTTTCTACACTGAGACTCTGAATACACTGGAAGTGCAATTTTTTTTAATGTGGCGGGATAAAGGTTTTCAAGTTTTCCTGATCCATCCGTATTATTATCTCAGAATTGCTGGCATTTCTTGCCATCTTTGGATCTACACCCTTGTGAGTCAGTGGGCCATTCAGGACGGAGGAGATAATAGAGCAGAAGTGAAGTGAGAGAAAAGGAGAGACAAGATTTTCTCTTTTCTCTTCAAAGAGGAAAGGTCTTTGGAATGGGAACAACTCACAACCAAACTTTGGGGAAAGGATGTGATGGAAAATTAGACAAACATCCTACCCCTGTGATGAGAAGGATTCCCTGGGCTGGATGGAGGGAGGTCACAGGTGACTGGACAAGGAAACCAACTAGGGAGAAACACACACAAGTGCAGAGCAAACACCCTGAGGCCACTCAGCCTGACTCCATGCAAACATGTGTCCAGCAGACAGCCCTTCACCTGTGGCTCCCCAGCAAGACAGGTACCTCGGGGGTGCCAACTCATTCTGAGTCCATTATGCTTGGCCATTCATAAACCGCTGTCTAACGTGTGAGGAATAAACTCTCAATGTTTATGAGGAAATTGGGGAAGGAGATTGAAAGGTTACTTAAACGGAAAAAAAAGAAGTTCAGGAAGGCAAGATGGTAGAGAGACAAGAAAAAGACCTTAAAAGATAGAAAGGATTTGCCAAAGAAGAGAAAGCAAAAGAAATGATTCCGAATGGGTTAACCTGCAGCTAGGAAGTTAAGGAAGATTATTGATGGGTGAAGACTATGGAATAAAGTGAATAAAATTTCTCAGAAGTTGCTGAGAATATGGTAAGCAGCATGATTATCAAATTATGAATTGGCTGCAATGGCATTCTAGGGGGACACTAGGAAGGGGAAGCAAACGTTCATGAGATGACAGTGGCAGGTGGAAAGTTGTTTCAGGGGAAGATCAGTCTTGCAGAGGGTGTATCAGAGGAGGGCAAGTGTGAGCAAGCAAGGAAATACTAAGTGTATACGGTTCCTTCACTGAGTGCACCCAGCCCCGCGGTCAGCCTTGAGAACAAGCAGGACTTCAGGTACTGGAGCTACATTTCAGTCATCAAGACTTGAGAAGACACCCTTAACTCAGGTCTTCTCTTCAAACTCCATCTTTCCTTCTTGACCTTCATTTGGCCTCTTCCCTTACCCTCCAGCTGTGGACTGAGGCCACAGAGCAAGATGGGTCACTAGTGTCCTCCATCCCCTGGCGACTGTGGTTCACATCAGTGGAGTACCAAAGGCAATAACCAAGTAACAGACACAAGAGTGTATGAAGAAGAAGAGATTCTGATAAGGCTTTCTGTGACAGTGTGGGCCAAGTCGGCTCTATATGGCTGGTATCCCGTGAATTATGAGGAGCCTTAGGGGAGAAGTTCTCAGAAGGCAGAGCCTGGCTCTCGAGAGGCTCTGCGTGCTCACAGCCCACTCCAAGTCCTCAGTTACAGCTTCAGCCCCCAATATCTCTCCCTCTGCCTGCTCACAGTTTTTGAAGTCTTCTTTCCTCCACATTTCTCTTGAGAGGTGGAGGAGGAAGATGAGCTTCAGGCCAGCTCAGACTCCCCTGGGATCCCAGCAGGATGCCTATCATTAACCTCCCACCTTCTAGGAAGCTCCTAAGATCTTCACATTTGGGGCAGTTCTCATTTCAGCTGTGCTTCAAATTGCTGGCTGGAGACGGCCTGTTGGAAGGTGGCTAAAAGCAAGTAGCAATCCTTCGGGCAGCCTGGCCCTTCTCGACTGTCAGACATCTTCAGAGATATTCTAGGAAATGCTGTTTGTTCTAGAGAAGGGAGGGAAACAATCCAATTGTCCAATAATGCTTGAATGGAAAATAAATGATGCTATATGCATGTGATCACATAATATCAAACAGTCAAAAATCAAAGACCTAGATCTATATGGATTCACGTGGATAAATCTTGAAAACATAATATTGATTGAAAGAAAATAAGATAAAGAATGTTAGATTGTGATAACAGGTATGTAAGTATTTAAATATTTAAATCAATTCAACATATTGCTTCTATATATAGAGATGCAAGAAAATAAACTTTATCCAAAGAACACATTATTTACATTTAATATGCTCATTTATCTAGGAGACCCAAAAGAACCCACAGATAAACTAGCAGGAACTAATAAGACGGTTCAACAAGGCACACACATACAAGATCAATAAATTTTAAAAGTCAATCAGGCTCCTCTACACTGGCGATAACAAATTAGAAACTATAAAAGAAAATAAGAAAAAAAGAAGATCTAAAAATTGTCACAAGAGCCGTATAAATTATTTAGAGCTAAGCATACGTAGAAGGCAATATAACTAACAAACTGAGTACGAACAGTTAAACTCCGCCCAACCCAAGGTTAGGAAAAGACTGTTGTTACTTTATGAGAACAGACCCTCTTGTTAAGGAGCAGATCAGTAAGTGAGAGTGAATCAAAGAAACACAGCATTTGAAAAGTCAGCTAGTCCAAGCCTCTTGATCGCACATACAGAAGCTGAAGCCCAGATAGGTTGAGTTACTTGCTAAAGGGCCCAATGTCCTGACTCAAGGACTAGCATTTTTCACTCAGTCGCAAGACACAATCAAATGCAGTACCTTGGAAAGAGATGGGGAAAAAATGAAGAAATCAATTATATAGTTCCTCATCTTTAAGTACAGAAATAGCCGTGACAAAATTACACGTATTGAGGGAAAATTGAAGTGCAGAGTTTAAAATGTCAATAATCCACAGGGAAACTGGAGACCATTTAAAACATTCATATTAAATCTCTCTAGAAAAGACATTAAAAGATCTCCAATCAAAATGTGAATTTTATAATAGACATGGTATGATACAATTTATAATAGATATGGTAGGAACCTTTCCCTTTCACGGGAAAGCTTCGGCTGGGAAAAAGGAATTGTTCTTGAAAATGGGGCCTGTGCTATTGCAGACACTGTGCTCAACCTAGGTCCACCGAATGCTCTGATGTCATCACTGAGGTCACAGAATTCCACTGTGAGCCTGGCAACCTTGCAAACATAACAGCCCTGGTGAGCACTAGGCACTACTGCTGGTTCACCAAGTGGTACAAGTTTTTCAGCCATTTAGGAGACTTGACTATTTTTGTTTGTATTGAATCATTTCAACGGATTGCCCAAGAGCCAAGAAGGGCCAACCTGTAGGGACGAGGAGGAGTTGGACATCTCTTGAGGCATCTTCTAAGGGAGACCTCTAGTTGGTACGATGGAACGGCGACAAAAGAGGAAACATCTGGAAAATGAAGAGTCCCAGGAAACTGCCGAGAACGGAGGAGGTATGTGGGGGGCAACTTGTCTGGGGCACATGGGTTTCTGCCAAACTGAAGCTTCTCTAGGAAGCGGGGGACTGAGAACGTGTCACCTGTGAAGCAGGGAGCGAGAGACCTTGTCTCACTGATGCTGCCGTATCTATCCGGAGGGTCCCTGTGGTGTGAGATGGCACAGAACGGCCAGATGCCCCCTGGGAGATGGGAGGTCAGCTCCGCTGGTCTGAGGACTCTCTCCTGGGGCAGCCGGGCCTGGAGCTTTGTCGGACTCACAGCAGGCTGCATCCTGCTTGCACAGACCTAGAGGTGCAGCTTTTCTCAGTCCCCGATTTCTCTCTTATGCTCTTGGATCTTTCCTAGGGGTCATGAGGTGGGGGATGTGAAGGATGCAAGGATGCTGAGAGAGACCCATGAGTTGCTTGGCCTCTTTTACCAAAGTGGAAAGAGAAGCCCCATGAGTTGAAGGCCCTGTTGAAAAATATCTTGACAAGTGGAATGCACTTTGAAAGAAGATTGTTTGTCTAGGGATGGTGTCATATTGAAAGCAAGGAGGTTTTATTCCTTCAACAGGAAGAATTTCCCAAAGGAGATCAAGGGAAGGGAAGGGTTTTCCAGAGACTGAGACCGCGTGAGCGGGGGTGAGAAATGGCCTCAGGGTCCTGCGGGGAGCTCTGAGAGCCACGGGCCACGTGGTGCCTGCGTGCATTAAATGGAGGCGAGTAGCTTGCCCTGGGAGAGGGGTGGTCACCCCAGAGCTCCAGCTAGAGGCCTCTGCCCCAGATTAGAGCCCAGTAGCTCCTACCAGGCCCAGGGCCCTGGACACTGTAGGATGGGCCCTGGGAATGGAGCTCTAGACAGCAGGCAGATTTCCAGGCAGTGGCTGGGACAGGCTGGGGAAGGCAATGACTGCCCCTGACCATTCAGAATATTTTGCCCTATGTTCCTGTGTGTGTGTGTGTGTGTGTGAGTGTGTGTGTGTGTGTGTGTGTGTGTGTGTGTGTGGTAGTGCAGAGAAGAGCGAGATGAATGGGGGTAGAGTGCTTACCAGATATAAAGTCTGCGTGGTAAAGTTCTTGTCACCCTGCCTGGACCTGGCTGACACTCGGTGTACGTAAGAGTGTATACAGAATTCTTGTTAGGGGTGTTTTATGAGACAGTAACTCATACACCCATGTACACTCTGATGCAGCAAAAATATCACACACCCCACATATAACTTCCTTAGTAAACCACACACAGCACATGGAGGTATATACACGGATCCCTCCTGTACTACATTCTCATACAACCCACCTGTATCACAATCCTCTCCTCCAACACCAAACGCTGGAGATGAGATATGTATATAGACACACACACTATATATATAGGACACACACACACAAACACACACACTATATACATGTATCTCCTCAACTCTTGCACAAACACAGCTAACTTCAGCCATCTCTAAATACCTCTATAAGAACCAGTCACGTGTCATACACACCACACTTATAACACATTCTTGAGTAATGCCAGACCCGCTTTGTACAAACCACAGTAAACCACAGTCTCAGTAACCCATGTCAGGATTGCCAGAGAAAATATGGGCTATCCAGTTCAATTTGAATTCCAGATAAACAACAAGTAATTTTTCAGTATCCGTATGTCCCACATATTGTATGGGCTATACTTACACTAAAACTAAGTCAGGCCAAATACTGCATGGGAATACTTACACTAAAAGATTATTCTGGGTTTATCTGAAACTGAAATGTAACTGGGTGCCTTGTATTCTTGTTCGCTAAGTCTGGCAACCCTTATATACTTACCACCAGCTGATGTATTATATATTTATTGTAGTTTTGTTTAGTGTGTGTCTTCCCCTACTAGAATGTGCAGCGTTACCAAAGACTACAACAATGGAAGAGTGCCGGATACACAGGAGTAGCTGCTTACTGAATCTTGGTGAATGAATGAATGAACACACACCATAAATACAAGCCACACCATGTAATGAGGAAACGTTACATGTCCCAGAATTCCTGACTTGTGAACAGAAACCATGCACACAAAGGCCACAGACACAGATAGACACGTCTGCACTGTGCTCCCCATGCCAACCCCACACTTACCACAGACTTAACTGATACACATCACTCACTCTTCCCACACACTCACAGTCACCACCGAGGCCTACATTACCAACTAGACAGTGAGAGAATAAGTATTGATTGGAATTAAATCCTGGAGGATCCACTGGGAACCACACTCTCAACTGTGTGTATTCACTGCACCTGACACGTGTCACACACTCAGTAAATATTTGTGGACAGACGACTGATGAACCCACCCTGAGCCTTTCATTCCTCCCTCAGGAATCTCGAAGTCACAAGAGGATCCCCCTCGGCTTGGATCCACTGTGGTGGCCCAAGGCTGCAGCCCAGGGGCAGTGGAGGTCTCCTCTGCCTCTAAATACTTCTTCTGTACTTCTACTCTGCGCAAGCTCAGCTACGCTGGTAAGGGCGTGGGGCTCCTCAGGTGACGGGGTGCTTGGCTGTGAAGCAGGAGGCACACAGATCCCAGGGAGGCTGAGAGGAAATCCAGGGTCATCAGAGGTGATGAGGGCTCTGTGGAGGAGCCTGGGCAGGATGGCTGAGCTGTTCCGAGGGCGTGGATGCCAGCTGAGTCTGGGGGTGTGTGTGTGAATACTGCTACTACCATGGTGGGGAAGTCAAGGAGCAGGGGCCGGAAAGGTCTGGGCTTGAGGTGGAGGGAAGAGGGACCAGATTAAGCATCTTCAGAGGAAAATGTAGGCTTTGTCTTTGCCTTTGCTTCCAGAGAAGGACAGAGTTCTGCATCATACACCTCCAGCCTGAGAGCAGGACCATCCAGCTCAGGTGCACACAGCTCACACATACACGCGCCCTCCAGGCACAGCCCTTCTCAGTGCACATCAACCCCAAGCACGTGCTCCACAGTACTCTCCTGCACCACAGCCCCATTCCACAAGGAATGCACCACCGATATTCCCAAACTCACACTCCTCATCGTACACGCATCCAGCCGCATCCCTCACATACTACAGCCCTCACCACCATACTCCACACCCCTGTATACAGACACCGCTCCAGTATACCCCCCCACGCACATGAAAAGCCCACAGATGACACCACATACACCACTCCGTCCTACGGCCAACGGACACCAAGCTCACGACATTGCTATGTCGTGCCAATGTCCCTCTCTCGTCTACCACACCTGCTCCCTCAGCTTCCGGCATGGCCCATGCATGTTATTATGATTTTAATTTCCTTTTTCAGGAATCCGGAGATTTCATCGAGACACTGCCCAGCCTAGACCACCCCTAGCCCAGGATCAGGAAGAAGGAGAGACCGCTTCCCCATCACACTGTGTCTCCTCCTCACCCTCTTCACCCTGTAAGAACTATCTGCACCCAGACAAAGAGGAAGGGGCATGAAAATATACTACATGCAGGTACAAGTGAACAAGGGTGTCGCTGTCTCCTGGAAGACAAAGAAACCCTTGGAGTTGCCTGAAAAGCAGCTGAGGATAGAAGAAGTGACCCTTCCTGAGGATGTGTGCGCAGTAGCCACTGACCCCTCTTCTGATGTGTCCACCGAAAGCCTCCTGTCTGACAGTGAGCCCACTGGGGAGGAGAAAGAGTATGAGGAAAGGGCAGAGCCAGGCAGCCCATCAGGGCCACCTGCCGTCGAGGAGAGACCCAGCGCCAAGACAGCGGACTGGATGCTGACCATGGAGACCAGCTTCAGGTGCATGGCCTGCTGCCGGGTCTTCCCCACCTTGGAGATCCTCCAGCAGCACGTGAAGGGCGGCGTCCTGCAGGGCTTCAGCTGCCGTGCCTTTCATCTCACCATGGCCCAGCGGATGGGCAATGTGGAATCCGAGAGCACCCCTGAGGAAGAGGACGAGGAGGAGGAGGAGGAGAACGAGGAGGAGGAGGAGGACGAGGAGGAGGAGGAGAAGGAGGTAGAGAAGCAAGAAGAAAAGGAGAATGAGGGAGAGCAGCCCACGGGGGAAGGCCCCAGCCCAAAGAGACCCCGCAGGCAGGGTCTTTTCTATCCTTTGAGTTCCAAACAGCAACTGAGATTCATGGGACAGAAGATCCTGGAAGACGGTGTGGCCGTCCCTTGGAAGAGGTAAGGCTTGAGGCTGGCAGTCTTCTGAGCCTATGTCACGAGGGCCCAGAGGAGTCTAAGGGAAGGGGCCGCACACATGTGCTGGTTTACCTAATGGCTCTGCAGTTGCATCAAATGGGACACACCCAGCACTAACAAAGGCATTGACCTCTGTTGACGTAAACAAGAAGGTGGAGCCTTTTCCTAGGAGTTTTCTCAGGGTCTGCACGATGGACCTCAACTCTTAGAGGACGTACTGCCAGCAGCTCCTTCTCGGCAGAGAGAGCCAGGAGTGGTCTCAAGAGAGGACAGGGGCCCTTGCAGGACCAGAACTTTGAGGTCTGAGAGCCTTGGGCCTGAGCCGAGATCTCACCCGGACCACTGGACCTAGCCTTCTGTGACAAAGGGGAATATGAAAGAGAGTCACGTGGAAATGAGGTTCCCTGAGATATGGAAGTGTTCCAGAAACTTTGTTGCGTGGTAGTTGATCTGGAGCCAAGCTCACTGTGGTGTGTGTGGCTCTGAGCATTAAGGCAATGCTGGAGGGTAACCCTGACCAGCAGAGCTTGGAGTGCTTCTTGTCTCTTCCTGTTCTACCTCATTTGTTTTATCCCTTCCAGGGAGAAGAAAGGACCCTCGGGAGAGTAGCAGACAGAATGCCGTGGTCTGAAGGAGGATGAAGGGACCGGCACTCAGTCTAACATCATATGACAATAGAAGCGTCCTATGCAATAAAGGGCATTTTCCAAACCTTTCCTGGAGCTTTTATTTAATGACATTTTTCTATCTATGCATCTATCTGTCATCTACATCTGTATCTTTCAAGGTTTGTGAACAAGCTTTCACATAAGCACTAGAGACGTCCGCCAGCATTTTCCAGAAGAGGCCTGCAAATTGCTGGGGACTCCTCACAAATAGGGAACGGCCACAACCCCTGCCACACAGACTATGCGCGTGGCCCTCCTGACGTACTCCCACTCTCTCTCTGAATTTCCCAACGTCTGAGATGAGGGTGCTGGCTGGAGGCAATGATCACGTGCAGGCTGAATCTTCTCCAGATTCTGATTCTCTTCCTGGGCATATCGTCCTTAAGCACAGTCTCCATGTCCCTGGCCACACTGATCTCTCTCCTTCAGTCCTTCCCTCCCTCCCTCTCCTGCCTCCCAGTGCAGAGAATACTTTTTTGCATTTGAGACGACATTTATTTTTGGTTCACAGAATTCTCACCTGTTCTACTGTGGCCTCCATTGTGAACATTCCAAAGCTGAGACTTTTCTGTTTTTCTCCCTCATTTCTGCTGAGTCTTTACCTTCCTAATGCAGTGAACTCACAGTGCCTAGCTGACTGGATGGGGAAAAAGATCCAGGGAGCAAAGAGAAATAATAAAAGAATATATCAGTTAATTTTTCATAGTGTTATCCAACTACATATTTTTAAAAGTTTGGAATAATATTAGCAATCTTCTCTTTATAAAAAAACTGAATTATCGGGCTTCCCTGGTGGAGCAGTGGTTAAGAATATGCCTGCGAATGCAGGGGTCATGGGTTCGAGCCCTGGTCTGGGAAGATCCCACGTGCCACGGAGTAACTAAGCCCGCGCGCCACAACTACTGAGCCTGCGCTCTATAGCCCGTGTGCCACATCAACCGAGCCCACGTGCCACAACTACGGAAGCCTGCGTGCCTAGAGACCATGCTCCGCAACAACAGAAGCCACTGCAATGAGAAGCCCATGCACCACAGCCAAGAGGAGCCCCCGCTCACTGCAACTAGAGAACGCCCGCTAGCAGCAACAAAGACCCAATGCAGCCCCAAATAAATTAATTAATTTTAAAAAATTGAATTAGTTTCAAGGGTACAATGTATAAAAGTACAATAAAAGCCCCCCTTCATAACCCCCCAACCCCACTCTCAAGATGGAACCGATATGCTGTGATACAATTTATAGTCGTAGTACTACTCCTCCTCCCACCACATCCGAAATCCTCTGAGCCAGGTGCAGCAGCTTCCTTTCACAATGCTAGGACCCGCCACAAGACACATGATAATCCCTTTGGACATTTCAAGGAGCGGCACCAAGGGAACAGTACCGGGGAAATGCCACTGACAGCTCAGAATATCCATGGCATTTCTAGAGCCTCGGCACTGCTCTCGCTCTGGGAATGAAGGTCCAAAAAGCACATCGGAGAATGTTCATAGTTGTAAACAAGCTCCACCTTTGAAACACAATCTACATAGAACCACATATACAAGCCTGCACGATGGATGAAGCCAAGGTCTCCTCCATGATTTCCCTTCTGACCACCTTATTGTCTCCTCAACCATAAAAGGTGAACTTGAAACTCAGGACCTTGCCTTGTCACCAGAAACATCCAAGCTTGGATCAGTCTTTCTAAGACCAGATACTTGCTCTCTGAACTATTAGAGACTTGTCACATACACACAGGTAGAACAGGATTATTTCTATCTACCTGGGGACTTGGAGTCTTTCACATTGCTCCTGTTAAAACTCTCACAACAGCAAAACTTTACCTACAAATGGTTCAAGCTATGACACTCCCAACTTCCACAAACCTCCTCAGCTCTTGTGAGTCACATGCAGCCAATTCCAGGAATTGGAAACATGGTTGTGAGGATGAAACTGACTTTGGGGCTCCCCTTGGATATGGTCTTCCAGACTTACCAAAAGGCCATTAGGAGGAAGGTTTACCCCACCTCAGGGAAGCCCGAGGCAGTACTTGCAGTCAAGGGCTGGCCATGGCTTCTGAGCTACATCCAAAAATAATTTCATACTGTACCTGGATCTGCTGAAGCCATTTCTGACTGTCCGAGAGCCAGCATGTACCACTCCTCAACTGCCCCCATTGTGGATCATCAGTAGGGCTGTCAGATTTAGGACATAAAAATACAGGATACCCAGTTAAACTTGAACTTCACATGAATAATAAGTCATTATTTTTAGTATAAGTAGATCCTATGAACTATTTGGGGCATACTTATCTTCAATATGTACTCGTTGTTTTTCAAACATTCATATTTAACTAAACAGTCTATATTTTATCTGTCAACCCTACTCAGCAGAAATGATGGAGGCTCATAGAGATCCAGGAGACGCCTCAGCGCCTCCTCAGCTTTTATTTCTACGTCCTGGACAGCGAGCACGAACCTTCCACTCCCAGTCAGTGGCTAGAATGGAGGATATTCTCTGTTTTAGAGCTTTTTCTACTTGTCATTGTTATTATCTTCCTTATTTTAAAGAGATGTTTATTTTTTCCCAATCTTAATAGCTCATCCAAAAGTATTTCAAAGTTCATTAGAGAAGGGAAAAACAATATGGTTCTGAAAAGTGAAGGAAACCGCCTGGTGTTTAGTAAAGAAGTAGTAGGGAGACTGAAAAAGCCAAACTTAATAAGCAGATCTCTCCAAGGGTATTTTCAGAGTTTGATACACTCCCACACCCTGAAAATATTATTACATCAAGAATGTAGAACTGCTAACCAAATGTAAGGCTCCCATATGATTCTATCAAACTGAGGATGCTTCTTTACTAAGCAGTGAGCACACTTGCTGTCCCAGGGACCTTGGCAGTTGCAACGTAGGGCTCTTCCCTTTGGGATGGAAACAGCAAGTTTTCCTGTGGTCTACACGCTGGCCCCAAAAATACGACACTCCCAATACTTGTCAACTTTAAGTATTTTTCTACATATCTCCATTTTTCTGTTACTATTTGGACTACATCCTAGACTTGACACTACATAAATTGCATTCAAGAAGCTATTTTTAAAAGTTGGTAGGAAACCTTAAATCTATGGCTTGCAGTCCCTGGCTTACTTTCATCCAGGTGCATAAGGGTTTTCAAAAGTAGTCAGGTTAGTTACCCTGTATCACAGCCCCACGCTTGTGTCACAGATATAAAAATGGAACATGATATTTAAGGTTTTAGTTGCCAAATCATCAAGCCTCCCAGACAGAGGCAATAGAGCAAAATGATTACAGAGGCATGGATTTTGATTTGCTCCAGTGTCTTGGGCAAGTCACTTGGCCTCTGTATTTATTTGTACTTATCTGCACTTATCTGTCACTTGGGGGTCATAATTGTACCTGGTCCATGGGTACGCTGTACAAATGATCTGTAAAGTAGTTACAAGAAACCGACACAGAGTAAGCACTCCACAGACATTGGCTATTAGCTATTGGAAATATTTCTCCGTGAAACAGATGACATTATCCGTGGATGACTCGGTGGGAGACAGTGAATCACAGAATCACAACATGTTGAAAGTGACCTAGTTCACACTCTAATGTGAAAAGAAGAAAAGTGTGCATGGGTAGAAAATGTCTGAAACTTTACACAACAAAGAGTTCATCATGTTAACTTGGAGGATTAGAATAAATCAGGAAAGGAGGAAAGAAAAACTTGAGTGTAATTCAATTCCTCTATCATTTGTGTTTCTACACTGAGACTCTGAATACACTGGAAGTGCAATTTTTTTTAATGTGGCGGGATAAAGGTTTTCAAGTTTTCCTGATCCATCCGTATTATTATCTCAGAATTGCTGGCATTTCTTGCCATCTTTGGATCTACACCCATGTGAGTCAGTGGGCCATTCTGGACGGATGAGATAATAGAGCAGAAGTGAAGGGAGAGAAAAGGAGAGACAAGATTTTTTCTTTTCTCTTCAAAGAGGAAAGGTCTTTGGAATGGGAACAACTCACAACCAAACTTTGGGGAAAGGATGTGATGGAAAATGAGACAAACATCCTACCCCTGTGATGAGAAGGATTCCCTGGGCTGGATGGAGGGAGGTCACAGTTGCCCTGACAAGGAAACCAACTAGGGAGAAACACACACAAGTGCAGAGCAAACACCCTGAGGCCACTCAGCCTGACTCCATGCAAACATGTGTCCAGCAGACAGCCCTTCACCTGTGGCTCCCCAGCAAGACAGGTACCTCGGGGGTGCCAACTCATTCTGAGTCCATTATGCCTGGCCATTCATAAACCGCTGTCTAACGTGTGAGGAATAAACTCTCAATGTGTATGAGGAAATTGCGGAAGGAGATTGAAAGGTTACTTAAACGAAAAAAAAAGAAGTTCAGGAAGGCAAGATGGTAGAGAGACAAGAAAAAGACCTTAAAAGATAGAAAGGATTTGCCAAAGAAGAGAAAGCAAAAGAAATGATTCCGAATGGGTTAACCTGCAGCTAGGAAGTTAAGGAAGATTATTGATGGGTGAAGACTATGGAATAAAGTGAATAAAATTTCTCAGAAGTTGCTGAGAATATGGTAAGCAGCATGATTATCAAATTATGAATTGGCTGCAATGGCATTCTAGGGGGACACTAGGAAGGTGAAGCAAATGTTCCTGAGATGACAGTAGCAGGTGGAAAGTTGTTTCAGGGGAAGATCAGTCTTGCAGAGGGTGTATCAGAGGAGGGCAAGTGTGAGCAAGCAAGGAAATACTAAGTGTATACGGTTCCTTCACTGAGTGCACCCAGCCCCGCGGTCAGCCTTAAGAACAAGCAGGACTTCAGGTACTGGAGCTACATTTCATTCATCAAGACTTGAGAAGACACCCTTAACTCAGGTCTTCTCTTCAAACTCCATCTTTCCTTCTTGACCTTCATTTGGCCTCTTCCCTTACCCTCCAGCTGTGGACTGAGGCCACAGAGCAAGATGGGTCACTAGTGTCCTCCATCCCCTGGCGACTGTGGTTCACATCAGTGGAGTACCAAAGGCAATAACCAAGTAACAGACACAAGAGTGTATGAAGAAGAAGAGATTCTGATAAGGCTTTCTGTGACAGTGTGGGCCAAGTCGGCTCTATATGGCTGGTATCACGTGAATTATGAGCAGCCTTAGGGGAGTAGTGCTCAGAAGGCAGAGCCTGGCTCTCGAGAGGCTCTGCGTGCTCACAGCCCACTCCAAGACCTCAGTTACAGCTTCGGCCCCCAATATCTCTCCCTCTGCCTGCTCACAGTTTTTGAAGTCTTCTTTCCTCCACATTTCTCTTGAGAGGTGGAGGAGGAAGATGAGCTTCAGGCCAGCTCAGACTCCCCTGGGATCCCAGCAGGATGCCTATCATTAACCTCCCACCTTCTAGGAAGCTCCTAAGATCTTCACATTTGGGGCAGTTCTCATTTCAGCTGTGCTTCAAATTGCTGGCTGGAGACGGCCTGTTGGAAGGTGGCTAAAAGCAAGTAGCAATCCTTCGGGCAGCCTGGCCCTTCTCGACTGTCAGACATCTTCAGAGATATTCTAGGAAATGCTGTTTGTTCTAGAGAAGGGAGGGAAACAATCCAATTGTCCAATAATGCTTGAATGGAAAATAAATGATGCTATATGCATGTGATCACATAATATCAAACAGTCAAAAATCAAAGACCTAGATCTATATGGATTCACGTGGATAAATCTTGAAAACATAATATTGATTGAAAGAAAATAAGATAAAGAATGTTAGATTGTGATAACAGGTATGTAAGTATTTAAATATTTAAATCAATTCAACATATTGCTTCTATATATAGAGATGCAAGAAAATAAACTTTATCCAAAGAACACATTATTTACATTTAATATGCTCATTTATCTAGGAGACCCAAAAGAACCCACAGATAAACTAGCAGGAACTAATAAGACGGTTCAACAAGGCACACACATACAAGATCAATAAATTTTAAAAGTCAATCAGGCTCCTCTACACTGGCGATAACAAATTAGAAACTATAAAAGAAAATAAGAAAAAAAGAAGATCTAAAAATTGTCACAAGAGCCGTATAAATTATTTAGAGCTAAGCATACGTAGAAGGCAATATAACTAACAAACTGAGTACGAACAGTTAAACTCCGCCCAACCCAAGGTTAGGAAAAGACTGTTGTTACTTTATGAGAACAGACCCTCTTCTTAAGGAGCAGATCAGTAAGTGAGAGTGAATCAAAGAAACACAGCATTTGAAAAGTCAGCTAGTCCAAGCCTCTTGATCGCACATACAGAAGCTGAAGCCCAGATAGGTTGAGTTACTTGCTAAAGGGCCCAATGTCCTGACTCAAGGACTAGCATTTTTCACTCAGTCGCAAGACACAATCAAATGCAGTACCTTGGAAAGAGATGGGGAAAAAATGAAGAAATCAATTATATAGTTCCTCACCTTTAAGTACAGAAATAGCCGTGACAAAATTACACGTATTGAGGGAAAATTGAAGTGCAGAGTTTAAAATGTCAATAATCCACAGGGAAACTGGAGACCATTTAAAACATTCATATTAAATCTCTCTAGAAAAGACATTAAAAGATCTCCAATCAAAATGTGAATTTTATAATAGACATGGTATGATACAATTTATAATAGATATGGTAGGAACCTTTCCCTTTCACGGGAAAGCTTCGGCTGGGAAAAAGGAATTGTTCTTGAAAATGGGGCCTGTGCTATTGCAGACACTGTGCTCAACCTAGGTCCACCGAATGCTCTGATGTCATCACTGAGGTCACAGAATTCCACTGTGAGCCTGGCAACCTTGCAAACATAACAGCCCTGGTGAGCACTAGGCACTACTGCTGGTTCACCAAGTGGTACAAGTTTTTCAGCCATTTAGGAGACTTGACTATTTTTGTTTGTATTGAATCATTTCAACGGATTGCCCAAGAGCCAAGAAGGGCCAACCTGTAGGGAAGAGGAGGAGTTGGACATCTCTTGAGGCATCTTCTAAGGGAGACCTCTAGTTGGTACGATGGAACGGCGACAAAAGCGGAAACATCTGGAAAATGAAGAGTCCCAGGAAACTGCCGAGAACGGAGGAGGTATGTGGGGGGCAACTTGTCTGGGGCACATGGGCTTCTGCCAAACTGAAGCTTCTGTAGGAAGCGGGGGACTGAGAACTGTCACCTGTGAAGCAGGGAGCGAGAGACCTTGTCTCACTGATGCTGCCGTATCTATCCGGAGGGTCCCTGTGGTGTGAGACGGCACAGAACGGCCAGATGCCCCCTGGGAGATGGGAGGTCAGCTCCGCTGGTCTGAGGACTCTCTCCTGGGGCAGCCGGGCCTGGAGCTTTGTCGGACTCACAGCAGGCTGCATCCTGCTTGCACAGACCTAGAGGTGCAGCTGTTCTCAGTCCCCGATTTTTCTCTTATGCTCTTGGATCTTTCCTAGGGGTCATGAGGTTGGGGATGTGAAGGATGCAAGGATGCTGAGAGAGACCCATGAGTTGCTTGGCCTCTTTTACCAAAGTGAAGAGAAGCCCCATGAGTTGAAGGCCCTGTTGAAAAATATCTTGACAAGTGGAATGCACTTTGAAAGAAGATTGTTTGTCTAGGGATGGTGTCATATTGAAAGCAAGGAGGTTTTATTCCTTCAACAGGAAGAATTTCCCAAAGGAGATCAAGGGAAGGGAAGGGTTTTCCAGAAACTGAGACCGCGTGAGCGGGGATGAGAAATGGCCTCAGGGTCCTGCGGGGAGCTCTGAGAGCCACGGGCCACGTGGTGCCTGCGTGCATTAAATGTAGGCGAGTAGCTTGCCCTGGGAGAGGGGTGGTCACCCCAGAGCTCCAGCTAGAGGCCTCTGCCCCAGATTAGAGCCCAGTAGCTCCTACCAGGCCCAGGGCCCTGGAGACTGGAGCTCTCCAGGATGGGCCCTGGGAATGGAGCTCTAGACAGCAGGCAGATTTCCAGGCAGTGGCTGGGACAGGCTGGGGAAGGCAATGACTGCCCCTGACCATTCAGAATATTTTGCCCTATGTTCCTGTGTGTGTGTGTGTGTGAGTGTGTGTGTGTGTGTGTGTGTGTGTGTGGTAGTGCAGAGAAGAGCAAGATGAATGGGGGTAGAGTGCTTACCAGATATAAAGTCTGCGTGGTAAAGTTCTTGTCACCCTGCCTGGACCTGGCTGACACTCGGTGTACGTAAGAGTGTATACAGAATTCTTGTTAGGGGTGTTTTATGAGACAGTAACTCATACACCCATGTACACTCTGATACAGCAAAAATATCACACACCCCACATATAACTTCCTTAGTAAACCACACAGAGCACATGGAGGTATATACACGGATCCCTCCTGTACTACATTCTCATACAACCCACCTGTATCACAATCCTCTCCTCCAACACCAAACGCTGGAGATGAGATATGTATATAGACACACACACTATATATATAGGACACACACACACACACACACACACACTATATACATGTATCTCCTCAACTCTTGCACAAACACAGCTAACTTCAGCCATCTCTAAATACCTCTATAAGAACCAGTCACGTGTCATACACACCACACTTATAACACATTCTTGAGTAATGCCAGACCCGCTTTGTACAAACCACAGTAAACCACAGTCTCAGTAACCCATGTCAGGATTGCCAGAGAAAATATGGGCTATCCAGTTCAATTTGAATTCCAGATAAACAACAAGTAATTTTTCAGTATCCGTATGTCCCACATATTGTATGGGCTATACTTACACTAAAACTAAGTCAGGCCAAATACTGCATGGGAATACTTACACTAAAAGATTATTCTGGGTTTATCTGAAACTGAAATGTAACTGGGTGCCTTGTATTCTTGTTCGCTAAGTCTGGCAACCCTTATATACTTACCACCAGCTGATGTATTATATATTTATTGTAGTTTTGTTTAGTGTGTGTCTTCCCCTACTAGAATGTGCAGCGTTACCAAAGACTACAACAATGGAAGAGTGCCGGATACACAGGAGTAGCTGCTTACTGAATCTTGGTGAATGAATGAATGAACACACACCATAAATACAAGCCACACCATGTAATGAGGAAACGTTACATGTCCCAGAATTCCTGACTTGTGAACAGAAACCATGCACACAAAGGCCACAGACACAGATAGACACGTCTGCACTGTGCTCCCCATGCCAACCCCACACTTACCACAGACTTAACTGATACACATCACTCACTCTTCCCACACACTCACAGTCACCACCGAGGCCTACATTACCAACTAGACAGTGAGAGAATAAGTATTGATTGGAATTAAATCCTGGAGGATCCACTGGGAACCACACTCTCAACTGTGTGTATTCACTGCACCTGACACGTGTCACACACTCAGTAAATATTTGTGGACAGAGGACTGATGAACCCACCCTGAGCCTTTCATTCCTCCCTCAGGACTCTCGAAGTCACAAGAGGATCCCCCTCGGCTTGGATCCACTGTGGTGGCCCAAGGCTGCAGCCCAGGGGCAGTGGAGGTCTCCTCTGCCTCTAAATACTTCTTCTGTACTTCTACTCTGCGCAAGCTCAGCTACGCTGGTAAGGGCGTGGGGCTCCTCAGGTGACGGGGTGCTTGGCTGTGAAGCAGGAGGCACACAGATCCCAGGGAGGCTGAGAGGAAATCCAGGGTCATCAGAGGTGATGAGGGCTCTGTGGAGGAGCCTGGGCAGGATGGCTGAGCTGTTCCGAGGGCGTGGATGCCAGCTGAGTCTGGGGGTGTGTGTGTGAATACTGCTACTACCATGGTGGGGAAGTCAAGGAGCAGGGGCCGGAAAGGTCTGGGCTTGAGGTGGAGGGAAGAGGGACCAGATTAAGCATCTTCAGAGGAAAATGTAGGCTTTGTCTTTGCCTTTGCTTCCAGAGAAGGACAGAGTTCTGCATCATACACCTCCAGCCTGAGAGCAGGACCATCCAGCTCAGGTGCACACAGCTCACACATACACGCGCCCTCCAGGCACAGCCCTTCTCAGTGCACATCAACCCCAAGCACGTGCTCCACAGTACTCTCCTGCACCACAGCCCCATTCCACAAGGAATGCACCACCGATATTCCCAAACTCACACTCCTCATCGTACACGCATCCAGCCGCATCCCTCACATACTACAGCCCTCACCACCATACTCCACACCCCTGTATACAGACACCGCTCCAGTATACCCCCCCACGCACATGAAAAGCCCACAGATGACACCACATACACCACTCCGTCCTACGGCCAACGGACACCAAGCTCACGACATTGCTATGTCGTGCCAATGTCCCTCTCTCGTCTACCACACCTGCTCCCTCAGCTTCCGGCATGGCCCATGCATGTTATTATGATTTTAATTTCCTTTTTCAGGAATCCGGAGATTTCATCGAGACACTGCCCAGCCTAGACCACCCCTAGCCCAGGATCAGGAAGAAGGAGAGACCGCTTCCCCATCACACTGTGTCTCCTCCTCACCCTCTTCACCCTGTAAGAACTATCTGCACCCAGACAAAGAGGAAAGGGGCATGAAAATATACTACATGCAGGTACAAGTGAACAAGGGTGTCGCTGTCTCCTGGAAGACAAAGAAACCCTTGGAGTTGCCTGAAAAGCAGCTGAGGATAGAAGAAGTGACCCTTCCTGAGGATGTGTGCGCAGTAGCCACTGACCCCTCTTCTGATGTGTCCACCGAAAGCCTCCTGTCTGACAGTGAGACCACTGGGGAGGAGAAAGAGTATGAGGAAAGGGCAGAGCCAGGCAGCCCATCAGGGCCACCTGCCGTCGAGGAGAGACCCAGCGCCAAGACAGTGGACTGGATGCTGACCTTGGAGACCGGCTTCAGGTGCATGGCCTGCTGCCGGGTCTTCCCCACCTTGGAGATCCTCCAGCAGCACGTGAAGGGCGGCGTCCTGCAGGGCTTCAGCTGCCGTGCCTTTCATCTCACCATGGCCCAGCGGATGGGCAATGTGGAATCCGAGAGCACCCCTGAGGAAGAGGACGAGGAGGAGGAGGAGGAGAACGAGGAGGAGGAGGAGGAGAAGGAGGTAGAGAAGCAAGAAGAAAAGGAGAATGAGGGAGAGCAGCCCACGGGGGAAGGCCCCAGCCCAAAGAGACCCCGCAGGCAGGGTCTTTTCTCTCCTTTGAGTTCCAAACAGCAACTGAGATTCATGGGACAGAAGATCCTGGAAGACGGTGTGGCCGTCCCTTGGAAGAGGCAAGGCTTGAGGCTGGCAGTCTTCTGAGCCTATGTCACGAGGGCCCAGAGGAGTCTAAGGGAAGGGGCCGCACACATGTGCTGGTTTACCTAATGGCTCTGCAGTTGCATCAAATGGGACACACCCAGCACTAACAAAGGCATTGACCTCTGTTGACGTAAACAAGAAGGTGGAGCCTTTTCCTAGGAGTTTTCTCAGGGTCTGCACGATGGACCTCAACTCTTAGAGGACGTACTGCCAGCAGCTCCTTCTCGGCAGAGAGAGCCAGGAGTGGTCTCAAGAGAGGACAGGGGCCCTTGCAGGACCAGAACTTTGAGGTCTGAGAGCCTTGGGCCTGAGCCGAGATCTCACCCGGACCACTGGACCTAGCCTTCTGTGACAAAGGGGAATATGAAAGAGAGTCACGTGGAAATGATTTTCCCCGAGATATGGAAGTGTTCCAGAAACTTCGTTGCGTGGTAGTTGATCTGGAGCCAAGCTCACTGTGGTGTGTGTGGCTCTGAGCATTAAGGCAATGCTGGAGGGTAACCCTGACCAGCAGAGCTTGGAGTGCTTCTTGTCTCTTCCTGTTCTACCTCATTTGTTTTATCCCTTCCAGGGAGAAGAAAGGACCCTCGGGAGAGTAGCAGACAGAATGCCGTGGTCTGAAGGAGGATGAAGGGACCGGCACTCAGTCTAACATCATATGACAATAGAAGCGTCCTATGCAATAAAGGGCATTTTCCAAACCTTTCCTGGAGCTTTTATTTAATGACATTTTTCTATCTATGCATCTATCTGTCATCTACATCTGTATCTTTCAAGGTTTGTGAACAAGCTTTCACATAAGCACTAGAGACGTCCGCCAGCATTTTCCAGAAGAGGCCTGCAAATTGCTGGGGACTCCTCACAAATAGGGAACGGCCACAACCCCTGCCACACAGACTATGCGCGTGGCCCTCCTGACGTACTCCCACTCTCTCTCTGAATTTCCCAACGTCTGAGATGAGGGTGCTGGCTGGAGGCAATGATCACGTGCAGGCTGAATCTTCTCCAGATTCTGATTCTCTTCCTGGGCATATCGTCCTTAAGCACAGTCTCCATGTCCCTGGCCACACTGATCTCTCTCCTTCAGTCCTTCCCTCCCTCCCTCTCCTGCCTCCCAGTGCAGAGAATACTTTTTTGCATTTGAGACGACATTTATTTTTGGTTCACAGAATTCTCACCTGTTCTACTGTGGCCTCCGTTGTGAACATTCCAAAGCTGAGACTTTTCTGTTTTTCTCCCTCATTTCTGCTGAGTCTTTACCTTCCTAATGCAGTGAACTCACAGTGCCTAGCTGACTGGATGGGGAAAAAGATCCAGGGAGCAAAGAGAAATAATAAAATAATATATCAGTTAATTTTTCATAGTGTTATCCAACTACATATTTTTAAAATTTTGGAATAATATTAGGAATCTTCTCTTTATAAAAAACTGAATTATCGGGCTTCCCTGGTGGAGCAGTGGTTAAGAATATGCCTGCGAATGCAGGGGTCATGGGTTCGAGCCCTGTTCTGGGAAGATCCCACGTGCCACGGAGTAACTAAGCCCGCGTGCCACAACTACTGAGCCTGCGCTCTAGAGCCCGTGTGCCACATCAACCGAGCCCACGTGCCACAACTACGGAAGCCTGCGTGCCTAGAGACCATGCTCCGCAACAAGAGAAGCCACTGCAATGAGAAGCCCGTGCACCACAGCCAAGAGGAGACCCCGCTCACTGCAACTAGAGAACGCCCGCTAGCAGCAACAAAGACCCAATGCAGCCCCAAATAAATTAATTAATTTTAAAAAATTGAATTAGTTTCAAGGGTACAATGTATAAAAGTACAATAAAAGCCCCCCTTCATAACCCCCCAACCCCACTCTCAAGATGGAACCGATATGCTGTGATACAATTTATAGTCGTAGTACTACTCCTCCTCCCACCACATCCGAAATCCTCTGAGCCAGGTGCAGCAGCTTCCTTTCACAATGCTAGGACCCGCCACAAGACACATGATAATCCCTTTGGACATTTCAAGGAGCGGCACCAAGGGAACAGTACCGGGGAAATGCCACTGACAGCTCAGAATATCCATGGCATTTCTAGAGCCTCGGCACTGCTCTCGCTCTGGGAATGAAGGTCCAAAAAGCACATCGGAGAATGTTCATAGTTGTAAACAAGCTCCACCTTTGAAACACAATCTACATAGAACCACATATACAAGCCTGCACGATGGATGAAGCCAAGGTCTCCTCCATGATTTCCCTTCTGACCACCTTATTGTCTCCTCAACCATAAAAGGTGAACTTGAAACTCAGGACCTTGCCTTGTCACCAGAAACATCCAAGCTTGGATCAGTCTTTCTAAGACCAGATACTTGCTCTCTGAACTATTAGAGACTTGTCACATACACACAGGTAGAACAGGATTATTTCTATCTACCTGGGGACTTGGAGTCTTTCACATTGCTCCTGTTAAAACTCTCACAACAGCAAAACTTTACCTACAAAGGGTTCAAGCTATGACACTCCCAACTTCCACAAACCTCCTCAGCTCTTGTGAGTCACATGCAGCCAATTCCAGGAATTGGAAACATGGTTGTGAGGATGAAACTGACTTTGGGGCTCCCCTTGGATATGGTCTTCCAGACTTACCAAAAGGCCATTAGGAGGAAGGTTTACCCCACCTCAGGGAAACCCGAGGCAGTACTTGCAGTCAAGGGCTGGCCATGGCTTCTGAGCTACATCCAAAAAGAATTTCATACTGTACCTGGATCTGCTGAAGCCATTTCTGACTGTCCGAGAGCCAGCCTGTACCGTTCCTCAACTGCCTCCATTGTGGATCATCAGTAGGGCTGTCAGATTTAGGACATAAAAATACAGGATACCCAGTTAAACTTGAACTTCACATGAATAATAAGTCATTATTTTTAGTATAAGTAGATCCTATGAACTATTTGGGGCATACTTATCTTCAATATGTACTCGTTGTTTTTCAAACATTCATATTTAACTAAACAGTCTATATTTTATCTGTCAACCCTACTCAGCAGAAATGATGGAGGCTCATAGAGATCCAGGAGACGCCTCAGCGCCTCCTCAGCTTTTATTTCTACGTCCTGGACAGCGAGCACGAACCTTCCACTCCCAGTCAGTGGCTAGAATGGAGGATATTCTCTGTTTTAGAGCTTTTTCTACTTGTCATTGTTATTATCTTCCTTATTTTAAAGAGATGTTTATTTTTTCCCAATCTTAATAGCTCATCCAAAAGTATTTCAAAGTTCATTAGAGAAGGGAAAAACAATATGGTTCTGAAAAGTGAAGGAAACCGCCTGGTGTTTAGTAAAGAAGTAGTAGGGAGACTGAAAAAGCCAAACTTAATAAGCAGATCTCTCCAAGGGTATTTTCAGAGCTTGATACACTCCCACACCCTGAAAATATTATTACATCAAGAATGTAGAACTGCTAACCAAATGTAAGGCTCCCATATGATTCTATCAAACTGAGGATGCTTCTTTACTAAGCAGTGAGCACACTTGCTGTCCCAGGGACCTTGGCAGTTGCAACGTAGGGCTCTTCCCTTTGGGATGGAAACAGCAAGTTTTCCTGTGGTCTACACGCTGGCCCCAAAAATACGACACTCCCAATACTTGTCAACTTTAAGTATTTTTCTACATATCTCCATTTTTCTGTTACTATTTGGACTACATCCTAGACTTGACACTACATAAATTGCATTCAAGAAGCTATTTTTAAAAGTTGGTAGGAAACCTTAAATCTATGGCTTGCAGTCCCTGGCTTACTTTCATCCAGGTGCATAAGGGTTTTCAAGAGTAGTCAGGTTAGTTACCCTGTATCACAGCCCCACGCTTGTGTCAGAGATATAAAAATGGAACATGATATTTAAGGTTTTAGTTGCCAAATCATCAAGCCTCCCAGACAGAGGCAATAGAGCAAAATGATTACAGAGGCATGGATTTTGATTTGCTCCAGTGTCTTGGGCAAGTCACTTGGCCTCTGTATTTATTTGTACTTATCTGCACTTATCTGTCACTTGGGGGTCATAATTGTACCTGGTCCATGGGTACGCTGTACAAATGATCTGTAAAGTAGTTACAAGAAACCGACACAGAGTAAGCACTCCACAGACATTGGCTATTAGCTATTGGAAATATTTCTCCGTGAAACAGATGACATTATCCGTGGATGACTCGGTGGGAGACAGTGAATCACAGAATCACAGCATGTTGAAAGTGACCTAGTTCACACTCTAATGTGAAAAGAAGAAAAGTGTGCATGGGTAGAAAATGTCTGAAACTTTACACAACAAAGAGTTCATCATGTTAACTTGGAGGATTAGAATAAATCAGGAAAGGAGGAAAGAAAAACTTGAGTGTAATTCAATTCCTCTATCATGTGTGTTTCTACACTGAGACTCTGAATACACTGGAAGTGCAATTTTTTTTAATGTGGCGGGATAAAGGTTTTCAAGTTTTCCTGATCCATCCGTATTATTATCTCAGAATTGCTGGCATTTCTTGCCATCTTTGGATCTACACCCATGTGAGTCAGTGGGCCATTCTGGACGGAGGAGATAATAGAGCAGAAGTGAAGGGAGAGAAAAGGAGAGACAAGATTTTCTCTTTTCTCTTCAAAGAGGAAAGGTCTTTGGAATGGGAACAACTCACAACCAAACTTTGGGGAAAGGATGTGATGGAAAATGAGACAAACATCCTACCCCTGTGATGAGAAGGATTCCCTGGGCTGGATGGAGGGAGGTCACAGGTGGCTGGACAAGGAAACCAACTAGGGAGAAACACACACAAGTGCAGAGCAAACACCCTGAGGCCACTCAGCCTGACTCCATGCAAACATGTGTCCAGCAGACAGCCCTTCACCTTCACCTGTGGCTCCCCAGCAAGACAGGTACCTCGGGGGTGCCAACTCATTCTGAGTCCATTATGCCTGGCCATTCATAAACCGCTGTCTAACGTGTGAGGAATAAACTCTCAATGTGTATGAGGAAATTGCGGAAGGAGATTGAAAGGTTACTTAAACGGAAAAAAAAGAAGTTCAGGAAGGCAAGATGGTAGAGAGACAAGAAAAAGACCTTAAAAGATAGAAAGGATTTGCCAAAGAAGAGAAAGAAAAAGAAATGATTCCGAATGGGTTAACCTGCAGCTAGGAAGTTAAGGAAGATTACTGATGGGTGAAGACTATGGAATAAAGCGAATAAAATTTCTCAGAAGTTGCTGAGAATATGGTAAGCAGCATGATTATCAAATTATGAATTGGCTGCAATGGCATTCTAGGGGGACACTAGGAAGGTGAAGCAAATGTTCCTGAGATGACAGTAGCAGGTGGAAAGTTGTTTCAGGGGAAGATCAGTCTTGCAGAGGGTGTATCAGAGGAGGGCAAGTGTGAGCAAGCAAGGAAATACTAAGTGTATACGGTTCCTTCACTGAGTGCACCCAGCCCCGCGGTCAGCCTTGAGAACAAGCAGGACTTCAGGTACTGGAGCTACATTTCAGTCATCAAGACTTGAGAAGACACCCTTAACTCAGGTCTTCTCTTCAAACTCCATCTTTCCTTCTTGACCTTCATTTGGCCTCTTCCCTTACCCTCCAGCTGTGGACTGAGGCCACAGAGCAAGATGGGTCACTAGTGTCCTCCATCCCCTGGCGACTGTGGTTCACATCAGTGGAGTACCAAAGGCAATAACCAAGTAACAGACACAAGAGTGTATGAAGAAGAAGAGATTCTGATAAGGCTTTCTGTGACAGTGTGGGCCAAGTCGGCTCTATATGGCTGGTATCACGTGAATTATGAGCAGCCTTAGGGGAGAAGTCCTCAGAAGGCAGAGCCTGGCTCTCGAGAGGCTCTGCGTGCTCACAGCCCACTCCAAGACCTCAGTTACAGCTTCGGCCCCCAATATCTCTCCCTCTGCCTGCTCACAGTTTTTGAAGTCTTCTTTCCTCCACATTTCTCTTGAGAGGTGGAGGAGGAAGATGAGCTTCAGGCCAGCTCAGACTCCCCTGGGATCCCAGCAGGATGCCTATCATTAACCTCCCACCTTCTAGGAAGCTCCTAAGATCTTCACATTTGGGGCAGTTCTCATTTCAGCTGTGCTTCAAATTGCTGGCTGGAGACGGCCTGTTGGAAGGTGGCTAAAAGCAAGTAGCAATCCTTCGGGCAGCCTGGCCCTTCTCGACTGTCAGACATCTTCAGGGATATTCTAGGAAATGTTGTTTGTTCTAGAGAAGGGAGGGAAACAATCCAATTGTCCAATAATGCTTGAATGGAATATAAATGATGCTATATGCATGTGATCACATAATATGAAACAGTCAAAAATCAAAGACCTAGATCTATATGGATTCACGTGGATAAATCTTGAAAACATAATATTGATTGAAAGAAAATAAGATAAACAATGTTAGATTGTGATAACAGGTATGTAAGTGTTTAAATATCTAAATCAATTCAACATATTGCTTCTATATATAGAGATGCAAGAAAATAAACTTTATCCAAAGAACACACTATTTACATTTAATATGCTCATTTATCTAGGAGACCCAAAAGAACCCACAGATAAACTAGCAGGAACTAATAAGACGGTTCAACAAGGCACACACATACAAGATCAATAAATTTTAAAAGTCAATCAGGCTCCTCTACACTGGCGATAACAAATTAGAAACTATAAAAGAAAATAAGAAAAAAAGAAGATCTAAAAATTGTCACAAGAGCCGTATAAATTATTTAGAGCTAAGCATACGTAGAAGGCAATATAACTAACAAACTGAGTACGAACAGTTAAACTCCGCCCAACCCAAGGTTAGGAAAAGACTGTTGTTACTTTATGAGAACAGACCCTCTTGTTAAGGAGCAGATCAGTAAGTGAGAGTGAATCAAAGAAACACAGCATTTGAAAAGTCAGCTAGTCCAAGCCTCTTGATCGCACATACAGAAGCTGAAGCCCAGATAGGTTGAGTTACTTGCTAAAGGGCCCAATGTCCTGACTCAAGGACTAGCATTTTTCACTCAGTCGCAAGACACAATCAAATGCAGTACCTTGGAAAGAGATGGGGAAAAAATGAAGAAATCAATTATATAGTTCCTCATCTTTAAGTACAGAAATAGCCGTGACAAAATTACACGTATTGAGGGAAAATTGAAGTGCAGAGTTTAAAATGTCAATAATCCACAGGGAAACTGGAGACCATTTAAAACATTCATATTAAATCTCTCTAGAAAAGACATTAAAAGATCTCCAATCAAAATGTGAATTTTCTAATAGACATGGTATGATACAATTTATAATAGATATGGTAGGAACCTTTCCCTTTCACGGGAAAGCTTCGGCTGGGAAACAGGAATTGTTCTAGAAAATGGGGCCTGTGCTATTGCAGACACTGTGCTCAACCTAGGTCCACCGAATGCCCTGATGTCATCACTGAGGTCACAGAATTCCACTGTGAGCCTGGCAACCTTGCAAACATAACAGCCCTGGTGAGCACTAGGCACTACTGCTGGTTCACCAAGTGGTACAAGTTTTTCAGCCATTTAGGAGACTTGACTATTTTTGTTTGTATTGAATCATTTCAACGGATTGCCCAAGAGCCAAGAAGGGCCAACCTGTAGGGAAGAGGAGGAGTTGGACATCTCTTGAGGCATCTTCTAAGGGAGACTTCTAGTTGGTACGATGGAACGGCGACAAAAGAGGAAACATCTGGAAAATGAAGAGTCCCAGGAAACTGCCGAGAACGGAGGAGGTATGTGGGGGGCAACTTGTCTGGGGCACATGGGTTTCTGCCAAACTGAAGCTTCTCTAGGAAGCGGGGGACTGAGAACGTGTCACCTGTGAAGCAGGGAGCGAGAGACCTTGTCTCACTGATGCTGCCGTATCTATCCGGAGGGTCCCTGTGGTGTGAGACGGCACAGAACGGCCAGATGCCCCCTGGGAGATGGGAGGTCAGCTCCGCTGGTCTGAGGACTCTCTCCTGGGTCAGCCGGGCCTGGAGCTTTGTCGGACTCACAGCAGGCTGCATCCTGCTTGCACAGACCTAGAGGTGCAGCTTTTCTCAGTCCCCGATTTCTCTCTTATGCTCTTGGATCTTTCCTAGGGGTCATGAGGTGGGGGATGTGAAGGATGCAAGGATGCTGAGAGAGACCCATGAGTTGCTTGGCCTCTTTTACCAAAGTGGAAAGAGAAGCCCCATGAGTTGAAGGCCCTGTTGAAAACTATCTTGACAAGTGGAATGCACTTTGAAAGAAGATTGTTTGTCTAGGGATGGTGTCATATTGAAAGCAAGGAGGTTTTATTCCTTCAACAGGAAGAATTTCCCAAAGGAGATCAAGGGAAGGGAAGGGTTTTCCAGAGACTGAGACCGCGTGAGCGGGGGTGAGAAATGGCCTCAGGGTCCTGCGGGGAGCTATGAGAGCCACGGGCCACGTGGTGCCTGCGTGCATTAAATGGAGGCGAGTAGCTTGCCCTGGGAGAGGGGTGGTCACCCCAGAGCTCCAGCTAGAGGCCTCTGCCCCAGATTAGAGCCCAGTAGCTCCTACCAGGCCCAGGGCCCTGGACACTGTAGGATGGGCCCTGGGAATGGAGCTCTAGACAGCAGGCAGATTTCCAGGCAGTGGCTGGGACAGGCTGGGGAAGGCAATGACTGCCCCTGACAATTCAGAATATTTTGCCCTATGTTCCTGTGTGTGTGTGTGTGTGAGTGTGTGTGTGTGTGTGTGTGTGTGTGTGTGGTAGTGCAGAGAAGAGCAAGATGAATGGGGGTAGAGTGCTTACCAGATATAAAGTCTGCGTGGTAAAGTTCTTGTCACCCTGCCTGGACCTGGCTGACACTCGGTGTACGTAAGAGTGTATACAGAATTCTTGTTAGGGGTGTTTTATGAGACAGTAACTCATACACCCATGTACACTCTGATGCAGCAAAAATATCACACACCCCACATATAACTTCCTTAGTAAACCACACAGAGCACATGGAGGTATATACACGGATCCCTCCTGTACTACATTCTCATACAACCCACCTGTATCACAATCCTCTCCTCCAACACCAAACGCTGGAGATGAGATATGTATATAGACACACACACTATATATATAGGACACACACACACACACACACTATATACATGTATCTCCTCAACTCTTGCACAAACACAGCTAACTTCAGCCATCTCTAAATACCTCTATAAGAACCAGTCACGTGTCATACACACCACACTTATAACACATTCTTGAGTAATGCCAGACCCGCTTTGTACAAACCACAGTAAACCACAGTCTCAGTAACCCATGTCAGGATTGCCAGAGAAAATATGGGCTATCCAGTTCAATTTGAATTCCAGATAAACAACAAGTAATTTTTCAGTATCCGTATGTCCCACATATTGTATGGGCTATACTTACACTAAAACTAAGTCAGGCCAAATACTGCATGGGAATACTTACACTAAAAGATTATTCTGGGTTTATCTGAAACTGAAATTTAACTGGGTGCCTTGTATTCTTGTTCGCTAAGTCTGGCAACCCTTATATACTTACCACCAGCTGATGTATTATATATTTATTGTAGTTTTGTTTAGTGTGTGTCTTCCCCTACTAGAATGTGCAGCGTTACCAAAGACTACAACAATGGAAGAGTGCCGGATACACAGGAGTAGCTGCTTACTGAATCTTGGTGAATGAATGAATGAACACACACCATAAATACAAGCCACACCATGTAATGAGGAAACGTTACATGTCCCAGAATTCCTGACTTGTGAACAGAAACCATGCACACAAAGGCCACAGACACAGATAGACACGTCTGCACTGTGCTCCCCATGCCAACCCCACACTTACCACAGACTTAACTGATACACATCACTCACTCTTCCCACACACTCACAGTCACCACCGAGGCCTACATTACCAACTAGACAGTGAGAGAATAAGTATTGATTGGAATTAAATCCTGGAGGATCCACTGGGAACCACACTCTCAGCTGTGTGTATTCACTGCACCTGACACGTGTCACACACTCAGTAAATATTTGTGGACAGACGACTGATGAACCCACCCTGAGCCTTTCATTCCTCCCTCAGGACTCTCGAAGTCACAAGAGGATCCCCCTCGGCTTGGATCCACTGTGGTGGCCCAAGGCTGCAGCCCAGGGGCAGTGGAGGTCTCCTCTGCCTCTAAATACTTCTTCTGTACTTCTACTCTGCGCAAGCTCAGCTACGCTGGTAAGGGCGTGGGGCTCCTCAGGTGACGGGGTGCTTGGCTGTGAAGCAGGAGGCACACAGATCCCAGGGAGGCTGAGAGGAAATCCAGGGTCATCAGAGGTGATGAGGGCTCTGTGGAGGAGCCTGGGCAGGATGGCTGAGCTGTTCCGAGGGCGTGGATGCCAGCTGAGTCTGGGGGTGTGTGTGTGAATACTGCTACTACCATGGTGGGGAAGTCAAGGAGCAGGGTCCGGAAAGGTCTGGGCTTGAGGTGGAGGGAAGAGGGACCAGATTAAGCATCTTCAGAGGAAAATGTAGGCTTTGTCTTTGCCTTTGCTTCCAGAGAAGGACAGAGTTCTGCATCATACACCTCCAGCCTGAGAGCAGGACCATCCAGCTCAGGTGCACACAGCTCACACATACACGCGCCCTCCAGGCACAGCCCTTCTCAGTGCACATCAACCCCAAGCACGTGCTCCACAGTACTCTCCTGCACCACAGCCCCATTCCACAAGGAATGCACCACCGATATTCCCAAACTCACACTCCTCATCGTACACGCATCCAGCCGCATCCCTCACATACTACAGCCCTCACCACCATACTCCACACCCCTGTATACAGACACCGCTCCAGTATACCCCCCCACGCACATGAAAAGCCCACAGATGACACCACATACACCACTCCGTCCTACGGCCAACGGACACCAAGCTCACGACATTGCTATGTCGTGCCAATGTCCCTCTCTCGTCTACCACACCTGCTCCCTCAGCTTCCGGCATGGCCCATGCATGTTATTATGATTTTAATTTCCTTTTTCAGGAATCCGGAGATTTCATCGAGACACTGCCCAGCCTAGACCACCCCTAGCCCAGGATCAGGAAGAAGGAGAGACCGCTTCCCCATCACACTGTGTCTCCTCCTCACCCTCTTCACCCTGTAAGAACTATCTGCACCCAGACAAAGAGGAAAGGGGCATGAAAATATACTACATGCAGGTACAAGTGAACAAGGGTGTCGCTGTCTCCTGGAAGACAAAGAAACCCTTGGAGTTGCCTGAAAAGCAGCTGAGGATAGAAGAAGTGACCCTTCCTGAGGATGTGTGCGCAGTAGCCACTGACCCCTCTTCTGATGTGTCCACCGAAAGCCTCCTGTCTGACAGTGAGCCCACTGGGGAGGAGAAAGAGTATGAGGAAAGGGCAGAGCCAGGCAGCCCATCAGGGCCACCTGCCGTCGAGGAGAGACCCAGCGCCAAGACAGTGGACTGGATGCTGACCTTGGAGACCGGCTTCAGGTGCATGGCCTGCTGCCGGGTCTTCCCCACCTTGGAGATCCTCCAGCAGCACGTGAAGGGCGGCGTCCTGCAGGGCTTCAGCTGCCGTGCCTTTCATCTCACCATGGCCCAGCGGATGGGCAATGTGGAATCCGAGAGCACCCCTGAGGAAGAGGACGAGGAGGAGGAGGAGGAGAACGAGGAGGAGGAGGAGGAGGAGGAGGAGAAGGAGGTAGAGAAGCAAGAAGAAAAGGAGAATGAGGGAGAGCAGCCCACGGGGGAAGGCCCCAGCCCAAAGAGACCCCGCAGGCAGGGTCTTTTCTCTCCTTTGAGTTCCAAACAGCAACTGAGATTCATGGGACAGAAGATCCTGGAAGACGGTGTGGCCGTCCCTTGGAAGAGGCAAGGCTTGAGGCTGGCAGTCTTCTGAGCCTATGTCACGAGGGCCCAGAGGAGTCTAAGGGAAGGGGCCGCACACATGTGCTGGTTTACCTAATGGCTCTGCAGTTGCATCAAATGGGACACACCCAGCACTAACAAAGGCATTGACCTCTGTTGACGTAAACAAGAAGGTGGAGCCTTTTCCTAGGAGTTTTCTCAGGGTCTGCACGATGGACCTCAACTCTTAGAGGACGTACTGCCAGCAGCTCCTTCTCGGCAGAGAGAGCCAGGAGTGGTCTCAAGAGAGGACAGGGGCCCTTGCAGGACCAGAACTTTGAGGTCTGAGAGCCTTGGGCCTGAGCCGAGATCTCACCCGGACCACTGGACCTAGCCTTCTGTGACAAAGGGGAATATGAAAGAGAGTCACGTGGAAATGAGTTTCCCCGAGATATGGAAGTGTTCCAGAAACTTCGTTGCGTGGTAGTTGATCTGGAGCCAAGCTCACTGTGGTGTGTGTGGCTCTGAGCATTAAGGCAATGCTGGAGGGTAACCCTGACCAGCAGAGCTTGGAGTGCTTCTTGTCTCTTCCTGTTCTACCTCATTTGTTTTATCCCTTCCAGGGAGAAGAAAGGACCCTCGGGAGAGTAGCAGACAGAATGCCGTGGTCTGAAGGAGGATGAAGGGACCGGCACTCAGTCTAACATCATATGACAATAGAAGCGTCCTATGCAATAAAGGGCATTTTCCAAACCTTTCCTGGAGCTTTTATTTAATGACATTTTTCTATCTATGCATCTATCTGTCATCTACATCTGTATCTTTCAAGGTTTGTGAACAAGCTTTCACATAAGCACTAGAGACGTCCGCCAGCATTTTCCAGAAGAGGCCTGCAAATTGCTGGGGACTCCTCACAAATAGGGAACGGCCACAACCCCTGCCACACAGACTATGCGTGTGGCCCTCCTGACGTACTCCCACTCTCTCTCTGAATTTCCCAACGTCTGAGATGAGGGTGCTGGCTGGAGGCAATGATCACGTGCAGGCTGAATCTTCTCCAGATTCTGATTCTCTTCCTGGGCATATCGTCCTTAAGCACAGTCTCCATGTCCCTGGCCACACTGATCTCTCTCCTTCAGTCCTTCCCTCCCTCCCTCTCCTGCCTCCCAGTGCAGAGAATACTTTTTTACATTTGAGACGACATTTATTTTTGGTTCACAGAATTCTCACCTGTTCTACTGTGGCCTCCGTTGTGAACATTCCAAAGCTGAGACTTTTCTGTTTTTCTCCCTCATTTCTGCTGAGTCTTTACCTTCCTAATGCAGTGAACTCACAGTGCCTAGCTGACTGGATGGGGAAAAAGATCCAGGGAGCAAAGAGAAATAATAAAAGAATATATCAGTTAATTTTTCATAGTGTTATCCAACTACATATTTTTAAAATTTTGGAATAATATTAGGAATCTTCTCTTTATAAAAAACTGAATTATCGGGCTTCCCTGGTGGAGCAGTGGTTAAGAATATGCCGGCGAATGCAGGGGTCATGGGTTCGAGCCCTGGTCTGGGAAGATCCCACGTGCCACGGAGTAACTAAGCCCGCGTGCCACAACTACTGAGCCTGCGCTCTAGAGCCCGTGTGCCACATCAACCGAGCCCACGTGCCACAACTACGGAAGCCTGCGTGCCTAGAGACCATGCTCCGCAACAAGAGAAGCCACTGCAATGAGAAGCCCGTGCACCACAGCCAAGAGGAGCCCCCGCTCACTGCAACTAGAGAACGCCCGCTAGCAGCAACAAAGACCCAATGCAGCCCCAAATAAATTAATTAATTTTAAAAAATTGAATTAGTTTCAAGGGTACAATGTATAAAAGTACAATAAAAGCCCCCCTTCATAACCCCCCAACCCCACTCTCAAGATGGAACCGATATGCTGTGATACAATTTATAGTCGTAGTACTACTCCTCCTCCCACCACATCCGAAATCCTCTGAGCCAGGTGCAGCAGCTTCCTTTCACAATGCTAGGACCCGCCACAAGACACATGATAATCCCTTTGGACATTTCAAGGAGCGGCACCAAGGGAACAGTACCGGGGAAATGCCACTGACAGCTCAGAATATCCATGGCATTTCTAGAGCCTCGGCACTGCTCTCGCTCTGGGAATGAAGGTCCAAAAAGCACATCGGAGAATGTTCATAGTTGTAAACAAGCTCCACCTTTGAAACACAATCTACATAGAACCACATATACAAGCCTGCACGATGGATGAAGCCAAGGTCTCCTCCATGATTTCCCTTCTGACCACCTTATTGTCTCCTCAACCATAAAAGGTGAACTTGAAACTCAGGACCTTGCCTTGTCACCAGAAACATCCAAGCTTGGATCAGTCTTTCTAAGACCAGATACTTGCTCTCTGAACTATTAGAGACTTGTCACATACACACAGGTAGAACAGGATTATTTCTATCTACCTGGGGACTTGGAGTCTTTCACATTGCTCCTGTTAAAACTCTCACAACAGCAAAACTTTACCTACAAAGGGTTCAAGCTATGACACTCCCAACTTCCACAAACCTCCTCAGCTCTTGTGAGTCACATGCAGCCAATTCCAGGAATTGGAAACATGGTTGTGAGGATGAAACTGACTTTGGGGCTCCCCTTGGATATGGTCTTCCAGACTTACCAAAAGGCCATTAGGAGGAAGGTTTACCCCACCTCAGGGAAACCCGAGGCAGTACTTGCAGTCAAGGGCTGGCCATGGCTTCTGAGCTACATCCAAAAAGAATTTCATACTGTACCTGGATCTGCTGAAGCCATTTCTGACTGTCCGAGAGCCAGCCTGTACCGTTCCTCAACTGCCTCCATTGTGGATCATCAGTAGGGCTGTCAGATTTAGGACATAAAAATACAGGATACCCAGTTAAACTTGAACTTCACATGAATAATAAGTCATTATTTTTAGTATAAGTAGATCCTATGAACTATTTGGGGCATACTTATCTTCAATATGTACTCGTTGTTTTTCAAACATTCATATTTAACTAAACAGTCTATATTTTATCTGTCAACCCTACTCAGCAGAAATGATGGAGGCTCATAGAGATCCAGGAGACGCCTCAGCGCCTCCTCAGCTTTTATTTCTACGTCCTGGACAGCGAGCACGAACCTTCCACTCCCAGTCAGTGGCTAGAATGGAGGATATTCTCTGTTTTAGAGCTTTTTCTACTTGTCATTGTTATTATCTTCCTTATTTTAAAGAGATGTTTATTTTTTCCCAATCTTAATAGCTCATCCAAAAGTATTTCAAAGTTCATTAGAGAAGGGAAAAACAATATGGTTCTGAAAAGTGAAGGAAACCGCCTGGTGTTTAGTAAAGAAATAGTAGGGAGACTGAAAAAGCCAAACTTAATAAGCAGATCTCTCCAAGGGTATTTTCAGAGCTTGATACACTCCCACACCCTGAAAATATTATTACATCAAGAATGTAGAACTGCTAACCAAATGTAAGGCTCCCATATGATTCTATCAAACTGAGGATGCTTCTTTACTAAGCAGTGAGCACACTTGCTGTCCCAGGGACCTTGGCAGTTGCAACGTAGGGCTCTTCCCTTTGGGATGGAAACAGCAAGTTTTCCTGTGGTCTACACGCTGGCCCCAAAAATACGACACTCCCAATACTTGTCAACTTTAAGTATTTTTCTACATATCTCCATTTTTCTGTTACTATTTGGACTACATCCTAGACTTGACACTACATAAATTGCATTCAAGAAGCTATTTTTAAAAGTTGGTAGGAAACCTTAAATCTATGGCTTGCAGTCCCTGGCTTACTTTCATCCAGGTGCATAAGGGTTTTCAAAAGTAGTCAGGTTAGTTACCCTGTATCACAGCCCCACGCTTGTGTCACAGATATAAAAATGGAACATGATATTTAAGGTTTTAGTTGCCAAATCATCAAGCCTCCCAGACAGAGGCAATAGAGCAAAATGATTACAGAGGCATGGATTTTGATTTGCTCCAGTGTCTTGGGCAAGTCACTTGGCCTCTGTATTTATTTGTACTTATCTGCACTTATCTGTCACTTGGGGGTCATAATTGTACCTGGTCCATGGGTACGCTGTACAAATGATCTGTAAAGTAGTTACAAGAAACCGACACAGAGTAAGCACTCCACAGACATTGGCTATTAGCTATTGGAAATAGTTCACCGTGAAACAGATGACATTATCCGTGGATGACTCGGTGGGAGACAGTGAATCACAGAATCACAGCATGTTGAAAGTGACCTAGTTCACACTCTAATGTGAAAAGAAGAAAAGTGTGCATGGGTAGAAAATGTCTGAAACTTTACACAACAAAGAGTTCATCATGTTAACTTGGAGGATTAGAATAAATCAGGAAAGGAGGAAAGAAAAACTTGAGTGTAATTCAATTCCTCTATCATGTGTGTTTCTACACTGAGACTCTGAATACACTGGAAGTGCAATTTTTTTTAATGTGGCGGGATAAAGGTTTTCAAGTTTTCCTGATCCATCCGTATTATTATCTCAGAATTGCTGGCATTTCTTGCCATCTTTGGATCTACACCCATGTGAGTCAGTGGGCCATTCTGGACGGAGGAGATAATAGAGCAGAAGTGAAGGGAGAGAAAAGGAGAGACAAGATTTTCTCTTTTCTCTTCAAAGAGGAAAGGTCTTTGGAATGGGAACAACTCACAACCAAACTTTGGGGAAAGGATGTGATGGAAAATGAGACAAACATCCTACCCCTGTGATGAGAAGGATTCCCTGGGCTGGATGGAGGGAGGTCACAGGTGGCTGGACAAGGAAACCAACTAGGGAGAAACACACACAAGTGCAGAGCAAACACCCTGAGGCCACTCAGCCTGACTCCATGCAAACATGTGTCCAGCAGACAGCCCTTCACCTTCACCTGTGGCTCCCCAGCAAGACAGGTACCTCGGGGGTGCCAACTCATTCTGAGTCCATTATGCCTGGCCATTCATAAACCGCTGTCTAACGTGTGAGGAATAAACTCTCAATGTTTATGAGGAAATTGCGGAAGGAGATTGAAAGGTTACTTAAACGGAAAAAAAAGAAGTTCAGGAAGGCAAGATGGTAGAGAGACAAGAAAAAGACCTTAAAAGATAGAAAGGATTTGCCAAAGAAGAGAAAGAAAAAGAAATGATTCCGAATGGGTTAACCTGCAGCTAGGAAGTTAAGGAAGATTACTGATGGGTGAAGACTATGGAATAAAGCGAATAAAATTTCTCAGAAGTTGCTGAGAATATGGTAAGCAGCATGATTATCAAATTATGAATTGGCTGCAATGGCATTCTAGGGGGACACTAGGAAGGTGAAGCAAATGTTCCTGAGATGACAGTAGCAGGTGGAAAGTTGTTTCAGGGGAAGATCAGTCTTGCAGAGGGTGTATCAGAGGAGGGCAAGTGTGAGCAAGCAAGGAAATACTAAGTGTATACGGTTCCTTCACTGAGTGCACCCAGCCCCGCGGTCAGCCTTGAGAACAAGCAGGACTTCAGGTACTGGAGCTACATTTCAGTCATCAAGACTTGAGAAGACACCCTTAACTCAGGTCTTCTCTTCAAACTCCATCTTTCCTTCTTGACCTTCATTTGGCCTCTTCCCTTACCCTCCAGCTGTGGACTGAGGCCACAGAGCAAGATGGGTCACTAGTGTCCTCCATCCCCTGGCGACTGTGGTTCACATCAGTGGAGTACCAAAGGCAATAACCAAGTAACAGACACAAGAGTGTATGAAGAAGAAGAGATTCTGATAAGGCTTTCTGTGACAGTGTGGGCCAAGTCGGCTCTATATGGCTGGTATCACGTGAATTATGAGCAGCCTTAGGGGAGAAGTCCTCAGAAGGCAGAGCCTGGCTCTCGAGAGGCTCTGCGTGCTCACAGCCCACTCCAAGACCTCAGTTACAGCTTCGGCCCCCAATATCTCTCCCTCTGCCTGCTCACAGTTTTTGAAGTCTTCTTTCCTCCACATTTCTCTTGAGAGGTGGAGGAGGAAGATGAGCTTCAGGCCAGCTCAGACTCCCCTGGGATCCCAGCAGGATGCCTATCATTAACCTCCCACCTTCTAGGAAGCTCCTAAGATCTTCACATTTGGGGCAGTTCTCATTTCAGCTGTGCTTCAAATTGCTGGCTGGAGACGGCCTGTTGGAAGGTGGCTAAAAGCAAGTAGCAATCCTTCGGGCAGCCTGGCCCTTCTCGACTGTCAGACATCTTCAGGGATATTCTAGGAAATGTTGTTTGTTCTAGAGAAGGGAGGGAAACAATCCAATTGTCCAATAATGCTTGAATGGAATATAAATGATGCTATATGCATGTGATCACATAATATGAAACAGTCAAAAATCAAAGACCTAGATCTATATGGATTCACGTGGATAAATCTTGAAAACATAATATTGATTGAAAGAAAATAAGATAAACAATGTTAGATTGTGATAACAGGTATGTAAGTGTTTAAATATCTAAATCAATTCAACATATTGCTTCTATATATAGAGATGCAAGAAAATAAACTTTATCCAAAGAACACACTATTTACATTTAATATGCTCATTTATCTAGGAGACCCAAAAGAACCCACAGATAAACTAGCAGGAACTAATAAGACGGTTCAACAAGGCACACACATACAAGATCAATAAATTTTAAAAGTCAATCAGGCTCCTCTACACTGGCGATAACAAATTAGAAACTATAAAAGAAAATAAGAAAAAAAGAAGATCTAAAAATTGTCACAAGAGCCGTATAAATTATTTAGAGCTAAGCATACGTAGAAGGCAATATAACTAACAAACTGAGTACGAACAGTTAAACTCCGCCCATCCCAAGGTTAGGAAAAGACTGTTGTTACTTTATGAGAACAGACCCTCTTCTTAAGGAGCAGATCAGTAAGTGAGAGTGAATCAAAGAAACACAGCATTTGAAAAGTCAGCTAGTCCAAGCCTCTTGATCGCACATACAGAAGCTGAAGCCCAGATAGGTTGAGTTACTTGCTAAAGGGCCCAATGTCCTGACTCAAGGACTAGCATTTTTCACTCAGTCGCAAGACACAATCAAATGCAGTACCTTGGAAAGAGATGGGGAAAAAATGAAGAAATCAATTATATAGTTCCTCATCTTTAAGTACAGAAATAGCCGTGACAAAATTACACGTATTGAGGGAAAATTGAAGTGCAGAGTTTAAAATGTCAATAATCCACAGGGAAACTGGAGACCATTTAAAACATTCATATTAAATCTCTCTAGAAAAGACATTAAAAGATCTCCAATCAAAATGTGAATTTTATAATAGACATGGTATGATACAATTTATAATAGATATGGTAGGAACCTTTCCCTTTCACGGGAAAGCTTCGGCTGGGAAAAAGGAATTGTTCTTGAAAATGGGGCCTGTGCTATTGCAGACACTGTGCTCAACCTAGGTCCACCGAATGCTCTGATGTCATCACTGAGGTCACAGAATTCCACTGTGAGCCTGGCAACCTTGCAAACATAACAGCCCTGGTGAGCACTAGGCACTACTGCTGGTTCACCAAGTGGTACAAGTTTTTCAGCCATTTAGGAGACTTGACTATTTTTGTTTGTATTGAATCATTTCAACGGATTGCCCAAGAGCCAAGAAGGGCCAACCTGTAGGGAAGAGGAGGAGTTGGACATCTCTTGAGGCATCTTCTAAGGGAGACTTCTAGTTGGTACGATGGAACGGCGACAAAAGAGGAAACATCTGGAAAATGAAGAGTCCCAGGAAACTGCCGAGAACGGAGGAGGTATGTGGGGGGCAACTTGTCTGGGGCACATGGGTTTCTGCCAAACTGAAGCTTCTCTAGCAAGCGGGGGACTGAGAACGTGTCACCTGTGAAGCAGGGAGCGAGAGACCTTGTCTCACTGATGCTGCCGTATCTATCCGGAGGGTCCCTGTGGTGTGAGACGGCACAGAACGGCCAGATGCCCCCTGGGAGATGGGAGGTCAGCTCCGCTGGTCTGAGGACTCTCTCCTGGGGCAGCCGGGCCTGGAGCTTTGTCGGACTCACAGCAGGCTGCATCCTGCTTGCACAGACCTAGAGGTGCAGCTTTTCTCAGTCCCCGATTTCTCTCTTATGCTCTTGGATCTTTCCTAGGGGTCATGAGGTGGGGGATGTGAAGGATGCAAGGATGCTGAGAGAGACCCATGAGTTGCTTGGCCTCTTTTACCAAAGTGGAAAGAGAAGCCCCATGAGTTGAAGGCCCTGTTGAAAACTATCTTGACAAGTGGAATGCACTTTGAAAGAAGATTGTTTGTCTAGGGATGGTGTCATATTGAAAGCAAGGAGGTTTTATTCCTTCAACAGGAAGAATTTCCCAAAGGAGATCAAGGGAAGGGAAGGGTTTTCCAGAGACTGAGACCGCGTGAGCGGGGGTGAGAAATGGCCTCAGGGTCCTGCGGGGAGCTCTGAGAGCCACGGGCCACGTGGTGCCTGCGTGCATTAAATGTAGGCGAGTAGCTTGCCCTGGGAGAGGGGTGGTCACCCCAGAGCTCCAGCTAGAGGCCTCTGCCCCAGATTAGAGCCCAGTAGCTCCTACCAGGCCCAGGGCCCTGGACACTGTAGGATGGGCCCTGGGAATGGAGCTCTAGACAGCAGGCAGATTTCCAGGCAGTGGCTGGGACAGGCTGGGGAAGGCAATGACTGCCCCTGACCATTCAGAATATTTTGCCCTATGTTCCTGTGTGTGTGTGTGTGTGAGTGTGTGTGTGTGTGTGTGTGTGTGTGTGTGTGTGTGGTAGTGCAGAGAAGAGCAAGATGAATGGGGGTAGAGTGCTTACCAGATATAAAGTCTGCGTGGTAAAGTTCTTGTCACCCTGCCTGGACCTGGCTGACACTCGGTGTACGTAAGAGTGTATACAGAATTCTTGTTAGGGGTGTTTTATGAGACAGTAACTCATACACCCATGTACACTCTGATGCAGCAAAAATATCACACACCCCACATATAATTTCCTTAGTAAACCACACAGAGCACATGGAGGTATATACACGGATCCCTCCTGTACTACATTCTCATACAACCCACCTGTATCACAATCCTCTCCTCCAACACCAAACGCTGGAGATGAGATATGTATATAGACACACACACTATATATATAGGACACACACACACACACACACTATATACATGTATCTCCTCAACTCTTGCACAAACACAGCTAACTTCAGCCATCTCTAAATACCTCTATAAGAACCAGTCACGTGTCATACACACCACACTTATAACACATTCTTGAGTAATGCCAGACCCGCTTTGTACAAACCACAGTAAACCACAGTCTCAGTAACCCATGTCAGGATTGCCAGAGAAAATATGGGCTATCCAGTTCAATTTGAATTCCAGATAAACAACAAGTAATTTTTCAGTATCCGTATGTCCCACATATTGTATGGGCTATACTTACACTAAAACTAAGTCAGGCCAAATACTGCATGGGAATACTTACACTAAAAGATTATTCTGGGTTTATCTGAAACTGAAATTTAACTGGGTGCCTTGTATTCTTGTTCGCTAAGTCTGGCAACCCTTATATACTTACCACCAGCTTATGTATTATATATTTATTGTAGTTTTGTTTAGTGTGTGTCTTCCCCTACTAGAATGTGCAGCGTTACCAAAGACTACAACAATGGAAGAGTGCCGGATACACAGGAGTAGCTGCTTACTGAATCTTGGTGAATGAATGAATGAACACACACCATAAATACAAGCCACACCATGTAATGAGGAAACGTTACATGTCCCAGAATTCCTGACTTGTGAACAGAAACCATGCACACAAAGGCCACAGACACAGATAGACACGTCTGCACTGTGCTCCCCATGCCAACCCCACACTTACCACAGACTTAACTGATACACATCACTCACTCTTCCCACACACTCACAGTCACCACCGAGGCCTACATTACCAACTAGACAGTGAGAGAATAAGTATTGATTGGAATTAAATCCTGGAGGATCCACTGGGAACCACACTCTCAACTGTGTGTATTCACTGCACCTGACACGTGTCACACACTCAGTAAATATTTGTGGACAGACGACTGATGAACCCACCCTGAGCCTTTCATTCCTCCCTCAGGACTCTCGAAGTCACAAGAGGATCCCCCTCGGCTTGGATCCACTGTGGTGGCCCAAGGCTGCAGCCCAGGGGCAGTGGAGGTCTCCTCTGCCTCTAAATACTTCTTCTGTACTTCTACTCTGCGCAAGCTCAGCTACGCTGGTAAGGGCGTGGGGCTCCTCAGGTGACGGGGTGCTTGGCTGTGAAGCAGGAGGCACACAGATCCCAGGGAGGCTGAGAGGAAATCCAGGGTCATCAGAGGTGATGAGGGCTCTGTGGAGGAGCCTGGGCAGGATGGCTGAGCTGTTCCGAGGGCGTGGATGCCAGCTGAGTCTGGGGGTGTGTGTGTGAATACTGCTACTACCATGGTGGGGAAGTCAAGGAGCAGGGTCCGGAAAGGTCTGGGCTTGAGGTGGAGGGAAGAGGGACCAGATTAAGCATCTTCAGAGGAAAATGTAGGCTTTGTCTTTGCCTTTGCTTCCAGAGAAGGACAGAGTTCTGCATCATACACCTCCAGCCTGAGAGCAGGACCATCCAGCTCAGGTGCACACAGCTCACACATACACGCGCCCTCCAGGCACAGCCCTTCTCAGTGCACATCAACCCCAAGCACGTGCTCCACAGTACTCTCCTGCACCACAGCCCCATTCCACAAGGAATGCACCACCGATATTCCCAAACTCACACTCCTCATCGTACACGCATCCAGCCACATCCCTCACATACTACAGCCCTCACCACCATACTCCACACCCCTGTATACAGACACCGCTCCAGTATACCCCCGCACGCACATGAAAAGCCCACAGATGACACCACATACACCACTCCGTCCTACGGCCAACGGACACCATGCTCACGACATTGCTATGTCGTGCCAATGTCCCTCTCTCGTCTACCACACCTGCTCCCTCAGCTTCCGGCATGGCCCATGCATGTTATTATGATTTTAATTTCCTTTTTCAGGAATCCGGAGATTTCATCGAGACACTGCCCAGCCTAGACCACCCCTAGCCCAGGATCAGGAAGAAGGAGAGACCGCTTCCCCATCACACTGTGTCTCCTCCTCACCCTCTTCACCCTGTAAGAACTATCTGCACCCAGACAAAGAGGAAAGGGGCATGAAAATACACTACATGCAGGTACAAGTGAACAAGGGTGTCGCTGTCTCCTGGAAGACAAAGAAACCCTTGGAGTTGCCTGAAAAGCAGCTGAGGATAGAAGAAGTGACCCTTCCTGAGGATGTGTGCGCAGTAGCCACTGACCCCTCTTCCGATGTGTCCACCGAAAGCCTCCTGTCTGACAGTGAGCCCACTGGGGAGGAGAAAGAGTATGAGGAAAGGGCAGAGCCAGGCAGCCCATCAGGGCCACCTGCCGTCGAGGAGAGACCCAGCGCCAAGACAGCGGACTGGATGCTGACCATGGAGACCGGCTTCAGGTGCATGGCCTGCTGCCGGGTCTTCCCCACCTTGGAGATCCTCCAGCAGCACGTGAAGGGCGGCGTCCTGCAGGGCTTCAGCTGCCGTGCCTTTCATCTCACCATGGCCCAGCGGATGGGCAATGTGGAATCCGAGAGCACCCCTGAGGAAGAGGACGAGGAGGAGGAGGAGGAGAACGAGGAGGAGGAGGAGGAGGAGAAGGAGGTAGAGAAGCAAGAAGAAAAGGAGAATGAGGGAGAGCAGCCCACGGGGGAAGGCCCCAGCCCAAAGAGACCCCGCAGGCAGGGTCTTTTCTCTCCTTTGAGTTCCAAACAGCAACTGAGATTCATGGGACAGAAGATCCTGGAAGACGGTGTGGCCGTCCCTTGGAAGAGGTAAGGCTTGAGGCTGGCAGTCTTCTGAGCCTATGTCACGAGGGCCCAGAGGAGTCTAAGGGAAGGGGCCGCACACATGTGCTGGTTTACCTAATGGCTCTGCAGTTGCATCAAATGGGACACACCCAGCACTAACAAAGGCATTGACCTCTGTTGACGTAAACAAGAAGGTGGAGCCTTTTCCTAGGAGTTTTCTCAGGGTCTGCACGATGGACCTCAACTCTTAGAGGACGTACTGCCAGCAGCTCCTTCTCGGCAGAGAGAGCCAGGAGTGGTCTCAAGAGAGGACAGGGGCCCTTGCAGGACCAGAACTTTGAGGTCTGAGAGCCTTGGGCCTGAGCCGAGATCTCACCCGGACCACTGGACCTAGCCTTCTGTGACAAAGGGGAATATGAAAGAGAGTCACGTGGAAATGAGGTTCCCCGAGATATGGAAGTGTTCCAGAACCTTCTTTGTGTGGTAGTTGATCTGGAGCCAAGCTCACTGTGGTGTGTGTGGCTCTGAGCATTAAGGCAATGCTGGAGGGTAACCCTGACCAGCAGAGCTTGGAGTGCTTCTTGTCTCTTCCTGTTCTACCTCATTTGTTTTATCCCTTCCAGGGAGAAGAAAGGACCCTCGGGAGAGTAGCAGACAGAATGCCGTGGTCTGAAGGAGGATGAAGGGACCGGCACTCAGTCTAACATCATATGACAATAGAAGCGTCCTATGCAATAAAGGGCATTTTCCAAACCTTTCCTGGAGCTTTTATTTAATGACATTTTTCTATCTATGCATCTATCTGTCATCTACATCTGTATCTTTCAAGGTTTGTGAACAAGCTTTCACATAAGCACTAGAGACGTCCGCCAGCATTTTCCAGAAGAGGCCTGCAAATTGCTGGGGACTCCTCACAAATAGGGAACGGCCACAACCCCTGCCACACAGACTATGCGCGTGGCCCTCCTGACGTACTCCCACTCTCTCTCTGAATTTCCCAACGTCTGAGATGAGGGTGCTGGCTGGAGGCAATGATCACGTGCAGGCTGAATCTTCTCCAGATTCTGATTCTCTTCCTGGGCATATCGTCCTTAAGCACAGTCTCCATGTCCCTGGCCACACTGATCTCTCTCCTTCAGTCCTTCCCTCCCTCCCTCTCCTGCCTCCCAGTGCAGAGAATACTTTTTTGCATTTGAGACGACATTTATTTTTGGTTCACAGAATTCTCACCTGTTCTACTGTGGCCTCCGTTGTGAACATTCCAAAGCTGAGACTTTTCTGTTTTTCTCCCTCATTTCTGCTGAGTCTTTACCTTCCTAATGCAGTGAACTCACAGTGCCTAGCTGACTGGATGGGGAAAAAAATCCAGGGAGCAAAGAGAAATAATAAAAGAATATATCAGTTAATTTTTCATAGTGTTATCCAACTACATATTTTTAAAATTTTGGAATAATATTAGGAATCTTCTCTTTATAAAAAACTGAATTATCGGGCTTCCCTGGTGGAGCAGTGGTTAAGAATATGCCTGCGAATGCAGGGGTCATGGGTTCGAGCCCTGGTCTGGGAAGATCCCACGTGCCACGGAGTAACTAAGCCCGCGCGCCACAACTACTGAGCCTGCGCTCTAGAGCCCGTGTGCCACATCAACCGAGCCCACGTGCCACAACTACGGAAGCCTGCGTGCCTAGCGACCATGCTCCGCAACAACAGAAGCCACTGCAATGAGAAGCCCGTGCACCACAGCCAAGAGGAGCCCCCGCTCACTGCAACTAGAGAACGCCCGCTAGCAGCAACAAAGACCCAATGCAGCCCCAAATAAATTAATTAATTTTTAAAAATTGAATTAGTTTCAAGGGTACAATGTATAAAAGTACAATAAAAGCCCCCCTTCATAACCCCCCAACCCCACTCTCAAGATGGAACCGATATGCTGTGATACAATTTATAGTCGTAGTACTACTCCTCCTCCCACCACATCCGAAATCCTCTGAGCCAGGTGCAGCAGCTTCCTTTCACAATGCTAGGACCCGCCACAAGACACATGATAATCCCTTTGGACATTTCAAGGAGCGGCACCAAGGGAACAGTACCGGGGAAATGCCACTGACAGCTCAGAATATCCATGGCATTTCTAGAGCCTCGGCACTGCTCTCGCTCTGGGAATGAAGGTCCAAAAAGCACATCGGAGAATGTTCATAGTTGTAAACAAGCTCCACCTTTGAAACACAATCCACATAGAACCACATATACAAGCCTGCACGATGGATGAAGCCAAGGTCTCCTCCATGATTTCCCTTCTGACCACCTTATTGTCTCCTCAACCATAAAAGGTGAACTTGAAACTCAGGACCTTGCCTTGTCACCAGAAACATCCAAGCTTGGATCAGTCTTTCTAAGACCAGATACTTGCTCTCTGAACTATTAGAGACTTGTCACATACACACAGGTAGAACAGGATTATTTCTATCTACCTGGGGACTTGGAGTCTTTCACATTGCTCCTGTTAAAACTCTCACAACAGCAAAACTTTACCTACAAAGGGTTCAAGCTATGACACTCCCAACTTCCACAAACCTCCTCAGCTCTTGTGAGTCACATGCAGCCAATTCCAGGAATTGGAAACATGGTTGTGAGGATGAAACTGACTTTGGGGCTCCCCTTGGATATGGTCTTCCAGACTTACCAAAAGGCCATTAGGAGGAAGGTTTACCCCACCTCAGGGAAACCCGAGGCAGTACTTGCAGTCAAGGGCTGGCCATGGCTTCTGAGCTACATCCAAAAAGAATTTCATACTGTACCTGGATCTGCTGAAGCCATTTCTGACTGTCCGAGAGCCAGCCTGTACCGTTCCTCAACTGCCTCCATTGTGGATCATCAGTAGGGCTGTCAGATTTAGGACATAAAAATACAGGATACCCAGTTAAACTTGAACTTCACATGAATAATAAGTCATTATTTTTAGTATAAGTAGATCCTATGAACTAGTTGGGGCATACTTATCTTCAATATGTACTCGTTGTTTTTCAAACATTCATATTTAACTAAACAGTCTATATTTTATCTGTCAACCCTACTCAGCAGAAATGATGGAGGCTCATAGAGATCCAGGAGACGCCTCAGCGCCTCCTCAGCTTTTATTTCTACGTCCTGGACAGCGAGCACGAACCTTCCACTCCCAGTCAGTGGCTAGAATGGAGGATATTCTCTGTTTTAGAGCTTTTTCTACTTGTCATTGTTATTATCTTCCTTATTTTAAAGAGATGTTTATTTTTTCCCAATCTTAATAGCTCATCCAAAAGTATTTCAAAGTTCATTAGAGAAGGGAAAAACAATATGGTTCTGAAAAGTGAAGGAAACCGCCTGGTGTTTAGTAAAGAAGTAGTAGGGAGACTGAAAAAGCCAAACTTAATAAGCAGATCTCTCCAAGGGTATTTTCAGAGCTTGATACCCTCCCACACCCTGAAAATATTATTACATCAAGAATGTAGAACTGCTAACCAAATGTAAGGCTCCCATATGATTCTATCAAACTGAGGATGCTTCTTTACTAAGCAGTGAGCACACTTGCTGTCCCAGGGACCTTGGCAGTTGCAACGTAGGGCTCTTCCCTTTGGGATGGAAACAGCAAGTTTTCCTGTGGTCTACACGCTGGCCCCAAAAATACTACACTCCCAATACTTGTCAACTTTAAGTATTTTTCTACATATCTCCATTTTTCTGTTACTATTTGGACTACATCCTAGACTTGACACTACATAAATTGCATTCAAGAAGCTATTTTTAAAAGTTGGTAGGAAACCTTAAATCTATGGCTTGCAGTCCCTGGCTTACTTTCATCCAGGTGCATAAGGGTTTTCAAAAGTAGTCAGGTTAGTTACCCTGTATCACAGCCCCACGCTTGTGTCACAGATATAAAAATGGAACATGATATTTAAGGTTTTAGTTGCCAAATCATCAAGCCTCCCAGACAGAGGCAATAGAGCAAAATGATTACAGAGGCATGGATTTTGATTTGCTCCAGTGTCTTGGGCAAGTCACTTGGCCTCTGTATTTATTTGTACTTATCTGCACTTCTCTGTCACTTGGGGGTCATAATTGTACCTGGTCCATGGGTACGCTGTACAAATGATCTGTAAAGTAGTTACAAGAAACCGACACAGAGTAAGCACTCCACAGACATTGGCTATTAGCTATTGGAAATATTTCTCCGTGAAACAGATGACATTATCCGTGGATGACTCGGTGGGAGACAGTGAATCACAGAATCACAGCATGTTGAAAGTGACCTAGTTCACACTCTAATGTGAAAAGAAGAAAAGTGTGCATGGGTAGAAAATGTCTGAAACTTTACACAACAAAGAGTTCATCATGTTAACTTGGAGGATTAGAATAAATCAGGAAAGGAGGAAAGAAAAACTTGAGTGTAATTCAATTTCTCTATCATTTGTGTTTCTACACTGAGACTCTGAATACACTGGAAGTGCAATTTTTTTTAATGTGGCGGGATAAAGGTTTTCAAGTTTTCCTGATCCATCCGTATTATTATCTCAGAATTGCTGGCATTTCTTGCCATCTTTGGATCTACACCCATGTGAGTCAGTGGGCCATTCTGGACGGAGGAGATAATAGAGCAGAAGTGAAGTGAGAGAAAAGGAGAGACAAGATTTTCTCTTTTCTCTTCAAAGAGGAAAGGTCTTTGGAATGGGAACAACTCACAACCAAACTTTGGGGAAAGGATGTGATGGAAAATGAGACAAACATCCTACCCCTGTGATGAGAAGGATTCCCTGGGCTCGATGGAGGGAGGTCACAGGTGGCTGGACAAGGAAACCAACTAGGGAGAAACACACACAAGTGCAGAGCAAACACCCTGAGGCCACTCAGCCTGACTCCATGCAAACATGTGTCCAGCAGACAGCCCTTCACCTTCACCTGTGGCTCCCCAGCAAGACAGGTACCTTGGGGGTGCCAACTCATTCTGAGTCCATTATGCCTGGCCATTCATAAACCGCTGTCTAACGTGTGAGGAATAAACTCTCAATGTGTATGAGGAAATTGGGGAAGGAGATTGAAAGGTTACTTAAACGGAAAAAAAAGAAGTTCAGGAAGGCAAGATGGTAGAGAGACAAGAAAAAGACCTTAAAAGATAGAAAGGATTTGCCAAAGAAGAGAAAGAAAAAGAAATGATTCTGAATGGGTTAACCTGCAGCTAGGAAGTTAAGGAAGATTACTGATGGGTGAAGACTATGGAATAAAGCGAATAAAATTTCTCAGAAGTTGCTGAGAATATGGTAAGCAGCATGATTATCAAATTATGAATTGGCTGCAATGGCATTCTAGGGGGACACTAGGAAGGTGAAGCAAATGTTCCTGAGATGACAGTAGCAGGTGGAAAGTTGTTTCAGGGGAAGATCAGTCTTGCAGAGGGTGTATCAGAGGAGGGCAAGTGTGAGCAAGCAAAGAAATACTAAGTGTATACGGTTCCTTCACTGAGTGCACCCAGCCCCGCGGTCAGCCTTGAGAACAAGCAGGACTTCAGGTACTGGAGCTACATTTCAGTCATCAAGACTTGAGAAGACACCCTTAACTCAGGTCTTCTCTTCAAACTCCATCTTTCCTTCTTGACCTTCATTTGGCCTCTTCCCTTACCCTCCAGCTGTGGACTGAGGCCACAGAGCAAGATGGGTCACTAGTGTCCTCCATCCCCTGGCGACTGTGGTTCACATCAGTGGAGTACCAAAGGCAATAACCAAGTAACAGACACAAGAGTGTATGAAGAAGAAGAGATTCTGATAAGGCTTTCTGTGACAGTGTGGGCCAAGTCGGCTCTATATGGCTGGTATCACGTGAATTATGAGCAGCCTTAGGGGAGAAGTGCTCAGAAGGCAGAGCCTGGCTCTCGAGAGGCTCTGCGTGCTCACAGCCCACTCCAAGACCTCAGTTACAGCTTCGGCCCCCAATATCTCTCCCTCTGCCTGCTCACAGTTTTTGAAGTCTTCTTTCCTCCACATTTCTCTTGAGAGGTGGAGGAGGAAGATGAGCTTCAGGCCAGCTCAGACTCCCCTGGGATCCCAGCAGGATGCCTATCATTAACCTCCCACCTTCTAGGAAGCTCCTAAGATCTTCACATTTGGGGCAGTTCTCATTTCAGCTGTGCTTCAAATTGCTGGCTGGAGACGGCCTGTTGGAAGGTGGCTAAAAGCAAGTAGCAATCCTTCGGGCAGCCTGGCCCTTCTCGACTGTCAGACATCTTCAGGGATATTCTAGGAAATGTTGTTTGTTCTAGAGAAGGGAGGGAAACAATCCAATTGTCCAATAATGCTTGAATGGAATATAAATGATGCTATATGCATGTGATCACATAATATGAAACAGTCAAAAATCAAAGACCTAGATCTATATGGATTCACGTAGATAAATCTTGAAAACATAATATTGATTGAAAGAAAATAAGATAAACAATGTTAGATTGTGATAACAGGTATGTAAGTGTTTAAATATCTAAATCAATTCAACATATTGCTTCTATATATAGAGATGCAAGAAAATAAACTTTATCCAAAGAACACACTATTTACATTTAATATGCTCATTTATCTAGGAGACCCAAAAGAACCCACAGATAAACTAGCAGGAACTAATAAGACGGTTCAACAAGGCACACACATACAAGATCAATAAATTTTAAAAGTCAATCAGGCTCCTCTACACTGGCGATAACAAATTAGAAACTATAAAAGAAAATAAGAAAAAAAGAAGATCTAAAAATTGTCACAAGAGCCGTATAAATTATTTAGAGCTAAGCATACGTAGAAGGCAATATAACTAACAAACTGAGTACGAACAGTTAAACTCCGCCCAACCCAAGGTTAGGAAAAGACTGTTGTTACTTTATGAGAACAGACCCTCTTGTTAAGGAGCAGATCAGTAAGTGAGAGTGAATCAAAGAAACACAGCATTTGAAAAGTCAGCTAGTCCAAGCCTCTTGATCGCACATACAGAAGCTGAAGCCCAGATAGGTTGAGTTACTTGCTAAAGGGCCCAATGTCCTGACTCAAGGACTAGCATTTTTCACTCAGTCGCAAGACACAATCAAATGCAGTACCTTGGAAAGAGATGGGGAAAAAATGAAGAAATCAATTATATAGTTCCTCATCTTTAAGTACAGAAATAGCCGTGACAAAATTACACGTATTGAGGGAAAATTGAAGTGCAGAGTTTAAAATGTCAATAATCCACAGGGAAACTGGAGACCATTTAAAACATTCATATTAAATCTCTCTAGAAAAGACATTAAAAGATCTCCAATCAAAATGTGAATTTTCTAATAGACATGGTATGATACAATTTATAATAGATATGGTAGGAACCTTTCCCTTTCACGGGAAAGCTTCGGCTGGGAAACAGGAATTGTTCTAGAAAATGGGGCCTGTGCTATTGCAGACACTGTGCTCAACCTAGGTCCACCGAATGCCCTGATGTCATCACTGAGGTCACAGAATTCCACTGTGAGCCTGGCAACCTTGCAAACATAACAGCCCTGGTGAGCACTAGGCACTACTGCTGGTTCACCAAGTGGTACAAGTTTTTCAGCCATTTAGGAGACTTGACTATTTTTGTTTGTATTGAATCATTTCAACGGATTGCCCAAGAGCCAAGAAGGGTCAACCTGTAGGGAAGAGGAGGAGTTGGACATCTCTTGAGGCATCTTCTAAGGGAGACTTCTAGTTGGTACGATGGAACGGCGACAAAAGAGGAAACATCTGGAAAATGAAGAGTCCCAGGAAACTGCCGAGAACGGAGGAGGTATGTGGGGGGCAACTTGTCTGGGGCACATGGGTTTCTGCCAAACTGAATCTTCTCTAGGAAGCGGGGGACTGAGAACGTGTCACCTGTGAAGCAGGGAGCGAGAGACCTTGTCTCACTGATGCTGCCGTATCTATCCGGAGGGTCCCTGTGGTGTGAGACGGCACAGAACGGCCAGATGCCCCCTGGGAGATGGGAGGTCAGCTCCGCTGGTCTGAGGACTCTCTCCTGGGGCAGCCGGGCCTGGAGCTTTGTCGGACTCACAGCAGGCTGCATCCTGCTTGCACAGACCTAGAGGTGCAGCTTTTCTCAGTCCCCGATTTCTCTCTTATGCTCTTGGATCTTTCCTAGGGGTCATGAGGTGGGGGATGTGAAGGATGCAAGGATGCTGAGAGAGACCCATGAGTTGCTTGGCCTCTTTTACCAAAGTGGAAAGAGAAGCCCCATGAGTTGAAGGCCCTGTTGAAAAATATCTTGACAAGTGGAATGCACTTTGAAAGAAGATTGTTTGTCTAGGGATGGTGTCATATTGAAAGCAAGGAGGTTTTATTCCTTCAACAGGAAGAATTTCCCAAAGGAGATCAAGGGAAGGGAAGGGTTTTCCAGAGACTGAGCCCGCGTGAGCGGGGGTGAGAAATGGCCTCAGGGTCCTGCGGGGAGCTCTGAGAGCCACGGGCCACGTGGTGCCTGCGTGCATTAAATGGAGGCGAGTAGCTTGCCCTGGGAGAGGGGTGGTCACCCCAGAGCTCCAGCTAGAGGCCTCTGCCCCAGATTAGAGCCCAGTAGCTCCTACCAGGCCCAGGGCCCTGGAGACTGTAGGATGGGCCCTGGGAATGGAGCTCTAGACAGCAGGCAGATTTCCAGGCAGTGGCTGGGACAGGCTGGGGAAGGCAATGACTGCCCCTGACCATTCAGAATATTTTGCCCTATGTTCCTGTGTGTGTGTGTGTGAGTGTGTGTGTGTGTGTGTGTGTGTGTGTGTGTGGTAGTGCAGAGAAGAGCGAGATGAATGGGGGTAGAGTGCTTACCAGATATAAAGTCTGCGTGGTAAAGTTCTTGTCACCCTGCCTGGACCTGGCTGACACTCGGTGTACGTAAGAGTGTATACAGAATTCTTGTTAGGGGAGTTTTATGAGACAGTAACTCATACACCCATGTACACTCTGATGCAGCAAAAATATCACACACCCCACATATAACTTCCTTAGTAAACCACACAGAGCACATGGAGGTATATACACGGATCCCTCCTGTACTACATTCTCATACAACCCACCTGTATCACAATCCTCTCCTCCAACACCAAACGCTGGAGATGAGATATGTATATAGACACACACACTATATATATAGGACACACACACACACACACACACTATATACATGTATCTCCTCAACTCTTGCACAAACACAGCTAACTTCAGCCATCTCTAAATACCTCTATAAGAACCAGTCACGTGTCATACACACCACACTTATAACACATTCTTGAGTAATGCCAGACCCGCTTTGTACAAACCACAGTAAACCACAGTCTCAGTAACCCATGTCAGGATTGCCAGAGAAAATATGGGCTATCCAGTTCAATTTGAATTCCAGATAAACAACAAGTAATTTTTCAGTATCCGTATGTCCCACATATTGTATGGGCTATACTTACACTAAAACTAAGTCAGGCCAAATACTGCATGGGAATACTTACACTAAAAGATTATTCTGGGTTTATCTGAAACTGAAATTTAACTGGGTGCCTTGTATTCTTGTTCGCTAAGTCTGGCAACCCTTATATACTTACCACCAGCTGATGTATTATATATTTATTGTAGTTTTGTTTAGTGTGTGTCTTCCCCTACTAGAATGTGCAGCGTTACCAAAGACTACAACAATGGAAGAGTGCCGGATACACAGGAGTAGCTGCTTACTGAATCTTGGTGAATGAATGAATGAACACACACCATAAATACAAGCCACACCATGTAATGAGGAAACGTTACATGTCCCAGAATTCCTGACTTGTGAACAGAAACCATGCACACAAAGGCCACAGACACAGATAGACACGTCTGCACTGTGCTCCCCATGCCAACCCCACACTTACCACAGACTTAACTGATACACATCACTCACTCTTCCCACACACTCACAGTCACCACCGAGGCCTACATTACCAACTAGACAGTGAGAGAATAAGTATTGATTGGAATTAAATCCTGGAGGATCCACTGGGAACCACACTCTCAACTGTGTGTATTCACTGCACCTGACACGTGTCACACACTCAGTAAATATTTGTGGACAGAGGACTGATGAACCCACCCTGAGCCTTTCATTCCTCCCTCAGGACTCTCGAAGTCACAAGAGGATCCCCCTCGGCTTGGATCCACTGTGGTGGCCCAAGGCTGCAGCCCAGGGGCAGTGGAGGTCTCCTCTGCCTCTAAATACTTCTTCTGTACTTCTACTCTGCGCAAGCTCAGCTACGCTGGTAAGGGCGTGGGGCTCCTCAGGTGACGGGGTGCTTGGCTGTGAAGCAGGAGGCACACAGATCCCAGGGAGGCTGAGAGGAAATCCAGGGTCATCAGAGGTGATGAGGGCTCTGTGGAGGAGCCTGGGCAGGATGGCTGAGCTGTTCCGAGGGCGTGGATGCCAGCTGAGTCTGGGGGTGTGTGTGTGAATACTGCTACTACCATGGTGGGGAAGTCAAGGAGCAGGGGCCGGAAAGGTCTGGGCTTGAGGTGGAGGGAAGAGGGACCAGATTAAGCATCTTCAGAGGAAAATGTAGGCTTTGTCTTTGCCTTTGCTTCCAGAGAAGGACAGAGTTCTGCATCATACACCTCCAGCCTGAGAGCAGGACCATCCAGCTCAGGTGCACACAGCTCACACATACACGCGCCCTCCAGGCACAGCCCTTCTCAGTGCACATCAACCCCAAGCACGTGCTCCACAGTACTCTCCTGCACCACAGCCCCATTCCACAAGGAATGCACCACCGATATTCCCAAACTCACACTCCTCATCGTACACGCATCCAGCCGCATCCCTCACATACTACAGCCCTCACCACCATACTCCACACCCCTGTATACAGACACCGCTCCAGTATACCCCCCCACGCACATGAAAAGCCCACAGATGACACCACATACACCACTCCGTCCTACGGCCAACGGACACCAAGCTCACGACATTGCTATGTCGTGCCAATGTCCCTCTCTCGTCTACCACACCTGCTCCCTCAGCTTCCGGCATGGCCCATGCATGTTATTATGATTTTAATTTCCTTTTTCAGGAATCCGGAGATTTCATCGAGACACTGCCCAGCCTAGACCACCCCTAGCCCAGGATCAGGAAGAAGGAGAGACCGCTTCCCCATCACACTGTGTCTCCTCCTCACCCTCTTCACCCTGTAAGAACTATCTGCACCCAGACAAAGAGGAAAGGGGCATGAAAATATACTACATGCAGGTACAAGTGAACAAGGGTGTCGCTGTCTCCTGGAAGACAAAGAAACCCTTGGAGTAGCCTGAAAAGCAGCTGAGGATAGAAGAAGTGACCCTTCCTGAGGATGTGTGTGCAGTAGCCACTGACCCCTCTTCTGATGTGTCCACCGAAAGCCTCCTGTCTGACAGTGAGCCCACTGGGGAGGAGAAAGAGTATGAGGAAAGGGCAGAGCCAGGCAGCCCATCAGGGCCACCTGACATCGAGGAGAGACCCAGCGCCAAGACAGCGGACTGGATGCTGACCATGGAGACCGGCTTCAGGTGCATGGCCTGCTGCCGGGTCTTCCCCACCTTGGAGATCCTCCAGCAGCACGTGAAGGGCGGCGTCCTGCAGGGCTTCAGCTGCCGTGCCTTTCATCTCACCATGGCCCAGCGGATGGGCAATGTGGAATCCGAGAGCACCCCTGAGGAAGAGGACGAGGAGGAGGAGGAGGAGAATGAGGAGGAGGAAGAGGAGGAGGAGGAGGAGAAGGAGGTAGAGAAGCAAGAAGAAAAGGAGAATGAGGGAGAGCAGCCCACGGGGGAAGGCCCCAGCCCAAAGAGACCCCGCAGGCAGGGTCTTTTCTCTCCTTTGAGTTCCAAACAGCAACTGAGATTCATGGGACAGAAGATCCTGGAAGACGGTGTGGCCGTCCCTTGGAAGAGGTAAGGCCTGAGGCTGGCAGTCTTCTGAGCCTATGTCACGAGGGCCCAGAGGAGTCTAAGGGAAGGGGTCGCACACATGTGCTGGTTGACCTAATGGCTCTGCAGTTGCATCAAATGGGACACACCCAGCACTAACAAAGGCATTGACCTCTGTTGACGTAAACAAGAAGGTGGAGCCTTTTCCTAGGAGTTTTCTCAGGGTCTGCACAATGGACCTCAACTCTTAGAGGACGTACTGCCAGCAGCTCCTTCTCGGCAGAGAGAGCCAGGAGTGGTCTCAAGAGAGGACAGGGGCCCTTGCAGGACCAGAACTTTGAGGTCTGAGAGCCTTGGGCCTGAGCCGAGATCTCACCCGGACCACTGGACCTAGCCTTCTGTGACAAAGGGGAATATGAAAGAGAGTCACGTGGAAATGAGGTCCCCCGAGATATGGAAATGTTCCAGAACCTTCGTTGCGTGGTAGTTGATCTGGAGCCAAGCTCACTGTGGTGTGTGTGGCTCTGAGCATTAAGGCAATGCTGGAGGGTAACCCTGACCAGCAGAGCTTGGAGTGCTTCTTGTCTCTTCCTGTTCTACCTCATTTGTTTTATCCCTTCCAGGGAGAAGAAAGGACCCTCGGGAGAGTAGCAGACAGAATGCCGTGGTCTGAAGGAGGATGAAGGGACCGGCGCTCAGTCTAACATCATATGACAATAGAAGCGTCCTATGCAATAAAGGGCATTTTCCAAACCTTTCCTGGAGCTTTTATTTAATGACATTTTTCTATCTATGCATCTATCTGTCATCTACATCTGTATCTTTCAAGGTTTGTGAACAAGCTTTCACATAAGCACTAGAGACGTCCGCCAGCATTTTCCAGAAGAGGCCTGCAAATTGCTGGGGACTCCTCACAAATAGGGAACGGCCACAACCCCTGCCACACAGACTATGCGCGTGGCCCTCCTGACGTACTCCCACTCTCTCTCTGAATTTCCCAACGTCTGAGATGAGGGTGCTGGCTGGAGGCAATGATCACGTGCAGGCTGAATCTTCTCCAGATTCTGATTCTCTTCCTGGGCATATCGTCCTTAAGCACAGTCTCCATGTCCCTGGCCACACTGATCTCTCTCCTTCAGTCCTTCCCTCCCTCCCTCTCCTGCCTCCCAGTGCAGAGAATACTTTTTTGCATTTGAGACGACATTTATTTTTGGTTCACAGAATTCACACCAGTTCTACTGTGGCCTCCGTTGTGAACATTCCAAAGCTGAGACTTTTCTGTTTCTCTCCCTCATTTCTGCTGAGTCTTTACCTTCCTAATGCAGTGAACTCACAGTGCCTAGCTGACTGGATGGGGAAAAAAATCCAGGGAGCAAAGAGAAATAATAAAAGAATATATCAGTTAATTTTTCATAGTGTTATCCAACTACATATTTTTAAAATTTTGGAATAATATTAGGAATCTTCTCTTTATAAAAAACTGAATTATCGGGCTTCCCTGGTGGAGCAGTGGTTAAGAATATGCCTGCGAATGCAGGGGTCATGGGTTCGAGCCCTGGTCTGGGAAGATCCCCCGTGCCACGGAGTAACTAATCCCACGCGCCACAAATACGGAGCCTGCGCTCTAGAGCCCGTGTGCCACATCAACCGAGCCCACGTGCCACAACTACGGAAGCCTGCGTGCCTAGAGACCATGCTCCACAACAAGAGAAGCCACTGCAATGAGAAGCCCGTGCACCACAGCCAAGAGGAGCCCCCGCTCACTGCAACTAGAGAACGCCCGCTAGCAGCAACAAAGACCCAATGCAGCCCCAAATAAATTAATTAATTTTTAAAAATTGAATTAGTTTCAAGGGTACAATGTATAAAAGTACAATAAAAGCCCCCCTTCATAACCCCCCAACCCCACTCTCAAGATGGAACCGATATGCTGTGATACAATTTATAGTCGTAGTACTACTCCTCCTCCCACCACATCCGAAATCCTCTGAGCCAGGTGCAGCAGCTTCCTTTCACAATGCTAGGACCCGCCACAAGACACATGATAATCCCTTTGGACATTTCAAGGAGCAGCACCAAGGGAACAGTACCGGGGAAATGCCACTGACAGCTCAGAATATCCATGGCATTTCTAGAGCCTCGGCACTGCTCTCGCTCTGGGAATGAAGGTCCAAAAAGCACATCGGAGAATGTTCATAGTTGTAAACAAGCTCCACCTTTGAAACACAATCTACATAGAACCACATATACAAGCCTGCACGATGGATGAAGCCAAGGTCTCCTCCATGATTTCCCTTCTGACCACCTTATTGTCTCCTCAACCATAAAAGGTGAACTTGAAACTCAGGACCTTGCCTTGTCACCAGAAACATCCAAGCTTGGATCAGTCTTTCTAAGACCAGATACTTGCTCTCTGAACTATTAGAGACTTGTCACATACACACAGGTAGAACAGGATTATTTCTATCTACCTGGGGACTTGGAGTCTTTCACATTGCTCCTGTTAAAACTCTCACAACAGCAAAACTTTACCTACAAAGGGTTCAAGCTATGACACTCCCAACTTCCACAAACCTCCTCAGCTCTTGTGAGTCACATGCAGCCAATTCCAGGAATTGGAAACATGGTTGTGAGGATGAAACTGACTTTGGGGCTCCCCTTGGATATGGTCTTCCAGACTTACCAAAAGGCCATTAGGAGGAAGGTTTACCCCACCTCAGGGAAACCCGAGGCAGTACTTGCAGTCAAGGGCTGGCCATGGCTTCTGAGCTACATCCAAAAAGAATTTCATACTGTACCTGGATCTGCTGAAGCCATTTCTGACTGTCCGAGAGCCAGCATGTACCACTCCTCAACTGCCCCCATTGTGGATCATCAGTAGGGCTGTCAGATTTAGGACATAAAAATACAGGATACCCAGTTAAACTTGAACTTCACATGAATAATAAGTCATTATTTTTAGTATAAGTAGATCCTATGAACTATTTGGGGCATACTTATCTTCAAAATGTACTCGTTGTTTTTCAAACATTCATATTTAACTAAACAGTCTATATTTTATCTGTCAACCCTACTCAGCTGAAATGATGGAGGCTCATAGAGATCCAGGAGACGCCTCAGCGCCTCCTCAGCTTTTATTTCTACGTCCTGGACAGCGAGCACGAACCTTCCACTCCCAGTCAGTGGCTAGAATGGAGGATATTCTCTGTTTTAGAGCTTTTTCTACTTGTCATTGTTATTATCTTCCTTATTTTAAAGAGATGTTTATTTTTTCCCAATCTTAATAGCTCATCCAAAAGTATTTCAAAGTTCATTAGAGAAGGGAAAAACAATATGGTTCTGAAAAGTGAAGGAAACCGCCTGGTGTTTAGTAAAGAAGTAGTAGGGAGACTGAAAAAGCCAAACTTAATAAGCAGATCTCTCCAAGGGTATTTTCAGAGCTTGATACCCTCCCACACCTTGAAAATATTATTACATCAAGAATGTAGAACTGCTAACCAAATGTAAGGCTCCCATATGATTCTATCAAACTGAGGATGCTTCTTTACTAAGCAGTGAGCACACTTGCTGTCCCAGGGACCTTGGCAGTTGCAACGTAGGGCTCTTCCCTTTGGGATGGAAACAGCAAGTTTTCCTGTGGTCTACACGCTGGCCCCAAAAATACGACACTCCCAATACTTGTCAACTTTAAGTATTTTTCTACATATCTCCATTTTTCTGTTACTATTTGGACTACATCCTAGACTTGACACTACATAAATTGCATTCAAGAAGCTATTTTTAAAAGTTGGTAGGAAACCTTAAATCTATGGCTTGCAGTCCCTGGCTTACTTTCATCCAGGTGCATAAGGGTTTTCAAAAGTAGTCAGGTTAGTTACCCTGTATCACAGCCCCACGCTTGTGTCACAGATATAAAAATGGAACATGATATTTAAGGTTTTAGTTGCCAAATCATCAAGCCTCCCAGACAGAGGCAATAGAGCAAAATGATTACAGAGGCATGGATTTTGATTTGCTCCAGTGTCTTGGGCAAGTCACTTGGCCTCTGTATTTATTTGTACTTATCTGCACTTATCTGTCACTTGGGGGTCATAATTGTACCTGGTCCATGGGTACGCTGTACAAATGATCTGTAAAGTAGTTACAAGAAACCGACACAGAATAAGCACTCCACAGACATTGGCTATTAGCTATTGGAAATAGTTCTCCGTGAAACAGATGACATTATCCATGGATGACTCGGTGGGAGACAGTGAATCACAGAATCACAGCATGTTGAAAGTGACCTAGTTCACACTCTAATTGAAAAGAAGAAAAGTGTGCATGGGTAGAAAATGTCTGAAACTTTACACAACAAAGAGTTCATCATGTTAACTTGGAGGATTAGAATAAATCAGGAAAGGAGGAAAGAAAAACTTGAGTGTAATTCAATTTCTCTATCATTTGTGTTTCTACACTGAGACTCTGAATACACTGGAAGTGCATTTTTTTTTAATGTGGCGGGATAAAGGTTTTCAAGTTTTCCTGATCCATCCGTATTATTATCTCAGAATTGCTGGCATTTCTTGCCATCTTTGGATCTACACCCATGTGAGTCAGTGGGCCATTCTGGACGGAGGAGATAATAGAGCAGAAGTGAAGTGAGAGAAAAGGAGAGACAAGATTTTCTCTTTTCTCTTCAAAGAGGAAAGGTCTTTGGAATGGGAACAACTCACAACCAAACTTTGGGGAAAGGATGTGATGGAAAATGAGACAAACATCCTACCCCTGTGATGAGAAGGATTCCCTGGGCTGGATGGAGGGAGGTCACAGGTGGCTGGACAAGGAAACCAACTAGGGAGAAACACACACAAGTGCAGAGCAAACACCCTGAGGCCACTCAGCCTGACTCCATGCAAACATGTGTCCAGCAGACAGCCCTTCACCTGTGGCTCCCCAGCAAGACAGGTACCTCGGGGGTGCCAACTCATTCTGAGTCCATTATGCCTGGCCATTCATAAACCGCTGTCTAACGTGTGAGGAATAAACTCTCAATGTGTATGAGGAAATTGGGGAAGGAGATTGAAAGGTTACTTAAACGGAAAAAAAAGAAGTTCAGGAAGGCAAGATGGTAGAGAGACAAGAAAAAGACCTTAAAAGATAGAAAGGATTTGCCAAAGAAGAGAAAGCAAAAGAAATGATTCCGAATGGGTTAACCTGCAGCTAGGAAGTTAAGGAAGATTATTGATGGGTGAAGACTATGGAATAAAGTGAATAAAATTTCTCAGAAGTTGCTGAGAATATGGTAAGCAGCATGATTATCAAATTATGAATTGGCTGCAATGGCATTCTAGGGGGACACTAGGAAGCGGAAGCAAACGTTCATGAGATGACAGTGGCAGGTGGAAAGTTGTTTCAGGGGAAGATCAGTCTTGCAGAGGGTGTATCAGAGGAGGGCAAGTGTGAGCAAGCAAGGAAATACTAAGTGTATACGGTTCCTTCACTGAGTGCACCCAGCCCCGCGGTCAGCCTTGAGAACAAGCAGGACTTCAGGTACTGGAGCTACATTTCAGTCATCAAGACTTGAGAAGACACCCTTAACTCAGGTCTTCTCTTCAAACTCCATCTTTCCTTCTTGACCTTCATTTGGCCTCTTCCCTTACCCTCCAGCTGTGGACTGAGGCCACAGAGCAAGATGGGTCACTAGTGTCCTCCATCCCCTGGCGACTGTGGTTCACATCAGTGGAGTACCAAAGGCAATAACCAAGTAACAGACACAAGAGTGTATGAAGAAGAAGAGATTCTGATAAGGCTTTCTGTGACAGTGTGGGCCAAGTCGGCTCTATATGGCTGGTATCACGTGAATTATGAGCAGCCTTAGGGGAGAAGTCCTCAGAAGGCAGAGCCTGGCTCTCGAGAGGCTCTGCGTGCTCACAGCCCACTCCAAGACCTCAGTTACAGCTTCGGCCCCCAATATCTCTCCCTCTGCCTGCTCACAGTTTTTGAAGTCTTCTTTCCTCCACATTTCTCTTGAGAGGTGGAGGAGGAAGATGAGCTTCAGGCCAGCTCAGACTCCCCTGGGATCCCAGCAGGATGCCTATCATTAACCTCCCACCTTCTAGGAAGCTCCTAAGATCTTCACATTTGGGGCAGTTCTCATTTCAGCTGTGCTTCAAATTGCTGGCTGGAGACGGCCTGTTGGAAGGTGGCTAAAAGCAAGTAGCAATCCTTCGGGCACCCTGGCCCTTCTCGACTGTCAGACATCTTCAGGGATATTCTAGGAAATGTTGTTTGTTCTAGAGAAGGGAGGGAAACAATCCAATTGTCCAATAATGCTTGAATGGAATATAAATGATGCTATATGCATGTGATCACATAATATGAAACAGTCAAAAATCAAAGACCTAGATCTATATGGATTCACGTGGATAAATCTTGAAAACATAATATTGATTGAAAGAAAATAAGATAAACAATGTTAGATTGTGATAACAGGTATGTAAGTGTTAAAATATTTAAATCAATTCAACATATTGCTTCTATATATAGAGATGCAAGAAAATAAACTTTATCCAAAGAACACACTATTTACATTTAATATGCTCATTTATCTAGGAGACCCAAAAGAACCCACAGATAAACTAGCAGGAACTAATAAGACGGTTCAACAAGGCACACACATACAAGATCAATAAATTTTAAAAATCAATCAGGCTCCTCTACACTGGCGATTACAAATTAGAAACTATAAAAGAAAATAAGAAAAAAAGAAGATCTAAAAATTGTCACAAGAGCCGTATAAATTATTTAGAGCTAAGCATACGTAGAAGGCAATATAACTAACAAACTGAGTACGAACACTTAAACTCCGCCCAACCCAAGGTTAGGAAAAGACTGTTGTTACTTTATGAGAACAGACCCTCTTCTTAAGGAGCAGATCAGTAAGTGAGAGTGAATCAAAGAAACACAGCATTTGAAAAGTCAGCTAGTCCAAGCCTCTTGATCGCACATACAGAAGCTGAAGCCCAGATAGGTTGAGTTACTTGCTAAAGGGCCCAATGTCCTGACTCAAGGACTAGCATTTTTCACTCAGTCGCAAGACACAATCAAATGCAGTACCTTGGAAAGAGATGGGGAAAAAATGAAGAAATCAATTATATAGTTCCTCATCTTTAAGTACAGAAATAGCCGTGACAAAATTACACGTATTGAGGGAAAATTGAAGTGCAGAGTTTAAAATGTCAATAATCCACAGGGAAACTGGAGACCATTTAAAACATTCATATTAAATCTCTCTAGAAAAGACATTAAAAGATCTCCAATCAAAATGTGAATTTTCTAATAGACATGGTATGATACAATTTATAATAGATATGGTAGGAACCTTTCCCTTTCACGGGAAAGCTTCGGCTGGGAAAAAGGAATTGTTCTTGAAAATGGGGCCTGTGCTATTGCAGACACTGTGCTCAACCTAGGTCCACCGAATGCTCTGATGTCATCACTGAGGTCACAGAATTCCACTGTGAGCCTGGCAACCTTGCAAACATAACAGCCCTGGTGAGCACTAGGCACTACTGCTGGTTCACCAAGTGGTACAAGTTTTTCAGCCATTTAGGAGACTTGACTATTTTTGTTTGTATTGAATCATTTCAACGGATTGCCCAAGAGCCAAGAAGAGCCAACCTGTAGGGAAGAGGAGGAGCTGGACATCTCTTGAGGCATCTTCTAAGGGAGACTTCTAGTTGGTACGATGGAATGGCGACAAAAGAGGAAACATCTGGAAAATGAAGAGTCCCAGGAAACTGCCGAGAACGGAGGAGGTATGTGGGGGGCAACTTGTCTGGGGCACATGGGTTTCTGCCAAACTGAAGCTTCTCTAGGAAGCGGGGGACTGAGAACGTGTCACCTGTGAAGCAGGGAGCGAGAGACCTTGTCTCACTGATGCTGCCGTATCTATCCGGAGGGTCCCTGTGGTGTGAGACGGCACAGAACGGCCAGATGCCCCCTGGGAGATGGGAGGTCAGCTCCGCTGGTCTGAGGACTCTCTCCTGGGGCAGCCGGGCCTGGAGCTTTGTCGGACTCACAGCAGGCTGCATCCTGCTTGCACAGACCTAGAGGTGCAGCTTTTCTCAGTCCCCGATTTCTCTCTTATGCTCTTGGATCTTTCCCTGGGGTCATGAGGTGGGGGATGTGAAGGATGCAAGGATACTGAGAGAGACCCATGAGTTGCTTGGCCTCTTTTACCAAAGTGGAAAGAGAAGCCCCATGAGTTGAAGGCCCTGTTGAAAAATATCTTGACAAGTGGAATGTAATTTGAAAGAAGATTGTTTGTCTAGGGATGGTGTCATATTGAAAGCAAGGAGGTTTTATTCTTTCAACAGGAAGAATTTCCCAAAGGAGATCAAGGGAAGGGAAGGGTTTTCCAGAGACTGAGACCGCATGAGCGGGGGTGAGAAATGGCCTCATGGTCCTGCGGGGAGCTCTGAGAGCCACGGGCCACGTGGTGCCTGCGTGCATTAAATGGAGGCGAGTACCTTGCCCTGGGAGAGGGGTGGTCACCCCAGAGCTCCAGCTAGAGGCCTCTGCCCCAGATTAGAGCCCAGTAGCTCCTACCAGGCCCAGGGCCCTGGAGACTGTAGGATGGGCCCTGGGAATGGAGCTCTAGACAGCAGGCAGATTTCCAGGCAGTGGCTGGGACAGGCTGGGGAAGGCAATGACTGCCCCTGACCATTCAGAATATTTTGCCCTATGTTCCTGTGTGTGTGTGTGTGTGAGTGTGTGTGTGTGTGTGTGTGTGTGTGTGTGGTAGTGCAGAGAAGAGCGAGATGAATGGGGGTAGAGTGCTTACCAGATATAAAGTCTGCGTGGTAAATTTCTTGTCACCCTGCCTGTACCTGGCTGACACTCTGTGTACGTAACAGTGTATACAGAATTCTTGTTAGAGGTGTTTTATGAGACAGTAACTCATACACCCATGTACACCCTGATGCAGCAAAAATATCACACACCCCACATATAACTTCCTTAGTAAACCACACACAGCACATGGAGGTATATACACGCATCCCTCCTATACTACGTTCTCATACAACCCACCTGTATCACAATCCTCTCCTCCAACACCAAATGCTGGAGATGAGATATGTATATAGACACACACACTATATATATAGGACACACACACACACACACACACTATATACATGTATCTCCTCAACTCTTGCACAAACACAACTAACTTCAGCCATCTCTAAATACCTCTATAAGAACCAGTCACGTGTCATACACACCACACTTATAACACATTCTTGAGTAATGCCAGACCCGCTTTGTACAAACCACAGTAAACCACAGTCTCAGTAACCCTTGTCAGGATTGCCAGAGAAAATATGGGCTATCCAGTTCAATTTGAATTCCAGATAAACAACAAGTAATTTTTCAGTATCCGTATGTCCCACATATTGTATGGGCTATACTTACACTAAAACTAAGTCAGGCCAAATACTGCATGGGAATACTTACACTAAAAGATTATTCTGGGTTTATCTGAAACTGAAATGTAACTGGGTGCCTTGTATTCTTGTTCGCTAAGTCTGGCAACCCTTATATACTTACCACCAGCTGATGTATTATATATTTATTGTAGTTTTGTTTAGTGTGTGTCTTCCCCTACTAGAATGTGCAGCGTTACCAAAGACTACAACAATGGAAGAGTGCCGGATACACAGGAGTAGCTGCTTACTGAATCTTGGTGAATGAATGAATGAACACACACCATAAATACAAGCCACACCATGTAATGAGGAAACGTTACATGTCCCAGAATTCCTGACTTGTGAACAGAAACCATGCACACAAAGGCCACAGACACAGATAGACACGTCTGCACTGTGCTCCCCATGCCAACCCCACACTTACCACAGACTTAACTGATACACATCACTCACTCTTCCCACACACTCACAGTCACCACCGAGGCCTACATTACCAACTAGACAGTGAGAGAATAAGTATTGATTGGAATTAAATCCTGGAGGATCCACTGGGAACCACACTCTCAACTGTGTGTATTCACTGCACCTGACACGTGTCACACACTCAGTAAATATTTGTGGACAGAGGACTGATGAACCCACCCTGAGCCTTTCATTCCTCCCTCAGGACTCTCGAAGTCACAAGAGGATCCCCCTCGGCTTGGATCCACTGTGGTGGCCCAAGGCTGCAGCCCAGGGGCAGTGGAGGTCTCCTCTGCCTCTAAATACTTCTTCTGTACTTCTACTCTGCGCAAGCTCAGCTACGCTGGTAAGGGCGTGGGGCTCCTCAGGTGACGGGGTGCTTGGCTGTGAAGCAGGAGGCACACAGATCCCAGGGAGGCTGAGAGGAAATTCAGGGTCATCAGAGGTGATGAGGGCTCTGTGGAGGAGCCTGGGCAGGATGGCTGAGCTGTTCCGAGGGCGTGGATGCCAGCTGAGTCTGGGGGTGTGTGTGTGAATACTGCTACTACCATGGTGGGGAAGTCAAGGAGCAGGGGCCGGAAAGGTCTGGGCTTGAGGTGGAGGGAAGAGGGACCAGATTAAGCATCTTCAGAGGAAAATGTAGGCTTTGTCTTTGCCTTTGCTTCCAGAGAAGGACAGAGTTCTGCATCATACACCTCCAGCCTGAGAGCAGGACCATCCAGCTCAGGTGCACACAGCTCACACATACACGCGCCCTCCAGGCACAGCCCTTCTCAGTGCACATCAACCCCAAGCACGTGCTCCACAGTACTCTCCTGCACCACAGCCCCATTCCACAAGGAATGCACCACCGATATTCCCAAACTCACACTCCTCATCGTACACGCATCCAGCCGCATCCCTCACATACTACAGCCCTCACCACCATACTCCACACCCCTGTATACAGACACCGCTCCAGTATACCCCCCCACGCACATGAAAAGCCCACAGATGACACCACATACACCACTCCGTCCTACGGCCAACGGACACCAAGCTCACGACATTGCTATGTCGTGCCAATGTCCCTCTCTCGTCTACCACACCTGCTCCCTCAGCTTCCGGCATGGCCCATGCATGTTATTATGATTTTAATTTCCTTTTTCAGGAATCCGGAGATTTCATCGAGACACTGCCCAGCCTAGACCACCCCTAGCCCAGGATCAGGAAGAAGGAGAGACCGCTTCCCCATCACACTGTGTCTCCTCCTCACCCTCTTCACCCTGTAAGAACTATCTGCACCCAGACAAAGAGGAAAGGGGCATGAAAATATACTACATGCAGGTACAAGTGAACAAGGGTGTCGCTGTCTCCTGGAAGACAAAGAAACCCTTGGAGTTGCCTGAAAAGCAGCTGAGGATAGAAGAAGTGACCCTTCCTGAGGATGTGTGCGCAGTAGCCACTGACCCCTCTTCTGATGTGTCCACCGAAAGCCTCCTGTCTGACAGTGAGCCCACTGGGGAGGAGAGAGTATGAGGAAAGGGCAGAGCCAGGCAGCCCATCAGGGCCACCTGCCGTCGAGGAGAGACCCAGCGCCAAGACAGCGGACTGGATGCTGACCATGGAGACCGGCTTCAGGTGCATGGCCTGCTGCCGGGTCTTCCCCACCTTGGAGATCCTCCAGCAGCACGTGAAGGGCGGCGTCCTGCAGGGCTTCAGCTGCCGTGCCTTTCATCTCACCATGGCCCAGCGGATGGGCAATGTGGAATCCGAGAGCACCCCTGAGGAAGAGGACGAGGAGGAGGAGGAGGAGAACGAGGAGGAGGAGGAGGGGGAGGACGAGGAGGAGAAGGAGGTAGAGAAGCAAGAAGAAAAGGAGAATGAGGGAGAGCAGCCCACGGGGGAAGGCCCCAGCCCAAAGAGACCCCGCAGGCAGGGTCTTTTCTCTCCTTTGAGTTCCAAACAGCAACTGAGATTCATGGGACAGAAGATCCTGGAAGACGGTGTGGCCGTCCCTTGGAAGAGGTAAGGCTTGAGGCTGGCAGTCTTCTGAGCCTATGTCACGAGGGCCCAGAGGAGTCTAAGGGAAGGGGCCGCACACATGTGCTGGTTTACCTAATGGCTCTGCAGTTGCATCAAATGGGACACACCCAGCACTAACAAAGGCATTGACCTCTGTTGACGTAAACAAGAAGGTGGAGCCTTTTCCTAGGAGTTTTCTCAGGGTCTGCACGATGGACCTCAACTCTTAGAGGACGTACTGCCAGCAGCTCCTTCTCAGCAGAGAGAGCCAGGAGTGGTCTCAAGAGAGGACAGGGGCCCTTGCAGGACCAGAACTTTGAGGTCTGAGAGCCTTGGGCCTGAGCCGAGATCTCACCCGGACCACTGGACCTAGCCTTCTGTGACAAAGGGGAATATGAAAGAGAGTCACGTGGAAATGAGGTTCCCCGAGATATGGAAATGTTCCAGAACCTTCGTTGCGTGGTAGTTGATCTGGAGCCAAGCTCACTGTGGTGTGTGTGGCTCTGAGCATTAAGGCAATGCTGGAGGGTAACCCTGACCAGCAGAGCTTGGAGTGCTTCTTGTCTCTTCCTGTCCTACCTCATTTGTTTTATCCCTTCCAGGGAGAAGAAAGGACCCTCGGGAGAGTAGCAGACAGAATGCCGTGGTCTGAAGGAGGATGAAGGGACCGGCACTCAGTCTAACATCATATGACAATAGAAGCGTCCTATGCAATAAAGGGCATTTTCCAAACCTTTCCTGGAGCTTTTATTTAATGACATTTTTCTATCTATGCATCTATCTGTCATCTACATCTGTATCTTTCAAGGTTTGTGAACAAGCTTTCACATAAGCACTAGAGACGTCCGCCAGCATTTTCCAGAAGAGGCCTGCAAATTGCTGGGGACTCCTGACAAATAGGGAACGGCCACAACCCCTGCCACACAGACTATGCGCGTGGCCCTCCTGACGTACTCCCACTCTCTCTCTGAATTTCCCAACGTCTGAGATGAGGGTGCTGGCTGGAGGCAATGATCACGTGCAGGCTGAATCTTCTCCAGATTCTGATTCTCTTCCTGGGCATATCGTCCTTAAGCACAGTCTCCATGTCCCTGGCCACACTGATCTCTCTCCTTCAGTCCTTCCCTCCCTCCCTCTCCTGCCTCCCAGTGCAGAGAATACTTATTTGCATTTGAGACGACATTTATTTTTGGTTCACAGAATTCTCACCTGTTCTACTGTGGCCTCCGTTGTGAACATTCCAAAGCTGAGACTTTTCTGTTTTTCTCCCTCATTTCTGCTGAGTCTTTACCTTCCTAATGCAGTGAACTCACAGTGCCTAGCTGACTGGATGGGGAAAAAGATCCAGGGAGCAAAGAGAAATAATAAAAGAATATATCAGTTAATTTTTCATAGTGTTATCCAACTACATATTTTTAAAATTTTGGAATAATATTAGGAATCTTCTCTTTATAAAAAACTGAATTCTCGGGCTTCCCTGGTGGAGCAGTGGTTAAGAATATGCCTGCGAATGCAGGGGTCATGGGTTCGAGCCCTGGTCTGGGAAGATCCCACGTGCCACGGAGTAACTAAGCCCGCGTGCCACAACTACTGAGCCTGCGCACTAGAGCCCGTGTGCCACATCAACCGAGCCCACGTGCCACAACTACGGAAGCCTGCGTGCCTAGAGACCATGCTCCGCAACAACAGAAGCCACTGCAATGAGAAGCCCGTGCACCACAGCCAAGAGGAGCCCCCGCTCACTGCAACTAGAGAACGCCCGCTAGCAGCAACAAAGACCCAATGCAGCCCCAAATAAATTAATTAATTTTTAAAAATTGAATTAGTTTCAAGGGTACAATGTATAAAAGTACAATAAAAGCCCCCCTTCATAACCCCCCAACCCCACTCTCAAGATGGAATTGATATGCTGTGATACAATTTATAGTCGTAGTACTACTCCTCCTCCCACCACATCCGAAATCCTCTGAGCCAGGTGCAGCAGCTTCCTTTCACAATGCTAGGACCCGCCACAAGACACATGATAATCCCTTTGGACATTTCAAGGAGCGGCACCAAGGGAACAGTACCGGGGAAATGCCACTGACAGCTCAGAATATCCATGGCATTTCTAGGGCCTCGGCACTGCTCTCGCTCTGGGAATGAAGGTCCAAAAAGCACATCGGAGAATGTTCATAGTTGTAAACAAGCTCCACCTTTGAAACACAATCTACATAGAACCACATATACAAGCCTGCACGATGGATGAAGCCAAGGTCTCCTCCATGATTTCCCTTCTGACCACCTTATTGTCTCCTCAACCATAAAAGGTGAACTTGAAACTCAGGACCTTGCCTTGTCACCAGAAACATCCAAACTTGGATCAGTCTTTCTAAGACCAGATACTTGCTCTCTGAACTATTAGAGACTTGTCACATACACACAGGTAAAACAGGATTATTTCTATCTACCTGGGGACTTGGAGTCTTTCACATTGCTCCTGTTAAAACTCTCACAACAGCAAAACTTTACCTACAAAGGTTTCAAGCTATGACACTCCCAACTTCCACAAACCTCCTCAGCTCTTGTGAGTCACATGCAGCCAATTCCAGGAATTGGAAACATGGTTGTGAGGATGAAACTGACTTTGGGGCTCCCCTTGGATATGGTCTTCCAGACTTACCAAAAGGCCATTAAGAGGAAGGTTTACCCCACCTCAGGGAAACCCGAGGCAGTACTTGCAGTCAAGGGCTGGCCATGGCTTCTGAGCTACATCCAAAAAGAATTTCATACTGTACCTGGATCTGCTGAAGCCATTTCTGACTGTCCGAGAGCCAGCCTGTACCGTTCCTCAACTGCCTCCATTGTGGATCATCAGTAGGGCTGTCAGATTTAGGACATAAAAATACAGGATACCCAGTTAAACTTGAACTTCACATGAATAATAAGTCATTATTTTTAGTATAAGTAGATCCTATGAACTATTTGGGGCATACTTATCTTCAAAATGTACTCGTTGTTTTTCAAACATTCATATTTAACTAAACAGTCTATATTTTATCTGTCAACCCTACTCAGCAGAAATGATGGAGGCTCATAGAGATCCAGGAGACGCCTCAGCGCCTCCTCAGCTTTTATTTCTACGTCCTGGACAGCGAGCACGAACCTTCCACTCCCAGTCAGTGGCTAGAATGGAGGATATTCTCTGTTTTAGAGCTTTTTCTACTTGTCATTGTTATTATCTTCCTTATTTTAAAGAGATGTTTATGTTTTCCCAATCTTAATAGCTCATCCAAAAGTATTTCAAAGTTCATTAGAGAAGGGAAAAACAATATGGTTCTGAAAAGTGAAGGAAACCGCCTGGTGTTTAGTAAAGAAGTAGTAGGGAGACTGAAAAAGCCAAACTTAATAAGCAGATCTCTCCAAGGGTATTTTCAGAGCTTGATACACTCCCACACCCTGAAAATATTATTACATCAAGAATGTAGAACTGCTAACCAAATGTAAGGCTCCCATATGATTCTATCAAACTGAGGATGCTTCTTTACTAAGCAGTGAGCACACTTGTTGTCCCAGGGACCTTGGCAGTTGCAACGTAGGGCTCTTCCCTTTGGGATGGAAACAGCAAGTTTTCCTGTGGTCTACACGCTGGCCCCAAAAATACTACACTCCCAATACTTGTCAACTTTAAGTATTTTTCTACGTATCTCCATTTTTCTGTTACTATTTGGACTACATCCTAGACTTGACACTACATAAATTGCATTCAAGAAGCTATTTTTAAAAGTTGGTAGGAAACCTTAAATCTATGGCTTGCAGTCCCTGGCTTACTTTCATCCAGGTGCATAAGGGTTTTCAAAAGTAGTCAGGTTAGTTACCCTGTATCACAGCCCCACGCTTGTGTCACAGATATAAAAATGGAACATGACATTTAAGGTTTTAGTTGCCAAATCATCAAGCCTCCCAGACAGAGGCAATAGAGCAAAATGATTACAGAGGCATGGATTTTGATTTGCTCCAGTGTCTTGGGCAAGTCACTTGGCCTCTGTATTTATTTGTACTTATCTGCACTTATCTGTCACTTGGGGGTCATAATTGTACCTGGTCCATGGGTACGCTGTACAAATGATCTGTAAAGTAGTTACAAGAAACCGACACAGAGTAAGCACTCCACAGACATTGGCTATTAGCTATTGGAAATATTTCTCCGTGAAACAGATGACATTATCTGTGGATGACTCGGTGGGAGACAGTGAATCACAGAATCACAGCATGTTGAAAGTGACCTAGTTCACACTCTAATGTGAAAAGAAGAAAAGTGTGCATGGGTAGAAAATGTCTGAAACTTTACACAACAAAGAGTTCATCATGTTAACTTGGAGGATTAGAATAAATCAGGAAAGGAGGAAAGAAAAACTTGAGTGTAATTCAATTTCTCTATCATTTGTGTTTCTACACTGAGACTCTGAATACACTGGAAGTGCAATTTTTTTTAATGTGGCGGGATAAAGGTTTTCAAGTTTTCCTGATCCATCCGTATTATTATCTCAGAATTGCTGGCATTTCTTGCCATCTTTGGATCTACACCCATGTGAGTCAGTGGGCCATTCTGGACGGAGGAGATAATAGAGCAGAAGTGAAGTGAGAGAAAAGGAGAGACAAGATTTTCTCTTTTCTCTTCAAAGAGGAAAGGTCTTTGGAATGGGAACAACTCACAACCAAACTTTGGGGAAAGGATGTGATGGAAAATGAGACAAACATCCTACCCCTGTGATGAGAAGGATTCCCTGGGCTGGATGGAGGGAGGTCACAGGTGGCTGGACAAGGAAACCAACTAGGGAGAAACACACACAAGTGCAGAGCAAACACCCTGAGGCCACTCAGCCTGACTCCATGCAAACATGTGTCCAGCAGACAGCCCTTCACCTGTGGCTCCCCAGCAAGACAGGTACCTCGGGGGTGCCAACTCATTCTGAGTCCATTATGCCTGGCCATTCATAAACCGCTGTCTAACGTGTGAGGAATAAACTCTCAATGTGTATGAGGAAATTGGGGAAGGAGATTGAAAGGTTACTTAAACGGAAAAAAAAGAAGTTCAGGAAGGCAAGATGGTAGAGAGACAAGAAAAAGACCTTAAAAGATAGAAAGGATTTGCCAAAGAAGAGAAAGCAAAAGAAATGATTCCGAATGGGTTAACCTGCAGCTAGGAAGTTAAGGAAGATTATTGATGGGTGAAGACTATGGAATAAAGTGAATAAAATTTCTCAGAAGTTGCTGAGAATATGGTAAGCAGCATGATTATCAAATTATGAATTGGCTGCAATGGCATTCTAGGGGGACACTAGGAAGCGGAAGCAAACGTTCATGAGATGACAGTGGCAGGTGGAAAGTTGTTTCAGGGGAAGATCAGTCTTGCAGAGGGTGTATCAGAGGAGGGCAAGTGTGAGCAAGCAAGGAAATATTAAGTGTATACGGTTCCTTCACTGAGTGCACCCAGCCCCGCGGTCAGCCTTGAGAACAAGCAGGACTTCAGGTACTGGAGCTACATTTCAGTCATCAAGACTTGAGAAGACACCCTTAACTCAGGTCTTCTCTTCAAACTCCATCTTTCCTTCTTGACCTTCATTTGGCCTCTTCCCTTACCCTCCAGCTGTGGACTGAGGCCACAGAGCAAGATGGGTCACTAGTGTCCTCCATCCCCTGGCGACTGTGGTTCACATCAGTGGAGTACCAAAGGCAATAACCAAGTAACAGACACAAGAGTGTATGAAGAAGAAGAGATTCTGATAAGGCTTTCTGTGACAGTGTGGGCCAAGTCGGCTCTATATGGCTGGTATCCCGTGAATTATGAGCAGCCTTAGGGGAGAAGTCCTCAGAAGGCAGAGCCTGGCTCTCGAGAGGCTCTGCGTCCTCACAGCCCACTCCAAGACCTCAGTTACAGCTTCGGCCCCCAATATCTCTCCCTCTGCCTGCTCACAGTTTTTGAAGTCTTCTTTCCTCCACATTTCTCTTGAGAGGTGGAGGAGGAAGATGAGCTTCAGGCCAGCTCAGACTCCCCTGGGATCCCAGCAGGATGCCTATCATTAACCTCCCACCTTCTAGGAAGCTCCTAAGATCTTCACATTTGGGGCAGTTCTCATTTCAGCTGTGCTTCAAATTGCTGGCTGGAGACGGCCTGTTGGAAGGTGGCTAAAAGCAAGTAGCAATCCTTCGGGCAGCCTGGCCCTTCTCGACTGTCAGACATCTTCAGGGATATTCTAGGAAATGTTGTTTGTTCTAGAGAAGGGAGGGAAACAATCCAATTGTCCAATAATGCTTGAATGGAATATAAATGATGCTATATGCATGTGATCACATAATATGAAACAGTCAAAAATCAAAGACCTAGATCTATATGGATTCACGTGGATAAATCTTGAAAACATAATATTGATTGAAAGAAAATAAGATAAACAATGTTAGATTGTGATAACAGGTATGTAAGTGTTAAAATATTTAAATCAATTCAACATATTGCTTCTATATATAGAGATTCAAGAAAATAAACTTTATCCAAAGAACACACTATTTACATTTAATATGCTCATTTATCTAGGAGACCCAAAAGAACCCACAGATAAACTAGCAGGAACTAATAAGACGGTTCAACAAGGCACACACATACAAGATCAATAAATTTTAAAAGTCAATCAGGCTCCTCTACACTGGCGATAACAAATTAGAAACTATAAAAGAAAATAAGAAAAAAAGAAGATCTAAAAATTGTCACAAGAGCCGTATAAATTATTTAGAGCTAAGCATACGTAGAAGGCAATATAACTAACAAATTGAGTATGAACAGTTAAACTCCGCCCAACCCAAGGTTAGGAAAAGACTGTTGTTACTTTATGAGAACAGACCCTCTTCTTAAGGAGCAGATCAGTAAGTGAGAGTGAATCAAAGAAACACAGCATTTGAAAAGTCAGCTAGTCCAAGCCTCTTGATCGCACATACAGAAGCTGAAGCCCAGATAGGTTGAGTTACTTGCTAAAGGGCCCAATGTCCTGACTCAAGGACTAGCATTTTTCACTCAGTCGCAAGACACAATCAAATGCAGTACCTTGGAAAGAGATGGGGAAAAAATGAAGAAATCAATTATATAGTTCCTCATCTTTAAGTACAGAAATAGCCGTGACAAAATTACACGTATTGAGGGAAAATTGAAGTGCAGAGTTTAAACTGTCAATAATCCACAGGGAAACTGGAGACCATTTAAAACATTCATATTAAATCTCTCTAGAAAAGACATTAAAAGATCTCCAATCAAAATGTGAATTTTATAATAGACATGGTATGATACAATTCATAATAGATATGGTAGGAACCTTTCCCTTTCACGGGAAAGCTTCGGCTGGGAAAAAGGAATTGTTCTTGAAAATGGGGCCTGTGCTATTGCAGACACTGTGCTCAACCTAGGTCCACCGAATGCTCTGATGTCATCACTGAGGTCACAGAATTCCACTGTGAGCCTGGCAACCTTGCAAACATAACAGCCCTGGTGAGCACTAGGCACTACTGCTGGTTCACTAAGTGGTACAAGTTTTTCAGCCATTTAGGAGACTTGACTATTTTTGTTTGTATTGAATCATTTCAACGGATTGCCCAAGAGCCAAGAAGGGCCAACCTGTAGGGAAGAGGAGGAGTTGGACATCTCTTGAGGCATCTTCTAAGGGAGACTTCTAGTTGGTACGATGGAATGGCGACAAAAGAGGAAACATCTGGAAAATGAAGAGTCCCAGGAAACTGCCGAGAACGGAGGAGGTATGTGGGGGGCAACTTGTCTGGGGCACATGGGTTTCTGCCAAACTGAAGCTTCTCTAGGAAGCGGGGGACTGAGAACGTGTCACCTGTGAAGCAGGGAGTGAGAGACCTTGTCTCACTGATGCTGCCGTATCTATGCGGAGGGTCCCTGTGGTGTGAGACGGCACAGAACGGCCAGATGCCCCCTGGGAGATGGGAGGTCAGCTCCGCTGGTCTGAGGACTCTCTCCTGGGGCAGCCGGGCCTGGAGCTTTGTCGGACTCACAGCAGGCTGCATCCTGCTTGCACAGACCTAGAGGTGCAGCTTTTCTCAGTCCCCGATTTCTCTCTTATGCTCTTGGATCTTTCCCTGGGGTCATGAGGTGGGGGATGTGAAGGATGCAAGGATACTGAGAGAGACCCATGAGTTGCTTGGCCTCTTTTACCAAAGTGGAAAGAGAAGCCCCATGAGTTGAAGGCCCTGTTGAAAAATATCTTGACAAGTGGAATGTAATTTGAAAGAAGATTGTTTGTCTAGGGATGGTGTCATATTGAAAGCAAGGAGGATTTATTCCTTCAACAGGAAGAATTTCCCAAAGGAGATCAAGGGAAGGGAAGGGTTTTCCAGAGACTGAGACCGCGTGAGCGGGGGTGAGAAATGGCCTCAGGGTCCTGCGGGGAGCTCTGAGAGCCACGGGCCACGTGGTGCCTGCGTGCATTAAATGGAGGCGAGTAGCTTGCCCTGGGAGAGGGGTGGTCACCCCAGAGCTCCAGCTAGAGGCCTCTGCCCCAGATTAGAGCCCAGTAGCTCCTACCAGGCCCAGGGCCCTGGAGACTGTAGGATGGGCCCTGGGAATGGAGCTCTAGACAGCAGGCAGATTTCCAGGCAGTGGCTGGGACAGGCTGGGGAAGGCAATGACTGCCCCTGACCATTCAGAATATTTTGCCCTATGTTCCTGTGTGTGTCTGTGTGTGTGAGTGTGTGTGTGTGTGTGTGTGTTTGTGTGTGTGTGTGTGGTAGTGCAGAGAAGAGCGAGATGAATGGGGGTAGAGTGCTTACCAGATATAAAGTCTGCGTGGTAAAGTTCTTGTCACCCTGCCTGGACCTGGCTGACACTCTGTGTACGTAAGAGTGTATACAGAATTCTTCTTAGGGGTGTTTTATGAGACAGTAACTCATACACCCATGTACACTCTGATGCAGCAAAAATATCACACACCCCACATATAACTTCCTTAGTAAACCACACAGAGCACATGGAGGTATATACACGCATCCCTCCTATACTACGTTCTCATACAACCCACCTGTATCACAATCCTCTCCTCCAACACCAAACGCTGGAGATGAGATATGTATATAGACACACACACTATATATATAGGACACACACACACACACACACACACACTATATACATGTATCTCCTCAACTCTTGCACAAACACAACTAACTTCAGCCATCTCTAAATACCTCTATAAGAACCAGTCACGTGTCATACACACCACACTTATAACACATTCTTGAGTAATGCCAGACCCGCTTTGTACAAACCACAGTAAACCACAGTCTCAGTAACCCTTGTCAGGATTGCCAGAGAAAATATGGGCTATCCAGTTCAATTTGAATTCCAGATAAACAACAAGTAATTTTTCAGTATCCGTATGTCCCACATATTGTATGGGCTATACTTACACTAAAACTAAGTCAGGCCAAATACTGCATGGGAATACTTACACTAAAAGATTATTCTGGGTTTATCTGAAACTGAAATGTAACTGGGTGCCTTGTATTCTTGTTCGCTAAGTCTGGCAACCCTTATATACTTACCACCAGCTGATGTATTATATATTTATTGTAGTTTTGTTTAGTGTGTGTCTTCCCCTACTAGAATGTGCAGCGTTACCAAAGACTACAACAATGGAAGAGTGCCGGATACACAGGAGTAGCTGCTTACTGAATCTTGGTGAATGAATGAATGAACACACACCATAAATACAAGCCACACCATGTAATGAGGAAACGTTACATGTCCCAGAATTCCTGACTTGTGAACAGAAACCATGCACACAAAGGCCACAGACACAGATAGACACGTCTGCACTGTGCTCCCCATGCCAACCCCACACTTACCACAGACTTAACTGATACACATCACTCACTCTTCCCACACACTCACAGTCACCACCGAGGCCTACATTACCAACTAGACAGTGAGAGAATAAGTATTGATTGGAATTAAATCCTGGAGGATCCACTGGGAACCACACTCTCAACTGTGTGTATTCACTGCACCTGACACGTGTCACACACTCAGTAAATATTTGTGGACAGAGGACTGATGAACCCACCCTGAGCCTTTCATTCCTCCCTCAGGACTCTCGAAGTCACAAGAGGATCCCCCTCGGCTTGGATCCACTGTGGTGGCCCAAGGCTGCAGCCCAGGGGCAGTGGAGGTCTCCTCTGCCTCTAAATACTTCTTCTGTACTTCTACTCTGCGCAAGCTCAGCTACGCTGGTAAGGGCGTGGGGCTCCTCAGGTGACGGGGTGCTTGGCTGTGAAGCAGGAGGCACACAGATCCCAGGGAGGCTGAGAGGAAATCCAGGGTCATCAGAGGTGATGAGGGCTCTGTGGAGGAGCCTGGGCAGGATGGCTGAGCTGTTCCGAGGGCGTGGATGCCAGCTGAGTCTGGGGGTGTGTGTGTGAATACTGCTACTACCATGGTGGGGAAGTCAAGGAGCAGGGGCCGGAAAGGTCTGGGCTTGAGGTGGAGGGAAGAGGGACCAGATTAAGCATCTTCAGAGGAAAATGTAGGCTTTGTCTTTGCCTTTGCTTCCAGAGAAGGACAGAGTTCTGCATCATACACCTCCAGCCTGAGAGCAGGACCATCCAGCTCAGGTGCACACAGCTCACACATACACGCGCCCTCCAGGCACAGCCCTTCTCAGTGCACATCAACCCCAAGCACGTGCTCCACAGTACTCTCCTGCACCACAGCCCCATTCCACAAGGAATGCACCACCGATATTCCCAAACTCACACTCCTCATCGTACACGCATCCAGCCGCATCCCTCACATACTACAGCCCTCACCACCATACTCCACACCCCTGTATACAGACACCGCTCCAGTATACCCCCCCACGCACATGAAAAGCCCACAGATGACACCACATACACCACTCCGTCCTACGGCCAACGGACACCAAGCTCACGACATTGCTATGTCGTGCCAATGTCCCTCTCTCGTCTACCACACCTGCTCCCTCAGCTTCCGGCATGGCCCATGCATGTTATTATGATTTTAATTTCCTTTTTCAGGAATCCGGAGATTTCATCGAGACACTGCCCAGCCTAGACCACCCCTAGCCCAGGATCAGGAAGAAGGAGAGACCGCTTCCCCATCACACTGTGTCTCCTCCTCACCCTCTTCACCCTGTAAGAACTATCTGCACCCAGACAAAGAGGAAAGGGGCATGAAAATATACTACATGCAGGTACAAGTGAACAAGGGTGTCGCTGTCTCCTGGAAGACAAAGAAACCCTTGGAGTTGCCTGAAAAGCAGCTGAGGATAGAAGAAGTGACCCTTCCTGAGGATGTGTGCGCAGTAGCCACTGACCCCTCTTCTGATGTGTCCACCGAAAGCCTCCTGTCTGACAGTGAGCCCACTGGGGAGGAGAGAGTATGAGGAAAGGGCAGAGCCAGGCAGCCCATCAGGGCCACCTGCCGTCGAGGAGAGACCCAGCGCCAAGACAGCGGACTGGATGCTGACCATGGAGACCGGCTTCAGGTGCATGGCCTGCTGCCGGGTCTTCCCCACCTTGGAGATCCTCCAGCAGCACGTGAAGGGCGGCGTCCTGCAGGGCTTCAGCTGCCGTGCCTTTCATCTCACCATGGCCCAGCGGATGGGCAATGTGGAATCCGAGAGCACCCCTGAGGAAGAGGACGAGGAGGAGGAGGAGGAGAACGAGGAGGAGGAGGAGGGGGAGGACGAGGAGGAGAAGGAGGTAGAGAAGCAAGAAGAAAAGGAGAATGAGGGAGAGCAGCCCACGGGGGAAGGCCCCAGCCCAAAGAGACCCCGCAGGCAGGGTCTTTTCTCTCCTTTGAGTTCCAAACAGCAACTGAGATTCATGGGACAGAAGATCCTGGAAGACGGTGTGGCCGTCCCTTGGAAGAGGTAAGGCTTGAGGCTGGCAGTCTTCTGAGCCTATGTCACGAGGGCCCAGAGGAGTCTAAGGGAAGGGGCCGCACACATGTGCTGGTTTACCTAATGGCTCTGCAGTTGCATCAAATGGGACACACCCAGCACTAACAAAGGCATTGACCTCTGTTGACGTAAACAAGAAGGTGGAGCCTTTTCCTAGGAGTTTTCTCAGGGTCTGCACGATGGACCTCAACTCTTAGAGGACGTACTGCCAGCAGCTCCTTCTCGGCAGAGAGAGCCAGGAGTGGTCTCAAGAGAGGACAGGGGCCCTTGCAGGACCAGAACTTTGAGGTCTGAGAGCCTTGGGCCTGAGCCGAGATCTCACCCGGACCACTGGACCTAGCCTTCTGTGACAAAGGGGAATATGAAAGAGAGTCACGTGGAAATGAGGTTCCCCGAGATATGGAAATGTTCCAGAACCTTCGTTGCGTGGTAGTTGATCTGGAGCCAAGCTCACTGTGGTGTGTGTGGCTCTGAGCATTAAGGCAATGCTGGAGGGTAACCCTGACCAGCAGAGCTTGGAGTGCTTCTTGTCTCTTCCTGTCCTACCTCATTTGTTTTATCCCTTCCAGGGAGAAGAAAGGACCCTCGGGAGAGTAGCAGACAGAATGCCGTGGTCTGAAGGAGGATGAAGGGACCGGCACTCAGTCTAACATCATATGACAATAGAAGCGTCCTATGCAATAAAGGGCATTTTCCAAACCTTTCCTGGAGCTTTTATTTAATGACATTTTTCTATCTATGCATCTATCTGTCATCTACATCTGTATCTTTCAAGGTTTGTGAACAAGCTTTCACATAAGCACTAGAGACGTCCGCCAGCATTTTCCAGAAGAGGCCTGCAAATTGCTGGGGACTCCTCACAAATAGGGAACGGCCACAACCCCTGCCACACAGACTATGCGTGTGGCCCTCCTGACGTACTCCCACTCTCTCTCTGAATTTCCCAACGTCTGAGATGAGGGTGCTGGCTGGAGGCAATGATCACGTGCAGGCTGAATCTTCTCCTGATTCTGATTCTCTTCCTGGGCATATCGTCCTTAAGCACAGTCTCCATGTCCCTGGCCACACTGATCTCTCTCCTTCAGTCCTTCCCTCCCTCCCTCTCCTGCCTCCCAGTGCAGAGAATACTTATTTGCATTTGAGACGACATTTATTTTTGGTTCACAGAATTCTCACCTGTTCTACTGTGGCCTCCGTTGTGAACATTCCAAAGCTGAGACTTTTCTGTTTTTCTCCCTCATTTCTGCTGAGTCTTTACCTTCCTAATGCAGTGAACTCACAGTGCCTAGCTGACTGGATGGGGAAAAAGATCCAGGGAGCAAAGAGAAATAATAAAAGAATATATCAGTTAATTTTTCATAGTGTTATCCAACTACATATTTTTAAAATTTTGGAATAATATTAGGAATCTTCTCTTTATAAAAAACTGAATTATCGGGCTTCCCTGGTGGAGCAGTGGTTAAGAATATGCCTGCGAATGCAGGGGTCATGGGTTCGAGCCCTGGTCTGGGAAGATCCCACGTGCCACGGAGTAACTAAGCCCGCGTGCCACAACTACTGAGCCTGCGCACTAGAGCCCGTGTGCCACATCAACCGAGCCCACGTGCCACAACTACGGAAGCCTGCGTGCCTAGAGACCATGCTCCGCAACAACAGAAGCCACTGCAATGAGAAGCCCGTGCACCACAGCCAAGAGGAGCCCCCGCTCACTGCAACTAGAGAACGCCCGCTAGCAGCAACAAAGACCCAATGCAGCCCCAAATAAATTAATTAATTTTTAAAAATTGAATTAGTTTCAAGGGTACAATGTATAAAAGTACAATAAAAGCCCCCCTTCATAACACCCCAACCCCACTCTCAAGATGGAATTGATATGCTGTGATACAATTTATAGTCGTAGTACTACTCCTCCTCCCACCACATCCGAAATCCTCTGAGCCAGGTGCAGCAGCTTCCTTTCACAATGCTAGGACCCGCCACAAGACACATGATAATCCCTTTGGACATTTCAAGGAGCGGCACCAAGGGAACAGTACCGGGGAAATGCCACTGACAGCTCAGAATATCCATGGCATTTCTAGGGCCTCGGCACTGCTCTCGCTCTGGGAATGAAGGTCCAAAAAGCACATCGGAGAATGTTCATAGTTGTAAACAAGCTCCACCTTTGAAACACAATCTACATAGAACCACATATACAAGCCTGCACGATGGATGAAGCCAAGGTCTCCTCCATGATTTCCCTTCTGACCACCTTATTGTCTCCTCAACCATAAAAGGTGAACTTGAAACTCAGGACCTTGCCTTGTCACCAGAAACATCCAAACTTGGATCAGTCTTTCTAAGACCAGATACTTGCTCTCTGAACTATTAGAGACTTGTCACATACACACAGGTAAAACAGGATTATTTCTATCTACCTGGGGACTTGGAGTCTTTCACATTGCTCCTGTTAAAACTCTCACAACAGCAAAACTTTACCTACAAAGGTTTCAAGCTATGACACTCCCAACTTCCACAAACCTCCTCAGCTCTTGTGAGTCACATGCAGCCAATTCCAGGAATTGGAAACATGGTTGTGAGGATGAAACTGACTTTGGGGCTCCCCTTGGATATGGTCTTCCAGACTTACCAAAAGGCCATTAAGAGGAAGGTTTACCCCACCTCAGGGAAACCCGAGGCAGTACTTGCAGTCAAGGGCTGGCCATGGCTTCTGAGCTACATCCAAAAAGAATTTCATACTGTACCTGGATCTGCTGAAGCCATTTCTGACTGTCCGAGAGCCAGCCTGTACCGTTCCTCAACTGCCTCCATTGTGGATCATCAGTAGGGCTGTCAGATTTAGGACATAAAAATACAGGATACCCAGTTAAACTTGAACTTCACATGAATAATAAGTCATTATTTTTAGTATAAGTAGATCCTATGAACTATTTGGGGCATACTTATCTTCAAAATGTACTCGTTGTTTTTCAAACATTCATATTTAACTAAACAGTCTATATTTTATCTGTCAACCCTACTCAGCAGAAATGATGGAGGCTCATAGAGATCCAGGAGACGCCTCAGCGCCTCCTCAGCTTTTATTTCTACGTCCTGGACAGCGAGCACGAACCTTCCACTCCCAGTCAGTGGCTAGAATGGAGGATATTCTCTGTTTTAGAGCTTTTTCTACTTGTCATTGTTATTATCTTCCTTATTTTAAAGAGATGTTTATGTTTTCCCAATCTTAATAGCTCATCCAAAAGTATTTCAAAGTTCATTAGAGAAGGGAAAAACAATATGGTTCTGAAAAGTGAAGGAAACCGCCTGGTGTTTAGTAAAGAAGTAGTAGGGAGACTGAAAAAGCCAAACTTAATAAGCAGATCTCTCCAAGGGTATTTTCAGAGCTTGATACACTCCCACACCCTGAAAATATTATTACATCAAGAATGTAGAACTGCTAACCAAATGTAAGGCTCCCATATGATTCTATCAAACTGAGGATGCTTCTTTACTAAGCAGTGAGCACACTTGCTGTCCCAGGGACCTTGGCAGTTGCAACGTAGGGCTCTTCCCTTTGGGATGGAAACAGCAAGTTTTCCTGTGGTCTACACGCTGGCCCCAAAAATACTACACTCCCAATACTTGTCAACTTTAAGTATTTTTCTACGTATCTCCATTTTTCTGTTACTATTTGGACTACATCCTAGACTTGACACTACATAAATTGCATTCAAGAAGCTATTTTTAAAAGTTGGTAGGAAACCTTAAATCTATGGCTTGCAGTCCCTGGCTTACTTTCATCCAGGTGCATAAGGGTTTTCAAAAGTAGTCAGGTTAGTTACCCTGTATCACAGCCCCACGCTTGTGTCACAGATATAAAAATGGAACATGATATTTAAGGTTTTAGTTGCCAAATCATCAAGCCTCCCAGACAGAGGCAATAGAGCAAAATGATTACAGAGGCATGGATTTTGATTTGCTCCAGTGTCTTGGGCAAGTCACTTGGCCTCTGTATTTATTTGTACTTATCTGCACTTATCTGTCACTTGGGGGTCATAATTGTACCTGGTCCATGGGTACGCTGTACAAATGATCTGTAAAGTAGTTACAAGAAACCGACACAGAGTAAGCACTCCACAGACATTGGCTATTAGCTATTGGAAATATTTCTCCGTGAAACAGATGACATTATCTGTGGATGACTCGGTGGGAGACAGTGAATCACAGAATCACAGCATGTTGAAAGTGACCTAGTTCACACTCTAATGTGAAAAGAAGAAAAGTGTGCATGGGTAGAAAATGTCTGAAACTTTACACAACAAAGAGTTCATCATGTTAACTTGGAGGATTAGAATAAATCAGGAAAGGAGGAAAGAAAAACTTGAGTGTAATTCAATTTCTCTATCATTTGTGTTTCTACACTGAGACTCTGAATACACTGGAAGTGCAATTTTTTTTAATGTGGCGGGATAAAGGTTTTCAAGTTTTCCTGATCCATCCGTATTATTATCTCAGAATTGCTGGCATTTCTTGCCATCTTTGGATCTACACCCATGTGAGTCAGTGGGCCATTCTGGACGGAGGAGATAATAGAGCAGAAGTGAAGTGAGAGAAAAGGAGAGACAAGATTTTCTCTTTTCTCTTCAAAGAGGAAAGGTCTTTGGAATGGGAACAACTCACAACCAAACTTTGGGGAAAGGATGTGATGGAAAATGAGACAAACATCCTACCCCTGTGATGAGAAGGATTCCCTGGGCTGGATGGAGGGAGGTCACAGGTGGCTGGACAAGGAAACCAACTAGGGAGAAACACACACAAGTGCAGAGCAAACACCCTGAGGCCACTCAGCCTGACTCCATGCAAACATGTGTCCAGCAGACAGCCCTTCACCTGTGGCTCCCCAGCAAGACAGGTACCTCGGGGGTGCCAACTCATTCTGAGTCCATTATGCCTGGCCATTCATAAACCGCTGTCTAACGTGTGAGGAATAAACTCTCAATGTGTATGAGGAAATTGGGGAAGGAGATTGAAAGGTTACTTAAACGGAAAAAAAAGAAGTTCAGGAAGGCAAGATGGTAGAGAGACAAGAAAAAGACCTTAAAAGATAGAAAGGATTTGCCAAAGAAGAGAAAGCAAAAGAAATGATTCCGAATGGGTTAACCTGCAGCTAGGAAGTTAAGGAAGATTATTGATGGGTGAAGACTATGGAATAAAGTGAATAAAATTTCTCAGAAGTTGCTGAGAATATGGTAAGCAGCATGATTATCAAATTATGAATTGGCTGCAATGGCATTCTAGGGGGACACTAGGAAGGTGAAGCAAATGTTCCTGAGATGACAGTAGCAGGTGGAAAGTTGTTTCAGGGGAAGATCAGTCTTGCAGAGGGTGTATCAGAGGAGGGCAAGTGTGAGCAAGCAAGGAAATACTAAGTGTATACGGTTCCTTCACTGAGTGCACCCAGCCCCGCGGTCAGCCTTGAGAACAAGCAGGACTTCAGGTACTGGAGCTACATTTCAGTCATCAAGACTTGAGAAGACACCCTTAACTCAGGTCTTCTCTTCAAACTCCATCTTTCCTTCTTGACCTTCATTTGGCCTCTTCCCTTACCCTCCAGCTGTGGACTGAGGCCACAGAGCAAGATGGGTCACTAGTGTCCTCCATCCCCTGGCGACTGTGGTTCACATCAGTGGAGTACCAAAGGCAATAACCAAGTAACAGACACAAGAGTGTATGAAGAAGAAGAGATTCTGATAAGGCTTTCTGTGACAGTGTGGGCCAAGTCGGCTCTATATGGCTGGTATCACGTGAATTATGAGCAGCCTTAGGGGAGAAGTCCTCAGAAGGCAGAGCCTGGCTCTCGAGAGGCTCTGCGTCCTCACAGCCCACTCCAAGACCTCAGTTACAGCTTCGGCCCCCAATATCTCTCCCTCTGCCTGCTCACAGTTTTTGAAGTCTTCTTTCCTCCACATTTCTCTTGAGAGGTGGAGGAGGAAGATGAGCTTCAGGCCAGCTCAGACTCCCCTGGGATCCCAGCAGGATGCCTATCATTAACCTCCCACCTTCTAGGAAGCTCCTAAGATCTTCACATTTGGGGCAGTTCTCATTTCAGCTGTGCTTCAAATTGCTGGCTGGAGACGGCCTGTTGGAAGGTGGCTAAAAGCAAGTAGCAATCCTTCGGGCAGCCTGGCCCTTCTCGACTGTCAGACATCTTCAGGGATATTCTAGGAAATGTTGTTTGTTCTAGAGAAGGGAGGGAAACAATCCAATTGTCCAATAATGCTTGAATGGAATATAAATGATGCTATATGCATGTGATCACATAATATGAAACAGTCAAAAATCAAAGACCTAGATCTATATGGATTCACGTGGATAAATCTTGAAAACATAATATTGATTGAAAGAAAATAAGATAAACAATGTTAGATTGTGATAACAGGTATGTAAGTGTTTAAATATTTAAATCAATTCAACATATTGCTTCTATATATAGAGATGCAAGAAAATAAACTTTATCCAAAGAACACACTATTTACATTTAATATGCTCATTTATCTAGGAGACCCAAAAGAACCCACAGATAAACTAGCAGGAACTAATAAGACGGTTCAACAAGGCACACACATACAAGATCAATAAATTTTAAAAGTCAATCAGGCTCCTCTACACTGGCGATAACAAATTAGAAACTATAAAAGAAAATAAGAAAAAAAGAAGATCTAAAAATTGTCACAAGAGCCGTATAAATTATTTAGAGCTAAGCATACGTAGAAGGCAATATAACTAACAAATTGAGTATGAACAGTTAAACTCCGCCCAACCCAAGGTTAGGAAAAGACTGTTGTTACTTTATGAGAACAGACCCTCTTCTTAAGGAGCAGATCAGTAAGTGAGAGTGAATCAAAGAAACACAGCATTTGAAAAGTCAGCTAGTCCAAGCCTCTTGATCGCACATACAGAAGCTGAAGCCCAGATAGGTTGAGTTACTTGCTAAAGGGCCCAATGTCCTGACTCAAGGACTAGCATTTTTCACTCAGTCGCAAGACACAATCAAATGCAGTACCTTGGAAAGAGATGGGGAAAAAATGAAGAAATCAATTATATAGTTCCTCATCTTTAAGTACAGAAATAGCCGTGACAAAATTACACGTATTGAGGGAAAATTGAAGTGCAGAGTTTAAACTGTCAATAATCCACAGGGAAACTGGAGACCATTTAAAACATTCATATTAAATCTCTCTAGAAAAGACATTAAAAGATCTCCAATCAAAATGTGAATTTTATAATAGACATGGTATGATACAATTCATAATAGATATGGTAGGAACCTTTCCCTTTCACGGGAAAGCTTCGGCTGGGAAAAAGGAATTGTTCTTGAAAATGGGGCCTGTGCTATTGCAGACACTGTGCTCAACCTAGGTCCACCGAATGCTCTGATGTCATCACTGAGGTCACAGAATTCCACTGTGAGCCTGGCAACCTTGCAAACATAACAGCCCTGGTGAGCACTAGGCACTACTGCTGGTTCACTAAGTGGTACAAGTTTTTCAGCCATTTAGGAGACTTGACTATTTTTGTTTGTATTGAATCATTTCAACGGATTGCCCAAGAGCCAAGAAGGGCCAACCTGTAGGGAAGAGGAGGAGTTGGACATCTCTTGAGGCATCTTCTAAGGGAGACTTCTAGTTGGTACGATGGAATGGCGACAAAAGAGGAAACATCTGGAAAATGAAGAGTCCCAGGAAACTGCCGAGAACGGAGGAGGTATGTGGGGGGCAACTTGTCTGGGGCACATGGGTTTCTGCCAAACTGAAGCTTCTCTAGGAAGCGGGGGACTGAGAACGTGTCACCTGTGAAGCAGGGAGTGAGAGACCTTGTCTCACTGATGCTGCCGTATCTATGCGGAGGGTCCCTGTGGTGTGAGACGGCACAGAACGGCCAGATGCCCCCTGGGAGATGGGAGGTCAGCTCCGCTGGTCTGAGGACTCTCTCCTGGGGCAGCCGGGCCTGGAGCTTTGTCGGACTCACAGCAGGCTGCATCCTGCTTGCACAGACCTAGAGGTGCAGCTTTTCTCAGTCCCCGATTTCTCTCTTATGCTCTTGGATCTTTCCCTGGGGTCATGAGGTGGGGGATGTGAAGGATGCAAGGATACTGAGAGAGACCCATGAGTTGCTTGGCCTCTTTTACCAAAGTGGAAAGAGAAGCCCCATGAGTTGAAGGCCCTGTTGAAAAATATCTTGACAAGTGGAATGTAATTTGAAAGAAGATTGTTTGTCTAGGGATGGTGTCATATTGAAAGCAAGGAGGATTTATTCCTTCAACAGGAAGAATTTCCCAAAGGAGATCAAGGGAAGGGAAGGGTTTTCCAGAGACTGAGACCGCGTGAGCGGGGGTGAGAAATGGCCTCAGGGTCCTGCGGGGAGCTCTGAGAGCCACGGGCCACGTGGTGCCTGCGTGCATTAAATGGAGGCGAGTAGCTTGCCCTGGGAGAGGGGTGGTCACCCCAGAGCTCCAGCTAGAGGCCTCTGCCCCAGATTAGAGCCCAGTAGCTCCTACCAGGCCCAGGGCCCTGGAGACTGTAGGATGGGCCCTGGGAATGGAGCTCTAGACAGCAGGCAGATTTCCAGGCAGTGGCTGGGACAGGCTGGGGAAGGCAATGACTGCCCCTGACCATTCAGAATATTTTGCCCTATGTTCCTGTGTGTGTCTGTGTGTGTGAGTGTGTGTGTGTGTGTGTGTTTGTGTGTGTGTGTGTGGTAGTGCAGAGAAGAGCGAGATGAATGGGCGTAGAGTGCTTACCAGATATAAAGTCTGCGTGGTAAAGTTCTTGTCACCCTGCCTGGACCTGGCTGACACTCTGTGTACGTAAGAGTGTATACAGAATTCTTCTTAGGGGTGTTTTATGAGACAGTAACTCATACACCCATGTACACTCTGATGCAGCAAAAATATCACACACCCCACATATAACTTCCTTAGTAAACCACACAGAGCACATGGAGGTATATACACGCATCCCTCCTATACTACGTTCTCATACAACCCACCTGTATCACAATCCTCTCCTCCAACACCAAACGCTGGAGATGAGATATGTATATAGACACACACACTATATATATAGGACACACACACACACACACACACACTATATACATGTATCTCCTCAACTCTTGCACAAACACAACTAACTTCAGCCATCTCTAAATACCTCTATAAGAACCAGTCACGTGTCATACACACCACACTTATAACACATTCTTGAGTAATGCCAGACCCGCTTTGTACAAACCACAGTAAACCACAGTCTCAGTAACCCTTGTCAGGATTGCCAGAGAAAATATGGGCTATCCAGTTCAATTTGAATTCCAGATAAACAACAAGTAATTTTTCAGTATCCGTATGTCCCACATATTGTATGGGCTATACTTACACTAAAACTAAGTCAGGCCAAATACTGCATGGGAATACTTACACTAAAAGATTATTCTGGGTTTATCTGAAACTGAAATGTAACTGGGTGCCTTGTATTCTTGTTCGCTAAGTCTGGCAACCCTTATATACTTACCACCAGCTGATGTATTATATATTTATTGTAGTTTTGTTTAGTGTGTGTCTTCCCCTACTAGAATGTGCAGCGTTACCAAAGACTACAACAATGGAAGAGTGCCGGATACACAGGAGTAGCTGCTTACTGAATCTTGGTGAATGAATGAATGAACACACACCATAAATACAAGCCACACCATGTAATGAGGAAACGTTACATGTCCCAGAATTCCTGACTTGTGAACAGAAACCATGCACACAAAGGCCACAGACACAGATAGACACGTCTGCACTGTGCTCCCCATGCCAACCCCACACTTACCACAGACTTAACTGATACACATCACTCACTCTTCCCACACACTCACAGTCACCACCGAGGCCTACATTACCAACTAGACAGTGAGAGAATAAGTATTGATTGGAATTAAATCCTGGAGGATCCACTGGGAACCACACTCTCAACTGTGTGTATTCACTGCACCTGACACGTGTCACACACTCAGTAAATATTTGTGGACAAAGGACTGATGAACCCACCCTGAGCCTTTCATTCCTCCCTCAGGACTCTCGAAGTCACAAGAGGATCCCCCTCGGCTTGGATCCACTGTGGTGGCCCAAGGCTGCAGCCCAGGGGCAGTGGAGGTCTCCTCTGCCTCTAAATACTTCTTCTGTACTTCTACTCTGCGCAAGCTCAGCTACGCTGGTAAGGGCGTGGGGCTCCTCAGGTGACGGGGTGCTTGGCTGTGAAGCAGGAGGCACACAGATCCCAGGGAGGCTGAGAGGAAATCCAGGGTCATCAGAGGTGATGAGGGCTCTGTGGAGGAGCCTGGGCAGGATGGCTGAGCTGTTCCGAGGGCGTGGATGCCAGCTGAGTCTGGGGGTGTGTGTGTGAATACTGCTACTACCATGGTGGGGAAGTCAAGGAGCAGGGGCCGGAAAGGTCTGGGCTTGAGGTGGAGGGAAGAGGGACCAGATTAAGCATCTTCAGAGGAAAATGTAGGCTTTGTCTTTGCCTTTGCTTCCAGAGAAGGACAGAGTTCTGCATCATACACCTCCAGCCTGAGAGCAGGACCATCCAGCTCAGGTGCACACAGCTCACACATACACGCGCCCTCCAGGCACAGCCCTTCTCAGTGCACATCAACCCCAAGCACGTGCTCCACAGTACTCTCCTGCACCACAGCCCCATTCCACAAGGAATGCACCACCGATATTCCCAAACTCACACTCCTCATCGTACACGCATCCAGCCGCATCCCTCACATACTACAGCCCTCACCACCATACTCCACACCCCTGTATACAGACACCGCTCCAGTATACCCCCCCACGCACATGAAAAGCCCACAGATGACACCACATACACCACTCCGTCCTACGGCCAACGGACACCAAGCTCACGACATTGCTATGTCGTGCCAATGTCCCTCTCTCGTCTACCACACCTGCTCCCTCAGCTTCCGGCATGGCCCATGCATGTTATTATGATTTTAATTTCCTTTTTCAGGAATCCGGAGATTTCATCGAGACACTGCCCAGCCTAGACCACCCCTAGCCCAGGATCAGGAAGAAGGAGAGACCGCTTCCCCATCACACTGTGTCTCCTCCTCACCCTCTTCACCCTGTAAGAACTATCTGCACCCAGACAAAGAGGAAAGGGGCATGAAAATATACTACATGCAGGTACAAGTGAACAAGGGTGTCGCTGTCTCCTGGAAGACAAAGAAACCCTTGGAGTTGCCTGAAAAGCAGCTGAGGATAGAAGAAGTGACCCTTCCTGAGGATGTGTGCGCAGTAGCCACTGACCCCTCTTCTGATGTGTCCACCGAAAGCCTCCTGTCTGACAGTGAGCCCACTGGGGAGGAGAAAGAGTATGAGGAAAGGGCAGAGCCAGGCAGCCCATCAGGGCCACCTGCCGTCGAGGAGAGACCCAGCGCCAAGACAGTGGACTGGATGCTGACCTTGGAGACCGGCTTCAGGTGCATGGCCTGCTGCCGGGTCTTCCCCACCTTGGAGATCCTCCAGCAGCACGTGAAGGGCGGCGTCCTGCAGGGCTTCAGCTGCCGTGCCTTTCATCTCACCATGGCCCAGCGGATGGGCAATGTGGAATCCGAGAGCACCCCTGAGGAAGAGGACGAAGAGGAGGAGGAGGAGAACGAGGAGGAGGAGGAGGAGGAGGAGGAGGAGAAGGAGGTAGAGAAGCAAGAAGAAAAGGAGAATGAGGGAGAGCAGCCCACGGGGGAAGGCCCCAGCCCAAAGAGACCCCGCAGGCAGGGTCTTTTCTCTCCTTTGAGTTCCAAACAGCAACTGAGATTCATGGGACAGAAGATCCTGGAAGACGGTGTGGCCGTCCCTTGGAAGAGGTAAGGCCTGAGGCTGGCAGTCTTCTGAGCCTATGTCACGAGGGCCCAGAGGAGTCTAAGGGAAGGGGCCGCACACATGTGCTGGTTTACCTAATGGCTCTGCAGTTGCATCAAATGGGACACACCCAGCACTAACAAAGGCATTGACCTCTGTTGACGTAAAGAAGAAGGTGGAGCCTTTTCCTAGGAGTTTTCTCAGGGTCTGCACGATGGACCTCAACTCTTAGAGGACGTACTGCCAGCAGCTCCTTCTCGGCAGAGAGAGCCAGGAGTGGTCTCAAGAGAGGACAGGGGCCCTTGCAGGACCAGAACTTTGAGGTCTGAGAGCCTTGGGCCTGAGCCGAGATCTCACCCGGACAACTGGACCGAGCCTGCTGTGACAAAGGGGAATATGAAAGAGAGTCACGTGGAAATGAGGTCCCCCGAGATATGGAAATGTTCCAGAACCTTCGTTGCGTGGTAGTTGATCTGGAGCCAAGCTCACTGTGGTGTGTGTGGCTCTGAGCATTAAGGCAATGCTGGAGGGTAACCCTGACCAGCAGAGCTTGGAGTGCTTCTTGTCTCTTCCTGTTCTACCTCATTTGTTTTATCCCTTCCAGGGAGAAGAAAGGACCCTCGGGAGAGTAGCAGACAGAATGCCGTGGTCTGAAGGAGGATGAAGGGACCGGCGCTCAGTCTAACATCATATGACAATAGAAGCGTCCTATGCAATAAAGGGCATTTTCCAAACCTTTCCTGGAGCTTTTATTTAATGACATTTTTCTATCTATGCATCTATCTGTCATCTACATCTGTATCTTTCAAGGTTTGTGAACAAGCTTTCACATAAGCACTAGAGACGTCCGCCAGCATTTTCCAGAAGAGGCCTGCAAATTGCTGGGGACTCCTCACAAATAGGGAACGGCCACAACCCCTGCCACACAGACTATGCGCGTGGCCCTCCTGACGTACTCCCACTCTCTCTCTGAATTTCCCAACGTCTGAGATGAGGGTGCTGGCTGGAGGCAATGATCACGTGCAGGCTGAATCTTCTCCAGATTCTGATTCTCTTCCTGGGCATATCGTCCTTAAGCACAGTCTCCATGTCCCTGGCCACACTGATCTCTCTCCTTCAGTCCTTCCCTCCCTCCCTCTCCTGCCTCCCAGTGCAGAGAATACTTTTTTGCATTTGAGACGACATTTATTTTTGGTTCACAGAATTCTCACCTGTTCTACTGTGGCCTCCGTTGTGAACATTCCAAAGCTGAGACTTTTCTGTTTTTCTCCCTCATTTCTGCTGAGTCTTTACCTTCCTAATGCAGTGAACTCACAGTGCCTAGCTGACTGGATGGGGAAAAAAATCCAGGGAGAAAAGAGAAATAATAAAAGAATATATCAGTTAATTTTTCATAGTGTTATCCAACTACATATTTTTAAAATTTTGGAATAATATTAGGAATCTTCTCTTTATAAAAAACTGAATTATCGGGCTTCCCTGGTGGAGCAGTGGTTAAGAATATGCCTGCGAATGCAGGGGTCATGGGTTCGAGCCCTGGTCTGGGAAGATCCCACGTGCCACGGAGTAACTAAGCCCACACGCCACAAATACGGAGCCTGCGCTCTAGAGCCCGTGTGCCACATCAACCGAGCCCACGTGCCACAACTACGGAAGCCTGCGTGCCTAGAGACCATGCTCCACAACAAGAGAAGCCACTGCAATGAGAAGCCCGTGCACCACAGCCAAGAGGAGCCCCCGCTCACTGCAACTAGAGAACGCCCGCTAGCAGCAACAAAGACCCAATGCAGCCCCAAATAAATTAATTAATTTTTAAAAATTGAATTAGTTTCAAGGGTACAATGTATAAAAGTACAATAAAAGCCCCCCTTCATAACCCCCCAACCCCACTCTCAAGATGGAACCGATATGCTGTGATACAATTTATAGTCGTAGTACTACTCCTCCTCCCACCACATCCGAAATCCTCTGAGCCAGGTGCAGCAGCTTCCTTTCACAATGCTAGGACCCGCCACAAGACACATGATAATCCCTTTGGACATTTCAAGGAGCGGCACCAAGGGAACAGTACCGGGGAAATGCCACTGACAGCTCAGAATATCCATGGCATTTCTAGGGCCTCGGCACTGCTCTCGCTCTGGGAATGAAGGTCCAAAAAGCACATCGGAGAATGTTCATAGTTGTAAACAAGCTCCACCTTTGAAACACAATCTACATAGAACCACATATACAAGCCTGCACGATGGATGAAGCCAAGGTCTCCTCCATGATTTCCCTTCTGACCACCTTATTGTCTCCTCAACCATAAAAGGTGAACTTGAAACTCAGGACCTTGCCTTGTCACCAGAAACATCCAAGCTTGGATCAGTCTTTCTAAGACCAGATACTTGCTCACTGAACTATTAGAGACTTGTCACATACACACAGGTAGAACAGGATTATTTCTATCTAGCTGGGGACTTGGAGTCTTTCACATTGCTCCTGTTAAAACTCTCACAACAGCAAAACTTTACCTACAAAGGGTTCAAGCTATGACACTCCCAACTTCCACAAACCTCCTCAGCTCTTGTGAGTCACATGCAGCCAATTCCAGGAATTGGAAACATGGTTGTGAGGATGAAACTGACTTTGGGGCTCCCCTTGGATATGGTCTTCCAGACTTACCAAAAGGCCATTAAGAGGAAGGTTTACCCCACCTCAGGGAAACCCGAGGCAGTACTTGCAGTCAAGGGCTGGCCATGGCTTCTGAGCTACATCCAAAAAGAATTTCATACTGTACCTGGATCTGCTGAAGCCATTTCTGACTGTCCGAGAGCCAGCCTGTACCGTTCCTCAACTGCCTCCATTGTGGATCATCAGTAGGGCTGTCAGATTTAGGACATAATAATACAGGATACCCAGTTAAACTTGAACTTCACATGAATAATAAGTCATTATTTTTAGTATAAGTAGATCCTATGAACTATTTGGGGCATACTTATCTTCAAAATGTACTCGTTGTTTTTCAAACATTCATATTTAACTAAACAGTCTATATTTTATCTGTCAACCCTACTCAGCAGAAATGATGGAGGCTCATAGAGATCCAGGAGACGCCTCAGCGCCTCCTCAGCTTTTATTTCTACGTCCTGGACAGCGAGCACGAACCTTCCACTCCCAGTCAGTGGCTAGAATGGAGGATATTCTCTGTTTTAGAGCTTTTTCTACTTGTCATTGTTATTATCTTCCTTATTTTAAAGAGATGTTTATTTTTTCCCAATCTTAATAGCTCATCCAAAAGTATTTCAAAGTTCATTAGAGAAGGGAAAAACAATATGGTTCTGAAAAGTGAAGGAAACCACCTGGTGTTTAGTAAAGAAGTAGTAGGGAGACTGAAAAAGCCAAACTTAATAAGCAGATCTCTCCAAGGGTATTTTCAGAGCTTGATACCCTCCCACACCCTGAAAATATTATTACATCAAGAATGTAGAACTGCTAACCAAATGTAAGGCTCCCATATGATTCTATCAAACTGAGGATGCTTCTTTACTAAGCAGTGAGCACACTTGCTGTCCCAGGGACCTTGGCAGTTGCAACGTAGGGCTCTTCCCTTTGGGATGGAAACAGCAAGTTTTCCTGTGGTCTACACGCTGGCCCCAAAAATACTACACTCCCAATACTTGTCAACTTTAAGTATTTTTCTACATATCTCCATTTTTCTGTTACTATTTGGACTACATCCTAGACTTGACACTACATAAATTGCATTCAAGAAGCTATTTTTAAAAGTTGGTAGGAAACCTTAAATCTATGGCTTGCAGTCCCTGGCTTACTTTCATCCAGGTGCATAAGGGTTTTCAAAAGTAGTCAGGTTAGTTACCCTGTATCACAGCCCCACGCTTGTGTCACAGATATAAAAATGGAACATGATATTTAAGGTTTTAGTTGCCAAATCATCAAGCCTCCCAGACAGAGGCAATAGAGCAAAATGATTACAGAGGCATGGATTTTGATTTGCTCCAGTGTCTTGGGCAAGTCACTTGGCCTCTGTATTTATTTGTACTTATCTGCACTTATCTGTCACTTGGGGGTCATAATTGTACCTGGTCCATGGGTACGCTGTACAAATGATCTGTAAAGTAGTTACAAGAAACCGACACAGAATAAGCACTCCACAGACATTGGCTATTAGCTATTGGAAATAGTTCTCCGTGAAACAGATGACATTATCCGTGGATGACTCGGTGGGAGACAGTGAATCACAGAATCACAGCATGTTGAAAGTGACGTAGTTCACACTCTAATTGAAAAGAAGAAAAGTGTGCATGGGTAGAAAATGTCTGAAACTTTACACAACAAAGAGTTCATCATGTTAACTTGGAGGATTAGAATAAATCAGGAAAGGAGGAAAGAAAAACTTGAGTGTCATTCAATTTCTCTATCATTTGTGTTTCTACACTGAGACTCTGAATACACTGGAAGTGCAATTTTTTTTAATGTGGCGGGATAAAGGTTTTCAAGTTTTCCTGATCCATCCGTATTATTATCTCAGAATTGCTGGCATTTCTTGCCATCTTTGGATCTACACCCATGTGAGTCAGTGGGCCATTCTGGACGGAGGAGATAATAGAGCAGAAGTGAAGGGAGAGAAAAGGAGAGACAAGATTTTCTCTTTTCTCTTCAAAGAGGAAAGGTCTTTGGAATGGGAACAACTCACAACCAAACTTTGGGGAAAGGATGTGATGGAAAATGAGACAAACATCCTACCCCTGTGATGAGAAGGATTCCCTGGGCTGGATGGAGGGAGGTCACAGGTGGCTGGACAAGGAAACCAACTAGGGAGAAACACACACAAGTGCAGAGCAAACACCCTGAGGCCACTCAGCCTGACTCCATGCAAACATGTGTCCAGCAGACAGCCCTTCACCTGTGGCTCCCCAGCAAGACAGGTACCTCGGGGGTGCCAACTCATTCTGAGTCCATTATGCCTGGCCATTCATAAACCGCTGTCTAACGTGTGAGGAATAAACTCTCAATGTGTATGAGGAAATTGGGGAAGGAGATTGAAAGGTTACTTAAACGGAAAAAAAAGAAGTTCAGGAAGGCAAGATGGTAGAGAGACAAGAAAAAGACCTTAAAAGATAGAAAGGATTTGCCAAAGAAGAGAAAGCAAAAGAAATGATTCCGAATGGGTTAACCTGCAGCTAGGAAGTTAAGGAAGATTATTGATGGGTGAAGACTATGGAATAAAGTGAAAAAAATTTCTCAGAAGTTGCTGAGAATATGGTAAGCAGCATGATTATCAAATTATGAATTGGCTGCAATGGCATTCTAGGGGGACACTAGGAAGCGGAAGCAAACGTTCATGAGATGACAGTGGCAGGTGGAAAGTTGTTTCAGGGGAAGATCAGTCTTGCAGAGGGTGTATCAGAGGAGGGCAAGTGTGAGCAAGCAAGGAAATACTAAGTGTATACGGTTCCTTCACTGAGTGCACCCAGCCCCGCGGTCAGCCTTGAGAACAAGCAGGACTTCAGGTACTGGAGCTACATTTCAGTCATCAAGACTTGAGAAGACACCCTTAACTCAGGTCTTCTCTTCAAACTCCATCTTTCCTTCTTGACCTTCATTTGGCCTCTTCCCTTACCCTCCAGCTGTGGACTGAGGCCACAGAGCAAGATGGGTCACTAGTGTCCTCCATCCCCTGGCGACTGTGGTTCACATCAGTGGAGTACCAAAGGCAATAACCAAGTAACAGACACAAGAGTGTATGAAGAAGAAGAGATTCTGATAAGGCTTTCTGTGACAGTGTGGGCCAAGTCGGCTCTATATGGCTGGTATCACGTGAATTATGAGCAGCCTTAGGGGAGAAGTCCTCAGAAGGCAGAGCCTGGCTCTCGAGAGGCTCTGCGTGCTCACAGCCCACTCCAAGACCTCAGTTACAGCTTCGGCCCCCAATATCTCTCCCTCTGCCTGCTCACAGTTTTTGAAGTCTTCTTTCCTCCACATTTCTCTTGAGAGGTGGAGGAGGAAGATGAGCTTCAGGCCAGCTCAGACTCCCCTGGGATCCCAGCAGGATGCCTATCATTAACCTCCCACCTTCTAGGAAGCTCCTAAGATCTTCACATTTGGGGCAGTTCTCATTTCAGCTGTGCTTCAAATTGCTGGCTGGAGACGGCCTGTTGGAAGGTGGCTAAAAGCAAGTAGCAATCCTTCGGGCAGCCTGGCCCTTCTCGACTGTCAGACATCTTCAGGGATATTCTAGGAAATGTTGTTTGTTCTAGAGAAGGGAGGGAAACAATCCAATTGTCCAATAATGCTTGAATGGAATATAAATGATGCTATATGCATGTGATCACATAATATCAAACAGTCAAAAATCAAAGACCTAGATCTATATGGATTCACGTGGATAAATCTTGAAAACATAATATTGATTGAAAGAAAATAAGATAAACAATGTTAGATTGTGATAACAGGTATGTAAGGGTTTAAATATCTAAATCAATTCAACATATTGCTTCTATATATAGAGATGCAAGAAAATAAACTTTATCCAAAGAACACACTATTTACATTTAATATGCTCATTTATCTAGGAGACCCAAAAGAACCCACAGATAAACTAGCAGGAACTAATAAGACGGTTCAACAAGGCACACACATACAAGATCAATAAATTTTAAAAGTCAATCAGGCTCCTCTACACTGGCGATAACAAATTAGAAACTATAAAAGAAAATAAGAAAAAAAGAAGATCTAAAAATTGTCACAAGAGCCGTATAAATTATTTAGAGCTAAGCATACGTAGAAGGCAATATAACTAACAAACTGAGTACGAACAGTTAAACTCCGCCCATCCCAAGGTTAGGAAAAGACTGTTGTTACTTTATGAGAACAGACCCTCTTCTTAAGGAGCAGATCAGTAAGTGAGAGTGAATCAAAGAAACACAGCATTTGAAAAGTCAGCTAGTCCAAGCCTCTTGATCGCACATACAGAAGCTGAAGCCCAGATAGGTTGAGTTACTTGCTAAAGGGCCCAATGTCCTGACTCAAGGACTAGCATTTTTCACTCAGTCGCAAGACACAATCAAATGCAGTACCTTGGAAAGAGATGGGGAAAAAATGAAGAAATCAATTATATAGTTCCTCATCTTTAAGTACAGAAATAGCCGTGACAAAATTACACGTATTGAGGGAAAATTGAAGTGCAGAGTTTAAAATGTCAATAATCCACAGGGAAACTGGAGACCATTTAAAACATTCATATTAAATCTCTCTAGAAAAGACATTAAAAGATCTCCAATCAAAATGTGAATTTTATAATAGACATGGTATGATACAATTTATAATAGATATGGTAGGAACCTTTCCCTTTCACGGGAAAGCTTCGGCTGGGAAAAAGGAATTGTTCTTGAAAATGGGGCCTGTGCTATTGCAGACACTGTGCTCAACCTAGGTCCACCGAATGCTCTGATGTCATCACTGAGGTCACAGAATTCCACTGTGAGCCTGGCAACCTTGCAAACATAACAGCCCTGGTGAGCACTAGGCACTACTGCTGGTTCACCAAGTGGTACAAGTTTTTCAGCCATTTAGGAGACTTGACTATTTTTGTTTGTATTGAATCATTTCAACGGATTGCCCAAGAGCCAAGAAGGGCCAACCTGTAGGGAAGAGGAGGAGTTGGACATCTCTTGAGGCATCTTCTAAGGGAGACTTCTAGTTGGTACGATGGAACAGCGACAAAAGAGGAAACATCTGGAAAATGAAGAGTCCCAGGAAACTGCCGAGAACGGAGGAGGTATGTGGGGGGCAACTTGTCTGGGGCACATGGGTTTCTGCCAAACTGAAGCTTCTCTAGGAAGCGGGGGACTGAGAACGTGTCACCTGTGAAGCAGGGAGCGAGAGACCTTGTCTCACTGATGCTGCCGTATCTATCCGGAGGGTCCCTGTGGTGTGAGACGGCACAGAACGGCCAGATGCCCCCTGGGAGATGGGAGGTCAGCTCCGCTGGTCTGAGGACTCTCTCCTGGGGCAGCCGGGCCTGGAGCTTTGTCGGACTCACAGCAGGCTGCATCCTGCTTGCACAGACCTAGAGGTGCAGCTTTTCTCAGTCCCCAATTTCTCTCTTATGCTCTTGGATCTTTCCCTGGGGTCATGAGGTGGGGGATGTGAAGGATGCAAGGATACTGAGAGAGACCCATGAGTTGCTTGGCCTCTTTTACCAAAGTGGAAAGAGAAGCCCCATGAGTTGAAGGCCCTGTTGAAAAATATCTTGACAAGTGGAATGTAATTTGAAAGAAGATTGTTTGTCTAGGGATGGTGTCATATTGAAAGCAAGGAGGATTTATTCCTTCAACAGGAAGAATTTCCCAAAGGAGATCAAGGGAAGGGAAGGGTTTTCCAGAGACTGAGACCGCGTGAGCGGGGGTGAGAAATGGCCTCAGGGTCCTGCGGGGAGCTCTGAGAGCCACGGGCCACGTGGTGCCTGTGTGCATTAAATGTAGGCGAGTAGCTTGCCCTGGGAGAGGGGTGGTCACCCCAGAGCTCCAGCTAGAGGCCTCTGCCCCAGATTAGAGCCCAGTAGCTCCTACCAGGCCCAGGGCCCTGGAGACTGTAGGATGGGCCCTGGGAATGGAGCTCTAGACAGCAGGCAGATTTCCAGGCAGTGGCTGGGACAGGCTGGGGAAGGCAATGACTGCCCCTGACCATTCAGAATATTTTGCCCTATGTTCCTGTGTGTGTGTGTGTGTGTGTGTGTGTGTGTGTGTGTGTGTGTGTGTGGTAGTGCAGAGAAGAGCGAGATGAATGGGGGTAGAGTGCTTACCGGATATAAAGTCTGCGTGGTAAATTTCTTGTCACCCTGCCTGTACCTGGCTGACACTCTGTGTACGTAAGAGTGTATACAGAATTCTTGTTAGGGGTGTTTTATGAGACAGTAACTCATACACCCATGTACACTCTGATGCAGCAAAAATATCACACACCCCACATATAACTTCCTTAGTAAACCACACACAGCACATGGAGGTATATACACGCATCCCTCCTATACTACGTTCTCATACAACCCACCTGTATCACAATCCTCTCCTCCAACACCAAACGCTGGAGATGAGATATGTATATAGACACACACACTATATATATAGGACACACACACACACACACACACACACTATATACATGTATCTCCTCAACTCTTGCACAAACACAACTAACTTCAGCCATCTCTAAATACCTCTATAAGAACCAGTCACGTGTCATACACACCACACTTATAACACATTCTTGAGTAATGCCAGACCCGCTTTGTACAAACCACAGTAAACCACAGTCTCAGTAACCCTTGTCAGGATTGCCAGAGAAAATATGGGCTATCCAGTTCAATTTGAATTCCAGATAAACAACAAGTAATTTTTCAGTATCCGTATGTCCCACATATTGTATGGGCTATACTTACACTAAAACTAAGTCAGGCCAAATACTGCATGGGAATACTTACACTAAAAGATTATTCTGGGTTTATCTGAAACTGAAATGTAACTGGGTGCCTTGTATTCTTGTTCGCTAAGTCTGGCAACCCTTATATACTTACCACCAGCTGATGTATTATATATTTATTGTAGTTTTGTTTAGTGTGTGTCTTCCCCTACTAGAATGTGCAGCGTTACCAAAGACTACAACAATGGAAGAGTGCCGGATACACAGGAGTAGCTGCTTACTGAATCTTGGTGAATGAATGAATGAACACACACCATAAATACAAGCCACACCATGTAATGAGGAAACGTTACATGTCCCAGAATTCCTGACTTGTGAACAGAAACCATGCACACAAAGGCCACAGACACAGATAGACACGTCTGCACTGTGCTCCCCATGCCAACCCCACACTTACCACAGACTTAACTGATACACATCACTCACTCTTCCCACACACTCACAGTCACCACCGAGGCCTACATTACCAACTAGACAGTGAGAGAATAAGTATTGATTGGAATTAAATCCTGGAGGATCCACTGGGAACCACACTCTCAACTGTGTGTATTCACTGCACCTGACACGTGTCACACACTCAGTAAATATTTGTGGACAGAGGACTGATGAACCCACCCTGAGCCTTTCATTCCTCCCTCAGGACTCTCGAAGTCACAAGAGGATCCCCCTCGGCTTGGATCCACTGTGGTGGCCCAAGGCTGCAGCCCAGGGGCAGTGGAGGTCTCCTCTGCCTCTAAATACTTCTTCTGTACTTCTACTCTGCGCAAGCTCAGCTACGCTGGTAAGGGCGTGGGGCTCCTCAGGTGACGGGGTGCTTGGCTGTGAAGCAGGAGGCACACAGATCCCAGGGAGGCTGAGAGGAAATCCAGGGTCATCAGAGGTGATGAGGGCTCTGTGGAGGAGCCTGGGCAGGATGGCTGAGCTGTTCCGAGGGCGTGGATGCCAGCTGAGTCTGGGGGTGTGTGTGTGAATACTGCTACTACCATGGTGGGGAAGTCAAGGAGCAGGGGCCGGAAAGGTCTGGGCTTGAGGTGGAGGGAAGAGGGACCAGATTAAGCATCTTCAGAGGAAAATGTAGGCTTTGTCTTTGCCTTTGCTTCCAGAGAAGGACAGAGTTCTGCATCATACACCTCCAGCCTGAGAGCAGGACCATCCAGCTCAGGTGCACACAGCTCACACATACACGCGCCCTCCAGGCACAGCCCTTCTCAGTGCACATCAACCCCAAGCACGTGCTCCACAGTACTCTCCTGCACCACAGCCCCATTCCACAAGGAATGCACCACCGATATTCCCAAACTCACACTCCTCATCGTACACGCATCCAGCCGCATCCCTCACATACTACAGCCCTCACCACCATACTCCACACCCCTGTATACAGACACCGCTCCAGTATACCCCCCCACGCACATGAAAAGCCCACAGATGACACCACATACACCACTCCGTCCTACGGCCAACGGACACCAAGCTCACGACATTGCTATGTCGTGCCAATGTCCCTCTCTCGTCTACCACACCTGCTCCCTCAGCTTCCGGCATGGCCCATGCATGTTATTATGATTTTAATTTCCTTTTTCAGGAATCCGGAGATTTCATCGAGACACTGCCCAGCCTAGACCACCCCTAGCCCAGGATCAGGAAGAAGGAGAGACCGCTTCCCCATCACACTGTGTCTCCTCCTCACCCTCTTCACCCTGTAAGAACTATCTGCACCCAGACAAAGAGGAAAGGGGCATGAAAATATACTACATGCAGGTACAAGTGAACAAGGGTGTCGCTGTCTCCTGGAAGACAAAGAAACCCTTGGAGTTGCCTGAAAAGCAGCTGAGGATAGAAGAAGTGACCCTTCCTGAGGATGTGTGCGCAGTAGCCACTGACCCCTCTTCTGATGTGTCCACCGAAAGCCTCCTGTCTGACAGTGAGCCCACTGGGGAGGAGAGAGTATGAGGAAAGGGCAGAGCCAGGCAGCCCATCAGGGCCACCTGCCGTCGAGGAGAGACCCAGCGCCAAGACAGCGGACTGGATGCTGACCATGGAGACCGGCTTCAGGTGCATGGCCTGCTGCCGGGTCTTCCCCACCTTGGAGATCCTCCAGCAGCACGTGAAGGGCGGCGTCCTGCAGGGCTTCAGCTGCCGTGCCTTTCATCTCACCATGGCCCAGCGGATGGGCAATGTGGAATCCGAGAGCACCCCTGAGGAAGAGGACGAGGAGGAGGAGGAGGAGAACGAGGAGGAGGAGGAGGGGGAGGACGAGGAGGAGAAGGAGGTAGAGAAGCAAGAAGAAAAGGAGAATGAGGGAGAGCAGCCCACGGGGGAAGGCCCCAGCCCAAAGAGACCCCGCAGGCAGGGTCTTTTCTCTCCTTTGAGTTCCAAACAGCAACTGAGATTCATGGGACAGAAGATCCTGGAAGACGGTGTGGCCGTCCCTTGGAAGAGGTAAGGCTTGAGGCTGGCAGTCTTCTGAGCCTATGTCACGAGGGCCCAGAGGAGTCTAAGGGAAGGGGCCGCACACATGTGCTGGTTTACCTAATGGCTCTGCAGTTGCATCAAATGGGACACACCCAGCACTAACAAAGGCATTGACCTCTGTTGACGTAAACAAGAAGGTGGAGCCTTTTCCTAGGAGTTTTCTCAGGGTCTGCACGATGGACCTCAACTCTTAGAGGACGTACTGCCAGCAGCTCCTTCTCGGCAGAGAGAGCCAGGAGTGGTCTCAAGAGAGGACAGGGGCCCTTGCAGGACCAGAACTTTGAGGTCTGAGAGCCTTGGGCCTGAGCCGAGATCTCACCCGGACCACTGGACCTAGCCTTCTGTGACAAAGGGGAATATGAAAGAGAGTCACGTGGAAATGAGGTTCCCCGAGATATGGAAATGTTCCAGAACCTTCGTTGCGTGGTAGTTGATCTGGAGCCAAGCTCACTGTGGTGTGTGTGGCTCTGAGCATTAAGGCAATGCTGGAGGGTAACCCTGACCAGCAGAGCTTGGAGTGCTTCTTGTCTCTTCCTGTCCTACCTCATTTGTTTTATCCCTTCCAGGGAGAAGAAAGGACCCTCGGGAGAGTAGCAGACAGAATGCCGTGGTCTGAAGGAGGATGAAGGGACCGGCACTCAGTCTAACATCATATGACAATAGAAGCGTCCTATGCAATAAAGGGCATTTTCCAAACCTTTCCTGGAGCTTTTATTTAATGACATTTTTCTATCTATGCATCTATCTGTCATCTACATCTGTATCTTTCAAGGTTTGTGAACAAGCTTTCACATAAGCACTAGAGACGTCCGCCAGCATTTTCCAGAAGAGGCCTGCAAATTGCTGGGGACTCCTCACAAATAGGGAACGGCCACAACCCCTGCCACACAGACTATGCGTGTGGCCCTCCTGACGTACTCCCACTCTCTCTCTGAATTTCCCAACGTCTGAGATGAGGGTGCTGGCTGGAGGCAATGATCACGTGCAGGCTGAATCTTCTCCAGATTCTGATTCTCTTCCTGGGCATATCGTCCTTAAGCACAGTCTCCATGTCCCTGGCCACACTGATCTCTCTCCTTCAGTCCTTCCCTCCCTCCCTCTCCTGCCTCCCAGTGCAGAGAATACTTATTTGCATTTGAGACGACATTTATTTTTGGTTCACAGAATTCTCACCTGTTCTACTGTGGCCTCCGTTGTGAACATTCCAAAGCTGAGACTTTTCTGTTTTTCTCCCTCATTTCTGCTGAGTCTTTACCTTCCTAATGCAGTGAACTCACAGTGCCTAGCTGACTGGATGGGGAAAAAGATCCAGGGAGCAAAGAGAAATAATAAAAGAATATATCAGTTAATTTTTCATAGTGTTATCCAACTACATATTTTTAAAATTTTGGAATAATATTAGGAATCTTCTCTTTATAAAAAACTGAATTATCGGGCTTCCCTGGTGGAGCAGTGGTTAAGAATATGCCTGCGAATGCAGGGGTCATGGGTTCGAGCCCTGGTCTGGGAAGATCCCACGTGCCACGGAGTAACTAAGCCCGCGTGCCACAACTACTGAGCCTGCGCACTAGAGCCCGTGTGCCACATCAACCGAGCCCACGTGCCACAACTACGGAAGCCTGCGTGCCTAGAGACCATGCTCCGCAACAACAGAAGCCACTGCAATGAGAAGCCCGTGCACCACAGCCAAGAGGAGCCCCCGCTCACTGCAACTAGAGAACGCCCGCTAGCAGCAACAAAGACCCAATGCAGCCCCAAATAAATTAATTAATTTTTAAAAATTGAATTAGTTTCAAGGGTACAATGTATAAAAGTACAATAAAAGCCCCCCTTCATAACACCCCAACCCCACTCTCAAGATGGAATTGATATGCTGTGATACAATTTATAGTCGTAGTACTACTCCTCCTCCCACCACATCCGAAATCCTCTGAGCCAGGTGCAGCAGCTTCCTTTCACAATGCTAGGACCCGCCACAAGACACATGATAATCCCTTTGGACATTTCAAGGAGCGGCACCAAGGGAACAGTACCGGGGAAATGCCACTGACAGCTCAGAATATCCATGGCATTTCTAGGGCCTCGGCACTGCTCTCGCTCTGGGAATGAAGGTCCAAAAAGCACATCGGAGAATGTTCATAGTTGTAAACAAGCTCCACCTTTGAAACACAATCTACATAGAACCACATATACAAGCCTGCACGATGGATGAAGCCAAGGTCTCCTCCATGATTTCCCTTCTGACCACCTTATTGTCTCCTCAACCATAAAAGGTGAACTTGAAACTCAGGACCTTGCCTTGTCACCAGAAACATCCAAACTTGGATCAGTCTTTCTAAGACCAGATACTTGCTCTCTGAACTATTAGAGACTTGTCACATACACACAGGTAAAACAGGATTATTTCTATCTACCTGGGGACTTGGAGTCTTTCACATTGCTCCTGTTAAAACTCTCACAACAGCAAAACTTTACCTACAAAGGTTTCAAGCTATGACACTCCCAACTTCCACAAACCTCCTCAGCTCTTGTGAGTCACATGCAGCCAATTCCAGGAATTGGAAACATGGTTGTGAGGATGAAACTGACTTTGGGGCTCCCCTTGGATATGGTCTTCCAGACTTACCAAAAGGCCATTAAGAGGAAGGTTTACCCCACCTCAGGGAAACCCGAGGCAGTACTTGCAGTCAAGGGCTGGCCATGGCTTCTGAGCTACATCCAAAAAGAATTTCATACTGTACCTGGATCTGCTGAAGCCATTTCTGACTGTCCGAGAGCCAGCCTGTACCGTTCCTCAACTGCCTCCATTGTGGATCATCAGTAGGGCTGTCAGATTTAGGACATAAAAATACAGGATACCCAGTTAAACTTGAACTTCACATGAATAATAAGTCATTATTTTTAGTATAAGTAGATCCTATGAACTATTTGGGGCATACTTATCTTCAAAATGTACTCGTTGTTTTTCAAACATTCATATTTAACTAAACAGTCTATATTTTATCTGTCAACCCTACTCAGCAGAAATGATGGAGGCTCATAGAGATCCAGGAGACGCCTCAGCGCCTCCTCAGCTTTTATTTCTACGTCCTGGACAGCGAGCACGAACCTTCCACTCCCAGTCAGTGGCTAGAATGGAGGATATTCTCTGTTTTAGAGCTTTTTCTACTTGTCATTGTTATTATCTTCCTTATTTTAAAGAGATGTTTATGTTTTCCCAATCTTAATAGCTCATCCAAAAGTATTTCAAAGTTCATTAGAGAAGGGAAAAACAATATGGTTCTGAAAAGTGAAGGAAACCGCCTGGTGTTTAGTAAAGAAGTAGTAGGGAGACTGAAAAAGCCAAACTTAATAAGCAGATCTCTCCAAGGGTATTTTCAGAGCTTGATACACTCCCACACCCTGAAAATATTATTACATCAAGAATGTAGAACTGCTAACCAAATGTAAGGCTCCCATATGATTCTATCAAACTGAGGATGCTTCTTTACTAAGCAGTGAGCACACTTGCTGTCCCAGGGACCTTGGCAGTTGCAACGTAGGGCTCTTCCCTTTGGGATGGAAACAGCAAGTTTTCCTGTGGTCTACACGCTGGCCCCAAAAATACTACACTCCCAATACTTGTCAACTTTAAGTATTTTTCTACGTATCTCCATTTTTCTGTTACTATTTGGACTACATCCTAGACTTGACACTACATAAATTGCATTCAAGAAGCTATTTTTAAAAGTTGGTAGGAAACCTTAAATCTATGGCTTGCAGTCCCTGGCTTACTTTCATCCAGGTGCATAAGGGTTTTCAAAAGTAGTCAGGTTAGTTACCCTGTATCACAGCCCCACGCTTGTGTCACAGATATAAAAATGGAACATGATATTTAAGGTTTTAGTTGCCAAATCATCAAGCCTCCCAGACAGAGGCAATAGAGCAAAATGATTACAGAGGCATGGATTTTGATTTGCTCCAGTGTCTTGGGCAAGTCACTTGGCCTCTGTATTTATTTGTACTTATCTGCACTTATCTGTCACTTGGGGGTCATAATTGTACCTGGTCCATGGGTACGCTGTACAAATGATCTGTAAAGTAGTTACAAGAAACCGACACAGAGTAAGCACTCCACAGACATTGGCTATTAGCTATTGGAAATATTTCTCCGTGAAACAGATGACATTATCTGTGGATGACTCGGTGGGAGACAGTGAATCACAGAATCACAGCATGTTGAAAGTGACCTAGTTCACACTCTAATGTGAAAAGAAGAAAAGTGTGCATGGGTAGAAAATGTCTGAAACTTTACACAACAAAGAGTTCATCATGTTAACTTGGAGGATTAGAATAAATCAGGAAAGGAGGAAAGAAAAACTTGAGTGTAATTCAATTTCTCTATCATTTGTGTTTCTACACTGAGACTCTGAATACACTGGAAGTGCAATTTTTTTTAATGTGGCGGGATAAAGGTTTTCAAGTTTTCCTGATCCATCCGTATTATTATCTCAGAATTGCTGGCATTTCTTGCCATCTTTGGATCTACACCCATGTGAGTCAGTGGGCCATTCTGGACGGAGGAGATAATAGAGCAGAAGTGAAGTGAGAGAAAAGGAGAGACAAGATTTTCTCTTTTCTCTTCAAAGAGGAAAGGTCTTTGGAATGGGAACAACTCACAACCAAACTTTGGGGAAAGGATGTGATGGAAAATGAGACAAACATCCTACCCCTGTGATGAGAAGGATTCCCTGGGCTGGATGGAGGGAGGTCACAGGTGGCTGGACAAGGAAACCAACTAGGGAGAAACACACACAAGTGCAGAGCAAACACCCTGAGGCCACTCAGCCTGACTCCATGCAAACATGTGTCCAGCAGACAGCCCTTCACCTGTGGCTCCCCAGCAAGACAGGTACCTCGGGGGTGCCAACTCATTCTGAGTCCATTATGCCTGGCCATTCATAAACCGCTGTCTAACGTGTGAGGAATAAACTCTCAATGTGTATGAGGAAATTGGGGAAGGAGATTGAAAGGTTACTTAAACGGAAAAAAAAGAAGTTCAGGAAGGCAAGATGGTAGAGAGACAAGAAAAAGACCTTAAAAGATAGAAAGGATTTGCCAAAGAAGAGAAAGCAAAAGAAATGATTCCGAATGGGTTAACCTGCAGCTAGGAAGTTAAGGAAGATTATTGATGGGTGAAGACTATGGAATAAAGTGAATAAAATTTCTCAGAAGTTGCTGAGAATATGGTAAGCAGCATGATTATCAAATTATGAATTGGCTGCAATGGCATTCTAGGGGGACACTAGGAAGGTGAAGCAAATGTTCCTGAGATGACAGTAGCAGGTGGAAAGTTGTTTCAGGGGAAGATCAGTCTTGCAGAGGGTGTATCAGAGGAGGGCAAGTGTGAGCAAGCAAGGAAATACTAAGTGTATACGGTTCCTTCACTGAGTGCACCCAGCCCCGCGGTCAGCCTTGAGAACAAGCAGGACTTCAGGTACTGGAGCTACATTTCAGTCATCAAGACTTGAGAAGACACCCTTAACTCAGGTCTTCTCTTCAAACTCCATCTTTCCTTCTTGACCTTCATTTGGCCTCTTCCCTTACCCTCCAGCTGTGGACTGAGGCCACAGAGCAAGATGGGTCACTAGTGTCCTCCATCCCCTGGCGACTGTGGTTCACATCAGTGGAGTACCAAAGGCAATAACCAAGTAACAGACACAAGAGTGTATGAAGAAGAAGAGATTCTGATAAGGCTTTCTGTGACAGTGTGGGCCAAGTCGGCTCTATATGGCTGGTATCACGTGAATTATGAGCAGCCTTAGGGGAGAAGTCCTCAGAAGGCAGAGCCTGGCTCTCGAGAGGCTCTGCGTCCTCACAGCCCACTCCAAGACCTCAGTTACAGCTTCGGCCCCCAATATCTCTCCCTCTGCCTGCTCACAGTTTTTGAAGTCTTCTTTCCTCCACATTTCTCTTGAGAGGTGGAGGAGGAAGATGAGCTTCAGGCCAGCTCAGACTCCCCTGGGATCCCAGCAGGATGCCTATCATTAACCTCCCACCTTCTAGGAAGCTCCTAAGATCTTCACATTTGGGGCAGTTCTCATTTCAGCTGTGCTTCAAATTGCTGGCTGGAGACGGCCTGTTGGAAGGTGGCTAAAAGCAAGTAGCAATCCTTCGGGCAGCCTGGCCCTTCTCGACTGTCAGACATCTTCAGGGATATTCTAGGAAATGTTGTTTGTTCTAGAGAAGGGAGGGAAACAATCCAATTGTCCAATAATGCTTGAATGGAATATAAATGATGCTATATGCATGTGATCACATAATATGAAACAGTCAAAAATCAAAGACCTAGATCTATATGGATTCACGTGGATAAATCTTGAAAACATAATATTGATTGAAAGAAAATAAGATAAACAATGTTAGATTGTGATAACAGGTATGTAAGTGTTTAAATATTTAAATCAATTCAACATATTGCTTCTATATATAGAGATGCAAGAAAATAAACTTTATCCAAAGAACACACTATTTACATTTAATATGCTCATTTATCTAGGAGACCCAAAAGAACCCACAGATAAACTAGCAGGAACTAATAAGACGGTTCAACAAGGCACACACATACAAGATCAATAAATTTTAAAAGTCAATCAGGCTCCTCTACACTGGCGATAACAAATTAGAAACTATAAAAGAAAATAAGAAAAAAAGAAGATCTAAAAATTGTCACAAGAGCCGTATAAATTATTTAGAGCTAAGCATACGTAGAAGGCAATATAACTAACAAATTGAGTATGAACAGTTAAACTCCGCCCAACCCAAGGTTAGGAAAAGACTGTTGTTACTTTATGAGAACAGACCCTCTTCTTAAGGAGCAGATCAGTAAGTGAGAGTGAATCAAAGAAACACAGCATTTGAAAAGTCAGCTAGTCCAAGCCTCTTGATCGCACATACAGAAGCTGAAGCCCAGATAGGTTGAGTTACTTGCTAAAGGGCCCAATGTCCTGACTCAAGGACTAGCATTTTTCACTCAGTCGCAAGACACAATCAAATGCAGTACCTTGGAAAGAGATGGGGAAAAAATGAAGAAATCAATTATATAGTTCCTCATCTTTAAGTACAGAAATAGCCGTGACAAAATTACACGTATTGAGGGAAAATTGAAGTGCAGAGTTTAAACTGTCAATAATCCACAGGGAAACTGGAGACCATTTAAAACATTCATATTAAATCTCTCTAGAAAAGACATTAAAAGATCTCCAATCAAAATGTGAATTTTATAATAGACATGGTATGATACAATTCATAATAGATATGGTAGGAACCTTTCCCTTTCACGGGAAAGCTTCGGCTGGGAAAAAGGAATTGTTCTTGAAAATGGGGCCTGTGCTATTGCAGACACTGTGCTCAACCTAGGTCCACCGAATGCTCTGATGTCATCACTGAGGTCACAGAATTCCACTGTGAGCCTGGCAACCTTGCAAACATAACAGCCCTGGTGAGCACTAGGCACTACTGCTGGTTCACTAAGTGGTACAAGTTTTTCAGCCATTTAGGAGACTTGACTATTTTTGTTTGTATTGAATCATTTCAACGGATTGCCCAAGAGCCAAGAAGGGCCAACCTGTAGGGAAGAGGAGGAGTTGGACATCTCTTGAGGCATCTTCTAAGGGAGACTTCTAGTTGGTACGATGGAATGGCGACAAAAGAGGAAACATCTGGAAAATGAAGAGTCCCAGGAAACTGCCGAGAACGGAGGAGGTATGTGGGGGGCAACTTGTCTGGGGCACATGGGTTTCTGCCAAACTGAAGCTTCTCTAGGAAGCGGGGGACTGAGAACGTGTCACCTGTGAAGCAGGGAGTGAGAGACCTTGTCTCACTGATGCTGCCGTATCTATGCGGAGGGTCCCTGTGGTGTGAGACGGCACAGAACGGCCAGATGCCCCCTGGGAGATGGGAGGTCAGCTCCGCTGGTCTGAGGACTCTCTCCTGGGGCAGCCGGGCCTGGAGCTTTGTCGGACTCACAGCAGGCTGCATCCTGCTTGCACAGACCTAGAGGTGCAGCTTTTCTCAGTCCCCGATTTCTCTCTTATGCTCTTGGATCTTTCCCTGGGGTCATGAGGTGGGGGATGTGAAGGATGCAAGGATACTGAGAGAGACCCATGAGTTGCTTGGCCTCTTTTACCAAAGTGGAAAGAGAAGCCCCATGAGTTGAAGGCCCTGTTGAAAAATATCTTGACAAGTGGAATGTAATTTGAAAGAAGATTGTTTGTCTAGGGATGGTGTCATATTGAAAGCAAGGAGGATTTATTCCTTCAACAGGAAGAATTTCCCAAAGGAGATCAAGGGAAGGGAAGGGTTTTCCAGAGACTGAGACCGCGTGAGCGGGGGTGAGAAATGGCCTCAGGGTCCTGCGGGGAGCTCTGAGAGCCACGGGCCACGTGGTGCCTGCGTGCATTAAATGGAGGCGAGTAGCTTGCCCTGGGAGAGGGGTGGTCACCCCAGAGCTCCAGCTAGAGGCCTCTGCCCCAGATTAGAGCCCAGTAGCTCCTACCAGGCCCAGGGCCCTGGAGACTGTAGGATGGGCCCTGGGAATGGAGCTCTAGACAGCAGGCAGATTTCCAGGCAGTGGCTGGGACAGGCTGGGGAAGGCAATGACTGCCCCTGACCATTCAGAATATTTTGCCCTATGTTCCTGTGTGTGTCTGTGTGTGTGAGTGTGTGTGTGTGTGTGTGTTTGTGTGTGTGTGTGTGGTAGTGCAGAGAAGAGCGAGATGAATGGGCGTAGAGTGCTTACCAGATATAAAGTCTGCGTGGTAAAGTTCTTGTCACCCTGCCTGGACCTGGCTGACACTCTGTGTACGTAAGAGTGTATACAGAATTCTTCTTAGGGGTGTTTTATGAGACAGTAACTCATACACCCATGTACACTCTGATGCAGCAAAAATATCACACACCCCACATATAACTTCCTTAGTAAACCACACAGAGCACATGGAGGTATATACACGCATCCCTCCTATACTACGTTCTCATACAACCCACCTGTATCACAATCCTCTCCTCCAACACCAAACGCTGGAGATGAGATATGTATATAGACACACACACTATATATATAGGACACACACACACACACACACACACTATATACATGTATCTCCTCAACTCTTGCACAAACACAACTAACTTCAGCCATCTCTAAATACCTCTATAAGAACCAGTCACGTGTCATACACACCACACTTATAACACATTCTTGAGTAATGCCAGACCCGCTTTGTACAAACCACAGTAAACCACAGTCTCAGTAACCCTTGTCAGGATTGCCAGAGAAAATATGGGCTATCCAGTTCAATTTGAATTCCAGATAAACAACAAGTAATTTTTCAGTATCCGTATGTCCCACATATTGTATGGGCTATACTTACACTAAAACTAAGTCAGGCCAAATACTGCATGGGAATACTTACACTAAAAGATTATTCTGGGTTTATCTGAAACTGAAATGTAACTGGGTGCCTTGTATTCTTGTTCGCTAAGTCTGGCAACCCTTATATACTTACCACCAGCTGATGTATTATATATTTATTGTAGTTTTGTTTAGTGTGTGTCTTCCCCTACTAGAATGTGCAGCGTTACCAAAGACTACAACAATGGAAGAGTGCCGGATACACAGGAGTAGCTGCTTACTGAATCTTGGTGAATGAATGAATGAACACACACCATAAATACAAGCCACACCATGTAATGAGGAAACGTTACATGTCCCAGAATTCCTGACTTGTGAACAGAAACCATGCACACAAAGGCCACAGACACAGATAGACACGTCTGCACTGTGCTCCCCATGCCAACCCCACACTTACCACAGACTTAACTGATACACATCACTCACTCTTCCCACACACTCACAGTCACCACCGAGGCCTACATTACCAACTAGACAGTGAGAGAATAAGTATTGATTGGAATTAAATCCTGGAGGATCCACTGGGAACCACACTCTCAACTGTGTGTATTCACTGCACCTGACACGTGTCACACACTCAGTAAATATTTGTGGACAAAGGACTGATGAACCCACCCTGAGCCTTTCATTCCTCCCTCAGGACTCTCGAAGTCACAAGAGGATCCCCCTCGGCTTGGATCCACTGTGGTGGCCCAAGGCTGCAGCCCAGGGGCAGTGGAGGTCTCCTCTGCCTCTAAATACTTCTTCTGTACTTCTACTCTGCGCAAGCTCAGCTACGCTGGTAAGGGCGTGGGGCTCCTCAGGTGACGGGGTGCTTGGCTGTGAAGCAGGAGGCACACAGATCCCAGGGAGGCTGAGAGGAAATCCAGGGTCATCAGAGGTGATGAGGGCTCTGTGGAGGAGCCTGGGCAGGATGGCTGAGCTGTTCCGAGGGCGTGGATGCCAGCTGAGTCTGGGGGTGTGTGTGTGAATACTGCTACTACCATGGTGGGGAAGTCAAGGAGCAGGGGCCGGAAAGGTCTGGGCTTGAGGTGGAGGGAAGAGGGACCAGATTAAGCATCTTCAGAGGAAAATGTAGGCTTTGTCTTTGCCTTTGCTTCCAGAGAAGGACAGAGTTCTGCATCATACACCTCCAGCCTGAGAGCAGGACCATCCAGCTCAGGTGCACACAGCTCACACATACACGCGCCCTCCAGGCACAGCCCTTCTCAGTGCACATCAACCCCAAGCACGTGCTCCACAGTACTCTCCTGCACCACAGCCCCATTCCACAAGGAATGCACCACCGATATTCCCAAACTCACACTCCTCATCGTACACGCATCCAGCCGCATCCCTCACATACTACAGCCCTCACCACCATACTCCACACCCCTGTATACAGACACCGCTCCAGTATACCCCCCCACGCACATGAAAAGCCCACAGATGACACCACATACACCACTCCGTCCTACGGCCAACGGACACCAAGCTCACGACATTGCTATGTCGTGCCAATGTCCCTCTCTCGTCTACCACACCTGCTCCCTCAGCTTCCGGCATGGCCCATGCATGTTATTATGATTTTAATTTCCTTTTTCAGGAATCCGGAGATTTCATCGAGACACTGCCCAGCCTAGACCACCCCTAGCCCAGGATCAGGAAGAAGGAGAGACCGCTTCCCCATCACACTGTGTCTCCTCCTCACCCTCTTCACCCTGTAAGAACTATCTGCACCCAGACAAAGAGGAAAGGGGCATGAAAATATACTACATGCAGGTACAAGTGAACAAGGGTGTCGCTGTCTCCTGGAAGACAAAGAAACCCTTGGAGTTGCCTGAAAAGCAGCTGAGGATAGAAGAAGTGACCCTTCCTGAGGATGTGTGCGCAGTAGCCACTGACCCCTCTTCTGATGTGTCCACCGAAAGCCTCCTGTCTGACAGTGAGCCCACTGGGGAGGAGAAAGAGTATGAGGAAAGGGCAGAGCCAGGCAGCCCATCAGGGCCACCTGCCGTCGAGGAGAGACCCAGCGCCAAGACAGTGGACTGGATGCTGACCTTGGAGACCGGCTTCAGGTGCATGGCCTGCTGCCGGGTCTTCCCCACCTTGGAGATCCTCCAGCAGCACGTGAAGGGCGGCGTCCTGCAGGGCTTCAGCTGCCGTGCCTTTCATCTCACCATGGCCCAGCGGATGGGCAATGTGGAATCCGAGAGCACCCCTGAGGAAGAGGACGAAGAGGAGGAGGAGGAGAACGAGGAGGAGGAGGAGGAGGAGGAGGAGGAGAAGGAGGTAGAGAAGCAAGAAGAAAAGGAGAATGAGGGAGAGCAGCCCACGGGGGAAGGCCCCAGCCCAAAGAGACCCCGCAGGCAGGGTCTTTTCTCTCCTTTGAGTTCCAAACAGCAACTGAGATTCATGGGACAGAAGATCCTGGAAGACGGTGTGGCCGTCCCTTGGAAGAGGTAAGGCCTGAGGCTGGCAGTCTTCTGAGCCTATGTCACGAGGGCCCAGAGGAGTCTAAGGGAAGGGGCCGCACACATGTGCTGGTTTACCTAATGGCTCTGCAGTTGCATCAAATGGGACACACCCAGCACTAACAAAGGCATTGACCTCTGTTGACGTAAAGAAGAAGGTGGAGCCTTTTCCTAGGAGTTTTCTCAGGGTCTGCACGATGGACCTCAACTCTTAGAGGACGTACTGCCAGCAGCTCCTTCTCGGCAGAGAGAGCCAGGAGTGGTCTCAAGAGAGGACAGGGGCCCTTGCAGGACCAGAACTTTGAGGTCTGAGAGCCTTGGGCCTGAGCCGAGATCTCACCCGGACAACTGGACCGAGCCTGCTGTGACAAAGGGGAATATGAAAGAGAGTCACGTGGAAATGAGGTCCCCCGAGATATGGAAATGTTCCAGAACCTTCGTTGCGTGGTAGTTGATCTGGAGCCAAGCTCACTGTGGTGTGTGTGGCTCTGAGCATTAAGGCAATGCTGGAGGGTAACCCTGACCAGCAGAGCTTGGAGTGCTTCTTGTCTCTTCCTGTTCTACCTCATTTGTTTTATCCCTTCCAGGGAGAAGAAAGGACCCTCGGGAGAGTAGCAGACAGAATGCCGTGGTCTGAAGGAGGATGAAGGGACCGGCGCTCAGTCTAACATCATATGACAATAGAAGCGTCCTATGCAATAAAGGGCATTTTCCAAACCTTTCCTGGAGCTTTTATTTAATGACATTTTTCTATCTATGCATCTATCTGTCATCTACATCTGTATCTTTCAAGGTTTGTGAACAAGCTTTCACATAAGCACTAGAGACGTCCGCCAGCATTTTCCAGAAGAGGCCTGCAAATTGCTGGGGACTCCTCACAAATAGGGAACGGCCACAACCCCTGCCACACAGACTATGCGCGTGGCCCTCCTGACGTACTCCCACTCTCTCTCTGAATTTCCCAACGTCTGAGATGAGGGTGCTGGCTGGAGGCAATGATCACGTGCAGGCTGAATCTTCTCCAGATTCTGATTCTCTTCCTGGGCATATCGTCCTTAAGCACAGTCTCCATGTCCCTGGCCACACTGATCTCTCTCCTTCAGTCCTTCCCTCCCTCCCTCTCCTGCCTCCCAGTGCAGAGAATACTTTTTTGCATTTGAGACGACATTTATTTTTGGTTCACAGAATTCTCACCTGTTCTACTGTGGCCTCCGTTGTGAACATTCCAAAGCTGAGACTTTTCTGTTTTTCTCCCTCATTTCTGCTGAGTCTTTACCTTCCTAATGCAGTGAACTCACAGTGCCTAGCTGACTGGATGGGGAAAAAAATCCAGGGAGAAAAGAGAAATAATAAAAGAATATATCAGTTAATTTTTCATAGTGTTATCCAACTACATATTTTTAAAATTTTGGAATAATATTAGGAATCTTCTCTTTATAAAAAACTGAATTATCGGGCTTCCCTGGTGGAGCAGTGGTTAAGAATATGCCTGCGAATGCAGGGGTCATGGGTTCGAGCCCTGGTCTGGGAAGATCCCACGTGCCACGGAGTAACTAAGCCCACACGCCACAAATACGGAGCCTGCGCTCTAGAGCCCGTGTGCCACATCAACCGAGCCCACGTGCCACAACTACGGAAGCCTGCGTGCCTAGAGACCATGCTCCACAACAAGAGAAGCCACTGCAATGAGAAGCCCGTGCACCACAGCCAAGAGGAGCCCCCGCTCACTGCAACTAGAGAACGCCCGCTAGCAGCAACAAAGACCCAATGCAGCCCCAAATAAATTAATTAATTTTTAAAAATTGAATTAGTTTCAAGGGTACAATGTATAAAAGTACAATAAAAGCCCCCCTTCATAACCCCCCAACCCCACTCTCAAGATGGAACCGATATGCTGTGATACAATTTATAGTCGTAGTACTACTCCTCCTCCCACCACATCCGAAATCCTCTGAGCCAGGTGCAGCAGCTTCCTTTCACAATGCTAGGACCCGCCACAAGACACATGATAATCCCTTTGGACATTTCAAGGAGCGGCACCAAGGGAACAGTACCGGGGAAATGCCACTGACAGCTCAGAATATCCATGGCATTTCTAGGGCCTCGGCACTGCTCTCGCTCTGGGAATGAAGGTCCAAAAAGCACATCGGAGAATGTTCATAGTTGTAAACAAGCTCCACCTTTGAAACACAATCTACATAGAACCACATATACAAGCCTGCACGATGGATGAAGCCAAGGTCTCCTCCATGATTTCCCTTCTGACCACCTTATTGTCTCCTCAACCATAAAAGGTGAACTTGAAACTCAGGACCTTGCCTTGTCACCAGAAACATCCAAGCTTGGATCAGTCTTTCTAAGACCAGATACTTGCTCACTGAACTATTAGAGACTTGTCACATACACACAGGTAGAACAGGATTATTTCTATCTAGCTGGGGACTTGGAGTCTTTCACATTGCTCCTGTTAAAACTCTCACAACAGCAAAACTTTACCTACAAAGGGTTCAAGCTATGACACTCCCAACTTCCACAAACCTCCTCAGCTCTTGTGAGTCACATGCAGCCAATTCCAGGAATTGGAAACATGGTTGTGAGGATGAAACTGACTTTGGGGCTCCCCTTGGATATGGTCTTCCAGACTTACCAAAAGGCCATTAAGAGGAAGGTTTACCCCACCTCAGGGAAACCCGAGGCAGTACTTGCAGTCAAGGGCTGGCCATGGCTTCTGAGCTACATCCAAAAAGAATTTCATACTGTACCTGGATCTGCTGAAGCCATTTCTGACTGTCCGAGAGCCAGCCTGTACCGTTCCTCAACTGCCTCCATTGTGGATCATCAGTAGGGCTGTCAGATTTAGGACATAATAATACAGGATACCCAGTTAAACTTGAACTTCACATGAATAATAAGTCATTATTTTTAGTATAAGTAGATCCTATGAACTATTTGGGGCATACTTATCTTCAAAATGTACTCGTTGTTTTTCAAACATTCATATTTAACTAAACAGTCTATATTTTATCTGTCAACCCTACTCAGCAGAAATGATGGAGGCTCATAGAGATCCAGGAGACGCCTCAGCGCCTCCTCAGCTTTTATTTCTACGTCCTGGACAGCGAGCACGAACCTTCCACTCCCAGTCAGTGGCTAGAATGGAGGATATTCTCTGTTTTAGAGCTTTTTCTACTTGTCATTGTTATTATCTTCCTTATTTTAAAGAGATGTTTATTTTTTCCCAATCTTAATAGCTCATCCAAAAGTATTTCAAAGTTCATTAGAGAAGGGAAAAACAATATGGTTCTGAAAAGTGAAGGAAACCGCCAGGTGTTTAGTAAAGAAGTAGTAGGGAGACTGAAAAAGCCAAACTTAATAAGCAGATCTCTCCAAGGGTATTTTCAGAGCTTGATACCCTCCCACACCCTGAAAATATTATTACATCAAGAATGTAGAACTGCTAACCAAATGTAAGGCTCCCATATGATTCTATCAAACTGAGGATGCTTCTTTACTAAGCAGTGAGCACACTTGCTGTCCCAGGGACCTTGGCAGTTGCAACGTAGGGCTCTTCCCTTTGGGATGGAAACAGCAAGTTTTCCTGTGGTCTACACGCTGGCCCCAAAAATACTACACTCCCAATACTTGTCAACTTTAAGTATTTTTCTACATATCTCCATTTTTCTGTTACTATTTGGACTACATCCTAGACTTGACACTACATAAATTGCATTCAAGAAGCTATTTTTAAAAGTTGGTAGGAAACCTTAAATCTATGGCTTGCAGTCCCTGGCTTACTTTCATCCAGGTGCATAAGGGTTTTCAAAAGTAGTCAGGTTAGTTACCCTGTATCACAGCCCCACGCTTGTGTCACAGATATAAAAATGGAACATGATATTTAAGGTTTTAGTTGCCAAATCATCAAGCCTCCCAGACAGAGGCAATAGAGCAAAATGATTACAGAGGCATGGATTTTGATTTGCTCCAGTGTCTTGGGCAAGTCACTTGGCCTCTGTATTTATTTGTACTTATCTGCACTTATCTGTCACTTGGGGGTCATAATTGTACCTGGTCCATGGGTACGCTGTACAAATGATCTGTAAAGTAGTTACAAGAAACCGACACAGAATAAGCACTCCACAGACATTGGCTATTAGCTATTGGAAATAGTTCTCCGTGAAACAGATGACATTATCCGTGGATGACTCGGTGGGAGACAGTGAATCACAGAATCACAGCATGTTGAAAGTGACGTAGTTCACACTCTAATTGAAAAGAAGAAAAGTGTGCATGGGTAGAAAATGTCTGAAACTTTACACAACAAAGAGTTCATCATGTTAACTTGGAGGATTAGAATAAATCAGGAAAGGAGGAAAGAAAAACTTGAGTGTCATTCAATTTCTCTATCATTTGTGTTTCTACACTGAGACTCTGAATACACTGGAAGTGCAATTTTTTTTAATGTGGCGGGATAAAGGTTTTCAAGTTTTCCTGATCCATCCGTATTATTATCTCAGAATTGCTGGCATTTCTTGCCATCTTTGGATCTACACCCATGTGAGTCAGTGGGCCATTCTGGACGGAGGAGATAATAGAGCAGAAGTGAAGGGAGAGAAAAGGAGAGACAAGATTTTCTCTTTTCTCTTCAAAGAGGAAAGGTCTTTGGAATGGGAACAACTCACAACCAAACTTTGGGGAAAGGATGTGATGGAAAATGAGACAAACATCCTACCCCTGTGATGAGAAGGATTCCCTGGGCTGGATGGAGGGAGGTCACAGGTGGCTGGACAAGGAAACCAACTAGGGAGAAACACACACAAGTGCAGAGCAAACACCCTGAGGCCACTCAGCCTGACTCCATGCAAACATGTGTCCAGCAGACAGCCCTTCACCTGTGGCTCCCCAGCAAGACAGGTACCTCGGGGGTGCCAACTCATTCTGAGTCCATTATGCCTGGCCATTCATAAACCGCTGTCTAACGTGTGAGGAATAAACTCTCAATGTGTATGAGGAAATTGGGGAAGGAGATTGAAAGGTTACTTAAACGGAAAAAAAAGAAGTTCAGGAAGGCAAGATGGTAGAGAGACAAGAAAAAGACCTTAAAAGATAGAAAGGATTTGCCAAAGAAGAGAAAGCAAAAGAAATGATTCCGAATGGGTTAACCTGCAGCTAGGAAGTTAAGGAAGATTATTGATGGGTGAAGACTATGGAATAAAGTGAAAAAAATTTCTCAGAAGTTGCTGAGAATATGGTAAGCAGCATGATTATCAAATTATGAATTGGCTGCAATGGCATTCTAGGGGGACACTAGGAAGCGGAAGCAAACGTTCATGAGATGACAGTGGCAGGTGGAAAGTTGTTTCAGGGGAAGATCAGTCTTGCAGAGGGTGTATCAGAGGAGGGCAAGTGTGAGCAAGCAAGGAAATACTAAGTGTATACGGTTCCTTCACTGAGTGCACCCAGCCCCGCGGTCAGCCTTGAGAACAAGCAGGACTTCAGGTACTGGAGCTACATTTCAGTCATCAAGACTTGAGAAGACACCCTTAACTCAGGTCTTCTCTTCAAACTCCATCTTTCCTTCTTGACCTTCATTTGGCCTCTTCCCTTACCCTCCAGCTGTGGACTGAGGCCACAGAGCAAGATGGGTCACTAGTGTCCTCCATCCCCTGGCGACTGTGGTTCACATCAGTGGAGTACCAAAGGCAATAACCAAGTAACAGACACAAGAGTGTATGAAGAAGAAGAGATTCTGATAAGGCTTTCTGTGACAGTGTGGGCCAAGTCGGCTCTATATGGCTGGTATCACGTGAATTATGAGCAGCCTTAGGGGAGAAGTCCTCAGAAGGCAGAGCCTGGCTCTCGAGAGGCTCTGCGTGCTCACAGCCCACTCCAAGACCTCAGTTACAGCTTCGGCCCCCAATATCTCTCCCTCTGCCTGCTCACAGTTTTTGAAGTCTTCTTTCCTCCACATTTCTCTTGAGAGGTGGAGGAGGAAGATGAGCTTCAGGCCAGCTCAGACTCCCCTGGGATCCCAGCAGGATGCCTATCATTAACCTCCCACCTTCTAGGAAGCTCCTAAGATCTTCACATTTGGGGCAGTTCTCATTTCAGCTGTGCTTCAAATTGCTGGCTGGAGACGGCCTGTTGGAAGGTGGCTAAAAGCAAGTAGCAATCCTTCGGGCAGCCTGGCCCTTCTCGACTGTCAGACATCTTCAGGGATATTCTAGGAAATGTTGTTTGTTCTAGAGAAGGGAGGGAAACAATCCAATTGTCCAATAATGCTTGAATGGAATATAAATGATGCTATATGCATGTGATCACATAATATCAAACAGTCAAAAATCAAAGACCTAGATCTATATGGATTCACGTGGATAAATCTTGAAAACATAATATTGATTGAAAGAAAATAAGATAAACAATGTTAGATTGTGATAACAGGTATGTAAGGGTTTAAATATCTAAATCAATTCAACATATTGCTTCTATATATAGAGATGCAAGAAAATAAACTTTATCCAAAGAACACACTATTTACATTTAATATGCTCATTTATCTAGGAGACCCAAAAGAACCCACAGATAAACTAGCAGGAACTAATAAGACGGTTCAACAAGGCACACACATACAAGATCAATAAATTTTAAAAGTCAATCAGGCTCCTCTACACTGGCGATAACAAATTAGAAACTATAAAAGAAAATAAGAAAAAAAGAAGATCTAAAAATTGTCACAAGAGCCGTATAAATTATTTAGAGCTAAGCATACGTAGAAGGCAATATAACTAACAAACTGAGTACGAACAGTTAAACTCCGCCCATCCCAAGGTTAGGAAAAGACTGTTGTTACTTTATGAGAACAGACCCTCTTCTTAAGGAGCAGATCAGTAAGTGAGAGTGAATCAAAGAAACACAGCATTTGAAAAGTCAGCTAGTCCAAGCCTCTTGATCGCACATACAGAAGCTGAAGCCCAGATAGGTTGAGTTACTTGCTAAAGGGCCCAATGTCCTGACTCAAGGACTAGCATTTTTCACTCAGTCGCAAGACACAATCAAATGCAGTACCTTGGAAAGAGATGGGGAAAAAATGAAGAAATCAATTATATAGTTCCTCATCTTTAAGTACAGAAATAGCCGTGACAAAATTACACGTATTGAGGGAAAATTGAAGTGCAGAGTTTAAAATGTCAATAATCCACAGGGAAACTGGAGACCATTTAAAACATTCATATTAAATCTCTCTAGAAAAGACATTAAAAGATCTCCAATCAAAATGTGAATTTTATAATAGACATGGTATGATACAATTTATAATAGATATGGTAGGAACCTTTCCCTTTCACGGGAAAGCTTCGGCTGGGAAAAAGGAATTGTTCTTGAAAATGGGGCCTGTGCTATTGCAGACACTGTGCTCAACCTAGGTCCACCGAATGCTCTGATGTCATCACTGAGGTCACAGAATTCCACTGTGAGCCTGGCAACCTTGCAAACATAACAGCCCTGGTGAGCACTAGGCACTACTGCTGGTTCACCAAGTGGTACAAGTTTTTCAGCCATTTAGGAGACTTGACTATTTTTGTTTGTATTGAATCATTTCAACGGATTGCCCAAGAGCCAAGAAGGGCCAACCTGTAGGGAAGAGGAGGAGTTGGACATCTCTTGAGGCATCTTCTAAGGGAGACTTCTAGTTGGTACGATGGAACAGCGACAAAAGAGGAAACATCTGGAAAATGAAGAGTCCCAGGAAACTGCCGAGAACGGAGGAGGTATGTGGGGGGCAACTTGTCTGGGGCACATGGGTTTCTGCCAAACTGAAGCTTCTCTAGGAAGCGGGGGACTGAGAACGTGTCACCTGTGAAGCAGGGAGCGAGAGACCTTGTCTCACTGATGCTGCCGTATCTATCCGGAGGGTCCCTGTGGTGTGAGACGGCACAGAACGGCCAGATGCCCCCTGGGAGATGGGAGGTCAGCTCCGCTGGTCTGAGGACTCTCTCCTGGGGCAGCCGGGCCTGGAGCTTTGTCGGACTCACAGCAGGCTGCATCCTGCTTGCACAGACCTAGAGGTGCAGCTTTTCTCAGTCCCCAATTTCTCTCTTATGCTCTTGGATCTTTCCCTGGGGTCATGAGGTGGGGGATGTGAACGATGCAAGGATACTGAGAGAGACCCATGAGTTGCTTGGCCTCTTTTACCAAAGTGGAAAGAGAAGCCCCATGAGTTGAAGGCCCTGTTGAAAAATATCTTGACAAGTGGAATGTAATTTGAAAGAAGATTGTTTGTCTAGGGATGGTGTCATATTGAAAGCAAGGAGGATTTATTCCTTCAACAGGAAGAATTTCCCAAAGGAGATCAAGGGAAGGGAAGGGTTTTCCAGAGACTGAGACCGCGTGAGCGGGGGTGAGAAATGGCCTCAGGGTCCTGCGGGGAGCTCTGAGAGCCACGGGCCACGTGGTGCCTGTGTGCATTAAATGTAGGCGAGTAGCTTGCCCTGGGAGAGGGGTGGTCACCCCAGAGCTCCAGCTAGAGGCCTCTGCCCCAGATTAGAGCCCAGTAGCTCCTACCAGGCCCAGGGCCCTGGAGACTGTAGGATGGGCCCTGGGAATGGAGCTCTAGACAGCAGGCAGATTTCCAGGCAGTGGCTGGGACAGGCTGGGGAAGGCAATGACTGCCCCTGACCATTCAGAATATTTTGCCCTATGTTCCTGTGTGTGTGTGTGTGTGTGTGTGTGTGTGTGTGTGTGTGTGTGTGGTAGTGCAGAGAAGAGCGAGATGAATGGGGGTAGAGTGCTTACCGGATATAAAGTCTGCGTGGTAAATTTCTTGTCACCCTGCCTGTACCTGGCTGACACTCTGTGTACGTAAGAGTGTATACAGAATTCTTGTTAGGGGTGTTTTATGAGACAGTAACTCATACACCCATGTACACTCTGATGCAGCAAAAATATCACACACCCCACATATAACTTCCTTAGTAAACCACACACAGCACATGGAGGTATATACACGCATCCCTCCTATACTACGTTCTCATACAACCCACCTGTATCACAATCCTCTCCTCCAACACCAAACGCTGGAGATGAGATATGTATATAGACACACACACTATATATATAGGACACACACACACACACACACACACACTATATACATGTATCTCCTCAACTCTTGCACAAACACAACTAACTTCAGCCATCTCTAAATACCTCTATAAGAACCAGTCACGTGTCATACACACCACACTTATAACACATTCTTGAGTAATGCCAGACCCGCTTTGTACAAACCACAGTAAACCACAGTCTCAGTAACCCTTGTCAGGATTGCCAGAGAAAATATGGGCTATCCAGTTCAATTTGAATTCCAGATAAACAACAAGTAATTTTTCAGTATCCGTATGTCCCACATATTGTATGGGCTATACTTACACTAAAACTAAGTCAGGCCAAATACTGCATGGGAATACTTACACTAAAAGATTATTCTGGGTTTATCTGAAACTGAAATGTAACTGGGTGCCTTGTATTCTTGTTCGCTAAGTCTGGCAACCCTTATATACTTACCACCAGCTGATGTATTATATATTTATTGTAGTTTTGTTTAGTGTGTGTCTTCCCCTACTAGAATGTGCAGCGTTACCAAAGACTACAACAATGGAAGAGTGCCGGATACACAGGAGTAGCTGCTTACTGAATCTTGGTGAATGAATGAATGAACACACACCATAAATACAAGCCACACCATGTAATGAGGAAACGTTACATGTCCCAGAATTCCTGACTTGTGAACAGAAACCATGCACACAAAGGCCACAGACACAGATAGACACGTCTGCACTGTGCTCCCCATGCCAACCCCACACTTACCACAGACTTAACTGATACACATCACTCACTCTTCCCACACACTCACAGTCACCACCGAGGCCTACATTACCAACTAGACAGTGAGAGAATAAGTATTGATTGGAATTAAATCCTGGAGGATCCACTGGGAACCACACTCTCAACTGTGTGTATTCACTGCCCCTGACACGTGTCACACACTCAGTAAATATTTGTGGACAGACGACTGATGAACCCACCCTGAGCCTTTCATTCCTCCCTCAGGACTCTCGAAGTCACAAGAGGATCCCCCTCGGCTTGGATCCACTGTGGTGGCCCAAGGCTGCAGCCCAGGGGCAGTGGAGGTCTCCTCTGCCTCTAAATACTTCTTCTGTACTTCTACTCTGCGCAAGCTCAGCTACGCTGGTAAGGGCGTGGGGCTCCTCAGGTGACGGGGTGCTTGGCTGTGAAGCAGGAGGCACACAGATCCCAGGGAGGCTGAGAGGAAATCCAGGGTCATCAGAGGTGATGAGGGCTCTGTGGAGGAGCCTGGGCAGGATGGCTGAGCTGTTCCGAGGGTGTGGATGCCAGCTGAGTCTGGGGGTGTGTGTGTGAATACTGCTACTACCATGGTGGGGAAGTCAAGGAGCAGGGGCCGGAAAGGTCTGGGCTTGAGGTGGAGGGAAGAGGGACCAGATTAAGCATCTTCAGAGGAAAATGTAGGCTTTGTCTTTGCCTTTGCTTCCAGAGAAGGACAGAGTTCTGCATCATACACCTCCAGCCTGAGAGCAGGACCATCCAGCTCAGGTGCACACAGCTCACACATACACGCGCCCTCCAGGCACAGCCCTTCTCAGTGCACATCAACCCCAAGCACGTGCTCCACAGTACTCTCCTGCACCACAGCCCCATTCCACAAGGAATGCACCACCGATATTCCCAAACTCACACTCCTCATCGTACACGCATCCAGCCGCATCCCTCACATACTACAGCCCTCACCACCATACTCCACACCCCTGTATACAGACACCGCTCCAGTATACCCCCCCACGCACATGAAAAGCCCACAGATGACACCACATACACCACTCCGTCCTACGGCCAACGGACACCAAGCTCACGACATTGCTATGTCGTGCCAATGTCCCTCTCTCGTCTACCACACCTGCTCCCTCAGCTTCCGGCATGGCCCATGCATGTTATTATGATTTTAATTTCCTTTTTCAGGAATCCAGAGATTTCATCGAGACACTGCCCAGCCTAGACCACCCCTAGCCCAGGATCAGGAAGAAGGAGAGACCGCTTCCCCATCACACTGTGTCTCCTCCTCACCCTCTTCACCCTGTAAGAACTATCTGCACCCAGACAAAGAGGAAAGGGGCATGAAAATATACTACATGCAGGTACAAGTGAACAAGGGTGTCGCTGTCTCCTGGAAGACAAAGAAACCCTTGGAGTTGCCTGAAAAGCAGCTGAGGATAGAAGAAGTGACCCTTCCTGAGGATGTGTGCGCAGTAGCCACTGACCCCTCTTCTGATGTGTCCACCGAAAGCCTCCTGTCTGACAGTGAGCCCACTGGGGAGGAGAAAGAGTATGAGGAAAGGGCAGAGCCAGGCAGCCCATCAGGGCCACCTGCCGTCGAGGAGAGACCCAGCGCCAAGACAGCGGACTGGATGCTGACCATGGAGACCAGCTTCAGGTGCATGGCCTGCTGCCGGGTCTTCCCCACCTTGGAGACCCTCCAGCAGCACGTGAAGGGCGGCGTCCTGCAGGGCTTCAGCTGCCGTGCCTTTCATCTCACCATGGCCCAGCGGATGGGCAATGTGGAATCCGAGAGCACCCCTGAGGAAGAGGACGAGGAGGAGGAGGAGGAGAACGAGGAGGAGGAGGAGGACGAGGAGGAGGAGGAGAAGGAGGTAGAGAAGCAAGAAGAAAAGGAGAATGAGGGAGAGCAGCCCACGGGGGAAGGCCCCAGCCCAAAGAGACCCCGCAGGCAGGGTCTTTTCTATCCTTTGAGTTCCAAACAGCAACTGAGATTCATGGGACAGAAGATCCTGGAAGACGGTGTGGCCGTCCCTTGGAAGAGGTAAGGCTTGAGGCTGGCAGTCTTCTGAGCCTATGTCACGAGGGCCCAGAGGAGTCTAAGGGAAGGGGCCGCACACATGTGCTGGTTTACCTAATGGCTCTGCAGTTGCATCAAATGGGACACACCCAGCACTAACAAAGGCATTGACCTCTGTTGACGTAAACAAGAAGGTGGAGCCTTTTCCTAGGAGTTTTCTCAGGGTCTGCACGATGGACCTCAACTCTTAGAGGACGTACTGCCAGCAGCTCCTTCTCGGCAGAGAGAGCCAGGAGTGGTCTCAAGAGAGGACAGGGGCCCTTGCAGGACCAGAACTTTGAGGTCTGAGAGCCTTGGGCCTGAGCCGAGATCTCACCCGGACCACTGGACCTAGCCTTCTGTGACAAAGGGGAATATGAAAGAGAGTCACGTGGAAATGAGGTTCCCTGAGATATGGAAGTGTTCCAGAACCTTCGTTGCGTGGTAGTTGATCTGGAGCCAAGCTCACTGTGGTGTGTGTGGCTCTGAGCATTAAGGCAATGCTGGAGGGTAACCCTGACCAGCAGAGCTTGGAGTGCTTCTTGTCTCTTCCTGTGCTACCTCATTTGTTTTATCCCTTCCAGGGAGAAGAAAGGACCCTCGGGAGAGTAGCAGACAGAATGCCATGGTCTGAAGGAGGATGAAGGGACCGGCACTCAGTCTAACATCATATGACAATAGAAGCGTCCTATGTAATAAAGGGCATTTTCCAAACCTTTCCTGGAGCTTTTATTTAATGACATTTTTCTATCTATGCATCTATCTGTCATCTACATCTGTATCTTTCAAGGTTTGTGAACAAGCTTTCACATAAGCACTAGAGACGTCCGCCAGCATTTTCCAGAAGAGGCCTGCAAATTGCTGGGGACTCCTCACAAATAGGGAACGGCCACAACCCCTGCCACACAGACTATGCGCGTGGCCCTCCTGACGTACTCCCACTCTCTCTCTGAATTTCCCAACGTCTGAGATGAGGGTGCTGGCTGGAGGCAATGATCACGTGCAGGCTGAATCTTCTCCAGATTCTGATTCTCTTCCTGGGCATATCGTCCTTAAGCACAGTCTCCATGTCCCTGGCCAAACTGATCTCTCTCCTTCAGTCCTTCCCTCCCTCCCTCTCCTGCCTCCCAGTGCAGAGAATACTTGTATGCATTTGAGACGACATTTATTTTTGGTTCACAGAATTCTCACCTGTTCTACTGTGGCCTCCGTTGTGAACATTCCAAAGCTGAGACTTTTCTGTTTTTCTCCCTCATTTCTGCTGAGTCTTTACCTTCCTAATGCAGTGAACTCACAGTGCCTAGCTGACTGGATGGGGAAAAAGATCCAGGGAGCAAAGAGAAATAATAAAAGAATATATCAGTTAATTTTTCATAGTGTTATCCAACTACATATTTTTAAAATTTTGGAATAATATTAGGAATCTTCTCTTTATAAAAAACTGAATTCTCGGGCTTCCCTGGTGGAGCAGTGGTTAAGAATATGCCTGCGAATGCAGGGGTCATGGGTTCGAGCCCTGTTCTGGGAAGATCCCACGTGCCACGGAGTAACTAAGCCCGCGTGCCACAACTACTGAGCCTGCGCACTAGAGCCCATGTGCCACATCAACCGAGCCCACGTGCCACAACTACGGAAGCCTGCGTGCCTAGAGACCATGCTCCGCAACAAGAGAAGCCACTGCAATGAGAAGCCCGTGCACCACAGCCAAGAGGAGCCCCCGCTCACTGCAACTAGAGAACGCCCGCTAGCAGCAAAAAACACCCAATGCAGCCCCAAATAAATTAATTAATTTTAAAAAATTGAATTAGTTTCAAGGGTACAATGTATAAAAGTACAATAAAAGCCCCCCTTCATAACCCCCCAACCCCACTCTCAAGATGGAATCGATATGCTGTGATACAATTTATAGTCGTAGTACTACTCCTCCCACCACATCCGAAATCCTCTGAGCCAGGTGCAGCAGCTTCCTTTCACAATGCTAGGACCCGCCACAAGACACATGATAATCCCTTTGGACATTTCAAGGAGCGGCACCAAGGGAACAGTACCGGGGAAATGCCACTGACAGCTCAGAATATCCATGGCATTTCTAGGGCCTCGGCACTGCTCTCGCTCTGGGAATGAAGGTCCAAAAAGCACATCGGAGAATGTTCATAGTTGTAAACAAGCTCCACCTTTGAAACACAATCTACATAGAACCACATATACAAGCCTGCACGATGGATGAAGCCAAGGTCTCCTCCATGATTTCCCTTCTGACCACCTTATTGTCTCCTCAACCATAAAAGGTGAACTTGAAACTCAGGACCTTGCCTTGTCACCAGAAACATCCAAGCTTGGATCAGTCTTTCTAAGACCAGATACTTGCTCTCTGAACTATTAGAGACTTGTCACATACACACAGGTAGAACAGGATTATTTCTATCTACCTGGGGACTTGGAGTCTTTCACATTGCTCCTGTTAAAACTCTCACAACAGCAAAACTTTACCTACAAAGGGTTCAAGCTATGACACTCCCAACTTCCACAAACCTCCTCAGCTCTTGTGAGTCACATGCAGCTAATTCCAGGAATTGGAAACATGGTTGTGAGGATGAAACTGACTTTGGGGCTCCTCTTGGATATGGTCTTCCAGACTTACCAAAAGGCCATTAAGAGGAAGGTTTACCCCACCTCAGGGAAACCCGAGGCAGTACTTGCAGTCAAGGGCTGGCCATGGCTTCTGAGCTACATCCAAAAAGAATTTCATACTGTACCTGGATCTGCTGAAGCCATTTCTGACTGTCCGAGAGCCAGCCTGTACCGTTCCTCAACTGCCTCCATTGTGGATCATCAGTAGGGCTGTCAGATTTAGGACATAAAAATACAGGATACCCAGTTAAACTTGAACTTCACATGAATAATAAGTCATTATTTTTAGTATAAGTAGATCCTATGAACTATTTGGGGCATACTTATCTTCAAAATGTACTCGTTGTTTTTCAAACATTCATATTTAACTAAACAGTCTATATTTTATCTGTCAACCCTACTCAGCAGAAATGATGGAGGCTCATAGAGATCCAGGAGACGCCTCAGCGCCTCCTCAGCTTTTATTTCTACGTCCTGGACAGCGAGCACGAACCTTCCACTCCCAGTCAGTGGCTAGAATGGAGGATATTCTCTGTTTTAGAGCTTTTTCTACTTGTCATTGTTATTATCTTCCTTATTTTAAAGAGATGTTTATTTTTTCCCAATCTTAATAGCTCATCCAAAAGTATTTCAAAGTTCATTAGAGAAGGGAAAAACAATATGGTTCTGAAAAGTGAAGGAAACCGCCTGGTGTTTAGTAAAGAAGTAGTAGGGAGACTGAAAAAGCCAAACTTAATAAGCAGATCTCTCCAAGGGTATTTTCAGAGCTTGATACCCTCCCACACCCTGAAAATATTATTACATCAAGAATGTAGAACTGCTAACCAAATGTAAGGCTCCCATATGATTCTATCAAACTGAGGATGCTTCTTTACTAAGCAGTGAGCACACTTGCTGTCCCAGGGACCTTGGCAGTTGCAACGTAGGGCTCTTCCCTTTGGGATGGAAACAGCAAGTTTTCCTGTGGTCTACACGCTGGCCCCAAAAATACGACACTCCCAATACTTGTCAACTTTAAGTATTTTTCTACATATCTCCATTTTTCTGTTACTATTTGGACTACATCCTAGACTTGACACTACATAAATTGCATTCAAGAAGCTATTTTTAAAAGTTGGTAGGAAACCTTAAATCTATGGCTTGCAGTCCCTGGCTTACTTTCATCCAGGTGCATAAGGGTTTTCAAAAGTAGTCAGGTTAGTTACCCTGTATCACAGCCCCACGCTTGTGTCACAGATATAAAAATGGAACATGATATTTAAGGTTTTAGTTGCCAAATCATCAAGCCTCCCAGACAGAGGCAATAGAGCAAAATGATTACAGAGGCATGGATTTTGATTTGCTCCAGTGTCTTGGGCAAGTCACTTGGCCTCTGTATTTATTTGTACTTATCTGCACTTATCTGTCACTTGGGGGTCATAATTGTACCTGGTCCATGGGTACGCTGTACAAATGATCTGTAAAGTAGTTACAAGAAACCGACACAGAGTAAGCACTCCACAGACATTGGCTATTAGCTATTGGAAATATTTCTCCGTGAAACAGATGACATTATCTGTGGATGACTCGGTGGGAGACAGTGAATCACAGAATCACAGCATGTTGAAAGTGACCTAGTTCACACTCTAATGTGAAAAGAAGAAAAGTGTGCATGGGTAGAAAATGTCTGAAACTTTACACAACAAAGAGTTCATCATGTTAACTTGGAGGATTAGAATAAATCAGGAAAGGAGGAAAGAAAAACTTGAGTGTAATTCAATTTCTCTATCATTTGTGTTTCTACACTGAGACTCTGAATACACTGGAAGTGCAATTTTTTTTAATGTGGCGGGATAAAGGTTTTCAAGTTTTCCTGATCCATCCGTATTATTATCTCAGAATTGCTGGCATTTCTTGCCATCTTTGGATCTACACCCATGTGAGTCAGTGGGCCATTCTGGACGGAGGAGATAATAGAGCAGAAGTGAAGTGAGAGAAAAGGAGAGACAAGATTTTCTCTTTTCTCTTCAAAGAGGAAAGGTCTTTGGAATGGGAACAACTCACAACCAAACTTTGGGGAAAGGATGTGATGGAAAATGAGACAAACATCCTACCCCTGTGATGAGAAGGATTCCCTGGGCTGGATGGAGGGAGGTCACAGGTGGCTGGACAAGGAAACCAACTAGGGAGAAACACACACAAGTGCAGAGCAAACACCCTGAGGCCACTCAGCCTGACTCCATGCAAACATGTGTCCAGCAGACAGCCCTTCACCTGTGGCTCCCCAGCAAGACAGGTACCTCGGGGGTGCCAACTCATTCTGAGTCCATTATGCCTGGCCATTCATAAACCGCTGTCTAACGTGTGAGGAATAAACTCTCAATGTGTATGAGGAAATTGGGGAAGGAGATTGAAAGGTTACTTAAACGGAAAAAAAAGAAGTTCAGGAAGGCAAGATGGTAGAGAGACAAGAAAAAGACCTTAAAAGATAGAAAGGATTTGCCAAAGAAGAGAAAGCAAAAGAAATGATTCCGAATGGGTTAACCTGCAGCTAGGAAGTTAAGGAAGATTATTGATGGGTGAAGACTATGGAATAAAGTGAATAAAATTTCTCAGAAGTTGCTGAGAATATGGTAAGCAGCATGATTATCAAATTATGAATTGGCTGCAATGGCATTCTAGGGGGACACTAGGAAGGTGAAGCAAATGTTCCTGAGATGACAGTAGCAGGTGGAAAGTTGTTTCAGGGGAAGATCAGTCTTGCAGAGGGTGTATCAGAGGAGGGCAAGTGTGAGCAAGCAAGGAAATACTAAGTGTATACGGTTCCTTCACTGAGTGCACCCAGCCCCGCGGTCAGCCTTGAGAACAAGCAGGACTTCAGGTACTGGAGCTACATTTCAGTCATCAAGACTTGAGAAGACACCCTTAACTCAGGTCTTCTCTTCAAACTCCATCTTTCCTTCTTGACCTTCATTTGGCCTCTTCCCTTACCCTCCAGCTGTGGACTGAGGCCACAGAGCAAGATGGGTCACTAGTGTCCTCCATCCCCTGGCGACTGTGGTTCACATCAGTGGAGTACCAAAGGCAATAACCAAGTAACAGACACAAGAGTGTATGAAGAAGAAGAGATTCTGATAAGGCTTTCTGTGACAGTGTGGGCCAAGTCGGCTCTATATGGCTGGTATCACGTGAATTATGAGCAGCCTTAGGGGAGAAGTCCTCAGAAGGCAGAGCCTGGCTCTCGAGAGGCTCTGCGTCCTCACAGCCCACTCCAAGACCTCAGTTACAGCTTCGGCCCCCAATATCTCTCCCTCTGCCTGCTCACAGTTTTTGAAGTCTTCTTTCCTCCACATTTCTCTTGAGAGGTGGAGGAGGAAGATGAGCTTCAGGCCAGCTCAGACTCCCCTGGGATCCCAGCAGGATGCCTATCATTAACCTCCCACCTTCTAGGAAGCTCCTAAGATCTTCACATTTGGGGCAGTTCTCATTTCAGCTGTGCTTCAAATTGCTGGCTGGAGACGGCCTGTTGGAAGGTGGCTAAAAGCAAGTAGCAATCCTTCGGGCAGCCTGGCCCTTCTCGACTGTCAGACATCTTCAGGGATATTCTAGGAAATGTTGTTTGTTCTAGAGAAGGGAGGGAAACAATCCAATTGTCCAATAATGCTTGAATGGAATATAAATGATGCTATATGCATGTGATCACATAATATGAAACAGTCAAAAATCAAAGACCTAGATCTATATGGATTCACGTGGATAAATCTTGAAAACATAATATTGATTGAAAGAAAATAAGATAAACAATGTTAGATTGTGATAACAGGTATGTAAGTGTTTAAATATTTAAATCAATTCAACATATTGCTTCTATATATAGAGATGCAAGAAAATAAACTTTATCCAAAGAACACACTATTTACATTTAATATGCTCATTTATCTAGGAGACCCAAAAGAACCCACAGATAAACTAGCAGGAACTAATAAGACGGTTCAACAAGGCACACACATACAAGATCAATAAATTTTAAAAGTCAATCAGGCTCCTCTACACTGGCGATAACAAATTAGAAACTATAAAAGAAAATAAGAAAAAAAGAAGATCTAAAAATTGTCACAAGAGCCGTATAAATTATTTAGAGCTAAGCATACGTAGAAGGCAATATAACTAACAAATTGAGTATGAACAGTTAAACTCCGCCCAACCCAAGGTTAGGAAAAGACTGTTGTTACTTTATGAGAACAGACCCTCTTCTTAAGGAGCAGATCAGTAAGTGAGAGTGAATCAAAGAAACACAGCATTTGAAAAGTCAGCTAGTCCAAGCCTCTTGATCGCACATACAGAAGCTGAAGCCCAGATAGGTTGAGTTACTTGCTAAAGGGCCCAATGTCCTGACTCAAGGACTAGCATTTTTCACTCAGTCGCAAGACACAATCAAATGCAGTACCTTGGAAAGAGATGGGGAAAAAATGAAGAAATCAATTATATAGTTCCTCATCTTTAAGTACAGAAATAGCCGTGACAAAATTACACGTATTGAGGGAAAATTGAAGTGCAGAGTTTAAACTGTCAATAATCCACAGGGAAACTGGAGACCATTTAAAACATTCATATTAAATCTCTCTAGAAAAGACATTAAAAGATCTCCAATCAAAATGTGAATTTTATAATAGACATGGTATGATACAATTCATAATAGATATGGTAGGAACCTTTCCCTTTCACGGGAAAGCTTCGGCTGGGAAAAAGGAATTGTTCTTGAAAATGGGGCCTGTGCTATTGCAGACACTGTGCTCAACCTAGGTCCACCGAATGCTCTGATGTCATCACTGAGGTCACAGAATTCCACTGTGAGCCTGGCAACCTTGCAAACATAACAGCCCTGGTGAGCACTAGGCACTACTGCTGGTTCACTAAGTGGTACAAGTTTTTCAGCCATTTAGGAGACTTGACTATTTTTGTTTGTATTGAATCATTTCAACGGATTGCCCAAGAGCCAAGAAGGGCCAACCTGTAGGGAAGAGGAGGAGTTGGACATCTCTTGAGGCATCTTCTAAGGGAGACTTCTAGTTGGTACGATGGAATGGCGACAAAAGAGGAAACATCTGGAAAATGAAGAGTCCCAGGAAACTGCCGAGAACGGAGGAGGTATGTGGGGGGCAACTTGTCTGGGGCACATGGGTTTCTGCCAAACTGAAGCTTCTCTAGGAAGCGGGGGACTGAGAACGTGTCACCTGTGAAGCAGGGAGTGAGAGACCTTGTCTCACTGATGCTGCCGTATCTATGCGGAGGGTCCCTGTGGTGTGAGACGGCACAGAACGGCCAGATGCCCCCTGGGAGATGGGAGGTCAGCTCCGCTGGTCTGAGGACTCTCTCCTGGGGCAGCCGGGCCTGGAGCTTTGTCGGACTCACAGCAGGCTGCATCCTGCTTGCACAGACCTAGAGGTGCAGCTTTTCTCAGTCCCCGATTTCTCTCTTATGCTCTTGGATCTTTCCCTGGGGTCATGAGGTGGGGGATGTGAAGGATGCAAGGATACTGAGAGAGACCCATGAGTTGCTTGGCCTCTTTTACCAAAGTGGAAAGAGAAGCCCCATGAGTTGAAGGCCCTGTTGAAAAATATCTTGACAAGTGGAATGTAATTTGAAAGAAGATTGTTTGTCTAGGGATGGTGTCATATTGAAAGCAAGGAGGATTTATTCCTTCAACAGGAAGAATTTCCCAAAGGAGATCAAGGGAAGGGAAGGGTTTTCCAGAGACTGAGACCGCGTGAGCGGGGGTGAGAAATGGCCTCAGGGTCCTGCGGGGAGCTCTGAGAGCCACGGGCCACGTGGTGCCTGCGTGCATTAAATGGAGGCGAGTAGCTTGCCCTGGGAGAGGGGTGGTCACCCCAGAGCTCCAGCTAGAGGCCTCTGCCCCAGATTAGAGCCCAGTAGCTCCTACCAGGCCCAGGGCCCTGGAGACTGTAGGATGGGCCCTGGGAATGGAGCTCTAGACAGCAGGCAGATTTCCAGGCAGTGGCTGGGACAGGCTGGGGAAGGCAATGACTGCCCCTGACCATTCAGAATATTTTGCCCTATGTTCCTGTGTGTGTCTGTGTGTGTGAGTGTGTGTGTGTGTGTGTGTTTGTGTGTGTGTGTGTGGTAGTGCAGAGAAGAGCGAGATGAATGGGCGTAGAGTGCTTACCAGATATAAAGTCTGCGTGGTAAAGTTCTTGTCACCCTGCCTGGACCTGGCTGACACTCTGTGTACGTAAGAGTGTATACAGAATTCTTCTTAGGGGTGTTTTATGAGACAGTAACTCATACACCCATGTACACTCTGATGCAGCAAAAATATCACACACCCCACATATAACTTCCTTAGTAAACCACACAGAGCACATGGAGGTATATACACGCATCCCTCCTATACTACGTTCTCATACAACCCACCTGTATCACAATCCTCTCCTCCAACACCAAACGCTGGAGATGAGATATGTATATAGACACACACACTATATATATAGGACACACACACACACACACACACACTATATACATGTATCTCCTCAACTCTTGCACAAACACAACTAACTTCAGCCATCTCTAAATACCTCTATAAGAACCAGTCACGTGTCATACACACCACACTTATAACACATTCTTGAGTAATGCCAGACCCGCTTTGTACAAACCACAGTAAACCACAGTCTCAGTAACCCTTGTCAGGATTGCCAGAGAAAATATGGGCTATCCAGTTCAATTTGAATTCCAGATAAACAACAAGTAATTTTTCAGTATCCGTATGTCCCACATATTGTATGGGCTATACTTACACTAAAACTAAGTCAGGCCAAATACTGCATGGGAATACTTACACTAAAAGATTATTCTGGGTTTATCTGAAACTGAAATGTAACTGGGTGCCTTGTATTCTTGTTCGCTAAGTCTGGCAACCCTTATATACTTACCACCAGCTGATGTATTATATATTTATTGTAGTTTTGTTTAGTGTGTGTCTTCCCCTACTAGAATGTGCAGCGTTACCAAAGACTACAACAATGGAAGAGTGCCGGATACACAGGAGTAGCTGCTTACTGAATCTTGGTGAATGAATGAATGAACACACACCATAAATACAAGCCACACCATGTAATGAGGAAACGTTACATGTCCCAGAATTCCTGACTTGTGAACAGAAACCATGCACACAAAGGCCACAGACACAGATAGACACGTCTGCACTGTGCTCCCCATGCCAACCCCACACTTACCACAGACTTAACTGATACACATCACTCACTCTTCCCACACACTCACAGTCACCACCGAGGCCTACATTACCAACTAGACAGTGAGAGAATAAGTATTGATTGGAATTAAATCCTGGAGGATCCACTGGGAACCACACTCTCAACTGTGTGTATTCACTGCACCTGACACGTGTCACACACTCAGTAAATATTTGTGGACAAAGGACTGATGAACCCACCCTGAGCCTTTCATTCCTCCCTCAGGACTCTCGAAGTCACAAGAGGATCCCCCTCGGCTTGGATCCACTGTGGTGGCCCAAGGCTGCAGCCCAGGGGCAGTGGAGGTCTCCTCTGCCTCTAAATACTTCTTCTGTACTTCTACTCTGCGCAAGCTCAGCTACGCTGGTAAGGGCGTGGGGCTCCTCAGGTGACGGGGTGCTTGGCTGTGAAGCAGGAGGCACACAGATCCCAGGGAGGCTGAGAGGAAATCCAGGGTCATCAGAGGTGATGAGGGCTCTGTGGAGGAGCCTGGGCAGGATGGCTGAGCTGTTCCGAGGGCGTGGATGCCAGCTGAGTCTGGGGGTGTGTGTGTGAATACTGCTACTACCATGGTGGGGAAGTCAAGGAGCAGGGGCCGGAAAGGTCTGGGCTTGAGGTGGAGGGAAGAGGGACCAGATTAAGCATCTTCAGAGGAAAATGTAGGCTTTGTCTTTGCCTTTGCTTCCAGAGAAGGACAGAGTTCTGCATCATACACCTCCAGCCTGAGAGCAGGACCATCCAGCTCAGGTGCACACAGCTCACACATACACGCGCCCTCCAGGCACAGCCCTTCTCAGTGCACATCAACCCCAAGCACGTGCTCCACAGTACTCTCCTGCACCACAGCCCCATTCCACAAGGAATGCACCACCGATATTCCCAAACTCACACTCCTCATCGTACACGCATCCAGCCGCATCCCTCACATACTACAGCCCTCACCACCATACTCCACACCCCTGTATACAGACACCGCTCCAGTATACCCCCCCACGCACATGAAAAGCCCACAGATGACACCACATACACCACTCCGTCCTACGGCCAACGGACACCAAGCTCACGACATTGCTATGTCGTGCCAATGTCCCTCTCTCGTCTACCACACCTGCTCCCTCAGCTTCCGGCATGGCCCATGCATGTTATTATGATTTTAATTTCCTTTTTCAGGAATCCGGAGATTTCATCGAGACACTGCCCAGCCTAGACCACCCCTAGCCCAGGATCAGGAAGAAGGAGAGACCGCTTCCCCATCACACTGTGTCTCCTCCTCACCCTCTTCACCCTGTAAGAACTATCTGCACCCAGACAAAGAGGAAAGGGGCATGAAAATATACTACATGCAGGTACAAGTGAACAAGGGTGTCGCTGTCTCCTGGAAGACAAAGAAACCCTTGGAGTTGCCTGAAAAGCAGCTGAGGATAGAAGAAGTGACCCTTCCTGAGGATGTGTGCGCAGTAGCCACTGACCCCTCTTCTGATGTGTCCACCGAAAGCCTCCTGTCTGACAGTGAGCCCACTGGGGAGGAGAAAGAGTATGAGGAAAGGGCAGAGCCAGGCAGCCCATCAGGGCCACCTGCCGTCGAGGAGAGACCCAGCGCCAAGACAGTGGACTGGATGCTGACCTTGGAGACCGGCTTCAGGTGCATGGCCTGCTGCCGGGTCTTCCCCACCTTGGAGATCCTCCAGCAGCACGTGAAGGGCGGCGTCCTGCAGGGCTTCAGCTGCCGTGCCTTTCATCTCACCATGGCCCAGCGGATGGGCAATGTGGAATCCGAGAGCACCCCTGAGGAAGAGGACGAAGAGGAGGAGGAGGAGAACGAGGAGGAGGAGGAGGAGGAGGAGGAGGAGAAGGAGGTAGAGAAGCAAGAAGAAAAGGAGAATGAGGGAGAGCAGCCCACGGGGGAAGGCCCCAGCCCAAAGAGACCCCGCAGGCAGGGTCTTTTCTCTCCTTTGAGTTCCAAACAGCAACTGAGATTCATGGGACAGAAGATCCTGGAAGACGGTGTGGCCGTCCCTTGGAAGAGGTAAGGCCTGAGGCTGGCAGTCTTCTGAGCCTATGTCACGAGGGCCCAGAGGAGTCTAAGGGAAGGGGCCGCACACATGTGCTGGTTTACCTAATGGCTCTGCAGTTGCATCAAATGGGACACACCCAGCACTAACAAAGGCATTGACCTCTGTTGACGTAAAGAAGAAGGTGGAGCCTTTTCCTAGGAGTTTTCTCAGGGTCTGCACGATGGACCTCAACTCTTAGAGGACGTACTGCCAGCAGCTCCTTCTCGGCAGAGAGAGCCAGGAGTGGTCTCAAGAGAGGACAGGGGCCCTTGCAGGACCAGAACTTTGAGGTCTGAGAGCCTTGGGCCTGAGCCGAGATCTCACCCGGACAACTGGACCGAGCCTGCTGTGACAAAGGGGAATATGAAAGAGAGTCACGTGGAAATGAGGTCCCCCGAGATATGGAAATGTTCCAGAACCTTCGTTGCGTGGTAGTTGATCTGGAGCCAAGCTCACTGTGGTGTGTGTGGCTCTGAGCATTAAGGCAATGCTGGAGGGTAACCCTGACCAGCAGAGCTTGGAGTGCTTCTTGTCTCTTCCTGTTCTACCTCATTTGTTTTATCCCTTCCAGGGAGAAGAAAGGACCCTCGGGAGAGTAGCAGACAGAATGCCGTGGTCTGAAGGAGGATGAAGGGACCGGCGCTCAGTCTAACATCATATGACAATAGAAGCGTCCTATGCAATAAAGGGCATTTTCCAAACCTTTCCTGGAGCTTTTATTTAATGACATTTTTCTATCTATGCATCTATCTGTCATCTACATCTGTATCTTTCAAGGTTTGTGAACAAGCTTTCACATAAGCACTAGAGACGTCCGCCAGCATTTTCCAGAAGAGGCCTGCAAATTGCTGGGGACTCCTCACAAATAGGGAACGGCCACAACCCCTGCCACACAGACTATGCGCGTGGCCCTCCTGACGTACTCCCACTCTCTCTCTGAATTTCCCAACGTCTGAGATGAGGGTGCTGGCTGGAGGCAATGATCACGTGCAGGCTGAATCTTCTCCAGATTCTGATTCTCTTCCTGGGCATATCGTCCTTAAGCACAGTCTCCATGTCCCTGGCCACACTGATCTCTCTCCTTCAGTCCTTCCCTCCCTCCCTCTCCTGCCTCCCAGTGCAGAGAATACTTTTTTGCATTTGAGACGACATTTATTTTTGGTTCACAGAATTCTCACCTGTTCTACTGTGGCCTCCGTTGTGAACATTCCAAAGCTGAGACTTTTCTGTTTTTCTCCCTCATTTCTGCTGAGTCTTTACCTTCCTAATGCAGTGAACTCACAGTGCCTAGCTGACTGGATGGGGAAAAAAATCCAGGGAGAAAAGAGAAATAATAAAAGAATATATCAGTTAATTTTTCATAGTGTTATCCAACTACATATTTTTAAAATTTTGGAATAATATTAGGAATCTTCTCTTTATAAAAAACTGAATTATCGGGCTTCCCTGGTGGAGCAGTGGTTAAGAATATGCCTGCGAATGCAGGGGTCATGGGTTCGAGCCCTGGTCTGGGAAGATCCCACGTGCCACGGAGTAACTAAGCCCACACGCCACAAATACGGAGCCTGCGCTCTAGAGCCCGTGTGCCACATCAACCGAGCCCACGTGCCACAACTACGGAAGCCTGCGTGCCTAGAGACCATGCTCCACAACAAGAGAAGCCACTGCAATGAGAAGCCCGTGCACCACAGCCAAGAGGAGCCCCCGCTCACTGCAACTAGAGAACGCCCGCTAGCAGCAACAAAGACCCAATGCAGCCCCAAATAAATTAATTAATTTTTAAAAATTGAATTAGTTTCAAGGGTACAATGTATAAAAGTACAATAAAAGCCCCCCTTCATAACCCCCCAACCCCACTCTCAAGATGGAACCGATATGCTGTGATACAATTTATAGTCGTAGTACTACTCCTCCTCCCACCACATCCGAAATCCTCTGAGCCAGGTGCAGCAGCTTCCTTTCACAATGCTAGGACCCGCCACAAGACACATGATAATCCCTTTGGACATTTCAAGGAGCGGCACCAAGGGAACAGTACCGGGGAAATGCCACTGACAGCTCAGAATATCCATGGCATTTCTAGGGCCTCGGCACTGCTCTCGCTCTGGGAATGAAGGTCCAAAAAGCACATCGGAGAATGTTCATAGTTGTAAACAAGCTCCACCTTTGAAACACAATCTACATAGAACCACATATACAAGCCTGCACGATGGATGAAGCCAAGGTCTCCTCCATGATTTCCCTTCTGACCACCTTATTGTCTCCTCAACCATAAAAGGTGAACTTGAAACTCAGGACCTTGCCTTGTCACCAGAAACATCCAAGCTTGGATCAGTCTTTCTAAGACCAGATACTTGCTCACTGAACTATTAGAGACTTGTCACATACACACAGGTAGAACAGGATTATTTCTATCTAGCTGGGGACTTGGAGTCTTTCACATTGCTCCTGTTAAAACTCTCACAACAGCAAAACTTTACCTACAAAGGGTTCAAGCTATGACACTCCCAACTTCCACAAACCTCCTCAGCTCTTGTGAGTCACATGCAGCCAATTCCAGGAATTGGAAACATGGTTGTGAGGATGAAACTGACTTTGGGGCTCCCCTTGGATATGGTCTTCCAGACTTACCAAAAGGCCATTAAGAGGAAGGTTTACCCCACCTCAGGGAAACCCGAGGCAGTACTTGCAGTCAAGGGCTGGCCATGGCTTCTGAGCTACATCCAAAAAGAATTTCATACTGTACCTGGATCTGCTGAAGCCATTTCTGACTGTCCGAGAGCCAGCCTGTACCGTTCCTCAACTGCCTCCATTGTGGATCATCAGTAGGGCTGTCAGATTTAGGACATAATAATACAGGATACCCAGTTAAACTTGAACTTCACATGAATAATAAGTCATTATTTTTAGTATAAGTAGATCCTATGAACTATTTGGGGCATACTTATCTTCAAAATGTACTCGTTGTTTTTCAAACATTCATATTTAACTAAACAGTCTATATTTTATCTGTCAACCCTACTCAGCAGAAATGATGGAGGCTCATAGAGATCCAGGAGACGCCTCAGCGCCTCCTCAGCTTTTATTTCTACGTCCTGGACAGCGAGCACGAACCTTCCACTCCCAGTCAGTGGCTAGAATGGAGGATATTCTCTGTTTTAGAGCTTTTTCTACTTGTCATTGTTATTATCTTCCTTATTTTAAAGAGATGTTTATTTTTTCCCAATCTTAATAGCTCATCCAAAAGTATTTCAAAGTTCATTAGAGAAGGGAAAAACAATATGGTTCTGAAAAGTGAAGGAAACCGCCAGGTGTTTAGTAAAGAAGTAGTAGGGAGACTGAAAAAGCCAAACTTAATAAGCAGATCTCTCCAAGGGTATTTTCAGAGCTTGATACCCTCCCACACCCTGAAAATATTATTACATCAAGAATGTAGAACTGCTAACCAAATGTAAGGCTCCCATATGATTCTATCAAACTGAGGATGCTTCTTTACTAAGCAGTGAGCACACTTGCTGTCCCAGGGACCTTGGCAGTTGCAACGTAGGGCTCTTCCCTTTGGGATGGAAACAGCAAGTTTTCCTGTGGTCTACACGCTGGCCCCAAAAATACTACACTCCCAATACTTGTCAACTTTAAGTATTTTTCTACATATCTCCATTTTTCTGTTACTATTTGGACTACATCCTAGACTTGACACTACATAAATTGCATTCAAGAAGCTATTTTTAAAAGTTGGTAGGAAACCTTAAATCTATGGCTTGCAGTCCCTGGCTTACTTTCATCCAGGTGCATAAGGGTTTTCAAAAGTAGTCAGGTTAGTTACCCTGTATCACAGCCCCACGCTTGTGTCACAGATATAAAAATGGAACATGATATTTAAGGTTTTAGTTGCCAAATCATCAAGCCTCCCAGACAGAGGCAATAGAGCAAAATGATTACAGAGGCATGGATTTTGATTTGCTCCAGTGTCTTGGGCAAGTCACTTGGCCTCTGTATTTATTTGTACTTATCTGCACTTATCTGTCACTTGGGGGTCATAATTGTACCTGGTCCATGGGTACGCTGTACAAATGATCTGTAAAGTAGTTACAAGAAACCGACACAGAATAAGCACTCCACAGACATTGGCTATTAGCTATTGGAAATAGTTCTCCGTGAAACAGATGACATTATCCGTGGATGACTCGGTGGGAGACAGTGAATCACAGAATCACAGCATGTTGAAAGTGACGTAGTTCACACTCTAATTGAAAAGAAGAAAAGTGTGCATGGGTAGAAAATGTCTGAAACTTTACACAACAAAGAGTTCATCATGTTAACTTGGAGGATTAGAATAAATCAGGAAAGGAGGAAAGAAAAACTTGAGTGTCATTCAATTTCTCTATCATTTGTGTTTCTACACTGAGACTCTGAATACACTGGAAGTGCAATTTTTTTTAATGTGGCGGGATAAAGGTTTTCAAGTTTTCCTGATCCATCCGTATTATTATCTCAGAATTGCTGGCATTTCTTGCCATCTTTGGATCTACACCCATGTGAGTCAGTGGGCCATTCTGGACGGAGGAGATAATAGAGCAGAAGTGAAGGGAGAGAAAAGGAGAGACAAGATTTTCTCTTTTCTCTTCAAAGAGGAAAGGTCTTTGGAATGGGAACAACTCACAACCAAACTTTGGGGAAAGGATGTGATGGAAAATGAGACAAACATCCTACCCCTGTGATGAGAAGGATTCCCTGGGCTGGATGGAGGGAGGTCACAGGTGGCTGGACAAGGAAACCAACTAGGGAGAAACACACACAAGTGCAGAGCAAACACCCTGAGGCCACTCAGCCTGACTCCATGCAAACATGTGTCCAGCAGACAGCCCTTCACCTGTGGCTCCCCAGCAAGACAGGTACCTCGGGGGTGCCAACTCATTCTGAGTCCATTATGCCTGGCCATTCATAAACCGCTGTCTAACGTGTGAGGAATAAACTCTCAATGTGTATGAGGAAATTGGGGAAGGAGATTGAAAGGTTACTTAAACGGAAAAAAAAGAAGTTCAGGAAGGCAAGATGGTAGAGAGACAAGAAAAAGACCTTAAAAGATAGAAAGGATTTGCCAAAGAAGAGAAAGCAAAAGAAATGATTCCGAATGGGTTAACCTGCAGCTAGGAAGTTAAGGAAGATTATTGATGGGTGAAGACTATGGAATAAAGTGAAAAAAATTTCTCAGAAGTTGCTGAGAATATGGTAAGCAGCATGATTATCAAATTATGAATTGGCTGCAATGGCATTCTAGGGGGACACTAGGAAGCGGAAGCAAACGTTCATGAGATGACAGTGGCAGGTGGAAAGTTGTTTCAGGGGAAGATCAGTCTTGCAGAGGGTGTATCAGAGGAGGGCAAGTGTGAGCAAGCAAGGAAATACTAAGTGTATACGGTTCCTTCACTGAGTGCACCCAGCCCCGCGGTCAGCCTTGAGAACAAGCAGGACTTCAGGTACTGGAGCTACATTTCAGTCATCAAGACTTGAGAAGACACCCTTAACTCAGGTCTTCTCTTCAAACTCCATCTTTCCTTCTTGACCTTCATTTGGCCTCTTCCCTTACCCTCCAGCTGTGGACTGAGGCCACAGAGCAAGATGGGTCACTAGTGTCCTCCATCCCCTGGCGACTGTGGTTCACATCAGTGGAGTACCAAAGGCAATAACCAAGTAACAGACACAAGAGTGTATGAAGAAGAAGAGATTCTGATAAGGCTTTCTGTGACAGTGTGGGCCAAGTCGGCTCTATATGGCTGGTATCACGTGAATTATGAGCAGCCTTAGGGGAGAAGTCCTCAGAAGGCAGAGCCTGGCTCTCGAGAGGCTCTGCGTGCTCACAGCCCACTCCAAGACCTCAGTTACAGCTTCGGCCCCCAATATCTCTCCCTCTGCCTGCTCACAGTTTTTGAAGTCTTCTTTCCTCCACATTTCTCTTGAGAGGTGGAGGAGGAAGATGAGCTTCAGGCCAGCTCAGACTCCCCTGGGATCCCAGCAGGATGCCTATCATTAACCTCCCACCTTCTAGGAAGCTCCTAAGATCTTCACATTTGGGGCAGTTCTCATTTCAGCTGTGCTTCAAATTGCTGGCTGGAGACGGCCTGTTGGAAGGTGGCTAAAAGCAAGTAGCAATCCTTCGGGCAGCCTGGCCCTTCTCGACTGTCAGACATCTTCAGGGATATTCTAGGAAATGTTGTTTGTTCTAGAGAAGGGAGGGAAACAATCCAATTGTCCAATAATGCTTGAATGGAATATAAATGATGCTATATGCATGTGATCACATAATATCAAACAGTCAAAAATCAAAGACCTAGATCTATATGGATTCACGTGGATAAATCTTGAAAACATAATATTGATTGAAAGAAAATAAGATAAACAATGTTAGATTGTGATAACAGGTATGTAAGGGTTTAAATATCTAAATCAATTCAACATATTGCTTCTATATATAGAGATGCAAGAAAATAAACTTTATCCAAAGAACACACTATTTACATTTAATATGCTCATTTATCTAGGAGACCCAAAAGAACCCACAGATAAACTAGCAGGAACTAATAAGACGGTTCAACAAGGCACACACATACAAGATCAATAAATTTTAAAAGTCAATCAGGCTCCTCTACACTGGCGATAACAAATTAGAAACTATAAAAGAAAATAAGAAAAAAAGAAGATCTAAAAATTGTCACAAGAGCCGTATAAATTATTTAGAGCTAAGCATACGTAGAAGGCAATATAACTAACAAACTGAGTACGAACAGTTAAACTCCGCCCATCCCAAGGTTAGGAAAAGACTGTTGTTACTTTATGAGAACAGACCCTCTTCTTAAGGAGCAGATCAGTAAGTGAGAGTGAATCAAAGAAACACAGCATTTGAAAAGTCAGCTAGTCCAAGCCTCTTGATCGCACATACAGAAGCTGAAGCCCAGATAGGTTGAGTTACTTGCTAAAGGGCCCAATGTCCTGACTCAAGGACTAGCATTTTTCACTCAGTCGCAAGACACAATCAAATGCAGTACCTTGGAAAGAGATGGGGAAAAAATGAAGAAATCAATTATATAGTTCCTCATCTTTAAGTACAGAAATAGCCGTGACAAAATTACACGTATTGAGGGAAAATTGAAGTGCAGAGTTTAAAATGTCAATAATCCACAGGGAAACTGGAGACCATTTAAAACATTCATATTAAATCTCTCTAGAAAAGACATTAAAAGATCTCCAATCAAAATGTGAATTTTATAATAGACATGGTATGATACAATTTATAATAGATATGGTAGGAACCTTTCCCTTTCACGGGAAAGCTTCGGCTGGGAAAAAGGAATTGTTCTTGAAAATGGGGCCTGTGCTATTGCAGACACTGTGCTCAACCTAGGTCCACCGAATGCTCTGATGTCATCACTGAGGTCACAGAATTCCACTGTGAGCCTGGCAACCTTGCAAACATAACAGCCCTGGTGAGCACTAGGCACTACTGCTGGTTCACCAAGTGGTACAAGTTTTTCAGCCATTTAGGAGACTTGACTATTTTTGTTTGTATTGAATCATTTCAACGGATTGCCCAAGAGCCAAGAAGGGCCAACCTGTAGGGAAGAGGAGGAGTTGGACATCTCTTGAGGCATCTTCTAAGGGAGACTTCTAGTTGGTACGATGGAACAGCGACAAAAGAGGAAACATCTGGAAAATGAAGAGTCCCAGGAAACTGCCGAGAACGGAGGAGGTATGTGGGGGGCAACTTGTCTGGGGCACATGGGTTTCTGCCAAACTGAAGCTTCTCTAGGAAGCGGGGGACTGAGAACGTGTCACCTGTGAAGCAGGGAGCGAGAGACCTTGTCTCACTGATGCTGCCGTATCTATCCGGAGGGTCCCTGTGGTGTGAGACGGCACAGAACGGCCAGATGCCCCCTGGGAGATGGGAGGTCAGCTCCGCTGGTCTGAGGACTCTCTCCTGGGGCAGCCGGGCCTGGAGCTTTGTCGGACTCACAGCAGGCTGCATCCTGCTTGCACAGACCTAGAGGTGCAGCTTTTCTCAGTCCCCAATTTCTCTCTTATGCTCTTGGATCTTTCCCTGGGGTCATGAGGTGGGGGATGTGAACGATGCAAGGATACTGAGAGAGACCCATGAGTTGCTTGGCCTCTTTTACCAAAGTGGAAAGAGAAGCCCCATGAGTTGAAGGCCCTGTTGAAAAATATCTTGACAAGTGGAATGTAATTTGAAAGAAGATTGTTTGTCTAGGGATGGTGTCATATTGAAAGCAAGGAGGATTTATTCCTTCAACAGGAAGAATTTCCCAAAGGAGATCAAGGGAAGGGAAGGGTTTTCCAGAGACTGAGACCGCGTGAGCGGGGGTGAGAAATGGCCTCAGGGTCCTGCGGGGAGCTCTGAGAGCCACGGGCCACGTGGTGCCTGTGTGCATTAAATGTAGGCGAGTAGCTTGCCCTGGGAGAGGGGTGGTCACCCCAGAGCTCCAGCTAGAGGCCTCTGCCCCAGATTAGAGCCCAGTAGCTCCTACCAGGCCCAGGGCCCTGGAGACTGTAGGATGGGCCCTGGGAATGGAGCTCTAGACAGCAGGCAGATTTCCAGGCAGTGGCTGGGACAGGCTGGGGAAGGCAATGACTGCCCCTGACCATTCAGAATATTTTGCCCTATGTTCCTGTGTGTGTGTGTGTGTGTGTGTGTGTGTGTGTGTGTGTGTGTGTGGTAGTGCAGAGAAGAGCGAGATGAATGGGGGTAGAGTGCTTACCGGATATAAAGTCTGCGTGGTAAATTTCTTGTCACCCTGCCTGTACCTGGCTGACACTCTGTGTACGTAAGAGTGTATACAGAATTCTTGTTAGGGGTGTTTTATGAGACAGTAACTCATACACCCATGTACACTCTGATGCAGCAAAAATATCACACACCCCACATATAACTTCCTTAGTAAACCACACACAGCACATGGAGGTATATACACGCATCCCTCCTATACTACGTTCTCATACAACCCACCTGTATCACAATCCTCTCCTCCAACACCAAACGCTGGAGATGAGATATGTATATAGACACACACACTATATATATAGGACACACACACACACACACACACACACTATATACATGTATCTCCTCAACTCTTGCACAAACACAACTAACTTCAGCCATCTCTAAATACCTCTATAAGAACCAGTCACGTGTCATACACACCACACTTATAACACATTCTTGAGTAATGCCAGACCCGCTTTGTACAAACCACAGTAAACCACAGTCTCAGTAACCCTTGTCAGGATTGCCAGAGAAAATATGGGCTATCCAGTTCAATTTGAATTCCAGATAAACAACAAGTAATTTTTCAGTATCCGTATGTCCCACATATTGTATGGGCTATACTTACACTAAAACTAAGTCAGGCCAAATACTGCATGGGAATACTTACACTAAAAGATTATTCTGGGTTTATCTGAAACTGAAATGTAACTGGGTGCCTTGTATTCTTGTTCGCTAAGTCTGGCAACCCTTATATACTTACCACCAGCTGATGTATTATATATTTATTGTAGTTTTGTTTAGTGTGTGTCTTCCCCTACTAGAATGTGCAGCGTTACCAAAGACTACAACAATGGAAGAGTGCCGGATACACAGGAGTAGCTGCTTACTGAATCTTGGTGAATGAATGAATGAACACACACCATAAATACAAGCCACACCATGTAATGAGGAAACGTTACATGTCCCAGAATTCCTGACTTGTGAACAGAAACCATGCACACAAAGGCCACAGACACAGATAGACACGTCTGCACTGTGCTCCCCATGCCAACCCCACACTTACCACAGACTTAACTGATACACATCACTCACTCTTCCCACACACTCACAGTCACCACCGAGGCCTACATTACCAACTAGACAGTGAGAGAATAAGTATTGATTGGAATTAAATCCTGGAGGATCCACTGGGAACCACACTCTCAACTGTGTGTATTCACTGCCCCTGACACGTGTCACACACTCAGTAAATATTTGTGGACAGACGACTGATGAACCCACCCTGAGCCTTTCATTCCTCCCTCAGGACTCTCGAAGTCACAAGAGGATCCCCCTCGGCTTGGATCCACTGTGGTGGCCCAAGGCTGCAGCCCAGGGGCAGTGGAGGTCTCCTCTGCCTCTAAATACTTCTTCTGTACTTCTACTCTGCGCAAGCTCAGCTACGCTGGTAAGGGCGTGGGGCTCCTCAGGTGACGGGGTGCTTGGCTGTGAAGCAGGAGGCACACAGATCCCAGGGAGGCTGAGAGGAAATCCAGGGTCATCAGAGGTGATGAGGGCTCTGTGGAGGAGCCTGGGCAGGATGGCTGAGCTGTTCCGAGGGTGTGGATGCCAGCTGAGTCTGGGGGTGTGTGTGTGAATACTGCTACTACCATGGTGGGGAAGTCAAGGAGCAGGGGCCGGAAAGGTCTGGGCTTGAGGTGGAGGGAAGAGGGACCAGATTAAGCATCTTCAGAGGAAAATGTAGGCTTTGTCTTTGCCTTTGCTTCCAGAGAAGGACAGAGTTCTGCATCATACACCTCCAGCCTGAGAGCAGGACCATCCAGCTCAGGTGCACACAGCTCACACATACACGCGCCCTCCAGGCACAGCCCTTCTCAGTGCACATCAACCCCAAGCACGTGCTCCACAGTACTCTCCTGCACCACAGCCCCATTCCACAAGGAATGCACCACCGATATTCCCAAACTCACACTCCTCATCGTACACGCATCCAGCCGCATCCCTCACATACTACAGCCCTCACCACCATACTCCACACCCCTGTATACAGACACCGCTCCAGTATACCCCCCCACGCACATGAAAAGCCCACAGATGACACCACATACACCACTCCGTCCTACGGCCAACGGACACCAAGCTCACGACATTGCTATGTCGTGCCAATGTCCCTCTCTCGTCTACCACACCTGCTCCCTCAGCTTCCGGCATGGCCCATGCATGTTATTATGATTTTAATTTCCTTTTTCAGGAATCCAGAGATTTCATCGAGACACTGCCCAGCCTAGACCACCCCTAGCCCAGGATCAGGAAGAAGGAGAGACCGCTTCCCCATCACACTGTGTCTCCTCCTCACCCTCTTCACCCTGTAAGAACTATCTGCACCCAGACAAAGAGGAAAGGGGCATGAAAATATACTACATGCAGGTACAAGTGAACAAGGGTGTCGCTGTCTCCTGGAAGACAAAGAAACCCTTGGAGTTGCCTGAAAAGCAGCTGAGGATAGAAGAAGTGACCCTTCCTGAGGATGTGTGCGCAGTAGCCACTGACCCCTCTTCTGATGTGTCCACCGAAAGCCTCCTGTCTGACAGTGAGCCCACTGGGGAGGAGAAAGAGTATGAGGAAAGGGCAGAGCCAGGCAGCCCATCAGGGCCACCTGCCGTCGAGGAGAGACCCAGCGCCAAGACAGCGGACTGGATGCTGACCATGGAGACCAGCTTCAGGTGCATGGCCTGCTGCCGGGTCTTCCCCACCTTGGAGACCCTCCAGCAGCACGTGAAGGGCGGCGTCCTGCAGGGCTTCAGCTGCCGTGCCTTTCATCTCACCATGGCCCAGCGGATGGGCAATGTGGAATCCGAGAGCACCCCTGAGGAAGAGGACGAGGAGGAGGAGGAGGAGAACGAGGAGGAGGAGGAGGACGAGGAGGAGGAGGAGAAGGAGGTAGAGAAGCAAGAAGAAAAGGAGAATGAGGGAGAGCAGCCCACGGGGGAAGGCCCCAGCCCAAAGAGACCCCGCAGGCAGGGTCTTTTCTATCCTTTGAGTTCCAAACAGCAACTGAGATTCATGGGACAGAAGATCCTGGAAGACGGTGTGGCCGTCCCTTGGAAGAGGTAAGGCTTGAGGCTGGCAGTCTTCTGAGCCTATGTCACGAGGGCCCAGAGGAGTCTAAGGGAAGGGGCCGCACACATGTGCTGGTTTACCTAATGGCTCTGCAGTTGCATCAAATGGGACACACCCAGCACTAACAAAGGCATTGACCTCTGTTGACGTAAACAAGAAGGTGGAGCCTTTTCCTAGGAGTTTTCTCAGGGTCTGCACGATGGACCTCAACTCTTAGAGGACGTACTGCCAGCAGCTCCTTCTCGGCAGAGAGAGCCAGGAGTGGTCTCAAGAGAGGACAGGGGCCCTTGCAGGACCAGAACTTTGAGGTCTGAGAGCCTTGGGCCTGAGCCGAGATCTCACCCGGACCACTGGACCTAGCCTTCTGTGACAAAGGGGAATATGAAAGAGAGTCACGTGGAAATGAGGTTCCCTGAGATATGGAAGTGTTCCAGAACCTTCGTTGCGTGGTAGTTGATCTGGAGCCAAGCTCACTGTGGTGTGTGTGGCTCTGAGCATTAAGGCAATGCTGGAGGGTAACCCTGACCAGCAGAGCTTGGAGTGCTTCTTGTCTCTTCCTGTGCTACCTCATTTGTTTTATCCCTTCCAGGGAGAAGAAAGGACCCTCGGGAGAGTAGCAGACAGAATGCCATGGTCTGAAGGAGGATGAAGGGACCGGCACTCAGTCTAACATCATATGACAATAGAAGCGTCCTATGTAATAAAGGGCATTTTCCAAACCTTTCCTGGAGCTTTTATTTAATGACATTTTTCTATCTATGCATCTATCTGTCATCTACATCTGTATCTTTCAAGGTTTGTGAACAAGCTTTCACATAAGCACTAGAGACGTCCGCCAGCATTTTCCAGAAGAGGCCTGCAAATTGCTGGGGACTCCTCACAAATAGGGAACGGCCACAACCCCTGCCACACAGACTATGCGCGTGGCCCTCCTGACGTACTCCCACTCTCTCTCTGAATTTCCCAACGTCTGAGATGAGGGTGCTGGCTGGAGGCAATGATCACGTGCAGGCTGAATCTTCTCCAGATTCTGATTCTCTTCCTGGGCATATCGTCCTTAAGCACAGTCTCCATGTCCCTGGCCAAACTGATCTCTCTCCTTCAGTCCTTCCCTCCCTCCCTCTCCTGCCTCCCAGTGCAGAGAATACTTGTATGCATTTGAGACGACATTTATTTTTGGTTCACAGAATTCTCACCTGTTCTACTGTGGCCTCCGTTGTGAACATTCCAAAGCTGAGACTTTTCTGTTTTTCTCCCTCATTTCTGCTGAGTCTTTACCTTCCTAATGCAGTGAACTCACAGTGCCTAGCTGACTGGATGGGGAAAAAGATCCAGGGAGCAAAGAGAAATAATAAAAGAATATATCAGTTAATTTTTCATAGTGTTATCCAACTACATATTTTTAAAATTTTGGAATAATATTAGGAATCTTCTCTTTATAAAAAACTGAATTCTCGGGCTTCCCTGGTGGAGCAGTGGTTAAGAATATGCCTGCGAATGCAGGGGTCATGGGTTCGAGCCCTGTTCTGGGAAGATCCCACGTGCCACGGAGTAACTAAGCCCGCGTGCCACAACTACTGAGCCTGCGCACTAGAGCCCATGTGCCACATCAACCGAGCCCACGTGCCACAACTACGGAAGCCTGCGTGCCTAGAGACCATGCTCCGCAACAAGAGAAGCCACTGCAATGAGAAGCCCGTGCACCACAGCCAAGAGGAGCCCCCGCTCACTGCAACTAGAGAACGCCCGCTAGCAGCAAAAAACACCCAATGCAGCCCCAAATAAATTAATTAATTTTAAAAAATTGAATTAGTTTCAAGGGTACAATGTATAAAAGTACAATAAAAGCCCCCCTTCATAACCCCCCAACCCCACTCTCAAGATGGAATCGATATGCTGTGATACAATTTATAGTCGTAGTACTACTCCTCCCACCACATCCGAAATCCTCTGAGCCAGGTGCAGCAGCTTCCTTTCACAATGCTAGGACCCGCCACAAGACACATGATAATCCCTTTGGACATTTCAAGGAGCGGCACCAAGGGAACAGTACCGGGGAAATGCCACTGACAGCTCAGAATATCCATGGCATTTCTAGGGCCTCGGCACTGCTCTCGCTCTGGGAATGAAGGTCCAAAAAGCACATCGGAGAATGTTCATAGTTGTAAACAAGCTCCACCTTTGAAACACAATCTACATAGAACCACATATACAAGCCTGCACGATGGATGAAGCCAAGGTCTCCTCCATGATTTCCCTTCTGACCACCTTATTGTCTCCTCAACCATAAAAGGTGAACTTGAAACTCAGGACCTTGCCTTGTCACCAGAAACATCCAAGCTTGGATCAGTCTTTCTAAGACCAGATACTTGCTCTCTGAACTATTAGAGACTTGTCACATACACACAGGTAGAACAGGATTATTTCTATCTACCTGGGGACTTGGAGTCTTTCACATTGCTCCTGTTAAAACTCTCACAACAGCAAAACTTTACCTACAAAGGGTTCAAGCTATGACACTCCCAACTTCCACAAACCTCCTCAGCTCTTGTGAGTCACATGCAGCTAATTCCAGGAATTGGAAACATGGTTGTGAGGATGAAACTGACTTTGGGGCTCCTCTTGGATATGGTCTTCCAGACTTACCAAAAGGCCATTAAGAGGAAGGTTTACCCCACCTCAGGGAAACCCGAGGCAGTACTTGCAGTCAAGGGCTGGCCATGGCTTCTGAGCTACATCCAAAAAGAATTTCATACTGTACCTGGATCTGCTGAAGCCATTTCTGACTGTCCGAGAGCCAGCCTGTACCGTTCCTCAACTGCCTCCATTGTGGATCATCAGTAGGGCTGTCAGATTTAGGACATAAAAATACAGGATACCCAGTTAAACTTGAACTTCACATGAATAATAAGTCATTATTTTTAGTATAAGTAGATCCTATGAACTATTTGGGGCATACTTATCTTCAAAATGTACTCGTTGTTTTTCAAACATTCATATTTAACTAAACAGTCTATATTTTATCTGTCAACCCTACTCAGCAGAAATGATGGAGGCTCATAGAGATCCAGGAGACGCCTCAGCGCCTCCTCAGCTTTTATTTCTACGTCCTGGACAGCGAGCACGAACCTTCCACTCCCAGTCAGTGGCTAGAATGGAGGATATTCTCTGTTTTAGAGCTTTTTCTACTTGTCATTGTTATTATCTTCCTTATTTTAAAGAGATGTTTATTTTTTCCCAATCTTAATAGCTCATCCAAAAGTATTTCAAAGTTCATTAGAGAAGGGAAAAACAATATGGTTCTGAAAAGTGAAGGAAACCGCCTGGTGTTTAGTAAAGAATTAGTAGGGAGACTGAAAAAGCCAAACTTAATAAGCAGATCTCTCCAAGGGTATTTTCAGAGCTTGATACCCTCCCACACCCTGAAAATATTATTACATCAAGAATGTAGAACTGCTAACCAAATGTAAGGCTCCCATATGATTCTATCAAACTGAGGATGCTTCTTTACTAAGCAGTGAGCACACTTGCTGTCCCAGGGACCTTGGCAGTTGCAACGTAGGGCTCTTCCCTTTGGGATGGAAACAGCAAGTTTTCCTGTGGTCTACACGCTGGCCCCAAAAATACGACACTCCCAATACTTGTCAACTTTAAGTATTTTTCTACATATCTCCATTTTTCTGTTACTATTTGGACTACATCCTAGACTTGACACTACATAAATTGCATTCAAGAAGCTATTTTTAAAAGTTGGTAGGAAACCTTAAATCTATGGCTTGCAGTCCCTGGCTTACTTTCATCCAGGTGCATAAGGGTTTTCAAAAGTAGTCAGGTTAGTTACCCTGTATCACAGCCCCACGCTTGTGTCACAGATATAAAAATGGAACATGATATTTAAGGTTTTAGTTGCCAAATCATCAAGCCTCCCAGACAGAGGCAATAGAGCAAAATGATTACAGAGGCATGGATTTTGATTTGCTCCAGTGTCTTGGGCAAGTCACTTGGCCTCTGTATTTATTTGTACTTATCTGCACTTATCTGTCACTTGGGGGTCATAATTGTACCTGGTCCATGGGTACGCTGTACAAATGATCTGTAAAGTAGTTACAAGAAACCGACACAGAGTAAGCACTCCACAGACATTGGCTATTAGCTATTGGAAATATTTCTCCGTGAAACAGATGACATTATCCGTGGATGACTCGGTGGGAGACAGTGAATCACAGAATCACAGCATGTTGAAAGTGACCTAGTTCACACTCTAATGTGAAAAGAAGAAAAGTGTGCATGGGTAGAAAATGTCTGAAACTTTACACAACAAAGAGTTCATCATGTTAACTTGGAGGATTAGAATAAATCAGGAAAGGAGGAAAGAAAAACTTGAGTGTAATTCAATTTCTCTATCATTTGTGTTTCTACACTGAGACTCTGAATACACTGGAAGTGCAATTTTTTTTAATGTGGCGGGATAAAGGTTTTCAAGTTTTCCTGATCCATCCGTATTATTATCTCAGAATTGCTGGCATTTCTTGCCATCTTTGGATCTACACCCATGTGAGTCAGTGGGCCATTCTGGACGGAGGAGATAATAGAGCAGAAGTGAAGTGAGAGAAAAGGAGAGACAAGATTTTCTCTTTTCTCTTCAAAGAGGAAAGGTCTTTGGAATGGGAACAACTCACAACCAAACTTTGGGGAAAGGATGTGATGGAAAATGAGACAAACATCCTACCCCTGTGATGAGAAGGATTCCCTGGGCTGGATGGAGGGAGGTCACAGGTGGCTGGACAAGGAAACCAACTAGGGAGAAACACACACAAGTGCAGAGCAAACACCCTGAGGCCACTCAGCCTGACTCCATGCAAACATGTGTCCAGCAGACAGCCCTTCACCTGTGGCTCCCCAGCAAGACAGGTACCTCGGGGGTGCCAACTCATTCTGAGTCCATTATGCCTGGCCATTCATAAACCGCTGTCTAACGTGTGAGGAATAAACTCTCAATGTGTATGAGGAAATTGGGGAAGGAGATTGAAAGGTTACTTAAACGGAAAAAAAAGAAGTTCAGGAAGGCAAGATGGTAGAGAGACAAGAAAAAGACCTTAAAAGATAGAAAGGATTTGCCAAAGAAGAGAAAGAAAAAGAAATGATTCCGAATGGGTTAACCTGCAGCTAGGAAGTTAAGGAAGATTATTGATGGGTGAAGACTATGGAATAAAGCGAATAAAATTTCTCAGAAGTTGCTGAGACTATGGTAAGAAGCATGATTATCAAATTATGAATTGGCTGCAATGGCATTCTAGGGGGACACTAGGAAGGTGAAGCAAATGTTCCTGAGATGACAGTAGCAGGTGGAAAGTTGTTTCAGGGGAAGATCAGTCTTGCAGAGGGTGTATCAGAGGAGGGCAAGTGTGAGCAAGCAAGGAAATACTAAGTGTATACGGTTCCTTCACTGAGTGCACCCAGCCCCGCGGTCAGCCTTGAGAACAAGCAGGACTTCAGGTACTGGAGCTACATTTCAGTCATCAAGACTTGAGAAGACACCCTTAACTCAGGTCTTCTCTTCAAACTCCATCTTTCCTTCTTGACCTTCATTTGGCCTCTTCCCTTACCCTCCAGCTGTGGACTGAGGCCACAGAGCAAGATGGGTCACTAGTGTCCTCCATCCCCTGGCGACTGTGGTTCACATCAGTGGAGTACCAAAGGCAATAACCAAGTAACAGACACAAGAGTGTATGAAGAAGAAGAGATTCTGATAAGGCTTTCTGTGACAGTGTGGGCCAAGTCGGCTCTATATGGCTGGTATCACGTGAATTATGAGCAGCCTTAGGGGAGAAGTCCTCAGAAGGCAGAGCCTGGCTCTCGAGAGGCTCTGCGTGCTCACAGCCCACTCCAAGACCTCAGTTACAGCTTCGGCCCCCAATATCTCTCCCTCTGCCTGCTCACAGTTTTTGAAGTCTTCTTTCCTCCACATTTCTCTTGAGAGGTGGAGGAGGAAGATGAGCTTCAGGCCAGCTCAGACTCCCCTGGGATCCCAGGAGGATGCCTATCATTAACCTCCCACCTTCTAGGAAGCTCCTAAGATCTTCACATTTGGGGCAGTTCTCATTTCAGCTGTGCTTCAAATTGCTGGCTGGAGACGGCCTGTTGGAAGGTGGCTAAAAGCAAGTAGCAATCCTTCGGGCAGCCTGGCCCTTCTCGACTGTCAGACATCTTCAGGGATATTCTAGGAAATGTTGTTTGTTCTAGAGAAGGGAGGGAAACAATCCAATTGTCCAATAATGCTTGAATGGAATATAAATGATGCTATATGCATGTGATCACATAATATGAAACAGTCAAAAATCAAAGACCTAGATCTATATGGATTCACGTGGATAAATCTTGAAAACATAATATTGATTGAAAGAAAATAAGATAAACAATGTTAGATTGTGATAACACGTATGTAAGTGTTAAAATATTTAAATCAATTCAACATATTGCTTCTATATATAGAGATGCAAGAAAATAAACTTTATCCAAAGAACACACTATTTACATTTAATATGCTCATTTATCTAGGAGACCCAAAAGAACCCACAGATAAACTAGCAGGAACTAATAAGACGGTTCAACAAGGCACACACATACAAGATCAATAAATTTTAAAAGTCAATCAGGCTCCTCTACACTGGCGATAACAAATTAGAAACTATAAAAGAAAATAAGAAAAAAAGAAGATCTAAAAATTGTCACAAGAGCCGTATAAATTATTTAGAGCTAAGCATACGTAGAAGGCAATATAACTAACAAACTGAGTATGAACAGTTAAACTCCGCCCAACCCAAGGTTAGGAAAAGACTGTTGTTACTTTATGAGAACAGACCCTCTTCTTAAGGAGCAGATCAGTAAGTGAGAGTGAATCAAAGAAACACAGCATTTGAAAAGTCAGCTAGTCCAAGCCTCTTGATCGCACATACAGAAGCTGAAGCCCAGATAGGTTGAGTTACTTGCTAAAGGGCCCAATGTCCTGACTCAAGGACTAGCATTTTTCACTCAGTCGCAAGACACAATCAAATGCAGTACCTTGGAAAGAGATGGGGAAAAAATGAAGAAATCAATTATATAGTTCCTCATCTTTAAGTACAGAAATAGCTGTGACAAAATTACACGTATTGAGGGAAAATTGAAGTGCAGAGTTTAAAATGTCAATAATCCACAGGGAAACTGGAGACCATTTAAAACATTCATATTAAATCTCTCTAGAAAAGACATTAAAAGATCTCCAATCAAAATGTGAATTTTATAATAGACATGGTATGATACAATTTATAATAGATATGGTAGGAACCTTTCCCTTTCACGGGAAAGCTTCGGCTGGGAAAAAGGAATTGTTCTTGAAAATGGGGCCTGTGCTATTGCAGACACTGTGCTCAACCTAGGTCCACCGAATGCTCTGATGTCATCACTGAGGTCACAGAATTCCACTGTGAGCCTGGCAACCTTGCAAACATAACAGCCCTGGTGAGCACTAGGCACTACTGCTGGTTCACCAAGTGGTACAAGTTTTTCAGCCATTTAGGAGACTTGACTATTTTTGTTTGTATTGAATCATTTCAACGGATTGCCCAAGAGCCAAGAAGGGCCAACCTGTAGGGAAGAGGAGGAGTTGGACATCTCTTGAGGCATCTTCTAAGGGAGACTTCTAGTTGGTACGATGGAATGGCGACAAAAGAGGAAACATCTGGAAAATGAAGAGTCCCAGGAAACTGCCGAGAACGGAGGAGGTATGTGGGGGGCAACTTGTCTGGGGCACATGGGTTTCTGCCAAACTGAAGCTTCTCTAGGAAGCGGGGGACTGAGAACGTGTCACCTGTGAAGCAGGGAGCGAGAGACCTTGTCTCACTGATGCTGCCGTATCTATCCGGAGGGTCCCTGTGGTGTGAGACGGCACAGAACGGCCAGATGCCCCCTGGGAGATGGGAGGTCAGCTCCGCTGGTCTGAGGACTCTCTCCTGGGGCAGCCGGGCCTGGAGCTTTGTCGGACTCACAGCAGGCTGCATCCTGCTTGCACAGACCTAGAGGTGCAGCTTTTCTCAGTCCCCAATTTCTCTCTTATGCTCTTGGATCTTTCCCTGGGGTCATGAGGTGGGGGATGTGAACGATGCAAGGATACTGAGAGAGACCCATGAGTTGCTTGGCCTCTTTTACCAAAGTGGAAAGAGAAGCCCCATGAGTTGAAGGCCCTGTTGAAAAATATCTTGACAAGTGGAATGTAATTTGAAAGAAGATTGTTTGTCTAGGGATGGTGTCATATTGAAAGCAAGGAGGATTTATTCCTTCAACAGGAAGAATTTCCCAAAGGAGATCAAGGGAAGGGAAGGGTTTTCCAGAGACTGAGACCGCGTGAGCGGGGGTGAGAAATGGCCTCAGGGTCCTGCGGGGAGCTCTGAGAGCCACGGGCCACGTGGTGCCTGTGTGCATTAAATGTAGGCGAGTAGCTTGCCCTGGGAGAGGGGTGGTCACCCCAGAGCTCCAGCTAGAGGCCTCTGCCCCAGATTAGAGCCCAGTAGCTCCTACCAGGCCCAGGGCCCTGGAGACTGTAGGATGGGCCCTGGGAATGGAGCTCTAGACAGCAGGCAGATTTCCAGGCAGTGGCTGGGACAGGCTGGGGAAGGCAATGACTGCCCCTGACCATTCAGAATATTTTGCCCTATGTTCCTGTGTGTGTGTGTGTGTGTGTGTGTGTGTGTGTGTGTGTGTGTGTGTGTGGTAGTGCAGAGAAGAGCGAGATGAATGGGGGTAGAGTGCTTACCGGATATAAAGTCTGCGTGGTAAATTTCTTGTCACCCTGCCTGTACCTGGCTGACACTCTGTGTACGTAAGAGTGTATACAGAATTCTTGTTAGGGGTGTTTTATGAGACAGTAACTCATACACCCATGTACACTCTGATGCAGCAAAAATATCACACACCCCACATATAACTTCCTTAGTAAACCACACACAGCACATGGAGGTATATACACGCATCCCTCCTATACTACGTTCTCATACAACCCACCTGTATCACAATCCTCTCCTCCAACACCAAACGCTGGAGATGAGATATGTATATAGACACACACACTATATATATAGGACACACACACACACACACACACACACTATATACATGTATCTCCTCAACTCTTGCACAAACACAACTAACTTCAGCCATCTCTAAATACCTCTATAAGAACCAGTCACGTGTCATACACACCACACTTATAACACATTCTTGAGTAATGCCAGACCCGCTTTGTACAAACCACAGTAAACCACAGTCTCAGTAACCCTTGTCAGGATTGCCAGAGAAAATATGGGCTATCCAGTTCAATTTGAATTCCAGATAAACAACAAGTAATTTTTCAGTATCCGTATGTCCCACATATTGTATGGGCTATACTTACACTAAAACTAAGTCAGGCCAAATACTGCATGGGAATACTTACACTAAAAGATTATTCTGGGTTTATCTGAAACTGAAATTTAACTGGGTGCCTTGTATTCTTGTTCGCTAAGTCTGGCAACCCTTATATACTTACCACCAGCTGATGTATTATATATTTATTGTAGTTTTGTTTAGTGTGTGTCTTCCCCTACTAGAATGTGCAGCGTTACCAAAGACTACAACAATGGAAGAGTGCCGGATACACAGGAGTAGCTGCTTACTGAATCTTGGTGAATGAATGAATGAACACACACCATAAATACAAGCCACACCATGTAATGAGGAAACGTTACATGTCCCAGAATTCCTGACTTGTGAACAGAAACCATGCACACAAAGGCCACAGACACAGATAGACACGTCTGCACTGTGCTCCCCATGCCAACCCCACACTTACCACAGACTTAACTGATACACATCACTCACTCTTCCCACACACTCACAGTCACCACCGAGGCCTACATTACCAACTAGACAGTGAGAGAATAAGTATTGATTGGAATTAAATCCTGGAGGATCCACTGGGAACCACACTCTCAACTGTGTGTATTCACTGCACCTGACACGTGTCACACACTCAGTAAATATTTGTGGACAGACGACTGATGAACCCACCCTGAGCCTTTCATTCCTCCCTCAGGACTCTCGAAGTCACAAGAGGATCCCCCTCGGCTTGGATCCACTGTGGTGGCCCAAGGCTGCAGCCCAGGGGCAGTGGAGGTCTCCTCTGCCTCTAAATACTTCTTCTGTACTTCTACTCTGCGCAAGCTCAGCTACGCTGGTAAGGGCGTGGGGCTCCTCAGGTGACGGGGTGCTTGGCTGTGAAGCAGGAGGCACACAGATCCCAGGGAGGCTGAGAGGAAATCCAGGGTCATCAGAGGTGATGAGGGCTCTGTGGAGGAGCCTGGGCAGGATGGCTGAGCTGTTCCGAGGGCGTGGATGCCAGCTGAGTCTGGGGGTGTGTGTGTGAATACTGCTACTACCATGGTGGGGAAGTCAAGGAGCAGGGGCCGGAAAGGTCTGGGCTTGAGGTGGAGGGAAGAGGGACCAGATTAAGCATCTTCAGAGGAAAATGTAGGCTTTGTCTTTGCCTTTGCTTCCAGAGAAGGACAGAGTTCTGCATCATACACCTCCAGCCTGAGAGCAGGACCATCCAGCTCAGGTGCACACAGCTCACACATACACGCGCCCTCCAGGCACAGCCCTTCTCAGTGCACATCAACCCCAAGCACGTGCTCCACAGTACTCTCCTGCACCACAGCCCCATTCCACAAGGAATGCACCACCGATATTCCCAAACTCACACTCCTCATCGTACACGCATCCAGCCGCATCCCTCACATACTACAGCCCTCACCACCATACTCCACACCCCTGTATACAGACACCGCTCCAGTATACCCCCCCACGCACATGAAAAGCCCACAGATGACACCACATACACCACTCCGTCCTACGGCCAACGGACACCAAGCTCACGACATTGCTATGTCGTGCCAATGTCCCTCTCTCGTCTACCACACCTGCTCCCTCAGCTTCCAGCATGGCCCATGCATGTTATTATGATTTTAATTTCCTTTTTCAGGAATCCGGAGATTTCATCGAGACACTGCCCAGCCTAGACCACCCCTAGCCCAGGATCAGGAAGAAGGAGAGACCGCTTCCCCATCACACTGTGTCTCCTCCTCACCCTCTTCACCCTGTAAGAACTATCTGCACCCAGACAAAGAGGAAAGGGGCATGAAAATATACTACATGCAGGTACAAGTGAACAAGGGTGTCGCTGTCTCCTGGAAGACAAAGAAACCCTTGGAGTTGCCTGAAAAGCAGCTGAGGATAGAAGAAGTGACCCTTCCTGAGGATGTGTGCGCAGTAGCCACTGACCCCTCTTCTGATGTGTCCACCGAAAGCCTCCTGTCTGACAGTGAGCCCACTGGGGAGGAGAAAGAGTATGAGGAAAGGGCAGAGCCAGGCAGCCCATCAGGGCCACCTGCCGTCGAGGAGAGACCCAGCGCCAAGACAGCGGACTGGATGCTGACCATGGAGACCAGCTTCAGGTGCATGGCCTGCTGCCGGGTCTTCCCCACCTTGGAGACCCTCCAGCAGCACGTGAAGGGCGGCGTCCTGCAGGGCTTCAGCTGCCGTGCCTTTCATCTCACCATGGCCCAGCGGATGGGCAATGTGGAATCCGAGAGCACCCCTGAGGAAGAGGACGAGGAGGAGGAGGAGGAGAACGAGGAGGAGGAGGAGGACGAGGAGGAGGAGGAGAAGGAGGTAGAGAAGCAAGAAGAAAAGGAGAATGAGGGAGAGCAGCCCACGGGGGAAGGCCCCAGCCCAAAGAGACCCCGCAGGCAGGGTCTTTTCTATCCTTTGAGTTCCAAACAGCAACTGAGATTCATGGGACAGAAGATCCTGGAAGACGGTGTGGCCGTCCCTTGGAAGAGGTAAGGCTTGAGGCTGGCAGTCTTCTGAGCCTATGTCACGAGGGCCCAGAGGAGTCTAAGGGAAGGGGCCGCACACATGTGCTGGTTTACCTAATGGCTCTGCAGTTGCATCAAATGGGACACACCCAGCACTAACAAAGGCATTGACCTCTGTTGACGTAAACAAGAAGGTGGAGCCTTTTCCTAGGAGTTTTCTCAGGGTCTGCACGATGGACCTCAACTCTTAGAGGACGTACTGCCAGCAGCTCCTTCTCGGCAGAGAGAGCCAGGAGTGGTCTCAAGAGAGGACAGGGGCCCTTGCAGGACCAGAACTTTGAGGTCTGAGAGCCTTGGGCCTGAGCCGAGATCTCACCCGGACCACTGGACCTAGCCTTCTGTGACAAAGGGGAATATGAAAGAGAGTCACGTGGAAATGAGGTTCCCTGAGATATGGAAGTGTTCCAGAACCTTCGTTGCGTGGTAGTTGATCTGGAGCCAAGCTCACTGTGGTGTGTGTGGCTCTGAGCATTAAGGCAATGCTGGAGGGTAACCCTGACCAGCAGAGCTTGGAGTGCTTCTTGTCTCTTCCTGTGCTACCTCATTTGTTTTATCCCTTCCAGGGAGAAGAAAGGACCCTCGGGAGAGTAGCAGACAGAATGCCATGGTCTGAAGGAGGATGAAGGGACCGGCACTCAGTCTAACATCATATGACAATAGAAGCGTCCTATGCAATAAAGGGCATTTTCCAAACCTTTCCTGGAGCTTTTATTTAATGACATTTTTCTATCTATGCATCTATCTGTCATCTACATCTGTATCTTTCAAGGTTTGTGAACAAGCTTTCACATAAGCACTAGAGACGTCCGCCAGCATTTTCCAGAAGAGGCCTGCAAATTGCTGGGGACTCCTCACAAATAGGGAACGGCCACAACCCCTGCCACACAGACTATGCGCGTGGCCCTCCTGACGTACTCCCACTCTCTCTCTGAATTTCCCAACGTCTGAGATGAGGGTGCTGGCTGGAGGCAATGATCACGTGCAGGCTGAATCTTCTCCAGATTCTGATTCTCTTCCTGGGCATATCGTCCTTAAGCACAGTCTCCATGTCCCTGGCCAAACTGATCTCTCTCCTTCAGTCCTTCCCTCCCTCCCTCTCCTGCCTCCCAGTGCAGAGAATACTTTTTTGCATTTGAGACGACATTTATTTTTGGTTCACAGAATTCTCACCTGTTCTACTGTGGCCTCCGTTGTGAACATTCCAAAGCTGAGACTTTTCTGTTTTTCTCCCTCATTTCTGCTGAGTCTTTACCTTCCTAATGCAGTGAACTCACAGTGCCTAGCTGACTGGATGGGGAAAAAGATCCAGGGAGCAAAGAGAAATAATAAAAGAATATATCAGTTAATTTTTCATAGTGTTATCCAACTACATATTTTTAAAATTTTGGAATAATATTAGGAATCTTCTCTTTATAAAAAACTGAATTATCGGGCTTCCCTGGTGGAGCAGTGGTTAAGAATATGCCTGCGAATGCAGGGGTCATGGGTTCGAGCCCTGTTCTGGGAAGATCCCACGTGCCACGGAGTAACTAAGCCCGCGTGCCACAACTACTGAGCCTGCGCACTAGAGCCCATGTGCCACATCAACCGAGCCCACGTGCCACAACTACGGAAGCCTGCGTGCCTAGAGACCATGCTCCGCAACAAGAGAAGCCACTGCAATGAGAAGCCCGTGCACCACAGCCAAGAGGAGCCCCCGCTCACTGCAACTAGAGAACGCCCGCTAGCAGCAAAAAACACCCAATGCAGCCCCAAATAAATTAATTAATTTTAAAAAATTGAATTAGTTTCAAGGGTACAATGTATAAAAGTACAATAAAAGCCCCCCTTCATAACCCCCCAACCCCACTCTCAAGATGGAATCGATATGCTGTGATACAATTTATAGTCGTAGTACTACTCCTCCCACCACATCCGAAATCCTCTGAGCCAGGTGCAGCAGCTTCCTTTCACAATGCTAGGACCCGCCACAAGACACATGATAATCCCTTTGGACATTTCAAGGAGCGGCACCAAGGGAACAGTACCGGGGAAATGCCACTGACAGCTCAGAATATCCATGGCATTTCTAGGGCCTCGGCACTGCTCTCGCTCTGGGAATGAAGGTCCAAAAAGCACATCGGAGAATGTTCATAGTTGTAAACAAGCTCCACCTTTGAAACACAATCTACATAGAACCACATATACAAGCCTGCACGATGGATGAAGCCAAGGTCTCCTCCATGATTTCCCTTCTGACCACCTTATTGTCTCCTCAACCATAAAAGGTGAACTTGAAACTCAGGACCTTGCCTTGTCACCAGAAACATCCAAGCTTGGATCAGTCTTTCTAAGACCAGATACTTGCTCTCTGAACTATTAGAGACTTGTCACATACACACAGGTAGAACAGGATTATTTCTATCTACCTGGGGACTTGGAGTCTTTCACATTGCTCCTGTTAAAACTCTCACAACAGCAAAACTTTACCTACAAAGGGTTCAAGCTATGACACTCCCAACTTCCACAAACCTCCTCAGCTCTTGTGAGTCACATGCAGCTAATTCCAGGAATTGGAAACATGGTTGTGAGGATGAAACTGACTTTGGGGCTCCTCTTGGATATGGTCTTCCAGACTTACCAAAAGGCCATTAAGAGGAAGGTTTACCCCACCTCAGGGAAACCCGAGGCAGTACTTGCAGTCAAGGGCTGGCCATGGCTTCTGAGCTACATCCAAAAAGAATTTCATACTGTACCTGGATCTGCTGAAGCCATTTCTGACTGTCCGAGAGCCAGCCTGTACCGTTCCTCAACTGCCTCCATTGTGGATCATCAGTAGGGCTGTCAGATTTAGGACATAAAAATACAGGATACCCAGTTAAACTTGAACTTCACATGAATAATAAGTCATTATTTTTAGTATAAGTAGATCCTATGAACTATTTGGGGCATACTTATCTTCAAAATGTACTCGTTGTTTTTCAAACATTCATATTTAACTAAACAGTCTATATTTTATCTGTCAACCCTACTCAGCAGAAATGATGGAGGCTCATAGAGATCCAGGAGACGCCTCAGCGCCTCCTCAGCTTTTATTTCTACGTCCTGGACAGCGAGCACGAACCTTCCACTCCCAGTCAGTGGCTAGAATGGAGGATATTCTCTGTTTTAGAGCTTTTTCTACTTGTCATTGTTATTATCTTCCTTATTTTAAAGAGATGTTTATTTTTTCCCAATCTTAATAGCTCATCCAAAAGTATTTCAAAGTTCATTAGAGAAGGGAAAAACAATATGGTTCTGAAAAGTGAAGGAAACCGCCTGGTGTTTAGTAAAGAATTAGTAGGGAGACTGAAAAAGCCAAACTTAATAAGCAGATCTCTCCAAGGGTATTTTCAGAGCTTGATACCCTCCCACACCCTGAAAATATTATTACATCAAGAATGTAGAACTGCTAACCAAATGTAAGGCTCCCATATGATTCTATCAAACTGAGGATGCTTCTTTACTAAGCAGTGAGCACACTTGCTGTCCCAGGGACCTTGGCAGTTGCAACGTAGGGCTCTTCCCTTTGGGATGGAAACAGCAAGTTTTCCTGTGGTCTACACGCTGGCCCCAAAAATACGACACTCCCAATACTTGTCAACTTTAAGTATTTTTCTACATATCTCCATTTTTCTGTTACTATTTGGACTACATCCTAGACTTGACACTACATAAATTGCATTCAAGAAGCTATTTTTAAAAGTTGGTAGGAAACCTTAAATCTATGGCTTGCAGTCCCTGGCTTACTTTCATCCAGGTGCATAAGGGTTTTCAAAAGTAGTCAGGTTAGTTACCCTGTATCACAGCCCCACGCTTGTGTCACAGATATAAAAATGGAACATGATATTTAAGGTTTTAGTTGCCAAATCATCAAGCCTCCCAGACAGAGGCAATAGAGCAAAATGATTACAGAGGCATGGATTTTGATTTGCTCCAGTGTCTTGGGCAAGTCACTTGGCCTCTGTATTTATTTGTACTTATCTGCACTTATCTGTCACTTGGGGGTCATAATTGTACCTGGTCCATGGGTACGCTGTACAAATGATCTGTAAAGTAGTTACAAGAAACCGACACAGAGTAAGCACTCCACAGACATTGGCTATTAGCTATTGGAAATATTTCTCCGTGAAACAGATGACATTATCCGTGGATGACTCGGTGGGAGACAGTGAATCACAGAATCACAGCATGTTGAAAGTGACCTAGTTCACACTCTAATGTGAAAAGAAGAAAAGTGTGCATGGGTAGAAAATGTCTGAAACTTTACACAACAAAGAGTTCATCATGTTAACTTGGAGGATTAGAATAAATCAGGAAAGGAGGAAAGAAAAACTTGAGTGTAATTCAATTTCTCTATCATTTGTGTTTCTACACTGAGACTCTGAATACACTGGAAGTGCAATTTTTTTTTAATGTGGCGGGATAAAGGTTTTCAAGTTTTCCTGATCCATCCGTATTATTATCTCAGAATTGCTGGCATTTCTTGCCATCTTTGGATCTACACCCATGTGAGTCAGTGGGCCATTCTGGACGGAGGAGATAATAGAGCAGAAGTGAAGGGAGAGAAAAGGAGAGACAAGATTTTCTCTTTTCTCTTCAAAGAGGAAAGGTCTTTGGAATGGGAACAACTCACAACCAAACTTTGGGGAAAGGATGTGATGGAAAATGAGACAAACATCCTACCCCTGTGATGAGAAGGATTCCCTGGGCTGGATGGAGGGAGGTCACAGGTGGCTGGACAAGGAAACCAACTAGGGAGAAACACACACAAGTGCAGAGCAAACACCCTGAGGCCACTCAGCCTGACTCCATGCAAACATGTGTCCAGCAGACAGCCCTTCACCTGTGGCTCCCCAGCAAGACAGGTACCTCGGGGGTGCCAACTCATTCTGAGTCCATTATGCCTGGCCATTCATAAACCGCTGTCTAACGTGTGAGGAATAAACTCTCAATGTGTATGAGGAAATTGGGGAAGGAGATTGAAAGGTTACTTAAACGGAAAAAAAAGAAGTTCAGGAAGGCAAGATGGTAGAGAGACAAGAAAAAGACCTTAAAAGATAGAAAGGATTTGCCAAAGAAGAGAAAGAAAAAGAAATGATTCCGAATGGGTTAACCTGCAGCTAGGAAGTTAAGGAAGATTATTGATGGGTGAAGACTATGGAATAAAGCGAATAAAATTTCTCAGAAGTTGCTGAGAATATGGTAAGCAGCATGATTATCAAATTATGCATTGGCTGCAATGGCATTCTAGGGGGACACTAGGAAGGTGAAGCAAATGTTCCTGAGATGACAGTAGCAGGTGGAAAGTTGTTTCAGGGGAAGATCAGTCTTGCAGAGGGTGTATCAGAGGAGGGCAAGTGTGAGCAAGCAAGGAAATACTAAGTGTATACGGTTCCTTCACTGAGTGCACCCAGCCCCGCGGTCAGCCTTGAGAACAAGCAGGACTTCAGGTACTGGAGCTACATTTCAGTCATCAAGACTTGAGAAGACACCCTTAACTCAGGTCTTCTCTTCAAACTCCATCTTTCCTTCTTGACCTTCATTTGGCCTCTTCCCTTACCCTCCAGCTGTGGACTGAGGCCACAGAGCAAGATGGGTCACTAGTGTCCTCCATCCCCTGGCGACTGTGGTTCACATCAGTGGAGTACCAAAGGCAATAACCAAGTAACAGACACAAGAGTGTATGAAGAAGAAGAGATTCTGATAAGGCTTTCTGTGACAGTGTGGGCCAAGTCGGCTCTATATGGCTGGTATCACGTGAATTATGAGCAGCCTTAGGGGAGAAGTCCTCAGAAGGCAGAGCCTGGCTCTCGAGAGGCTCTGCGTGCTCACAGCCCACTCCAAGACCTCAGTTACAGCTTCGGCCCCCAATATCTCTCCCTCTGCCTGCTCACAGTTTTTGAAGTCTTCTTTCCTCCACATTTCTCTTGAGAGGTGGAGGAGGAAGATGAGCTTCAGGCCAGCTCAGACTCCCCTGGGATCCCAGGAGGATGCCTATCATTAACCTCCCACCTTCTAGGAAGCTCCTAAGATCTTCACATTTGGGGCAGTTCTCATTTCAGCTGTGCTTCAAATTGCTGGCTGGAGACGGCCTGTTGGAAGGTGGCTAAAAGCAAGTAGCAATCCTTCGGGCAGCCTGGCCCTTCTCGACTGTCAGACATCTTCAGGGATATTCTAGGAAATGTTGTTTGTTCTAGAGAAGGGAGGGAAACAATCCAATTGTCCAATAATGCTTGAATGGAATATAAATGATGCTATATGCATGTGATCACATAATATGAAACAGTCAAAAATCAAAGACCTAGATCTATATGGATTCACGTGGATAAATCTTGAAAACATAATATTGATTGAAAGAAAATAAGATAAACAATGTTAGATTGTGATAACAGGTATGTAAGTGTTAAAATATTTAAATCAATTCAACATATTGCTTCTATATATAGAGATGCAAGAAAATAAACTTTATCCAAAGAACACACTATTTACATTTAATATGCTCATTTATCTAGGAGACCCAAAAGAACCCACAGATAAACTAGCAGGAACTAATAAGACGGTTCAACAAGGCACACACATACAAGATCAATAAATTTTAAAAGTCAATCAGGCTCCTCTACACTGGCGATAACAAATTAGAAACTATAAAAGAAAATAAGAAAAAAAGAAGATCTAAAAATTGTCACAAGAGCCGTATAAATTATTTAGAGCTAAGCATACGTAGAAGGCAATATAACTAACAAACTGAGTACGAACAGTTAAACTCCGCCCAACCCAAGGTTAGGAAAAGACTGTTGTTACTTTATGAGAACAGACCCTCTTCTTAAGGAGCAGATCAGTAAGTGAGAGTGAATCAAAGAAACACAGCATTTGAAAAGTCAGCTAGTCCAAGCCTCTTGATCGCACATACAGAAGCTGAAGCCCAGATAGGTTGAGTTACTTGCTAAAGGGCCCAATGTCCTGACTCAAGGACTAGCATTTTTCACTCAGTCGCAAGACACAATCAAATGCAGTACCTTGGAAAGAGATGGGGAAAAAATGAAGAAATCAATTATATAGTTCCTCATCTTTAAGTACAGAAATAGCCGTGACAAAATTACACGTATTGAGGGAAAATTGAAGTGCAGAGTTTAAAATGTCAATAATCCACAGGGAAACTGGAGACCATTTAAAACATTCATATTAAATCTCTCTAGAAAAGACATTAAAAGATCTCCAATCAAAATGTGAATTTTATAATAGACATGGTATGATACAATTTATAATAGATATGGTAGGAACCTTTCCCTTTCACGGGAAAGCTTCGGCTGGGAAAAAGGAATTGTTCTTGAAAATGGGGCCTGTGCTATTGCAGACACTGTGCTCAACCTAGGTCCACCGAATGCTCTGATGTCATCACTGAGGTCACAGAATTCCACTGTGAGCCTGGCAACCTTGCAAACATAACAGCCCTGGTGAGCACTAGGCACTACTGCTGGTTCACCAAGTGGTACAAGTTTTTCAGCCATTTAGGAGACTTGACTATTTTTGTTTGTATTGAATCATTTCAACGGATTGCCCAAGAGCCAAGAAGGGCCAACCTGTAGGGAAGAGGAGGAGTTGGACATCTCTTGAGGCATCTTCTAAGGGAGACTTCTAGTTGGTACGATGGAATGGCGACAAAAGAGGAAACATCTGGAAAATGAAGAGTCCCAGGAAACTGCCGAGAACGGAGGAGGTATGTGGGGGGCAACTTGTCTGGGGCACATGGGTTTCTGCCAAACTGAAGCTTCTCTAGGAAGCGGGGGACTGAGAACGTGTCACCTGTGAAGCAGGGAGCGAGAGACCTTGTCTCACTGATGCTGCCGTATCTATCCGGAGGGTCCCTGTGGTGTGAGACGGCACAGAACGGCCAGATGCCCCCTGGGAGATGGGAGGTCAGCTCCGCTGGTCTGAGGACTCTCTCCTGGGGCAGCCGGGCCTGGAGCTTTGTCGGACTCACAGCAGGCTGCATCCTGCTTGCACAGACCTAGAGGTGCAGCTTTTCTCAGTCCCCAATTTCTCTCTTATGCTCTTGGATCTTTCCCTGGGGTCATGAGGTGGGGGATGTGAAGGATGCAAGGATACTGAGAGAGACCCATGAGTTGCTTGGCCTCTTTTACCAAAGTGGAAAGAGAAGCCCCATGAGTTGAAGGCCCTGTTGAAAAATATCTTGACAAGTGGAATGTAATTTGAAAGAAGATTGTTTGTCTAGGGATGGTGTCATATTGAAAGCAAGGAGGTTTTATTCCTTCAACAGGAAGAATTTCCCAAAGGAGATCAAGGGAAGGGAAGGGTTTTCCAGAGACTGAGACCACGTGAGCGGGGGTGAGAAATGGCCTCAGGGTCCTGCGGGGAGCTCTGAGAGCCACGGGCCACGTGGTGCCTGCGTGCATTAAATGTAGGCGAGTAGCTTGCCCTGGGAGAGGGGTGGTCACCCCAGAGCTCCAGCTAGAGGCCTCTGCCCCAGATTAGAGCCCAGTAGCTCCTACCAGGCCCAGGGCCCTGGAGACTGTAGGATGGGCCCTGGGAATGGAGCTCTAGACAGCAGGCAGATTTCCAGGCAGTGGCTGGGACAGGCTGGGGAAGGCAATGACTGCCCCTGACCATTCAGAATATTTTGCCCTATGTTCCTGTGTGTGTGTGTGTGTGTGTGAGTGTGTGTGTGTGTGTGTGTGTGTGTGTGTGTGTGTGTGTGGTAGTGCAGAGAAGAGCGAGATGAATGGGGGTAGAGTGCTTACCAGATATAAATTCTGCGTGGTAAATTTCTTGTCACCCTGCCTGTACCTGGCTGACACTCTGTGTACGTAAGAGTGTATACAGAATTCTTGTTAGGGGTGTTTTATGAGACAGTAACTCATACACCCATGTACACTCTGATGCAGCAAAAATATCACACACCCCACATATAACTTCCTTAGTAAACCACACACAGCACATGGAGGTATATACACGCATCCCTCCTATACTACATTCTCATACAACCCACCTGTATCACAATCCTCTCCTCCAACACCAAACGCTGGAGATGAGATATGTATATAGACACACACACTATATATATAGGACACACACACACACACACACACTATATACATGTATCTCAACTCTTGCACAAACACAACTAACTTCAGCCATCTCTAAATACCTCTATAAGAACCAGTCACGTGTCATACACACCACACTTATAACACATTCTTGAGTAATGCCAGACCCGCTTTGTACAAACCACAGTAAACCACAGTCTCAGTAACCCTTGTCAGGATTGCCAGAGAAAATATGGGCTATCCAGTTCAATTTGAATTCCAGATAAACAAAAGTAATTTTTCAGTATCCGTATGTCCTACATATTGTATGGGCTATACTTACACTAAAACTAAGTCAGGCCAAATACTGCATGGGAATACTTACACTAAAAGATTATTCTGGGTTTATCTGAAACTGAAATGTAACTGGGTGCCTTGTATTCTTGTTCGCTAAGTCTGGCAACCCTTATATACTTACCACCAGCTGATGTATTATATATTTATTGTAGTTTTGTTTAGTGTGTGTCTTCCCCTACTAGAATGTGCAGCGTTACCAAAGACTACAACAATGGAAGAGTGCCGGATACACAGGAGTAGCTGCTTACTGAATCTTGGTGAATGAATGAATGAACACACACCATAAATACAAGCCACACCATGTAATGAGGAAACGTTACATGTCCCAGAATTCCTGACTTGTGAACAGAAACCATGCACACAAAGGCCACAGACACAGATAGACACGTCTGCACTGTGCTCCCCATGCCAACCCCACACTTACCACAGACTTAACTGATACACATCACTCACTCTTCCCACACACTCACAGTCACCACCGAGGCCTACATTACCAACTAGACAGTGAGAGAATAAGTATTGATTGGAATTAAATCCTGGAGGATCCACTGGGAACCACACTCTCAACTGTGTGTATTCACTGCACCTGACACGTGTCACACACTCAGTAAATATTTGTGGACAGAGGACTGATGAACCCACCCTGAGCCTTTCATTCCTCCCTCAGGACTCTCGAAGTCACAAGAGGATCCCCCTCGGCTTGGATCCACTGTGGTGGCCCAAGGCTGCAGCCCAGGGGCAGTGGAGGTCTCCTCTGCCTCTAAATACTTCTTCTGTACTTCTACTCTGCGCAAGCTCAGCTACGCTGGTAAGGGCGTGGGGCTCCTCAGGTGACGGGGTGCTTGGCTGTGAAGCAGGAGGCACACAGATCCCAGGGAGGCTGAGAGGAAATCCAGGGTCATCAGAGGTGATGAGGGCTCTGTGGAGGAGCCTGGGCAGGATGGCTGAGCTGTTCCGAGGGCATGGATGCCAGCTGAGTCTGGGGGTGTGTGTGTGAATACTGCTACTACCATGGTGGGGAAGTCAAGGAGCAGGGGCCGGAAAGGTCTGGGCTTGAGGTGGAGGGAAGAGGGACCAGATTAAGCATCTTCAGAGGAAAATGTAGGCTTTGTCTTTGCCTTTGCTTCCAGAGAAGGACAGAGTTCTGCATCATACACCTCCAGCCTGAGAGCAGGACCATCCAGCTCAGGTGCACACAGCTCACACATACACGTGCCCTCAAGGCACAGCCCTTCTCAGTGCACATCAACCCCAAGCACGTGCTCCACAGTACTCTCCTGCACCACAGCCCCATTCCACAAGGAATGCACCACCGATATTCCCAAACTCACACTCCTCATCGTACACGCATCCAGCCGCATCCCTCACATACTACAGCCCTCACCACAATACTCCACACCCCTGTATACAGACACCGCTCCAGTATACCCCCCCACGCACATGAAAAGCCCACAGATGACACCAGATACACCACTCCGTCCTACGGCCAACGGACACCAAGCTCACGACATTGCTATGTCGTGCCAATGTCCCTCTCTCGTCTACCACACCTGCTCCCTCAGCTTCCGGCATGGCCCATGCATGTTATTATGATTTTAATTTCCTTTTTCAGGAATCCGGAGATTTCATCGAGACACTGCCCAGCCTAGACCACCCCTAGCCCAGGATCAGGAAGAAGGAGAGACCGCTTCCCCATCACATTGTGTCTCCTCCTCACCCTCTTCACCCTGTAAGAACTATCTGCACCCAGACAAAGAGGAAAGGGGCATGAAAATACACTACATGCAGGTACAAGTGAACAAGGGTGTCGCTGTCTCCTGGAAGACAAAGAAACCCTTGGAGTTGCCTGAAAAGCAGCTGAGGATAGAAGAAGTGACCCTTCCTGAGGATGTGTGCGCAGTAGCCACTGACCCCTCTTCTGATGTGTCCACCGAAAGCCTCCTGTCTGACAGTGAGCCCACTGGGGAGGAGAAAGAGTATGAGGAAAGGGCAGAGCCAGGCAGCCCATCAGGGCCACCTGCCGTCGAGGAGAGACCCAGCGCCAAGACAGCGGACTGGATGCTGACCATGGAGACCGGCTTCAGGTGCATGGCCTGCTGCCGGGTCTTCCCCACCTTGGAGATCCTCCAGCAGCACGTGAAGGGCGGCGTCCTGCAGGGCTTCAGCTGCCGTGCCTTTCATCTCACCGTGGCCCAGCGGATGGGCAATGTGGAATCCGAGAGCACCCCTGAGGAAGAGGACGAGGAGGAGGAGGAGGAGAACGAATGGGGAGGAGGAGGAGAAGGAGGTAGAGAAGCAAGAAGAAAAGGAGAATGAGGGAGAGCAGCCCACGGGGGAAGGCCCCAGCCCAAAGAGACCCCGCAGGCAGGGTCTTTTCTCTCCTTTGAGTTCCAAACAGCAACTGAGATTCATGGGACAGAAGATCCTGGAAGACGGTGTGGCCGTCCCTTGGAAGAGGTAAGGCTTGAGGCTGGCAGTCTTCTGAGCCTATGTCACGAGGGCCCAGAGGAGTCTAAGGGAAGGGGCTGCACACATGTGCTGGTTTACCTAATGGCTCTGCAGTTGCATCAAATGGGACACACCCAGCACTAACAAAGGCATTGACCTCTGTTGACGTAAACAAGAAGCTGGAGCCTTTTCCTAGGAGTTTTCTCAGGGTCTGCACGATGGACCTCAACTCTTAGAGGACGTACTGCCAGCAGCTCCTTCTCGGCAGAGAGAGCCAGGAGTGGTCTCAAGAGAGGACAGGGGCCCTTGCAGGACCAGAACTTTGAGGTCTGAGAGCCTTGGGCCTGAGCCGAGATCTCACCCGGACCACTGGACCTAGCCTTCTGTGACAAAGGGGAATATGAAAGAGAGTCACGTGGAAATGAGGTCCCCCGAGATATGGAAATGTTCCAGAACCTTCGTTGCGTGGTAGTTGATCTGGAGCCAAGCTCACTGCGGTGTGTGTGGCTCTGAGCATTAAGGCAATGCTGGAGGGTAACCCTGACCAGCAGAGCTTGGAGTGCTTCTTGTCTCTTCCTGTTCTACCTCAGTTGTTTTATCCCTTCCAGGGAGAAGAAAGGACCCTCGGGAGAGTAGCAGACAGAATGCCGTGGTCTGAAGGAGGATGAAGGGACCGGCACTCAGTCTAACATCATATGACAATAGAAGCGTCCTATGCAATAAAGGGCATTTTCCAAACCTTTCCTGGAGCTTTTATTTAATGACATTTTTCTATCTATGCATCTATCTGTCATCTACATCTGTATCTTTCAAGGTTTGTGAACAAGCCTTCACATAAGCACTAGAGACGTCCGCCAGCATTTTCCAGAAGAGGCCTGCAAATTGCTGGGGACTCCTCACAAATAGGGAACGGCCACAACCCCTGCCACACAGACTATGCGCGTGGCCCTCCTGACGTACTCCCACTCTCTCTCTGAATATCCCAACGTCTGAGATGAGGGTGCTGGCTGGAGGCAATGATCACGTGCAGGCTGAATCTTCTCCAGATTCTGATTCTCTTCCTGGGCATATCGTCCTTAAGCACAGTCTCCATGTCCCTGGCCACACTGATCTCTCTCCTTCAGTCCTTCCCTCCCTCCCTCTCCTGCCTCCCAGTGCAGAGAATACTTTTTTGCATTTGAGACGACATTTATTTTTGGTTCACAGAATTCTCACCTGTTCTACTGTGGCCTCCGTTGTGAACATTCCAAAGCTGAGACTTTTCTGTTTTTCTCCCTCATTTCTGCTGAGTCTTTACCTTCCTAATGCAGTGAACTCACAGTGCCTAGCTGACTGGATGGGGAAAAAAATCCAGGGAGCAAAGAGAAATAATAAAAGAATATATCAGTTAATTTTTCATAGTGTTATCCAACTACATATTTTTAAAATTTTGGAATAATATTAGGAATCTTCTCTTTATAAAAAACTGAATTATCGGGCTTCCCTGGTGGAGCAGTGGTTAAGAATATGCCTGCGAATGCAGGGGTCATGGGTTCGAGCCCTGGTCTGGGAAGATCCCACGTGCCACTGAGTAACTAAGCCCACGCGCCACAACTACGGAGCCTGCGTGCCTAGAGCCCGTGCTCCGCAACAAGAGAAGCCACTGCAATGAGAAGCCCGTGCACCACAGCCAAGAGGAGCCCCCGCTCACTGCAACTAGAGAACGCCCGCTAGCAGCAACAAAGACCCAATGCAGCCCCAAATAAATTAATTAATTTTTAAAAATTGAATTAGTTTCAAGGGTACAATGTATAAAAGTACAATAAAAGCCCCCCTTCATAACCCCCCAACCCCACTCTCAAGATGGAACCGATATGCTGTGATACAATTTATAGTCGTAGTACTACTCCTCCTCCCACCACATCCGAAATCCTCTGAGCCAGGTGCAGCAGCTTCCTTTCACAATGCTAGGACCCGCCACAAGACACATGATAATCCCTTTGGACATTTCAAGGAGCGGCACCAAGGGAACAGTACCGGGGAAATGCCACTGACAGCTCAGAATATCCATGGCATTTCTAGAGCCTCGGCACTGCTCTCGCTCTGGGAATGAAGGTCCAAAAAGCACATCGGAGAATGTTCATAGTTGTAAACAAGCTCCACCTTTGAAACACAATCTACATAGAACCACATATACAAGCCTGCACGATGGATGAAGCCAAGGTCTCCTCCATGATTTCCCTTCTGACCACCTTATTGTCTCCTCAACCATAAAAGGTGAACTTGAAACTCAGGACCTTGCCTTGTCACCAGAAACATCCAAGCTTGGATCAGTCTTTCTAAGACCAGATACTTGCTCTCTGAACTATTAGAGACTTGTCACATACACACAGGTAGAACAGGATTATTTCTATCTACCTGGGGACTTGGAGTCTTTCACATTGCTCCTGTTAAAACTCTCACAACAGCAAAACTTTACCTACAAAGGGTTCAAGCTATGACACTCCCAACTTCCACAAACCTCCTCAGCTCTTGTGAGTCACCTGAAGCCAATTCCAGGAATTGGAAACATGGTTGTGAGGATGAAACTGACTTTGGGGCTCCCCTTGGATATGGTCTTCCAGACTTACCAAAAGGCCATTAAGAGGACGGTTTACCCCACCTCAGGGAAACCCGAGGCAGTACTTGCAGTCAAGGGCTGGCCATGGCTTCTGAGCTACATCCAAAAAGAATTTCATACTGTACCTGGATCTGCTGATGCCATTTCTGACTGTCCGAGAGCCAGCATGTACCGTTCCTGAACTGCCTTCGTTGTGGATCATCAGTAGGGCTGTCACCTTTACGAAATAAAAATACAGGATACCCAGTTAAACTTGAATTTCACATGAATAATAAGTCATCACCTTTAGTATAAGTAGATCCTATGTACTATTTGGGGCATACTTACGTTAAAAATGTACTCGTTGTTTTTCTGACATTCATATTTAACTGAAGAGCGTATATTTTATCTGTCAACCCTACTCAGCAGAAATGATGGAGGCTTATTGAGATCCAAGAGATGCCTCAGAGCATCCTCAGCTTTTATTTCTATGTCCTGGACAGTGAGCCCGAGCTTCCCACTCCCATTAATTGGCTATAATGGAGTATAGTCTCCATTTTAGAGGGTTTGCTACTTGTCATTGTTATTATCTTCCTCTCACAGCAGTGAGAGGCCCGCATATTGCAAAACAAACAAACAAACAAACAAACAAAAAGGAATAAGCTTGAATAATTCCTCCAAATCTCAGTGGTTTAAAACAACAAAGGTTCATTTCCCACTCGTTGTACATGCCCATCATGGGCTGCCTAGGAGTTCTGCTCTTCGTTTTCCTTATTCCTGCCCCCTGCTTGACAAAGCCACCTCTCTCAGTCATCTTTGTAGAGAGAAAGAATTCTGGAGCCTCACACTGGCAGTGTGAGTTCTCGCCCAAAAGTAACACACATCACTTCCACCCAAAATTGTTGACCAGAATCTTATTTTTAGGGAAACCACTGCCCAAAACTGCCTGCCCTGACCAGGCCCGACAGTAACCACTTTCACGAGTTATCTTAAAACAGGAGGTCCTGGTAAGGAACGCGGAACTAACCAACTACCACCAACCGGAAGAATTAGGGAAAGGTCAAAAGGAGAGAGGAGACTCCTGTCCATATGTCCTACCAACCTCCCAGAATCCTTCTCTCTGGAACCTATCTTAGCTGAGCAATATGTGCACCACCAGAAAGGATCCTGAGTCAGAATGACTGGCCGGAGACAACCCAGAAACTAACCCCATCACCATAAAACCTGAGACTGCGAGCCACATGGCAGAGCAGTTCTCCTGGGTTCCCTTCCCCTCCTGCTCTGCACCCGGACACCCCTTCCCAATAAAGTCTGTTGATTTGTCAGCACGTGTGTCTCCTCAGGAAATTCTTTTCTGAGTGGTAGGCAAGAGCCCACTCTTGGGCCCTGGAAGAGGTCCCTCTTCCTGCAACATTATCATGTGTCTCTCCATTTTCTAAACTCCTTAGGCAAAAGTAATTGTGAACAATACTACTGAATAGTACAGAAACCATACAGAAAAATTCTAATCCCTCCCTGTTAAATAGGAGACTTGACAAAACCACCAAGCTATGCATTCACAAAACTGGGTCTAGAACTCACATCTCTTAGGTCATGATTCAGAACCTTTTCCCACTATGCTATATGTTAGGATTTTTACACCAAGACAATGTAGTTGGGTTAATAATGCCTTTCATTTTTTGTTTTTGTTTTTTTTTCATAAATGGATTCAGGAGGGAGGCTTTGGAAGCCCCTAAAACACTTGCCTTAAACTGAAAAGCAACTGGAAAATAATCCCACTGCCTTTTGAAATGTTTGACCTAGTAAAGATTAGATGTCTGCGAGGCTTTTATGTTCTGAATATAAGGAATAAAAAGGAAACAATCTTCCTAAGACTTTAGGAAACAGGCGGAAAAACTCTTGACTCCCACTTTGCTATTTTGATTAGCTCGTTGACACTTCAGTTCTTTGACTAATAGCAGTGGCAACAGCTGGAGTTTAGCCAAGATATAAGTATATATAATAGGGTGGCGACCCCTGCAGAACCACATACCACTGTAAATGCTTTAGCTCAATCCTACTTGCTCATAGGTCTGTGCAAAGTAACAAATGGTTCTGAAACATTTATTCCAAATAGCTTTCTTATTATTACTTTAAAGATAACTTGGCTGCCAAATACTTGCTCCCTGGTGAAAAAGAATGCATATATGGGAGGAGGATTTATGTATCAAGATATGCTGCTTATTTCCCTCCTGCTGATACAATGCACATCTAATGAATTAGAGGTAATCTTCCTCTCTTCCCCAAATTGTAGATAAATGAGTATGTCGTTTCTCCCTCCCTTCAATTCATCCTGGTCATAGTTATTTTCTTTAAGAATATTATTCCCCTGCTTAAATCTTAAATGGCTTCCCAATGCGAGAAGAATAAAACCGAAAAGAGTCAACCAAACGTTCAAAGCCCCGTAGGGTTGAAGACCCTGCCGAGTTTTCCAGACTAAGCGTAACACTCACCTTCCCGCCTCCACTCAACTAGGCCAGACTTCCCTCCCTCCATCAGAGGACAGGCGCTTGCTCAACTCATTTCTTTCAAGAGTATAATTTTTCAAAGTACAAATTGTTTTTAAGTTCAATTAAAATCCCACTTTCTACAGGAAGCCCTTCCAGATATCCCAGTGAGAATGGACCACACATTTTCCCAGCATGTTAGCTGTACCTCTGTGATAACTCTTTTTACATCCTTCAATCGGGCAGACTCTTAATGAATGCGTCTGATTTCCCCCACAACATAGAGTAGGAGCCCTTGGAAAGTAAGACGCCATGATTCCTTATCTCTGGATTTTCCACATCTCCTTGCACTGAGTATGATCCCTAGCAGGACCCTGTGGGCTCCTGGGCACAAAGCCTGTATCGGTGTCCCCCATTTCTTGATTACAGGAAATGGCTTCATTCAGCCTCCATGACCTTCCCTGAGTTCCAAGGAGCAGGTTCAAACAGTTGCTAATTAGAGAAGGGAGGGGATGCGAGACGAGGGAGGAATAGTCAAAAGAAACACTAGTGCAGCCTTCGGGCAGGGTCTTGGTTCCCCCTTAAGGGATACACATAACAATATCTTTGACCTGTTTTGCAGATACTGAAACCCCCACTAGGTGGGAGAAGTTAATGGTGTGCTACCCACAAACACACAGACCCCAGAACCAGTTGGAACCATAAGGTTGATGATGCTGACACCCACTTACCTCACCACCAACCAATCAGAGAAATGTCCATGAGCTGATCATGCTCTCCTCTTTGAACGATTACTATAAAACTCCTCACTACCCTCTCCAGGTCAGGGACACAGAGTTTTGAGGGCAATCTCCTGCTCTAGCCCCCTTTGCCTGGCAAAGCAATAAAGCTATTCTTTTCTACTTCACCCACAACTCTGTCTTGAGATTTAATTCAGTGTCAGGGTACAGAGGCCGGATTCGGCTTCAAGTATGAGCTCCCCTACTTGCTCCTCTATCCCGCAAAAAAAAAACAAAAGCTTAAATAAATTACCAAAGTACTGGATCTTCTTCCTCCCTAGGCAAAACAATGTCCTGACCAGTGGCCTCTCTTCCTTTCCCCCATACCAGCACAGGAATGCCATCTCTGCATTTATGCTTGCCTGTCACCATGTTCATGTAACTGAACAGAAGTGACAGCCCTCGGGCTTCCCTGGTGGCGCAGTGGTTGGGAGTCCGCCTGCCGATGCAGGGGACACGGGTTCGTGCCCCGGTCCGGGAGCATCCCGCATGCCGCGGAGCCGCTGGGCCCGTGAGCCATGGCCGCTGGGCCTGCACGTCCGGAGCCTGTGCTCCGCAACGGGAGAGGCCACAACAGTGAGAGGCCCACATACCGCAAAAAAAAAAAAAAAAAAAAAAAATACTATACACCATGCCCAAATGAAATGCAGTGATGATGAAACATATGAAAATCAATCATTGTAATACAGCAAAATTAACAGAAGGAAAGACAAAACCACGTGATTATATCAACTGATGTAGAAAAAACATGTGACAAAAGTCTAATACCCTTTCCTGATAAAAACACAGCGAACTATTAATAGAAGGAAAGTACTTCAACATAATAAAAGCCATATATGAAAAACCAACAGCTAACATCATACTCGGCAGTGAAAGACTTAAAGCTTTTCCTCTAAGACCAGGAAGACGGAAAAGATACCCACTCTCATCACTACTATTCAACATAGTACTAAATGTCCTAGCCAGAGAAATCAGACACACAAAAAAATAAAATAAAAGGCATCCAAATTTGAAAGGAAGAAGTAAAATGATCTCTGTTTACAGATGACATATTAGGCACAAAAATTCCTAAAGATTACACACACACACACCCACACAAACAAACCTGCTGAACCCAAGAAATAATTTTAGCAAAGTTGCAGAATACAAAATTAACAAACACAATGCAGTTGCATTTTTATACATTAACAATGATCAATCTGAAAGAGAATTAAGAAAATAATCTCACTTACAGCAGCATCAAGAAGGAGAAAATGCTTAGGTATAAAATTAGCCAAGAAGGTGAAGAACGTGTACATTGAAAACTACAACACACTGCTTAAAGATATCAAGGAAGATTGTATTTGTATATAAATGGAAAGACATCCCATGCTCAAGGATTGGAATATCGTTAAAATGGCCACGCTACCCAAAGAAATCTACAAATTGAATGCAATTCCGATCAAAATCCCAGTAGCAGAAAAATATCTTATGATTCTTATGGAGCCTCAAGTAGCCATAACAATCTTGTAAAAGAACAAAGTTAGAAGCCTCACACTTCCTGATTTCAAAACACAGTACAAAGCAACAGCAATCAAAGTGGTATGGTACTTGTAGAAAAACATTTAGACCAGTTTAACAGAGTAGAGAGCCTAGAAATTAACCCTTGCTTATATGGCCAAACGATATTTGACAAAGGTGCCAAAAATACACAATGGGGAAAACACAATCTCTTAAACAAATGATATTGGAAAACTGGATATCTACTTGCAAAAGAATAAATTAAAGAACGAAGTACAGGGGTTCCCTGTGGCGCAGTGGTTGAGAGTCCACCTGCCGATGCAGGGGACATGGGTTCGTTCCCCTGGTCCAGGACGATCCCACATGCCGTGGAGCGGCTAGGCCCGTGAGCCATGGCCGCTGAGCCTGCGCGTGCGGAGCCTGTGCTCCACAACAGGACAGGCCACAACAATGAGAGGCCCGCGTACCGCAAAAAAAAAAAAAAAAAAAAAAAAAAGAAAGAAAGAAGTACAGGACCAAAACTATAAAACTCCTAGAAGCAAGCATAGGGTAAAAATTTTAGGACATTACATTTGGCAATAATTTCTGGGATACGATACTAAAAGCACATACAACAATGCAAAAGTAGACAAATAGGACTACATCAAATTTTAAAACTTCCATGCAGGTAAGGAAACAATCAACAGAATGACAAGGCAACCTATTGGAATGGGAAAAATATTTGAAAATCTTATGTCTAATGTGGGATTAATATCCAAAATATCTGAGGAACTTCCACAACTCAACAAAAAAACCCACAAATAACTGATTTTTTAAGTGCAAAGAACTTGAACAGACAAGTCTCCAGTGAAGATATACAAATGGCCAACAAGCACATGAAAAGATGCTCAACATCACTAAACTTAAGAGAAATGCAAATCAAGGCCACAATGAGACATTATCTCACACCCATTGGGATGGCCACTGTCAAAAGAACAGAAATAACAAGTGTTGGAGAGGACACGGAGAGGTTAGAACCCTGTGCCCTCTTGCTGGGAATGAGAAATGGTGCAGCCACTAGAGAAAATAGTACAGAAGTTCCTCAAAAAATTAAAAATAAAATTACCATATGATCCAGCAATCCCACTTCTGGGTTTATATGCAAAATAATTCAAAGCAGGATCTCAGAAATAAATCTGCACACTCTGCAACATTATTCACAATAGTCAGGAGGTGGAAGCAAACAAAATATTCCTTCACAGATGAATGGACATACAAACAATGAAATATTATACAGCCTTAAAAAAAAAGAAGGGAATCCTGTCAAATACTACAACATGGATGAATCCTGAGGACATGATGCTAAGCAAAATAAGCCAGTCACAAAAGGACAAATACTGTATGATTCCTCTCATATGAAGTATGTAGAGTACTCAAAATCATAGAAACAGAAAGTAGAAAAGTGGTTGCCAAGGAAGGGCTGGAAGAAGGAGGGTGGGGGAATTAGTGTTTAATGGGTATCGAGTTTCAGTTCTGCAAGATGAAAAAGTTCTAGAAGTCTGTTGCAGCAACAATGTGAATACACTTAAAACACTAAACTGTATGCTTAAAATGACTTAGATGATAATCACTGTCATGTGTTTTTAGTACAATTTTTTAAATATATACTGACGTCTGAGTGCTAACCACAGAGAATATCATTTAATTTGCCTGGGATGCAGACTGGACACTGGGATTTTATTTTATTTTTTTTAATTTTTTTTTGCGGTACACGGGCCTCTCGCTGTTGTGGCCTCTCCCGTTGCGGAGCACAGGCTCCAGAGGCACAGGCTCAGCGGCCATGGCTCACGGGCCCAGCCGCTCCATGGCATGTGGGATCTTCCCGGACCGGGGCACAAACCCGTGTCCCCTGCATCGGCAGGCGGACTCTCAACCACTGCGCCACCAAGGAAGCCCGACACTGGGAGTTTTTAAAGGCCTCCTGTAATTCATCAGTGCCATACAGGACCATGGGCCTAGTGTCACATGTTATGATTTTTCCAAGACAGGCTAAAATCAAGATTTTTATCTTTATTTGTAATGTTTATATAAACACTGCTTTTTTTTTTTTTAATGCTGGCAACTAATTTTTTAAATTCTGTGCAAACCAAACACACCACTCTTGCTGCCTCTTGGGCTACCGATCTCCAAGTTCCTTTCTAGCTTACAATGTCTGTGGATCAAAATTAAGTTTCCTGTGTCTCAGTAGGTGGCCTCCTTACCAGGGGACTCTCCTCTGGCTTTTGAATCTTCCTATGTGAAATACTCATCAATAAAATGGGTCACTATGCACAATGGGGTGTCCCAAGAAGTGTATCATGTATCATGGTTACAAGTCCTTGGCATGTGTGGGTTATCGTTTTGGTCAGTAAAGTCGATTGGAGGTTTCTGAACAACAATTTCAGGCAGAGAAACCTGGTTGTTTTGAGGGGGTGGGGGGATGTTTGTTTATTTGATTTCCAGTTTGAGAGAACCCTGTAGTTTAAGCTGAATAGTACATGGATTCCTAAATACACTTACCATACAAAAGTTGAATTGCTTTCATGTAAGTAGGACTGGAGAAGTGGGAAGTGAATGACTGTAATTCATCTCCTGCCTTATCAACAGGCTTTTCTGTCCTGAGCAAACTCGGCTCCACAGAGCCTCCATCCAGGTTCAAAGGGAAAGGTTCAAGGGCTGGAGGAGGGAAAGCAGTGAGCTGAACATCTTCATTCCCTGCTCCTGAGTAACCACTGCTCTTACCCACTGTACTGAGCTTCTACTTAAGCTTTTGTTAGAAAAGGGGTTCAAGTGCTTTAAAGAAAGAAGTTAAAAAAACCCTGACCTAGATGAGGCTATCTAGAATACTCATTAATTTTTCAGATAACACTAATAGAAAAGTAACTGCACAAATAGAAAATACAAGCACCAATGAACAGTGAATACATGGATGGAAAAGAAAGTGGAATTCTGAGGCTATCCAACAAACCAAATCATACGTTATTGTTTATAACACAACTTCAACCTAGAGAAAGCCTAAGTAAAAGCATGGGGATGTAAGGTCCCTTGCAGCCTGCCCACTCACCTTCCGCGTGGAGCAACACTCCAGGCTAGATTTTAGTGTCTGTGAGAGTGAAAAGCATGCTTAGCAGTGAGGTTAAGTAAAGGTCTATAACATGAATCTTGAGGAAAGAGTAAAATAACCAAGATTATTCTTTCAAGATAAAAACACTATAAAAGATTGAATCTAAAAAGACAAAAGGCTGCAGAAGCGGCCAAAGAAAAAAATAGGTAAATTGGACTATATCAAAATTTAAAACTTTTATGCATCCAACTTTTGTACTATCAACAAAGTGAAAAGGCAGCTCTTGGAATGAAACAAAATATTTGCAAATTATATGTCTGGCAAAGGGTTAATATCAAGAATATAAACAGAACTCCTACAACTCAACAACAAAACAAACAAACAACTCAATTTAAAAATGGGCAAAGGACTTGAATAGGAATTTCTTCAAAGAAAATATACAAATATCTAATAAGCGCATGAAGAGATGGCTTTACATCTCTAATATTAGGGAAATACAAATCAAAACCACAGTGAGACACCACTTCCCATTCGTCAGAATGGTTATTGTCCAAAAAACAGAAAATAACTATTGGTGAAGATGCGGAGAAATCGGAACTCTTGTGCGCTGCTGGTGGGAATATAAAACAGTGCAACACTGTGGAAAGTAGTATGGCAGTTCCTCAAAAAATTAAAAATAGGATTACTATCTGATCCAACAATTCCACTTTTGGATATATACCCAAAAGAATTGAAAGCAAGGATGTGAAAAGATATTTGCCCACCCACATTCATAGCAGTAGGATTCACAATAGCCCAAAGGAGGAAACAACCCAATTGTGCATCAACGCACGCATGGATAAAGAAAATGTGGTGTACACCTAGCGTGAAGTATTATGCAACCTTAAAAAGGAAAGAAATTCTGACACATGCTACAACGTGGATGAACCTTGAAGATAGTATGTGAAGTGAAATAAGCCAGTCACAAAAGGACAAATACTGTATATTACCTCACCTATATACGATACCTAGAATAGTCAAATTCATAGAGACAGAAAGTAGAATGATAGTTGCCAGGGGCTGGGGGAAGGGAGGAAAGAGGAGTTATTGTTTAATGAGTACCGGGTTCCCATCTTACGAGATGAAAAAAGTCCTCGAAGTGGATAGTAGTGATGGTTGCACAACAGTGTGAATGCCACTGAAGTGTATACCTTTTTATAAAATGGTTAAAATGGTAAATTACATGTTATGTATATTTTACCACAATGTTTTCAAACATTTTTTAAAAACAAAGACTATAAAATCATGAAAGCATGTTAGCCCACATGCCAAGTGAGTTTCATGAGATGCCAGCCACACGGACTTAACGTATTTCTTCTTTACAATATCATCCCACTTCATTTGATAGACATGAGAACCTGTGATCCACCAGGGTGAACTCTGAGTGCACCTGCAATGGCAGGACTGTTCATAGGGATTGTGACTTAGGAAGGAAATCAATGGAAACATTAAAGAAAGCTTAGAAGGGCTGGTTGAACACAATGAGGTGAGCAGGAATACTGAAAATATTTTGGCCCAAAGGGATTTTAGTGAACCTGATGATTCTCGAACATTACTGGCAAGGCTACTTATAACAGACATCAAACTACTTATTATAACAGGGGAGATAAAAGTCAACTGGTACAGTTTGTGAGAATGAAGTCTTTAGACTACTAACAGGACAAAAGTGTAGACAGTAGGGATTGTTTATCAGACACTAAATGTAATACAGAGAGAAACTAAAGGATCTCATTCCAAAAACACATAAACTTGCCTCATGGATGCTGAAACAATCTTGCGGTTGGAGACAGCAATGATTTCACACATTTTACAATATTAGAAGGTCTGGCCCCCCTTCCTCTGGAAAAGTGAAGATGCTGATTTTTTTTTCATCCTCTCTGCTTCAGATGGATCTGAGAAACTCAGACGTGTTTGGCATGACGTGTACCACCATTAAATATGCTTCAAGGAGTTACAATATCAACGGATAATGAATAACGTAAAATTAACCATGAATAAAAGACAGACCAAATTTGATACTTCCACGAATTGAGAACTAAGAGCAAATTCACAGCAAGTAAGAGAAAACTCCAACAAAGGAACCTGGAAAAAGCTCCAAAAGATTGAGTTATAACGTAAAAAAGAATTTTCAAGAAAACGTGTCAATTAAGCTTTGGGCAAGATTTAAGAGCAGAGGCAAAGCTCTCAAGTTCATGGTGGTGCTAGAGGATCCAATCCCCCTGCTGTGCCTGAGGTAGGCAGTGAAGGAAGAAGATAAAGACATGATGCTTCGTGGGAGCAGGAAGATACACAAAGAGCTGCCAATGAGCTCCATCAGCAAGTGGCCCCCCAGCCCACTGGCAGCACAATGGGAACCAGACACCTGCGCACAATGCCTGAAGCACACACCAGAAGGATGCTCTGCGTCCAGAGACATGCCAAGCTTCAGCGGCAAAGACCTCTCCAGGTGGGAAAAATGTAATTGACCTATGTGCTTTTCTTCTTTTTATTCCTCTTTTTATTGATGTCAGGTCACTGAATATTCATATCATAAAAGCTATGTTCCATTTCATAGAGATAGCCATTTCAGGGTTTGGGATTTAGACAAATGATCTACTTCACAACAACCATCCATAAGACCCACATCACTTTACTTCTCAGTATTCAACCTTCCTAAATCCTCCCAGATGGCTACATTTTACCAAAAGACGTCTCTCCATTCACAGGAGCAGGGCTTCATGGGGGAGCAATTGCTCACACTTTCTGTGACTCGCCAACCACGTTTCTTGTGAGTAAAGGTCACCACGGCTTAATAACACTTTCTGTGTAGAATACGGAGAGGAACACAATTGCATTTTATAATCAGATCTACGTTTGTCCTTGTGACATAGCAACAGAGGAGAATAAAACATTCACTGACTGTCAAGCCTCGAAAGATGACTTTAAATCACCCAGCTTTATGTTTCAGTGGCCTTTTTTATTGAAACATAATCAACTCATATTTGATGAAACAGACACAAGACTATGGGAAGAACAACGATTCCAAATGTGGAGAAGGTCTGGACTTCTTACTGTTTGTTATTTCAGTAATTTAAGCATTTTGAGATTCAGGTCTATGAAACTCCTTTCTAACCCAAGTCAAGGACTTGGTCTCTCTCCAAAGTTTTTTAAAGAAAACACGGATTGAAAGTCAATGCACATCAGTCATGTGGGGGAAAGGCGGCTTTTGTAGTGAGATATGGATCTGAATCTCAGCCTTATCACTTATTAGTTACATGACCTGACCTTCGTGTCGTTACCTCTCTGAGCCTCAATTTTCTGTCTGTAACATGGTGCTGATAATGCTTACTTCTGCTGCTTGCTGAGGATATTAAATGGGGTAATGAATCAACATTACCTGGCACAGAGCCAGGGGCATGGTCAATGTTTTAAAAATTGAAGGTAAAAAGAGGTTAGGACATTTCTGGCTTCTATATGTGCTGAGGAGAAGGAAGAAGGTGGGGAGAGAAGGAAAGAAAAGAAGGAGTATCACAGCACAATGCACTGATACCCCTAAGATACGTCACTATCCTAACATCCTTTCTAACAGAAACACAGAATAGAATCGAAGACCCATCTTATGCAGCCAACTCATAAAGCAGGTATAGGACTCCCACCATAACATCAGGAGTCCAACGGGTTCCACTGTAATTAACTTGGATTTGTACTCAGACCATTCAGATGTGAGGATAAAATCATTTCTTAAATAAACTAAAGGGAACTTAAAGCTATCCCTCTACCCCCAGTCTCTACTGCAAGGGCTAAAGAATTTCCATATTCGTCTCCCTTTCCCACTCACTTCAGACATGCCATGTCCCACCAAGATGCAGTTATCCTACTTCCCTCTCTTCCGTCTCTGTTTGGGTGAAAAAAATCATCCATTCCTGTATTGGTTCAGTCTTTTGGACCATTTCTAACCGATTTTCTTCATATCTCATCACAGAATGATAACTTTAGGCAAGGCTTGAAGAGTAAACTGCAGCCAGCTAGCAAATTCAAAACAAGCCCAAGGTCAGCAGCACACCAGTGAGACCAGGGTTCATTACTTAAACGTTAGAATCATTTCACATGAAAATGAAAAGGGGGGTTAATCAGTTAATGAATCTGGCACAGCAGCATCCAGAGCGGCAGGGGAGGACAAAACACTGAATGAGTTCAGAAACCAAGGAGACATTATAAACAAAGAGGGCCATTGCCTACATGTCCCTGCTTCTCTCCTTAAGATCTAAATGTCCTTTGAGTCCTAACATTTAAGAGTGCAACCCTTTCCAGCTCTGGGAGGCTTGAATGCCTCTAGTGAAATGCCAGCGTTAATGAGAGTCTAATATACCTTTCCACCTGCAGCACCTGTGCAGACAAATTGTACCAGGCTTCAGACAAGCTGAAAAGCCTCCGTGTGCTGTAGATGGAACAGCTGGTAGAGTCAGTGTTCATTTGCTGAATGGTTCCTCTAGTCCCAGCTTGAGCTGGATAGGAAACTCTACAAAGGTAGCTAACTCGGAGCTTCCACGCAAGAAACATCTGTCAACTCAACAACTTTGTGTGAGACGCCTGCCTTCTCGGCTGTGGCGAATGACGACAAAGACTGCCACCAGATAGACTGACAATGGTAGTCAACACGTCCTTTCTGAAGTGACACAGCAAGACTCCATCGCCACTAGCTCCAGTTTTGAAACAACATCTGGCACAGAACCAGGGTCATTTACCCACCCCCCTCCTTGGAATAAAATGAACACTTGGTTATTCACAATGCATTTGGTCCCCTTCCATTGAGAGGTATTTTAGCTACCTATTTGTTCTATCTATTGAGTTTATTCTGCATCATTGTATCTACTCTACAAAGCCTGTAAGCATTATTATCAAAAAGGAAGATGAAAAACACCTTTTCAGGAACAGAGTGGTAGAAACCTTCAAACCACCCAACTAACTTCAAAGCATTATCTAACTCCCAGAATTACCCCAGTGGGTACAAGCACATACTATGGAGAGAGTGTATTTTTCAATAAAATATTCCCTTTGTGGGCTGAAACATGCCCTATCTTCTTATGAAATTATTAGTTCGTTATTAAAATTCTTCAATTGAACTATTTCTTGAGATCTGTTCCTCTGCTGACTCATACCCGCTATCACTGATCCTAATCCCACCCTGTACCAGAGATTCTCAGTAAAAGGAAACGAGAAGATTGTACATACACAAAGCCTACGTTCACACCTTCTCTCCAAAACTAATACACCAATAAAGCCAATAAACCAGTTGAAAATCAACAAAGAGAAAAAGAGATCCTTCCATGCTCCATGCCCACCTGATCTCACATTGTCCTACTTCTACTCTCAGCTTTGTCTTCCATTTCTAGATCTTTTCCTACCTTTTGGGAAAATCTGAACTTATCTTCTGAATGAGAAAACTAAATGCCTTTAGTGAATACTCACCCCTACATCTTCCTTCACTACACAAACTTCATCATGCATTTTCAAGGCAAGCACCTTATCTGAGCTCCCCCTGACTCTCCACAATGAGGGAAGGGGACTGTCCAAAATTTCCCATCAGAATGAAGTTGGATGCAAACAAAGAGCCATCCGAACTTTAAGGCTACAATAGGTTGTTCTGAATTTCACTCTTTGAGGAAAAGCATTTCTTTAAATGATGGTCCTTTAAAATGTTAATCTATTGCCAATGTGCTTCAGCATCACTTTAGGGAAAATCAAATGACACTCTGTCTCCTATAGACACTTTACAGTCTACAAGCTGAGGTGATTAACGCTTGATATTCAGTACAACATGGTGGCCCAAAAGCTAATAAGAAGCTTATTATGAATGACTTCACAGCCTAAGACAGTAGCCTACAATTCCTTCCCATTACTGGTTCTGTCCTCCAAGTCTAATGAGTATTCCTGCACATAACTTTACACTTTGATTTTTTATCATTACCAAGCCATCAGACATGGATTAGGAGCAAAGTCAAAGTAATAGGAAGTTATATCCCAATATTATTTTTGAGCAACTAACAGTTCTCACTTGAATGAAATGAATTTTATTTTACACCAAACTCAATGATATAGCTGTCGTCTGGAACTTCAGTGCTATACTCTACTTCCTGGAAGTTTAGCTCATTGGATTCCTGGATTTCAGCACAGAAACCCTGAGTTCCACTCTTCAGGCCTGCCATTGAGTTACTATGTAATCATGCCTAAGTCATTTTTTGATTTGTTTGCTTTTTCTCCATTGGTAAAATGGCAATAATCCAAATTCTCCAAGCCAGGGACCTCATTTTAGGATTTATTTTTAAGCTATGTTTCTAGAAGCCCTAAAATTCTGCATAGTTGTTTCAGGTGTTACATACAAATAATTTAGTCCAAATTTTTTATTTTTAATGTATATTTTAACACTGTGGGAATATTCTAGGAGTCACTGACTCACAAGTGATATATATTAGGTTTTAACACATTTTGGTGAACCCCCTTGCAAGGCATGTCTGGTTAACTCATTCTTGTCTGCAAATCTCAGTGTAAGACTCCTACCAAATTTGTGTATATAAATGACCTTACTTTAAATATGTTATTTATTAGTAAGTGTGTAGATTGGCCCTGGTCATTTTTTTAAAACAGCAGTACCTGCTTTGCTCTCATTTCTAAACATGCGTAATCAAGTCCTCATGTCTGTGAAAGCCTTTGTCAAAGCCTACATGCTAAACCAGTCCATATTGGGCATGTGCAGTACCTAGTCTTATCATGCAACCTTTGGGCAATGAGGCAAGATGGTGCTAGTGGTATAGTGAGAAACTGCTAGAGCCAGGTTACAAGGGCTGCTTGATTAATGGCAGATTTTGCAATCATGTTGGGGAATCATGCTGGATTTTCAGGGTGACAAACAGTTTTCAGGATCCTAAAGGGTTAGATGAGACACCATTCTGGGTTTCATGCAACTGGATAGGACCTCAGAGAATGGAAAATCCATGTTCCTTGAACATCGCACAGACTGGCCTATTGGTACAATTGGCTAAGTACATATCATCTAAGTTTATCACGGTAAACTGTCCCTTCTCTAAGATTTATATAATAAGAGAATTCCGTTTTCCCCTATCAGTAACCCACTTCTACAATAACATGCCCCTCCAATTTCTATACCATGTAAAATTCAGACTCTTCTACCTGGAACCCAGTCTTATCACATAATAGTCAATTACTCAATAACTAATTTCTAACAGATAATGTTTTAATATTACTTAGTTATAAATCTTTTAGTACTTATTAGAAGTTCTGTGTGCTTCTTCCCTGACTTTGATGCTTATGATAAGAAATACAAGGGCTTCCCTGGTGGCGCAGTGGTTGAGAGTCCACCTGCCGATGCAGGGGATGCGCATTTGTGCCCCGGTCTGGGAAGATCCCACATGCCGCAGAGCGGCTAGGCCCGTGAGCCATGGCCGCTGAGCCTGCGCGTCCGGAGCCTGTGCTCCGCAAAGGGAGAGGCCACAGCAGTGAGAGGCCCGTGTACCGCAAAATATAAAAATTAAAAAGAAAAAATACAAGCAGTAGTTAGGCATTGTTGGTGATGCAATTTTGAAATGGGATTTCTTACTATACCTCCCATGGGTTTCTGGGTAAATAATAACTGCAGAGTGTCCTGAGAGCACACAGCAGTCCATTACCATTTTCAGCTACCTGCCTGTCAAATCAGTATTTTCATAATATAGTTTATACTTTGGAGTTCTAGAGAAAATTATATTTGTAAAAGGAATCAATCACTGGGGGGAAAAAAGTTTGAAAGCTGCTATTTTGACGACACAACCGCTGGCATCATTTGTAAATCAACCTGATAGATAAAACCAAAACATCCAACGTGTATTCCATGCTGTATTTTGTCTGAGTTATGAGTAGGCATACCCCCTGAGAGGGAGACTGCTTACTTCAGCCCAACTCAAAACACAGATGGAACAGCTCTCCAAAATCAATTATGCAGTCAATGCATGAAAATAGAAAAAGTAAGTTTTGTGGGGAGACAGAAAATTTGGGTTTCATCTGAATCAGAAAGAATACACAGAGGTCTCATGATGATACTATCATGTCACTGATATTTATTATAAATATTGGATGCCTCTGGCCTGGTTGTATATTTATGATAAGGAATTAAACCAGTTGTTAAATGCCGAGCTGTGATTACACATGGGTTCTGGTCAGATTCAATCTTTTCTTTTCTTTTCTTTTTTAACATCTTTATTGGGTTATACTTACTTTAAAATGGTGTGTTAGTTCATGCTTTATTAAAAAGTGAATCAGCTATATATATACATATATCACCATATCTCCTCCCTCTCGTGTCTCCCTCCCACTCTCCCTATCCCACCCCTCTAGGTGGTAACAAAGCACCGAGCTGATCTCCCTGTGCTATGCGGCCGCTTCCCACTAGCTATCTATTTCACATTTGGTAGTGTATATATGTCCATGCCACTCTCTCACTTCATCCCAGCTTACCCTTCCCACTCCCCGTGTCCTCAAGTCCATTCTCTACATCTGTGTCTTTATTCCTATCCTGCCCCTAGGTTCTTCAGAACCTTTTTTTTTTTAGATACCATATATACGTGTTAGCATAGGGTATTTATTTTTCTCTTTCAGACTTACTTCACTCTGTATAGCAGTCTCTAGCTCCATTCACCTCACTACAAATAACTCAATTTTGTTTCTTTTTATGGCTGAGTAATATTCCATTGTATATATGTGCCACATCTTCTTTATCCATTCATCTATCGATGGACACATAGGTTGCTTCCATACCCTGGCTGTTGTAAATAGAGCTGCAATGAACATTGTGGCACATGACTCTTTTTGAATTATGGTTTTCTCAGGGTATATGCCCAGTAGTGGGATTGCTGAGTCGTATGGTAGCTCTATTTTTAGTTTTTTAAGGAACCTCCATACTGACCTCCATAGTGGCTGTATCAAGTTACATTCCCAACAACAGTGCAAGAGGCTTCCCTTTTCTCCACAGCCTCTGCAGCATTTACGGTTTGTAGGTTTTTTGATGATGGCCATTCTGACTGGTGTGAGGTAATACCTCATTGTAGCTTTGATTTGCATTTCTCTAATGATTAGTGATGTTGAGCATTCTTTCATGTGTTTGTGGGCAATCTCTATATCTTCTTTGGAGAAATGTCTATTTAGGCCTTCTGCCCATTTTTGGATTGGGTTCTTTGTTTTTTTGATATTGAGTTGCATGAGATGTTTGTGAATTTTGGAGATTGATCCTTTGTCAGTTGCTTCGTTTGCAAATATTTTCTCCCATTCTGAGGGTGGTCTTTTCATCTTGTTTAGGGTTTCTTTTGATGTGCAAAAGCTTTTACGTTTCATTAGGTCCCATTTGTTTATTTTTATTTCCATTTCTCTAGGAGGTGGGTCAAAAAGGATCTTGCTGTGATTTATGTCATAGACTGTTCTGCCTATGTTTTCCTTGAAGAGTTTTATAGTGTCTGGCTGTATATTTAGGTCATTAATCCATTTTGACTTTCTTTTTCGTATGGTGTTAGGGAGTGTTCTAATTTCATTCTTTAACATGTAGCTGTCCAGTTTCCTCAGCACCACTTATAGAAGAGGCTCTCTTTTTTCCATTGTGTATTCTTGCCTCCTTTCTCAAAAATAAGGTGACCAAATGTGCGTGGCTTTATCTCCGGGCTTTCTGTCCTGTTCCACTGATCTATATTTCTGTTTTTGTGCCAGTACCATACTGTCTTGATTACTGTAGCTTTGTAGTATAGTATGAAGTCTGGGAGCCTGATTCCTCCAGCTCGTTTTTCTTTCTCAACATTGCTTTGGCTATTCAGGGTCTTTTGTGTTTCCATACAAATTGTGAAAATTTTTGTTCTAGTTCTGTGAAAAATGCCATTGCTAGTTTGATGGGAATTGCACTGAATCTGTAGATTGCTTTGGGTCGTATAGTCATTTTCACAATGTTGATTCTTCCAATCCAAGAACATGGTATTCCTCTCCATCTATTTGAATCATCTTTCATTTCTTTCATCAGTGTCTTACACTTTTCTGCATACAGGTCTTTTGTCTCCTTAGGTAGGTTTATTCCTAGGTATTTTATTCTTTTTGTTGCCATGGTAAATGGGAGTGTTTCCTTCATTTCTCTTTCAGATTTTTCATCATTAGTGTACAGGAATGCAAGAGGTTTCTGCCCATTTTGTATCCTGCTACTTTACCAAATTCATTGATTAGCTCTAGTAGTTTTCTGGTAGCATCTTTAGGATTCTCTATGTAAAGTAGCATGTCATCTGCAAACAGTGACAGCTTTACTTCTTTTCCAATTTGGATTCCTTTTATTTCTTTTTCTCCTCTGATTGCTGCGGCTAAAACTTCCAAAACTATGTTGAATAATAGTGGTGAGAGTGGACAACCTTGTCTTGTTCCTGATCTTAGAGGAAAGGGTTTCAGTTTCTCACCATTGAGAACGATGTTAGCTATGGGTTTGTCATACATGGCCTTTATTATACTGAGGTAAGTTCCCTCTATGCCTAGTTTCTGGATGCTTTTTATCATAAATGGGTGTTGAATTTTGTCAAAAGCTTTTTCTGCATCTCTTGAGATGATCATATTGTTTTACTCCTTCAATTTGTTAATATGGTTTATCACAATGATTGATTTGCGTATATTAAAGAATCCTTGCATCCTGGGATAAACCCCACTTGATCGTGGTGTATGATCCTTTTAATGTGCTGCTGGATTCTGTTTGCTAGTATTTTGTTGAGGATTTTTTCATCTCTGTTCATCAATGATATTGGCCTGTAGTTTTCTATCAATGTGACATATTTGTCTGGTTTTGGTATCAGGGTGATGGTGGCCTTGTAGAATGAGTTTGGAAGTGTTGCTCCATCTGCTACATTTTGGGAGAGCTTGACAAGGAGACGTGTTAGCTCTTCTCTAAATGTTTGATAGAATTTGCCTGTGAAGCCATCTGGTCCTGGGCTTTTGTTTCTTGGAAGATTTTTAATCACAGTCTCAATTTCAGCACTTGTGATTGGTCTGTTTATATTTTCTATTCCTTCCTGGTTCGGTCTCGGAAGGTTATGCTTTTCTAATAATTTGTCCATTTCTTCCAGGTTGTCCATTTTATTGGCATAGAGTTGCTTGTAGTCATCTCTCACGATCCTTTGTATTTCTGCAGTGTCAGTTGTTACTTCTTCTTCATTTCTAACTGTTGATTTGCATCTTCTCCCTTTTTTTCCTGATGAGTCTGACTAATGGTTTATCAATTTGGCTTCTCTTCTCAAAGAACCGGCTTTTAGTTTTATTGATCTTTGCTACTGTTTCCTTCATTTCTTTTTTGTTTATTTCTGATGTGATCTTAATGATTTCTTTCCTTTTGCTAACTTTGGGTCTTTTTTGTTTTTCTTTCTCTAATTTCTTTAGGTGTAAGGTTAGGTTGTTTATTTGAGATTTTTCCTGTTTCTTGAGGTAGGATTGTATTGCTATAAACTTCCCTCTTAGAACTGCAGTTGCTGCATCCCATAGGTTTTGGGTCATCATGTTTTCATTTCACATAACTGATGTGTCTTAGATGCTTAACATGAAAACAAATATTCTAAAATCAGCAGTGTCCTTTTGCTTTTTGTATCACTTCTATATTATATCATTATTTAAACAATACTGTAGCCAATTAATGTGCATAGGGAAAAATCAATCGACCATAAAGAAAGCTTAAGTTTTTCTATTATTTAATATCCTTTCATAGAAGGCAACTTGACAACTGTTTTCTCTCAAGAAAATGACTTCCTAGGGGTTCTCCCAGAATCAAACCCAGTCATAAACATTCCAGTTCAAATAGTTAATATGAGAAATGGAAGAAACGCCAATAGGAAAGTGAGATAGGGAAGAGAAGGCAAGCATTAAATACTGTGTTATAGCCAGGTAAGAGTGTGGAAAAGTGGAGGTAATCCACAGAGAAACTCTGGGAAACACAAGCTTCCAACTTGAAGGGCCAGGGAGCTGGGGCATTTAGATACCCACTCCCATCAGTCCTTGGTTGAGGACTGCTGCTGGGAAGCTATTAATTCCCCTCACTTCCTTCCTGCCATCTACACAGACAGAGCAGACTTCAACAGCTTCAGAAGTTCCTGGGCTGGAAAATGCCAAATAATGGCAATTGAAAGTTTGCCACATGCACAAAATGGTAGGGTCTAAGAAATATAGGAGGGACATTGAACAAATTGCCAATAGCAGGCAACCGGCAAATGCAAATTCAGAGGGCTTCACAAGTCATCTTAGCAATTAGAATAGATAATAAGAAACCTCTCTCAACAAGAGCCTGAGATGCACTATTCTTATCATTTGAATAATGAGTGCTGGTTTCCATTTATTAAACAGTTCTTATGTGCCAGGTACTGTACCAATGGCCCAACGTCCATGATCTCATTTAGTGCCCACAACAATCTTATTAGTACATCACCAGTTTATAGAGGAGGAAGCTGGACTCAGAGGCATTAAGTAATTTACTGAAGTAACAGACACCAGCCCAGGTCTCTCAGTTGCCAAAATATTTTCTCTTTCTGCCTCCCACTGTTTTCAGCGTCCCTAGATGGACAGATATATTTTCTTTAGCTTGAGTATGTCATTAGCTCTGGAAATTCTATCTAAAAAACGTCACAGTCCGCCCCTTTCAGAGAAAGACCTGTGTCTTCATATCTTGGAAATTCCAGCCTGTGTACCAAACATGGAGAGACTTCCCACCTGGTGCCCCTGTCATCTCTGCCACGTGGACTTTTACGAGAGGCTCTCATTTGGTGCTCTGCACCTGCCCCATGGTGGTTAGCACTTTCAAAGAGCTGCAGGCTCCAGGAATCACAAAACCATCTCTGCTTCTATGTCCTTTCCCACCTGATTTCCATTTGCTCTGCCTGGTCATGATGGGAAGTTTCTTTTTTTTGTAGCATCATTCCAGTCTGACTTTTCTTTCACCTCTTCACATTCCACATTCCATCAAGTGGCAATTTTATTCTACGATCACCAGTTAGAACTTTAAAATAGATTTTCAAAGAATATCTGACTGTTAGAACTTCAAATAGCTCAAATATAACCATTTTCTTCAATAAACCTAAATTCTAATCTCTTTTAAATAGTATTTTGAGCAAAATAATAATTCATGCTCACTTGTATTAGTCCCTTTTCACTCCTGAGTCTCCAAGTCATTCTTAAAACCTTCAAACTTCAAGTCCTCTAATGCTATCACAGCACACTTTTAATTACTGGTATCAAAAGAAAGGGACTATCATAGGGGAAAAGCCTTCTATGTTATTTTACCAGCTTAATTTCTACACAAAAGCTTTCAAGTAATCAACAAAAAGAAGAAATGCGAATCCAAATAAGCCACAAACTAGGAAGACAGTCCAAGAATGAACAATGAAGGTCAAATCCAAGTACAACAAACCCCATGGAGAATACTGATGTTTTGCTGCAGTGACATTTCATGGTTAATTGGTGGTTTGTTAAAGATTACATTTCCAAGATCAAAAAGAATAATGATAAAACACACTCAGACATGGAAAGCAAGGGCTCTATAAACAGTAGCTCTTTGGAAATTATAAATGGTACTAAATGACTAATGAGGAAGATAGAGAGCTTACCAATTCTCAGGGAATTTTGTAACTTTCAAACCACAGACTGTTGTGGGCAGGATTTGATCAAAGGTCTCTAGAGTACACTTTCATCCTCATGAGGTTGGGGTCAGGAAGAGGAGAAGGTAAAGAGGACCAGGAGCTATAAGGCTGTGACTTGGAAAGGCCTTTTGCAGTCATCTACTTCCAGCATCCTGCCCCAGAATTCCTCAAATTCCATGTTTTCCCATAAGCTGTTATTTCCATCCAGGTGTTACATGTACCAGACCCCTTTTCTACAGCAATGGCCCTTTCAGGTCTTGAGGGAATTTAAAATCATACAAAGAAAAATCTGCCTTGCAGAATCTTAGGAGATTTCACTGATTTCACATTGCTCTTAATGGAACGAAGGCATGGCATCATCTGCCTAGCCTCATATAAAAAAGGAGGAAAAAACCAAAAAAAACATTCATTGCCCCATTGAATCTGGTGCCCTACATAGTCCCATGTGTGACACTGGTCCCACACAGTCCGCGCTGATGCTCAGTTAAACCCACCCTATACACAGTCACCTAAGTGGCTTTTCTAGGACACAGTCTGATGGAGGCACTCCTCTGCCTTCACCTTCAATGAATCCCCATTGCTTACAGAACAAAGTCTAAATGACAGAGCCATGGCTCTCGTTCCAGCCATATCTCCTATCAACCCCCTTTCTCAGAGTTCATGCCCCAGCCATGCTGAAGAACATACAATATTCTCTTTATCTTAAGGATTTTGTACAGAGTGGTCCCTCTGCCTGAAACTTCCTTCCTTCCTTCCATCTTTGCCTGGAAAGGTCCTGGAAAATTGCTACTCACCCTGCTCATCTCCACTATCACTTCATTCAAGAAGTCCCTCTGGGTCTCCCATTCCCTACCTCCACAACTGGACTTAGTTAAATTTACCCTCCTGTTTACACCCACAAACACCTACTTCCTCTATCAAATGACTTATTTCCGATGTTGTAATTACCTATTTCTTTATCAGTCTCTCTGACTGAACTATACACTCCTTAAAGCCCAAGAAGTTGTTTCCTTCACTATCGTATCACAAAACCTAACAGACTAACTGACACATGATAGGAACTCAGTAAATACGTGTTGGATGAATAAATGAATGAATGAACGAATGAACAACACACTAACCAGCTGTATGAGCTCAATCTCTAGTCCATCCCTCTGTCTCTTACCTGCAACCTAAAACAATCCCAGTACTTCTGGTTGTCTTCCTTGGTCCTGGAACATTTGTGAACTTGCAACAACATCATTCCCATCCCAGACAACGCCACTTCCAATAATTTGTTGTCCTTATCTATAGTAACACCAGTTACCTAAATTTGGCCCATCTACTCCAACCACATCCCAAATCCTCTGAGCCAGGTGCAGCAGCTTCCTTTCACAATGCTAGGACCCACCACAAAACAGATGATAATCCCTTTGCACATTTCAAGGAGCAGCACCAAGGGAACAGTACCTGGGAAAGGCCATTGACAGCTCAGAATACCCAGGGCATTTCTAGAACCTCGGCACTGCTCTCGCTCTAGGAATGAAGGTCCAAAAAGCATCTCAGAGAATGTTCATAATTGTAAACAAGCTCCACCTTTGAAACACAATCTAGATAGAACCAAATATACAAGCCTGCACAATGGATGAAGCCAACGTCTCCTCCATGATTGCCCTTCTGACAACCTTGTAGTCTCCTCAACCATAAAAGGTGAACTTCAAACTCACGACCTTGCCTTGTCACCAGAAACATCCAAGCTTGGATCAGTCTTTCCAAGACCAGATATTTGCTCTGTGAGCTACTAGAGACTTGTCACACACAGAAGTATAAGAGGATTATTTCTATCTACCTGGGGACCTGGAGTCTTTCACACTGCTCCTGTTAAAACTCTCACAACAGCAAAACTTTACCTACAAAGGGTTCAAGTTATGACACTCCCAATTTTCACAAACCTCCTCATCTCTTGTGAGTCACATGCAGCCAATTCCAGGAATTGGAAACATGGTTGTGAGGATGAAACTGACTTTGGGGCTCCCCTTGGATATGGTCTTCCAGACTTACCAAAAGGCCATTAAGAGGAAGGTTTACCCCACCTCAGGGAAACCCGAGGCAGTACTTGCAGTCAAGGGCTGGCCATGGCTTCTGAGCTACATCCAAAAAGAAATTCATACTGTACCTGGATCTGCTGGAGCCATTTCTGACTGTCCGAGAGCCAGCATGTACCGTTCCTGAACTGCCTCCATTGTGGATCATCAGTAGGGCTGTCAGATTTACTAAATAAAAATACAGGATACCCAGTTAAACTTGAACTTCACATGAATAGTAAGTCATCACTTTTAGTATAAGTAGATCCTATGTAGTATTTGGGGCATACTTATCTTCAAAATGTACTCGTTGTTTTTCTGACATTTATATTTAACTGAACAGCCTATATTTTACCTGTCAACCCTACTCATCAGAAATGATGGAGGCTTATAGAGATCCAAGAGATGCCTCAGAGCATCCTCAGCTTTTATTTCTATGTCCTGGACAGTGAGCCCGAGCTTCCCACTCCCATTAATTGCCTGTAATGGCATATATTCTCCATTTTAGAGTCTTTTCTACTTGTCATTGTAATTATCTTCCTTATTTTAAAGAGATGTATATTTTTTTCCAAACTTAATAGCTCATCCAAAAGTATTTGGAAGTTCATTCGACAAGGGAAAAACAACATGATTCTGACAAGCGAAGAAGCCGCCTGGTGCTTAGTAAAGAAGTATTAGGGAGATTGAAAAAGCCAAACTTAATAAGCAAATCTCTCCAAGGGTATTTTCAGAGCTTGATACCCTCCCACACCCTGAAAATATTATTACATCAAGAATGTAGAACTGCTAACCAAATGTAAGGCTCCCATATGATTCTATCAAACTGAGGATGCTTCTTTACTAAGCAGTGAGCACACATGCTGCCCCAGGGACCTTGGCAGTTGCAACACAGAGCTCTTCCCATTGGGATGGAAACAGCAAGTTTTCCTGTGGTCCTCACACTGGCCCCAAAAATACCACAGTCCCAATACTTGTCAACTTTAAGTATTTTTCTGCATATCTTCATTTTTCTGTTACTATTTGGACTACATCCTAGCCTTGACATTACATAAATTGCATTCAAGAAGCTATTTTTAAAAGTTGGTAGGAAATCTTAAATCTATGGCTTGCAGTCCCTGGCTTACTTTCATCCAGGTGCATAAGGGTTTTCAAAAGTACTCAGGTTAGTTACCCCGTATCACAGTCCCACGCTTGTGTCACAGATATGAAAATGGAACATGATATTTAAGGTTTTAGTTGCCAAATCATAAAGCTTCCCAGACAGAGGCAGTAGAGCAAAATGAGTACAGAGGCATGGATTTTGATTTGCTCCAGTGTCTTGGGAAAGTCACTTGGCCTCTGTATTTATTTGTACTTATCTGCACTTATCTGTCACTTGGGGGTTATCATTGTACCTAGTCCATGGGTATGTTGTACAAATTAACTGTAACGTAGTTAGAAGAAACCGACACAGCGTAAGCACTCCACAGACATTGGCTATTAGCTATTGAAAATATTTCTCCATGAAACAGATGACTTTATCAGTGGATGACCCGGTGGGAGACAGTGAATCACAGAATCACAGCATGTTGAAAGTGACCTAGTTCACACTCTTATGTGAAAAAAAGAAAAGTGTGCATGTGTAGAAAATGTCTGAAAGTTTACATAACAAATAGTTCATCATGTTAACTTTGAGGAATAGAATAAATCAGGAAAGGAGGAAAGCAAAACTTGAGTGTCATTCAATTTCTACATCATTTGTGTTTCTACACAGAGACTCTGAATACACTGGAAGTGCAATTTTTTTTAAACGTGGCGGGATAAAGGTTTTCAAGTTTTCCTGATCCATCCGTATTATTATCTCAGAATTGCTGGCATTTCTTGCCATCTTCAGATCTACACCCATTTGAGTCAGTGGGCCCTTCTGGATGGAGGAGATAATAGAGCAGAAGTGAAGTGAGAGAAAAGGAGAGAAAAGATTTTCTCTTTTCTCTTCAAAGAGGAAAGGTCTTTGGAATGGGAACAACTCACAACCAAACTTTGGGGAAAGGATGTGATGGAAAATGAGACAAACATCCTACCCCTGTGATGAGCAGGATTCCCTGGGCTGGATGGAGGGAGGTCACAGGTGGCTGGACAAGGAAACCAACTAGGGAGAAACACACACAAGTGCAGAGCAAACACCCTGAGGCCACTCAGCCTGACTCCATGCAAACATGTGTCCAGCGGACAGCCCTTCACCTGTGGCTCCCCAGCAAGACAGGTACCTCGGGGGTGCCAACTCATTCTGAGTCCATTATGCCTGGCCATTCATAAACCGCTGTCTAACTTGTGAGGAATAAATTATAAATGTTTATGAGGAAATTGGGGAAGGAGATTGAAAGGTTACTTAAACGGAAAAAAAAGAAGTTCAGGAAGGCAGGATGGTAGAGAGACAAGAAAAAGACCTTAAAAGATAGAAAGGATTTGCCAAAGAAGAGAAAGCAAAAGAAATGATTCCGAATGGGTTAACCTGCAGCTAGGAAGTTAAGGAAGATTATTGATGGGTGAAGACTATGGAATAAAGTGAATAAAATTTCTCAGAAGTTGCTGAGACTATGGTAAGAAGCATGATTATCAAATTATGAACTGGCTGCAATGGCATTCTAGGGGGACACTAGGAAGGGGAAGCAAATGTTCATGAGATGACAGTGGCAGGTGGAAAGTTGTTTCAGGGGAAGATCAGTCTTGCAGAGTGTGTATCAGAGGAGGGCAAGTGTGAGCAAGCAAGGAAATAATAACTGTATACGATTCCTTCACTGAGTGCACCCAGCCCCGTGGTCAGCCTTGAGAACAAGCAGGACTTCAGGTACTGGAGCTACATTTCAGTCATCAAGACTTGAGAAGACACCCTTAACTCAGGTCTTCTCTTCAAACTCCATCTTTCCTTCTTGACCTTCATTTGGCCTCTTCCCTTACCCTCAAGCTGTGGACTGAGGCCACAGAGCAAGATGGGTCACTAGTGTCCTCCATCCCCTGGTGACTGTGGTTCACATCAGTGCAGTACCAAAGGCAATAACCAAGTAACAGACACAAGAGTGTATGAAGAAAAGAGATTCTGATAAGGCTTTCTGTGACAGTGTGGGCCGAGTTGGCTCTATATGCCTGCTATCACCTGAATGATGAGCAAACTTAGGGGAGAAGTGCTCAGAAGGCAGAGCCTGGCTCTCTACAGGCTCTGCGACCTCACAGCCCACTCCAAGACCTCAGTTGCAGCTTCGGACCTCAATCTCTCTCCCTCTGCCTACTCACAGTTTTTGAAGTCTTCTTTCCTCCACATTTCTCTTGAGAGGTGGAGGAGGAAGATGAGCTTCAGGCCAGCTCAGACTCCCCTGGGATCCCAGCAGGATGCCTATCATGAACCTCCCACCTTCTAGGAAGCTCCTAAGATCTCCACACTTGGGGGAGTTTTCATTTCATCAGTGCTTCAAATTGCTGGCTGGAGATGGCCTGTTGAAACGTGGCTAAAAGCAAGTAGGAACCTTTGGGCAGCCTGGCCCTTCTCGACTGTCAGACATCTTCAGGGATATTCTAGGAAACATTGCTTGTTTTAGAGAAGGGAGGGAAACAATCCAATTGTCCAATAATGCTTGAATGGAAAATAAATGATGCTATACGAATGTGATGAAATAATACCAAACAGTCAAAAATCAAAGACCTACATCTATATGGACTGATGTCAATAAATCTTGAAAACATAATATTGTTTGAACGAAAATAAGATAAAGAATCTTAGATTATGATAACAGGTATGTAAGTATTTAAATATTTAAATAAATTCAACATATTGCTTCTATATATATAGATGCAAGAAAATAAACTTTATCCAATGAACACATTATTTACATTTAATATGTTCATTTATCTAGGAAACCCAAAAGAACCCACAGATAAACTAGCAGGAACTAATAAGACGGTTCAACAAGGCACACACATACAAGATCAATAAATTTTAAAAGTCAATCACGCTCCTCTATACTGGCGATAGCAAATTAGAAACTGTAAAAGAAAATAAGAAAAAAAGAAGATCTAAAAATTGTCACAAGAGCCATATAAATTACTTAGAACTAAGCATACATAAAAGTAATTAAAACTGACAAACTGAGTACGACCACTTAAACTCCGTCCAACCCAAGGTTTAGAAAACGACTGTTCTTACTTTATGAGAACACGACCTCTTCCTAAGTAGCAGATCAGTACGTGAGAGTGAATCAAAGAAACACAGCATTTGAAAAGTCAACTAGGCCAAGCCTCTCGATCGCACAGACAGAAGCTGAAGCCCAGACAGGTTGAGTTACTTGGTAAAGGGCCCAATGTCCTGACTCAAGGACTCGCATTTTTCACTCATTCGTAAGACACAATCAAATTCAGTACCTTGGAAAGAGATGGGAAAAAATTGAAGAAATGAATTATATAGTTACTCATCTTTAAGTACAGAAATAGCTGTGACAAAATTACACATATTGAGGGAAAATTGAAGTGCAGTGTTTAAAATGTCAATAATCCACAGGGAAACTGGAGACCATTTAAAATATTCATATTAAATCTCTCTAGAAAAGACATTAAAAGATCTCCAATCAAAATGTTCATTTTATAATAGATATGGTATGATACAACTTATAATAGATATGGTATGAACCTTTCCCTTTCACGGGAAACCTTCGGCTGGGAAACAGGAATTGTTCTTGAAAACGGGGCCTGTGCTATTGCAGAGACTGTACTGAACTTAGGTCCACAGAATGCTCTGATGTCATCATTGAGGTCACAAAATCCTGCTGTGCGCCTGGCAACCTTGTAAACTAAACAGCCCTGTGAGCACTAGGCAGTACTGCTGGTTCACTAAGTGGTACAAGTTTTTCAGCAATTTAGGAGACTTGACTATTTTTGTTTGTATTGAATCATTTCAACAGATTGCCCAAGAGGCAACAAGGGCCAACCTGTAGGGAAGAGGGGGAGTTGGACATCTCTTGAGGCATCTTCTAAGGGAAACTTCTAGTTGGTACGATGGAACGGCGACAAAAGAGGAAACATCTGGAAAATGAAGAGTCCCAGGAAACTGCCGAGAACGGAGGAGGTATGTGGGGGCAACTTGCTGGGGCACATGTGTTTCTGCCAAACTAAACCTTCTCTAGGATGGGGGGGACTGAGAACGTGTCACCTGTGAAGCAGGGAGCGAGAGACCTCGTCTCACTGATGCTGCCGTATCCATCCGGAGGGTCCCTGTGGTGTGAGATGGCACAGAGCGGCCAGATGCCCCCTGGGAGATGGGAGGTCAGCTCCGCTGGTCTGGGGACTCTCTCCTGGGGCTGCCGGGCCTGGAGCTTTGTCGGACTCACAGCAGGCTGCATCCTGCTTGCACAGACCTAGAGGTGCAGCTTTTCTCAGTCCCCGATTTCTCTCTTATGCTCTTGGATCTTTCCCTGGGGTCATGAGTTGAGGGATGTGAAGGATGCAAGGATGCTGAGAGAGACCTATGAGTTGCTTGGCCTCTTTTACCAAAGTGGAAAGAGAAGCCCCATGAGTTGGAGGCCCTGTTGAAAAGTATCTTGAGAAGTGGAATGCAGTTCGAAAGAAGATTGTTTGTCTAGGGATGGTGTCATATTGAAAGCAAGGAGGTTTTATTCCTTCAACAGGAAGAATTGTCCAAAGGAAATCAAGGGAAGGGAAGGGTTTTCCAGAGACTGAGACCACGTGGGCGGGGGTGAGAAATGTCCTCAGGGTCCTGTGGGGAGATCTGAGAGCCACGGGTCAAGGGGTGCCTGCGTGCATTTAATGTAGGCGAGTAGCTTGCCCTGGGCGGGTGTGGTCACCCCAGAGTTCCAGCTACACATCTCTGCCCCAGATTAGAGCCCAGTAGCTCCTACCAGGCCCAGGACACTGGAGACTGTAGGGTGGGCCCTGGCAATGGAGGTCTAGACAGCAGGCAGATTTTCAGGCAGTGGCTGGGACAGGCTGGGGAAGGCAATGACTGCCCCTAACCATTCAGAATATTTTGCTCTATGTTCCTGTGTCTGTGTGTGTGTGACTGTGTCTGTGTGTGTGTGTATGTCGTAGTGCAGAGATGAGCAGGAGGAATGCGGGTAGAGTGCTTATCAGATATAAAGTCTGCGTGGTAAAGTTCTTGTCACCCTGCCTGGACCTGGCTGACACTCGGTGTATGTAAGAGTGTATACAGAACTCTTGTTAGGGGTGTTTTATGAGACAGTAACTCATACACCCATGTACACTCTGATACAGCAAAAATATCACACACCCCACATATAAGTTCCTTAGTAAACCACACACAGCACATGGAGGTATATACACGCATCCCTCCTGTACTATGTTCTCATACAACCCATCTGTACCACCATCCTGTCCTCCAACACCAAACGCTGGAGATGAGATATGTATATAGACACACACACTATATATATAGGACACACACACACACACACTATATATATATATGTATCTGATCAACTCTCGCACAAACACAGCTAACTTCAGCCATCGCTAAATACCTCTATAAGAACCAGTCACGTGTCATACACACCACACTTATAACACATTCTTGAGTAATGCCAGACCCGCTTTGTACAAACCACAGAAAACCACAGTCTCAGTAACCCATGTCAGGGTTGCCAGAGAAAATATGGGCTATCCAGTTCAATTTGAATTCCAGATAAACAACAAGTAATTTTTCAGTATCCGTATGTCCCAAAGATTGTACGGGCCATACTTACACTAAAAGTAAGTAAGACCAAATACTGCATGGGAATACTTACACTACAAAATTATTCTGGCTTTATCTGAAACTGAAATTTAACTGGGTGCCCTGTATTTTTCTTCGCTTAGTCTGGCAACCCTTATATACTTACCACCAGCTCAGGTATTATATATTTATTGTATTTTTGTTTAGTCTGTGTCTTCCACTACTAGAATGTGCAGCATTACCATAAACTAGAACAATGCAAGAGTGCCAGATACACAGGAGTAGCTGCTTACTGAATCTTGGTGAATGAATGAATGAACACACACCATAAATACAAGCCACACCATGTAATGAGGAAAAGTTACATGTCCCAGAATTCCAGACTTGTGAACAGAAACCATGCACACAAAGGCCACAGACACAGAGAAGACACATCTGTACCGTGCTCCCCATGCTAAACCCACACTTACCACAGACTTAACTGATACACATCACTCACTCTTCCCACATACTCACAGTCACCACCGAGGCCTACATTACCAACAAGACAGTGACAGAGTAAGTACTGATTGGAATTAAATCCTGGAGTATACACTGGGAACCACACTCTCAACTGTGTGTATTCACTGCACCTGACACGTGTCACACACTCAGTAAATATTTGTGGACAGAGGACTGATGAACCCACCCTGAGCCTTTCATTCCTCCCTCAGGAATCTCGAAGTCACAAGAGGATCCCCCTCACCTTGGATCCACTGTGGTGGCCCAAGGCTGCAGCCCAGGGGCAGGGGAGGTCTCCTCTGCCCCTAAACACTTCTCCTGTGCTTCTTCTCCGCGCAAGCTCATCTACGCCGGTAAGGGCGCGGGGCTCCTCAGGTGAGGGGGTGCTTGGCTGTGAGGCAGGAGGCACACAGATCCCAGGGTGGCTGAGAGGAAACCCAGGGTCATCAGAGGTGATGAGGGCTCTGTGGAGGAGCCTGGGCAGGATAGCTGAGCTGTTACAAGGGCGTGGATCCCAGCTGAGTCAGGGGTGGGTGGCGGGTGTGAATCCTGTTATTACCATGGTGGGGAAGTCAAGGAGCAGGGGCCGGAAAGGTCTGGACTTGAGGTGGAGGGAAGAGTGACCAGATTAAGCATCTTCAGAGGAAAATGTAGGCTTTCTCTTTGCCTTTGCTTCCAGAGAAGGACAGAGTTCTGCATCACAGACCTCCAGCCTGAGAACAGCACCATCCAGCTCAGGTCCACACAGCTCACACACACATGCGCCCTCCAGGCACAGCCCTTCTCAGTGCACACATGAACCCCAAGCACGTGATCCACAGTACTCTCCTCCTGCACCACCGCCTCATTCCACAAGGAATGCACCACCGGTATTCCCAAACTCACACTCCTCATCATACACGCATCCATCCGCATCCCTCACATACCAGAGTCCTCACCACTGTACTCCACACCCGTGTATACAGACACCGCTCCAGTATCCCCCAACACGCAGAAAAAAGCCCACAGATGACACCAGATACACCACTGCCTTCTACGGCCAACAGACACCAAGCTCACGACATAGCTACGTCATGCAAATGTCCCTCTCTCGTCTACCACACCTGCTCCCTCAGCTTCTGGCATGGCCCATGCATGTTATTATGTTTTTAATATCCTTTTTCAGGAATCCGGAGATCACATCGAGACACTGCCCAGCCTACCGCACCCCAAGCCCAGGTTCAGGAAGAAGGGGTGACCGCTCCCCCATCACACTGTGTCTCCTCCTCTCCCTCTTCACCCTGTAAGAACGATCTGCACACAGACAAAGAGGAAAGGGGCATGAAAATATACTACATGCAGGTACAAGTGAACAAGGGTGTAGCTGTCTCCTGGAAGACAAAGAAACCCTTGGAGTTGCCTGAAAAGCAGCTGACGATAGAAGAAGTGACCCTTCCTGAGGATGCGTGCACAGTCGACACTTACCCCTCTGATGTGTTCACCGAAAACCTCCTGTCTGACAGTGAGCCCACTGGGGAGGAGAAAGAGTATGAGGAAAGTGCAGAGCCAGGCAGCCCATCAGGGTCACCTGCCGTCGAGGAGACACCCAGGGCCAAGACACCGGACTGGATGGTGACCATGGAGACTGGCTTCAGGTGCATGGCCTGCTGCCGGGTCTTCCCCACCTTGGAGGTCCTCCAGCAGCACGTGAAGGGCGGCGTCCTGGAGGGCTTCAGCTGCCGTATCTTTCATCTCAACATGGCCCAGTGGATGGGCAATGTGGAATCCGAAATCACCCCGAGGAGGAGGACAAGGAGGACGAGGAGGACGAGGAGGAGGAGGAAGAGAAGCAAGAAGGCCCCAGCCCAAGGAGACCCCGTAGGCAGGCTCTTTCCTCTCTTTTGATTTCCACACAGCAACTGAGATTCATGGGACAGAAGATCCTGGAGACAGTGTGGTCTTGGAAGAGGTAAGGCTTGAGGCTGGCAGTCTTCTGAGCCTATGTCACGAGGGCCCAGAGGTGTCTAAGGGAAGGAGCCGCACACATGTGCTGGTTGACCTAATGGCTCTGAAGTTGCATCAACTTGGGACACACCCAGCACTTCCAAAGGAATTGAGCTCTGTTGACTTCAACAAGAATGTGGAGCCTTTTCCTAGGAGTTTTCTCAGGGTCTGCACGATGGACCTCAACTCTTAGAGGACGTACTGCCAGCAGCTCCTTCTCGGCAGAGAGAGCCAGGAGTGGTCTCAAGCGAGGACAGGGGCCCTTGCAGGACCAGAACTTTGAGGTCTGAGAGCCTTGGGCCTGAGCTGAGATCTCACCCGGACCACTGGACCTAGCCTTCTGTGACAAAGGGGAATATGAAAGAGAGTCACGTGGAAATGAGGTCCCCCGAGATATGGAAATGTTCCAGAACCTTCGTTGCGTGGTAGTTGATCTGGAGCCAAGCTCACTGTGGTGTGTGTGGCTCTGAGCATTAAGGCAATGCTGGAGGGTAACCCTGACCAGCAGAGCTTGGAGTGCTTCTTGTCTCTTCCTGTTCTACCTCAGTTGTTTTATCCCTTCCAGGGAGAAGAAAGCACCCTCGGGATAGTTGGTAGTAAACCAGGGTATATCCTCCCTCAAGGGGACCCGGCCTGCCCTTCATTCAAGATGCTCTGGAAATGGGAACTGACTCATGTTATCGAATTGGCTGAGGGAGCACAACTCCCATGTTGATTCCGGTCAGACATGTTCATCAGACCTAGAGCTTTTCTCCTGATTCAAATCAAGTAGGGTATTAGTAGACTTCCCATTTATTTCAGCCCTAGAGATAGCACATGAGCAAATATAAAAAATCTCTGTGTATCAAAGCATTCTAATGAGCCCTTTCATTTTGCTGTTCATTGTGAACAACACGCTCACTTTATCTCTGCCAATGAAGTGTTTCCACTTGACCCATGATGCCCCACAATCCCATTAGCCTCACTGAATTTAGGGAGCCCATTATGATGACATAATTTCCCTCTCATTCCTGGCCTGCAGAGAAGAGCAGCTATAGAGCATTCCAAGACTGCTAACGCTCCCCTCACCAATACGTTTCTTAAACCTCTGGCAAAGCAAGTGTCCTCTGAGCCCTCCCAGGGCACATAGGGGGTTTGGGTGAGCAGATCTTATGTGATAAATCCACTCCAGTGGTCTGGCATTCCTATGCCTTTGTAAACCTTCTACAGTGGTGGTTCTCAGCTGGGGACACTTTTGGTCCCCCCTCCCAGGAAATATGTGGCAGTGTCTTGAGACTTTTTTTTTTTTTTTTTTTTTTGTGGTACGCGGGGCTCTCACTGTTGTGGCCTCTCCCGTTGTGGAGCACAAGCTCCACACAGGCTCCGCACAGGCTCAGTGGCCGTGGCTCACGGGCCTAGCTGCTCCACGGCATGTGGGATCTTCCCGGGCCCTGGCACGGACCCATGTCCCCTGCATCGGCAGGCGGACTCTCAACCACTGTGCCACCAGGGATGCCCCTTGAGACTTTTTTCTTTAAGGAGCTGTGTTATGAATGAGCCCCACGTGGCTGGTGCATACGGATGTATCAAGGCACTTTTTTTTTTTTTTTTGGTACGCGGGCCTCTCACTGCTGTGGTCTCTTCCGTTGCGGAGCACAGGCTCCGGACGCGCAGGCTCAGCGGCCATGGCTCATGGGCCCAGCTGCCCCGCGGCATGTGGGATCTTCCCGGACCGGGGCACAAACCCGTGTCCCCTGCATCGGCAGGCGGACTCTCCATCACTGCGCCACCAGGGAAGCCTTCAAGGCACTTTTGATTGTTACAACTAGGGTGGCAGGGAAGAGTATGTGCCACTGGCCCATCTTACATTGCACAGGACAGCTCCCAACAACAAAGAGCTATCCAGTTCAAAATGTCAGTCATGCCAACGCCAAGAAATTTTGCTACAACATACTTAGAAAGTCCTGGCATTTTGACTTTAGCATACGCTCACTTTGGGTACAGGTTTCAGTCATTTGAGCAAACTGTTGAAGGCATTCCCAGGTAGCCAAGCTAACACGCTGAGTCTGGAATGGGTGTTGAATGCACTCGTATCAACAAATCCAGCCTAACCCAATATTACATTACTCCCACCTGCTTCAATACCTACAAAATCCACACACATTATTTCTCAGGTTTCTATTGATATAAATTATAAAATTCCTTATTTTAGCAGATAGTGTCTCCTCATGGTCATCCTTTATACCCGGTGGGTACCCACCCCTTCCCTGCTCCCGTCCCCATTTCAAGGACTCTAGTCTGATTACTAGGTCTGGAAAAACGAGAGGTAGTGGAGGCAAGTCTTGAGGATCCACAGACCCCTGCAAGGAAACTATCTCAGAGTAGAGGCAGACTTCCTTCTAATAGCACAGCAGGCTCAACTAAGAGGTCACAGGTCAGAGGTCACAGGCCTCAGCTTTGTTGGAATCTGCCCATATATTTCCACCTCAAATTTCCAGGATTCTACTCCTTCCCACTGATGCCCTAGGACATAAGAGAATCTACAAGGTTGTGAATCAATGTGTTGTCATTCAGCCACTGACTGAATTTGACTTTGGATCCCCTTAAAAAAATAAATAAATAGAAAGGAAGGAAAGAAAGATAGAAATGCTGATTATAACAAGTCCCCCAAAGTGTTGCTATGTAGCCAAGCCCAAAGCTAAGACAGAAAATCCCCAACGCTAAAAATAGATTTCGAGCTCAAGCTATCAACTGGGAGTTGAAACTGAAGGCCCTACAAAGGCCAATGGAACCGGATACAAAGCTAAAGATTTAGTCTTTAGCATAGGTGGGAGTCAAGGTTAGAGGAAGCCATGCACTGGGAGTGAGTTGTGAACTACTCAACACTAAGAATGGAAGAGCAGCTCTTTCATTGAATGTGAAGAAAGAAACAGGTAGTCCCTAGTTGCTACCACTGTCTTTGAACCAAACTAAAGAACAAGGTCAACCAGAAGGGCAGATATGAGAATCAAAAAGGAAACCTCTCTGGAATCCTCACTGAACCAAGTCTAAGTTCTGCTCTACTTGTGGTCTTTCACTTACAGAGACAAACCTTTTGGGCTTACAACAGGGATCAACAGACTTTTTCTCTCAAGGGCCAGAAAGTAAATATTTTAGGTTTTGTGGGCCATCAGTGCTCGTCACAACCACTGAACACTGTCAGCACAATGGGAAACACTCAAAGATGGTAAATAAATGGATGGGCCAATAAAGAGCTTTTATGTTCCAATAAAGCTTTAAAGGCAACGAACCAGGTTGGGCTCACAGGAGGTAGTTTTCCAGCCCTTGACTTAACTCACTAAACTACAAATTACCTTGAGAGTTGGTGGTTTGATAGCTACCAAACCAAACCAAACAAGAAAGCCCTAGGATTTCTGACATCTAATGCAATGCAATTTGAGGTAGCATGGACTTCACATACACATGTGAAGGTGTGGTCTAGGAAACCAATCTTGGAAACCTGCCTCTCACATTAAATACATCTTTTGCTGAGTAAAGCCCTTTAACCAAGTAAGTGTTAAACATCAGTGAAATGACTAAGAAGTAGGAAATGGTATGCAAACCTCCTCCTTAACAACTTGTTCCCATCAGTCGAGGTTTCTTCCCTATGCACATTTTTCCTTAGGGAATCGTTGATAAATTTTACCTCTAAAACTTACCTATTTCCACTCTCTATCTTCAGGATTTGCCCAATCACTGTTACTTTGTAAACAATTTAAAAAAGTTTTTTGGGGGGTAAATTCCTTTTTTCCCACAGCTAATGGTTCTCTGTGTCATAGTGTCTGGAACGACCCAGCTACTTCTCCAGTCAGACCAAGCACTTGAAAGGACAAGCCGGTACCCCGAGCTATCCATCCATTCACCCAGTAAGGAAGCCTGATGAGGAGAACTAGGATGTGTAAATTTCTACTGTTGGAATTAAAACAGAATATTCTGGGCTGCATGGATTTATCCTAAACTTCAAATGCATTAATTATAAATATACCGTTACACTGACTACTATTCTGTATCTTTGAATAACCATATACATTTTTTCTTTTTATAACTGATTTCTAGAGGTCTATTCCTTAATTTTGGCCATATATATGTATACCTCATGATGATAGGATTTCTCACTGTGAGGGATTAATATGTTCTTAGTAATTTTTAATATTATATTTTACATTATTTTACTACCTATGTTACTATAAAAATAACAGTATTTTACTGGAAAATTGATGCTCAATGAAAAATTTAAAATATGGAAGTTACATGTGGAAAAAATCCCTGAAAATCTTGCCACTGTTTACATAAGGGTGAATATCCCTTTACAGATGACAGGATGCATTAACACACACACATACATGTTTGATTAAGGTATGTGATGTACCTACCTAAAATACATTAAACTGTTACATGCTTCTGTCATTAAGTTTAAGCCATCATTTTAACGGACCTGTTATTACGTAACTATCTTAAAATATAAAGACATTCCTATTGAATATTTCACTTTTACAAAATTTAGTAACATTGACATGCTACTCACCTTTTCTATTTGAATTTCCTAATTATAAGGTCCTATTCTGTGATTTCTATATCAAAGGGACGCACGTTCTATGTTTTGATATGTACTCAGCAACTTCACTTTGAAAATCAATTTTTCAATCCACTGCTAGGAAAAAGTGTGCAAGTCAGTCGTTGAATAAATATGTTTGATGAAATTACCAAATTTCAACAAATAATTTTTTTCTTTTTATCTCAGGCCAGAGAGGAGTAAGGAGATAGAGAATTTGACAAAAGTAATCTACTTCAAACAGCCTCTTTTCTCTACTTAAGAAGTCTTGATGAAAGTAATGCTAAAACCCTTGGGAGACAATCACATCAAAACCTAGACGGAAATGTGGTGAATAAGAAACCAACGATCAGTTCATTTACTAAGAAATGTTTGTCCTCTGTCACTGTCATTAGTAACTCTTTCTGACACTTAAACCTCTGCCTTGACATTCTTGAAAAAAGGGTCAACAGTATGTTTTCTGTATTGCAAGATGAACAATCCATTTTCAGTAAGTCTATACTGTCACAAAAGATAACTACATTTGTACTGTATAAGATTCACAGAATATTAGATAGACAAAGTCCAAGATAAGATCCAACTTGAAGCGAGGCTGGGGGGAGACAAATGGAGCTCATCGTAACAGGACGATGCCACATTAATATTACAAATTGCAATACTGAGTGGTTTTCTAACACTTCAAATTTTTGTCTCCCTGAATTACTTTTAAGGCCAGATTTAGGTTAACTGCTCTGAATACAAATTTTTATGAAATTTTGGAGGGGATTGCAACATAATTTTCAAAAAGTTTTTCCTCATTCATTAACTGAACAAATATCGAGCACCTACAAAGTAGCTGACAATGTTCAGACTGTAGATTCAGAACAAACGTCGCTGCGTTCGTGGAATTTACGTTGTAATGGGCATACATTTTGGCATGTTCATCATACTTTTGTACAAGGCCTGCTAAAACTCACACTAAGGCTTCTCCCCTAATATTTAATAGAGGTCAAGGTTCAAACTTACTACACCATTTACCAGAGTTCTCTGCCGTGTGGCCTCCTGACTACTGGGACATGTTGAGCTATGGCTGAAACACCGACTTTAATGAAACAAATGATTTTTTTCTCTTTTGAACTTGATGACTGGAAGAATTCACATGACACCTGAGTTGTTTTTGTTTTTGTTTTAATCATTTTATGGAACTTTCTTCGTGTGTGGGCTCTCTGATGGTCTTACCACTCCTATCACTTTTATAGGATTTATCAGCAGCATGGATTCTGTGATGAACTGTTAGACTGGAGCGCCAACTGAAGCTCTTACCACAGGTCTCACACTTGTAAGGCTTCTCCCCTGTGTGCACTCTTTGATGAGACTGTAGCTGTGAAGGCCGACTGAAGACCTTACTGCATCTGTCACATCTGTACGGCTTCTCTCCAGTGTGGACGCTTTGATGAAGCTGAAGACTTGAGGCCTGAGTGAAGTGCTTCCCACACTCCCCACACTTATATGGTTTCTCTCCTGTGTGGACCCTCTGATGCATGTCGAGGTTCAGGCTCCACTTGAAGCCCTTCCCACACTCCTCACATTTGTATGGCTTTTCTCCAGTGTGGACTTTTTGATGGGCTTGAAGGTGTGAACTCCGACCAAAGCTCTTCCCACACTCTTCACATTTGAATGGTTTTTCTCTGCTGTGGACTCTCTCATGGGCCAGAAGATTTGAGGCCTGCCTGAAGACTTTCCCACACTCCTCACAATTATACGGTTTCTCTCCGGTGTGGATTCTGCAATGAATTTTAAGATCTGCTCTACGACTGAATCCCTTCCCACACTCTTCACATTTGTATGGTTTCTCACCGGTATGGATCAGCTGGTGGATCTGAAGTCGTGAACTCTGATTGAAGCCCTGCCCACACTCCTCACACTTGTAAGGTTTCTCTACACTGTGGGCCTTCTGATGGATTTGAAGATATGAACTCTGACGGAAGCCCTTCCCACATACCTCACATTTATAGGGCTTCTCCCCTGTGTGGACAACCAGATGAACTTGATAATGGGAGTTCCTCCTGAAGCTCTTCCCACACTCCTTACAGTTGTATGGTTTCTCTCCTGTATGGACTCTTTGATGTGCCTGAAGGTTTGAACTCAGAGTAAAGCCTTTACCACACACATTACGTATGTATGATTTCTCTCCAGTGTGGACTCCCTGATGGGCCTGAAGACTTGAAGGCCGACTAAAGCCTTTCCCACATTCCTCACATTTGTAGGGTTTTTCTCCTGTGTGGACCCTCTGATGAATGTATAGATTTGAGCTACAAATGAAGCCCTTCCCACACTCCTCACATTTGTACGGTTTCTCTCCCGTATGGACTCTCTGATGGGACTGAAGGTGTGAATTCCGACTGAAGCTCTTATCACATGTGTCACATTTGAATGCTTTCTCCCCAGTGTGGACTCTCTGATGGTCCTGAAGGTGAGAGGCCTGACTGAAGGCCCTCCCACACTCCTCACAATTATAAGGTTTCTCTCCCGTGTGGACTTTACAATGAATAGTTAAGTGCTGACCTACGACTGAAGCCTTTCCCACATTCCCCACATTTGAATGGTTTCTCTACAGTGTGGACTTTCTGAGGAGTCTGCAGCTGGGAGCTCTGACTGAACTCCTTGCCACACTCATCACACTCACTGTGTTCTCCTCCCACGTGAACTCTCTGATGAATATGAAGAACCGAGCTGTAACGGAAGCCTTTTCCACACTCACTGCACGTATGAGACTTCTCTTTTGAGTGTAATTGCTGGTGAAGATCAAAGGTGGAGAGATCGGTGAAGGTTTCTTTACATTCATTACACTGGTAAGGTTTTTGTCCCGTGTGAATCATAGTATTCTGATCCAGTGTTGAAACCCTCGTGCTATCTTTTCTATAATCACTGTAGCCGTAAGGTTTTTGACCCTTGTGTACTCCATGAGCATCAAGGTGATGTGAAATCCAACTGATGGTGTCAACATCCTCTTTACACTGACACAGTTTATTTTTCATGGAAATTTGCTGGTGTCTATTCTGATAATTCTGTGACTCAGCCAATGAAGTTTTCCTCCAAGAATCCTGGGCTCTCAAAGTTGCAAACCTTGGATTTCCAGGACTACTGGGATCACCTGCTTTATCATTTAATATACGGTTCTCATCTTCAGAAATTTGAATAGAGTCCTGCCCCAATCTGGCAGGGGGAATCACCTTGTTTGTGGAACTGACAACTATTTATCATGGAGTCTTGGCATCTGGTTAAGTCATTTGCAATTTGTTGCCAGATTTGCCAGCAGGAAAGCTCTTCACGTGATCCTCTGTCTTGAACGGCCCTCAACTCACTTTGATTGTTTTCTTCTACAGGGACAGAGAATTCAGAGATGTGGACACGTGAAAGCTTTGTTCAAAGATTCAAGATTTTACACTTAAGACACAGTATGGGACTTTAATGAACCTCAGGATGGTTCAGCTTATCTTTCGCACGACAAATGAAGTTCTCTGGTTTATATACTAACAGAAACCAAGAGATGGTCTGTTAAACTCCCAAATACTTAGCATTAATGAAACCCATTTAAAACCAAATGACTACTCTGACATACTATTTCAATCATCTTTCAAAAATTACATGTCATTCCTACCATAACACAGTATCAATAAAGACAAGCATTTTGCTGTGCTCACAGCTTTAACAGTGCCTAGCAGTTAGTCAGGGCTCAAGAAATGCATGCACAGGTGAACTCAGTTTGATTTCTAGGATTCTCTACAATTCTGAATCCCAGGTTAAGTTTGAACCAAGTCAGAGAAGCGAAACAGCTTTTACAAGTCAGGTATCAGATACAGGAAAAGGACTGGAAAGTACAGTTTGGCTTAAGTTGAAAGGCTGCACCCGAGGCGGCAGCACACCAAGGGGGTTAGTGCTGAGGAGGATATGAAAGGGGCTAAAAACCGGGACTGCCCCGGTGGCACAGTGGTTAATAATCTGCCTGCCAGTGCAGGGGACACAGGTTCGAGCCCTGGTCCGGGAAGATCCCACATGCCGCAGAGCAACTAAGCCCGTGAGCCACAACTACTGAGCCCACGTGCCACAACTACTGAAGCCCGCGTTCCTAGAGACCGTGCTCTGAAACAAGAGAAGCCACTGCAATGAGAAGCCTGCGCACCACAACGAAGAGCTGCTCCCACTCACCACAACGAGAGAAAAGCCCATATGCAGCAACCAAGACCCAATGCAACCAACAATTAATTAATTTTAAAAAAGGGTCTAAGAATCAGTGGGGTTAAAAAAAAGCATGAAGACCTATGCACTGGATCCTTCTCAGGCATTTGTGCTGCCTAATATGTTCCTCCACTCCCCCTGCCAAGCAGGAGTCAAAATGTAGAGGCTAGGGAAGAATGCTGTCTCTTTAAAAACAGCATGGAAAATTTTTGGACACAGATACATTGGTCTTTAACAAGAATGAGTTCCAAAGTGAAGAATGGGCTTTATGAGTGAGCTGGGAATAAATTCCATAGCCTGTGATAAGTATTGAGAAGAAACAGACTAGAAACTATTAAAGAATGATCAAAGCACTCAAGGTGACATTATCTAAAATGCCTTCTACAAGATACATACAAATGCACACACACACACACACAAAATGTTTGTACAGCTAACAAAGATCGATTTCTTATTAGTGAGGTGGGCTTTGGAGGAGGCAAATGGGACGCAACGGGGCAAATCTTTTAAGGGAAAGGCTAACTCACCAGCTGGCTGTTTTCTGAGACCTGTTCTCCCCTGGTATAAGGGATAAGGAAATAGAAATTTCTTTCCTTCTATGGGAGGGTTACCTAAGAAGTAGACATAAGAATCCTCATTCACAACAGTATTTCCTCCCCAAATGAATTTGCTCTGCTACTGAGAGCTCAAGGAACGTCACAGGGAAAGCATTTTACTCAGTTTGGTTATAATTACAGGTTCTGTACATATTTTTTGTGCAAGTTGATGAGGGCCAACTTGTACAGAAAGGCAAGCACACACATACACACATCATGGGCACCTGAGAAGTTAGAATTAGGCTAGGAATTCATTTGAAGACAAAAAAACATTTAGCAATATCCCTTATTCACTCGGATTTGTTCACCGCCTACTAGCTATTTTCATGGAAGGCTAATTTCTCTATCCATTAACTCATTCGTTTATTCAAGAAATATTTAAGAGTTCCTGTCATGTACCAAGACTATGCTAAGCACTGAGGCTAGTGAGCAATAAACATATAACAGACCGAATTCCTCCTGCACTCCTGGATTACCCTCCAGTGGAAGAAAGAGAGGTGAGAAACAGGTGAACAAAATGTACATGAGTGAAACGCTTAGAGACAAAACAAGGCAGGGCAGAGAGAGTAAGAAAGAGAGGACTGTATTTTCCATAGGGTGGTCAGAGGACAGCCACCTCCTCATCTTTAAGGTGACTGACTGAAAGAAGTAGAGGCCTAAAAGATTACAGGTGAAAGAGTATTCCAGGCAGAGAGAAGGACCAGGAAAAGGCTCTGTGGCAGAAGCATCCTTTGCAGGTCTGGAAAAGATAGGGTAAGAGGGAGGAGAGGTGGTGTATTCAGGGAGGTGGTGGAGAACGAACAGCAGCCCACAGAAGGCTCTAGAAGCCACTTTAAGTGGTTTTTATTCTAAGTAAAAGAAGCCACAAGAGAATTCTGAAACAAGAACATAACCTGACTTAAAGTTACAAAAGATCACTTTGCCACCTAAAGAACAAACTGTGGGAGGAGAAGGGTGGCAACAGGTGACCAGTACAAAGACTATGCAATAATCCTGGAAAGAGATTTCCAACTGGGACCAGGTGATGGGACAGCACAGGGCTGGTGAGAAGCAAAACAGATAGAGAGCTAACCACAGGAACTCACGGCTGCTTGGTTCTCACCTAAATTTCTATCTGGGTTGCTGAATTCATCAACCAAAGCCTCTCTTCTCTTTCTATATGTTTTGTATCTCGTTTGAAGAATGAGAACATGCAAAGTCACAAGTTAACATGAACGGGCTAGAGCGAAAGTTTACTAGAAATTTGAGTTCCAACTGCATATTCAAGGTATTGAAAGCTGTGTTTTTCAAACTTTGTATCACGACCCACTGAAGAAACAGCATTTATTTCACAACCTAGATACACAGGTAGAAAAGTATACATTACTAAAACGAAGCTTGAATGACCTATATCTAACCAATGTCTCTTTTCATGAAATCTGTTCCCACTGGCTCTCACACCACTCATGCCATCGCCCAGAGTTTCTGCTGCAATGTGTTGTACTCTTCCTAAGAAACTCTGATATTTTCTGTACTATTTTATTTCATTAAAAAGTCACACGTAGGGCTCAATAAATTGGCTTTATGATCCACTAATGGCAGGGAGGGAAATCTGAAGAAGAATACACAAGGTACAGCAAGATACTGCCGATTTACAGTTCTTTTACAAAATAATTGAAAAGGACCTGAAACACACTGTTTGGAAAGACCAGAGACATCCTCTCGTGTCCCACAGGAATTGCAAAAGTCTGGTCCCCAAACTCAGGGAACCACCTCAAGAGGCCCAAAGCCTTGAAACACCAAGGTCACAAAGACACTCGCAGAGAAAGGCTGTCCTCACCCACTGAGACCAGGTTCCCGAAGTGTTCCACCATCACATCCTGGTACAGCTTCCTCTGGGCCGAGTCCAGCAGCCCCAGCTCCTCCTCTGTGAAGGCCACGGCCACGTCCTTGAAGGTCACCGCCTCCTACGACAAACAACACCACCTCAATCTTATACCCAGTGGCCAGTGGAAGAGGGGCAGCCCCGAGGAGACGAGGAGGATGGGAAGTTGCTCCGGCTCCTGTGAGGTGTGCAGACTTCCCAGCACCCCCTCCTTCCATCCTGCCAATGCCACACACTGACTTTCCTCAGCCTCACTGGACGTGCAGCTATGAAAGAGAAAGCTTTGTGTGTTTACCTGGGGCTCTCAGACAACTCATAAGTAAACTCCCTAGAATTCTAACCACTGGATCCTGAACTAAAAAGCTTTCACTGTTTAATTATTATTGCCAAGTGCCCCAGAAACAGTTACCAATTTAGTCCTGGCAGTATTTGATGGCACCTGCTTTCTCACTGAGGTGGGAACCAGCTGAGAAGGAGTGTTATATGTGGAAACTAACCAAAAGGCCATGCCAGGTCTCTGAATGAAAACTCTCTCTTTCCCCGTTTCTGTCTTTCGCTTGAATGCAATACTCTGACTCCAGACCCTTGGTTTTCTGGGTGAGTCTGAGTTGGTTCCTCCTTTTTTCACAACCCCGATTCTTTATATTTAAAACAAAGATGAAACCAAGCACCTCTTTATACAATTGTTCTGAGCTGTCTATGCAGTGACAAGTGCTTTAAGTACCACTGGACTTTTTAAACTAAGGTCATGCATTACTCTGATTAGAAAAAAATATAAGATGGAAAAAGAAACAAACCAGTAAATAAAATACACAAAGGGTCTGACTCAAGCATGGGGAAGACTGAATCTAACTCTGGTCGTGAGAAAACTTCTAACAATACATGATTTTTTCTGCGTGAAGCAGCAGTTTGATCCTGCTGTGCTCTGCCGTATTTGGATATTCTACCAAAAAACATCCAAGGCACCACATGTAAAACATACCTCTTAAATTCTGAATACCTAAACCTACTATGTTAAGGGCAAAAAGGGGCAATATTCTTCAGAACAGATATTTTGAGAAAAAGGTTAAATCAGGAACACTGTCACTGTAGTGCTCCTAAAACAGGAGAAGTCTTTAAACTAAATGTCTGTGCATAAAGAATAGTTTAAAGAATAGGTGCAGGGCTCCCCTGGTGGCGCAGTGGTTGAGAGTCCGCCTGCCGATGCAGGGGACACGGGTTCGTGCCCCGGTCCGGGAAGATCCCACATGCCGCGGAGCAGCTGGGCCCGTGAGCCATGGCCACTGAGCCTGCGCGTCCGGAGCCTGTGCCCCGCAACGGGAGAGGCCACAACAGTGAGAGGCCCGCATACCAGAAAAAAAAAAAATAGGTGCATAAGTTTGCAGGAACATGATAAAGCAATTAAAAGTGAATGTTAGCTAGTATTAAATGAAAAAAACAATTTAAAACTGTATCTATGTTATAAATACAAATACACATCCATGAATACATATGATGAAGAGATTACAGAAATATAAAAGCAGCTAATTTGTAAGCAGGTAAGCAGTAGACTGGAAGATGTCCTTCATTTCCCTTAATTTTTCTTTTACGTGTAAAATAAAAAAAAAATGATGAAATAAAACAAAAATTAAAACCGAAACCAATTAAATTTAACAGGAATTTTAAAAAAAGCACACATGGCACACTCAGGTCCTCATATGCTTAGACTCTCCTTGAAAGAGAAAACCCATATGGAACTATACCCAATATTTCGTAATAACCTATAAGGGAAAAGAATCTGAAAATATATGTATATATACGTATAACTGAATCACTTTGCTGTACACCTGAAATTAATACATTGTAAATCAACTATACTCCAATCAAAAAAAAAAAAAGAAAAAGAAAAAAAGAGGAAAACCTGTGTCCAACCTGAGTACAAAAATGGCGTTTTTAACAGCAAGAAAGGCAAGCTCTACTCACCTGGAATGTGCTCATTTTCTCTCTCCTTCTGGGGCAGTGCAGAGTCCTAGCAAGACAGACAGGGAAAGAAGTCGTCAAACTGGAAACTGGTTTAAAGAAAAAGAAGTCACTAACCCACGTGGTGCTCATTGTGAATTACCAAGGCTCCCAGTCCTCGGGGTGGCTACAGCTGATTATGCTTGATGAGCAGAGCCCCACGCAGATACCAGATGCCCCCGTGAACCCCCTCAGTGGCTGTGTGAGGAATGACCTGCCCAGCCATACACAGTGGCCCCCTCACAGTGTGCCTGCAGCTTCCACAGGGGTCATTCTTATTCTGGGTATGGGGTAAACAGAGACCATGTAAGTCAGAGTAGGTTTTGGAGTCAATATGCATGGGCTCTGATCAGGCTACGCCATTCACTAGCAGTGTCACCCTGGGCAAATTATTCACATCTCTTCGCCTCAGTTCTGTCTTCTGCCAGTAGGGGAGAACACGGGCATCCACCTCGTGAGATCGTCATAAGGTAGGAAGCTCTGAGAACACCACTGTCAGGGTTTCTTATTTCTTAGCAACTGCGGTAAAGCAGATGATATTTTAGTTAGAAATTATCCTTAGAGATGTGATTTCTACCAACAGAAGACTGTCAGACATGTGGAGGTCGTACGTTGTTGCCCTGTTATGTGAGAGTCTTTATAGACTTCTGAAAATCTCTGCTTGTCTTCCTAAAGATTTTGTGACTGCAACAATAATATTTAAATTGACATGGACAACTTTTTACAAAAGGTATAAAAATACGTTAAGTTTCTTTTTAAACAGGAAGTACCCTTTTGACAATTATGCACAGAGGTAAAGAGAACTAATAAAAGCCAGGATTCTGCAACAACAATAAAAAATAGTTTGACAGTCCATACCTAATTCAAATGAAAAAAAGACAGGAATCTGAATTGTAATTATATCATTATAAATATAGGAAAGTTTAAGAAATAAACGGGAGACTTCCCTGGTGGTGCAGTGGATAAGACGCCACATTCCCAATGCAGGGGGCCCGGGTTCGATCTAGTACAAAAGATGGCAATGATTCCACTCCCCAAAGCTTGGGAGAGAGATATCTTCACAACTTCTAACGACCTCCATTTTGACTCTACACTTGCTAGCTGTCTTCTGCTCAATTCAGGATTCTGAAAGGGGCCCTGACAGTTGACAATAATTAGTGGGGGAATAAAATCATTGGACTAAGTAGGCCTTTGGTGAAGCCAGCTCAGTTTTATCTGTGACATCCAGCAGGGTCAATTTCCTCGGCCTCAGTTTCCAGAAAAGACCCTCTCTTGAGCTTCTCGAATTTTCACGTGCATGTGAATTACTGCGGGATCTTGTTGGAATGCAGCCTCCTGGACCCCCTACGCAGAAATTATAAATCAGAAGGTCTCGAATGGGGCTCAAGGCTGGGCATTTCTATCCAAGTGATGCCAATGCCGCTGGTTTGTGGAACACAATTTGAGTAGCACTGCAGTGTAACATCAGTCCCACAAAAAACAGCCTCCACTACACAGAAACATACACAAAGAGTAACCAGACAAAAAGGCACTAAAACATTAACAACTGTTATCTTTACATCCTAAAGTTACAGATAATTAAAATTGTTCTTTATGTATATATCTGCATTTTTCCATAATGATTATGCTACTTCTATGATATACATATTATTTGAAATAAAATAAATGACCCAGTTGAGAAAACTATCTTAAACACTCATAAAATAGCCTAAACCTTGCTCTCAAGGTCCCCACAATTAAGTCCCAACCTCCTTTCATGATATGATTCTAGCCAGTACCCTATGCTCAAAGAGAATATACCAAAGGGATTAGCAAACTCAGCTGCTGGACTCAAACTGCCTGGGTCCCAACCCCAGCTCTGCCTCCTACCATCTGGGTGAGGATGGGCCAACAGGGTTGTGTTCCCTGCCTTAAAGTAGAGAAAACAGCAGTACCAATTCACAGAGCCACCGCCTGATGGAAATGTGTTCATTTGCATAAAGCTTTTAGAATGGAAATTAGTGACCAAGGCTCAGTTATCATCCTTACCCATGTCTCATACGTTCTACAATTTATAGGAATATCTTAAGTAGAAGAATGCCAAGTCCTACTCACGTGGGGCTCTGCTGCCTCTTCCTCCGTGCAGTGCTTTTTGAGAAGCCAGGGCTGGGGAAGGAAAGGAGACTGTGAAATACCAGGGCTGTGTTTCCATCCCCACTAATTCATACCGCACCCCCTTCCGCCCCCGTACCAGCTAGAAGTCCTCTCCTTCCAAAACAGGCCAGGAGTCCAGGACAATTCAGCTTCCTGGGCTCACAGAATCCCGCTGCGAAATGGGTGCCTCCCGAATTAGCGTAGTATTAATACCAACAATGTATCAGGCAGTTGTAGACCTTTTACTTGTGCTATCTCGTTTCTCCTCACAACACTATATTAACAAGGCATTCCTTTTTCCCCCCTTTTACCGAACAGCAACGGAGGCACAGAGGAGTTAAGCAACTCACCCAGTGTGACGCCGTATGAAGCGGTAGGGCTAGCTCATAGGTGGGGGACGGGGTCAGGTTAGGGGTGAAGAAAACCGGGGAGACCCTCAAACCCCAGGAGGCACGACCTGAGCCCACCCCATCCCGGCTACGTTACCAAACGCAAAGAAGCTCCGCCCGCGGGACGTACATCACCACTCCAGGCCCTCAAACCTCCGCTTTTAGCCGCTCCTCCTCTTTCTCCCCAAATGAAAGGTCTGCAAAGGGGAAGCTTGAATGGGTCGTGAAGAGCGGACCTGAAACACCGTCACCAGGCAGAACATGGCTGCTACGTGTCCTCCTGGGGCGGAAGTGCCTGCGACTAACCCGGAACTCCTGGACCATATTTCCCAGAATTCCGCGGGTAAACCTTTACAGCGAGGCGTTACTGTAGCTGCAGTATATGGGACTACACGAGTTTACGAGCTCTGGACTACATGTCCCAGAATGCAAGGGTGGGTGCGGGGGTGTCTACCGGCACGAGCTCTGGACTACATGTTTTCACTCTGGTTTTCACTCTCCGGAATCCCTGAGAAGGTCTCAGGCCGTCTTGCCGTTCTACTGTGTAGGCCTCAGAAGAGTGTAGATTCTGTTCATTGAAAGGCGTACAAACTCAGTCGAATTTTGGACGTCTTCAAGAGGCTAAGCGACATAAAAGCATTAACAGCCACGAAGGCTTCCTGGTAAACCCCAAAGAGTTTCACCATTGGAATAAGGGGAGAAGGAAACTGGGCTTTCTTTGGCAGGGACTGAAGCCAAACGCCAAAACACCTCATTCCCTGAAATTGTGTAAAGGTGAACGTGTTTTGTTAGCATCTTACAACCCGTGCAGAAGCAAGGGAAAATCCTTTCTAGAGACAGACATCAACATCCTAGGTCTCAAGTTATTTCTGTAATTATAAAATCTGTGACATTGCTATTTGACCAAGTGAACTTTAAGGGGAAGGAAAAAGCATTACTTGACATACGGAGGGACACTTCACAGTCTTATATAAAAGTTTCAAATTCTCAGAAACTAATAACTTCAGCTGATACTTTATAAAGCAAACATTGACAGAACCATGAAGAGAAACATTCAAATTCATAATTGGATCTGGAGATTGGAACACATACATAGAGGGAAATGTTGAGCCTTAAAAGCATATATTAAAGTAGAAAGGGGGGCTTCCCTGGTGGCGCAGTGGTTGAGAGTCCGCCTGCCGATGCAGGGGACATGGGTTCGTGCCCTGGTCCGGGAAGATCCCACATACCACGGAGCGGCTGGGCCCGTGAGCCATGGCCGCTGAGCCTGGGCGTCCGGAGCCTGTGCTCTGCAACGGGAGAGGCCACAACAGTGAGAGGCCCGCGTACAGCAAGGAAAACAAAAACAAAACAAAACAAAACAAATAAAGTAGAAAGGAAGTTGAAAATTGATTCAGAAAACATCCATTTCAGGAAATTAATAAATGAATAATAAAACTGAAGAAGGCAGATGGAAAAATATAAGATCAGATGAATGAAATACAAAAATAAAGTAGATCCCACACACACCCACAAAACAGAAATTAAAGAAACAAACAAAACAAACAAAAAAAGATCATCCATAGTATAAACAAAGATTTTTTCAAAAATGTGTTCCAAATTCTTTCAGGAAAATATCCTCCAAGAACTATTCCTGACTTAAGCCAACATAGCACACAGGATTTCTTTCCACTACAAGGAAAGTGAAATCTTGGATATAGCATGATGAAATACGGTAACATGATTAAGTTTTATTTATTCACCTCCTGTTCCCTATGGCACCCTCCACTCCCTTCTCTACCCCGTAAGCTACCATTCTAATTTGTTTGATGTGTTTTCTTTTGGGTGTGTTCTTGTGCAAAATGTGCACTTGTGTATATTTTCAATTCATATAAATAATATTGTGTCATAAAATTCATTCTGGTGTTTATTTCCTTCATTCAGGAGTATATTTTTAAGATTCACCCATCCAGGCTTCCCTGGTGGCACAGTGGTTGAGAGTCTGCCTGCCGATGCAGGGGACGCGGGTTCATGCCCCAGTCTGGGAAAATCCCACATGCCGTGGAGCGGCTGGGCCCGTGAGCCATGGCTGCTGAGCCTGCACGTCCGGAGCCTGTGCTCCGCAGCGGGAGAGGCCACAACAGCGAGAGGCCCACGTACCGCAGAAAAACAAACAAACAAAAAAAACATTCACCCCTCTATCTAATTTGTTTCATAGAGTTCCATTTTCTGCACCCACATTTTACCTGTACTCTTCCAACTGCCATGCCAATGATAATAAAATAAACATCTTCTTACATTTGTTTATAGACGTATCTGAGAATTTCTTTGGAACACATACCCGAGTGAAATTATTTCATAGCAAATATGTATACTTTAATAATATAGCCAGATTGACTTCCTGAACGGCTACACCAGTCCAGATTACCAAAGAGTTGCACGTCAGGTTTTTGTGCAACCACTTACCTTCATTTGGACGACTCATCACCGTTTTGCTAGTGTATTAAATGTATAGTAGTATCTTGTTTTAGTTAAATTTCTCTGATTTCTAATAAGTTTGATCTTTTTTTCAAATGCTTGGTAGCTTCATCTATAAGTGTCTACTTAAAACTTTTGCCCCATTTTCTAATGTGGATGCTATCTTTTTCTTCCTCATTTCTATTACATATTCTGATTATTAATACCTTTTCAGTTTTACCAATTACAAGTATCCTTTCCTAATTGGGCACGTGTTTCTAAAATTTTTCTATTGTGTTCTTCATGGAATAGAAATCTTTAATTATAAGATAATAAACCAATAATTTCTTAATATCTGTGCTTCTGAAATTCCTCAGGTGAAAAAATATATTTCTACCTTTTAAAAATTAACTTTCTAGACTTATCTTTCACATGTAGGTCCTTTAAATATTTTGGAGTCTATTTATGTACATTTTATTACATGGGATCCACTTTTATTTTTCTCCAAGAGAAGTTCTTAAAAATAGTGATATTCATGGCTTGAAGATTCAATATTACAAAGATATCAGTAATCCTCAAAATGATCTATAGGCTCAATCAAACCCCAATAAAAACATCAGCAGTTTTTCCCTTGGAAATTGATGAGATGTTTACAAATATTATGTGGGAAAGCAAAGAGCTACAAGAAGAGCTGGGGGCTTCCCTGGTGGCGCAGTGGTTGAGAATCTGCCTGCTAATGCAGGGGACACGGGTTTGAGCCCTGGTCTGGGAAGATCCCACATGCCACGGAGCAACTAGGCCCGTGAGCCACGTACTGAGCCTGCGCGTCTGGAGCCTGTGCTCCCCAACAAGAGGCCGTGATAGTGAGGCCCACGCACCACGATGAGGAGTGGCCCCCGCTTGCCACAACTAAAGAAAGCCCTCACACAGAAACGAAGACCCAACACAGCAAAAATAAGTAAATAAACTCCTACCCCCAACATCTAAAAAAACATAAAAATAAAAAATAAAAGAAGAGCTGGGGCAATCTGAAAGAAGAATGAAAAGAAAGATATTAGTCACATTAAACCTTACTATAAATCTACAATATAAGATAGTCTGGTGTTTGCTCAAGGATAGACAAGATAATAGACATCAAAATCCATGTTGAAACAGACATTATAACAACGTGTAAAAAGAAAACACTGCAGGGAGCTCCCTGGTGGTCTAGTGGTAAGGATTTGGCGCTTTCACTGTGGTGACCCTGGTTCAATCCCTGGTCAGGGAACTGAGATCCTGCAAGCCACGCAGCACGGCCAAAAGAAAAAAGAAAGAAAAGAAAACACTGCAGCAGAGAGGGGGAAGAACTCTTGTTAATACAGTTGATCCTTGAACTAGGGTTCAAGGGGGTTAGGGGTGCCAACCCTCTGCTAAGTTGAAAATCCAAGTATAACTTATAGCCAGTCCTCTGTACGTACACGGTTTCTCCATAATCGGCAATTCTGCATCTGAGGATTGAACCAACCTTGGATCGTGTAGTAGTGCAGTATTTACTATTCAAAAAAATCCTCGTATAAGTGCACTTGTGTAGTTTAAACCCATGTTGTCCAAGGGTCAACTATTGGTTCTCAGTCAGCTGGATATCCATATGGGAAAAATATTAATCATTACTGCATAGGATATAAAAATATAAATTCCAGAAGATCTGCAGACTTAAATTTGAAAAGTAAACAATGATGCTTTAGGAAAGAAACGTAAGATAACAGCCTTTTTGCCTTGGAGTAGGAAGAATTTCTTAAGACCAAAAAAATCACCAACTGTGAAAGAAAAAATTGAAAAATTGGACTATTTCAAAGTTAAGAAACACCGTAAACCCAAACGCAGCACTCTTGGGCCAAAAGTGAGAGAGATTTTAAAAACATCTATGGAATAAAAGACTCAGATGCATCCCTCATGCCCATGCATTCTTCAAGGGTCAACTGTATCTACCAAAGTTGAACATATACCCTATAACCCTTTGGTTCCACCCATAGAAATATCCCTCAAACAAGTGCACAAGGCACATTCTAGATTGCTCACATCACCACTAACTGTGATAGCCAAGAATGGGGAAGTACCCAATACCCACCAATAATGGGATTAATAAATAGATTTTGATATGTTTACACACTGCAATAATATCCACCAATGAAAATGAATCAACGGTATCCACTCCCATCAATATGGATAAATGTCATGGATATACTGTGGAGCAAATGAAGCCAACACAAAATAGCACCTATTACATGACTCCATTTATATCAAGTACAAAATAGGCTAAGTGAATCTACACCATTACAAATTAGTGGCTACCATATGGAAAGGAAGGTTACTAGAAAGAGCCAAAAAGGGATGCTTCTAGGGTTTGGGGCTTGTCCTGGTCCTCCAAGAACTAGACGGCAAAGTGCTGAGAAAGACTTTAATGAACAAATATTTCATTAGGGGAAACATCGGAGAGAAAATGGCAGGGAGCTCTGGAAGGCTGGCAGAACTATCAGCGCATAGTGCAAGTCTGACCCTGAGTGAAGATTTGGAAGAAAGATTTGGTAAATCATCCGAGACTGCCTTGTCATCTACGTAAAATCCTTCAAGGCTGTCAGAGTCCTTGAAAAAAGGTCACTGGACAGAGGAATCCTGGTCTCCAAGAAATGGCCTGCCTTAGGATCCCTGCTGTGCTGACCAGGAGCAATCAGGGGCAAGGCCGGCCTCCAGGCAAACGTGGTGATGGATTTAAGAGCAGCAGCTGGGACCTTTGGCCAGTTATGCTCCCTGTGGTCATAACTGTGAAACAGGAGACTCTCAACGTGGATGCTTCCTTGTGATAAGATCTGGTTGTTTATTTCTGTCAGAAATAATCCTGAAGCAACGTTGCGTCCTTCTCAGTATATCATACCCCAGAGATCTAAAACGTTCGTTTGTTCTGTTATTGATAATGTTCACCTCTTGGCTAAGGTAGTGTTCACCAAATTTATACCTACTGTATTTCTTGTTGTGATCAATACTTCGTGGAGAGATATTTGGGGTTTTGTAGCATCCTGCTCCTTGTAAACTTTCAACCAGTAGTTTTATAATTCATTGATTACTCTTGCCAGAACCTATCATTACTATGATGGTTGTAAATAATGATTTTTACATTACGTCATTCCTTCTATATGTTTATGGTTTGGCATTCTATTATGAGAGCCCTTCCTTCCCTCCCTTCCTCTTCTTTTATTCATATTCTGTATGATAATTATTTATTTTAGGGTCAAATTGCTCAGATTTACCCAGTGTGAGTCTCTTCAAGCTGGATCTTTTTACACGTCCCACCACTCTTTCCTACTTTCTGGCACAGTAAATTTTCTCCAGGATCATTCTACACTTTCCTTGCTCCAGCCCTGAAATAGAAACGTGGATATACATGCTTATATACATCACATACACATGTGTGTGTTTGTATATCCTCGCACTTCCATATCTACTTCTGTAAATACCTAGCACGTGCACTCACTCCCTCTCTCTCTCTACAGATGGGTGGACGGATGGATGGATGGGTAGACAGATCTATATAAATAACTTATGGTCAGACTTCCATATCCGTGGTTCCTCTGTATCTGCAATTCTGCAACCATGGGTTCAACCAACCACAGATCATGTAGTACTGTAGTAATTACTATTAAAAAAAACCCTGCATATAAGTGGACCTGCCCAGTTCAAACCCATATTGTTCAAGGGTCAACTGTAACTTGCTAAATAAAGCCCTTTAACCAACTATATTAAAAATACCACCATTGGTCTGCATATGGAATGCCATCCAAACCTGCTTTGTCCTTACTGGTTCCACATCCAGAGGGTCCTCTGCTATTATGCTCAGTTCTCTCCTCATGTGCATCTTTTCAACAAGAGAAACTTTTTTTTTTTAAACCTCCACAATGTAGGTATATCCACTTTTGTTTCTAGCTCCAGGATTTTCCCTCTCCCTATTATGGATCTGTAGTTAAAGCACAGCATAAATAACAAAGCTTCAACTGTTGAAACTCATGAATTTTTCTGTGTATGCAAAATAATCTGAGAACTGTTTTGTTTTTGAAATTGGCTTCCAGAGTTCATACCATAATTTTGATCTTATATGCCTTATGACAATATAGAACAATCATATGAGGTCTTAACTGCAAGGGATAATTATTTAATACTTTTTCAAATTCTATTAAAATAATTTCCTGCTTTGGCAATACCCACTATTCAATGAAAAAAATATAACATGAAGTTATAAAATGGAAAAATATCACAAAATGCTCCTTGCCTAGGAAAACCACTCTGGAAGAGTATCCCTTTACACATGATCTTATGCATGTACACATACATGTGTGCACATGCACACATACACAAACACTAACAAAGATTTATGGTTGATTATACTATGAAGGCTACAATCTGTGACCTCTCAAAGCCCATATTGTGTATCTCCTGCGATTATGATATGTCATAAATTTTTAAAATAAATTTTTAATTTAATTTATTTATTTTGGGCTGCATTGGGTCTTCGTTGCTGCGTGCGGGCTTTCTCTAGTTGCAGTGAGTGTGGGCTACTCTTCGTTGCGGTGCGCGGGCTTCTCATTGCAGTGGCTTCTCTTGTTGCGGAGCACAGGCTCTAAGCACGTAGGCTTCAGTTGTTGTGGCACACAGCCTCAGTAGTTGTGGCACACGGGCTTAGTTGCTCCACAGCATGTGGGATCTTCCTGGACCAGGGCTCGAACCCGTGTCCCCTGCATTGGCAGGCGAATTCTTAGCCACTGTACCACCAGGGAAGTCCCTGTCATCATTTCACCGGCTTCAGATTAATATAGGAATCTATCAAAACTCAAATTCTTACAGCTGTACACTAATTTCCATTAAAAAATTTAGTGACATCATTGATGTGGTGTTCATCTTTTTGGTATTTTAATCTCACAATCAATAACTTCCAATTATATGATTTCTAAATCAAAGAGATCTAATATATTCTGATATATATACTCCTTTCCTGAAACCATGCTTTACTGCAACCAATAGGGAAAAGCACATAAATGTCAGTCTTGTCTCAATAATACACTGGATAATTTTATCAGATTCCTACAAGTTTTCTGGGTATTTGCCTCATGGATGTGGGGGAAGAATATGGCATAGCCCCTACCTGAGAACTTTAGAAGAAATGCTACAATAATTAGAAGGCAAACATTCCAAAGTCTGGATGAAAATGCAGAGAATTAGAAATCAGTAAGTTCAAGGTCAACTAAAATTTTTTTTTCTAGGGACAAACAATTTTTGTGACACTTTCAAAGTGTTACAGTAAACCCTGCCTTAATATTGACAGACAAAAAATCAATTGTATACTATGCAGTTACTGTTGTTGCAAAGTTAATCATGTTTTTTCACTCTGTACCATCAGAAAAAAAAAATCACAAGGTAGTTCAATTTCTACTGAACACAGTCCTTGGAAAACTAGACGGGGTCTCAAATAACCACCCAACTTGAGAACAGAGGCTGCGGGAGGCAAGGAGCCAGTTGCGATAGGCTAATAGCATATTAATATTGAAGATTGGGGGGCTTCCCTTCCCTGGTGGCGTAGTGGTTAAGAATCTGCCTGCCAATGCAGGGGACACGGGTTTGAGCCCTGGTCCAGGAAGATCCCACATGCTGCACAGCAGCTCAGCCGCGTGCCACAACTACTGAAGCCTGCACACCTAGAGCCCGTGCTCCACAAAGAGAAGCCACTGCAATGAGAAGCCCACACACTGCAATGAAAAGTAGCCCCCACTCACTGCAACTAGAGAAAGCCTGCGTGCAGCAATAAAGACCCAAGGCAGCCAAAAATAAATTAAAAAAATATATATTGCAGATTGGTTTTCTGCAGTGGTTTTCAGTATTTCAACAAAAGTTCATGTCCTGAATTAATTTTATTTTGCAGGTTTCCCCATCTGGATACAACTTTCATATATTATACATTTCCCCCTTTTGGTTTATTTAAAACACAAGTACTGAGCACACCTAAAAGCACTAGTCAATGATAAGGTTGTGTACATTCAGCAGCCAAGTCCCTGCCCTCATGGAGCGCACATTCTCACGGACATCAATTTTGACTAGCTCATCCTTACACTTTTGTTAAAGCCCAGACCAAACTCTTTTCCTTTCTAAGTGCTATCTCCTAAGTGACATCTGATAAATGTCAAAGTTCTGAATGCAGCCCTTACTGCACCACTCAGAAGGGATCTCTGCTGTGTGCTCTGCTGAACACTAGGATCTGTTTAGCTACTGCTTCAACACCAACTAAGTTAAAATACTTTCTCTCCTATGAGACCTGACGCTTGCAAGAATTCACGTTGCACGTGAGTTTTTTGAAAACAACATTTTGTAGAACTTCTATCCTCTGACAGTTCCTTGATGTTCTTACCACTCTCGCTGCTTTCATAAAATGTGTCCCCAGTATGCATTTTGTGATGACTTATAAGATTGGAGCGCCAACTGAAGCTTTTACCACACGTCTCACACTGGTAAGGTTTCTCCCCTGTATGAACTCGCCTGTGATACTGAAGCTGTGATGACCGACTAAAGACTTTACCACACACATCACATCTGTACGGCTTCTCTCCAGTGTGGATGCTCTGATGAAGCTGAAGACTTGAGGCCTGACTGAAGTGCTTACCACGCTCCCCACACTTATATGGTTTCTCTGCTGTGGGGACCTTCCGATGCATGTCGAGGTTCAGGCTCCACATGAAGCCCTTCCCAGTGTCTTGGGAAAGTCACTTGGCCACTGTATTTATTTGTACTTATCTACACTTATCTGTCACTTGGGGGTTATAATTGTACCTGGTCCATGGGTACGTTGTACAAAAGATCTGAAAAGTAGTTACAAGAAACTGACACAGAGTAAGCACTCCACAGACATTGGCTATTAGCTATTGGAAATCTTTCTCCATGAAACAGATGACTTTATCAGTGGATGACTCGGTGGGAGACAGTGAATCACAGAATCACAGCATGTTGAAAGTGACCTAGTTCACACGCTTATGTGAGAAAAAGAAAAGTGTGCATGGGTAGAAAATGTCTGAAAGTTTACATAACAAATAGTTCATCATGTTAACTTTGAGGATGAGAATAAATCAGGAAAGGAGGAAAGAAAAACTTGAGTGTAATTCAATTTCTCTATCATTTGTGTTTCTACACTGAGATTCTGAATACACTGGAAGTGCAATTTTTTTTAATGAGGAGGGATAAAGGTTTTCAAGTTCTCCTGATACATCCGTATTATTATTTCAGAATTGCTGGCATTTCTTGCCATCTTCGGATCTACACCCATTTGAGTCAGTGGGCCATTCTGGACAGAGGAGATAATAGAGCAGAAGTGAAGTGAGAGGAAAGGAGAGAAAAGATTTTCACTTTTCTCTTCAAACAGGAAAGGTCTTTGGAATGGGAACAACTCACAACCAAACTATGGGGAAAGGATGTGATGGAAAATGAGAAAACATCCTATCCCTGTGATGAGGAGGATTCCCTGGGCTGGATGGAGGGAGGTCACAGGTGGCTGGACAAGGAAACCAACTAGGGAGAAACACACACAAGTGCAGAGCAAACACCCTGAGGCCACTCAGCCTGACTCCATGCAAACATATGTCCAGCAGACAGCCCTTCACCTGTGGCTCCCCAGCAAGACAGGTACCTCGGGGGTGCCAACTCATTCTGAGTCCATTATGCCTGGCCATTCATAAACCACTGTCTAACGTGTGAGGAATAAACTCTCAATGTGTATGAGGAAATTGGGGAAGGAGATTGAAAGGTTACTTAAACGGAAAAAAAAAGAAGTTCAGGAAGGCAGGATGGTAGAGAGACAAGAAAAACACCTTAAAATATAGAAAGGATTTGCCAAAGAAGAGAAAGAAAAAGAAATGATTCCGAATGGGTTAACCTGCAGCTAGGAAGTTAAGGAAGATTATTGAAGGGTGAAGACTAGAGAATAAAGCGAATAAAATTTATCCGAAATTGCTGAGAATATGGTAAGCAGCATGATTATCAAATTATGAATTGGCTGCAATGGCATTCTAGGGGGGCACTAGGAAGGGGAAGCAAGTGTTCCTGAAATGACAGTAGCAGGGGCAAAGTTGTTTCAGGGGAAGATCAGTCTTGCAGAGGGTGTATCAGAGGAGGGCAAGTGTGAGCAAGCAAGGAAATACTAAGTGTATACGGTTCCTTCACTGAGTGCACCCAGCCCCGCGGTCAGCCTTGAGAACAAGCAGGACTTCAGGTACTGGAGCTACATTTCAGTCATCAAGACTTGAGAAGACACCCTTAACTCAGGTCTTCTCTTCAAACTCCATCTTTCCTTCTTGACCTTCATTTGGTCTCTTCCCTTACCCTCAAGCTGTGGACTGAGGCCACAGAGCAAGATGGGTCACTAGTGTCCTCCATCCACTGGCGACTGTGGTTCACATCAGTGGAGCACCAAAGGCAATAACCAAGTAACAGACACAAGAGTGTATGAAGAAGAAGAGATTCTGATAAGGCTTTCTGTGACAGTGTGGGCCAAGTCGGCTCTATATGGCTGGTATCACCTGAATTATGAGCAGCCTTAGGGGAGAAGTTCTCAGAAGGCAGAGCCTGGCTCTCTAGAGGCTCTGTGTCCTCACAGCCCACTCCAAGACCTCAGTTAAAGCTTCGGCCCCCAATATCCCTCCCTCTGCCTACTCAGAGTTTTTGAAGTCTTCTTTCCTCCACATTTCTCTTGAGAGGTGGAGGAGGAAGATGAGCTTCAGGCCAGCTCAGACTCCCCTGGGATCCCAGCAGGATGTCTATCATTAACCTCCCACCTTCTAGGAAGCTCCTAAGATCTTCATATTTGGGGGAGTTCTCATTTAAGCTGTGCTTCAAATTGCTGGCTGGAGACGGCATGTTGGAAGGTGGCTAAAAGCAAGTAGCAATCCTTCGGGCAGCCTGGCCCATCTCGAATGTCAGACATCTTCAGGGATATTCTAGGAAACGTTGTTTGTTCTAGAGAAGGGAGGGAAACAATCCAATTATCCAATAATGCTTGAATGGAAAATAAATGATGCTATACGCGTGTGATGAAATAATATCAAACAGTCAAAAATCAAAGACCTAGATCTATATGGATTCACGTGGATAAATCTTGAAAACATAATATTGATTGAAAGAAAATAAGATAAAGAACGTTAGATTGTGATAACAGGTATGTAAGTATTTAAATATTTAAATCAATTCAACATATTGCTCCTATATATAGAGATGCAAGAAAATAAACTTTATCCAAAGAACACATTATTTACATTTAATATGCTCATTTATCTAGGAGACCCAAAAGAACCCACAGATAAACTAGCAGGAACTAATAAGACGGTTCAACAAGGCACACACATACAAGATCAATAAATTTTAAAAGTCAATCAGGCTCCTCTACACTGGCGATAACAAATTAGAAACTATAAAAGAAAATAAGAAAAAAAGAAGATCTAAAAATTGTCACAAGAGCCATATAAATTATTTAGAGCTAAGCATACGTAGAAGGCAATATAACTAACAAACTGAGTACGAACAGTTAAACTCCGCCCAACCCAAGGTTAGGAAAAGACTGTTGTTACTTTATGAGAACAGACCCTCTTCTTAAGGAGTAGATCAGTAAGTGAGAGTGAATCAAAGAAACACAGCATTTGAAAAGTCAGCTAGTCCAAGCCTCTTGATCGCACATACAGAAGCTGAAGCCCAGATAGGTTGAGTTACTTGCTAAAGGGCCCAATGTCCTGACTCAAGGAATAGCATTTTTCACTCAGTCGCAAGACACAATCAAATGCAGTACCTTGGAAAGAGATGGGGAAAAAATGAAGAAATCAATTATATAGTTCCTCATCTTTAAGTACAGAAATAGCCGTGACAAAATTACACATATTGAGGGAAAATTGAAGTGCAGAGTTTAAATTGTCATTAATCCACAGGGAAACTGGAGACCATTTAAAATATCCATATTAAATCACTCCAGATAAGACATTAAAAAATGTCCAATCAAAATGTGAATTTTATAATAGACATGGTATGATACAATTTATAATAGATATGGTATGAACCTTTCCCTTTCACGGGAAAGCATCGGCTGGGAAAAAGGAATTGTTCTTGAAAATGGGGCCTGTGCTACTGCAGACACTGTGCTCAACCTAGGTCCACCGAATGCTCTGATGTCAGCACTGAGGTCACAGAATTCCACTGTGTGCCTGGCAACCTTGCAAACATAACAGCCCTGGTGAGCACTAGGCAGTACTGCTGGTTCACTAAGTGGTACAAGTTTTTCAGCCATTTAGGAGACTTGACTATTTTTGTTTGTATTGAATCATTTCAACGGATTGCCCAAGAGCCAAGAAGGGCCAACCTGTAGGGAAGAGGAGGAGTTGGACATCTCTTGAGGCATCTTCTAAGGGAGACTTCTAGTTGGTAGGATGGAACGGCGACAAAAGAGGAAACATCTGGAAAATGAAGAGTCCCAGGAAACTGCCGAGAACGGAGGAGGTATGTGGGGGGCAACTTGTCTGGGGCACATGGGTTTCTGCCAAACTGAAGCTTCTCTAGGAAGCGGGGGACTGAGAACGTGTCACCTGTGAAGCAGGGAGCGAGAGACCTTGTCTCACTGATGCTGCCGTATCTATCCGGAGGGCCCCTGGGGTGTGAGACGGCACAGAACGGCCAGATGCCTCCTGGGAGATGGGAGGTCAGCTCCGCTGGTCTGAGGACTCTCTCCTGGGGCAGCCGGGCCTGGAGCTTTGACGGACTCACAGCAGGCTGCATCCTGCTTGCACAGACCTAGAGGTGCAGCTTTTCTCAGTCCCCGATTTCTCTCTTATGCTCTTGGATCTTTCCCTGGGGTCATGAGGTGGGGGATGTGAAGGATGCAAGGATGCTGAGAGAGACCCATGAGTTGCTTGGCCTCTTTTACCAAAGTGGAAAGAGAAGCCCCATGAGTTGAAGGCCCTGTTGAAAAATATCTTGACAAGTGGAATGTACTTTGAAAGAAGATTGTTTGTCTAGGGATGGTGTCATATTGAAAGCAAGGAGGTTTTATTCCTTTAACAGGAAGAATTTCCCAAAGGAGATCAAGGGAAGGGAAGGGTTTTCCAGAGACTGAGACCGCGTGAGCGGGGGTGAGAAATGGCCTCAGGGTCCTGCGGGGAGCTCTGAGAGCCACGGGCCACGTGGTGCCTGCGTGCATTAAATGTAGGCGAGTAGCTTGCCCTGGGAGAGGGGTGGTCACCCCAGAGCTCCAGCTAGAGGCCTCTGCCCCAGATTAGAGCCCAGTAGCTCCTACCAGGCCCAGGGCCCTGGAGACTGTAGGATGGGCCCTGGGAATGGAGCTCTAGACAGCAGGCAGATTTCCAGGCAGTGGCTGGGACAGGCTGGGGAAGGCAATGACTGCCCCTGACCTTTCAGAATATTTTGCCCTATGTTCCTGTGTGTGTGTGTGTGTGAGTGTGTGAGTGTGTGTGTGTGTGTGTGCGTGTGTGTGTGGTAGTGCAGAGAAGAGCGAGATGAATGGGTGTAGAGTGCTTACCAGATATAAAGTCTGCGTGGTAAAGTTCTTGTCACCCTGCCTGGACCTGGCTGACACTCGGTGTACGTAAGAGTGTATACAGAACTCTTGTTAGGGGTGTTTTATGAGACAGTAACTCATACACCCATGTACACTCTGATACAGCAAAAATATCACACACCCCACATATAACTTCCTTAGTAAACCACACACAGCACATGGAGGTATATACACGCATCCCTCCTATACTACGTTCTCATACAACCCACCTGTATCACAATCCTCTCCTCCAACACCAAACGCTGGAGATGAGATATGTATATATACACACACACTATATATATAGGACACACACACACACACACTATATACATGTATCTCCTCAACTCTTGCAGTAACACAGCTAACTTCAGCCATCTCTAAATACCTGTATAAGAACCACTCACGTGTCATACACACCACACTTATAACACATTCTTGAGTAATGCCAGACCCGCTTTGTACAAACCACAGTAAACCACAGTCTCAGTAACCCATGTCAGGATTGCCAGAGAAAATATGGGCTATCCAGTTCAATTTGAATTCCAGATAAAGAACAAGTAATTTTTCAGTATCAGTATGTGCCAAATATTGTATGGGCCATACTTACACTAAAACTAAGTAAGAACAAATACTGCATGGGAATACTTACACTAAAAAATTATTCTGGGTTTATCTGAAACTGAAATTTAACTGGGTGCCTTGTATTCTTGTTCGCTAAGTCTGGCAACCCTTATATACTTACCACCAGCTGATGTATTATATATTTATTGTAGTTTTGTTTAGTGTGTGTCTTCCCCTACTAGAATGTGCAGCGTTACCAAAGACTACAACAATGGAAGAGTGCCGGATACACAGGAGTAGCTGCTTACTGAATCTTGGTGAATGAATGAATGAACACGCACCATAAATACAAGCCACACCATGTAATGAGGAAACGTTACATGTCCCAGAATTCCTGACTTGTGAACAGAAAAAATGCACACAAAGGCCACAGACACAGATAGACACATCTGCACTGTGCTCCCCATGCCAACCCCACACTTACCACAGACTTAACTGATACACATCACTCACTCTTCCCACACACTCACAGTCACCACCGAGGCCTACATTACCAACTAGACAGTGAGAGAATAAGTATTGATTGGAATTAAATCCTGGAGGATCCACTGGGAACCACACTCTCAACTGTGTGTATTCCCTGCACCTGACACGTGTCACACACTCAGTAAATATTTGTGGACAGACGACTGATGAACCCACCCTGAGCCTTTCATTCCTCCCTCAGGAATCTCGAAGTCACAAGAGGATCCCCCTCGGCTTGGATCCACTGTGGTGGCCCAAGGCTGCAGCCCAGGGGCAGTGGAGGTCTCCTCTGCCTCTAAATACTTCTTCTGTACTTCTACTCTGCGCAAGCTCAGCTACGCTGGTAGGGGCGCGGGGCTCCTCAGGTGACGGGGTGCTTGGCTGTGAAGCAGGAGGCACACAGATCCCAGGGAGGCTGAGAGGAAATCCAGGGTCATCAGAGGTGATGAGGGCTCTGTGGAGGAGCCTGGGCAGGATGGCTGAGCTGTTCCGACGGCGTGGATGCAAGCTGAGACTGGGGGGGGGCGGTGTGAATACTGGTAGTACCATGGTGGGGAAGTCAAGGAGCAGGGGCCGGAAAGGTCTGGGCTTGAGGTGGAGGGAAGAGGGACCAGATTAAGCATCTTCAGAGGAAAATGTAGGCTTTGTCTTTGCCTTTGCTTCCAGAGATGGACAGAGTTCTGCATCATACACCTCCAGCCTGAGAGCAGGACCATCCAGCTCAGGTCCACACAGCTCACACATACATCTGCCCTCCAGGCACAGCCCTTCTCACAGCACACATAAACCCCAAGCACCACAGCCCCATTCCACAAGTAATGCACCACCGATATTCCCAATATCACACTCCTTGTCATACACGCATCCAGCCGCATCCCTCACATACCACAGCCCTCACCACCATACTCCACACCCCTGTATACAGACACCGCTCCAGTATCACCCCCACGCACATGAAAAGCCCACAGATGACACCAGATACACCGCTCCATCCTACGGCCAACAGACACCAAGCTCACGACATAGCTACGTCATGCAAATGTCCCTCTCTCGTCTACCACACCTGCTCCCTCAGCTTCTGGCATAGACCATGCATGTTATTATGGTTTTAATTTCCTTTTTCAGCAATGCGGAGATTTCGAGACACTGCCTGGCCTACAGCACCCCTAGACCAGGTTCAGGAAGAAGGGGAGACCGCTCCCCCATCACACTGTGTCTCCTCCTCACTCTCTTCACCCTGTAAGGACTATCTGCACCCAGACAAAGAGGAAAGGGGCATGAAAATATACTACATGCAGGTACAAGTGAACAAGGGTGTCGCTGTCTCCTGGAAGACAAAGAAACCCTTGGAGTTGCCTGAAAAGCAGCTGACGATAGAAGAAGTGACCCTTCCTGAGGATGCGTGCACAGTAGGCACTTGCCCCTCTGATGTGTTCACCGAAAGCCTCCTGTCTGACAGTGAGCCCACTGGCGAGGAGAAAGAGTATGAGGAAAGGGCAGAGCCAGGCAGCCCATCAGGGTCACCTGCCGTCGAGGAGAGACCCAGGGCCAAGACACCGGACTGGATGGTGACCATGGAGACCGGCTTCAGGTGCATGGCCTGCTGCCGGGTCTTCCCCACCTTGGAGATCCTCCAGCAGCACGTGAAGGGCGGCGTCCTGCAGGGCTTCAGCTGCCGTGTCTTTCATCTCAACATGGCCCAGTGGATGGGCAATGTGGAATCCGAGAGCACACCTGAGGAGGAGGAGGAGGAGGAGGAAGAGAAGCAAGAAGAAAAGGAGAATGAGGGAGAGCAGCCCACGGGGGAAGGCCCCAGCCCAAAAAGACCCCGCAGGCAGGGTCTTTTCTCTCCTTTGAGTTCCAAACAGCAACTGAGATTCATGGGACAGAAGATCCTGGAAGACGGTGTGGCCGTCCCTTGGAAGAGGTAAGGCTTGAGGCTGGCAGTCTTCTGAGCCTCTGTCACGAGGGCCCAGAGGAGTCTAAGGGAAGGGGCCGCACACATGTGCTGGTTTACCTAATGGCTCTGCAGTTGCATCAAATGGGACACACCCAGCACTAACAAAGGCATTGACCTCTGTTGACGTAAACAAGAAGGTGGAGCCTTTTCCTAGGAGTTTTCTCAGGGTCTGCACGATGGACCTCAACTCTTAGAGGACGTACTGCCAGCAGCTCCTTCTCGGCAGAGAGAGCCAGGAGTGGTCTCAAGAGAGGACAGGGGCCCTTGCAGGACCAGAACTTTGAGGTCTGAGAGCCTTGGGCCTGAGCCGAGATCTCACCCTGACCACTGTACCTAGCCTTCTGTGACAAAGAGGAATATGAAAGAGAGTCACGTGGAAATGAGGTCCCCCGAGATATGGAAATGTTCCAGAACCTTCGTTGCGTGGTAGTTGATCTGGAGCCAAGCTCACTGTGGTGTGTGTGGCTCTGAGCATTAAGGCAATGCTGGAGGGTAACCCTGACCAGCAGAGCTTGGAGTGCTTCTTGTCTCTTCCTGTCCTACCTCATTTGTTTTATCCCTTCCAGGGAGAAGAAAGGACCCTCGGGAGAGTAGCAGACAGAATGCCGTGGTCTGAAGGAGGATGAAGGGACCGGCACTCAGTCTAACATCATATGACAATAGAAGCGTCCTATGCAATAAAGGGCATTTTCCAAACCTTTCCTGGAGCTTTTATTTAATGACATTTTTCTATCTATGCATCTATCTGTCATCTACATCTGTATCTTTCAAGGTTTGTGAACAAGCTTTCACATAAGCACTAGAGACGTCCGCCAGCATCTTCCAGAAGAGGCCTGCAAATTGCTGGGGACTCCTCACAAATAGGGAACGGCCACAACCCCTGCCACACAGACTATGCGCGTGGCCCTCCTGACGTACTCCCACTCTCTCTCTGAATTTCCCAACGTCTGAGATGAGGGTGCTGGCTGGAGGCAATGATCATGTGCAGGCTGAATCTTCTCCAGATTCTGATTCTCTTCCTGGGCATATCGTCCTCAAGCACAGTCTCCATGTCCCTGGCCACACTGATCTCTCTCCTTCAGTCCTTCCCTCCCTCCCTCTCCTGCCTCCCAGTGCAGAGAATACTTTTTTGCATTTGAGACGACATTTATTTTTGGTTCACAGAATTCTCACCTGTTCTACTGTGGCCTCCGTTGTGAACATTCCAAAGCTGAGACTTTTCTGTTTTTCTCCCTCATTTCTGCTGAGTCTTTACCTTCCTAATGCAGTGAACTCACAGTGCCTAGCTGACTGGATGGGGAAAATGTTCCAGGGAGCAAAGAGAAATAATAAAAGAATATATCAGTTAATTTTTCATAGTGTTATCCAACTACATATTTTTAAAATTTTGGAATAATATTAGGAATCTTCTCTTTATAAAAAACTGAATTATCAGGCTTCCCTGGTGGAGCAGTGGTTAAGAATATGCCTGCGAATGCAGGGGACATCGGTTCGAGCCCTGTTCTGGGAAGATCCCACGTGCCACGGAGTAACTAAGCCCACGCGCCACAACTACTGAGCCTGCGCTCTAGAGCCCGTGCCACATCTACCGAGCCCACGTGCCACAACTACAGAAGCCTGCGTGCCTAGAGCCCATGCTCCGCAACAAGAGAAGCCACTGCAATGAGAAGCCCGTGCACCACAGCGAAGAGGAACCCCCGCTCACTGCAACTAGAGAACGCCCGCTAGCAGCAACAAAGACCCAATGCAGCCCCAAATAAATTAATTAATTTTTAAAAATTGAATTAGTTTCAAGGGTACAATGTATAAAAGTACAATAAAAGCCCCCCTTCATAACCCCCCAACCCTACTCTCAAGATGGAATAGATATGCTGTGATACAATTTATAGTCGTAGTACTACTCCTCCTCCCACCACATCCGAAATCCTCTGAGCCAGGAGCAGCAGCTTCCTTTCACAATGCTAGGACCCGCCACAAGACACATGATAATCCCTTTGGACATTTCAAGGAGCGGCACCAAGGGAACAGTACTGGGGAAATGCCACTGACAGCTCAGAATATCCATGGCATTTCTAGAGCCTCGGCACTGCTCTCGCTCTGGGAATGAAGATCCAAAAAGCACATCGGAGAATGTTCATAGTTGTAAACAAGCTCCACCTTTGAAACACAATCTACATAGAACCACATATACAAGCCTGCACGATGGATGAAGCCAAGGTCTCCTCCATGATTTCCCTTCTGACCACCTTATTGTCTCCTCAACCATAAAAGGTGAACTTGAAACTCAGGACCTTGCCTTGTCACCAGAAACATCCAAGCTTGGATCAGTCTTTCTAAGACCAGATACTTGCTCTCTGAACTATTAGAGACTTGTCACATACACACAGGTAGAACAGGATTATTTCTATCTACCTGGGGACATGGAGTCTTTCACATTGCTCCTGTTAAAACTCTCACAACAGCAAAACTTTACCTACAAAGGGTTCAAGCTATGACACTCCCAACTTCCACAAACCTCCTCAGCTCTGGTGAGTCACATGCAGCCAATTCCAGGAATTGGAAACATGGTTGTGAGGATGAAACTGACTTTGGGGCTCCCCTTGGATATGGTCTTCCAGACTTACCAAAAGGCCATTAAGAGGAATGTTTACCCAACCTCAGGGAAACCCGAGGCAGTACTTGCAGTCAAGGGCTGGCCATGGCTTCTGAGCTACATCCAAAAAGAATTTCATACTGTACCTGGATCTGCTGAAGCCATTTCTGAATGTACGAGAGCCAGCATGTACCGCTCCTCAACTGCCTCCATTGTGGATCATCAGTAGGGCTGTCAGATTTAGTACATAAAAATACAGGATACACAGTTAAACTTGAACTTCACATGAATAATAAGTCATTATTTTTAGTATAAGTAGATCCTATGAACTATTTGGGGCATACTTATCTTCAAAATGTACTCGTTGTTTTTCAAACATTCATATTTAACTAAACAGCCTATATTTTATCTGTCAACCCTACTCAGCAGAAATGATGGAGGCTCATAGAGATCCAGGAGACGCCTCAGCGCCTCCTCAGCTTTTATTTCTACGTCCTGGACAGCGAGCACGAACCTTCCACTCCGTCATTGGCTAGAATGGAGGATATTCTCTGTTTTAGAGCTTTTTCTACTTGTCATTGTTATTATCTTCCTTATTTTAAAGAGATGTTTATTTTTTCCCAATCTTAATAGCTCATCCAAAAGTATTTCAAAGTTCATTAGACAAGGGAAAAACAACATGGTTCTGAAAAGTGAAGGAAACCGCCTGGTGTTTAGTAAAGAAGTAGTAGGGAGATTGAAAAAGCCAAACTTAATAAGCAGATCTCTCCAAGGGTATTTTCAGAGCTTGATACCCTCCCACACCCTGAAAATATTATTACATCAAGAATGTAGAACTGCTAACCAAATGTAAGGCTCCCATATGATTCTATCAAACTGAGGATGCTTCTTTACTAAGCAGTGAGCACACTTGCTGTCCCAGGGACCTTGGCAGTTGCAACGTAGGGCTCTTCCCTTTGGGATGGAAACAGCAAGTTTTCCTGTGGTCTACACGCTGGCCCCCAAAATACTACACTCCCAATACTTGTCAACTTTAAGTATTTTCCTACATATCTCCATTTTTCTGTTACTATTTGGACTACATCCTAGACTTGACACTACATAAATTGCATTCAAGAAGCTATTTTTAAAAGTTGGTAGGAAACCTTAAATCTATGGCTTGCAGTCCCTGGCTTACTTTCATCCAGGTGCATAAGGGTTTTCAAAAGTAGTCAGGTTAGTTACCCCGTATCACAGCCCCACGCTTGTGTCACAGATATAAAAATGGAACATGATATTTAAGGTTTTAGTTGTCAAATCATCAAGCCTCCCAGACAGAGGCAACAGAGCAAAATGATTACAGAGGCATGGATTTTGATTTGCTCCAGTGTCTTGGGCAAGTCACTTGGCCTCTGTATTTATTTGTACTTATCTGCACTTATCTGTCACTTGGGGGTCATAATTGTACCTGGTCCATGGGTACGCTGTACAAATGATCTGTAAAGTAGTTACAAGAAACCGACACAGAGTAAGCACTCCACAGACATTGGCTATTAGCTATTGGAAATAGTTCTCCGTGAAACAGATGACTTTATCAGTGGATGACTCGGTGGGAGACAGTGAATCACAGAATCACAGCATGTTGAAAGTGACCTAGTTCACACTCTTATGTGAAAAAAAGAAAAGTGTGCATGGGTAGAAAATGTCTGAAACTTTACCTAACAAATAGTTCATCATGTTAGCATTGAGGATTAGAATAAATCAGGAAAGGAGGAAAGAAAAACTTGAGTGTAATTCAATTTCTCTATCATTTGTGTTTCTACACTGAGACTCTGAATACACTGGAAGTGCAATTTTTTTTAATGTGGCGGGATAAAGGTTTTCAAGTTTTCCTGATCCATCCATATTATTATCTCAGAATTGCTGGCATTTCTTGCCATCTTTGGATCTACACCCATGTGAGTCAGTGGGCCATTCTGGACGGAGGAGATAATCGAGCAGAAGTGAAGTGAGAGGAAAGGAGAGAAAAGATTTTCTCTTTTCTCTTCAAAGAGGAAAGGTCTTTGGAATGGGAACAACTCACAACCAAACTTTGGGGAAAGGATGTGATGGAAAATGAGACAAACATCCTACCCCTGTGATGAGAAGGATTCCCTGGGCTGGATGGAGGGAGGTCACAGGTGGCTGGACAAGGAAACCAACTAGGGAGAAACACACACAAGTGCAGGGCAAACACCCTGAGGCCACTCAGCCTGACTCCATGCAAACATGTGTCCAGCAGCCAGCCCTTCACCTGTGGCTCCCCAGCAAGACAGGTACCTCGGGGTGCCAACTCATTCTGAGTCCATTATGCCTGGCCATTCATAAACCGCTGTCTAACGTGTGAGGAATAAACTCTCAATGTTTATGAGGAAACTGGGGAAGAAGATTGAAAGGTTACTTAAACGGAAAAAAAAGAAATTCAGGAAGGCAGGATGGTAGAGAGACAAGAAAAAGACCTTAAAAGATGGAAAGGATTTGCCAAAGAAGAGAAAGAAAAAGAAATGATTCCGAATGGGTTAACCTGTAGCTAGGAAGTTAAGAAAGATTATTGATGGGTGAAGACTATGGAATAAAGCGAATAAAATTTATCCAAAATTAGTGAGAATATGGTAAGCAGCATGATTATCAAATTATGAATTGGCTGCAATGGCATTCTAGGGGGACACTAGGAAGGGGAAGCAAATGTTCCTGAGATGACAGTAGCAGGGGGAAAGTTGTTTCAGGGGAAGATCAGTCTTGCAGAGGGTGTATCAGAGGAGGGCAAGTGTGAGCAAGCAAGGAAATACTAAGTGTATACGGTTCCTTCACTGAGTGCACCCAGCCCCGCGGTCAGCCTTGAGAACAAGCAGGACTTCAGGTACTGGAGCTACATTTCAGTCATCAAGACTTGAGAAGACACCCTTAACTCAGGTCTTCTCTTCAAACTCCATCTTTCCTCCTTGACCTTCATTTGGCCTCTTCCCTTACCCTCCAGCTGTGGACTGAGGCCACAGAGCAAGATGGGTCACTAGTGTCCTCCATCCCCTGGCGACTGTGGTTCACATCAGTGGAGTACCAACGGCAATAACCAAGTAACAGACACAAGAGTGTATGAAGAAGAAGAGATTCTGATAAGGCTTTCTGTGACAGTGTGGGCCAAGTCGGCTCTATATGGCTGGTATCACGTGAATTATGAGCAGCCTTAGGGGAGAAGTCCTCAGAAGGCAGAGCCTGGCTCTCGAGAGGCTCTGTGTGCTCACAGCCCACTCCAAGACCTCAGTTACAGCTGCGGCCCCCAATATCCCTCCCTCTGCCTGCTCACAGTTTTTGAAGTCTTCTTTCCTCCACATTTCTCTTGAGAGGTGGAGGAGGAAGATGAGCTTCAGGCCAGCTCAGACTCCCCTGGGATCCCAGCAGGATGCCTATCATTAACCTTCCTTCTAGGAAGCTCCTAAGATCTTCACATTTGGGGCAGTTCTCATTTCAGCTGTGCTTCAAATTGCTGGCTGGAGACGGCCTGTTGGAAGGTGGCTAAAAGCAAGTAGCAATCCTTCGGGCAGCCTGGCCCTTCTCGACTGTCAGACATCTGCAGGGATATTCTAGGAAATGTTGTTTGTTCTAGAGAAGGGAGGGAAACAATCCAATTGTCCAATAATGCTTGAATGGAAAATAAATGATGCTATATGCATGTGATGAAATAATATCAAACAGTCAAAAATCAAAGACCTAGATCTATATGGATTCACGTGGATAAATCTTGAAAACATAATATTGATTGAAAGAAAATAAGATAAAGAACGTTAGATTGTGATAACAGGTATGTAAGTATTTAAATATTTAAATCAATTCAACATATTGCTTCTATATATATAGATGCAATAAAATAAACTTTATCCAAAGAACACATTATTTACATTTAATATGCTAATTTATCTAGGAGACCCAAAAGAACCCACAGATAAACTAGCAGGAACTAATAAGACAGTTCAACAAGGCACACACATACAAGATCAATAAATTTTAAAAATCAATCAGGCTCCTCTACACTGGCGATAACAAATTAGAAACTGTAAAAGAAAATAAGAAAAAAAGAAGATCTAAAAAGAGTCACAAGAGCCATATAAATTATTTAGAGCTAAGCATACGTAGAAGGCAATATAACTAACAAACTGAGTACGAACAGTTAAACTCCGCCCAACCCAAGGTTAGGAAAAGACTGTTGTTACTGTGTGAGAACAGACCGTCTTCTTAAGGAGCAGATCAGTAAGTGAGAGTGACTCAAAGAAACACAGCATTTGAAAAGTCAGCTAGTCCAAGCCTCTTGATCGCAGATACAGAAGCTGAAGCCCAGATAGGTTGAGTTACTTGCTAAAGGGCCCAGTGTCCTGATTCAAGGACTAGCATTTTTCACTCATTCATAAGACACAATCAAATGCAGTACCTTGGAAAGAGATGGGGAAAAAATGAAGAAATCAATTATATAGTTCCTCATCTTTAAGTACAGAAATAGCTGTGACAAAATTACACGTATTGAGGGAAAATTGAAGTGCAGAGTTTAAAATGTCAATAATCCACAGGGAAACTGGAGACCATTTAAAACATTCATATTAAATCTCTCTAGAAAAGACATTAAAAGATGTCCAATCAAAATGTGAATTTCCTAATAGACATGGTATGATACAATTTATAATAGATATGGTATGAACCTTTCCCTTTCACGGGAAAGCATCGGCTGGGAAAAAGGAATTGTTCTTGAAAATGGGGCCTGTGCTACTGCAGACACTGTGCTCACCCTAGGTCCACCGAATGCACTGATGTCAGCACTGAGGTCACAGAATTCCGCTGTGCGCCTGGAAACCTTGCAAACATAACAGCCCTGGTGAGCACTAGGCAGTACTGCTGGTTCACTAAGTGGTACAAGTTTTTCAGCCATTTAGGAGACTTGACTATTTTTGTTTGTATTGAATCATTTCAACGGATTGCCCAAGAGCCAAGAAGGGCAAACCTGTAGGGAAGAGGAGGAGTTGGACATCTCTTGAGGCATCTTCTAAGGGAGACTTCTAGTTGGTAGGATGGAACGGCGACAAAAGAGGAAACTTCTGGAAAATGAAGAGTCCCAGGAAACTGCCGAGAACGGAGGAGGTATGTGGAGGGCAACTTGTCTGGGGCACATGGGTTTCTGCCAAACTGAAGCTTCTCTAGGAAGCCGGGGACTGAGAACGTGTCACCTGTGAAGCAGGGAGCGAGAGACCTTGTCTCACTGATGCTGCCGTATCTATCTGGAGGGCCCCTGGGGTGTGAGATGGCACAGAACGGCCAGATGCCCCCTGGGAGATGGGAGGTCAGCTCCGCTGGTCTGAGGACTCTCTCCTGGGGCAGCCGGGCCTGGAGCTTTGTCGGACTCACAGCAGGCTGCATCCTGCTTGCACAGACCTAGAGGTGCAGCTTTTCTCAGTCCCCGATTTCTCTCTTATTCTCTTGGATCTTTCCCTGGGGTCATGAGGTGGGGGATGTGAAGGATGCAAGGATGCTGAGAGAGACCCATGAGTTACTTGGCCTCTTTTACCAAAGTGGAAAGAGAAGCCCCATGAGTTGAAGGCCCTGTTGAAAAATATCTTGACAAGTGGAATGCACTTTGAAAGAAGATTGTTTGTCTAGCGATGGTGTCATATTGAAAGCAAGGAGGATTTATTCCTTCAACAGGAAGAATTTCCCAAAGGAGATCAAGGGAAGGGAAGGGTTTTCCAGAGACTGAGACCGAGTGAGCGGGGGTGAGAAATGGCCTCAGGGTCCTGCGGGGAGCTCTGAGAGCCACGGGCCACGTGGTGCCTGCGTGCATTAAATGTAGGCGAGTAGCTTGCCCTGGGAGAGGGGTGGTCACCCCAGAGCTCCAGCTAGAGGCCTCTGCCCCAGATTAGAGCCCAGTAGCTCCTACCGGGCCCAGGGCCCTGCAGACTGTAGGATGGGCCCTGGGAATGGAGCTCTAGACAGCAGGCAGATTTCCAGGCAGTGGCTGGGACAGGCTGGGGAAGGCAATGACTGCCCCTGACCATTCAGAATATTTTGCTCTATGTTCCTGTGTGTGTGTGTGTGTGTGAGTGTGTGTGTGTGTGTGTGGTAGTGCAGAGAAGAGCGAGATGAATGGGGTTAGAGTGCTTACCAGATATAAAGTCTGCGTGGTAAAGTTCTTGTCACCCTGCCTGGACATGGCTGACACTCGGTGTACGTAAGAGTGTATACAGAATTCTTGTTAGGGGTGTTTTATGAGACAGTAACTCATACACCCATGTACACTCTGATGCAGCAAAAATATCACACACCCCACATATAACTTCCTTAGTAAACCACACACAGCACATGGAGGTATATACACGGATCCCTCCTGTACTACGTTCTCATACAAACCACCTGTATCACAATCCTCTCCTCCAACACCAAACGCTGGAGATGAGATATGTATATAGACACACACACTATACATATAGGACACACACACACACACACTATATATATATATATATATATATATATATATATATATATATATATATATATATATATATATATATATATCTCCACAACTCTTGCACAAACACAGCTAACTTCAGCCATCGCTAAATACCTCTGTAAGAACCAGTCACGTGTCATACACACCACACTCGTAACACATTCTTGAGTAATGCCAGACCCGCTTTGTACAAACCACAGTAAACCACAGTCTCAGTAACCCATGTCAGGATTGCCAGAGAAAATATGGGCTATCGAGTTCAATTTGAATTCCAGATAAAGAACAAGTAATTTTTCAGTATCAGTATGTGCCAAATATTGTATGGGCCATACTTACACTAAAACTAAGTAAGAACAAATACTGCATGGGAATACTTACACTAAAAAATTATTCTGGGTTTATCTGAAACTGAAATTTAACTGGGTGCCTTGTATTCTTGTTCGCTAAGTCTGGCAACCCTTATATACTTACCACCAGCTGATGTATTATATATTTATTGTAGTTTTGTTTAGTGTGTGTCTTCCCCTACTAGAATGTGCAGCGTTACCAAAGACTACAACAATGGAAGAGTGCCGGATACACAGGAGTAGCTGCTTACTGAATCTTGGTGAATGAATGAATGAACACGCACCATAAATACAAGCCACACCATGTAATGAGGAAACGTTACATGTCCCAGAATTCCTGACTTGTGAACAGAAAAAATGCACACAAAGGCCACAGACACAGATAGACACATCTGCACTGTGCTCCCCATGCCAACCCCACACTTACCACAGACTTAACTGATACACATCACTCACTCTTCCCACACACTCACAGTCACCACCGAGGCCTACATTACCAACTAGACAGTGAGAGAATAAGTATTGATTGGAATTAAATCCTGGAGGATCCACTGGGAACCACACTCTCAACTGTGTGTATTCACTGCACCTGACACGTGTCACACACTCAGTAAATATTTGTGGACAGACGACTGATGAACCCACCCTGAGCCTTTCATTCCTCCCTCAGGAATCTCGAAGTCACAAGAGGATCCCGCTCGGCTTGGATCCACTGTGGTGGCCCAAGGCTGCAGCCCAGGGGCAGTGGAGGTCTCCTCTGCCCCTAAATACTTCTTCTGTACTTCTACTCCGCTCAAGCTCAGCTACGCTGGTAAGGGCGTGGGGCTCCTCAGGTGAGGGGGTGCTTGGCTGTGAGGCAGGAGGCACACAGATCCCAGGGAGGCTGAGAGGAAATCCAGGGTCATCAGAGGTGATGAGCGCTCTGTGGAGGAGCCTGGGCAGGATGGCTGAGCTGTTCCGAGGGCGTGGATGCCAGCTGAGACTGGGGGGGGGGCGGTGTGAATACTGGTATTACCATGGTGGGGAAGTCAAGGAGCAGGGGCCGGAAAGGTCTGGGCTTGAGGTGGAGGGAAGAGGGACCAGATTAAGCATCTTCAGAGGAAAATGTAGGCTTTGTCTTTGCCTTTGCTTCCAGAGAAGGACAGAGTTCTGCATCATACACCTCCAGCCTGAGAGCAGGACCATCCAGCTCAGGTCCACACAGCTCACACATACATCTGCCCTCCAGGCACAGCCCTTCTCACAGCACACATAAACCCCAAGCACCACAGCCCCATTCCACAAGTAATGCACCACCGATATTCCCAAAATCACACTCCTTGTCATACACGCATCCAGCCGCATCCCTCACATACCACAGCCCTCACCACCATACTCCACACCCCTGTATACAGACACAGCTCCAGTATCCCCCCCACGCACATGAAAAGCCCACAGATGACACCAGATACACCGCTCCATCCTATGGCCAACAGACACCAAGCTCACGACATAGCTACGTCATGCAAATGTCCCTTTCTCGTCTACCACACCTGCTCCCTCAGCTTCCGGCACGGCCCATGCATGTTATTATGGTTTTAATTTCCTTTTTCAGGAATCCGGAGATCACATCGAGACACTGCCCAGCCTAAAGCACCCCTAGCCCAGGTTCAGGAAAAAGGGGAGACTGCTCCCCCATCACACTGTGTCTCCTCCTCACCCTCTTCACCCTGTAAGCACTATCTGCACCCAGACAAAGAGGAAAGGGGCATGAAAATATACTACATGCAGGTACAAGTGAACAAGGGTGTCGCTGTCTCCTGGAAGACAAAGAAACCCTTGGAGTTGCCTGAAAAGCAGCTGACGATAGAAGAAGTGACCCTTCCTGAGGATGCGTGCACAGTAGGCACTTGCCCCTCTGATGTGTTCACCGAAAGCCTCCTGTCTGACAGTGAGCCCACTGGGGAGGAGAAAGAGTATGAGGAAAGGGCAGAGCCAGGCAGCCCATCAGGGTCACCTGCAGTCCAGGAGACACCCAGGGCCAAGACACCGGCCTGGATGGTGACCATGGAGACCGGCTTCAGGTGCATGGCCTGCTGCCGGGTCTTCCACACCTCGGAGATCCTCCAGCAGCACGTGAAGGGCGGCGTCCTGGAGGGCTTCGGCTGCCGTGTCTTTCATCTCAACATCGCCCAGTGGATGGCCAATGTGGAATTCGAGAGCACCCCTGAGGAGGAGGGCAGTGTGGAACCCGAGACCAACTCTGAGGACGAGGAGGACGAGGAGGACGAGGAAGAGAAGCTAGAAGGCCCCAGCCCGAAGAGACCCCGCAGGCAGGGTCTTTTCTCTCTTTTGAGTTCCACACAGCAACTGAGATTCATGGGACAGAAGATCCTGGAGATGGTGTGGCCTTGGAAGAGGTAAGGCTTGAGGCTGGCACTCTTCTGAGCCTATGTCACGAAAGGCCCAGAGGAGTCTAAGGGAAGGGGCCGCACACATGTGCTGGTTTACCTAATGGCTCTGCAGTTGCATCAACTTGGGACACACACAGCACTTGCAAAGGAATTGAGCTCTGTTGACTTCAACAAGAATGTGGAGCCTTTTCCTAGGAGTTTTCTCAGGGTCTGCACGATGGACCTCAACTCTTAGAGGACGTACCACCAGCAGCTCCTTGTCGGCAGAGAGAGCCAGGAGTGGTCTGAAGAGAGGACAGGGGCCCTTGCAGGACCAGAACTTTGAGGTCTGAGAGCCTTGGGCCTGAGCTGAGATCTAACCCGGACCACTGGACCTAGCCTTCTGTGACAAAGGGGAATATGAAAGAGAGTCACGTGGAAATGAGGTTCCCCGAGATATGGAAGTGTTCCAGAACCTTCGTTGCGTGGTAGTTGATCTGGAGCCAAGCTCACTGTGGTGTGTGTGGCTCTGAGCATTAAGGCAACGCTGGAGGGTAACCCTGACCAGCAGAGCTTGGAGTGCTTCTTGTCTCTTCCTGTTCTACCTCAGTTGTTTTATCCCTTCCAGGGAGAAGAAAGGACCCTCGGGAGAGTAGCAGACAGAATGCCGTGGTCTGAAGGAGGATGAAGGGACCGGCACTCAGTCTAACATCATATGACAATAGGAACGTCCTATGCAATAAAGGGCATTTCCCAAACCTTTCCTGGATGTTTTAGTTAATGACATTTTTCTATCTATGCATCTATCTATCAGTCATCTACATCTGTATCTTTCAAGGTTTGTGAACAAGCTTTCACATAAGCACTAGAGACGTCCGCCAGCATTTTCCAGAAGGAGGCCTGGAAATTGCTGGGGACTCCTCACAAATAGGGAACGGCCACAACCCCTGCCACACAGACTATGCGCGTGGCCCTCCTGACGTACTCCCACTCTCTCTCTGAATTTCCCAAGGTCTGAGATGAGGGTGCTGGCTGGAGGCAATGATCGCGGGCAGGCTGAATCTTCTCCAGATTCTGATTCTCTTCCTGGGCCTATCGTCCTCAAGCACAGTCTCCATGTCCCTGGTCACACTGATCTCTCTCCTTCAGTCCTTCCCTCCCTCCCTCTCCTGCCTCCCAGTGCAAAGAATACTTTTTTACATTTGAGACGACATTTATTTTTTGTGCACAGAATTCTCACCTGTTCTACTGTGGCCTCTGTTTTGAACATTCCAAAGCTGAGAATTTTCTTTTTTTCTCCCTCATTTCTGCTGAGTCTTTACCTTCCTAATGCAGTGAACTCAGAGTGCCTAGCTGACTGGAGGGGGAAAAAAATCCAGGCAGCAAAGAGAAGTAATAAAAAAAGTATCAGTTAATTTTTCATAGTGTTATCCAACTATATATTTTTAAAATTTTGGATTAATATTAGGAATATACTCTTTATAAAAAACTGAATTATCGGGCTTCCCTGGTGGAGCAGTCGTTAAGAATATGCCTGCGAATGCAGGGGACATGGGTTCGAGCCCTGGTCTGGGAAGATCCCACGTGCCACGGAGTAACTAAGCCCGCGCGCCACAACTACTGAGCCTGCGCTCTAGAGCCCGTGTGCCACATCAACCGAGCCCACGTGCCACAACTACGGAAGCCTGCGTGCCTAGAGCCCGTGCTCCGCAACAAGAGAAGCCACTGCAATGAGAAGCCCGTGCACCACAGCCAAGAGGAGCCCCCGCTCACTGCAACTAGAGAACGCCCGCTAGCAGCAACAAAGACCCAATGCAGCCCCAAATAAATTAATTAATTTTTAAAAATTGAATTATTTTCAAGGGGACAATGTATAAAAGTACAATAAAAACCGCCCTTCATAACCCCCCAACCCCACTCTCAAGATGGAATCGATATGCTGTGATACAATTTATAGTCGTAGTACTACTCCTCCTCCCACCGCAGCCAAAATCCTCTGAGCCCGGTGCAGCAGCTTCCTTTCACAATGCTAGGACCCGCCACAAGACACATGATAATCCCTTTGGACATTTCAAGGAGCAGCACCAAGGGAACAGTACCTGGGAAATGTCACTGACAGCTCAGAATATCCATGGCATTTCTAGGGCCTCGGCACTGCTCTCGCTCTGGGAATGAAGGTCCAAAAAGCACATTGGAGAATGTTCGTAATTGTAAACAAGCTCCACCTTTGAAACACAATCTAGATAGAACCAAATATACAAGCCTGCACAATGGATGAAGCCAACGTCTTCTCCATGATTGCCCTTCTGACAACTTTGTTGTCTCCTCAACCATAAAAGGTGAACTTCAAACTCACGACCTTGCCTTGTCACCAGAAACATCCAAGCTTGGATCACTCTTTCTAAGACCAGATATTTGCTCTGTGAACTATTAGAGACTTGTCACATACACAGAAGTAGAACAGGATTATTTCTATCTACCTGGGGACCTGGAGACTTTCACATTGCTCCTGTTAAAACTCTCAGAACACCAAAACTTTACCTACAAAGGGTTCAAGCTATGACACTCCCAATTTTCACAAACCTCCTCATCTCTTGTGAGTCACATGCAGCCAATTCCAGGAATTGAAAACATGGTTGTGAGGATGAAACTGACTTTGGGGCTCCCCTTGGATATGGTCTTCCAGACTTACCAAAAGGCCATTAAGAGGACGGTTTACCCCACCTCAGGGAAACCCGAGGCAGTACTTGCAGTCAAGGGCTGGCCATGGCTTCTGAGCTACATCCAGAAAGAATTTCATACTGTACCTGGATCTGCTGAAGCCATTTCTGACTGTCCGAGAGCCAGCATGTACCGCTCCTCAACTGCCTCCATTGTGGATCATCAGTAGGGCTTTCAGATTTACTAAATAAAAATACAGGATACCCAGTTAAACTTGAACTTCACATGAATAGTAAGTCATCACTTTTAGTATAAGTAGATCCTATGTACTATTTGGGGCATACTTATCTTCAAAATATACTCGTTGTTTTTCTGACATTCATATTTAACGGAACAGCCTATATTTTATCTGTCAACCCTACTCATCAGAAATGATGGAGTCTTATAGAGATGCAAGAGATGCCTCAGAGCATCCTCAGCTTTTACTTCTATGTCCTGGACAGTGAGCACGAGCTTCCCACTCACATTAATTGGCTATAATGGAGTATATTCTCCATTTTAGAGCCTTTTGTACTTGTCATTGTTATCATCTTCCTTATTTTAAAGAGAGGTTTATTTTTTTCCAAACTTAATAGCTCATCCAAAAGTATTTGGAAGTTCATTCGACAAGGGAAAAACAACATGATTCTGAAAAGTGAAGGAAACTGCCTGGTGTTTAGTAAAGAAGTATTAGGGAGATTGAAAAAGCCAAACTTAATAAGCAAATCTCTCCAAGGGTATTTTCAGAGCTTGATACCCTCCCACACCCTGAAAATATTATTACATCAAGAAGGTAGAACCTGCTAACCAAATGTAAGGCTCCCATATGATTCTATCAAACTGAGGATGCTTCTTTACTAAGCAGTCAGCACACTTGCTGCCCCAGGGACCTTGGCAGTTGCAATACAGAGCTCTTCCCTTTGGGATGGAAACAGCAAGTTTTCCTGTGGTCTACACGCTGGCCCCAAAAATACTACGCTCCCAATATTTGTCAACTTTAAGTATTTTTCTACATATCTCCATTTTTCTGTTACTATTTGGACTACATCCTAGCCTTGACATTACATAAATTGCATTCAAGAAGCTATTTTTAAAAGTTGGTAGGAAATCTTAAATCTATAGCTTACAGTCCCTGGCTTACTTTCATCCAGGTGCATAAGGGTTTTCAAAAGTAGTCAGGTTTGTTACCCCGTATCACAGCCCCACGCTTTTGTCAGAGATACAAAAATGGAACATGGTATTTAAGGTTTTAGTTGCCAAATCATCAAGCCTCCCAGACAGAGGCAATAGAGCAAAATGATTACAGAGGCATGGATTTTGATTTGCTCCAGTGTCTTGGGCAAGTCACTTGGCCTCTGTATTTATTTGTACTTATCTGCCCTTTTCTGTCCCTTGGGAGTTATAATTGTACCTAGTCCATGGGTATGTTGTACAAATGATCTGTAAAGTAGTTAGAAGAAACCGACACAGAGTAAGCACTCCACAGACATTGGCTATTAGCTACTGGAAATATTTCTCCATGAAACAGATGACTTTATCAGTGGATGACTCGGTGGGAGACAGTGAATCACAGAATCACAGCATGTTGAAAGTGACCAAGTTCACACTCTTATGTGAAAAAAAGAAAAGTGTGCATGCGTAGAAAATGTCTGAAAGTTTACATAACGAATAGTTCATCATGTTAACTTTGAGGATTAGAATAAATCAGGAAAGGAGGAAAGAAAAACTTGAGTGTCATTCAATTTCTACATCATTTGTGTTTCTATACTGAGACTCTGAATACACTGGAAGTGCAATTTTTTTTTAACGTGGCGGGATAAAGGTTTTCAAGTTCTCCTGATACATCCGTATTATTATTTCAGAATTGCTGGCATTTCTTGCCATCTTCGGATCTACACCCATTTGAGTCAGTGGGCCATTCTGGACGGAGGAGATAATAGAGCAGAAGTGAAGTGAGAGGAAAGGAGAGACAAGATTTTCTCTTTTCTCTTCAAAGAGGAAAGGTCTTTGGAATGGGAACAACTCACAACCAAACTTTGGGGAAAGGATGTGATGGAAAACGAGACAAACATCCTACCCCTGTGATGAGAAGGATTCCCTGGGCTCGATGGAGCGAGGTCACAGGTGGCTGGACAAGGAAACCAACTAGGGAGAAACACACACAAGTGCAGGGCAAACACCCCGAGGCCACTCAGCCTGACTCCATGCAAACATGTGTCCAGCAGCCAGCCCTTCACCTGTGGCTCCCCAGCAAGACAGGTACCTCGGGGGTGCCAACTCATTCTGAGTCCATTATGCCTGGTCATTCATAAACCGCTGTCTAACTTGTGAGGAATAACCTCTCAATGTTTATGAGGAAATTGGGGAAGGAGATTGGAAGGTTACTTAAATGGAAAAAAAAAAAGAGTTCAGGAAGGCAGGATGGTAGAGAGAAAAGAAAAGGACCTTAAAAGATGGAAAGGATTTGCCAAAGAAGAGAAAGAAAAAGAAATGATTCCGAATGGGTTAACCTGCACCTAGGAAGCTAAGGAAGATTATTGATGTGTGAAGACTATGGAATAAAATGAATAAAATTTATCAGAAGTTGCTGAGACTATGGTAAGAAGCATGATTATCAAATTATGAATTGGCTGAAATGGCATTCTAGGGGGACACTAGGAAGGGGAAACAAATGTTCATGAGATGACAGTGGCAGGTGGAAAGTTGTTTCAGGGGAAGATCAGTCTTGCAGAGTGTGTATCAGAGGAGGGCAAGTGTGAGCAAGCAAGGAAATACTAAGTGTATACGGTTCCTTCACTGAGTGCACCCAGCCCCGTGGTCAGCCTTGAGAACAAGCAGGACTTCAGGTACTGGAGCTACATTTCAGTCATCAAGACTTGAGAAGACACCCTTAACTCAGGTCTTCTCTTCAAACTCCATCTTTCCTTCTTGACCTTCATTTGGCCTCTTCCCTCACCCTCAAGCTGTGGACTAAGGCCACAAGAGCAAGATGGGTCACTAGTGTCCTCCATCCCCTAGCGACTGTGCTTCACATCAGTGGAGTACCGAAGGCAATAACCAAGTAACAGACACAAGAGTGTATGAAGACGAAGAGATTCTGATAAGGCTTTCTGTGACAGTGTGGGCCGAGTCAGCTGTATATGCCTGCTATCACCTGAAGGATGAGCAGCCTTAGGGGAGAAGTGCTCAGAAGGCAGAGCCTGGCTCTCTAGAGGCTCTGCGTCCTCACAGCCCACTCCAAGACCTCAGTTGCAGCTTCGGCCCCCAATCTCTCTCCCTCTGCCTACTCACAGTTTTTGAAGTCTTCTTTCCTCCACATTTCTCTTGAGAGGTGGGGGAGGAAGATGAGGTTCAGGCCAGCTCAGACTCCCCTGGGATCCCAGCAGGATGCCTATCATGAACCTCCCACCTTCTAGGAAGCTCCTAAGATCTCCACACTTGGGGGAGGTTTCATTTCATCTGTGCTTCAAATTGCTGGCTGGAGATGGCCTGTTGGAAGGTGGCTAAAAGCAAGTAGGAATCTTCGGGCAGCCTGGCCCTTCTCGACTGTCAGACATCTTCAGGGATATTCTAGGAAACGTTGTTTGTTCTAGAGAAGGGAGGGAAACAATCCAATTGTCCAATAATGCTTGAATGGAAAATAAATGATGCTATACGCATGTGATGAAATAATATCAAACGGTCAAAAATCAAAGACCTAGATCTATATGGACTGATGTGGATAAATCTTGAAAAGATTATATTGATTGAAAGAAAATAAGATGAAGAATCTTAGATTATGATAACAGGTATGTAAGTATTTAAATATTTAAATCAATTCAACATATTGCTTCTATATATAGAGATGCAAGAAAATAAACTTTATCCAAAGAACACATTATTTACATTTAATATGTTCATTTATCTAGGAAACCCAAAAGAACCCACAGATAAACTAGCAGGAACTAATAAGACGGTTCAACAAGGCACACACATACAAGATCAATACATTTAAAAAATCAATCATGCTCCTCTACACTGGCGATAATAAATTAGAAACTGTAAAAGAAAATAAGAAAAAAAGAAGATCTAAAAAGAGTCACAAGAGCCATATAAATTATTTAGAGCTAAGCATACGTAAAAGTAACTATAACTAACAAACTGAGTACGACCACTTAAACTCCGCCCAACCCAAGGATTAAAAAACGCCTGTTCTTACTTTATGAGAACAGGCCCTCTTCTTAAGTAGCAGATCAGTAAGTGAGAGTGAATCAAAGAAACACAGCATTTGAAAAGTCAGCTAGGCCAAGCCTCTCGATCGCACAGACAGAAGCTGAAGCCCAGACAGGTTGAGTTACTTGGTAAAGGGCCCAAGGTCCTGACTCAAGGACTAGCATTTTTCACTAATTCGTAAGATACAGTCAAATTCAGTACCTTGGAAAGAGATGGGGAAAAAATGAAGAAATCAATTATATAGTTACTCATCTTTAAGTACAGAAATAGCCGTGACAAAATTACAGGTATTGAGGGAAAATTGAAGCGCAGAGTTTAAAATGTCAATAATCCACAGGGAAACTGGAGACCATTTAAAATATTCATATTAAATCTCTATATAAGACATTAAAAGATCTCCAATCAAAATGTTCATTTTATAATAGATATGGTATGATACAATTTATAATAGATGTGGTATGAACCTTTCCCTTTCATGGGAAAGGTTCGGCTGGGAAACAGGAATTGTTCTTGAAAACGGGGCCTGTGCTATTGCAGAGACTGTGCTGAACCTAGGTCAACAGAATGCTCCGATGTCATCATTGAGGTCACAGAATCCTGCTGTGCGCCTGGCAACCTTGGAAACTTAACAGCCCTGGTGAGCACTAGGCAGCACTGCTGGTTCAATAAGTGGTACCAGTTTTTCAGCCATTTAGGCGACTTGACTATTTTTATTTGTATTGAATCATTTCAACGGATTGCCCAAGAGCCAACAAGGGCCAACCTGTAGGGAAGAGGAGGAGTTGGACATCTCTCGAGGCATCTTCTAAGGGAGACTTCTAGTTGGTATGATGAAACGGCGACAAAAGAGGAAACATCTGGAAAATGAAGAGTCCCAGGAAACTGCCGAGAACGGAGGAGGTATGTGGGGGGCAACTTGGCTGGGGCACATGGGTTTCTGCCAAACTGAACCTTCTCTAGGAAGCGGGGGACTGAGAACGTGTCACCTGTGAAGCAGGGAGCGAGAGACCTTGTCTCACTGATGCTGCCGTATCCATCCGGAGCGTCCCTGTGGTGTGAGACGGCACAGAACGGCCAGATGCCCCCTGGGAGATGGGAGGTCAGCTCCGCTGCTCTGAGGACTCTCTCCTGGGGCTGCCGGGCCTGGAGCTTTGTCGGACTCACAGCAGGCTGCATCCTGCTTGCACAGACCTAGAGGTGCAGCTTTTCTCAGTCCCCGATTTCTCTCTTATTCTCTTGGATCTTTCGCTGGGGTCATGAGGTGGGGGATGTGAAGGATGCAAGGATGCTGAGACCCATGAGTTGCTCGGCCTCTTTTACCAAAGTGGAAAGAGAAGCCCCATGAGTTGAAGACCCTGTTGAAAAATATCTTGACAAGTGGAATGCAGTTCGAAAGACGATTGTTTGCCTAGGGATGGTGTCATATTGAAAGCAAGGAGGTTTTATTCCTTCAACAGGAACAATTTCCCAAAGGAGACCAAGGGAAGGGAAGGGCTTTCCAGAGACTGAGACCGCGTGGTCAAGGGTGAGAAATGTCCTCAGGGTCCTGCGGGGAGCTCTGAGAGCCACGGGCCACGTGGTGCCTGCGTGCATTAAATGTAGGCGAGTAGCTTGCCCTGGGAGGGGGTGGTCACCCCAGAGATCCAGCTAGAGGTCTCTGCCCCAGATTAGAGCCCAGTAGCTCCTACCAGGCCCAGGGCCCTGGAGACTGTAGGATGGGCCCTGGGAGCGGAGGTCTAGACAGCAGGCAGATTTTCAGGCAGTGGCTGGGACAGGCTGGGGAAGGCAATGACTGCCCCTGACCATTCAGAATATTTTTCTCTATGTTCCTGTGTGTGTGTGGGGGGGGGGTGGGGGGCGGGGGGCGGAGGGGGTAGTGCAGAGAAGAGCAGGATGAATGGGGGTAGAGTGCTTATCAGATATAAACTCTGCGTGGTACAGTTCTTGTCACCCTGCCTGGACCTGGCTGACACTCGGTGTATGTAAGAGTGTATACAGAACTCTTGTTAGGGGTGTTTTATGAGACAGTAACTCATACACCCATGTACACTCTGATACAGCAAAAATATCATACACCCCACATATAACTTCCGTATTAAACCACACACAGCACATGGAGGTATATACACGCATCCCTCCTGTACTACATTCTCATACAACCCACCTGTATCACAATCCTCTCCTCCAACACCAAACGCTGGAGATGAGATATGTATATAGACACACACACTATATATATAGGACACACACACACACACACTATATATATATATCTCCTCAACTCTCGCACAAACACACCTAACTTCAGCCATCTCTAAATACCTCTAAAAGAACCAGTCACGTGTCATACACACCACACTTGTAACACATTCTTGAGTAATGCCAGACCCGCTTTGTACAAACCACAGTAAACCACAGTCTCACTAACCCATGTCAGGGTTGCCAGAGAAAATATGGGCTATCCAGTTCAATTTGAATTCCAGATAAACAACAAGTAATTTTTCAGTATCAGTATGTCCCAAATATTGTATGGGCCATACTTACACTAAAACTAAGTAAGAACAAATACTGCATGGGAATACTTACACTAAAAAATTATTCTGGGTTTATCTGAAACTGAAATTGAACTGGGTGCCCTGTATTTTTCTTCGCTTAGTCTGGCAACCCTTATATACTTACCACCAGCTCAGGTATTATATATTTATTGTAGTTTTGTTTAGTGTGTGTCTTCCCCTACTAGAATGTGCAGCGTTACCAGAGACTACAACAATGGAAGAGTGCCGGATACACAGGAGTAGCTGCTTACTGAATCTTGGTGAATGAATGAATGAACACACACCATAAATACAAGCCACACCATGTAATGAGGAAAAGTTACATGTCCCAGAATTCCTGACTTGTGAACAGAAACCATGCACACAAAGGCCACAGACACAGATAAGACACATCTCCACCGTGCTCCCCATGCCAACCCCACACTTACCACAGACTTAACTGATACACATCACTCACTCTTCCCACATACTCACGGTCACCACCGAGGCCTACATTACCAACAAGACAGTGACAGAGTAAGTACTGATTTGAATTAAATACTGGAGTATCCACTGGGAACCACACTCTCAACTGTGTGTATTCACTGCACCTGACACGTGCCAGACACTCGGTAAGTATTTGTGGACAGAGGACTGATGAACCCACCCTGAGCCTTTCATTCCTCCCTCAGGAATCTCGAAGTCACAAGAGGATCCCCCTCACCTTGGATCCACTGTGGTGGCCAAAGGCTGCAGCCCAGGGGCAGGGGAGGTCTCCTCTGCCTCTACATACTTCTCCTGTGCTTCTTCTCCGCGCAAGCTCATCTACGCTGGTAAGGGCGCGGGGTTCCTCAGGTGAGGGGGTGCTTGGCTGTGAGGCAGGAGGCACACAGATCCCAGGGAGGCTGAGAGGAACCCCAGGGTCATCAGAGGTGATGAGGGCTCTGTGGAGGAGCCTGGGCAGGATGGCTGAGCTGTTACGAGGGCGTGGATCCCAGCTGAGTCTGGGGCGGGGGTGTGTGAATCCTGGTACTACCATGGTGGCGAAGTCAAGGAGCAGGGGCCGGAAAGGTCTGGGCTTGAGGTGGAGGGAAGAGGGACCAGATTAAGCATCTTCAGAGGAAAATGTAGGCTTTGTCTTTGCCTTTGCTTCCCGAGAAGGACAGAGTTCTACATCATAGATCTCCAGCCTGAGAGCAGGACCATCCAGCTCAGGTCCACACAGCTCACACATACATCCGCCCTCCAGGCACAACCCTTCTCAGTGCACACAGAAACCCCAAGCACCACAGCCCCATTCCACAAGGAATGCACCACCGATATTCCCAAAATCACACTCCTCGTCGTACACGCATCCACCAGCGTCGCTCACATACCACAGCCCTCACCACCATACTCCACACCCCTGTATACAGACACCGCTCCAGTATCCCCCCACACGCACAAGAAAAGCCCACAGATGACACCAGATACACCACTCCGTCCTACGGCCAACAGACACCAAGCTCACGACATAGCTACGTCATGCAAATGTCCCTCTCTCGTCTACCACACCTGCTCCCTCAGCTTCTGGCACGGCCCATGCATGTTATTATGTTTTTAATTTCCTTTTTCAGGAATCCGGAGATCACATCGAGACACTGCCCAGCCTAAAGCACCCCTAGCCCAGGTTCAGGAAAAAGGGGAGACTGCTCCCGCATCACACTGTGTCTCCTCCTCACCCTCTTCACCCTGTAAGCACTATCTGCACCCAGACAAAGAGGAAAGGGGCATGAAAATATACTACATGCAGGTACAAGTGAACAAGGGTGTCGCTGTCTCCTGGAAGACAAAGAAACCCTTGGAGTTGCCTGAAAAGCAGCTGACGATAGAAGAAGTGACCCTTCCTGAGGATGCGTGCACAGTAGGCACTTGCCCCTCTGATGTGTTCACCGAAAGCCTCCTGTCTGACAGTGAGCCCACTGGGGAGGAGAAAGAGTATGAGGAAAGGGCAGAGCCAGGCAGCCCATCAGGGTCACCTGCAGTCCAGGAGACACCCAGGGCCAAGACACCGGCCTGGATGGTGACCATGGAGACCGGCTTCAGGTGCATGGCCTGCTGCCGGGTCTTCCACACCTCGGAGATCCTCCAGCAGCACGTGAAGGGCGGCGTCCTGGAGGGCTTCGGCTGCCGTGTCTTTCATCTCAACATCGCCCAGTGGATGGCCAATGTGGAATTCGAGAGCACCCCTGAGGAGGAGGGCAGTGTGGAACCCGAGACCAACTCTGAGGACGAGGAGGACGAGGAGGACGAGGAAGAGAAGCTAGAAGGCCCCAGCCCGAAGAGACCCCGCAGGCAGGGTCTTTTCTCTCTTTTGAGTTCCACACAGCAACTGAGATTCATGGGACAGAAGATCCTGGAGACGGTGTGGCCTTGGAAGAGGTAAGGCTTGAGGCTGGCAGTCTTCTGAGCCTATGTCACGAAAGGCCCAGAGGAGTCTAAGGGAAGGGGCCGCACACATGTGCTGGTTTACCTAATGGCTCTGCAGTTGCATCAACTTGGGACACACACAGCACTTGCAAAGGAATTGAGCTCTGTTGACTTCAACAAGAATGTGGAGCCTTTTCCTAGGAGTTTTCTCAGGGTCTGCACGATGGACCTCAACTCTTAGAGGACGTACCACCAGCAGCTCCTTGTCGGCAGAGAGAGCCAGGAGTGGTCTGAAGAGAGGACAGGGGCCCTTGCAGGACCAGAACTTTGAGGTCTGAGAGCCTTGGGCCTGAGCTGAGATCTAACCCGGACCACTGGACCTAGCCTTCTGTGACAAAGGGGAATATGAAAGAGAGTCACGTGGAAATGAGGTTCCCCGAGATATGGAAGTGTTCCAGAACCTTCGTTGCGTGGTAGTTGATCTGGAGCCAAGCTCACTGTGGTGTGTGTGGCTCTGAGCATTAAGGCAACGCTGGAGGGTAACCCTGACCAGCAGAGCTTGGAGTGCTTCTTGTCTCTTCCTGTTCTACCTCAGTTGTTTTATCCCTTCCAGGGAGAAGAAAGGACCCTCGGGAGAGTAGCAGACAGAATGCCGTGGTCTGAAGGAGGATGAAGGGACCGGCACTCAGTCTAACATCATATGACAATAGGAACGTCCTATGCAATAAAGGGCATTTCCCAAACCTTTCCTGGATGTTTTAGTTAATGACATTTTTCTATCTATGCATCTATCTATCAGTCATCTACATCTGTATCTTTTAAGGTTTGTGAACAAGCTTTCACATAAGCACTAGAGACGTCCGCCAGCATTTTCCAGAAGGAGGCCTGGAAATTGCTGGGGACTCCTCACAAATAGGGAACGGCCACAACCCCTGCCACACAGACTATGCGCGTGGCCCTCCTGACGTACTCCCACTCTCTCTCTGAATTTCCCAAGGTCTGAGATGAGGGTGCTGGCTGGAGGCAATGATCGCGGGCAGGCTGAATCTTCTCCAGATTCTGATTCTCTTCCTGGGCCTATCGTCCTCAAGCACAGTCTCCATGTCCCTGGTCACACTGATCTCTCTCCTTCAGTCCTTCCCTCCCTCCCTCTCCTGCCTCCCAGTGCAAAGAATACTTTTTTACATTTGAGACGACATTTATTTTTTGTGCACAGAATTCTCACCTGTTCTACTGTGGCCTCTGTTTTGAACATTCCAAAGCTGAGAATTTTCTTTTTTTCTCCCTCATTTCTGCTGAGTCTTTACCTTCCTAATGCAGTGAACTCAGAGTGCCTAGCTGACTGGAGGGGGAAAAAAATCCAGGCAGCAAAGAGAAATAATAAAAAAAGTATCAGTTAATTTTTCATAGTGTTATCCAACTATATATTTTTAAAATTTTGGATTAATATTAGGAATATACTCTTTATAAAAAACTGAATTATCAGGCTTCCCTGGTGGAGCAGTCGTTAAGAATATGCCTGCGAATGCAGGGGACATGGGTTCGAGCCCTGGTCTGGGAAGATCCCACGTGCCACGGAGTAACTAAGCCCGCGCGCCACAACTACTGAGCCTGCGCTCTAGAGCCCGTGTGCCACATCAACCGAGCCCACGTGCCACAACTACGGAAGCCTGCGTGCCTAGAGCCCGTGCTCCGCAACAAGAGAAGCCACTGCAATGAGAAGCCCGTGCACCACAGCCAAGAGGAGCCCCCGCTCACTGCAACTAGAGAACGCCCGCTAGCAGCAACAAAGACCCAATGCAGCCCCAAATAAATTAATTAATTTTTAAAAATTGAATTATTTTCAAGGGGACAATGTATAAAAGTACAATAAAAACCGCCCTTCATAACCCCCCAACCCCACTCTCAAGATGGAATCGATATGCTGTGATACAATTTATAGTCGTAGTACTACTCCTCCTCCCACCGCAGCCAAAATCCTCTGAGCCCGGTGCAGCAGCTTCCTTTCACAATGCTAGGACCCGCCACAAGACACATGATAATCCCTTTGGACATTTCAAGGAGCAGCACCAAGGGAACAGTACCTGGGAAATGTCACTGACAGCTCAGAATATCCATGGCATTTCTAGGGCCTCGGCACTGCTCTCGCTCTGGGAATGAAGGTCCAAAAAGCACATTGGAGAATGTTCGTAATTGTAAACAAGCTCCACCTTTGAAACACAATCTAGATAGAACCAAATATACAAGCCTGCACAATGGATGAAGCCAACGTCTTCTCCATGATTGCCCTTCTGACAACTTTGTTGTCTCCTCAACCATAAAAGGTGAACTTCAAACTCACGACCTTGCCTTGTCACCAGAAACATCCAAGCTTGGATCACTCTTTCTAAGACCAGATATTTGCTCTGTGAACTATTAGAGACTTGTCACATACACAGAAGTAGAACAGGATTATTTCTATCTACCTGGGGACCTGGAGACTTTCACATTGCTCCTGTTAAAACTCTCAGAACACCAAAACTTTACCTACAAAGGGTTCAAGCTATGACACTCCCAATTTTCACAAACCTCCTCATCTCTTGTGAGTCACATGCAGCCAATTCCAGGAATTGAAAACATGGTTGTGAGGATGAAACTGACTTTGGGGCTCCCCTTGGATATGGTCTTCCAGACTTACCAAAAGGCCATTAAGAGGACGGTTTACCCCACCTCAGGGAAACCCGAGGCAGTACTTGCAGTCAAGGGCTGGCCATGGCTTCTGAGCTACATCCAGAAAGAATTTCATACTGTACCTGGATCTGCTGAAGCCATTTCTGACTGTCCGAGAGCCAGCATGTACCGCTCCTCAACTGCCTCCATTGTGGATCATCAGTAGGGCTTTCAGATTTACTAAATAAAAATACAGGATACCCAGTTAAACTTGAACTTCACATGAATAGTAAGTCATCACTTTTAGTATAAGTAGATCCTATGTACTATTTGGGGCATACTTATCTTCAAAATATACTCGTTGTTTTTCTGACATTCATATTTAACGGAACAGCCTATATTTTATCTGTCAACCCTACTCATCAGAAATGATGGAGTCTTATAGAGATGCAAGAGATGCCTCAGAGCATCCTCAGCTTTTACTTCTATGTCCTGGACAGTGAGCACGAGCTTCCCACTCACATTAATTGGCTATAATGGAGTATATTCTCCATTTTAGAGCCTTTTGTACTTGTCATTGTTATCATCTTCCTTATTTTAAAGAGAGGTTTATTTTTTTCCAAACTTAATAGCTCATCCAAAAGTATTTGGAAGTTCATTCGACAAGGGAAAAACAACATGATTCTGAAAAGTGAAGGAAACTGCCTGGTGTTTAGTAAAGAAGTATTAGGGAGATTGAAAAAGCCAAACTTAATAAGCAAATCTCTCCAAGGGTATTTTCAGAGCTTGATACCCTCCCACACCCTGAAAATATTATTACATCAAGAAGGTAGAACCTGCTAACCAAATGTAAGGCTCCCATATGATTCTATCAAACTGAGGATGCTTCTTTACTAAGCAGTCAGCACACTTGCTGCCCCAGGGACCTTGGCAGTTGCAATACAGAGCTCTTCCCTTTGGGATGGAAACAGCAAGTTTTCCTGTGGTCTACACGCTGGCCCCAAAAATACTACGCTCCCAATATTTGTCAACTTTAAGTATTTTTCTACATATCTCCATTTTTCTGTTACTATTTGGACTACATCCTAGCCTTGACATTACATAAATTGCATTCAAGAAGCTATTTTTAAAAGTTGGTAGGAAATCTTAAATCTATAGCTTACAGTCCCTGGCTTACTTTCATCCAGGTGCATAAGGGTTTTCAAAAGTAGTCAGGTTTGTTACCCCGTATCACAGCCCCACGCTTTTGTCAGAGATACAAAAATGGAACATGGTATTTAAGGTTTTAGTTGCCAAATCATCAAGCCTCCCAGACAGAGGCAATAGAGCAAAATGATTACAGAGGCATGGATTTTGATTTGCTCCAGTGTCTTGGGCAAGTCACTTGGCCTCTGTATTTATTTGTACTTATCTGCCCTTTTCTGTCCCTTGGGAGTTATAATTGTACCTAGTCCATGGGTATGTTGTACAAATGATCTGTAAAGTAGTTAGAAGAAACCGACACAGAGTAAGCACTCCACAGACATTGGCTATTAGCTACTGGAAATATTTCTCCATGAAACAGATGACTTTATCAGTGGATGACTCGGTGGGAGACAGTGAATCACAGAATCACAGCATGTTGAAAGTGACCAAGTTCACACTCTTATGTGAAAAAAAGAAAAGTGTGCATGCGTAGAAAATGTCTGAAAGTTTACATAACGAATAGTTCATCATGTTAACTTTGAGGATTAGAATAAATCAGGAAAGGAGGAAAGAAAAACTTGAGTGTCATTCAATTTCTACATCATTTGTGTTTCTATACTGAGACTCTGAATACACTGGAAGTGCAATTTTTTTTTAACGTGGCGGGATAAAGGTTTTCAAGTTCTCCTGATACATCCGTATTATTATTTCAGAATTGCTGGCATTTCTTGCCATCTTCGGATCTACACCCATTTGAGTCAGTGGGCCATTCTGGACGGAGGAGATAATAGAGCAGAAGTGAAGTGAGAGGAAAGGAGAGACAAGATTTTCTCTTTTCTCTTCAAAGAGGAAAGGTCTTTGGAATGGGAACAACTCACAACCAAACTTTGGGGAAAGGATGTGATGGAAAACGAGACAAACATCCTACCCCTGTGATGAGAAGGATTCCCTGGGCTCGATGGAGCGAGGTCACAGGTGGCTGGACAAGGAAACCAACTAGGGAGAAACACACACAAGTGCAGGGCAAACACCCCGAGGCCACTCAGCCTGACTCCATGCAAACATGTGTCCAGCAGCCAGCCCTTCACCTGTGGCTCCCCAGCAAGACAGGTACCTCGGGGGTGCCAACTCATTCTGAGTCCATTATGCCTGGTCATTCATAAACCGCTGTCTAACTTGTGAGGAATAACCTCTCAATGTTTATGAGGAAATTGGGGAAGGAGATTGGAAGGTTACTTAAATGGAAAAAAAAAAAAGAGTTCAGGAAGGCAGGATGGTAGAGAGAAAAGAAAAGGACCTTAAAAGATGGAAAGGATTTGCCAAAGAAGAGAAAGAAAAAGAAATGATTCCGAATGGGTTAACCTGCACCTAGGAAGCTAAGGAAGATTATTGATGTGTGAAGACTATGGAATAAAATGAATAAAATTTATCAGAAGTTGCTGAGACTATGGTAAGAAGCATGATTATCAAATTATGAATTGGCTGAAATGGCATTCTAGGGGGACACTAGGAAGGGGAAACAAATGTTCATGAGATGACAGTGGCAGGTGGAAAGTTGTTTCAGGGGAAGATCAGTCTTGCAGAGTGTGTATCAGAGGAGGGCAAGTGTGAGCAAGCAAGGAAATACTAAGTGTATACGGTTCCTTCACTGAGTGCACCCAGCGCCGTGGTCAGCCTTGAGAACAAGCAGGACTTCAGGTACTGGAGCTACATTTCAGTCATCAAGACTTGAGAAGACACCCTTAACTCAGGTCTTCTCTTCAAACTCCATCTTTCCTTCTTGACCTTCATTTGGCCTCTTCCCTCACCCTCAAGCTGTGGACTAAGGCCACAAGAGCAAGATGGGTCACTAGTGTCCTCCATCCCCTAGCGACTGTGCTTCACATCAGTGGAGTACCGAAGGCAATAACCAAGTAACAGACACAAGAGTGTATGAAGACGAAGAGATTCTGATAAGGCTTTCTGTGACAGTGTGGGCCGAGTCAGCTGTATATGCCTGCTATCACCTGAAGGATGAGCAGCCTTAGGGGAGAAGTGCTCAGAAGGCAGAGCCTGGCTCTCTAGAGGCTCTGCGTCCTCACAGCCCACTCCAAGACCTCAGTTGCAGCTTCGGCCCCCAATCTCTCTCCCTCTGCCTACTCACAGTTTTTGAAGTCTTCTTTCCTCCACATTTCTCTTGAGAGGTGGGGGAGGAAGATGAGGTTCAGGCCAGCTCAGACTCCCCTGGGATCCCAGCAGGATGCCTATCATGAACCTCCCACCTTCTAGGAAGCTCCTAAGATCTCCACACTTGGGGGAGGTTTCATTTCATCTGTGCTTCAAATTGCTGGCTGGAGATGGCCTGTTGGAAGGTGGCTAAAAGCAAGTAGGAATCTTCGGGCAGCCTGGCCCTTCTCGACTGTCAGACATCTTCAGGGATATTCTAGGAAACGTTGTTTGTTCTAGAGAAGGGAGGGAAACAATCCAATTGTCCAATAATGCTTGAATGGAAAATAAATGATGCTATACGCATGTGATGAAATAATATCAAACGGTCAAAAATCAAAGACCTAGATCTATATGGACTGATGTGGATAAATCTTGAAAAGATTATATTGATTGAAAGAAAATAAGATGAAGAATCTTAGATTATGATAACAGGTATGTAAGTATTTAAATATTTAAATCAATTCAACATATTGCTTCTATATATAGAGATGCAAGAAAATAAACTTTATCCAAAGAACACATTATTTACATTTAATATGTTCATTTATCTAGGAAACCCAAAAGAACCCACAGATAAACTAGCAGGAACTAATAAGACGGTTCAACAAGGCACACACATACAAGATCAATACATTTAAAAAATCAATCATGCTCCTCTACACTGGCGATAATAAATTAGAAACTGTAAAAGAAAATAAGAAAAAAAGAAGATCTAAAAAGAGTCACAAGAGCCATATAAATTATTTAGAGCTAAGCATACGTAAAAGTAACTATAACTAACAAACTGAGTACGACCACTTAAACTCCGCCCAACCCAAGGATTAAAAAACGCCTGTTCTTACTTTATGAGAACAGGCCCTCTTCTTAAGTAGCAGATCAGTAAGTGAGAGTGAATCAAAGAAACACAGCATTTGAAAAGTCAGCTAGGCCAAGCCTCTCGATCGCACAGACAGAAGCTGAAGCCCAGACAGGTTGAGTTACTTGGTAAAGGGCCCAAGGTCCTGACTCAAGGACTAGCATTTTTCACTAATTCGTAAGATACAGTCAAATTCAGTACCTTGGAAAGAGATGGGGAAAAAATGAAGAAATCAATTATATAGTTACTCATCTTTAAGTACAGAAATAGCCGTGACAAAATTACAGGTATTGAGGGAAAATTGAAGCGCAGAGTTTAAAATGTCAATAATCCACAGGGAAACTGGAGACCATTTAAAATATTCATATTAAATCTCTATATAAGACATTAAAAGATCTCCAATCAAAATGTTCATTTTATAATAGATATGGTATGATACAATTTATAATAGATGTGGTATGAACCTTTCCCTTTCATGGGAAAGGTTCGGCTGGGAAACAGGAATTGTTCTTGAAAACGGGGCCTGTGCTATTGCAGAGACTGTGCTGAACCTAGGTCAACAGAATGCTCCGATGTCATCATTGAGGTCACAGAATCCTGCTGTGCGCCTGGCAACCTTGGAAACTTAACAGCCCTGGTGAGCACTAGGCAGCACTGCTGGTTCAATAAGTGGTACCAGTTTTTCAGCCATTTAGGCGACTTGACTATTTTTATTTGTATTGAATCATTTCAACGGATTGCCCAAGAGCCAACAAGGGCCAACCTGTAGGGAAGAGGAGGAGTTGGACATCTCTCGAGGCATCTTCTAAGGGAGACTTCTAGTTGGTATGATGAAACGGCGACAAAAGAGGAAACATCTGGAAAATGAAGAGTCCCAGGAAACTGCCGAGAACGGAGGAGGTATGTGGGGGGCAACTTGGCTGGGGCACATGGGTTTCTGCCAAACTGAACCTTCTCTAGGAAGCGGGGGACTGAGAACGTGTCACCTGTGAAGCAGGGAGCGAGAGACCTTGTCTCACTGATGCTGCCGTATCCATCCGGAGCGTCCCTGTGGTGTGAGACGGCACAGAACGGCCAGATGCCCCCTGGGAGATGGGAGGTCAGCTCCGCTGCTCTGAGGACTCTCTCCTGGGGCTGCCGGGCCTGGAGCTTTGTCGGACTCACAGCAGGCTGCATCCTGCTTGCACAGACCTAGAGGTGCAGCTTTTCTCAGTCCCCGATTTCTCTCTTATTCTCTTGGATCTTTCGCTGGGGTCATGAGGTGGGGGATGTGAAGGATGCAAGGATGCTGAGACCCATGAGTTGCTCGGCCTCTTTTACCAAAGTGGAAAGAGAAGCCCCATGAGTTGAAGACCCTGTTGAAAAATATCTTGACAAGTGGAATGCAGTTCGAAAGACGATTGTTTGCCTAGGGATGGTGTCATATTGAAAGCAAGGAGGTTTTATTCCTTCAACAGGAACAATTTCCCAAAGGAGACCAAGGGAAGGGAAGGGCTTTCCAGAGACTGAGACCGCGTGGTCAAGGGTGAGAAATGTCCTCAGGGTCCTGCGGGGAGCTCTGAGAGCCACGGGCCACGTGGTGCCTGCGTGCATTAAATGTAGGCGAGTAGCTTGCCCTGGGAGGGGGTGGTCACCCCAGAGATCCAGCTAGAGGTCTCTGCCCCAGATTAGAGCCCAGTAGCTCCTACCAGGCCCAGGGCCCTGGAGACTGTAGGATGGGCCCTGGGAGCGGAGGTCTAGACAGCAGGCAGATTTTCAGGCAGTGGCTGGGACAGGCTGGGGAAGGCAATGACTGCCCCTGACCATTCAGAATATTTTTCTCTATGTTCCTGTGTGTGGGGGGGGGGGTGGGGGGCGGGGGGCGGAGGGGGTAGTGCAGAGAAGAGCAGGATGAATGGGGGTAGAGTGCTTATCAGATATAAACTCTGCGTGGTACAGTTCTTGTCACCCTGCCTGGACCTGGCTGACACTCGGTGTATGTAAGAGTGTATACAGAACTCTTGTTAGGGGTGTTTTATGAGACAGTAACTCATACACCCATGTACACTCTGATACAGCAAAAATATCATACACCCCACATATAACTTCCGTATTAAACCACACACAGCACATGGAGGTATATACACGCATCCCTCCTGTACTACATTCTCATACAACCCACCTGTATCACAATCCTCTCCTCCAACACCAAACGCTGGAGATGAGATATGTATATAGACACACACACTATATATATAGGACACACACACACACACACTATATATATATATCTCCTCAACTCTCGCACAAACACACCTAACTTCAGCCATCTCTAAATACCTCTAAAAGAACCAGTCACGTGTCATACACACCACACTTGTAACACATTCTTGAGTAATGCCAGACCCGCTTTGTACAAACCACAGTAAACCACAGTCTCACTAACCCATGTCAGGGTTGCCAGAGAAAATATGGGCTATCCAGTTCAATTTGAATTCCAGATAAACAACAAGTAATTTTTCAGTATCAGTATGTCCCAAATATTGTATGGGCCATACTTACACTAAAACTAAGTAAGAACAAATACTGCATGGGAATACTTACACTAAAAAATTATTCTGGGTTTATCTGAAACTGAAATTGAACTGGGTGCCCTGTATTTTTCTTCGCTTAGTCTGGCAACCCTTATATACTTACCACCAGCTCAGGTATTATATATTTATTGTAGTTTTGTTTAGTGTGTGTCTTCCCCTACTAGAATGTGCAGCGTTACCAGAGACTACAACAATGGAAGAGTGCCGGATACACAGGAGTAGCTGCTTACTGAATCTTGGTGAATGAATGAATGAACACACACCATAAATACAAGCCACACCATGTAATGAGGAAAAGTTACATGTCCCAGAATTCCTGACTTGTGAACAGAAACCATGCACACAAAGGCCACAGACACAGATAAGACACATCTCCACCGTGCTCCCCATGCCAACCCCACACTTACCACAGACTTAACTGATACACATCACTCACTCTTCCCACATACTCACGGTCACCACCGAGGCCTACATTAACAACAAGACAGTGACAGAGTAAGTACTGATTTGAATTAAATACTGGAGTATCCACTGGGAACCACACTCTCAACTGTGTGTATTCACTGCACCTGACACGTGCCAGACACTCGGTAAGTATTTGTGGACAGAGGACTGATGAACCCACCCTGAGCCTTTCATTCCTCCCTCAGGAATCTCGAAGTCACAAGAGGATCCCCCTCACCTTGGATCCACTGTGGTGGCCAAAGGCTGCAGCCCAGGGGCAGGGGAGGTCTCCTCTGCCTCTACATACTTCTCCTGTGCTTCTTCTCCGCGCAAGCTCATCTACGCTGGTAAGGGCGCGGGGTTCCTCAGGTGAGGGGGTGCTTGGCTGTGAGGCAGGAGGCACACAGATCCCAGGGAGGCTGAGAGGAACCCCAGGGTCATCAGAGGTGATGAGGGCTCTGTGGAGGAGCCTGGGCAGGATGGCTGAGCTGTTACGAGGGCGTGGATCCCAGCTGAGTCTGGGGCGGGGGTGTGTGAATCCTGGTACTACCATGGTGGCGAAGTCAAGGAGCAGGGGCCGGAAAGGTCTGGGCTTGAGGTGGAGGGAAGAGGGACCAGATTAAGCATCTTCAGAGGAAAATGTAGGCTTTGTCTTTGCCTTTGCTTCCCGAGAAGGACAGAGTTCTACATCATAGATCTCCAGCCTGAGAGCAGGACCATCCAGCTCAGGTCCACACAGCTCACACATACATCCGCCCTCCAGGCACAACCCTTCTCAGTGCACACAGAAACCCCAAGCACCACAGCCCCATTCCACAAGGAATGCACCACCGATATTCCCAAAATCACACTCCTCGTCGTACACGCATCCACCAGCGTCGCTCACATACCACAGCCCTCACCACCATACTCCACACCCCTGTATACAGACACCGCTCCAGTATCCCCCCACACGCACAAGAAAAGCCCACAGATGACACCAGATACACCACTCCATCCTACGGCCAACAGACACCAAGCTCACGACATAGCTACGTCATGCAAATGTCCCTCTCTCGTCTACCACACCTGCTCCCTCAGCTTCTGGCACGGCCCATGCATGTTATTATGTTTTTAATTTCCTTTTTCAGGAATCCGGAGATCACATCGAGACACTGCCCAGCCTAAAGCACCCCTAGCCCAGGTTCAGGAAAAAGGGGAGACTGCTCCCGCATCACACTGTGTCTCCTCCTCACCCTCTTCACCCTGTAAGCACTATCTGCACCCAGACAAAGAGGAAAGGGGCATGAAAATATACTACATGCAGGTACAAGTGAACAAGGGTGTCGCTGTCTCCTGGAAGACAAAGAAACCCTTGGAGTTGCCTGAAAAGCAGCTGACGATAGAAGAAGTGACCCTTCCTGAGGATGCGTGCACAGTAGGCACTTGCCCCTCTGATGTGTTCACCGAAAGCCTCCTGTCTGACAGTGAGCCCACTGGGGAGGAGAAAGAGTATGAGGAAAGGGCAGAGCCAGGCAGCCCATCAGGGTCACCTGCAGTCCAGGAGACACCCAGGGCCAAGACACCGGCCTGGATGGTGACCATGGAGACCGGCTTCAGGTGCATGGCCTGCTGCCGGGTCTTCCACACCTCGGAGATCCTCCAGCAGCACGTGAAGGGCGGCGTCCTGGAGGGCTTCGGCTGCCGTGTCTTTCATCTCAACATCGCCCAGTGGATGGCCAATGTGGAATTCGAGAGCACCCCTGAGGAGGAGGGCAGTGTGGAACCCGAGACCAACTCTGAGGACGAGGAGGACGAGGAGGACGAGGAAGAGAAGCTAGAAGGCCCCAGCCCGAAGAGACCCCGCAGGCAGGGTCTTTTCTCTCTTTTGAGTTCCACACAGCAACTGAGATTCATGGGACAGAAGATCCTGGAGACGGTGTGGCCTTGGAAGAGGTAAGGCTTGAGGCTGGCAGTCTTCTGAGCCTATGTCACGAAAGGCCCAGAGGAGTCTAAGGGAAGGGGCCGCACACATGTGCTGGTTTACCTAATGGCTCTGCAGTTGCATCAACTTGGGACACACACAGCACTTGCAAAGGAATTGAGCTCTGTTGACTTCAACAAGAATGTGGAGCCTTTTCCTAGGAGTTTTCTCAGGGTCTGCACGATGGACCTCAACTCTTAGAGGACGTACCACCAGCAGCTCCTTGTCGGCAGAGAGAGCCAGGAGTGGTCTGAAGAGAGGACAGGGGCCCTTGCAGGACCAGAACTTTGAGGTCTGAGAGCCTTGGGCCTGAGCTGAGATCTAACCCGGACCACTGGACCTAGCCTTCTGTGACAAAGGGGAATATGAAAGAGAGTCACGTGGAAATGAGGTTCCCCGAGATATGGAAGTGTTCCAGAACCTTCGTTGCGTGGTAGTTGATCTGGAGCCAAGCTCACTGTGGTGTGTGTGGCTCTGAGCATTAAGGCAACGCTGGAGGGTAACCCTGACCAGCAGAGCTTGGAGTGCTTCTTGTCTCTTCCTGTTCTACCTCAGTTGTTTTATCCCTTCCAGGGAGAAGAAAGGACCCTCGGGAGAGTAGCAGACAGAATGCCGTGGTCTGAAGGAGGATGAAGGGACCGGCACTCAGTCTAACATCATATGACAATAGGAACGTCCTATGCAATAAAGGGCATTTCCCAAACCTTTCCTGGATGTTTTAGTTAATGACATTTTTCTATCTATGCATCTATCTATCAGTCATCTACATCTGTATCTTTTAAGGTTTGTGAACAAGCTTTCACATAAGCACTAGAGACGTCCGCCAGCATTTTCCAGAAGGAGGCCTGGAAATTGCTGGGGACTCCTCACAAATAGGGAACGGCCACAACCCCTGCCACACAGACTATGCGCGTGGCCCTCCTGACGTACTCCCACTCTCTCTCTGAATTTCCCAAGGTCTGAGATGAGGGTGCTGGCTGGAGGCAATGATCGCGGGCAGGCTGAATCTTCTCCAGATTCTGATTCTCTTCCTGGGCCTATCGTCCTCAAGCACAGTCTCCATGTCCCTGGTCACACTGATCTCTCTCCTTCAGTCCTTCCCTCCCTCCCTCTCCTGCCTCCCAGTGCAAAGAATACTTTTTTACATTTGAGACGACATTTATTTTTTGTGCACAGAATTCTCACCTGTTCTACTGTGGCCTCTGTTTTGAACATTCCAAAGCTGAGAATTTTCTTTTTTTCTCCCTCATTTCTGCTGAGTCTTTACCTTCCTAATGCAGTGAACTCAGAGTGCCTAGCTGACTGGAGGGGGAAAAAAATCCAGGCAGCAAAGAGAAATAATAAAAAAAGTATCAGTTAATTTTTCATAGTGTTATCCAACTATATATTTTTAAAATTTTGGATTAATATTAGGAATATACTCTTTATAAAAAACTGAATTATCAGGCTTCCCTGGTGGAGCAGTCGTTAAGAATATGCCTGCGAATGCAGGGGACATGGGTTCGAGCCCTGGTCTGGGAAGATCCCACGTGCCACGGAGTAACTAAGCCCGCGCGCCACAACTACTGAGCCTGCGCTCTAGAGCCCGTGTGCCACATCAACCGAGCCCACGTGCCACAACTACGGAAGCCTGCGTGCCTAGAGCCCGTGCTCCGCAACAAGAGAAGCCACTGCAATGAGAAGCCCGTGCACCACAGCCAAGAGGAGCCCCCGCTCACTGCAACTAGAGAACGCCCGCTAGCAGCAACAAAGACCCAATGCAGCCCCAAATAAATTAATTAATTTTTAAAAATTGAATTATTTTCAAGGGGACAATGTATAAAAGTACAATAAAAACCGCCCTTCATAACCCCCCAACCCCACTCTCAAGATGGAATCGATATGCTGTGATACAATTTATAGTCGTAGTACTACTCCTCCTCCCACCGCAGCCAAAATCCTCTGAGCCCGGTGCAGCAGCTTCCTTTCACAATGCTAGGACCCGCCACAAGACACATGATAATCCCTTTGGACATTTCAAGGAGCAGCACCAAGGGAACAGTACCTGGGAAATGTCACTGACAGCTCAGAATATCCATGGCATTTCTAGGGCCTCGGCACTGCTCTCGCTCTGGGAATGAAGGTCCAAAAAGCACATTGGAGAATGTTCGTAATTGTAAACAAGCTCCACCTTTGAAACACAATCTAGATAGAACCAAATATACAAGCCTGCACAATGGATGAAGCCAACGTCTTCTCCATGATTGCCCTTCTGACAACTTTGTTGTCTCCTCAACCATAAAAGGTGAACTTCAAACTCACGACCTTGCCTTGTCACCAGAAACATCCAAGCTTGGATCACTCTTTCTAAGACCAGATATTTGCTCTGTGAACTATTAGAGACTTGTCACATACACAGAAGTAGAACAGGATTATTTCTATCTACCTGGGGACCTGGAGACTTTCACATTGCTCCTGTTAAAACTCTCAGAACACCAAAACTTTACCTACAAAGGGTTCAAGCTATGACACTCCCAATTTTCACAAACCTCCTCATCTCTTGTGAGTCACATGCAGCCAATTCCAGGAATTGAAAACATGGTTGTGAGGATGAAACTGACTTTGGGGCTCCCCTTGGATATGGTCTTCCAGACTTACCAAAAGGCCATTAAGAGGACGGTTTACCCCACCTCAGGGAAACCCGAGGCAGTACTTGCAGTCAAGGGCTGGCCATGGCTTCTGAGCTACATCCAGAAAGAATTTCATACTGTACCTGGATCTGCTGAAGCCATTTCTGACTGTCCGAGAGCCAGCATGTACCGCTCCTCAACTGCCTCCATTGTGGATCATCAGTAGGGCTTTCAGATTTACTAAATAAAAATACAGGATACCCAGTTAAACTTGAACTTCACATGAATAGTAAGTCATCACTTTTAGTATAAGTAGATCCTATGTACTATTTGGGGCATACTTATCTTCAAAATATACTCGTTGTTTTTCTGACATTCATATTTAACGGAACAGCCTATATTTTATCTGTCAACCCTACTCATCAGAAATGATGGAGTCTTATAGAGATGCAAGAGATGCCTCAGAGCATCCTCAGCTTTTACTTCTATGTCCTGGACAGTGAGCACGAGCTTCCCACTCACATTAATTGGCTATAATGGAGTATATTCTCCATTTTAGAGCCTTTTGTACTTGTCATTGTTATCATCTTCCTTATTTTAAAGAGAGGTTTATTTTTTTCCAAACTTAATAGCTCATCCAAAAGTATTTGGAAGTTCATTCGACAAGGGAAAAACAACATGATTCTGAAAAGTGAAGGAAACTGCCTGGTGTTTAGTAAAGAAGTATTAGGGAGATTGAAAAAGCCAAACTTAATAAGCAAATCTCTCCAAGGGTATTTTCAGAGCTTGATACCCTCCCACACCCTGAAAATATTATTACATCAAGAAGGTAGAACCTGCTAACCAAATGTAAGGCTCCCATATGATTCTATCAAACTGAGGATGCTTCTTTACTAAGCAGTCAGCACACTTGCTGCCCCAGGGACCTTGGCAGTTGCAATACAGAGCTCTTCCCTTTGGGATGGAAACAGCAAGTTTTCCTGTGGTCTACACGCTGGCCCCAAAAATACTACGCTCCCAATACTTGTCAACTTTAAGTATTTTTCTACATATCTCCATTTTTCTGTTACTATTTGGACTACATCCTAGCCTTGACATTACATAAATTGCATTCAAGAAGCTATTTTTAAAAGTTGGTAGGAAATCTTAAATCTATAGCTTACAGTCCCTGGCTTACTTTCATCCAGGTGCATAAGGGTTTTCAAAAGTAGTCAGGTTTGTTACCCCGTATCACAGCCCCACGCTTTTGTCAGAGATACAAAAATGGAACATGGTATTTAAGGTTTTAGTTGCCAAATCATCAAGCCTCCCAGACAGAGGCAATAGAGCAAAATGATTACAGAGGCATGGATTTTGATTTGCTCCAGTGTCTTGGGCAAGTCACTTGGCCTCTGTATTTATTTGTACTTATCTGCCCTTTTCTGTCCCTTGGGAGTTATAATTGTACCTAGTCCATGGGTATGTTGTACAAATGATCTGTAAAGTAGTTAGAAGAAACCGACACAGAGTAAGCACTCCACAGACATTGGCTATTAGCTACTGGAAATATTTCTCCATGAAACAGATGACTTTATCAGTGGATGACTCGGTGGGAGACAGTGAATCACAGAATCACAGCATGTTGAAAGTGACCTAGTTCACACTCTTATGTGAAAAAAAGAAAAGTGTGCATGCGTAGAAAATGTCTGAAAGTTTACATAACGAATAGTTCATCATGTTAACTTTGAGGATTAGAATAAATCAGGAAAGGAGGAAAGAAAAACTTGAGTGTCATTCAATTTCTACATCATTTGTGTTTCTATACTGAGACTCTGAATACACTGGAAGTGCAATTTTTTTTTAACGTGGCGGGATAAAGGTTTTCAAGTTCTCCTGATACATCCGTATTATTATTTCAGAATTGCTGGCATTTCTTGCCATCTTCGGATCTACACCCATTTGAGTCAGTGGGCCATTCTGGACGGAGGAGATAATAGAGCAGAAGTGAAGTGAGAGGAAAGGAGAGACAAGATTTTCTCTTTTCTCTTCAAAGAGGAAAGGTCTTTGGAATGGGAACAACTCACAACCAAACTTTGGGGAAAGGATGTGATGGAAAACGAGACAAACATCCTACCCCTGTGATGAGAAGGATTCCCTGGGCTCGATGGAGCGAGGTCACAGGTGGCTGGACAAGGAAACCAACTAGGGAGAAACACACACAAGTGCAGGGTAAACACCCCGAGGCCACTCAGCCTGACTCCATGCAAACATGTGTCCAGCAGCCAGCCCTTCACCTGTGGCTCCCCAGCAAGACAGGTACCTCGGGGGTGCCAACTCATTCTGAGTCCATTATGCCTGGTCATTCATAAACCGCTGTCTAACTTGTGAGGAATAACCTCTCAATGTTTATGAGGAAATTGGGGAAGGAGATTGGAAGGTTACTTAAATGGAAAAAAAAAAAAAGAGTTCAGGAAGGCAGGATGGTAGAGAGAAAAGAAAAGGACCTTAAAAGATGGAAAGGATTTGCCAAAGAAGAGAAAGAAAAAGAAATGATTCCGAATGGGTTAACCTGCACCTAGGAAGCTAAGGAAGATTATTGATGTGTGAAGACTATGGAATAAAATGAATAAAATTTATCAGAAGTTGCTGAGACTATGGTAAGAAGCATGATTATCAAATTATGAATTGGCTGAAATGGCATTCTAGGGGGACACTAGGAAGGGGAAACAAATGTTCATGAGATGACAGTGGCAGGTGGAAAGTTGTTTCAGGGGAAGATCAGTCTTGCAGAGTGTGTATCAGAGGAGGGCAAGTGTGAGCAAGCAAGGAAATACTAAGTGTATACGGTTCCTTCACTGAGTGCACCCAGCCCCGTGGTCAGCCTTGAGAACAAGCAGGACTTCAGGTACTGGAGCTACATTTCAGTCATCAAGACTTGAGAAGACACCCTTAACTCAGGTCTTCTCTTCAAACTCCATCTTTCCTTCTTGACCTTCATTTGGCCTCTTCCCTCACCCTCAAGCTGTGGACTAAGGCCACAAGAGCAAGATGGGTCACTAGTGTCCTCCATCCCCTAGCGACTGTGCTTCACATCAGTGGAGTACCGAAGGCAATAACCAAGTAACAGACACAAGAGTGTATGAAGACGAAGAGATTCTGATAAGGCTTTCTGTGACAGTGTGGGCCGAGTCAGCTGTATATGCCTGCTATCACCTGAAGGATGAGCAGCCTTAGGGGAGAAGTGCTCAGAAGGCAGAGCCTGGCTCTCTAGAGGCTCTGCGTCCTCACAGCCCACTCCAAGACCTCAGTTGCAGCTTCGGCCCCCAATCTCTCTCCCTCTGCCTACTCACAGTTTTTGAAGTCTTCTTTCCTCCACATTTCTCTTGAGAGGTGGGGGAGGAAGATGAGGTTCAGGCCAGCTCAGACTCCCCTGGGATCCCAGCAGGATGCCTATCATGAACCTCCCACCTTCTAGGAAGCTCCTAAGATCTCCACACTTGGGGGAGGTTTCATTTCATCTGTGCTTCAAATTGCTGGCTGGAGATGGCCTGTTGGAAGGTGGCTAAAAGCAAGTAGGAATCTTCGGGCAGCCTGGCCCTTCTCGACTGTCAGACATCTTCAGGGATATTCTAGGAAACGTTGTTTGTTCTAGAGAAGGGAGGGAAACAATCCAATTGTCCAATAATGCTTGAATGGAAAATAAATGATGCTATACGCATGTGATGAAATAATATCAAACGGTCAAAAATCAAAGACCTAGATCTATATGGACTGATGTGGATAAATCTTGAAAAGATTATATTGATTGAAAGAAAATAAGATGAAGAATCTTAGATTATGATAACAGGTATGTAAGTATTTAAATATTTAAATCAATTCAACATATTGCTTCTATATATAGAGATGCAAGAAAATAAACTTTATCCAAAGAACACATTATTTACATTTAATATGTTCATTTATCTAGGAAACCCAAAAGAACCCACAGATAAACTAGCAGGAACTAATAAGACGGTTCAACAAGGCACACACATACAAGATCAATACATTTAAAAAATCAATCAGGCTCCTCTACACTGGCGATAATAAATTAGAAACTGTAAAAGAAAATAAGAAAAAAAGAAGATCTAAAAAGAGTCACAAGAGCCATATAAATTATTTAGAGCTAAGCATACGTAAAAGTAACTATAACTAACAAACTGAGTACGACCACTTAAACTCCGCCCAACCCAAGGATTAAAAAACGCCTGTTCTTACTTTATGAGAACAGGCCCTCTTCTTAAGTAGCAGATCAGTAAGTGAGAGTGAATCAAAGAAACACAGCATTTGAAAAGTCAGCTAGGCCAAGCCTCTCGATCGCACAGACAGAAGCTGAAGCCCAGACAGGTTGAGTTACTTGGTAAAGGGCCCAAGGTCCTGACTCAAGGACTAGCATTTTTCACTAATTCGTAAGATACAGTCAAATTCAGTACCTTGGAAAGAGATGGGGAAAAAATGAAGAAATCAATTATATAGTTACTCATCTTTAAGTACAGAAATAGCCGTGACAAAATTACAGGTATTGAGGGAAAATTGAAGCGCAGAGTTTAAAATGTCAATAATCCACAGGGAAACTGGAGACCATTTAAAATATTCATATTAAATCTCTATATAAGACATTAAAAGATCTCCAATCAAAATGTTCATTTTATAATAGATATGGTATGATACAATTTATAATAGATGTGGTATGAACCTTTCCCTTTCATGGGAAAGGTTCGGCTGGGAAACAGGAATTGTTCTTGAAAACGGGGCCTGTGCTATTGCAGAGACTGTGCTGAACCTAGGTCAACAGAATGCTCCGATGTCATCATTGAGGTCACAGAATCCTGCTGTGCGCCTGGCAACCTTGGAAACTTAACAGCCCTGGTGAGCACTAGGCAGCACTGCTGGTTCAATAAGTGGTACCAGTTTTTCAGCCATTTAGGCGACTTGACTATTTTTATTTGTATTGAATCATTTCAACGGATTGCCCAAGAGCCAACAAGGGCCAACCTGTAGGGAAGAGGAGGAGTTGGACATCTCTCGAGGCATCTTCTAAGGGAGACTTCTAGTTGGTATGATGAAACGGCGACAAAAGAGGAAACATCTGGAAAATGAAGAGTCCCAGGAAACTGCCGAGAACGGAGGAGGTATGTGGGGGGCAACTTGGCTGGGGCACATGGGTTTCTGCCAAACTGAACCTTCTCTAGGAAGCGGGGGACTGAGAACGTGTCACCTGTGAAGCAGGGAGCGAGAGACCTTGTCTCACTGATGCTGCCGTATCCATCCGGAGCGTCCCTGTGGTGTGAGACGGCACAGAACGGCCAGATGCCCCCTGGGAGATGGGAGGTCAGCTCCGCTGCTCTGAGGACTCTCTCCTGGGGCTGCCGGGCCTGGAGCTTTGTCGGACTCACAGCAGGCTGCATCCTGCTTGCACAGACCTAGAGGTGCAGCTTTTCTCAGTCCCCGATTTCTCTCTTATTCTCTTGGATCTTTCGCTGGGGTCATGAGGTGGGGGATGTGAAGGATGCAAGGATGCTGAGACCCATGAGTTGCTCGGCCTCTTTTACTAAAGTGGAAAGAGAAGCCCCATGAGTTGAAGACCCTGTTGAAAAATATCTTGACAACTGGAATGCAGTTCGAAAGACGATTGTTTGCCTAGGGATGGTGTCATATTGAAAGCAAGGAGGTTTTATTCCTTCAACAGGAACAATTTCCCAAAGGAGACCAAGGGAAGGGAAGGGCTTTCCAGAGACTGAGACCGCGTGGTCAAGGGTGAGAAATGTCCTCAGGGTCCTGCGGGGAGCTCTGAGAGCCACGGGCCACGTGGTGCCTGCGTGCATTAAATGTAGGCGAGTAGCTTGCCCTGGGAGGGGGTGGTCACCCCAGAGATCCAGCTAGAGGTCTCTGCCCCAGATTAGAGCCCAGTAGCTCCTACCAGGCCCAGGGCCCTGGAGACTGTAGGATGGGCCCTGGGAGCGGAGGTCTAGACAGCAGGCAGATTTTCAGGCAGTGGCTGGGACAGGCTGGGGAAGGCAATGACTGCCCCTGACCATTCAGAATATTTTTCTCTATGTTCCTGTGTGTGTGTGGGGGGGGTGGGGGGCGGAGGGGGTAGTGCAGAGAAGAGCAGGATGAATGGGGGTAGAGTGCTTATCAGATATAAACTCTGCGTGGTACAGTTCTTGTCACCCTGCCTGGACCTGGCTGACACTCGGTGTATGTAAGAGTGTATACAGAACTCTTGTTAGGGGTGTTTTATGAGACAGTAACTCATACACCCATGTACACTCTGATACAGCAAAAATATCATACACCCCACATATAACTTCCGTATTAAACCACACACAGCACATGGAGGTATATACACGCATCCCTCCTGTACTACATTCTCATACAACCCACCTGTATCACAATCCTCTCCTCCAACACCAAACGCTGGAGATGAGATATGTATATAGACACACACACTATATATATAGGACACACACACACACACACTATATATATATATCTCCTCAACTCTCGCACAAACACACCTAACTTCAGCCATCTCTAAATACCTCTAAAAGAACCAGTCACGTGTCATACACACCACACTTGTAACACATTCTTGAGTAATGCCAGACCCGCTTTGTACAAACCACAGTAAACCACAGTCTCACTAACCCATGTCAGGGTTGCCAGAGAAAATATGGGCTATCCAGTTCAATTTGAATTCCAGATAAACAACAAGTAATTTTTCAGTATCAGTATGTCCCAAATATTGTATGGGCCATACTTACACTAAAACTAAGTAAGAACAAATACTGCATGGGAATACTTACACTAAAAAATTATTCTGGGTTTATCTGAAACTGAAATTGAACTGGGTGCCCTGTATTTTTCTTCGCTTAGTCTGGCAACCCTTATATACTTACCACCAGCTCAGGTATTATATATTTATTGTAGTTTTGTTTAGTGTGTGTCTTCCCCTACTAGAATGTGCAGCGTTACCAGAGACTACAACAATGGAAGAGTGCCGGATACACAGGAGTAGCTGCTTACTGAATCTTGGTGAATGAATGAATGAACACACACCATAAATACAAGCCACACCATGTAATGAGGAAAAGTTACATGTCCCAGAATTCCTGACTTGTGAACAGAAACCATGCACACAAAGGCCACAGACACAGATAAGACACATCTCCACCGTGCTCCCCATGCCAACCCCACACTTACCACAGACTTAACTGATACACATCACTCACTCTTCCCACATACTCACGGTCACCACCGAGGCCTACATTAACAACAAGACAGTGACAGAGTAAGTACTGATTTGAATTAAATACTGGAGTATCCACTGGGAACCACACTCTCAACTGTGTGTATTCACTGCACCTGACACGTGCCAGACACTCGGTAAGTATTTGTGGACAGAGGACTGATGAACCCACCCTGAGCCTTTCATTCCTCCCTCAGGAATCTCGAAGTCACAAGAGGATCCCCCTCACCTTGGATCCACTGTGGTGGCCAAAGGCTGCAGCCCAGGGGCAGGGGAGGTCTCCTCTGCCTCTACATACTTCTCCTGTGCTTCTTCTCCGCGCAAGCTCATCTACGCTGGTAAGGGCGCGGGGTTCCTCAGGTGAGGGGGTGCTTGGCTGTGAGGCAGGAGGCACACAGATCCCAGGGAGGCTGAGAGGAACCCCAGGGTCATCAGAGGTGATGAGGGCTCTGTGGAGGAGCCTGGGCAGGATGGCTGAGCTGTTACGAGGGCGTGGATCCCAGCTGAGTCTGGGGCGGGGGTGTGTGAATCCTGGTACTACCATGGTGGCGAAGTCAAGGAGCAGGGGCCGGAAAGGTCTGGGCTTGAGGTGGAGGGAAGAGGGACCAGATTAAGCATCTTCAGAGGAAAATGTAGGCTTTGTCTTTGCCTTTGCTTCCCGAGAAGGACAGAGTTCTACATCATAGATCTCCAGCCTGAGAGCAGGACCATCCAGCTCAGGTCCACACAGCTCACACATACATCCGCCCTCCAGGCACAACCCTTCTCAGTGCACACAGAAACCCCAAGCACCACAGCCCCATTCCACAAGGAATGCACCACCGATATTCCCAAAATCACACTCCTCGTCGTACACGCATCCACCAGCGTCGCTCACATACCACAGCCCTCACCACCATACTCCACACCCCTGTATACAGACACCGCTCCAGTATCCCCCCACACGCACAAGAAAAGCCCACAGATGACACCAGATACACCACTCCGTCCTACGGCCAACGGACACCAAGCTCACGACATAGCTACGTCATGCAAATGTCCCTCTCTCGTCTACCACACCTGCTCCCTCAGCTTCTGGCACGGCCCATGCATGTTATTATGTTTTTAATTTCCTTTTTCAGGAATCCGGAGATCACATCGAGACACTGCCCAGCCTAAAGCACCCCTAGCCCAGGTTCAGGAAAAAGGGGAGACTGCTCCCGCATCACACTGTGTCTCCTCCTCACCCTCTTCACCCTGTAAGCACTATCTGCACCCAGACAAAGAGGAAAGGGGCATGAAAATATACTACATGCAGGTACAAGTGAACAAGGGTGTCGCTGTCTCCTGGAAGACAAAGAAACCCTTGGAGTTGCCTGAAAAGCAGCTGACGATAGAAGAAGTGACCCTTCCTGAGGATGCGTGCACAGTAGGCACTTGCCCCTCTGATGTGTTCACCGAAAGCCTCCTGTCTGACAGTGAGCCCACTGGGGAGGAGAAAGAGTATGAGGAAAGGGCAGAGCCAGGCAGCCCATCAGGGTCACCTGCAGTCCAGGAGACACCCAGGGCCAAGACACCGGCCTGGATGGTGACCATGGAGACCGGCTTCAGGTGCATGGCCTGCTGCCGGGTCTTCCACACCTCGGAGATCCTCCAGCAGCACGTGAAGGGCGGCGTCCTGGAGGGCTTCGGCTGCCGTGTCTTTCATCTCAACATCGCCCAGTGGATGGCCAATGTGGAATTCGAGAGCACCCCTGAGGAGGAGGGCAGTGTGGAACCCGAGACCAACTCTGAGGACGAGGAGGACGAGGAGGACGAGGAAGAGAAGCTAGAAGGCCCCAGCCCGAAGAGACCCCGCAGGCAGGGTCTTTTCTCTCTTTTGAGTTCCACACAGCAACTGAGATTCATGGGACAGAAGATCCTGGAGACGGTGTGGCCTTGGAAGAGGTAAGGCTTGAGGCTGGCAGTCTTCTGAGCCTATGTCACGAAAGGCCCAGAGGAGTCTAAGGGAAGGGGCCGCACACATGTGCTGGTTTACCTAATGGCTCTGCAGTTGCATCAACTTGGGACACACACAGCACTTGCAAAGGAATTGAGCTCTGTTGACTTCAACAAGAATGTGGAGCCTTTTCCTAGGAGTTTTCTCAGGGTCTGCACGATGGACCTCAACTCTTAGAGGACGTACCACCAGCAGCTCCTTGTCGGCAGAGAGAGCCAGGAGTGGTCTGAAGAGAGGACAGGGGCCCTTGCAGGACCAGAACTTTGAGGTCTGAGAGCCTTGGGCCTGAGCTGAGATCTAACCCGGACCACTGGACCTAGCCTTCTGTGACAAAGGGGAATATGAAAGAGAGTCACGTGGAAATGAGGTTCCCCGAGATATGGAAGTGTTCCAGAACCTTCGTTGCGTGGTAGTTGATCTGGAGCCAAGCTCACTGTGGTGTGTGTGGCTCTGAGCATTAAGGCAACGCTGGAGGGTAACCCTGACCAGCAGAGCTTGGAGTGCTTCTTGTCTCTTCCTGTTCTACCTCAGTTGTTTTATCCCTTCCAGGGAGAAGAAAGGACCCTCGGGAGAGTAGCAGACAGAATGCCGTGGTCTGAAGGAGGATGAAGGGACCGGCACTCAGTCTAACATCATATGACAATAGGAACGTCCTATGCAATAAAGGGCATTTCCCAAACCTTTCCTGGATGTTTTAGTTAATGACATTTTTCTATCTATGCATCTATCTATCAATCATCTACATCTGTATCTTTCAAGGTTTGTGAACAAGCTTTCACATAAGCACTAGAGACGTCCGCCAGCATTTTCCAGAAGGAGGCCTGGAAATTGCTGGGGACTCCTCACAAATAGGGAACGGCCACAACCCCTGCCACACAGACTATGCGCGTGGCCCTCCTGACGTACTCCCACTCTCTCTCTGAATTTCCCAAGGTCTGAGATGAGGGTGCTGGCTGGAGGCAATGATCGCGGGCAGGCTGAATCTTCTCCAGATTCTGATTCTCTTCCTGGGCCTATCGTCCTCAAGCACAGTCTCCATGTCCCTGGTCACACTGATCTCTCTCCTTCAGTCCTTCCCTCCCTCCCTCTCCTGCCTCCCAGTGCAAAGAATACTTTTTTACATTTGAGACGACATTTATTTTTTGTGCACAGAATTCTCACCTGTTCTACTGTGGCCTCTGTTTTGAACATTCCAAAGCTGAGAATTTTCTTTTTTTCTCCCTCATTTCTGCTGAGTCTTTACCTTCCTAATGCAGTGAACTCAGAGTGCCTAGCTGACTGGAGGGGGAAAAAAATCCAGGCAGCAAAGAGAAATAATAAAAAAAGTATCAGTTAATTTTTCATAGTGTTATCCAACTATATATTTTTAAAATTTTGGATTAATATTAGGAATATACTCTTTATAAAAAACTGAATTATCGGGCTTCCCTGGTGGAGCAGTCGTTAAGAATATGCCTGCGAATGCAGGGGACATGGGTTCGAGCCCTGGTCTGGGAAGATCCCACGTGCCACGGAGTAACTAAGCCCGCGCGCCACAACTACTGAGCCTGCGCTCTAGAGCCCGTGTGCCACATCAACCGAGCCCACGTGCCACAACTACGGAAGCCTGCGTGCCTAGAGCCCGTGCTCCGCAACAAGAGAAGCCACTGCAATGAGAAGCCCGTGCACCACAGCCAAGAGGAGCCCCCGCTCACTGCAACTAGAGAACGCCCGCTAGCAGCAACAAAGACCCAATGCAGCCCCAAATAAATTAATTAATTTTTAAAAATTGAATTATTTTCAAGGGGACAATGTATAAAAGTACAATAAAAACCGCCCTTCATAACCCCCCAACCCCACTCTCAAGATGGAATCGATATGCTGTGATACAATTTATAGTCGTAGTACTACTCCTCCTCCCACCGCAGCCAAAATCCTCTGAGCCCGGTGCAGCAGCTTCCTTTCACAATGCTAGGACCCGCCACAAGACACATGATAATCCCTTTGGACATTTCAAGGAGCAGCACCAAGGGAACAGTACCTGGGAAATGTCACTGACAGCTCAGAATATCCATGGCATTTCTAGGGCCTCGGCACTGCTCTCGCTCTGGGAATGAAGGTCCAAAAAGCACATTGGAGAATGTTCGTAATTGTAAACAAGCTCCACCTTTGAAACACAATCTAGATAGAACCAAATATACAAGCCTGCACAATGGATGAAGCCAACGTCTTCTCCATGATTGCCCTTCTGACAACTTTGTTGTCTCCTCAACCATAAAAGGTGAACTTCAAACTCACGACCTTGCCTTGTCACCAGAAACATCCAAGCTTGGATCACTCTTTCTAAGACCAGATATTTGCTCTGTGAACTATTAGAGACTTGTCACATACACAGAAGTAGAACAGGATTATTTCTATCTACCTGGGGACCTGGAGACTTTCACATTGCTCCTGTTAAAACTCTCAGAACACCAAAACTTTACCTACAAAGGGTTCAAGCTATGACACTCCCAATTTTCACAAACCTCCTCATCTCTTGTGAGTCACATGCAGCCAATTCCAGGAATTGAAAACATGGTTGTGAGGATGAAACTGACTTTGGGGCTCCCCTTGGATATGGTCTTCCAGACTTACCAAAAGGCCATTAAGAGGACGGTTTACCCCACCTCAGGGAAACCCGAGGCAGTACTTGCAGTCAAGGGCTGGCCATGGCTTCTGAGCTACATCCAGAAAGAATTTCATACTGTACCTGGATCTGCTGAAGCCATTTCTGACTGTCCGAGAGCCAGCATGTACCGCTCCTCAACTGCCTCCATTGTGGATCATCAGTAGGGCTTTCAGATTTACTAAATAAAAATACAGGATACCCAGTTAAACTTGAACTTCACATGAATAGTAAGTCATCACTTTTAGTATAAGTAGATCCTATGTACTATTTGGGGCATACTTATCTTCAAAATATACTCGTTGTTTTTCTGACATTCATATTTAACGGAACAGCCTATATTTTATCTGTCAACCCTACTCATCAGAAATGATGGAGTCTTATAGAGATGCAAGAGATGCCTCAGAGCATCCTCAGCTTTTACTTCTATGTCCTGGACAGTGAGCACGAGCTTCCCACTCACATTAATTGGCTATAATGGAGTATATTCTCCATTTTAGAGCCTTTTGTACTTGTCATTGTTATCATCTTCCTTATTTTAAAGAGAGGTTTATTTTTTTCCAAACTTAATAGCTCATCCAAAAGTATTTGGAAGTTCATTCGACAAGGGAAAAACAACATGATTCTGAAAAGTGAAGGAAACTGCCTGGTGTTTAGTAAAGAAGTATTAGGGAGATTGAAAAAGCCAAACTTAATAAGCAAATCTCTCCAAGGGTATTTTCAGAGCTTGATACCCTCCCACACCCTGAAAATATTATTACATCAAGAAGGTAGAACCTGCTAACCAAATGTAAGGCTCCCATATGATTCTATCAAACTGAGGATGCTTCTTTACTAAGCAGTCAGCACACTTGCTGCCCCAGGGACCTTGGCAGTTGCAATACAGAGCTCTTCCCTTTGGGATGGAAACAGCAAGTTTTCCTGTGGTCTACACGCTGGCCCCAAAAATACTACGCTCCCAATACTTGTCAACTTTAAGTATTTTTCTACATATCTCCATTTTTCTGTTACTATTTGGACTACATCCTAGCCTTGACATTACATAAATTGCATTCAAGAAGCTATTTTTAAAAGTTGGTAGGAAATCTTAAATCTATAGCTTACAGTCCCTGGCTTACTTTCATCCAGGTGCATAAGGGTTTTCAAAAGTAGTCAGGTTTGTTACCCCGTATCACAGCCCCACGCTTTTGTCAGAGATACAAAAATGGAACATGGTATTTAAGGTTTTAGTTGCCAAATCATCAAGCCTCCCAGACAGAGGCAATAGAGCAAAATGATTACAGAGGCATGGATTTTGATTTGCTCCAGTGTCTTGGGCAAGTCACTTGGCCTCTGTATTTATTTGTACTTATCTGCCCTTTTCTGTCCCTTGGGAGTTATAATTGTACCTAGTCCATGGGTATGTTGTACAAATGATCTGTAAAGTAGTTAGAAGAAACCGACACAGAGTAAGCACTCCACAGACATTGGCTATTAGCTACTGGAAATATTTCTCCATGAAACAGATGACTTTATCAGTGGATGACTCGGTGGGAGACAGTGAATCACAGAATCACAGCATGTTGAAAGTGACCTAGTTCACACTCTTATGTGAAAAAAAGAAAAGTGTGCATGCGTAGAAAATGTCTGAAAGTTTACATAACGAATAGTTCATCATGTTAACTTTGAGGATTAGAATAAATCAGGAAAGGAGGAAAGAAAAACTTGAGTGTCATTCAATTTCTACATCATTTGTGTTTCTATACTGAGACTCTGAATACACTGGAAGTGCAATTTTTTTTTAACGTGGCGGGATAAAGGTTTTCAAGTTCTCCTGATACATCCGTATTATTATTTCAGAATTGCTGGCATTTCTTGCCATCTTCGGATCTACACCCATTTGAGTCAGTGGGCCATTCTGGACGGAGGAGATAATAGAGCAGAAGTGAAGTGAGAGAAAAGGAGAGAAAAGATTTTCTCTTTTCTCTTCAAAGAGGAAAGGTCTTTGGAATGGGAACAACTCACAACCAAACTTTGGGGAAAGGATGTGATGGAAAACGAGACAAACATCCTACCCCTGTGATGAGAAGGATTCCCTGGGCTCGATGGAGCGAGGTCACAGGTGGCTGGACAAGGAAACCAACTAGGGAGAAACACACACAAGTGCAGGGTAAACACCCCGAGGCCACTCAGCCTGACTCCATGCAAACATGTGTCCAGCAGCCAGCCCTTCACCTGTGGCTCCCCAGCAAGACAGGTACCTCGGGGGTGCCAACTCATTCTGAGTCCATTATGCCTGGTCATTCATAAACCGCTGTCTAACTTGTGAGGAATAACCTCTCAATGTTTATGAGGAAATTGGGGAAGGAGATTGGAAGGTTACTTAAATGGAAAAAAAAAAAAGAGTTCAGGAAGGCAGGATGGTAGAGAGAAAAGAAAAGGACCTTAAAAGATGGAAAGGATTTGCCAAAGAAGAGAAAGAAAAAGAAATGATTCCGAATGGGTTAACCTGCACCTAGGAAGCTAAGGAAGATTATTGATGTGTGAAGACTATGGAATAAAATGAATAAAATTTATCAGAAGTTGCTGAGACTATGGTAAGAAGCATGATTATCAAATTATGAATTGGCTGAAATGGCATTCTAGGGGGACACTAGGAAGGGGAAACAAATGTTCATGAGATGACAGTGGCAGGTGGAAAGTTGTTTCAGGGGAAGATCAGTCTTGCAGAGTGTGTATCAGAGGAGGGCAAGTGTGAGCAAGCAAGGAAATACTAAGTGTATACGGTTCCTTCACTGAGTGCACCCAGCCCCGTGGTCAGCCTTGAGAACAAGCAGGACTTCAGGTACTGGAGCTACATTTCATTCATCAAGACTTGAGAAGACACCCTTAACTCAGGTCTTCTCTTCAAACTCCATCTTTCCTTCTTGACCTTCATTTGGCCTCTTCCCTCACCCTCAAGCTGTGGACTAAGGCCACAAGAGCAAGATGGGTCACTAGTGTCCTCCATCCCCTAGCGACTGTGCTTCACATCAGTGGAGTACCGAAGGCAATAACCAAGTAACAGACACAAGAGTGTATGAAGACGAAGAGATTCTGATAAGGCTTTCTGTGACAGTGTGGGCCGAGTCAGCTGTATATGCCTGCTATCACCTGAAGGATGAGCAGCCTTAGGGGAGAAGTGCTCAGAAGGCAGAGCCTGGCTCTCTAGAGGCTCTGCGTCCTCACAGCCCACTCCAAGACCTCAGTTGCAGCTTCGGCCCCCAATCTCTCTCCCTCTGCCTACTCACAGTTTTTGAAGTCTTCTTTCCTCCACATTTCTCTTGAGAGGTGGGGGAGGAAGATGAGGTTCAGGCCAGCTCAGACTCCCCTGGGATCCCAGCAGGATGCCTATCATGAACCTCCCACCTTCTAGGAAGCTCCTAAGATCTCCACACTTGGGGGAGGTTTCATTTCATCTGTGCTTCAAATTGCTGGCTGGAGATGGCCTGTTGGAAGGTGGCTAAAAGCAAGTAGGAATCTTCGGGCAGCCTGGCCCTTCTCGACTGTCAGACATCTTCAGGGATATTCTAGGAAACGTTGTTTGTTCTAGAGAAGGGAGGGAAACAATCCAATTGTCCAATAATGCTTGAATGGAAAATAAATGATGCTATACGCATGTGATGAAATAATATCAAACAGTCAAAAATCAAAGACCTAGATCTATATGGACTGATGTGGATAAATCTTGAAAAGATTATATTGATTGAAAGAAAATAAGATGAAGAATCTTAGATTATGATAACAGGTATGTAAGTATTTAAATATTTAAATCAATTCAACATATTGCTTCTATATATAGAGATGCAAGAAAATAAACTTTATCCAAAGAACACATTATTTACATTTAATATGTTCATTTATCTAGGAAACCCAAAAGAACCCACAGATAAACTAGCAGGAACTAATAAGACGGTTCAACAAGGCACACACATACAAGATCAATACATTTAAAAAATCAATCATGCTCCTCTACACTGGCGATAATAAATTAGAAACTGTAAAAGAAAATAAGAAAAAAAGAAGATCTAAAAAGAGTCACAAGAGCCATATAAATTATTTAGAGCTAAGCATACGTAAAAGTAACTATAACTAACAAACTGAGTACGACCACTTAAACTCCGCCCAACCCAAGGATTAAAAAACGCCTGTTCTTACTTTATGAGAACAGGCCCTCTTCTTAAGTAGCAGATCAGTAAGTGAGAGTGAATCAAAGAAACACAGCATTTGAAAAGTCAGCTAGGCCAAGCCTCTCGATCGCACAGACAGAAGCTGAAGCCCAGACAGGTTGAGTTACTTGGTAAAGGGCCCAAGGTCCTGACTCAAGGACTAGCATTTTTCACTAATTCGTAAGATACAGTCAAATTCAGTACCTTGGAAAGAGATGGGAAAAAATGAAGAAATCAATTATATAGTTACTCATCTTTAAGTACAGAAATAGCCGTGACAAAATTACAGGTATTGAGGGAAAATTGAAGCGCAGAGTTTAAAATGTCAATAATCCACAGGGAAACTGGAGACCATTTAAAATATTCATATTAAATCTCTATATAAGACATTAAAAGATCTCCAATCAAAATGTTCATTTTATAATAGATATGGTATGATACAATTTATAATAGATGTGGTATGAACCTTTCCCTTTCATGGGAAAGGTTCGGCTGGGAAACAGGAATTGTTCTTGAAAACGGGGCCTGTGCTATTGCAGAGACTGTGCTGAACCTAGGTCAACAGAATGCTCCGATGTCATCATTGAGGTCACAGAATCCTGCTGTGCGCCTGGCAACCTTGGAAACTTAACAGCCCTGGTGAGCACTAGGCAGCACTGCTGGTTCAATAAGTGGTACCAGTTTTTCAGCCATTTAGGCGACTTGACTATTTTTATTTGTATTGAATCATTTCAACGGATTGCCCAAGAGCCAACAAGGGCCAACCTGTAGGGAAGAGGAGGAGTTGGACATCTCTCGAGGCATCTTCTAAGGGAGACTTCTAGTTGGTATGATGAAACGGCGACAAAAGAGGAAACATCTGGAAAATGAAGAGTCCCAGGAAACTGCCGAGAACGGAGGAGGTATGTGGGGGGCAACTTGGCTGGGGCACATGGGTTTCTGCCAAACTGAACCTTCTCTAGGAAGCGGGGGACTGAGAACGTGTCACCTGTGAAGCAGGGAGCGAGAGACCTTGTCTCACTGATGCTGCCGTATCCATCCGGAGCGTCCCTGTGGTGTGAGACGGCACAGAACGGCCAGATGCCCCCTGGGAGATGGGAGGTCAGCTCCGCTGCTCTGAGGACTCTCTCCTGGGGCTGCCGGGCCTGGAGCTTTGTCGGACTCACAGCAGGCTGCATCCTGCTTGCACAGACCTAGAGGTGCAGCTTTTCTCAGTCCCCGATTTCTCTCTTATTCTCTTGGATCTTTCGCTGGGGTCATGAGGTGGGGGATGTGAAGGATGCAAGGATGCTGAGACCCATGAGTTGCTCGGCCTCTTTTACTAAAGTGGAAAGAGAAGCCCCATGAGTTGAAGACCCTGTTGAAAAATATCTTGACAACTGGAATGCAGTTCGAAAGACGATTGTTTGCCTAGGGATGGTGTCATATTGAAAGCAAGGAGGTTTTATTCCTTCAACAGGAACAATTTCCCAAAGGAGACCAAGGGAAGGGAAGGGCTTTCCAGAGACTGAGACCGCGTGGTCAAGGGTGAGAAATGTCCTCAGGGTCCTGCGGGGAGCTCTGAGAGCCACGGGCCACGTGGTGCCTGCGTGCATTAAATGTAGGCGAGTAGCTTGCCCTGGGAGGGGGTGGTCACCCCAGAGATCCAGCTAGAGGTCTCTGCCCCAGATTAGAGCCCAGTAGCTCCTACCAGGCCCAGGGCCCTGGAGACTGTAGGATGGGCCCTGGGAGCGGAGGTCTAGACAGCAGGCAGATTTTCAGGCAGTGGCTGGGACAGGCTGGGGAAGGCAATGACTGCCCCTGACCATTCAGAATATTTTTCTCTATGTTCCTGTGTGTGTGTGTGGGGGGTGGGGGGCGGAGGGGGTAGTGCAGAGAAGAGCAGGATGAATGGGGGTAGAGTGCTTATCAGATATAAACTCTGCGTGGTACAGTTCTTGTCACCCTGCCTGGACCTGGCTGACACTCGGTGTATGTAAGAGTGTATACAGAACTCTTGTTAGGGGTGTTTTATGAGACAGTAACTCATACACCCATGTACACTCTGATACAGCAAAAATATCATACACCCCACATATAACTTCCGTATTAAACCACACACAGCACATGGAGGTATATACACGCATCCCTCCTGTACTACATTCTCATACAACCCACCTGTATCACAATCCTCTCCTCCAACACCAAACGCTGGAGATGAGATATGTATATAGACACACACACTATATATATAGGACACACACACACACACACTATATATATATATCTCCTCAACTCTCGCACAAACACACCTAACTTCAGCCATCTCTAAATACCTCTAAAAGAACCAGTCACGTGTCATACACACCACACTTGTAACACATTCTTGAGTAATGCCAGACCCGCTTTGTACAAACCACAGTAAACCACAGTCTCACTAACCCATGTCAGGGTTGCCAGAGAAAATATGGGCTATCCAGTTCAATTTGAATTCCAGATAAACAACAAGTAATTTTTCAGTATCAGTATGTCCCAAATATTGTATGGGCCATACTTACACTAAAACTAAGTAAGAACAAATACTGCATGGGAATACTTACACTAAAAAATTATTCTGGGTTTATCTGAAACTGAAATTGAACTGGGTGCCCTGTATTTTTCTTCGCTTAGTCTGGCAACCCTTATATACTTACCACCAGCTCAGGTATTATATATTTATTGTAGTTTTGTTTAGTGTGTGTCTTCCCCTACTAGAATGTGCAGCGTTACCAGAGACTACAACAATGGAAGAGTGCCGGATACACAGGAGTAGCTGCTTACTGAATCTTGGTGAATGAATGAATGAACACACACCATAAATACAAGCCACACCATGTAATGAGGAAAAGTTACATGTCCCAGAATTCCTGACTTGTGAACAGAAACCATGCACACAAAGGCCACAGACACAGATAAGACACATCTCCACCGTGCTCCCCATGCCAACCCCACACTTACCACAGACTTAACTGATACACATCACTCACTCTTCCCACATACTCACGGTCACCACCGAGGCCTACATTAACAACAAGACAGTGACAGAGTAAGTACTGATTTGAATTAAATACTGGAGTATCCACTGGGAACCACACTCTCAACTGTGTGTATTCACTGCACCTGACACGTGCCAGACACTCGGTAAGTATTTGTGGACAGAGGACTGATGAACCCACCCTGAGCCTTTCATTCCTCCCTCAGGAATCTCGAAGTCACAAGAGGATCCCCCTCACCTTGGATCCACTGTGGTGGCCAAAGGCTGCAGCCCAGGGGCAGGGGAGGTCTCCTCTGCCTCTACATACTTCTCCTGTGCTTCTTCTCCGCGCAAGCTCATCTACGCTGGTAAGGGCGCGGGGTTCCTCAGGTGAGGGGGTGCTTGGCTGTGAGGCAGGAGGCACACAGATCCCAGGGAGGCTGAGAGGAACCCCAGGGTCATCAGAGGTGATGAGGGCTCTGTGGAGGAGCCTGGGCAGGATGGCTGAGCTGTTACGAGGGCGTGGATCCCAGCTGAGTCTGGGGCGGGGGTGTGTGAATCCTGGTACTACCATGGTGGCGAAGTCAAGGAGCAGGGGCCGGAAAGGTCTGGGCTTGAGGTGGAGGGAAGAGGGACCAGATTAAGCATCTTCAGAGGAAAATGTAGGCTTTGTCTTTGCCTTTGCTTCCCGAGAAGGACAGAGCTCTACATCATAGATCTCCAGCCTGAGAGCAGGACCATCCAGCTCAGGTCCACACAGCTCACACATACATCCGCCCTCCAGGCACAACCCTTCTCAGTGCACACAGAAACCCCAAGCACCACAGCCCCATTCCACAAGGAATGCACCACCGATATTCCCAAAATCACACTCCTCGTCGTACACGCATCCACCAGCGTCGCTCACATACCACAGCCCTCACCACCATACTCCACACCCCTGTATACAGACACCGCTCCAGTATCCCCCCACACGCACAAGAAAAGCCCACAGATGACACCAGATACACCACTCCGTCCTACGGCCAACGGACACCAAGCTCACGACATAGCTACGTCATGCAAATGTCCCTCTCTCGTCTACCACACCTGCTCCCTCAGCTTCTGGCACGGCCCATGCATGTTATTATGTTTTTAATTTCCTTTTTCAGGAATCCGGAGATCACATCGAGACACTGCCCAGCCTAAAGCACCCCTAGCCCAGGTTCAGGAAAAAGGGGAGACTGCTCCCGCATCACACTGTGTCTCCTCCTCACCCTCTTCACCCTGTAAGCACTATCTGCACCCAGACAAAGAGGAAAGGGGCATGAAAATATACTACATGCAGGTACAAGTGAACAAGGGTGTCGCTGTCTCCTGGAAGACAAAGAAACCCTTGGAGTTGCCTGAAAAGCAGCTGACGATAGAAGAAGTGACCCTTCCTGAGGATGCGTGCACAGTAGGCACTTGCCCCTCTGATGTGTTCACCGAAAGCCTCCTGTCTGACAGTGAGCCCACTGGGGAGGAGAAAGAGTATGAGGAAAGGGCAGAGCCAGGCAGCCCATCAGGGTCACCTGCAGTCCAGGAGACACCCAGGGCCAAGACACCGGCCTGGATGGTGACCATGGAGACCGGCTTCAGGTGCATGGCCTGCTGCCGGGTCTTCCACACCTCGGAGATCCTCCAGCAGCACGTGAAGGGCGGCGTCCTGGAGGGCTTCGGCTGCCGTGTCTTTCATCTCAACATCGCCCAGTGGATGGCCAATGTGGAATTCGAGAGCACCCCTGAGGAGGAGGGCAGTGTGGAACCCGAGACCAACTCTGAGGACGAGGAGGACGAGGAGGACGAGGAAGAGAAGCTAGAAGGCCCCAGCCCGAAGAGACCCCGCAGGCAGGGTCTTTTCTCTCTTTTGAGTTCCACACAGCAACTGAGATTCATGGGACAGAAGATCCTGGAGACGGTGTGGCCTTGGAAGAGGTAAGGCTTGAGGCTGGCAGTCTTCTGAGCCTATGTCACGAAAGGCCCAGAGGAGTCTAAGGGAAGGGGCCGCACACATGTGCTGGTTTACCTAATGGCTCTGCAGTTGCATCAACTTGGGACACACACAGCACTTGCAAAGGAATTGAGCTCTGTTGACTTCAACAAGAATGTGGAGCCTTTTCCTAGGAGTTTTCTCAGGGTCTGCACGATGGACCTCAACTCTTAGAGGACGTACCACCAGCAGCTCCTTGTCGGCAGAGAGAGCCAGGAGTGGTCTGAAGAGAGGACAGGGGCCCTTGCAGGACCAGAACTTTGAGGTCTGAGAGCCTTGGGCCTGAGCTGAGATCTAACCCGGACCACTGGACCTAGCCTTCTGTGACAAAGGGGAATATGAAAGAGAGTCACGTGGAAATGAGGTTCCCCGAGATATGGAAGTGTTCCAGAACCTTCGTTGCGTGGTAGTTGATCTGGAGCCAAGCTCACTGTGGTGTGTGTGGCTCTGAGCATTAAGGCAACGCTGGAGGGTAACCCTGACCAGCAGAGCTTGGAGTGCTTCTTGTCTCTTCCTGTTCTACCTCAGTTGTTTTATCCCTTCCAGGGAGAAGAAAGGACCCTCGGGAGAGTAGCAGACAGAATGCCGTGGTCTGAAGGAGGATGAAGGGACCGGCACTCAGTCTAACATCATATGACAATAGGAACGTCCTATGCAATAAAGGGCATTTCCCAAACCTTTCCTGGATGTTTTAGTTAATGACATTTTTCTATCTATGCATCTATCTATCAATCATCTACATCTGTATCTTTCAAGGTTTGTGAACAAGCTTTCACATAAGCACTAGAGACGTCCGCCAGCATTTTCCAGAAGGAGGCCTGGAAATTGCTGGGGACTCCTCACAAATAGGGAACGGCCACAACCCCTGCCACACAGACTATGCGCGTGGCCCTCCTGACGTACTCCCACTCTCTCTCTGAATTTCCCAAGGTCTGAGATGAGGGTGCTGGCTGGAGGCAATGATCGCGGGCAGGCTGAATCTTCTCCAGATTCTGATTCTCTTCCTGGGCCTATCGTCCTCAAGCACAGTCTCCATGTCCCTGGTCACACTGATCTCTCTCCTTCAGTCCTTCCCTCCCTCCCTCTCCTGCCTCCCAGTGCAAAGAATACTTTTTTACATTTGAGACGACATTTATTTTTTGTGCACAGAATTCTCACCTGTTCTACTGTGGCCTCTGTTTTGAACATTCCAAAGCTGAGAATTTTCTTTTTTTCTCCCTCATTTCTGCTGAGTCTTTACCTTCCTAATGCAGTGAACTCAGAGTGCCTAGCTGACTGGAGGGGGAAAAAAATCCAGGCAGCAAAGAGAAATAATAAAAAAAGTATCAGTTAATTTTTCATAGTGTTATCCAACTATATATTTTTAAAATTTTGGATTAATATTAGGAATATACTCTTTATAAAAAACTGAATTATCGGGCTTCCCTGGTGGAGCAGTCGTTAAGAATATGCCTGCGAATGCAGGGGACATGGGTTCGAGCCCTGGTCTGGGAAGATCCCACGTGCCACGGAGTAACTAAGCCCGCGCGCCACAACTACTGAGCCTGCGCTCTAGAGCCCGTGTGCCACATCAACCGAGCCCACGTGCCACAACTACGGAAGCCTGCGTGCCTAGAGCCCGTGCTCCGCAACAAGAGAAGCCACTGCAATGAGAAGCCCGTGCACCACAGCCAAGAGGAGCCCCCGCTCACTGCAACTAGAGAACGCCCGCTAGCAGCAACAAAGACCCAATGCAGCCCCAAATAAATTAATTAATTTTTAAAAATTGAATTATTTTCAAGGGGACAATGTATAAAAGTACAATAAAAACCGCCCTTCATAACCCCCCAACCCCACTCTCAAGATGGAATCGATATGCTGTGATACAATTTATAGTCGTAGTACTACTCCTCCTCCCACCGCAGCCAAAATCCTCTGAGCCCGGTGCAGCAGCTTCCTTTCACAATGCTAGGACCCGCCACAAGACACATGATAATCCCTTTGGACATTTCAAGGAGCAGCACCAAGGGAACAGTACCTGGGAAATGTCACTGACAGCTCAGAATATCCATGGCATTTCTAGGGCCTCGGCACTGCTCTCGCTCTGGGAATGAAGGTCCAAAAAGCACATTGGAGAATGTTCGTAATTGTAAACAAGCTCCACCTTTGAAACACAATCTAGATAGAACCAAATATACAAGCCTGCACAATGGATGAAGCCAACGTCTTCTCCATGATTGCCCTTCTGACAACTTTGTTGTCTCCTCAACCATAAAAGGTGAACTTCAAACTCACGACCTTGCCTTGTCACCAGAAACATCCAAGCTTGGATCACTCTTTCTAAGACCAGATATTTGCTCTGTGAACTATTAGAGACTTGTCACATACACAGAAGTAGAACAGGATTATTTCTATCTACCTGGGGACCTGGAGACTTTCACATTGCTCCTGTTAAAACTCTCAGAACACCAAAACTTTACCTACAAAGGGTTCAAGCTATGACACTCCCAATTTTCACAAACCTCCTCATCTCTTGTGAGTCACATGCAGCCAATTCCAGGAATTGAAAACATGGTTGTGAGGATGAAACTGACTTTGGGGCTCCCCTTGGATATGGTCTTCCAGACTTACCAAAAGGCCATTAAGAGGACGGTTTACCCCACCTCAGGGAAACCCGAGGCAGTACTTGCAGTCAAGGGCTGGCCATGGCTTCTGAGCTACATCCAGAAAGAATTTCATACTGTACCTGGATCTGCTGAAGCCATTTCTGACTGTCCGAGAGCCAGCATGTACCGCTCCTCAACTGCCTCCATTGTGGATCATCAGTAGGGCTTTCAGATTTACTAAATAAAAATACAGGATACCCAGTTAAACTTGAACTTCACATGAATAGTAAGTCATCACTTTTAGTATAAGTAGATCCTATGTACTATTTGGGGCATACTTATCTTCAAAATATACTCGTTGTTTTTCTGACATTCATATTTAACGGAACAGCCTATATTTTATCTGTCAACCCTACTCATCAGAAATGATGGAGTCTTATAGAGATGCAAGAGATGCCTCAGAGCATCCTCAGCTTTTACTTCTATGTCCTGGACAGTGAGCACGAGCTTCCCACTCACATTAATTGGCTATAATGGAGTATATTCTCCATTTTAGAGCCTTTTGTACTTGTCATTGTTATCATCTTCCTTATTTTAAAGAGAGGTTTATTTTTTTCCAAACTTAATAGCTCATCCAAAAGTATTTGGAAGTTCATTCGACAAGGGAAAAACAACATGATTCTGAAAAGTGAAGGAAACTGCCTGGTGTTTAGTAAAGAAGTATTAGGGAGATTGAAAAAGCCAAACTTAATAAGCAAATCTCTCCAAGGGTATTTTCAGAGCTTGATACCCTCCCACACCCTGAAAATATTATTACATCAAGAAGGTAGAACCTGCTAACCAAATGTAAGGCTCCCATATGATTCTATCAAACTGAGGATGCTTCTTTACTAAGCAGTCAGCACACTTGCTGCCCCAGGGACCTTGGCAGTTGCAATACAGAGCTCTTCCCTTTGGGATGGAAACAGCAAGTTTTCCTGTGGTCTACACGCTGGCCCCAAAAATACTACGCTCCCAATATTTGTCAACTTTAAGTATTTTTCTACATATCTCCATTTTTCTGTTACTATTTGGACTACATCCTAGCCTTGACATTACATAAATTGCATTCAAGAAGCTATTTTTAAAAGTTGGTAGGAAATCTTAAATCTATAGCTTACAGTCCCTGGCTTACTTTCATCCAGGTGCATAAGGGTTTTCAAAAGTAGTCAGGTTTGTTACCCCGTATCACAGCCCCACGCTTTTGTCAGAGATACAAAAATGGAACATGGTATTTAAGGTTTTAGTTGCCAAATCATCAAGCCTCCCAGACAGAGGCAATAGAGCAAAATGATTACAGAGGCATGGATTTTGATTTGCTCCAGTGTCTTGGGCAAGTCACTTGGCCTCTGTATTTATTTGTACTTATCTGCCCTTTTCTGTCCCTTGGGAGTTATAATTGTACCTAGTCCATGGGTATGTTGTACAAATGATCTGTAAAGTAGTTAGAAGAAACCGACACAGAGTAAGCACTCCACAGACATTGGCTATTAGCTACTGGAAATATTTCTCCATGAAACAGATGACTTTATCAGTGGATGACTCGGTGGGAGACAGTGAATCACAGAATCACAGCATGTTGAAAGTGACCTAGTTCACACTCTTATGTGAAAAAAAGAAAAGTGTGCATGCGTAGAAAATGTCTGAAAGTTTACATAACGAATAGTTCATCATGTTAACTTTGAGAATTAGAATAAATCAGGAAAGGATGAAAGAAAAACTTGAGTGTCATTCAATTTCTACATCATTTGTGTTTCTATACTGAGACTCTGAATACACTGGAAGTGCAATTTTTTTTTAACGTGGCGGGATAAAGGTTTTCAAGTTCTCCTGATACATCCATATTATTATTTCAGAATTGCTGGCATTTCTTGCCATCTTCGGATCTACACCCATTTGAGTCAGTGGGCCATTCTGGACGGAGGAGATAATAGAGCAGAAGTGAAGTGAGAGAAAAGGAGAGAAAAGATTTTCTCTTTTCTCTTCAAAGAGGAAAGGTCTTTGGAATGGGAACAACTCACAACCAAACTTTGGGGAAAGGATGTGATGGAAAACGAGACAAACATCCTACCCCTGTGATGAGAAGGATTCCCTGGGCTCGATGGAGCGAGGTCACAGGTGGCTGGACAAGGAAACCAACTAGGGAGAAACACACACAAGTGCAGGGCAAACACCCCGAGGCCACTCAGCCTGACTCCATGCAAACATGTGTCCAGCAGCCAGCCCTTCACCTGTGGCTCCCCAGCAAGACAGGTACCTCGGGGGTGCCAACTCATTCTGAGTCCATTATGCCTGGTCATTCATAAACCGCTGTCTAACTTGTGAGGAATAACCTCTCAATGTTTATGAGGAAATTGGGGAAGGAGATTGGAAGGTTACTTAAATGGAAAAAAAAAAAAAAGAGTTCAGGAAGGCAGGATGGTAGAGAGAAAAGAAAAGGACCTTAAAAGATGGAAAGGATTTGCCAAAGAAGAGAAAGAAAAAGAAATGATTCCGAATGGGTTAACCTGCACCTAGGAAGCTAAGGAAGATTATTGATGTGTGAAGACTATGGAATAAAATGAATAAAATTTATCAGAAGTTGCTGAGACTATGGTAAGAAGCATGATTATCAAATTATGAATTGGCTGAAATGGCATTCTAGGGGGACACTAGGAAGGGGAAACAAATGTTCATGAGATGACAGTGGCAGGTGGAAAGTTGTTTCAGGGGAAGATCAGTCTTGCAGAGTGTGTATCAGAGGAGGGCAAGTGTGAGCAAGCAAGGAAATACTAAGTGTATACGGTTCCTTCACTGAGTGCACCCAGCCCCGTGGTCAGCCTTGAGAACAAGCAGGACTTCAGGTACTGGAGCTACATTTCATTCATCAAGACTTGAGAAGACACCCTTAACTCAGGTCTTCTCTTCAAACTCCATCTTTCCTTCTTGACCTTCATTTGGCCTCTTCCCTCACCCTCAAGCTGTGGACTAAGGCCACAAGAGCAAGATGGGTCACTAGTGTCCTCCATCCCCTAGCGACTGTGCTTCACATCAGTGGAGTACCGAAGGCAATAACCAAGTAACAGACACAAGAGTGTATGAAGACGAAGAGATTCTGATAAGGCTTTCTGTGACAGTGTGGGCCGAGTCAGCTGTATATGCCTGCTATCACCTGAAGGATGAGCAGCCTTAGGGGAGAAGTGCTCAGAAGGCAGAGCCTGGCTCTCTAGAGGCTCTGCGTCCTCACAGCCCACTCCAAGACCTCAGTTGCAGCTTCGGCCCCCAATCTCTCTCCCTCTGCCTACTCACAGTTTTTGAAGTCTTCTTTCCTCCACATTTCTCTTGAGAGGTGGGGGAGGAAGATGAGGTTCAGGCCAGCTCAGACTCCCCTGGGATCCCAGCAGGATGCCTATCATGAACCTCCCACCTTCTAGGAAGCTCCTAAGATCTCCACACTTGGGGGAGGTTTCATTTCATCTGTGCTTCAAATTGCTGGCTGGAGATGGCCTGTTGGAAGGTGGCTAAAAGCAAGTAGGAATCTTCGGGCAGCCTGGCCCTTCTCGACTGTCAGACATCTTCAGGGATATTCTAGGAAACGTTGTTTGTTCTAGAGAAGGGAGGGAAACAATCCAATTGTCCAATAATGCTTGAATGGAAAATAAATGATGCTATACGCATGTGATGAAATAATATCAAACAGTCAAAAATCAAAGACCTAGATCTATATGGACTGATGTGGATAAATCTTGAAAAGATTATATTGATTGAAAGAAAATAAGATGAAGAATCTTAGATTATGATAACAGGTATGTAAGTATTTAAATATTTAAATCAATTCAACATATTGTTTCTATATATAGAGATGCAAGAAAATAAACTTTATCCAAAGAACACATTATTTACATTTAATATGTTCATTTATCTAGGAAACCCAAAAGAACCCACAGATAAACTAGCAGGAACTAATAAGACGGTTCAACAAGGCACACACATACAAGATCAATACATTTAAAAAATCAATCAGGCTCCTCTACACTGGCGATAATAAATTAGAAACTGTAAAAGAAAATAAGAAAAAAAGAAGATCTAAAAAGAGTCACAAGAGCCATATAAATTATTTAGAGCTAAGCATACGTAAAAGTAACTATAACTAACAAACTGAGTACGACCACTTAAACTCCGCCCAACCCAAGGATTAAAAAACGCCTGTTCTTACTTTATGAGAACAGGCCCTCTTCTTAAGTAGCAGATCAGTAAGTGAGAGTGAATCAAAGAAACACAGCATTTGAAAAGTCAGCTAGGCCAAGCCTCTCGATCGCACAGACAGAAGCTGAAGCCCAGACAGGTTGAGTTACTTGGTAAAGGGCCCAAGGTCCTGACTCAAGGACTAGCATTTTTCACTAATTCGTAAGATACAGTCAAATTCAGTACCTTGGAAAGAGATGGGAAAAAATGAAGAAATCAATTATATAGTTACTCATCTTTAAGTACAGAAATAGCCGTGACAAAATTACAGGTATTGAGGGAAAATTGAAGCGCAGAGTTTAAAATGTCAATAATCCACAGGGAAACTGGAGACCATTTAAAATATTCATATTAAATCTCTATATAAGACATTAAAAGATCTCCAATCAAAATGTTCATTTTATAATAGATATGGTATGATACAATTTATAATAGATGTGGTATGAACCTTTCCCTTTCATGGGAAAGGTTCGGCTGGGAAACAGGAATTGTTCTTGAAAACGGGGCCTGTGCTATTGCAGAGACTGTGCTGAACCTAGGTCAACAGAATGCTCCGATGTCATCATTGAGGTCACAGAATCCTGCTGTGCGCCTGGCAACCTTGGAAACTTAACAGCCCTGGTGAGCACTAGGCAGCACTGCTGGTTCAATAAGTGGTACCAGTTTTTCAGCCATTTAGGAGACTTGACTATTTTTATTTGTATTGAATCATTTCAACGGATTGCCCAAGAGCCAACAAGGGCCAACCTGTAGGGAAGAGGAGGAGTTGGACATCTCTCGAGGCATCTTCTAAGGGAGACTTCTAGTTGGTATGATGAAACGGCGACAAAAGAGGAAACATCTGGAAAATGAAGAGTCCCAGGAAACTGCCGAGAACGGAGGAGGTATGTGGGGGGCAACTTGGCTGGGGCACATGGGTTTCTGCCAAACTGAACCTTCTCTAGGAAGCGGGGGACTGAGAACGTGTCACCTGTGAAGCAGGGAGCGAGAGACCTTGTCTCACTGATGCTGCCGTATCCATCCGGAGCGTCCCTGTGGTGTGAGACGGCACAGAACGGCCAGATGCCCCCTGGGAGATGGGAGGTCAGCTCCGCTGCTCTGAGGACTCTCTCCTGGGGCTGCCGGGCCTGGAGCTTTGTCGGACTCACAGCAGGCTGCATCCTGCTTGCACAGACCTAGAGGTGCAGCTTTTCTCAGTCCCCGATTTCTCTCTTATTCTCTTGGATCTTTCGCTGGGGTCATGAGGTGGGGGATGTGAAGGATGCAAGGATGCTGAGACCCATGAGTTGCTCGGCCTCTTTTACTAAAGTGGAAAGAGAAGCCCCATGAGTTGAAGACCCTGTTGAAAAATATCTTGACAAGTGGAATGCAGTTCGAAAGACGATTGTTTGCCTAGGGATGGTGTCATATTGAAAGCAAGGAGGTTTTATTCCTTCAACAGGAACAATTTCCCAAAGGAGACCAAGGGAAGGGAAGGGCTTTCCAGAGACTGAGACCGCGTGGTCAAGGGTGAGAAATGTCCTCAGGGTCCTGCGGGGAGCTCTGAGAGCCACGGGCCACGTGGTGCCTGCGTGCATTAAATGTAGGCGAGTAGCTTGCCCTGGGAGGGGGTGGTCACCCCAGAGATCCAGCTAGAGGTCTCTGCCCCAGATTAGAGCCCAGTAGCTCCTACCAGGCCCAGGGCCCTGGAGACTGTAGGATGGGCCCTGGGAGCGGAGGTCTAGACAGCAGGCAGATTTTCAGGCAGTGGCTGGGACAGGCTGGGGAAGGCAATGACTGCCCCTGACCATTCAGAATATTTTTCTCTATGTTCCTGTGTGTGTGTGGGGGGGGTGGGGGGCGGAGGGGGTAGTGCAGAGAAGAGCAGGATGAATGGGGGTAGAGTGCTTATCAGATATAAACTCTGCGTGGTACAGTTCTTGTCACCCTGCCTGGACCTGGCTGACACTCGGTGTATGTAAGAGTGTATACAGAACTCTTGTTAGGGGTGTTTTATGAGACAGTAACTCATACACCCATGTACACTCTGATACAGCAAAAATATCATACACCCCACATATAACTTCCGTATTAAACCACACACAGCACATGGAGGTATATACACGCATCCCTCCTGTACTACATTCTCATACAACCCACCTGTATCACAATCCTCTCCTCCAACACCAAACGCTGGAGATGAGATATGTATATAGACACACACACTATATATATAGGACACACACACACACACACTATATATATATATCTCCTCAACTCTCGCACAAACACACCTAACTTCAGCCATCTCTAAATACCTCTAAAAGAACCAGTCACGTGTCATACACACCACACTTGTAACACATTCTTGAGTAATGCCAGACCCGCTTTGTACAAACCACAGTAAACCACAGTCTCACTAACCCATGTCAGGGTTGCCAGAGAAAATATGGGCTATCCAGTTCAATTTGAATTCCAGATAAACAACAAGTAATTTTTCAGTATCAGTATGTCCCAAATATTGTATGGGCCATACTTACACTAAAACTAAGTAAGAACAAATACTGCATGGGAATACTTACACTAAAAAATTATTCTGGGTTTATCTGAAACTGAAATTGAACTGGGTGCCCTGTATTTTTCTTCGCTTAGTCTGGCAACCCTTATATACTTACCACCAGCTCAGGTATTATATATTTATTGTAGTTTTGTTTAGTGTGTGTCTTCCCCTACTAGAATGTGCAGCGTTACCAGAGACTACAACAATGGAAGAGTGCCGGATACACAGGAGTAGCTGCTTACTGAATCTTGGTGAATGAATGAATGAACACACACCATAAATACAAGCCACACCATGTAATGAGGAAAAGTTACATGTCCCAGAATTCCTGACTTGTGAACAGAAACCATGCACACAAAGGCCACAGACACAGATAAGACACATCTCCACCGTGCTCCCCATGCCAACCCCACACTTACCACAGACTTAACTGATACACATCACTCACTCTTCCCACATACTCACGGTCACCACCGAGGCCTACATTAACAACAAGACAGTGACAGAGTAAGTACTGATTTGAATTAAATACTGGAGTATCCACTGGGAACCACACTCTCAACTGTGTGTATTCACTGCACCTGACACGTGCCAGACACTCGGTAAGTATTTGTGGACAGAGGACTGATGAACCCACCCTGAGCCTTTCATTCCTCCCTCAGGAATCTCGAAGTCACAAGAGGATCCCCCTCACCTTGGATCCACTGTGGTGGCCAAAGGCTGCAGCCCAGGGGCAGGGGAGGTCTCCTCTGCCTCTACATACTTCTCCTGTGCTTCTTCTCCGCGCAAGCTCATCTACGCTGGTAAGGGCGCGGGGTTCCTCAGGTGAGGGGGTGCTTGGCTGTGAGGCAGGAGGCACACAGATCCCAGGGAGGCTGAGAGGAACCCCAGGGTCATCAGAGGTGATGAGGGCTCTGTGGAGGAGCCTGGGCAGGATGGCTGAGCTGTTACGAGGGCGTGGATCCCAGCTGAGTCTGGGGCGGGGGTGTGTGAATCCTGGTACTACCATGGTGGCGAAGTCAAGGAGCAGGGGCCGGAAAGGTCTGGGCTTGAGGTGGAGGGAAGAGGGACCAGATTAAGCATCTTCAGAGGAAAATGTAGGCTTTGTCTTTGCCTTTGCTTCCCGAGAAGGACAGAGTTCTACATCATAGATCTCCAGCCTGAGAGCAGGACCATCCAGCTCAGGTCCACACAGCTCACACATACATCCGCCCTCCAGGCACAACCCTTCTCAGTGCACACAGAAACCCCAAGCACCACAGCCCCATTCCACAAGGAATGCACCACCGATATTCCCAAAATCACACTCCTCGTCGTACACGCATCCACCAGCGTCGCTCACATACCACAGCCCTCACCACCATACTCCACACCCCTGTATACAGACACCGCTCCAGTATCCCCCCACACGCACAAGAAAAGCCCACAGATGACACCAGATACACCACTCCGTCCTACGGCCAACGGACACCAAGCTCACGACATAGCTACGTCATGCAAATGTCCCTCTCTCGTCTACCACACCTGCTCCCTCAGCTTCTGGCACGGCCCATGCATGTTATTATGTTTTTAATTTCCTTTTTCAGGAATCCGGAGATCACATCGAGACACTGCCCAGCCTAAAGCACCCCTAGCCCAGGTTCAGGAAAAAGGGGAGACTGCTCCCGCATCACACTGTGTCTCCTCCTCACCCTCTTCACCCTGTAAGCACTATCTGCACCCAGACAAAGAGGAAAGGGGCATGAAAATATACTACATGCAGGTACAAGTGAACAAGGGTGTCGCTGTCTCCTGGAAGACAAAGAAACCCTTGGAGTTGCCTGAAAAGCAGCTGACGATAGAAGAAGTGACCCTTCCTGAGGATGCGTGCACAGTAGGCACTTGCCCCTCTGATGTGTTCACCGAAAGCCTCCTGTCTGACAGTGAGCCCACTGGGGAGGAGAAAGAGTATGAGGAAAGGGCAGAGCCAGGCAGCCCATCAGGGTCACCTGCAGTCCAGGAGACACCCAGGGCCAAGACACCGGCCTGGATGGTGACCATGGAGACCGGCTTCAGGTGCATGGCCTGCTGCCGGGTCTTCCACACCTCGGAGATCCTCCAGCAGCACGTGAAGGGCGGCGTCCTGGAGGGCTTCGGCTGCCGTGTCTTTCATCTCAACATCGCCCAGTGGATGGCCAATGTGGAATTCGAGAGCACCCCTGAGGAGGAGGGCAGTGTGGAACCCGAGACCAACTCTGAGGACGAGGAGGACGAGGAGGACGAGGAAGAGAAGCTAGAAGGCCCCAGCCCGAAGAGACCCCGCAGGCAGGGTCTTTTCTCTCTTTTGAGTTCCACACAGCAACTGAGATTCATGGGACAGAAGATCCTGGAGACGGTGTGGCCTTGGAAGAGGTAAGGCTTGAGGCTGGCAGTCTTCTGAGCCTATGTCACGAAAGGCCCAGAGGAGTCTAAGGGAAGGGGCCGCACACATGTGCTGGTTTACCTAATGGCTCTGCAGTTGCATCAACTTGGGACACACACAGCACTTGCAAAGGAATTGAGCTCTGTTGACTTCAACAAGAATGTGGAGCCTTTTCCTAGGAGTTTTCTCAGGGTCTGCACGATGGACCTCAACTCTTAGAGGACGTACCACCAGCAGCTCCTTGTCGGCAGAGAGAGCCAGGAGTGGTCTGAAGAGAGGACAGGGGCCCTTGCAGGACCAGAACTTTGAGGTCTGAGAGCCTTGGGCCTGAGCTGAGATCTAACCCGGACCACTGGACCTAGCCTTCTGTGACAAAGGGGAATATGAAAGAGAGTCACGTGGAAATGAGGTTCCCCGAGATATGGAAGTGTTCCAGAACCTTCGTTGCGTGGTAGTTGATCTGGAGCCAAGCTCACTGTGGTGTGTGTGGCTCTGAGCATTAAGGCAACGCTGGAGGGTAACCCTGACCAGCAGAGCTTGGAGTGCTTCTTGTCTCTTCCTGTTCTACCTCAGTTGTTTTATCCCTTCCAGGGAGAAGAAAGGACCCTCGGGAGAGTAGCAGACAGAATGCCGTGGTCTGAAGGAGGATGAAGGGACCGGCACTCAGTCTAACATCATATGACAATAGGAACGTCCTATGCAATAAAGGGCATTTCCCAAACCTTTCCTGGATGTTTTAGTTAATGACATTTTTCTATCTATGCATCTATCTATCAGTCATCTACATCTGTATCTTTCAAGGTTTGTGAACAAGCTTTCACATAAGCACTAGAGACGTCCGCCAGCATTTTCCAGAAGGAGGCCTGGAAATTGCTGGGGACTCCTCACAAATAGGGAACGGCCACAACCCCTGCCACACAGACTATGCGCGTGGCCCTCCTGACGTACTCCCACTCTCTCTCTGAATTTCCCAAGGTCTGAGATGAGGGTGCTGGCTGGAGGCAATGATCGCGGGCAGGCTGAATCTTCTCCAGATTCTGATTCTCTTCCTGGGCCTATCGTCCTCAAGCACAGTCTCCATGTCCCTGGTCACACTGATCTCTCTCCTTCAGTCCTTCCCTCCCTCCCTCTCCTGCCTCCCAGTGCAAAGAATACTTTTTTACATTTGAGACGACATTTATTTTTTGTGCACAGAATTCTCACCTGTTCTACTGTGGCCTCTGTTTTGAACATTCCAAAGCTGAGAATTTTCTTTTTTTCTCCCTCATTTCTGCTGAGTCTTTACCTTCCTAATGCAGTGAACTCAGAGTGCCTAGCTGACTGGAGGGGGAAAAAAATCCAGGCAGCAAAGAGAAATAATAAAAAAAGTATCAGTTAATTTTTCATAGTGTTATCCAACTATATATTTTTAAAATTTTGGATTAATATTAGGAATATACTCTTTATAAAAAACTGAATTATCGGGCTTCCCTGGTGGAGCAGTCGTTAAGAATATGCCTGCGAATGCAGGGGACATGGGTTCGAGCCCTGGTCTGGGAAGATCCCACGTGCCACGGAGTAACTAAGCCCGCGCGCCACAACTACTGAGCCTGCGCTCTAGAGCCCGTGTGCCACATCAACCGAGCCCACGTGCCACAACTACGGAAGCCTGCGTGCCTAGAGCCCGTGCTCCGCAACAAGAGAAGCCACTGCAATGAGAAGCCCGTGCACCACAGCCAAGAGGAGCCCCCGCTCACTGCAACTAGAGAACGCCCGCTAGCAGCAACAAAGACCCAATGCAGCCCCAAATAAATTAATTAATTTTTAAAAATTGAATTATTTTCAAGGGGACAATGTATAAAAGTACAATAAAAACCGCCCTTCATAACCCCCCAACCCCACTCTCAAGATGGAATCGATATGCTGTGATACAATTTATAGTCGTAGTACTACTCCTCCTCCCACCGCAGCCAAAATCCTCTGAGCCCGGTGCAGCAGCTTCCTTTCACAATGCTAGGACCCGCCACAAGACACATGATAATCCCTTTGGACATTTCAAGGAGCAGCACCAAGGGAACAGTACCTGGGAAATGTCACTGACAGCTCAGAATATCCATGGCATTTCTAGGGCCTCGGCACTGCTCTCGCTCTGGGAATGAAGGTCCAAAAAGCACATTGGAGAATGTTCGTAATTGTAAACAAGCTCCACCTTTGAAACACAATCTAGATAGAACCAAATATACAAGCCTGCACAATGGATGAAGCCAACGTCTTCTCCATGATTGCCCTTCTGACAACTTTGTTGTCTCCTCAACCATAAAAGGTGAACTTCAAACTCACGACCTTGCCTTGTCACCAGAAACATCCAAGCTTGGATCACTCTTTCTAAGACCAGATATTTGCTCTGTGAACTATTAGAGACTTGTCACATACACAGAAGTAGAACAGGATTATTTCTATCTACCTGGGGACCTGGAGACTTTCACATTGCTCCTGTTAAAACTCTCAGAACACCAAAACTTTACCTACAAAGGGTTCAAGCTATGACACTCCCAATTTTCACAAACCTCCTCATCTCTTGTGAGTCACATGCAGCCAATTCCAGGAATTGAAAACATGGTTGTGAGGATGAAACTGACTTTGGGGCTCCCCTTGGATATGGTCTTCCAGACTTACCAAAAGGCCATTAAGAGGACGGTTTACCCCACCTCAGGGAAACCCGAGGCAGTACTTGCAGTCAAGGGCTGGCCATGGCTTCTGAGCTACATCCAGAAAGAATTTCATACTGTACCTGGATCTGCTGAAGCCATTTCTGACTGTCCGAGAGCCAGCATGTACCGCTCCTCAACTGCCTCCATTGTGGATCATCAGTAGGGCTTTCAGATTTACTAAATAAAAATACAGGATACCCAGTTAAACTTGAACTTCACATGAATAGTAAGTCATCACTTTTAGTATAAGTAGATCCTATGTACTATTTGGGGCATACTTATCTTCAAAATATACTCGTTGTTTTTCTGACATTCATATTTAACGGAACAGCCTATATTTTATCTGTCAACCCTACTCATCAGAAATGATGGAGTCTTATAGAGATGCAAGAGATGCCTCAGAGCATCCTCAGCTTTTACTTCTATGTCCTGGACAGTGAGCACGAGCTTCCCACTCACATTAATTGGCTATAATGGAGTATATTCTCCATTTTAGAGCCTTTTGTACTTGTCATTGTTATCATCTTCCTTATTTTAAAGAGAGGTTTATTTTTTTCCAAACTTAATAGCTCATCCAAAAGTATTTGGAAGTTCATTCGACAAGGGAAAAACAACATGATTCTGAAAAGTGAAGGAAACTGCCTGGTGTTTAGTAAAGAAGTATTAGGGAGATTGAAAAAGCCAAACTTAATAAGCAAATCTCTCCAAGGGTATTTTCAGAGCTTGATACCCTCCCACACCCTGAAAATATTATTACATCAAGAAGGTAGAACCTGCTAACCAAATGTAAGGCTCCCATATGATTCTATCAAACTGAGGATGCTTCTTTACTAAGCAGTCAGCACACTTGCTGCCCCAGGGACCTTGGCAGTTGCAATACAGAGCTCTTCCCTTTGGGATGGAAACAGCAAGTTTTCCTGTGGTCTACACGCTGGCCCCAAAAATACTACGCTCCCAATATTTGTCAACTTTAAGTATTTTTCTACATATCTCCATTTTTCTGTTACTATTTGGACTACATCCTAGCCTTGACATTACATAAATTGCATTCAAGAAGCTATTTTTAAAAGTTGGTAGGAAATCTTAAATCTATAGCTTACAGTCCCTGGCTTACTTTCATCCAGGTGCATAAGGGTTTTCAAAAGTAGTCAGGTTTGTTACCCCGTATCACAGCCCCACGCTTTTGTCAGAGATACAAAAATGGAACATGGTATTTAAGGTTTTAGTTGCCAAATCATCAAGCCTCCCAGACAGAGGCAATAGAGCAAAATGATTACAGAGGCATGGATTTTGATTTGCTCCAGTGTCTTGGGCAAGTCACTTGGCCTCTGTATTTATTTGTACTTATCTGCCCTTTTCTGTCCCTTGGGAGTTATAATTGTACCTAGTCCATGGGTATGTTGTACAAATGATCTGTAAAGTAGTTAGAAGAAACCGACACAGAGTAAGCACTCCACAGACATTGGCTATTAGCTACTGGAAATATTTCTCCATGAAACAGATGACTTTATCAGTGGATGACTCGGTGGGAGACAGTGAATCACAGAATCACAGCATGTTGAAAGTGACCTAGTTCACACTCTTATGTGAAAAAAAGAAAAGTGTGCATGCGTAGAAAATGTCTGAAAGTTTACATAACGAATAGTTCATCATGTTAACTTTGAGAATTAGAATAAATCAGGAAAGGAGGAAAGAAAAACTTGAGTGTCATTCAATTTCTACATCATTTGTGTTTCTATACTGAGACTCTGAATACACTGGAAGTGCAATTTTTTTTTAACGTGGCGGGATAAAGGTTTTCAAGTTCTCCTGATACATCCATATTATTATTTCAGAATTGCTGGCATTTCTTGCCATCTTCGGATCTACACCCATTTGAGTCAGTGGGCCATTCTGGACGGAGGAGATAATAGAGCAGAAGTGAAGTGAGAGAAAAGGAGAGAAAAGATTTTCTCTTTTCTCTTCAAAGAGGAAAGGTCTTTGGAATGGGAACAACTCACAACCAAACTTTGGGGAAAGGATGTGATGGAAAACGAGACAAACATCCTACCCCTGTGATGAGAAGGATTCCCTGGGCTCGATGGAGCGAGGTCACAGGTGGCTGGACAAGGAAACCAACTAGGGAGAAACACACACAAGTGCAGGGCAAACACCCCGAGGCCACTCAGCCTGACTCCATGCAAACATGTGTCCAGCAGCCAGCCCTTCACCTGTGGCTCCCCAGCAAGACAGGTACCTCGGGGGTGCCAACTCATTCTGAGTCCATTATGCCTGGTCATTCATAAACCGCTGTCTAACTTGTGAGGAATAACCTCTCAATGTTTATGAGGAAATTGGGGAAGGAGATTGGAAGGTTACTTAAATGGAAAAAAAAAAAAAAGAGTTCAGGAAGGCAGGATGGTAGAGAGAAAAGAAAAGGACCTTAAAAGATGGAAAGGATTTGCCAAAGAAGAGAAAGAAAAAGAAATGATTCCGAATGGGTTAACCTGCACCTAGGAAGCTAAGGAAGATTATTGATGTGTGAAGACTATGGAATAAAATGAATAAAATTTATCAGAAGTTGCTGAGACTATGGTAAGAAGCATGATTATCAAATTATGAATTGGCTGAAATGGCATTCTAGGGGGACACTAGGAAGGGGAAACAAATGTTCATGAGATGACAGTGGCAGGTGGAAAGTTGTTTCAGGGGAAGATCAGTCTTGCAGAGTGTGTATCAGAGGAGGGCAAGTGTGAGCAAGCAAGGAAATACTAAGTGTATACGGTTCCTTCACTGAGTGCACCCAGCCCCGTGGTCAGCCTTGAGAACAAGCAGGACTTCAGGTACTGGAGCTACATTTCATTCATCAAGACTTGAGAAGACACCCTTAACTCAGGTCTTCTCTTCAAACTCCATCTTTCCTTCTTGACCTTCATTTGGCCTCTTCCCTCACCCTCAAGCTGTGGACTAAGGCCACAAGAGCAAGATGGGTCACTAGTGTCCTCCATCCCCTAGCGACTGTGCTTCACATCAGTGGAGTACCGAAGGCAATAACCAAGTAACAGACACAAGAGTGTATGAAGACGAAGAGATTCTGATAAGGCTTTCTGTGACAGTGTGGGCCGAGTCAGCTGTATATGCCTGCTATCACCTGAAGGATGAGCAGCCTTAGGGGAGAAGTGCTCAGAAGGCAGAGCCTGGCTCTCTAGAGGCTCTGCGTCCTCACAGCCCACTCCAAGACCTCAGTTGCAGCTTCGGCCCCCAATCTCTCTCCCTCTGCCTACTCACAGTTTTTGAAGTCTTCTTTCCTCCACATTTCTCTTGAGAGGTGGGGGAGGAAGATGAGGTTCAGGCCAGCTCAGACTCCCCTGGGATCCCAGCAGGATGCCTATCATGAACCTCCCACCTTCTAGGAAGCTCCTAAGATCTCCACACTTGGGGGAGGTTTCATTTCATCTGTGCTTCAAATTGCTGGCTGGAGATGGCCTGTTGGAAGGTGGCTAAAAGCAAGTAGGAATCTTCGGGCAGCCTGGCCCTTCTCGACTGTCAGACATCTTCAGGGATATTCTAGGAAACGTTGTTTGTTCTAGAGAAGGGAGGGAAACAATCCAATTGTCCAATAATGCTTGAATGGAAAATAAATGATGCTATACGCATGTGATGAAATAATATCAAACAGTCAAAAATCAAAGACCTAGATCTATATGGACTGATGTGGATAAATCTTGAAAAGATTATATTGATTGAAAGAAAATAAGATGAAGAATCTTAGATTATGATAACAGGTATGTAAGTATTTAAATATTTAAATCAATTCAACATATTGCTTCTATATATAGAGATGCAAGAAAATAAACTTTATCCAAAGAACACATTATTTACATTTAATATGTTCATTTATCTAGGAAACCCAAAAGAACCCACAGATAAACTAGCAGGAACTAATAAGACGGTTCAACAAGGCACACACATACAAGATCAATACATTTAAAAAATCAATCAGGCTCCTCTACACTGGCGATAATAAATTAGAAACTGTAAAAGAAAATAAGAAAAAAAGAAGATCTAAAAAGAGTCACAAGAGCCATATAAATTATTTAGAGCTAAGCATACGTAAAAGTAACTATAACTAACAAACTGAGTACGACCACTTAAACTCCGCCCAACCCAAGGATTAAAAAACGCCTGTTCTTACTTTATGAGAACAGGCCCTCTTCTTAAGTAGCAGATCAGTAAGTGAGAGTGAATCAAAGAAACACAGCATTTGAAAAGTCAGCTAGGCCAAGCCTCTCGATCGCACAGACAGAAGCTGAAGCCCAGACAGGTTGAGTTACTTGGTAAAGGGCCCAAGGTCCTGACTCAAGGACTAGCATTTTTCACTAATTCGTAAGATACAGTCAAATTCAGTACCTTGGAAAGAGATGGGAAAAAATGAAGAAATCAATTATATAGTTACTCATCTTTAAGTACAGAAATAGCCGTGACAAAATTACAGGTATTGAGGGAAAATTGAAGCGCAGAGTTTAAAATGTCAATAATCCACAGGGAAACTGGAGACCATTTAAAATATTCATATTAAATCTCTATATAAGACATTAAAAGATCTCCAATCAAAATGTTCATTTTATAATAGATATGGTATGATACAATTTATAATAGATGTGGTATGAACCTTTCCCTTTCATGGGAAAGGTTCGGCTGGGAAACAGGAATTGTTCTTGAAAACGGGGCCTGTGCTATTGCAGAGACTGTGCTGAACCTAGGTCAACAGAATGCTCCGATGTCATCATTGAGGTCACAGAATCCTGCTGTGCGCCTGGCAACCTTGGAAACTTAACAGCCCTGGTGAGCACTAGGCAGCACTGCTGGTTCAATAAGTGGTACCAGTTTTTCAGCCATTTAGGAGACTTGACTATTTTTATTTGTATTGAATCATTTCAACGGATTGCCCAAGAGCCAACAAGGGCCAACCTGTAGGGAAGAGGAGGAGTTGGACATCTCTCGAGGCATCTTCTAAGGGAGACTTCTAGTTGGTATGATGAAACGGCGACAAAAGAGGAAACATCTGGAAAATGAAGAGTCCCAGGAAACTGCCGAGAACGGAGGAGGTATGTGGGGGGCAACTTGGCTGGGGCACATGGGTTTCTGCCAAACTGAACCTTCTCTAGGAAGCGGGGGACTGAGAACGTGTCACCTGTGAAGCAGGGAGCGAGAGACCTTGTCTCACTGATGCTGCCGTATCCATCCGGAGCGTCCCTGTGGTGTGAGACGGCACAGAACGGCCAGATGCCCCCTGGGAGATGGGAGGTCAGCTCCGCTGGTCTGAGGACTCTCTCCTGGGGCAGCCGGGCCTGGAGCTTTGTCGGACTCACAGCAGGCTGCATCCTGCTTGCACAGACCTAGAGGTGCAGCTTTTCTCAGTCCCCGATTTCTCTCTTATTCTCTTGGATCTTTCGCTGGGGTCATGAGGTGGGGGATGTGAAGGATGCAAGGATGCTGAGACCCATGAGTTGCTCGGCCTCTTTTACTAAAGTGGAAAGAGAAGCCCCATGAGTTGAAGACCCTGTTGAAAAATATCTTGACAAGTGGAATGCAGTTCGAAAGACGATTGTTTGCCTAGGGATGGTGTCATATTGAAAGCAAGGAGGTTTTATTCCTTCAACAGGAACAATTTCCCAAAGGAGACCAAGGGAAGGGAAGGGCTTTCCAGAGACTGAGACCGCGTGGTCAAGGGTGAGAAATGTCCTCAGGGTCCTGCGGGGAGCTCTGAGAGCCACGGGCCACGTGGTGCCTGCGTGCATTAAATGTAGGCGAGTAGCTTGCCCTGGGAGGGGGTGGTCACCCCAGAGATCCAGCTAGAGGTCTCTGCCCCAGATTAGAGCCCAGTAGCTCCTACCAGGCCCAGGGCCCTGGAGACTGTAGGATGGGCCCTGGGAGCGGAGGTCTAGACAGCAGGCAGATTTTCAGGCAGTGGCTGGGACAGGCTGGGGAAGGCAATGACTGCCCCTGACCATTCAGAATATTTTTCTCTATGTTCCTGTGTGTGTGTGGGGGGGGTGGGGGGCGGAGGGGGTAGTGCAGAGAAGAGCAGGATGAATGGGGGTAGAGTGCTTATCAGATATAAACTCTGCGTGGTACAGTTCTTGTCACCCTGCCTGGACCTGGCTGACACTCGGTGTATGTAAGAGTGTATACAGAACTCTTGTTAGGGGTGTTTTATGAGACAGTAACTCATACACCCATGTACACTCTGATACAGCAAAAATATCATACACCCCACATATAACTTCCGTATTAAACCACACACAGCACATGGAGGTATATACACGCATCCCTCCTGTACTACATTCTCATACAACCCACCTGTATCACAATCCTCTCCTCCAACACCAAACGCTGGAGATGAGATATGTATATAGACACACACACTATATATATAGGACACACACACACACACTATATATATATATCTCCTCAACTCTCGCACAAACACACCTAACTTCAGCCATCTCTAAATACCTCTAAAAGAACCAGTCACGTGTCATACACACCACACTTGTAACACATTCTTGAGTAATGCCAGACCCGCTTTGTACAAACCACAGTAAACCACAGTCTCACTAACCCATGTCAGGGTTGCCAGAGAAAATATGGGCTATCCAGTTCAATTTGAATTCCAGATAAACAACAAGTAATTTTTCAGTATCAGTATGTCCCAAATATTGTATGGGCCATACTTACACTAAAACTAAGTAAGAACAAATACTGCATGGGAATACTTACACTAAAAAATTATTCTGGGTTTATCTGAAACTGAAATTGAACTGGGTGCCCTGTATTTTTCTTCGCTTAGTCTGGCAACCCTTATATACTTACCACCAGCTCAGGTATTATATATTTATTGTAGTTTTGTTTAGTGTGTGTCTTCCCCTACTAGAATGTGCAGCGTTACCAGAGACTACAACAATGGAAGAGTGCCGGATACACAGGAGTAGCTGCTTACTGAATCTTGGTGAATGAATGAATGAACACACACCATAAATACAAGCCACACCATGTAATGAGGAAAAGTTACATGTCCCAGAATTCCTGACTTGTGAACAGAAACCATGCACACAAAGGCCACAGACACAGATAAGACACATCTCCACCGTGCTCCCCATGCCAACCCCACACTTACCACAGACTTAACTGATACACATCACTCACTCTTCCCACATACTCACGGTCACCACCGAGGCCTACATTAACAACAAGACAGTGACAGAGTAAGTACTGATTTGAATTAAATACTGGAGTATCCACTGGGAACCACACTCTCAACTGTGTGTATTCACTGCACCTGACACGTGCCAGACACTCGGTAAGTATTTGTGGACAGAGGACTGATGAACCCACCCTGAGCCTTTCATTCCTCCCTCAGGAATCTCGAAGTCACAAGAGGATCCCCCTCACCTTGGATCCACTGTGGTGGCCAAAGGCTGCAGCCCAGGGGCAGGGGAGGTCTCCTCTGCCTCTACATACTTCTCCTGTGCTTCTTCTCCGCGCAAGCTCATCTACGCTGGTAAGGGCGCGGGGTTCCTCAGGTGAGGGGGTGCTTGGCTGTGAGGCAGGAGGCACACAGATCCCAGGGAGGCTGAGAGGAACCCCAGGGTCATCAGAGGTGATGAGGGCTCTGTGGAGGAGCCTGGGCAGGATGGCTGAGCTGTTACGAGGGCGTGGATCCCAGCTGAGTCTGGGGCGGGGGTGTGTGAATCCTGGTACTACCATGGTGGCGAAGTCAAGGAGCAGGGGCCGGAAAGGTCTGGGCTTGAGGTGGAGGGAAGAGGGACCAGATTAAGCATCTTCAGAGGAAAATGTAGGCTTTGTCTTTGCCTTTGCTTCCCGAGAAGGACAGAGCTCTACATCATAGATCTCCAGCCTGAGAGCAGGACCATCCAGCTCAGGTCCACACAGCTCACACATACATCCGCCCTCCAGGCACAACCCTTCTCAGTGCACACAGAAACCCCAAGCACCACAGCCCCATTCCACAAGGAATGCACCACCGATATTCCCAAAATCACACTCCTCGTCGTACACGCATCCACCAGCGTCGCTCACATACCACAGCCCTCACCACCATACTCCACACCCCTGTATACAGACACCGCTCCAGTATCCCCCCACACGCACAAGAAAAGCCCACAGATGACACCAGATACACCACTCCGTCCTACGGCCAACGGACACCAAGCTCACGACATAGCTACGTCATGCAAATGTCCCTCTCTCGTCTACCACACCTGCTCCCTCAGCTTCTGGCACGGCCCATGCATGTTATTATGGTTTTAATTTCCTTTTTCAGGAATCCGGAGATCACATCGAGACACTGCCCAGCCTAAAGCACCCCTAGCCCAGGTTCAGGAAAAAGGGGAGACTGCTCCCGCATCACACTGTGTCTCCTCCTCACCCTCTTCACCCTGTAAGCACTATCTGCACCCAGACAAAGAGGAAAGGGGCATGAAAATATACTACATGCAGGTACAAGTGAACAAGGGTGTCGCTGTCTCCTGGAAGACAAAGAAACCCTTGGAGTTGCCTGAAAAGCAGCTGACGATAGAAGAAGTGACCCTTCCTGAGGATGCGTGCACAGTAGGCACTTGCCCCTCTGATGTGTTCACCGAAAGCCTCCTGTCTGACAGTGAGCCCACTGGGGAGGAGAAAGAGTATGAGGAAAGGGCAGAGCCAGGCAGCCCATCAGGGTCACCTGCAGTCCAGGAGACACCCAGGGCCAAGACACCGGCCTGGATGGTGACCATGGAGACCGGCTTCAGGTGCATGGCCTGCTGCCGGGTCTTCCACACCTCGGAGATCCTCCAGCAGCACGTGAAGGGCGGCGTCCTGGAGGGCTTCGGCTGCCGTGTCTTTCATCTCAACATCGCCCAGTGGATGGCCAATGTGGAATTCGAGAGCACCCCTGAGGAGGAGGGCAGTGTGGAACCCGAGACCAACTCTGAGGACGAGGAGGACGAGGAGGACGAGGAAGAGAAGCTAGAAGGCCCCAGCCCGAAGAGACCCCGCAGGCAGGGTCTTTTCTCTCTTTTGAGTTCCACACAGCAACTGAGATTCATGGGACAGAAGATCCTGGAGACGGTGTGGCCTTGGAAGAGGTAAGGCTTGAGGCTGGCAGTCTTCTGAGCCTATGTCACGAAAGGCCCAGAGGAGTCTAAGGGAAGGGGCCGCACACATGTGCTGGTTTACCTAATGGCTCTGCAGTTGCATCAACTTGGGACACACACAGCACTTGCAAAGGAATTGAGCTCTGTTGACTTCAACAAGAATGTGGAGCCTTTTCCTAGGAGTTTTCTCAGGGTCTGCACGATGGACCTCAACTCTTAGAGGACGTACCACCAGCAGCTCCTTGTCGGCAGAGAGAGCCAGGAGTGGTCTGAAGAGAGGACAGGGGCCCTTGCAGGACCAGAACTTTGAGGTCTGAGAGCCTTGGGCCTGAGCTGAGATCTAACCCGGACCACTGGACCTAGCCTTCTGTGACAAAGGGGAATATGAAAGAGAGTCACGTGGAAATGAGGTTCCCCGAGATATGGAAGTGTTCCAGAACCTTCGTTGCGTGGTAGTTGATCTGGAGCCAAGCTCACTGTGGTGTGTGTGGCTCTGAGCATTAAGGCAACGCTGGAGGGTAACCCTGACCAGCAGAGCTTGGAGTGCTTCTTGTCTCTTCCTGTTCTACCTCAGTTGTTTTATCCCTTCCAGGGAGAAGAAAGGACCCTCGGGAGAGTAGCAGACAGAATGCCGTGGTCTGAAGGAGGATGAAGGGACCGGCACTCAGTCTAACATCATATGACAATAGGAACGTCCTATGCAATAAAGGGCATTTCCCAAACCTTTCCTGGATGTTTTAGTTAATGACATTTTTCTATCTATGCATCTATCTATCAATCATCTACATCTGTATCTTTCAAGGTTTGTGAACAAGCTTTCACATAAGCACTAGAGACGTCCGCCAGCATTTTCCAGAAGGAGGCCTGGAAATTGCTGGGGACTCCTCACAAATAGGGAACGGCCACAACCCCTGCCACACAGACTATGCGCGTGGCCCTCCTGACGTACTCCCACTCTCTCTCTGAATTTCCCAAGGTCTGAGATGAGGGTGCTGGCTGGAGGCAATGATCGCGGGCAGGCTGAATCTTCTCCAGATTCTGATTCTCTTCCTGGGCCTATCGTCCTCAAGCACAGTCTCCATGTCCCTGGTCACACTGATCTCTCTCCTTCAGTCCTTCCCTCCCTCCCTCTCCTGCCTCCCAGTGCAAAGAATACTTTTTTACATTTGAGACGACATTTATTTTTTGTGCACAGAATTCTCACCTGTTCTACTGTGGCCTCTGTTTTGAACATTCCAAAGCTGAGAATTTTCTTTTTTTCTCCCTCATTTCTGCTGAGTCTTTACCTTCCTAATGCAGTGAACTCAGAGTGCCTAGCTGACTGGAGGGGGAAAAAAATCCAGGCAGCAAAGAGAAATAATAAAAAAAGTATCAGTTAATTTTTCATAGTGTTATCCAACTATATATTTTTAAAATTTTGGATTAATATTAGGAATATACTCTTTATAAAAAACTGAATTATCGGGCTTCCCTGGTGGAGCAGTCGTTAAGAATATGCCTGCGAATGCAGGGGACATGGGTTCGAGCCCTGGTCTGGGAAGATCCCACGTGCCACGGAGTAACTAAGCCCGCGCGCCACAACTACTGAGCCTGCGCTCTAGAGCCCGTGTGCCACATCAACCGAGCCCACGTGCCACAACTACGGAAGCCTGCGTGCCTAGAGCCCGTGCTCCGCAACAAGAGAAGCCACTGCAATGAGAAGCCCGTGCACCACAGCCAAGAGGAGCCCCCGCTCACTGCAACTAGAGAACGCCCGCTAGCAGCAACAAAGACCCAATGCAGCCCCAAATAAATTAATTAATTTTTAAAAATTGAATTATTTTCAAGGGGACAATGTATAAAAGTACAATAAAAACCGCCCTTCATAACCCCCCAACCCCACTCTCAAGATGGAATCGATATGCTGTGATACAATTTATAGTCGTAGTACTACTCCTCCTCCCACCGCAGCCAAAATCCTCTGAGCCCGGTGCAGCAGCTTCCTTTCACAATGCTAGGACCCGCCACAAGACACATGATAATCCCTTTGGACATTTCAAGGAGCAGCACCAAGGGAACAGTACCTGGGAAATGTCACTGACAGCTCAGAATATCCATGGCATTTCTAGGGCCTCGGCACTGCTCTCGCTCTGGGAATGAAGGTCCAAAAAGCACATTGGAGAATGTTCGTAATTGTAAACAAGCTCCACCTTTGAAACACAATCTAGATAGAACCAAATATACAAGCCTGCACAATGGATGAAGCCAACGTCTTCTCCATGATTGCCCTTCTGACAACTTTGTTGTCTCCTCAACCATAAAAGGTGAACTTCAAACTCACGACCTTGCCTTGTCACCAGAAACATCCAAGCTTGGATCACTCTTTCTAAGACCAGATATTTGCTCTGTGAACTATTAGAGACTTGTCACATACACAGAAGTAGAACAGGATTATTTCTATCTACCTGGGGACCTGGAGACTTTCACATTGCTCCTGTTAAAACTCTCAGAACACCAAAACTTTACCTACAAAGGGTTCAAGCTATGACACTCCCAATTTTCACAAACCTCCTCATCTCTTGTGAGTCACATGCAGCCAATTCCAGGAATTGAAAACATGGTTGTGAGGATGAAACTGACTTTGGGGCTCCCCTTGGATATGGTCTTCCAGACTTACCAAAAGGCCATTAAGAGGACGGTTTACCCCACCTCAGGGAAACCCGAGGCAGTACTTGCAGTCAAGGGCTGGCCATGGCTTCTGAGCTACATCCAGAAAGAATTTCATACTGTACCTGGATCTGCTGAAGCCATTTCTGACTGTCCGAGAGCCAGCATGTACCGCTCCTCAACTGCCTCCATTGTGGATCATCAGTAGGGCTTTCAGATTTACTAAATAAAAATACAGGATACCCAGTTAAACTTGAACTTCACATGAATAGTAAGTCATCACTTTTAGTATAAGTAGATCCTATGTACTATTTGGGGCATACTTATCTTCAAAATATACTCGTTGTTTTTCTGACATTCATATTTAACGGAACAGCCTATATTTTATCTGTCAACCCTACTCATCAGAAATGATGGAGTCTTATAGAGATGCAAGAGATGCCTCAGAGCATCCTCAGCTTTTACTTCTATGTCCTGGACAGTGAGCACGAGCTTCCCACTCACATTAATTGGCTATAATGGAGTATATTCTCCATTTTAGAGCCTTTTGTACTTGTCATTGTTATCATCTTCCTTATTTTAAAGAGAGGTTTATTTTTTTCCAAACTTAATAGCTCATCCAAAAGTATTTGGAAGTTCATTCGACAAGGGAAAAACAACATGATTCTGAAAAGTGAAGGAAACTGCCTGGTGTTTAGTAAAGAAGTATTAGGGAGATTGAAAAAGCCAAACTTAATAAGCAAATCTCTCCAAGGGTATTTTCAGAGCTTGATACCCTCCCACACCCTGAAAATATTATTACATCAAGAAGGTAGAACCTGCTAACCAAATGTAAGGCTCCCATATGATTCTATCAAACCGAGGATGCTTCTTTACTAAGCAGTCAGCACACTTGCTGCCCCAGGGACCTTGGCAGTTGCAATACAGAGCTCTTCCCTTTGGGATGGAAACAGCAAGTTTTCCTGTGGTCTACACGCTGGCCCCAAAAATACTACGCTCCCAATATTTGTCAACTTTAAGTATTTTTCTACATATCTCCATTTTTCTGTTACTATTTGGACTACATCCTAGCCTTGACATTACATAAATTGCATTCAAGAAGCTATTTTTAAAAGTTGGTAGGAAATCTTAAATCTATAGCTTACAGTCCCTGGCTTACTTTCATCCAGGTGCATAAGGGTTTTCAAAAGTAGTCAGGTTTGTTACCCCGTATCACAGCCCCACGCTTTTGTCAGAGATACAAAAATGGAACATGGTATTTAAGGTTTTAGTTGCCAAATCATCAAGCCTCCCAGACAGAGGCAATAGAGCAAAATGATTACAGAGGCATGGATTTTGATTTGCTCCAGTGTCTTGGGCAAGTCACTTGGCCTCTGTATTTATTTGTACTTATCTGCCCTTTTCTGTCCCTTGGGAGTTATAATTGTACCTAGTCCATGGGTATGTTGTACAAATGATCTGTAAAGTAGTTAGAAGAAACCGACACAGAGTAAGCACTCCACAGACATTGGCTATTAGCTACTGGAAATATTTCTCCATGAAACAGATGACTTTATCAGTGGATGACTCGGTGGGAGACAGTGAATCACAGAATCACAGCATGTTGAAAGTGACCTAGTTCACACTCTTATGTGAAAAAAAGAAAAGTGTGCATGCGTAGAAAATGTCTGAAAGTTTACATAACGAATAGTTCATCATGTTAACTTTGAGGATTAGAATAAATCAGGAAAGGAGGAAAGAAAAACTTGAGTGTCATTCAATTTCTACATCATTTGTGTTTCTATACTGAGACTCTGAATACACTGGAAGTGCAATTTTTTTTTAACGTGGCGGGATAAAGGTTTTCAAGTTCTCCTGATACATCCGTATTATTATTTCAGAATTGCTGGCATTTCTTGCCATCTTCGGATCTACACCCATTTGAGTCAGTGGGCCATTCTGGACGGAGGAGATAATAGAGCAGAAGTGAAGTGAGAGAAAAGGAGAGAAAAGATTTTCTCTTTTCTCTTCAAAGAGGAAAGGTCTTTGGAATGGGAACAACTCACAACCAAACTTTGGGGAAAGGATGTGATGGAAAACGAGACAAACATCCTACCCCTGTGATGAGAAGGATTCCCTGGGCTCGATGGAGCGAGGTCACAGGTGGCTGGACAAGGAAACCAACTAGGGAGAAACACACACAAGTGCAGGGCAAACACCCCGAGGCCACTCAGCCTGACTCCATGCAAACATGTGTCCAGCAGCCAGCCCTTCACCTGTGGCTCCCCAGCAAGACAGGTACCTCGGGGGTGCCAACTCATTCTGAGTCCATTATGCCTGGTCATTCATAAACCGCTGTCTAACTTGTGAGGAATAACCTCTCAATGTTTATGAGGAAATTGGGGAAGGAGATTGGAAGGTTACTTAAATGGAAAAAAAAAAAAAGAGTTCAGGAAGGCAGGATGGTAGAGAGAAAAGAAAAGGACCTTAAAAGATGGAAAGGATTTGCCAAAGAAGAGAAAGAAAAAGAAATGATTCCGAATGGGTTAACCTGCACCTAGGAAGCTAAGGAAGATTATTGATGTGTGAAGACTATGGAATAAAATGAATAAAATTTATCAGAAGTTGCTGAGACTATGGTAAGAAGCATGATTATCAAATTATGAATTGGCTGAAATGGCATTCTAGGGGGACACTAGGAAGGGGAAACAAATGTTCATGAGATGACAGTGGCAGGTGGAAAGTTGTTTCAGGGGAAGATCAGTCTTGCAGAGTGTGTATCAGAGGAGGGCAAGTGTGAGCAAGCAAGGAAATACTAAGTGTATACGGTTCCTTCACTGAGTGCACCCAGCCCCGTGGTCAGCCTTGAGAACAAGCAGGACTTCAGGTACTGGAGCTACATTTCAGTCATCAAGACTTGAGAAGACACCCTTAACTCAGGTCTTCTCTTCAAACTCCATCTTTCCTTCTTGACCTTCATTTGGCCTCTTCCCTCACCCTCAAGCTGTGGACTAAGGCCACAAGAGCAAGATGGGTCACTAGTGTCCTCCATCCCCTAGCGACTGTGCTTCACATCAGTGGAGTACCGAAGGCAATAACCAAGTAACAGACACAAGAGTGTATGAAGACGAAGAGATTCTGATAAGGCTTTCTGTGACAGTGTGGGCCGAGTCAGCTGTATATGCCTGCTATCACCTGAAGGATGAGCAGCCTTAGGGGAGAAGTGCTCAGAAGGCAGAGCCTGGCTCTCTAGAGGCTCTGCGTCCTCACAGCCCACTCCAAGACCTCAGTTGCAGCTTCGGCCCCCAATCTCTCTCCCTCTGCCTACTCACAGTTTTTGAAGTCTTCTTTCCTCCACATTTCTCTTGAGAGGTGGGGGAGGAAGATGAGGTTCAGGCCAGCTCAGACTCCCCTGGGATCCCAGCAGGATGCCTATCATGAACCTCCCACCTTCTAGGAAGCTCCTAAGATCTCCACACTTGGGGGAGGTTTCATTTCATCTGTGCTTCAAATTGCTGGCTGGAGATGGCCTGTTGGAAGGTGGCTAAAAGCAAGTAGGAATCTTCGGGCAGCCTGGCCCTTCTCGACTGTCAGACATCTTCAGGGATATTCTAGGAAACGTTGTTTGTTCTAGAGAAGGGAGGGAAACAATCCAATTGTCCAATAATGCTTGAATGGAAAATAAATGATGCTATACGCATGTGATGAAATAATATCAAACAGTCAAAAATCAAAGACCTAGATCTATATGGACTGATGTGGATAAATCTTGAAAAGATTATATTGATTGAAAGAAAATAAGATGAAGAATCTTAGATTATGATAACAGGTATGTAAGTATTTAAATATTTAAATCAATTCAACATATTGCTTCTATATATAGAGATGCAAGAAAATAAACTTTATCCAAAGAACACATTATTTACATTTAATATGTTCATTTATCTAGGAAACCCAAAAGAACCCACAGATAAACTAGCAGGAACTAATAAGACGGTTCAACAAGGCACACACATACAAGATCAATACATTTAAAAAATCAATCAGGCTCCTCTACACTGGCGATAATAAATTAGAAACTGTAAAAGAAAATAAGAAAAAAAGAAGATCTAAAAAGAGTCACAAGAGCCATATAAATTATTTAGAGCTAAGCATACGTAAAAGTAACTATAACTAACAAACTGAGTACGACCACTTAAACTCCGCCCAACCCAAGGATTAAAAAACGCCTGTTCTTACTTTATGAGAACAGGCCCTCTTCTTAAGTAGCAGATCAGTAAGTGAGAGTGAATCAAAGAAACACAGCATTTGAAAAGTCAGCTAGGCCAAGCCTCTCGATCGCACAGACAGAAGCTGAAGCCCAGACAGGTTGAGTTACTTGGTAAAGGGCCCAAGGTCCTGACTCAAGGACTAGCATTTTTCACTAATTCGTAAGATACAGTCAAATTCAGTACCTTGGAAAGAGATGGGAAAAAATGAAGAAATCAATTATATAGTTACTCATCTTTAAGTACAGAAATAGCCGTGACAAAATTACAGGTATTGAGGGAAAATTGAAGCGCAGAGTTTAAAATGTCAATAATCCACAGGGAAACTGGAGACCATTTAAAATATTCATATTAAATCTCTATATAAGACATTAAAAGATCTCCAATCAAAATGTTCATTTTATAATAGATATGGTATGATACAATTTATAATAGATGTGGTATGAACCTTTCCCTTTCATGGGAAAGGTTCGGCTGGGAAACAGGAATTGTTCTTGAAAACGGGGCCTGTGCTATTGCAGAGACTGTGCTGAACCTAGGTCAACAGAATGCTCCGATGTCATCATTGAGGTCACAGAATCCTGCTGTGCGCCTGGCAACCTTGGAAACTTAACAGCCCTGGTGAGCACTAGGCAGCACTGCTGGTTCAATAAGTGGTACCAGTTTTTCAGCCATTTAGGAGACTTGACTATTTTTATTTGTATTGAATCATTTCAACGGATTGCCCAAGAGCCAACAAGGGCCAACCTGTAGGGAAGAGGAGGAGTTGGACATCTCTCGAGGCATCTTCTAAGGGAGACTTCTAGTTGGTATGATGAAACGGCGACAAAAGAGGAAACATCTGGAAAATGAAGAGTCCCAGGAAACTGCCGAGAACGGAGGAGGTATGTGGGGGGCAACTTGGCTGGGGCACATGGGTTTCTGCCAAACTGAACCTTCTCTAGGAAGCGGGGGACTGAGAACGTGTCACCTGTGAAGCAGGGAGCGAGAGACCTTGTCTCACTGATGCTGCCGTATCCATCCGGAGCGTCCCTGTGGTGTGAGACGGCACAGAACGGCCAGATGCCCCCTGGGAGATGGGAGGTCAGCTCCGCTGCTCTGAGGACTCTCTCCTGGGGCTGCCGGGCCTGGAGCTTTGTCGGACTCACAGCAGGCTGCATCCTGCTTGCACAGACCTAGAGGTGCAGCTTTTCTCAGTCCCCGATTTCTCTCTTATTCTCTTGGATCTTTCGCTGGGGTCATGAGGTGGGGGATGTGAAGGATGCAAGGATGCTGAGACCCATGAGTTGCTCGGCCTCTTTTACTAAAGTGGAAAGAGAAGCCCCATGAGTTGAAGACCCTGTTGAAAAATATCTTGACAAGTGGAATGCAGTTCGAAAGACGATTGTTTGCCTAGGGATGGTGTCATATTGAAAGCAAGGAGGTTTTATTCCTTCAACAGGAACAATTTCCCAAAGGAGACCAAGGGAAGGGAAGGGCTTTCCAGAGACTGAGACCGCGTGGTCAAGGGTGAGAAATGTCCTCAGGGTCCTGCGGGGAGCTCTGAGAGCCACGGGCCACGTGGTGCCTGCGTGCATTAAATGTAGGCGAGTAGCTTGCCCTGGGAGGGGGTGGTCACCCCAGAGATCCAGCTAGAGGTCTCTGCCCCAGATTAGAGCCCAGTAGCTCCTACCAGGCCCAGGGCCCTGGAGACTGTAGGATGGGCCCTGGGAGCGGAGGTCTAGACAGCAGGCAGATTTTCAGGCAGTGGCTGGGACAGGCTGGGGAAGGCAATGACTGCCCCTGACCATTCAGAATATTTTTCTCTATGTTCCTGTGTGTGTGTGGGGGGGGTGGGGGGCGGAGGGGGTAGTGCAGAGAAGAGCAGGATGAATGGGGGTAGAGTGCTTATCAGATATAAACTCTGCGTGGTACAGTTCTTGTCACCCTGCCTGGACCTGGCTGACACTCGGTGTATGTAAGAGTGTATACAGAACTCTTGTTAGGGGTGTTTTATGAGACAGTAACTCATACACCCATGTACACTCTGATACAGCAAAAATATCATACACCCCACATATAACTTCCGTATTAAACCACACACAGCACATGGAGGTATATACACGCATCCCTCCTGTACTACATTCTCATACAACCCACCTGTATCACAATCCTCTCCTCCAACACCAAACGCTGGAGATGAGATATGTATATAGACACACACACTATATATATAGGACACACACACACACACACTATATATATATATCTCCTCAACTCTCGCACAAACACACCTAACTTCAGCCATCTCTAAATACCTCTAAAAGAACCAGTCACGTGTCATACACACCACACTTGTAACACATTCTTGAGTAATGCCAGACCCGCTTTGTACAAACCACAGTAAACCACAGTCTCACTAACCCATGTCAGGGTTGCCAGAGAAAATATGGGCTATCCAGTTCAATTTGAATTCCAGATAAACAACAAGTAATTTTTCAGTATCAGTATGTCCCAAATATTGTATGGGCCATACTTACACTAAAACTAAGTAAGAACAAATACTGCATGGGAATACTTACACTAAAAAATTATTCTGGGTTTATCTGAAACTGAAATTGAACTGGGTGCCCTGTATTTTTCTTCGCTTAGTCTGGCAACCCTTATATACTTACCACCAGCTCAGGTATTATATATTTATTGTAGTTTTGTTTAGTGTGTGTCTTCCCCTACTAGAATGTGCAGCGTTACCAGAGACTACAACAATGGAAGAGTGCCGGATACACAGGAGTAGCTGCTTACTGAATCTTGGTGAATGAATGAATGAACACACACCATAAATACAAGCCACACCATGTAATGAGGAAAAGTTACATGTCCCAGAATTCCTGACTTGTGAACAGAAACCATGCACACAAAGGCCACAGACACAGATAAGACACATCTCCACCGTGCTCCCCATGCCAACCCCACACTTACCACAGACTTAACTGATACACATCACTCACTCTTCCCACATACTCACGGTCACCACCGAGGCCTACATTAACAACAAGACAGTGACAGAGTAAGTACTGATTTGAATTAAATACTGGAGTATCCACTGGGAACCACACTCTCAACTGTGTGTATTCACTGCACCTGACACGTGCCAGACACTCGGTAAGTATTTGTGGACAGAGGACTGATGAACCCACCCTGAGCCTTTCATTCCTCCCTCAGGAATCTCGAAGTCACAAGAGGATCCCCCTCACCTTGGATCCACTGTGGTGGCCAAAGGCTGCAGCCCAGGGGCAGGGGAGGTCTCCTCTGCCTCTACATACTTCTCCTGTGCTTCTTCTCCGCGCAAGCTCATCTACGCTGGTAAGGGCGCGGGGTTCCTCAGGTGAGGGGGTGCTTGGCTGTGAGGCAGGAGGCACACAGATCCCAGGGAGGCTGAGAGGAACCCCAGGGTCATCAGAGGTGATGAGGGCTCTGTGGAGGAGCCTGGGCAGGATGGCTGAGCTGTTACGAGGGCGTGGATCCCAGCTGAGTCTGGGGCGGGGGTGTGTGAATCCTGGTACTACCATGGTGGCGAAGTCAAGGAGCAGGGGCCGGAAAGGTCTGGGCTTGAGGTGGAGGGAAGAGGGACCAGATTAAGCATCTTCAGAGGAAAATGTAGGCTTTGTCTTTGCCTTTGCTTCCCGAGAAGGACAGAGTTCTACATCATAGATCTCCAGCCTGAGAGCAGGACCATCCAGCTCAGGTCCACACAGCTCACACATACATCCGCCCTCCAGGCACAACCCTTCTCAGTGCACACAGAAACCCCAAGCACCACAGCCCCATTCCACAAGGAATGCACCACCGATATTCCCAAAATCACACTCCTCGTCGTACACGCATCCACCAGCGTCGCTCACATACCACAGCCCTCACCACCATACTCCACACCCCTGTATACAGACACCGCTCCAGTATCCCCCCACACGCACAAGAAAAGCCCACAGATGACACCAGATACACCACTCCGTCCTACGGCCAACGGACACCAAGCTCACGACATAGCTACGTCATGCAAATGTCCCTCTCTCGTCTACCACACCTGCTCCCTCAGCTTCTGGCACGGCCCATGCATGTTATTATGTTTTTAATTTCCTTTTTCAGGAATCCGGAGATCACATCGAGACACTGCCCAGCCTAAAGCACCCCTAGCCCAGGTTCAGGAAAAAGGGGAGACTGCTCCCGCATCACACTGTGTCTCCTCCTCACCCTCTTCACCCTGTAAGCACTATCTGCACCCAGACAAAGAGGAAAGGGGCATGAAAATATACTACATGCAGGTACAAGTGAACAAGGGTGTCGCTGTCTCCTGGAAGACAAAGAAACCCTTGGAGTTGCCTGAAAAGCAGCTGACGATAGAAGAAGTGACCCTTCCTGAGGATGCGTGCACAGTAGGCACTTGCCCCTCTGATGTGTTCACCGAAAGCCTCCTGTCTGACAGTGAGCCCACTGGGGAGGAGAAAGAGTATGAGGAAAGGGCAGAGCCAGGCAGCCCATCAGGGTCACCTGCAGTCCAGGAGACACCCAGGGCCAAGACACCGGCCTGGATGGTGACCATGGAGACCGGCTTCAGGTGCATGGCCTGCTGCCGGGTCTTCCACACCTCGGAGATCCTCCAGCAGCACGTGAAGGGCGGCGTCCTGGAGGGCTTCGGCTGCCGTGTCTTTCATCTCAACATCGCCCAGTGGATGGCCAATGTGGAATTCGAGAGCACCCCTGAGGAGGAGGGCAGTGTGGAACCCGAGACCAACTCTGAGGACGAGGAGGACGAGGAGGACGAGGAAGAGAAGCTAGAAGGCCCCAGCCCGAAGAGACCCCGCAGGCAGGGTCTTTTCTCTCTTTTGAGTTCCACACAGCAACTGAGATTCATGGGACAGAAGATCCTGGAGACGGTGTGGCCTTGGAAGAGGTAAGGCTTGAGGCTGGCAGTCTTCTGAGCCTATGTCACGAAAGGCCCAGAGGAGTCTAAGGGAAGGGGCCGCACACATGTGCTGGTTTACCTAATGGCTCTGCAGTTGCATCAACTTGGGACACACACAGCACTTGCAAAGGAATTGAGCTCTGTTGACTTCAACAAGAATGTGGAGCCTTTTCCTAGGAGTTTTCTCAGGGTCTGCACGATGGACCTCAACTCTTAGAGGACGTACCACCAGCAGCTCCTTGTCGGCAGAGAGAGCCAGGAGTGGTCTGAAGAGAGGACAGGGGCCCTTGCAGGACCAGAACTTTGAGGTCTGAGAGCCTTGGGCCTGAGCTGAGATCTAACCCGGACCACTGGACCTAGCCTTCTGTGACAAAGGGGAATATGAAAGAGAGTCACGTGGAAATGAGGTTCCCCGAGATATGGAAGTGTTCCAGAACCTTCGTTGCGTGGTAGTTGATCTGGAGCCAAGCTCACTGTGGTGTGTGTGGCTCTGAGCATTAAGGCAACGCTGGAGGGTAACCCTGACCAGCAGAGCTTGGAGTGCTTCTTGTCTCTTCCTGTTCTACCTCAGTTGTTTTATCCCTTCCAGGGAGAAGAAAGGACCCTCGGGAGAGTAGCAGACAGAATGCCGTGGTCTGAAGGAGGATGAAGGGACCGGCACTCAGTCTAACATCATATGACAATAGGAACGTCCTATGCAATAAAGGGCATTTCCCAAACCTTTCCTGGATGTTTTAGTTAATGACATTTTTCTATCTATGCATCTATCTATCAATCATCTACATCTGTATCTTTCAAGGTTTGTGAACAAGCTTTCACATAAGCACTAGAGACGTCCGCCAGCATTTTCCAGAAGGAGGCCTGGAAATTGCTGGGGACTCCTCACAAATAGGGAACGGCCACAACCCCTGCCACACAGACTATGCGCGTGGCCCTCCTGACGTACTCCCACTCTCTCTCTGAATTTCCCAAGGTCTGAGATGAGGGTGCTGGCTGGAGGCAATGATCGCGGGCAGGCTGAATCTTCTCCAGATTCTGATTCTCTTCCTGGGCCTATCGTCCTCAAGCACAGTCTCCATGTCCCTGGTCACACTGATCTCTCTCCTTCAGTCCTTCCCTCCCTCCCTCTCCTGCCTCCCAGTGCAAAGAATACTTTTTTACATTTGAGACGACATTTATTTTTTGTGCACAGAATTCTCACCTGTTCTACTGTGGCCTCTGTTTTGAACATTCCAAAGCTGAGAATTTTCTTTTTTTCTCCCTCATTTCTGCTGAGTCTTTACCTTCCTAATGCAGTGAACTCAGAGTGCCTAGCTGACTGGAGGGGGAAAAAAATCCAGGCAGCAAAGAGAAATAATAAAAAAAGTATCAGTTAATTTTTCATAGTGTTATCCAACTATATATTTTTAAAATTTTGGATTAATATTAGGAATATACTCTTTATAAAAAACTGAATTATCGGGCTTCCCTGGTGGAGCAGTCGTTAAGAATATGCCTGCGAATGCAGGGGACATGGGTTCGAGCCCTGGTCTGGGAAGATCCCACGTGCCACGGAGTAACTAAGCCCGCGCGCCACAACTACTGAGCCTGCGCTCTAGAGCCCGTGTGCCACATCAACCGAGCCCACGTGCCACAACTACGGAAGCCTGCGTGCCTAGAGCCCGTGCTCCGCAACAAGAGAAGCCACTGCAATGAGAAGCCCGTGCACCACAGCCAAGAGGAGCCCCCGCTCACTGCAACTAGAGAACGCCCGCTAGCAGCAACAAAGACCCAATGCAGCCCCAAATAAATTAATTAATTTTTAAAAATTGAATTATTTTCAAGGGGACAATGTATAAAAGTACAATAAAAACCGCCCTTCATAACCCCCCAACCCCACTCTCAAGATGGAATCGATATGCTGTGATACAATTTATAGTCGTAGTACTACTCCTCCTCCCACCGCAGCCAAAATCCTCTGAGCCCGGTGCAGCAGCTTCCTTTCACAATGCTAGGACCCGCCACAAGACACATGATAATCCCTTTGGACATTTCAAGGAGCAGCACCAAGGGAACAGTACCTGGGAAATGTCACTGACAGCTCAGAATATCCATGGCATTTCTAGGGCCTCGGCACTGCTCTCGCTCTGGGAATGAAGGTCCAAAAAGCACATTGGAGAATGTTCGTAATTGTAAACAAGCTCCACCTTTGAAACACAATCTAGATAGAACCAAATATACAAGCCTGCACAATGGATGAAGCCAACGTCTTCTCCATGATTGCCCTTCTGACAACTTTGTTGTCTCCTCAACCATAAAAGGTGAACTTCAAACTCACGACCTTGCCTTGTCACCAGAAACATCCAAGCTTGGATCACTCTTTCTAAGACCAGATATTTGCTCTGTGAACTATTAGAGACTTGTCACATACACAGAAGTAGAACAGGATTATTTCTATCTACCTGGGGACCTGGAGACTTTCACATTGCTCCTGTTAAAACTCTCAGAACACCAAAACTTTACCTACAAAGGGTTCAAGCTATGACACTCCCAATTTTCACAAACCTCCTCATCTCTTGTGAGTCACATGCAGCCAATTCCAGGAATTGAAAACATGGTTGTGAGGATGAAACTGACTTTGGGGCTCCCCTTGGATATGGTCTTCCAGACTTACCAAAAGGCCATTAAGAGGACGGTTTACCCCACCTCAGGGAAACCCGAGGCAGTACTTGCAGTCAAGGGCTGGCCATGGCTTCTGAGCTACATCCAGAAAGAATTTCATACTGTACCTGGATCTGCTGAAGCCATTTCTGACTGTCCGAGAGCCAGCATGTACCGCTCCTCAACTGCCTCCATTGTGGATCATCAGTAGGGCTTTCAGATTTACTAAATAAAAATACAGGATACCCAGTTAAACTTGAACTTCACATGAATAGTAAGTCATCACTTTTAGTATAAGTAGATCCTATGTACTATTTGGGGCATACTTATCTTCAAAATATACTCGTTGTTTTTCTGACATTCATATTTAACGGAACAGCCTATATTTTATCTGTCAACCCTACTCATCAGAAATGATGGAGTCTTATAGAGATGCAAGAGATGCCTCAGAGCATCCTCAGCTTTTACTTCTATGTCCTGGACAGTGAGCACGAGCTTCCCACTCACATTAATTGGCTATAATGGAGTATATTCTCCATTTTAGAGCCTTTTGTACTTGTCATTGTTATCATCTTCCTTATTTTAAAGAGAGGTTTATTTTTTTCCAAACTTAATAGCTCATCCAAAAGTATTTGGAAGTTCATTCGACAAGGGAAAAACAACATGATTCTGAAAAGTGAAGGAAACTGCCTGGTGTTTAGTAAAGAAGTATTAGGGAGATTGAAAAAGCCAAACTTAATAAGCAAATCTCTCCAAGGGTATTTTCAGAGCTTGATACCCTCCCACACCCTGAAAATATTATTACATCAAGAAGGTAGAACCTGCTAACCAAATGTAAGGCTCCCATATGATTCTATCAAACTGAGGATGCTTCTTTACTAAGCAGTGAGCACACTTGCTGCCCCAGGGACCTTGGCAGTTGCAATACAGAGCTCTTCCCTTTGGGATGGAAACAGCAAGTTTTCCTGTGGTCTACACGCTGGCCCCAAAAATACTACGCTCCCAATATTTGTCAACTTTAAGTATTTTTCTACATATCTCCATTTTTCTGTTACTATTTGGACTACATCCTAGCCTTGACATTACATAAATTGCATTCAAGAAGCTATTTTTAAAAGTTGGTAGGAAATCTTAAATCTATAGCTTACAGTCCCTGGCTTACTTTCATCCAGGTGCATAAGGGTTTTCAAAAGTAGTCAGGTTTGTTACCCCGTATCACAGCCCCACGCTTTTGTCAGAGATACAAAAATGGAACATGGTATTTAAGGTTTTAGTTGCCAAATCATCAAGCCTCCCAGACAGAGGCAATAGAGCAAAATGATTACAGAGGCATGGATTTTGATTTGCTCCAGTGTCTTGGGCAAGTCACTTGGCCTCTGTATTTATTTGTACTTATCTGCCCTTTTCTGTCCCTTGGGAGTTATAATTGTACCTAGTCCATGGGTATGTTGTACAAATGATCTGTAAAGTAGTTAGAAGAAACCGACACAGAGTAAGCACTCCACAGACATTGGCTATTAGCTACTGGAAATATTTCTCCATGAAACAGATGACTTTATCAGTGGATGACTCGGTGGGAGACAGTGAATCACAGAATCACAGCATGTTGAAAGTGACCTAGTTCACACTCTTATGTGAAAAAAAGAAAAGTGTGCATGCGTAGAAAATGTCTGAAAGTTTACATAACGAATAGTTCATCATGTTAACTTTGAGGATTAGAATAAATCAGGAAAGGAGGAAAGAAAAACTTGAGTGTCATTCAATTTCTACATCATTTGTGTTTCTATACTGAGACTCTGAATACACTGGAAGTGCAATTTTTTTTTAACGTGGCGGGATAAAGGTTTTCAAGTTCTCCTGATACATCCGTATTATTATTTCAGAATTGCTGGCATTTCTTGCCATCTTCGGATCTACACCCATTTGAGTCAGTGGGCCATTCTGGACGGAGGAGATAATAGAGCAGAAGTGAAGTGAGAGAAAAGGAGAGAAAAGATTTTCTCTTTTCTCTTCAAAGAGGAAAGGTCTTTGGAATGGGAACAACTCACAACCAAACTTTGGGGAAAGGATGTGATGGAAAACGAGACAAACATCCTACCCCTGTGATGAGAAGGATTCCCTGGGCTCGATGGAGCGAGGTCACAGGTGGCTGGACAAGGAAACCAACTAGGGAGAAACACACACAAGTGCAGGGCAAACACCCCGAGGCCACTCAGCCTGACTCCATGCAAACATGTGTCCAGCAGCCAGCCCTTCACCTGTGGCTCCCCAGCAAGACAGGTACCTCGGGGGTGCCAACTCATTCTGAGTCCATTATGCCTGGTCATTCATAAACCGCTGTCTAACTTGTGAGGAATAACCTCTCAATGTTTATGAGGAAATTGGGGAAGGAGATTGGAAGGTTACTTAAATGGAAAAAAAAAAAAAGAGTTCAGGAAGGCAGGATGGTAGAGAGAAAAGAAAAGGACCTTAAAAGATGGAAAGGATTTGCCAAAGAAGAGAAAGAAAAAGAAATGATTCCGAATGGGTTAACCTGCACCTAGGAAGCTAAGGAAGATTATTGATGTGTGAAGACTATGGAATAAAATGAATAAAATTTATCAGAAGTTGCTGAGACTATGGTAAGAAGCATGATTATCAAATTATGAATTGGCTGAAATGGCATTCTAGGGGGACACTAGGAAGGGGAAACAAATGTTCATGAGATGACAGTGGCAGGTGGAAAGTTGTTTCAGGGGAAGATCAGTCTTGCAGAGTGTGTATCAGAGGAGGGCAAGTGTGAGCAAGCAAGGAAATACTAAGTGTATACGGTTCCTTCACTGAGTGCACCCAGCCCCGTGGTCAGCCTTGAGAACAAGCAGGACTTCAGGTACTGGAGCTACATTTCAGTCATCAAGACTTGAGAAGACACCCTTAACTCAGGTCTTCTCTTCAAACTCCATCTTTCCTTCTTGACCTTCATTTGGCCTCTTCCCTCACCCTCAAGCTGTGGACTAAGGCCACAAGAGCAAGATGGGTCACTAGTGTCCTCCATCCCCTAGCGACTGTGCTTCACATCAGTGGAGTACCGAAGGCAATAACCAAGTAACAGACACAAGAGTGTATGAAGACGAAGAGATTCTGATAAGGCTTTCTGTGACAGTGTGGGCCGAGTCAGCTGTATATGCCTGCTATCACCTGAAGGATGAGCAGCCTTAGGGGAGAAGTGCTCAGAAGGCAGAGCCTGGCTCTCTAGAGGCTCTGCGTCCTCACAGCCCACTCCAAGACCTCAGTTGCAGCTTCGGCCCCCAATCTCTCTCCCTCTGCCTACTCACAGTTTTTGAAGTCTTCTTTCCTCCACATTTCTCTTGAGAGGTGGGGGAGGAAGATGAGGTTCAGGCCAGCTCAGACTCCCCTGGGATCCCAGCAGGATGCCTATCATGAACCTCCCACCTTCTAGGAAGCTCCTAAGATCTCCACACTTGGGGGAGGTTTCATTTCATCTGTGCTTCAAATTGCTGGCTGGAGATGGCCTGTTGGAAGGTGGCTAAAAGCAAGTAGGAATCTTCGGGCAGCCTGGCCCTTCTCGACTGTCAGACATCTTCAGGGATATTCTAGGAAACGTTGTTTGTTCTAGAGAAGGGAGGGAAACAATCCAATTGTCCAATAATGCTTGAATGGAAAATAAATGATGCTATACGCATGTGATGAAATAATATCAAACAGTCAAAAATCAAAGACCTAGATCTATATGGACTGATGTGGATAAATCTTGAAAAGATTATATTGATTGAAAGAAAATAAGATGAAGAATCTTAGATTATGATAACAGGTATGTAAGTATTTAAATATTTAAATCAATTCAACATATTGCTTCTATATATAGAGATGCAAGAAAATAAACTTTATCCAAAGAACACATTATTTACATTTAATATGTTCATTTATCTAGGAAACCCAAAAGAACCCACAGATAAACTAGCAGGAACTAATAAGACGGTTCAACAAGGCACACACATACAAGATCAATACATTTAAAAAATCAATCATGCTCCTCTACACTGGCGATAATAAATTAGAAACTGTAAAAGAAAATAAGAAAAAAAGAAGATCTAAAAAGAGTCACAAGAGCCATATAAATTATTTAGAGCTAAGCATACGTAAAAGTAACTATAACTAACAAACTGAGTACGACCACTTAAACTCCGCCCAACCCAAGGATTAAAAAACGCCTGTTCTTACTTTATGAGAACAGGCCCTCTTCTTAAGTAGCAGATCAGTAAGTGAGAGTGAATCAAAGAAACACAGCATTTGAAAAGTCAGCTAGGCCAAGCCTCTCGATCGCACAGACAGAAGCTGAAGCCCAGACAGGTTGAGTTACTTGGTAAAGGGCCCAAGGTCCTGACTCAAGGACTAGCATTTTTCACTAATTCGTAAGATACAGTCAAATTCAGTACCTTGGAAAGAGATGGGGAAAAAATGAAGAAATCAATTATATAGTTACTCATCTTTAAGTACAGAAATAGCCGTGACAAAATTACAGGTATTGAGGGAAAATTGAAGCGCAGAGTTTAAAATGTCAATAATCCACAGGGAAACTGGAGACCATTTAAAATATTCATATTAAATCTCTATATAAGACATTAAAAGATCTCCAATCAAAATGTTCATTTTATAATAGATATGGTATGATACAATTTATAATAGATGTGGTATGAACCTTTCCCTTTCATGGGAAAGGTTCGGCTGGGAAACAGGAATTGTTCTTGAAAACGGGGCCTGTGCTATTGCAGAGACTGTGCTGAACCTAGGTCAACAGAATGCTCCGATGTCATCATTGAGGTCACAGAATCCTGCTGTGCGCCTGGCAACCTTGGAAACTTAACAGCCCTGGTGAGCACTAGGCAGCACTGCTGGTTCAATAAGTGGTACCAGTTTTTCAGCCATTTAGGCGACTTGACTATTTTTATTTGTATTGAATCATTTCAACGGATTGCCCAAGAGCCAACAAGGGCCAACCTGTAGGGAAGAGGAGGAGTTGGACATCTCTCGAGGCATCTTCTAAGGGAGACTTCTAGTTGGTATGATGAAACGGCGACAAAAGAGGAAACATCTGGAAAATGAAGAGTCCCAGGAAACTGCCGAGAACGGAGGAGGTATGTGGGGGGCAACTTGGCTGGGGCACATGGGTTTCTGCCAAACTGAACCTTCTCTAGGAAGCGGGGGACTGAGAACGTGTCACCTGTGAAGCAGGGAGCGAGAGACCTTGTCTCACTGATGCTGCCGTATCCATCCGGAGCGTCCCTGTGGTGTGAGACGGCACAGAACGGCCAGATGCCCCCTGGGAGATGGGAGGTCAGCTCCGCTGGTCTGAGGACTCTCTCCTGGGGCAGCCGGGCCTGGAGCTTTGTCGGACTCACAGCAGGCTGCATCCTGCTTGCACAGACCTAGAGGTGCAGCTTTTCTCAGTCCCCGATTTCTCTCTTATTCTCTTGGATCTTTCGCTGGGGTCATGAGGTGGGGGATGTGAAGGATGCAAGGATGCTGAGACCCATGAGTTGCTCGGCCTCTTTTACTAAAGTGGAAAGAGAAGCCCCATGAGTTGAAGACCCTGTTGAAAAATATCTTGACAAGTGGAATGCAGTTCGAAAGACGATTGTTTGCCTAGGGATGGTGTCATATTGAAAGCAAGGAGGTTTTATTCCTTCAACAGGAACAATTTCCCAAAGGAGACCAAGGGAAGGGAAGGGCTTTCCAGAGACTGAGACCGCGTGGTCAAGGGTGAGAAATGTCCTCAGGGTCCTGCGGGGAGCTCTGAGAGCCACGGGCCACGTGGTGCCTGCGTGCATTAAATGTAGGCGAGTAGCTTGCCCTGGGAGGGGGTGGTCACCCCAGAGATCCAGCTAGAGGTCTCTGCCCCAGATTAGAGCCCAGTAGCTCCTACCAGGCCCAGGGCCCTGGAGACTGTAGGATGGGCCCTGGGAGCGGAGGTCTAGACAGCAGGCAGATTTTCAGGCAGTGGCTGGGACAGGCTGGGGAAGGCAATGACTGCCCCTGACCATTCAGAATATTTTTCTCTATGTTCCTGTGTGTGTGTGGGGGGGGTGGGGGGCGGAGGGGGTAGTGCAGAGAAGAGCAGGATGAATGGGGGTAGAGTGCTTATCAGATATAAACTCTGCGTGGTACAGTTCTTGTCACCCTGCCTGGACCTGGCTGACACTCGGTGTATGTAAGAGTGTATACAGAACTCTTGTTAGGGGTGTTTTATGAGACAGTAACTCATACACCCATGTACACTCTGATACAGCAAAAATATCATACACCCCACATATAACTTCCGTATTAAACCACACACAGCACATGGAGGTATATACACGCATCCCTCCTGTACTACATTCTCATACAACCCACCTGTATCACAATCCTCTCCTCCAACACCAAACGCTGGAGATGAGATATGTATATAGACACACACACTATATATATAGGACACACACACACACACTATATATATATATCTCCTCAACTCTCGCACAAACACACCTAACTTCAGCCATCTCTAAATACCTCTAAAAGAACCAGTCACGTGTCATACACACCACACTTGTAACACATTCTTGAGTAATGCCAGACCCGCTTTGTACAAACCACAGTAAACCACAGTCTCACTAACCCATGTCAGGGTTGCCAGAGAAAATATGGGCTATCCAGTTCAATTTGAATTCCAGATAAACAACAAGTAATTTTTCAGTATCAGTATGTCCCAAATATTGTATGGGCCATACTTACACTAAAACTAAGTAAGAACAAATACTGCATGGGAATACTTACACTAAAAAATTATTCTGGGTTTATCTGAAACTGAAATTGAACTGGGTGCCCTGTATTTTTCTTCGCTTAGTCTGGCAACCCTTATATACTTACCACCAGCTCAGGTATTATATATTTATTGTAGTTTTGTTTAGTGTGTGTCTTCCCCTACTAGAATGTGCAGCGTTACCAGAGACTACAACAATGGAAGAGTGCCGGATACACAGGAGTAGCTGCTTACTGAATCTTGGTGAATGAATGAATGAACACACACCATAAATACAAGCCACACCATGTAATGAGGAAAAGTTACATGTCCCAGAATTCCTGACTTGTGAACAGAAACCATGCACACAAAGGCCACAGACACAGATAAGACACATCTCCACCGTGCTCCCCATGCCAACCCCACACTTACCACAGACTTAACTGATACACATCACTCACTCTTCCCACATACTCACGGTCACCACCGAGGCCTACATTACCAACAAGACAGTGACAGAGTAAGTACTGATTTGAATTAAATACTGGAGTATCCACTGGGAACCACACTCTCAACTGTGTGTATTCACTGCACCTGACACGTGCCAGACACTCGGTAAGTATTTGTGGACAGAGGACTGATGAACCCACCCTGAGCCTTTCATTCCTCCCTCAGGAATCTCGAAGTCACAAGAGGATCCCCCTCACCTTGGATCCACTGTGGTGGCCAAAGGCTGCAGCCCAGGGGCAGGGGAGGTCTCCTCTGCCTCTACATACTTCTCCTGTGCTTCTTCTCCGCGCAAGCTCATCTACGCTGGTAAGGGCGCGGGGTTCCTCAGGTGAGGGGGTGCTTGGCTGTGAGGCAGGAGGCACACAGATCCCAGGGAGGCTGAGAGGAACCCCAGGGTCATCAGAGGTGATGAGGGCTCTGTGGAGGAGCCTGGGCAGGATGGCTGAGCTGTTACGAGGGCGTGGATCCCAGCTGAGTCTGGGGCGGGGGTGTGTGAATCCTGGTACTACCATGGTGGCGAAGTCAAGGAGCAGGGGCCGGAAAGGTCTGGGCTTGAGGTGGAGGGAAGAGGGACCAGATTAAGCATCTTCAGAGGAAAATGTAGGCTTTGTCTTTGCCTTTGCTTCCCGAGAAGGACAGAGTTCTACATCATAGATCTCCAGCCTGAGAGCAGGACCATCCAGCTCAGGTCCACACAGCTCACACATACATCCGCCCTCCAGGCACAACCCTTCTCAGTGCACACAGAAACCCCAAGCACCACAGCCCCATTCCACAAGGAATGCACCACCGATATTCCCAAAATCACACTCCTCGTCGTACACGCATCCACCAGCGTCGCTCACATACCACAGCCCTCACCACCATACTCCACACCCCTGTATACAGACACCGCTCCAGTATCCCCCCACACGCACAAGAAAAGCCCACAGATGACACCAGATACACCACTCCGTCCTACGGCCAACGGACACCAAGCTCACGACATAGCTACGTCATGCAAATGTCCCTCTCTCGTCTACCACACCTGCTCCCTCAGCTTCTGGCACGGCCCATGCATGTTATTATGTTTTTAATTTCCTTTTTCAGGAATCCGGAGATCACATCGAGACACTGCCCAGCCTAAAGCACCCCTAGCCCAGGTTCAGGAAAAAGGGGAGACTGCTCCCGCATCACACTGTGTCTCCTCCTCACCCTCTTCACCCTGTAAGCACTATCTGCACCCAGACAAAGAGGAAAGGGGCATGAAAATATACTACATGCAGGTACAAGTGAACAAGGGTGTCGCTGTCTCCTGGAAGACAAAGAAACCCTTGGAGTTGCCTGAAAAGCAGCTGACGATAGAAGAAGTGACCCTTCCTGAGGATGCGTGCACAGTAGGCACTTGCCCCTCTGATGTGTTCACCGAAAGCCTCCTGTCTGACAGTGAGCCCACTGGGGAGGAGAAAGAGTATGAGGAAAGGGCAGAGCCAGGCAGCCCATCAGGGTCACCTGCAGTCCAGGAGACACCCAGGGCCAAGACACCGGCCTGGATGGTGACCATGGAGACCGGCTTCAGGTGCATGGCCTGCTGCCGGGTCTTCCACACCTCGGAGATCCTCCAGCAGCACGTGAAGGGCGGCGTCCTGGAGGGCTTCGGCTGCCGTGTCTTTCATCTCAACATCGCCCAGTGGATGGCCAATGTGGAATTCGAGAGCACCCCTGAGGAGGAGGGCAGTGTGGAACCCGAGACCAACTCTGAGGACGAGGAGGACGAGGAGGACGAGGAAGAGAAGCTAGAAGGCCCCAGCCCGAAGAGACCCCGCAGGCAGGGTCTTTTCTCTCTTTTGAGTTCCACACAGCAACTGAGATTCATGGGACAGAAGATCCTGGAGACGGTGTGGCCTTGGAAGAGGTAAGGCTTGAGGCTGGCAGTCTTCTGAGCCTATGTCACGAAAGGCCCAGAGGAGTCTAAGGGAAGGGGCCGCACACATGTGCTGGTTTACCTAATGGCTCTGCAGTTGCATCAACTTGGGACACACACAGCACTTGCAAAGGAATTGAGCTCTGTTGACTTCAACAAGAATGTGGAGCCTTTTCCTAGGAGTTTTCTCAGGGTCTGCACGATGGACCTCAACTCTTAGAGGACGTACCACCAGCAGCTCCTTGTCGGCAGAGAGAGCCAGGAGTGGTCTGAAGAGAGGACAGGGGCCCTTGCAGGACCAGAACTTTGAGGTCTGAGAGCCTTGGGCCTGAGCTGAGATCTAACCCGGACCACTGGACCTAGCCTTCTGTGACAAAGGGGAATATGAAAGAGAGTCACGTGGAAATGAGGTTCCCCGAGATATGGAAGTGTTCCAGAACCTTCGTTGCGTGGTAGTTGATCTGGAGCCAAGCTCACTGTGGTGTGTGTGGCTCTGAGCATTAAGGCAACGCTGGAGGGTAACCCTGACCAGCAGAGCTTGGAGTGCTTCTTGTCTCTTCCTGTTCTACCTCAGTTGTTTTATCCCTTCCAGGGAGAAGAAAGGACCCTCGGGAGAGTAGCAGACAGAATGCCGTGGTCTGAAGGAGGATGAAGGGACCGGCACTCAGTCTAACATCATATGACAATAGGAACGTCCTATGCAATAAAGGGCATTTCCCAAACCTTTCCTGGATGTTTTAGTTAATGACATTTTTCTATCTATGCATCTATCTATCAATCATCTACATCTGTATCTTTCAAGGTTTGTGAACAAGCTTTCACATAAGCACTAGAGACGTCCGCCAGCATTTTCCAGAAGGAGGCCTGGAAATTGCTGGGGACTCCTCACAAATAGGGAACGGCCACAACCCCTGCCACACAGACTATGCGCGTGGCCCTCCTGACGTACTCCCACTCTCTCTCTGAATTTCCCAAGGTCTGAGATGAGGGTGCTGGCTGGAGGCAATGATCGCGGGCAGGCTGAATCTTCTCCAGATTCTGATTCTCTTCCTGGGCCTATCGTCCTCAAGCACAGTCTCCATGTCCCTGGTCACACTGATCTCTCTCCTTCAGTCCTTCCCTCCCTCCCTCTCCTGCCTCCCAGTGCAAAGAATACTTTTTTACATTTGAGACGACATTTATTTTTTGTGCACAGAATTCTCACCTGTTCTACTGTGGCCTCTGTTTTGAACATTCCAAAGCTGAGAATTTTCTTTTTTTCTCCCTCATTTCTGCTGAGTCTTTACCTTCCTAATGCAGTGAACTCAGAGTGCCTAGCTGACTGGAGGGGGAAAAAAATCCAGGCAGCAAAGAGAAATAATAAAAAAAGTATCAGTTAATTTTTCATAGTGTTATCCAACTATATATTTTTAAAATTTTGGATTAATATTAGGAATATACTCTTTATAAAAAACTGAATTATCGGGCTTCCCTGGTGGAGCAGTCGTTAAGAATATGCCTGCGAATGCAGGGGACATGGGTTCGAGCCCTGGTCTGGGAAGATCCCACGTGCCACGGAGTAACTAAGCCCGCGCGCCACAACTACTGAGCCTGCGCTCTAGAGCCCGTGTGCCACATCAACCGAGCCCACGTGCCACAACTACGGAAGCCTGCGTGCCTAGAGCCCGTGCTCCGCAACAAGAGAAGCCACTGCAATGAGAAGCCCGTGCACCACAGCCAAGAGGAGCCCCCGCTCACTGCAACTAGAGAACGCCCGCTAGCAGCAACAAAGACCCAATGCAGCCCCAAATAAATTAATTAATTTTTAAAAATTGAATTATTTTCAAGGGGACAATGTATAAAAGTACAATAAAAACCGCCCTTCATAACCCCCCAACCCCACTCTCAAGATGGAATCGATATGCTGTGATACAATTTATAGTCGTAGTACTACTCCTCCTCCCACCGCAGCCAAAATCCTCTGAGCCCGGTGCAGCAGCTTCCTTTCACAATGCTAGGACCCGCCACAAGACACATGATAATCCCTTTGGACATTTCAAGGAGCAGCACCAAGGGAACAGTACCTGGGAAATGTCACTGACAGCTCAGAATATCCATGGCATTTCTAGGGCCTCGGCACTGCTCTCGCTCTGGGAATGAAGGTCCAAAAAGCACATTGGAGAATGTTCGTAATTGTAAACAAGCTCCACCTTTGAAACACAATCTAGATAGAACCAAATATACAAGCCTGCACAATGGATGAAGCCAACGTCTTCTCCATGATTGCCCTTCTGACAACTTTGTTGTCTCCTCAACCATAAAAGGTGAACTTCAAACTCACGACCTTGCCTTGTCACCAGAAACATCCAAGCTTGGATCACTCTTTCTAAGACCAGATATTTGCTCTGTGAACTATTAGAGACTTGTCACATACACAGAAGTAGAACAGGATTATTTCTATCTACCTGGGGACCTGGAGACTTTCACATTGCTCCTGTTAAAACTCTCAGAACACCAAAACTTTACCTACAAAGGGTTCAAGCTATGACACTCCCAATTTTCACAAACCTCCTCATCTCTTGTGAGTCACATGCAGCCAATTCCAGGAATTGAAAACATGGTTGTGAGGATGAAACTGACTTTGGGGCTCCCCTTGGATATGGTCTTCCAGACTTACCAAAAGGCCATTAAGAGGACGGTTTACCCCACCTCAGGGAAACCCGAGGCAGTACTTGCAGTCAAGGGCTGGCCATGGCTTCTGAGCTACATCCAGAAAGAATTTCATACTGTACCTGGATCTGCTGAAGCCATTTCTGACTGTCCGAGAGCCAGCATGTACCGCTCCTCAACTGCCTCCATTGTGGATCATCAGTAGGGCTTTCAGATTTACTAAATAAAAATACAGGATACCCAGTTAAACTTGAACTTCACATGAATAGTAAGTCATCACTTTTAGTATAAGTAGATCCTATGTACTATTTGGGGCATACTTATCTTCAAAATATACTCGTTGTTTTTCTGACATTCATATTTAACGGAACAGCCTATATTTTATCTGTCAACCCTACTCATCAGAAATGATGGAGTCTTATAGAGATGCAAGAGATGCCTCAGAGCATCCTCAGCTTTTACTTCTATGTCCTGGACAGTGAGCACGAGCTTCCCACTCACATTAATTGGCTATAATGGAGTATATTCTCCATTTTAGAGCCTTTTGTACTTGTCATTGTTATCATCTTCCTTATTTTAAAGAGAGGTTTATTTTTTTCCAAACTTAATAGCTCATCCAAAAGTATTTGGAAGTTCATTCGACAAGGGAAAAACAACATGATTCTGAAAAGTGAAGGAAACTGCCTGGTGTTTAGTAAAGAAGTATTAGGGAGATTGAAAAAGCCAAACTTAATAAGCAAATCTCTCCAAGGGTATTTTCAGAGCTTGATACCCTCCCACACCCTGAAAATATTATTACATCAAGAAGGTAGAACCTGCTAACCAAATGTAAGGCTCCCATATGATTCTATCAAACTGAGGATGCTTCTTTACTAAGCAGTGAGCACACTTGCTGCCCCAGGGACCTTGGCAGTTGCAATACAGAGCTCTTCCCTTTGGGATGGAAACAGCAAGTTTTCCTGTGGTCTACACGCTGGCCCCAAAAATACTACGCTCCCAATATTTGTCAACTTTAAGTATTTTTCTACATATCTCCATTTTTCTGTTACTATTTGGACTACATCCTAGCCTTGACATTACATAAATTGCATTCAAGAAGCTATTTTTAAAAGTTGGTAGGAAATCTTAAATCTATAGCTTACAGTCCCTGGCTTACTTTCATCCAGGTGCATAAGGGTTTTCAAAAGTAGTCAGGTTTGTTACCCCGTATCACAGCCCCACGCTTTTGTCAGAGATACAAAAATGGAACATGGTATTTAAGGTTTTAGTTGCCAAATCATCAAGCCTCCCAGACAGAGGCAATAGAGCAAAATGATTACAGAGGCATGGATTTTGATTTGCTCCAGTGTCTTGGGCAAGTCACTTGGCCTCTGTATTTATTTGTACTTATCTGCCCTTTTCTGTCCCTTGGGAGTTATAATTGTACCTAGTCCATGGGTATGTTGTACAAATGATCTGTAAAGTAGTTAGAAGAAACCGACACAGAGTAAGCACTCCACAGACATTGGCTATTAGCTACTGGAAATATTTCTCCATGAAACAGATGACTTTATCAGTGGATGACTCGGTGGGAGACAGTGAATCACAGAATCACAGCATGTTGAAAGTGACCTAGTTCACACTCTTATGTGAAAAAAAGAAAAGTGTGCATGCGTAGAAAATGTCTGAAAGTTTACATAACGAATAGTTCATCATGTTAACTTTGAGGATTAGAATAAATCAGGAAAGGAGGAAAGAAAAACTTGAGTGTCATTCAATTTCTACATCATTTGTGTTTCTATACTGAGACTCTGAATACACTGGAAGTGCAATTTTTTTTTAACGTGGCGGGATAAAGGTTTTCAAGTTCTCCTGATACATCCGTATTATTATTTCAGAATTGCTGGCATTTCTTGCCATCTTCGGATCTACACCCATTTGAGTCAGTGGGCCATTCTGGACGGAGGAGATAATAGAGCAGAAGTGAAGTGAGAGAAAAGGAGAGAAAAGATTTTCTCTTTTCTCTTCAAAGAGGAAAGGTCTTTGGAATGGGAACAACTCACAACCAAACTTTGGGGAAAGGATGTGATGGAAAACGAGACAAACATCCTACCCCTGTGATGAGAAGGATTCCCTGGGCTCGATGGAGCGAGGTCACAGGTGGCTGGACAAGGAAACCAACTAGGGAGAAACACACACAAGTGCAGGGCAAACACCCCGAGGCCACTCAGCCTGACTCCATGCAAACATGTGTCCAGCAGCCAGCCCTTCACCTGTGGCTCCCCAGCAAGACAGGTACCTCGGGGGTGCCAACTCATTCTGAGTCCATTATGCCTGGTCATTCATAAACCGCTGTCTAACTTGTGAGGAATAACCTCTCAATGTTTATGAGGAAATTGGGGAAGGAGATTGGAAGGTTACTTAAATGGAAAAAAAAAAAAAGAGTTCAGGAAGGCAGGATGGTAGAGAGAAAAGAAAAGGACCTTAAAAGATGGAAAGGATTTGCCAAAGAAGAGAAAGAAAAAGAAATGATTCCGAATGGGTTAACCTGCACCTAGGAAGCTAAGGAAGATTATTGATGTGTGAAGACTATGGAATAAAATGAATAAAATTTATCAGAAGTTGCTGAGACTATGGTAAGAAGCATGATTATCAAATTATGAATTGGCTGAAATGGCATTCTAGGGGGACACTAGGAAGGGGAAACAAATGTTCATGAGATGACAGTGGCAGGTGGAAAGTTGTTTCAGGGGAAGATCAGTCTTGCAGAGTGTGTATCAGAGGAGGGCAAGTGTGAGCAAGCAAGGAAATACTAAGTGTATACGGTTCCTTCACTGAGTGCACCCAGCCCCGTGGTCAGCCTTGAGAACAAGCAGGACTTCAGGTACTGGAGCTACATTTCAGTCATCAAGACTTGAGAAGACACCCTTAACTCAGGTCTTCTCTTCAAACTCCATCTTTCCTTCTTGACCTTCATTTGGCCTCTTCCCTCACCCTCAAGCTGTGGACTAAGGCCACAAGAGCAAGATGGGTCACTAGTGTCCTCCATCCCCTAGCGACTGTGCTTCACATCAGTGGAGTACCGAAGGCAATAACCAAGTAACAGACACAAGAGTGTATGAAGACGAAGAGATTCTGATAAGGCTTTCTGTGACAGTGTGGGCCGAGTCAGCTGTATATGCCTGCTATCACCTGAAGGATGAGCAGCCTTAGGGGAGAAGTGCTCAGAAGGCAGAGCCTGGCTCTCTAGAGGCTCTGCGTCCTCACAGCCCACTCCAAGACCTCAGTTGCAGCTTCGGCCCCCAATCTCTCTCCCTCTGCCTACTCACAGTTTTTGAAGTCTTCTTTCCTCCACATTTCTCTTGAGAGGTGGGGGAGGAAGATGAGGTTCAGGCCAGCTCAGACTCCCCTGGGATCCCAGCAGGATGCCTATCATGAACCTCCCACCTTCTAGGAAGCTCCTAAGATCTCCACACTTGGGGGAGGTTTCATTTCATCTGTGCTTCAAATTGCTGGCTGGAGATGGCCTGTTGGAAGGTGGCTAAAAGCAAGTAGGAATCTTCGGGCAGCCTGGCCCTTCTCGACTGTCAGACATCTTCAGGGATATTCTAGGAAACGTTGTTTGTTCTAGAGAAGGGAGGGAAACAATCCAATTGTCCAATAATGCTTGAATGGAAAATAAATGATGCTATACGCATGTGATGAAATAATATCAAACAGTCAAAAATCAAAGACCTAGATCTATATGGACTGATGTGGATAAATCTTGAAAAGATTATATTGATTGAAAGAAAATAAGATGAAGAATCTTAGATTATGATAACAGGTATGTAAGTATTTAAATATTTAAATCAATTCAACATATTGCTTCTATATATAGAGATGCAAGAAAATAAACTTTATCCAAAGAACACATTATTTACATTTAATATGTTCATTTATCTAGGAAACCCAAAAGAACCCACAGATAAACTAGCAGGAACTAATAAGACGGTTCAACAAGGCACACACATACAAGATCAATACATTTAAAAAATCAATCAGGCTCCTCTACACTGGCGATAATAAATTAGAAACTGTAAAAGAAAATAAGAAAAAAAGAAGATCTAAAAAGAGTCACAAGAGCCATATAAATTATTTAGAGCTAAGCATACGTAAAAGTAACTATAACTAACAAACTGAGTACGACCACTTAAACTCCGCCCAACCCAAGGATTAAAAAACGCCTGTTCTTACTTTATGAGAACAGGCCCTCTTCTTAAGTAGCAGATCAGTAAGTGAGAGTGAATCAAAGAAACACAGCATTTGAAAAGTCAGCTAGGCCAAGCCTCTCGATCGCACAGACAGAAGCTGAAGCCCAGACAGGTTGAGTTACTTGGTAAAGGGCCCAAGGTCCTGACTCAAGGACTAGCATTTTTCACTAATTCGTAAGATACAGTCAAATTCAGTACCTTGGAAAGAGATGGGGAAAAAATGAAGAAATCAATTATATAGTTACTCATCTTTAAGTACAGAAATAGCCGTGACAAAATTACAGGTATTGAGGGAAAATTGAAGCGCAGAGTTTAAAATGTCAATAATCCACAGGGAAACTGGAGACCATTTAAAATATTCATATTAAATCTCTATATAAGACATTAAAAGATCTCCAATCAAAATGTTCATTTTATAATAGATATGGTATGATACAATTTATAATAGATGTGGTATGAACCTTTCCCTTTCATGGGAAAGGTTCGGCTGGGAAACAGGAATTGTTCTTGAAAACGGGGCCTGTGCTATTGCAGAGACTGTGCTGAACCTAGGTCAACAGAATGCTCCGATGTCATCATTGAGGTCACAGAATCCTGCTGTGCGCCTGGCAACCTTGGAAACTTAACAGCCCTGGTGAGCACTAGGCAGCACTGCTGGTTCAATAAGTGGTACCAGTTTTTCAGCCATTTAGGCGACTTGACTATTTTTATTTGTATTGAATCATTTCAACGGATTGCCCAAGAGCCAACAAGGGCCAACCTGTAGGGAAGAGGAGGAGTTGGACATCTCTCGAGGCATCTTCTAAGGGAGACTTCTAGTTGGTATGATGAAACGGCGACAAAAGAGGAAACATCTGGAAAATGAAGAGTCCCAGGAAACTGCCGAGAACGGAGGAGGTATGTGGGGGGCAACTTGGCTGGGGCACATGGGTTTCTGCCAAACTGAACCTTCTCTAGGAAGCGGGGGACTGAGAACGTGTCACCTGTGAAGCAGGGAGCGAGAGACCTTGTCTCACTGATGCTGCCGTATCCATCCGGAGCGTCCCTGTGGTGTGAGACGGCACAGAACGGCCAGATGCCCCCTGGGAGATGGGAGGTCAGCTCCGCTGGTCTGAGGACTCTCTCCTGGGGCAGCCGGGCCTGGAGCTTTGTCGGACTCACAGCAGGCTGCATCCTGCTTGCACAGACCTAGAGGTGCAGCTTTTCTCAGTCCCCGATTTCTCTCTTATTCTCTTGGATCTTTCGCTGGGGTCATGAGGTGGGGGATGTGAAGGATGCAAGGATGCTGAGACCCATGAGTTGCTCGGCCTCTTTTACTAAAGTGGAAAGAGAAGCCCCATGAGTTGAAGACCCTGTTGAAAAATATCTTGACAAGTGGAATGCAGTTCGAAAGACGATTGTTTGCCTAGGGATGGTGTCATATTGAAAGCAAGGAGGTTTTATTCCTTCAACAGGAACAATTTCCCAAAGGAGACCAAGGGAAGGGAAGGGCTTTCCAGAGACTGAGACCGCGTGGTCAAGGGTGAGAAATGTCCTCAGGGTCCTGCGGGGAGCTCTGAGAGCCACGGGCCACGTGGTGCCTGCGTGCATTAAATGTAGGCGAGTAGCTTGCCCTGGGAGGGGGTGGTCACCCCAGAGATCCAGCTAGAGGTCTCTGCCCCAGATTAGAGCCCAGTAGCTCCTACCAGGCCCAGGGCCCTGGAGACTGTAGGATGGGCCCTGGGAGCGGAGGTCTAGACAGCAGGCAGATTTTCAGGCAGTGGCTGGGACAGGCTGGGGAAGGCAATGACTGCCCCTGACCATTCAGAATATTTTTCTCTATGTTCCTGTGTGTGTGTGGGGGGGGTGGGGGGCGGAGGGGGTAGTGCAGAGAAGAGCAGGATGAATGGGGGTAGAGTGCTTATCAGATATAAACTCTGCGTGGTACAGTTCTTGTCACCCTGCCTGGACCTGGCTGACACTCGGTGTATGTAAGAGTGTATACAGAACTCTTGTTAGGGGTGTTTTATGAGACAGTAACTCATACACCCATGTACACTCTGATACAGCAAAAATATCATACACCCCACATATAACTTCCGTATTAAACCACACACAGCACATGGAGGTATATACACGCATCCCTCCTGTACTACATTCTCATACAACCCACCTGTATCACAATCCTCTCCTCCAACACCAAACGCTGGAGATGAGATATGTATATAGACACACACACTATATATATAGGACACACACACACACACTATATATATATATCTCCTCAACTCTCGCACAAACACACCTAACTTCAGCCATCTCTAAATACCTCTAAAAGAACCAGTCACGTGTCATACACACCACACTTGTAACACATTCTTGAGTAATGCCAGACCCGCTTTGTACAAACCACAGTAAACCACAGTCTCACTAACCCATGTCAGGGTTGCCAGAGAAAATATGGGCTATCCAGTTCAATTTGAATTCCAGATAAACAACAAGTAATTTTTCAGTATCAGTATGTCCCAAATATTGTATGGGCCATACTTACACTAAAACTAAGTAAGAACAAATACTGCATGGGAATACTTACACTAAAAAATTATTCTGGGTTTATCTGAAACTGAAATTGAACTGGGTGCCCTGTATTTTTCTTCGCTTAGTCTGGCAACCCTTATATACTTACCACCAGCTCAGGTATTATATATTTATTGTAGTTTTGTTTAGTGTGTGTCTTCCCCTACTAGAATGTGCAGCGTTACCAGAGACTACAACAATGGAAGAGTGCCGGATACACAGGAGTAGCTGCTTACTGAATCTTGGTGAATGAATGAATGAACACACACCATAAATACAAGCCACACCATGTAATGAGGAAAAGTTACATGTCCCAGAATTCCTGACTTGTGAACAGAAACCATGCACACAAAGGCCACAGACACAGATAAGACACATCTCCACCGTGCTCCCCATGCCAACCCCACACTTACCACAGACTTAACTGATACACATCACTCACTCTTCCCACATACTCACGGTCACCACCGAGGCCTACATTACCAACAAGACAGTGACAGAGTAAGTACTGATTTGAATTAAATACTGGAGTATCCACTGGGAACCACACTCTCAACTGTGTGTATTCACTGCACCTGACACGTGCCAGACACTCGGTAAGTATTTGTGGACAGAGGACTGATGAACCCACCCTGAGCCTTTCATTCCTCCCTCAGGAATCTCGAAGTCACAAGAGGATCCCCCTCACCTTGGATCCACTGTGGTGGCCAAAGGCTGCAGCCCAGGGGCAGGGGAGGTCTCCTCTGCCTCTACATACTTCTCCTGTGCTTCTTCTCCGCGCAAGCTCATCTACGCTGGTAAGGGCGCGGGGTTCCTCAGGTGAGGGGGTGCTTGGCTGTGAGGCAGGAGGCACACAGATCCCAGGGAGGCTGAGAGGAACCCCAGGGTCATCAGAGGTGATGAGGGCTCTGTGGAGGAGCCTGGGCAGGATGGCTGAGCTGTTACGAGGGCGTGGATCCCAGCTGAGTCTGGGGCGGGGGTGTGTGAATCCTGGTACTACCATGGTGGCGAAGTCAAGGAGCAGGGGCCGGAAAGGTCTGGGCTTGAGGTGGAGGGAAGAGGGACCAGATTAAGCATCTTCAGAGGAAAATGTAGGCTTTGTCTTTGCCTTTGCTTCCCGAGAAGGACAGAGTTCTACATCATAGATCTCCAGCCTGAGAGCAGGACCATCCAGCTCAGGTCCACACAGCTCACACATACATCCGCCCTCCAGGCACAACCCTTCTCAGTGCACACAGAAACCCCAAGCACCACAGCCCCATTCCACAAGGAATGCACCACCGATATTCCCAAAATCACACTCCTCGTCGTACACGCATCCACCAGCGTCGCTCACATACCACAGCCCTCACCACCATACTCCACACCCCTGTATACAGACACCGCTCCAGTATCCCCCCACACGCACAAGAAAAGCCCACAGATGACACCAGATACACCACTCCGTCCTACGGCCAACGGACACCAAGCTCACGACATAGCTACGTCATGCAAATGTCCCTCTCTCGTCTACCACACCTGCTCCCTCAGCTTCTGGCACGGCCCATGCATGTTATTATGTTTTTAATTTCCTTTTTCAGGAATCCGGAGATCACATCGAGACACTGCCCAGCCTAAAGCACACCTAGCCCAGGTTCAGGAAAAAGGGGAGACTGCTCCCGCATCACACTGTGTCTCCTCCTCACCCTCTTCACCCTGTAAGCACTATCTGCACCCAGACAAAGAGGAAAGGGGCATGAAAATATACTACATGCAGGTACAAGTGAACAAGGGTGTCGCTGTCTCCTGGAAGACAAAGAAACCCTTGGAGTTGCCTGAAAAGCAGCTGACGATAGAAGAAGTGACCCTTCCTGAGGATGCGTGCACAGTAGGCACTTGCCCCTCTGATGTGTTCACCGAAAGCCTCCTGTCTGACAGTGAGCCCACTGGGGAGGAGAAAGAGTATGAGGAAAGGGCAGAGCCAGGCAGCCCATCAGGGTCACCTGCAGTCCAGGAGACACCCAGGGCCAAGACACCGGCCTGGATGGTGACCATGGAGACCGGCTTCAGGTGCATGGCCTGCTGCCGGGTCTTCCACACCTCGGAGATCCTCCAGCAGCACGTGAAGGGCGGCGTCCTGGAGGGCTTCGGCTGCCGTGTCTTTCATCTCAACATCGCCCAGTGGATGGCCAATGTGGAATTCGAGAGCACCCCTGAGGAGGAGGGCAGTGTGGAACCCGAGACCAACTCTGAGGACGAGGAGGACGAGGAGGACGAGGAAGAGAAGCTAGAAGGCCCCAGCCCGAAGAGACCCCGCAGGCAGGGTCTTTTCTCTCTTTTGAGTTCCACACAGCAACTGAGATTCATGGGACAGAAGATCCTGGAGACGGTGTGGCCTTGGAAGAGGTAAGGCTTGAGGCTGGCAGTCTTCTGAGCCTATGTCACGAAAGGCCCAGAGGAGTCTAAGGGAAGGGGCCGCACACATGTGCTGGTTTACCTAATGGCTCTGCAGTTGCATCAACTTGGGACACACACAGCACTTGCAAAGGAATTGAGCTCTGTTGACTTCAACAAGAATGTGGAGCCTTTTCCTAGGAGTTTTCTCAGGGTCTGCACGATGGACCTCAACTCTTAGAGGACGTACCACCAGCAGCTCCTTGTCGGCAGAGAGAGCCAGGAGTGGTCTGAAGAGAGGACAGGGGCCCTTGCAGGACCAGAACTTTGAGGTCTGAGAGCCTTGGGCCTGAGCTGAGATCTAACCCGGACCACTGGACCTAGCCTTCTGTGACAAAGGGGAATATGAAAGAGAGTCACGTGGAAATGAGGTTCCCCGAGATATGGAAGTGTTCCAGAACCTTCGTTGCGTGGTAGTTGATCTGGAGCCAAGCTCACTGTGGTGTGTGTGGCTCTGAGCATTAAGGCAACGCTGGAGGGTAACCCTGACCAGCAGAGCTTGGAGTGCTTCTTGTCTCTTCCTGTTCTACCTCAGTTGTTTTATCCCTTCCAGGGAGAAGAAAGGACCCTCGGGAGAGTAGCAGACAGAATGCCGTGGTCTGAAGGAGGATGAAGGGACCGGCACTCAGTCTAACATCATATGACAATAGGAACGTCCTATGCAATAAAGGGCATTTCCCAAACCTTTCCTGGATGTTTTAGTTAATGACATTTTTCTATCTATGCATCTATCTATCAATCATCTACATCTGTATCTTTCAAGGTTTGTGAACAAGCTTTCACATAAGCACTAGAGACGTCCGCCAGCATTTTCCAGAAGGAGGCCTGGAAATTGCTGGGGACTCCTCACAAATAGGGAACGGCCACAACCCCTGCCACACAGACTATGCGCGTGGCCCTCCTGACGTACTCCCACTCTCTCTCTGAATTTCCCAAGGTCTGAGATGAGGGTGCTGGCTGGAGGCAATGATCGCGGGCAGGCTGAATCTTCTCCAGATTCTGATTCTCTTCCTGGGCCTATCGTCCTCAAGCACAGTCTCCATGTCCCTGGTCACACTGATCTCTCTCCTTCAGTCCTTCCCTCCCTCCCTCTCCTGCCTCCCAGTGCAAAGAATACTTTTTTACATTTGAGACGACATTTATTTTTTGTGCACAGAATTCTCACCTGTTCTACTGTGGCCTCTGTTTTGAACATTCCAAAGCTGAGAATTTTCTTTTTTTCTCCCTCATTTCTGCTGAGTCTTTACCTTCCTAATGCAGTGAACTCAGAGTGCCTAGCTGACTGGAGGGGGAAAAAAATCCAGGCAGCAAAGAGAAATAATAAAAAAAGTATCAGTTAATTTTTCATAGTGTTATCCAACTATATATTTTTAAAATTTTGGATTAATATTAGGAATATACTCTTTATAAAAAACTGAATTATCGGGCTTCCCTGGTGGAGCAGTCGTTAAGAATATGCCTGCGAATGCAGGGGACATGGGTTCGAGCCCTGGTCTGGGAAGATCCCACGTGCCACGGAGTAACTAAGCCCGCGCGCCACAACTACTGAGCCTGCGCTCTAGAGCCCGTGTGCCACATCAACCGAGCCCACGTGCCACAACTACGGAAGCCTGCGTGCCTAGAGCCCGTGCTCCGCAACAAGAGAAGCCACTGCAATGAGAAGCCCGTGCACCACAGCCAAGAGGAGCCCCCGCTCACTGCAACTAGAGAACGCCCGCTAGCAGCAACAAAGACCCAATGCAGCCCCAAATAAATTAATTAATTTTTAAAAATTGAATTATTTTCAAGGGGACAATGTATAAAAGTACAATAAAAACCGCCCTTCATAACCCCCCAACCCCACTCTCAAGATGGAATCGATATGCTGTGATACAATTTATAGTCGTAGTACTACTCCTCCTCCCACCGCAGCCAAAATCCTCTGAGCCCGGTGCAGCAGCTTCCTTTCACAATGCTAGGACCCGCCACAAGACACATGATAATCCCTTTGGACATTTCAAGGAGCAGCACCAAGGGAACAGTACCTGGGAAATGTCACTGACAGCTCAGAATATCCATGGCATTTCTAGGGCCTCGGCACTGCTCTCGCTCTGGGAATGAAGGTCCAAAAAGCACATTGGAGAATGTTCGTAATTGTAAACAAGCTCCACCTTTGAAACACAATCTAGATAGAACCAAATATACAAGCCTGCACAATGGATGAAGCCAACGTCTTCTCCATGATTGCCCTTCTGACAACTTTGTTGTCTCCTCAACCATAAAAGGTGAACTTCAAACTCACGACCTTGCCTTGTCACCAGAAACATCCAAGCTTGGATCACTCTTTCTAAGACCAGATATTTGCTCTGTGAACTATTAGAGACTTGTCACATACACAGAAGTAGAACAGGATTATTTCTATCTACCTGGGGACCTGGAGACTTTCACATTGCTCCTGTTAAAACTCTCAGAACACCAAAACTTTACCTACAAAGGGTTCAAGCTATGACACTCCCAATTTTCACAAACCTCCTCATCTCTTGTGAGTCACATGCAGCCAATTCCAGGAATTGAAAACATGGTTGTGAGGATGAAACTGACTTTGGGGCTCCCCTTGGATATGGTCTTCCAGACTTACCAAAAGGCCATTAAGAGGACGGTTTACCCCACCTCAGGGAAACCCGAGGCAGTACTTGCAGTCAAGGGCTGGCCATGGCTTCTGAGCTACATCCAGAAAGAATTTCATACTGTACCTGGATCTGCTGAAGCCATTTCTGACTGTCCAAGAGCCAGCATGTACCGCTCCTCAACTGCCTCCATTGTGGATCATCAGTAGGGCTTTCAGATTTACTAAATAAAAATACAGGATACCCAGTTAAACTTGAACTTCACATGAATAGTAAGTCATCACTTTTAGTATAAGTAGATCCTATGTACTATTTGGGGCATACTTATCTTCAAAATATACTCGTTGTTTTTCTGACATTCATATTTAACGGAACAGCCTATATTTTATCTGTCAACCCTACTCATCAGAAATGATGGAGTCTTATAGAGATGCAAGAGATGCCTCAGAGCATCCTCAGCTTTTACTTCTATGTCCTGGACAGTGAGCACGAGCTTCCCACTCACATTAATTGGCTATAATGGAGTATATTCTCCATTTTAGAGCCTTTTGTACTTGTCATTGTTATCATCTTCCTTATTTTAAAGAGAGGTTTATTTTTTTCCAAACTTAATAGCTCATCCAAAAGTATTTGGAAGTTCATTCGACAAGGGAAAAACAACATGATTCTGAAAAGTGAAGGAAACTGCCTGGTGTTTAGTAAAGAAGTATTAGGGAGATTGAAAAAGCCAAACTTAATAAGCAAATCTCTCCAAGGGTATTTTCAGAGCTTGATACCCTCCCACACCCTGAAAATATTATTACATCAAGAAGGTAGAACCTGCTAACCAAATGTAAGGCTCCCATATGATTCTATCAAACTGAGGATGCTTCTTTACTAAGCAGTCAGCACACTTGCTGCCCCAGGGACCTTGGCAGTTGCAATACAGAGCTCTTCCCTTTGGGATGGAAACAGCAAGTTTTCCTGTGGTCTACACGCTGGCCCCAAAAATACTACGCTCCCAATATTTGTCAACTTTAAGTATTTTTCTACATATCTCCATTTTTCTGTTACTATTTGGACTACATCCTAGCCTTGACATTACATAAATTGCATTCAAGAAGCTATTTTTAAAAGTTGGTAGGAAATCTTAAATCTATAGCTTACAGTCCCTGGCTTACTTTCATCCAGGTGCATAAGGGTTTTCAAAAGTAGTCAGGTTTGTTACCCCGTATCACAGCCCCACGCTTTTGTCAGAGATACAAAAATGGAACATGGTATTTAAGGTTTTAGTTGCCAAATCATCAAGCCTCCCAGACAGAGGCAATAGAGCAAAATGATTACAGAGGCATGGATTTTGATTTGCTCCAGTGTCTTGGGCAAGTCACTTGGCCTCTGTATTTATTTGTACTTATCTGCCCTTTTCTGTCCCTTGGGAGTTATAATTGTACCTAGTCCATGGGTATGTTGTACAAATGATCTGTAAAGTAGTTAGAAGAAACCGACACAGAGTAAGCACTCCACAGACATTGGCTATTAGCTACTGGAAATATTTCTCCATGAAACAGATGACTTTATCAGTGGATGACTCGGTGGGAGACAGTGAATCACAGAATCACAGCATGTTGAAAGTGACCTAGTTCACACTCTTATGTGAAAAAAAGAAAAGTGTGCATGCGTAGAAAATGTCTGAAAGTTTACATAACGAATAGTTCATCATGTTAACTTTGAGGATTAGAATAAATCAGGAAAGGAGGAAAGAAAAACTTGAGTGTCATTCAATTTCTACATCATTTGTGTTTCTATACTGAGACTCTGAATACACTGGAAGTGCAATTTTTTTTTAACGTGGCGGGATAAAGGTTTTCACGTTCTCCTGATACATCCATATTATTATTTCAGAATTGCTGGCATTTCTTGCCATCTTCGGATCTACACCCATTTGAGTCAGTGGGCCATTCTGGACGGAGGAGATAATAGAGCAGAAGTGAAGTGAGAGAAAAGGAGAGAAAAGATTTTCTCTTTTCTCTTCAAAGAGGAAAGGTCTTTGGAATGGGAACAACTCACAACCAAACTTTGGGGAAAGGATGTGATGGAAAACGAGACAAACATCCTACCCCTGTGATGAGAAGGATTCCCTGGGTTCGATGGAGCGAGGTCACAGGTGGCTGGACAAGGAAACCAACTAGGGAGAAACACACACAAGTGCAGGGCAAACACCCCGAGGCCACTCAGCCTGACTCCATGCAAACATGTGTCCAGCAGCCAGCCCTTCACCTGTGGCTCCCCAGCAAGACAGGTACCTCGGGGGTGCCAACTCATTCTGAGTCCATTATGCCTGGTCATTCATAAACCGCTGTCTAACTTGTGAGGAATAACCTCTCAATGTTTATGAGGAAATTGGGGAAGGAGATTGGAAGGTTACTTAAATGGAAAAAAAAAAAAGAGTTCAGGAAGGCAGGATGGTAGAGAGAAAAGAAAAGGACCTTAAAAGATGGAAAGGATTTGCCAAAGAAGAGAAAGAAAAAGAAATGATTCCGAATGGGTTAACCTGCACCTAGGAAGCTAAGGAAGATTATTGATGTGTGAAGACTATGGAATAAAATGAATAAAATTTATCAGAAGTTGCTGAGACTATGGTAAGAAGCATGATTATCAAATTATGAATTGGCTGAAATGGCATTCTAGGGGGACACTAGGAAGGGGAAACAAATGTTCATGAGATGACAGTGGCAGGTGGAAAGTTGTTTCAGGGGAAGATCAGTCTTGCAGAGTGTGTATCAGAGGAGGGCAAGTGTGAGCAAGCAAGGAAATACTAAGTGTATACGGTTCCTTCACTGAGTGCACCCAGCCCCGTGGTCAGCCTTGAGAACAAGCAGGACTTCAGGTACTGGAGCTACATTTCATTCATCAAGACTTGAGAAGACACCCTTAACTCAGGTCTTCTCTTCAAACTCCATCTTTCCTTCTTGACCTTCATTTGGCCTCTTCCCTCACCCTCAAGCTGTGGACTAAGGCCACAAGAGCAAGATGGGTCACTAGTGTCCTCCATCCCCTAGCGACTGTGCTTCACATCAGTGGAGTACCGAAGGCAATAACCAAGTAACAGACACAAGAGTGTATGAAGACGAAGAGATTCTGATAAGGCTTTCTGTGACAGTGTGGGCCGAGTCAGCTGTATATGCCTGCTATCACCTGAAGGATGAGCAGCCTTAGGGGAGAAGTGCTCAGAAGGCAGAGCCTGGCTCTCTAGAGGCTCTGCGTCCTCACAGCCCACTCCAAGACCTCAGTTGCAGCTTCGGCCCCCAATCTCTCTCCCTCTGCCTACTCACAGTTTTTGAAGTCTTATTTCCTCCACATTTCTCTTGAGAGGTGGGGGAGGAAGATGAGGTTCAGGCCAGCTCAGACTCCCCTGGGATCCCAGCAGGATGCCTATCATGAACCTCCCACCTTCTAGGAAGCTCCTAAGATCTCCACACTTGGGGGAAGTTTCATTTCATCTGTGCTTCAAATTGCTGGCTGGAGATGGCCTGTTGGAAGGTGGCTAAAAGCAAGTAGGAATCTTCGGGCAGCCTGGCCCTTCTCGACTGTCAGACATCTTCAGGGATATTCTAGGAAACGTTGTTTGTTCTAGAGAAGGGAGGGAAACAATCCAATTGTCCAATAATGCTTGAATGGAAAATAAATGATGCTATACGCATGTGATGAAATAATATCAAACAGTCAAAAATCAAAGACCTAGATCTATATGGACTGATGTGGATAAATCTTGAAAAGATTATATTGATTGAAAGAAAATAAGATGAAGAATCTTAGATTATGATAACAGGTATGTAAGTATTTAAATATTTAAATCAATTCAACATATTGCTTCTATATATAGAGATGCAAGAAAATAAACTTTATCCAAAGAACACATTATTTACATTTAATATGTTCATTTATCTAGGAAACCCAAAAGAACCCACAGATAAACTAGCAGGAACTAATAAGACGGTTCAACAAGGCACACACATACAAGATCAATACATTTAAAAAATCAATCAGGCTCCTCTACACTGGCGATAATAAATTAGAAACTGTAAAAGAAAATAAGAAAAAAAGAAGATCTAAAAAGAGTCACAAGAGCCATATAAATTATTTAGAGCTAAGCATACGTAAAAGTAACTATAACTAACAAACTGAGTACGACCACTTAAACTCCGCCCAACCCAAGGATTAAAAAACGCCTGTTCTTACTTTATGAGAACAGGCCCTCTTCTTAAGTAGCAGATCAGTAAGTGAGAGTGAATCAAAGAAACACAGCATTTGAAAAGTCAGCTAGGCCAAGCCTCTCGATCGCACAGACAGAAGCTGAAGCCCAGACAGGTTGAGTTACTTGGTAAAGGGCCCAAGGTCATGACTCAAGGACTAGCATTTTTCACTAATTCGTAAGATACAGTCAAATTCAGTACCTTGGAAAGAGATGGGAAAAAATGAAGAAATCAATTATATAGTTACTCATCTTTAAGTACAGAAATAGCCATGACAAAATTACAGGTATTGAGGGAAAATTGAAGCGCAGAGTTTAAAATGTCAATAATCCACAGGGAAACTGGAGACCATTTAAAATATTCATATTAAATCTCTATATAAGACATTAAAAGATCTCCAATCAAAATGTTCATTTTATAATAGATATGGTATGATACAATTTATAATAGATGTGGTATGAACCTTTCCCTTTCATGGGAAAGGTTCGGCTGGGAAACAGGAATTGTTCTTGAAAACGGGGCCTGTGCTATTGCAGAGACTGTGCTGAACCTAGGTCAACAGAATGCTCCGATGTCATCATTGAGGTCACAGAATCCTGCTGTGCGCCTGGCAACCTTGGAAACTTAACAGCCCTGGTGAGCACTAGGCAGCACTGCTGGTTCAATAAGTGGTACCAGTTTTTCAGCCATTTAGGCGACTTGACTATTTTTATTTGTATTGAATCATTTCAACGGATTGCCCAAGAGCCAACAAGGGCCAACCTGTAGGGAAGAGGAGGAGTTGGACATCTCTCGAGGCATCTTCTAAGGGAGACTTCTAGTTGGTATGATGAAACGGCGACAAAAGAGGAAACATCTGGAAAATGAAGAGTCCCAGGAAACTGCCGAGAACGGAGGAGGTATGTGGGGGGCAACTTGGCTGGGGCACATGGGTTTCTGCCAAACTGAACCTTCTCTAGGAAGCGGGGGACTGAGAACGTGTCACCTGTGAAGCAGGGAGCGAGAGACCTTGTCTCACTGATGCTGCCGTATCCATCCGGAGCGTCCCTGTGGTGTGAGACGGCACAGAACGGCCAGATGCCCCCTGGGAGATGGGAGGTCAGCTCCGCTGCTCTGAGGACTCTCTCCTGGGGCTGCCGGGCCTGGAGCTTTGTCGGACTCACAGCAGGCTGCATCCTGCTTGCACAGACCTAGAGGTGCAGCTTTTCTCAGTCCCCGATTTCTCTCTTATTCTCTTGGATCTTTCGCTGGGGTCATGAGGTGGGGGATGTGAAGGATGCAAGGATGCTGAGACCCATGAGTTGCTCGGCCTCTTTTACCAAAGTGGAAAGAGAAGCCCCATGAGTTGAAGACCCTGTTGAAAAATATCTTGACAAGTGGAATGCAGTTCGAAAGACGATTGTTTGCCTAGGGATGGTGTCATATTGAAAGCAAGGAGGTTTTATTCCTTCAACAGGAACAATTTCCCAAAGGAGACCAAGGGAAGGGAAGGGCTTTCCAGAGACTGAGACCGCGTGGTCAAGGGTGAGAAATGTCCTCAGGGTCCTGCGGGGAGCTCTGAGAGCCACGGGCCACGTGGTGCCTGCGTGCATTAAATGTAGGCGAGTAGCTTGCCCTGGGAGGGGGTGGTCACCCCAGAGATCCAGCTAGAGGTCTCTGCCCCAGATTAGAGCCCAGTAGCTCCTACCAGGCCCAGGGCCCTGGAGACTGTAGGATGGGCCTTGGGAGCGGAGGTCTAGACAGCAGGCAGATTTTCAGGCAGTGGCTGGGACAGGCTGGGGAAGGCAATGACTGCCCCTGACCATTCAGAATATTTTTCTCTATGTTCCTGTGTGTGTGTGTGGGGGGTGGGGGGCGGAGGGGGTAGTGCAGAGAAGAGCAGGATGAATGGGGGTAGAGTGCTTATCAGATATAAACTCTGCGTGGTACAGTTCTTGTCACCCTGCCTGGACCTGGCTGACACTCGGTGTATGTAAGAGTGTATACAGAACTCTTGTTAGGGGTGTTTTATGAGACAGTAACTCATACACCCATGTACACTCTGATACAGCAAAAATATCATACACCCCACATATAACTTCCGTATTAAACCACACACAGCACATGGAGGTATATACACGCATCCCTCCTGTACTACATTCTCATACAACCCACCTGTATCACAATCCTCTCCTCCAACACCAAACGCTGGAGATGAGATATGTATATAGACACACACACTATATATATAGGACACACACACACACACACACTATATATATATATCTCCTCAACTCTCGCACAAACACACCTAACTTCAGCCATCTCTAAATACCTCTAAAAGAACCAGTCACGTGTCATACACACCACACTTGTAACACATTCTTGAGTAATGCCAGACCCGCTTTGTACAAACCACAGTAAACCACAGTCTCACTAACCCATGTCAGGGTTGCCAGAGAAAATATGGGCTATCCAGTTCAATTTGAATTCCAGATAAACAACAAGTAATTTTTCAGTATCAGTATGTCCCAAATATTGTATGGGCCATACTTACACTAAAACTAAGTAAGAACAAATACTGCATGGGAATACTTACACTAAAAAATTATTCTGGGTTTATCTGAAACTGAAATTTAACTGGGTGCCCTGTATTTTTCTTCGCTTAGTCTGGCAACCCTTATATACTTACCACCAGCTCAGGTATTATATATTTATTGTAGTTTTGTTTAGTGTGTGTCTTCCCCTACTAGAATGTGCAGCGTTACCAGAGACTACAACAATGGAAGAGTGCCGGATACACAGGAGTAGCTGCTTACTGAATCTTGGTGAATGAATGAATGAACACACACCATAAATACAAGCCACACCATGTAATGAGGAAAAGTTACATGTCCCAGAATTCCTGACTTGTGAACAGAAACCATGCACACAAAGGCCACAGACACAGATAAGACACATCTCCACCGTGCTCCCCATGCCAACCCCACACTTACCACAGACTTAACTGATACACATCACTCACTCTTCCCACATACTCACGGTCACCACCGAGGCCTACATTACCAACAAGACAGTGACAGAGTAAGTACTGATTTGAATTAAATACTGGAGTATCCACTGGGAACCACACTCTCAACTGTGTGTATTCACTGCACCTGACACGTGCCAGACACTCGGTAAGTATTTGTGGACAGAGGACTGATGAACCCACCCTGAGCCTTTCATTCCTCCCTCAGGAATCTCGAAGTCACAAGAGGATCCCCCTCACCTTGGATCCACTGTGGTGGCCAAAGGCTGCAGCCCAGGGGCAGGGGAGGTCTCCTCTGCCTCTACATACTTCTCCTGTGCTTCTTCTCCGCGCAAGCTCATCTACGCTGGTAAGGGCGCGGGGTTCCTCAGGTGAGGGGGTGCTTGGCTGTGAGGCAGGAGGCACACAGATCCCAGGGAGGCTGAGAGGAACCCCAGGGTCATCAGAGGTGATGAGGGCTCTGTGGAGGAGCCTGGGCAGGATGGCTGAGCTGTTACGAGGGCGTGGATCCCAGCTGAGTCTGGGGCGGGGGTGTGTGAATCCTGGTACTACCATGGTGGCGAAGTCAAGGAGCAGGGGCCAGAAAGGTCTGGGCTTGAGGTGGAGGGAAGAGGGACCAGATTAAGCATCTTCAGAGGAAAATGTAGGCTTTGTCTTTGCCTTTGCTTCCCGAGAAGGACAGAGTTCTACATCATAGATCTCCAGCCTGAGAGCAGGACCATCCAGCTCAGGTCCACACAGCTCACACATACATCCGCCCTCCAGGCACAACCCTTCTCAGTGCACACAGAAACCCCAAGCACCACAGCCCCATTCCACAAGGAATGCACCACCGATATTCCCAAAATCACACTCCTCGTCGTACACGCATCCACCAGCGTCGCTCACATACCACAGCCCTCACCACCATACTCCACACCCCTGTATACAGACACCGCTCCAGTATCCCCCCACACGCACAAGAAAAGCCCACAGATGACACCAGATACACCACTCCGTCCTACGGCCAACGGACACCAAGCTCACGACATAGCTACGTCATGCAAATGTCCCTCTCTCGTCTACCACACCTGCTCCCTCAGCTTCTGGCACGGCCCATGCATGTTATTATGTTTTTAATTTCCTTTTTCAGGAATCCGGAGATCACATCGAGACACTGCCCAGCCTAAAGCACCCCTAGCCCAGGTTCAGGAAAAAGGGGAGACTGCTCCCGCATCACACTGTGTCTCCTCCTCACCCTCTTCACCCTGTAAGCACTATCTGCACCCAGACAAAGAGGAAAGGGGCATGAAAATATACTACATGCAGGTACAAGTGAACAAGGGTGTCGCTGTCTCCTGGAAGACAAAGAAACCCTTGGAGTTGCCTGAAAAGCAGCTGACGATAGAAGAAGTGACCCTTCCTGAGGATGCGTGCACAGTAGGCACTTGCCCCTCTGATGTGTTCACCGAAAGCCTCCTGTCTGACAGTGAGCCCACTGGGGAGGAGAAAGAGTATGAGGAAAGGGCAGAGCCAGGCAGCCCATCAGGGTCACCTGCAGTCCAGGAGACACCCAGGGCCAAGACACCGGCCTGGATGGTGACCATGGAGACCGGCTTCAGGTGCATGGCCTGCTGCCGGGTCTTCCACACCTCGGAGATCCTCCAGCAGCACGTGAAGGGCGGCGTCCTGGAGGGCTTCGGCTGCCGTGTCTTTCATCTCAACATCGCCCAGTGGATGGCCAATGTGGAATTCGAGAGCACCCCTGAGGAGGAGGGCAGTGTGGAACCCGAGACCAACTCTGAGGACGAGGAGGACGAGGAGGACGAGGAAGAGAAGCTAGAAGGCCCCAGCCCGAAGAGACCCCGCAGGCAGGGTCTTTTCTCTCTTTTGAGTTCCACACAGCAACTGAGATTCATGGGACAGAAGATCCTGGAGACGGTGTGGCCTTGGAAGAGGTAAGGCTTGAGGCTGGCAGTCTTCTGAGCCTATGTCACGAAAGGCCCAGAGGAGTCTAAGGGAAGGGGCCGCACACATGTGCTGGTTTACCTAATGGCTCTGCAGTTGCATCAACTTGGGACACACACAGCACTTGCAAAGGAATTGAGCTCTGTTGACTTCAACAAGAATGTGGAGCCTTTTCCTAGGAGTTTTCTCAGGGTCTGCACGATGGACCTCAACTCTTAGAGGACGTACCACCAGCAGCTCCTTGTCGGCAGAGAGAGCCAGGAGTGGTCTGAAGAGAGGACAGGGGCCCTTGCAGGACCAGAACTTTGAGGTCTGAGAGCCTTGGGCCTGAGCTGAGATCTAACCCGGACCACTGGACCTAGCCTTCTGTGACAAAGGGGAATATGAAAGAGAGTCACGTGGAAATGAGGTTCCCCGAGATATGGAAGTGTTCCAGAACCTTCGTTGCGTGGTAGTTGATCTGGAGCCAAGCTCACTGTGGTGTGTGTGGCTCTGAGCATTAAGGCAACGCTGGAGGGTAACCCTGACCAGCAGAGCTTGGAGTGCTTCTTGTCTCTTCCTGTTCTACCTCAGTTGTTTTATCCCTTCCAGGGAGAAGAAAGGACCCTCGAGAGAGTAGCAGACAGAATGCCGTGGTCTGAAGGAGGATGAAGGGACCGGCACTCAGTCTAACATCATATGACAATAGGAACGTCCTATGCAATAAAGGGCATTTCCCAAACCTTTCCTGGATGTTTTAGTTAATGACATTTTTCTATCTATGCATCTATCTATCAATCATCTACATCTGTATCTTTCAAGGTTTGTGAACAAGCTTTCACATAAGCACTAGAGACGTCCGCCAGCATTTTCCAGAAGGAGGCCTGGAAATTGCTGGGGACTCCTCACAAATAGGGAACGGCCACAACCCCTGCCACACAGACTATGCGCGTGGCCCTCCTGATGTACTCCCACTCTCTCTCTGAATTTCCCAAGGTCTGAGATGAGGGTGCTGGCTGGAGGCAATGATCGCGGGCAGGCTGAATCTTCTCCAGATTCTGATTCTCTTCCTGGGCCTATCGTCCTCAAGCACAGTCTCCATGTCCCTGGTCACACTGATCTCTCTCCTTCAGTCCTTCCCTCCCTCCCTCTCCTGCCTCCCAGTGCAAAGAATACTTTTTTACATTTGAGACGACATTTATTTTTTGTGCACAGAATTCTCACCTGTTCTACTGTGGCCTCTGTTTTGAACATTCCAAAGCTGAGAATTTTCTTTTTTTCTCCCTCATTTCTGCTGAGTCTTTACCTTCCTAATGCAGTGAACTCAGAGTGCCTAGCTGACTGGAGGGGGAAAAAAATCCAGGCAGCAAAGAGAAATAATAAAAAAAAGTATCAGTTAATTTTTCATAGTGTTATCCAACTATATATTTTTAAAATTTTGGATTAATATTAGGAATATACTCTTTATAAAAAACTGAATTATCGGGCTTCCCTGGTGGAGCAGTCGTTAAGAATATGCCTGCGAATGCAGGGGACATGGGTTCGAGCCCTGGTCTGGGAAGATCCCACGTGCCACGGAGTAACTAAGCCCGCGCACCACAACTACGAAGCCTGCGCTCTAGAGCCCGTTTGCCACATCAACCAAGCCCACGAGCCACAACTACGGAAGCCTGCGTGCCTAGAGCCCATGCTCCGCAAAAAGAGAAGCCACTGCAATGAGAAGCCCGTGCACCACAGCCAAGAGGAACCCCCGCTCACTGCAACTAGAGAATGCCCGCTAGCAGCAACAAAGACCCAATGCAGCCCCAAATAAATTAATTAATTTTTAAAAATTGAATTATTTTCAAGGGGACAATGTATAAAAGTACAATAAAAGCCCCCCTTCATAACCCCCCAACCCCACTCTCAAGATGGAATCGATATGCTGTGATACAATTTATAGTCGTAGTACTACTCCTCCTCCCACCGCAGCTGAAATCCTCTGAGCCAGGTGCAGCAGCTTCCTTTCACAATGCTAGGACCCGCCACAAGACAGATGATAATCCCTTTGGACATTTCAAGGAGCGGCACCAAGGGAACAGCACCTGGGAAATGCCACTGACAGCTCAGAATATCCATGGCATTTCTAGGGCCTCGGCACTGCTCTCGCTCTGGGAATGAAGGTCCAAAAAGCACATCGGAGAATGTTCATAATTGTAAACAAGCTCCACCTTTGAAACACAATCTAGATAGAACCAAATATACAAGCCTGCACAATGGATGAAGCCAACGTCTTCTCCATGATTGCCCTTCTGACAACTTTGTTGTCTCCTCAACCATAAAAGGTGAACTTGAAACTCAGGACCTTGCCTTGTCACCAGAAACATCGAAGCTTGGATCACTCTTTCTAAGACCAGATATTTGCTCTGTGAACTATTAGAGACTTGTCACATACACAGAAGTAGAACAGGATTATTTCTATCTACCTGGGGACCTGGAGTCTTTCACATTGCTCCTGTTAAAACTCTCACAACAGCAAAACTTTACCTACAAAGGGTTCAAGCTATGACACTCCCAACTTCCACAAACCCCCTCAGCTCTTGTGAGTCACATGCAGCCAATTCCAGGAATTGGAAACATGGTTGTGAGGATGAAACTGACTTTGGGGCTCCCCTTGGATATGGTCTTCCAGACTTACCAAAAGGCCATTAAGAGGAAGGTTTACCCCACCTCAGGGAAACCCGAGGCAGTACTTGCAGTCAAGGTCTGGCCATGGCTTCTGAGCTACATCCAAAAAGAATTTCATACTGTACCTGGATCTGCTGAAGCCATTTCTGACTGTCCGAGAGCCAGCATGTACCGCTCCTCAACTGCCTCCATTGTGGATCATCAGTAGGGCTTTCAGATTTACTAAATAAAAATACAGGATACCCAGTTAACCTTGAACTTTACATGAGTAATAAGTCATTATTTTTAGTATAAGTGGATCCTATGAACTATTTGGGGCATACTTATCTTCAAAATGTAGTCGCTGTTTTTCAAACATTCATATTTAACTAAACAGCCTATACTTCATCTGTCAACCCTACTCAGCAGAAATGATGGAGGCTCATAGAGATCTTGAGACGCCTCAGCGCCTCCTCAGCTTTTATTTCTACGTTCTGGACAGCGAGCACGAACCTTCCAATCCGTCATTGGCTAGAATGGAGGATATTCTCTGTTTTAGAGCTTTTTCTACTTGTCATTGTTATTATCTTCCTTATTTTAAAGAGATGTTTATTTTTCCCCAAACTTAATAGCTCATCCAAAAGTATTTCAAAGTTCATTAGACAAGGGAAAAACAACATGGTTCTGAAAAGTGAAGGAAACCGCCTGGTGTTTAATAAAGAAATAGTAGGGAGATTGAAAAAGCCAAACTTAATAAGCAGATCTCTCCAAGGGTATTTTCAGAGCTTGATACCCTCCCACACCCTGAAAATATCATTACATCAAGAATGTAGAACTGCTAACCAAATGTAAGGCTCCCATATGATTCTATCAAACTGAGGATGCTTCTTTACTAAGCAGTGAGCACACTTGCTGCCCCAGGGACCTTGGCAGTTGCAACGTAGGGCTCTTCCCTTTGGGATGGAAACAGCAAGTTTTCCTGTGGTCTACACGCTGGCCCCAAAAATACTACACTCCCAATACTTGTCAACTTTAAGTATTTTCCTACATATCTCCATTTTTCTGTTACTATTTGGACTACATCCTAGACTTGACACTACATAAATTGCATTCAAGAAGCTATTTTTAAAAGTTGGTAGGAAACCTTAAATCTATGGCTTGCAGTCCCTGGCTTAATTTCATCCAGGTGCATAAGGGTTTTCAAAAGTAGTCATGTTAGTTACCCCGTATCACAGCCCCACGCTTGTGTCACAGATATAAAAATGGAACATGATATTTAAGGTTTTAGTTGCCGAATCATCAAGCCTCCCAGACAGAGGCAATAGAGCAAAATGATTACAGAGGCATGGATTTTGATTTGCTCCAGCGTCTTGGGCAAGTCACTTGGCCTCTGTATTTATTTGTACTTATCTGCACTTATCTGTCACTTGGGGGTCATAATTGTACCTGGTCCATGGGTACGCTGTACAAATGATCTGTAAAGTAGTTACAAGAAACCGACACAGAGTAAGCACACCACAGACATTGGCTATTAGCTATTGGAAATAGTTCTCCGTGAAACAGATGACTTTATCAGTGGATGACTCGGTGGGAGACAGTGAATCACAGAATCACAGCATGTTGAAAGTGACCTAGTTCACACTCTTATGTGAAAAAAAGAAAAGTGTGCATGGGTAGAAAATGTCTGAAACTTTACCTAACAAATAGTTCATCATGTTAGCATTGAGGATTAGAATAAATCAGGAAAGGAGGAAAGAAAAACTTGAGTGTAATTCAATTTCTCTATCATTTGTGTTTCTACACTGAGACTCTGAATACACTGGAAGTGAATTTTTTTTTAATGTGGCGGGATAAAGGTTCTCAAGTTTTCCTGATCCATCCATATTATTATCTCAGAATTGCTGGCAGTTCTTGCCATCTTCAGATCTACACCCATGTGAGTCAGTGGGCCATTCTGGACGGAGGAGATAATAGAGCAGAAGTGAAGTGAGAGGAAAGGAGAGACAAGATTTTCTCTTTTCTCTTCAAAGAGGAAAGGTCTTTGGAATGGGAACAACTCACAACCAAACTTTGGGGAAAGGATGTGATGGAAAATGAGACAAACATCCTACCCCTGTGATGAGAAGGATTCCCTGGGCTCGATGGAGGGAGGTCACAGGTGGCTGGACAAGGAAACCAACTAGGGAGAAACACACACAAGTGCAGGGCAAACACCCTGAGGCCACTCAGGCTGACTCCATGCAAACATGTGTCCAGCAGCCAGCCCTTCACCTCTGGCTCCCCAGCAAGACAGGTACCTCGGGCGTGCCAACTCATTCTGAGTCCATTATGCCTGGCCATTCATAAACCGCTGTCTAACGTGTGAGGAATAAACTCTCAATGTTTATGAGGAAACTGGGGAAGGAGACTGAAAGGTTACTTAAACGGAAAAAAAAGAAGTTCAGCAAGGCAGGATGGTAGAGAGACAAGAAAAAGACCTTAAAAGATAGAAAGGATTTGCCAAAGAAGAGAAAGAAAAAGAAATGATTCCAAATGGGTTAACCTGCAGCTAGGAAGTTAAGGAAGATTATTGATGGGTGTAGACTATGGAATAAAGCAAATAAAATTTATCCGAAATTGCTGAGAATATGGTAAGCAGCATGATTATCAAATTATGAATTGGCTGCAATGGCATTCTAGGGGGACACTAGGAAGGGGAAGCAAATGTTCCTGAGATGACAGTAGCAGGGGGAAAGTTGTTTCAGGGGAAGATCAGTCTTGCAGAGGGTGTATCAGAGGAGGGTAAGCGTGAGCAAGCAAGGAAATACTAAGTGTATACGGTTCCTTCACTGAGTGCACCCAGCCCCGCGGTCAGCCTTGAGAACAAGCAGGACTTCAGGTACTAGAGCTACATTTCAGTCATCAAGACTTGAGAAGACATCCTTAACTCAGGTCTTCTCTTCAAACTCCATCTTTCCTACTTAACCTTCATTTGGCCTCTTCCCTTACCCTCCAGCTGTGGACTGAGGCCACAGAGCAAGATGGGTCACTAGTGTCCTCCATCCCCTGGCGACTGTGGTTCACATCAGTGGAGTACCAATGGCAATAACCAAGTAACAGACACAAGAGTGTATGAAGAAGAAGAGATTCTGATAAGGCTTTCTGTGACAGTGTGGGCAAGGTCGGCTCTATATGGCTGGTATCACGTGAATTATGAGCAGCCTTAGGGGAGAAGTTCTCAGAAGGCAGAGCCTGGCTCTCTAGAGGCTCTGTGTGGTCACAGCCCATTCCAAGACCTCAGTTACAGCTTCGGCCCCCAATATCCCTCCCTCTGGTGCTCACAGTTTTTGAAGTCTTCTTTCCTCCACATTTCTCTTGAGCGGTGGAGGAGGAAGATGAGCTTCAGGCCAGCTCAGACTCCCCTGGGATCCCAGCAGGATGCCTATCATTAACCTCCCACCTTCTAGGAAGCTCCTAAGATCTTCACATTTGGGGCAGTTCTCATTTCAGCTGTGCTTCAAATTGCTGGCTGGAGACGGCCTGTTGGAAGGTGGCTAAAAGCAAGTAGCAATCCTTCGGGCAGCCTGGCCCTTCTCGACTGTCAGACACCTTCAGGGATATTCTAGGAAATGTTGTTTGTTCTAGAGAAGGGAGGGAAACAATCCAATTGTCCAATAATGCTTGAATGGAAAATAAATGATGCTATATGCATGTGATCAAATAATATCAAACAGCAAATATCAAAGATCTAGATCTATATGGATTCACGTGGATAAATCTTGAAAACATAATATTGATTGAAAGAAAATAAGATAAAGAACGTTAGATTGTGATAACAGGTATGTAAGTATTTAAATATTTAAATCAATTCAATATATTGCTTCTATATATATAGATGCAAGAAAATAAACTTTATCCAAAGAACATACTATTTACATTTAATATGCTCATTTATCTAGGAGACCCAAAAGAACCCACAGATAAACTAGCAGGAACTAATAAGACGGTTCAACAAGGCACACACATACAAGATCAATAAATTTTAAAAATCAATCAGGCTCCTCTACACTGGCGATAACAAATTAGAAACTGTAAAAGAAAATAAGAAAAAAAGAAGATCTAAAAAGAGTCACAAGAGCCATATAAATTATTTAGAGCTAAGCATACGTAGAAGGCAATATAACTAACAAGCTGAGTACGAACAGTTAAACTCCGCCCAACCCAAGGTTAGGAAAAGACTGTTGTTACTTTATGAGAACACACCCTCTTCTTAAGGAGCAGATCAGTAAGTGAGAGTGAATCAAAGAAACACAGCATTTGAAAAGTCAGCTAGTCCAAGCCTCTTGATCGCACATACAGAAGCTGAAGCCCAGATAGGTTGAGTTACTTGCTAAAGGGCCCAATGTCCTGACTCAAGGACTAGCATTTTTCACTCAGTCGCAAGACACAATCAAATGCAGTACCTTGGAAAGAGATGGGGAAAAAATGAAGAAATCAATTATATAGTTCCTCATCTTTAAGTACAGAAATAGCTGTGACAAAATTACACGTATTGAGGGAAAATTGAAGTGCAGAGTTTAAAATGTCAATAATCCACAGGGAAACTGGAGACCATTTAAAATATTCATATTAATTCTCTCTAGAAAAGACATTAAAAGATCTCCAATCAAAATGTGAATTTTATAATAGACATGGTATGATACAATTTATAATAGATATGGTATGAACCTTTCCCTTTCACGGGAAAGCTTCGGCTGGGAAAAAGGAATTGTTCTTGAAAATGGGGCCTGTGCTACTGCAGACACTGTGCTCAACCTAGGTCCACCGAATGCTCTGATGTCATCACTGTGGTCACAGAATTCCACTGTGCGCCTGGCAACCTTGCAAACATAACAGCCCTGGTGAGCACTAGGCAGTACTGCTGGTTCACTAAGTGGTACAATTTTTTCAGCCATTTAGGAGACTTGACTATTTTTGTTTGTATTGAATCATTTCAACGGATTGCCCAAGAGCCAAGAAGGGCCAACCTGTAGGGAAGAGGAGGAGTTGGACATCTCTTGAGGCATCTTCTAAGGGAGACTTCTAGTTGGTACGATGGAACGGCGACAAAAGAGGAAACATCTGGAAAATGAAGAGTCCCAGGAAACTGCCGAGAACGGAGGAGGTATGTGGGGGGCAACTTGTCTGGGGCACATGGGTTTCTGCCAAACTGAAGCTTCTCTAGGAAGCGGGGGACTGAGAACGTGTCACCTGTGAAGCAGGGAGCGACAGACCTTGTCTCACTGATGCTGCCGTATCTATCTGGAGGGCCCCTGTGGTGTGAGACGGCACAGAACCGCCAGATGCCCCCTGGGAGTTGGGAGGTCAGCTCCGCTGGTCTGAGGACTCTCTCCTGGGGCAGCCGGGCCTGGAGCTTTGTCGGACTCACAGCAGGCTGCATCCTGCTTGCACAGACCTAGAGGTGCAGCTTTTCTCAGTCCCCGATTTCTCTCTTATGCTCTTGGATCTTTCCCTGGGGTCATGAGGTGGGGGATGTGAAGGATGCAAGGATGCTGAGAGAGACCCATGAGTTGCTTGGCCTCTTTTACCAAAGTGGAAAGAGAAGCCCCATGAGTTGAAGGCCCTGTTGAAAAATATCTTGACAAGTGGAATGCACTTTGAAAGAAGATTGTTTGTCTAGGGATGGTGTCATATTGAAAGCAAGGAGGATTTATTCCTTCAACAGGAAGAATTTCCCAAAGGAGATCAAGGGAAGGGAAGGGTTTTCCAGATACTGAGACCACGTGAGCGGGGGTGAGAAATGTCCTCAGGGTCCTGCGGGGAGCTCTGAGAGCCACGGGCCACGTGGTGCCTGCGTGCATTAAATGTAGTCGAGTAGCTTGCCCTGGGAGAGGGGTGGTCACACCAGAGTTCCAGCTAGAGGCCTCTGCCCCAGATTAGAGCCCAGTAACTCCTACCAGGCCCAGGGCCCTGGAGACTGTAGGATGGGAGCTGGGAATGGAGCAATAGACAGCAGGCAGATTTCCAGGCAGTGGCTGGGACAGGCTGGGGAAGGCAATGACTGCCCCTGACCATTCAGAATATTTTGCTCTATGTTCCTGTGTGTGTGTGGGTGTGTGAGTGTGTGTGTGTGTGTGTGTGTGTGGTAGTGCAGAGAAGAGCGAGATGAATGGGGTTAGAGTGCTTACCAGATATAAAGTCTGCGTGGTAAAGTTCTTGTCACCCTGCGTGGACCTGGCTGACACTCGGTGTACGTAAGAGTGTATACAGAATTCTTGTTAGGGGTGTTTTATGAGACAGTAACTCATACACCCATGTACACTCTGACGCAGCAAAAATATCACACAGCCCACATTTAACTTCCTTAGTAAACCACACACAGCACATGGAGGTATATACACGCATCCCTCCTGTACTACATTCTCATACAACCCACCTGTATCACAATCCTCTCCTCCAACACCAAACGCTGGAGATATGTATATAGACACACACACTATATATATAGGACACACACACACACACACACTATATATATATATCTCCTCAACTCTCGCACAAACACACCTAACTTCAGCCATCTCTAAATACCTCTAAAAGAACCAGTCACGTGTCATACACACCACACTTGTAACACATTCTTGAGTAATGCCAGACCCGCTTTGTACAAACCACAGTAAACCAGAGTCTCAGTAACCCATGTCAGGGTTGCCAGAGAAAATATGGGCTATCCAGTTCAATTTGAATTCCAGATAAACAACAAGTAATTTTTCAGTATCAGTATGTCCCAAATATTGTATGGGCCATACTTACACTAAAACTAAGTAAGAACAAATACTGCATGAGAATACTTACACTAAAAAATTATTCTGGGTTTATCTGAAACTGAAATTTAACTGGGTGCCCTGTATTTTTCTTCGCTTAGTCTGGCAACCCTTATATACTTACCACCAGCTGATGTATTATATATTTATTGTAGTTTTGTTTAGTGTGTGTCTTCCCCTACTAGAATGTGCAGCGTTACCAAAGACTACAACAATGGAAGAGTGCCGGATACACAGGAGTAGCTGCTTACTGAATCTTGGTGAATGAATGAATGAACACGCACCATAAATACAAGCCACACCATGTAATGAGGAAACGTTACATGTCCCAGAATTCCTGACTTGTGAACAGAAACCATGCACACAAAGGCCACAGACACAGATAGACACATCTGCACTGTGCTCCGCATGCCAACCCCACACTTACCACAGACTTAACTGATACACATCACTCACTCTTCCCACACACTCACAGTCACCACCGAGGCCTACTTTACCAACTAGACAGTGAGAGAATAAGTATTGATTGGAATTAAATCCTGGAGGATCCACTGGGAACCACACTCTCAACTGTGTGTATTCACTGCACCTGACACGTGTCACACACTCAGTAAATATTTGTGGACAGAGGACTGATGAACCCACCCTGAGCCTTTCATTCCTCCCTCAGGAATCTCGAAGTCACAAGAGGATCCCCCTCGGCTTGGATCCACTGTGGTGGCCCAAGGCTGCAGCCCAGGGGCAGTGGAGGTCTCCTCTGCCCCTAAATACTTCTTCTGTACTTCTACTCCGCGCAAGCTCAGCTACGCTGGTAAGGGCGCGGGGCTCCTCAGGTGAGGGGGTGCTTGGCTGTGAGGCAGGAGGCACACAGATCCCAGGGAGGCTGAGAGGAAATCCAGGGTCATCAGAGGTGATGAGGGCTCTGTGGAGGAGCCTGGGCAGGATGGCTGAGCTGTTCCGAGGGCGTGGATGCCAGCTGAGTCTGGGGGGGCGGTGTGAATACTGGTACTACCATGGTGGGGAAGTCAAGGAGCAGGGGCCGGAAAGGTCTGGGCTTGAGGTGGAGGGAAGAGGGACCAGATTAAGCATCTTCAGAGGAAAATGTAGGCTTTGTCTTTGCCTTTGCTTCCCGAGAAGGACAGAGTTCTACATCATAGATCTCCAGCCTGAGAGCAGGACCATCCAGCTCAGGTCCACACAGCTCACACATACATCCGACCTCCAGGCACAACCCTTCTCAGTGCACACAGAAACCCCAAGCACCACAGCCCCATTCCACAAGGAATGCACCACCGATATTCCCAAACTCACACTCCTCGTCGTACACGCATCCACCCGCGTCGCTCACATACCACAGCCCTCACCACCATACTCCACACCCCTGTATACAGACACCGCTCCAGTATCCCCCCACACGCACAAGAAAAGCCCACAGATGGCACCAGATACACCGCTCCGTCCTACGGCCAACAGACACCAAGCTCACGACATAGCTACGTCATGCAAATGTCCCTCTCTCGTCTACCACACCTGCTCCCTCAGCTTCTGGCACGGCCCATGCATGTTATTATGTTTTTAATTTCCTTTTTCAGGAATCCGGAGATCACATCGAGACACTGCCCAGCCTAAAGCACACCTAGCCCAGGTTCAGGAAAAAGGGGAGACTGCTCCCCCATCACACTGTGTCTCCTCCTCACCCTCTTCACCCTGTAAGCACTATCTGCACCCAGACAAAGAGGAAAGGGGCATGAAAATATACTACATGCAGGTACAAGTGAACAAGGGTGTCGCTGTCTCCTGGAAGACAAAGAAACCCTTGGAGTTGCCTGAAAAGCAGCTGACGATAGAAGAAGTGACCCTTCCTGAGGATGCGTGCACAGTAGGCACTTGCCCCTCTGATGTGTTCACCAAAAGCCTCCTGTCTGACAGTGAGCCCACTGGGGAGGAGAAAGAGTATGAGGAAAGGGCAGAGCCAGGCAGCCCATCAGGGTCACCTGCAGTCCAGGAGACACCCAGGGCCAAGACACCGGCCTGGATGGTGACCATGGAGACCGGCTTCAGGTGCACGGCCTGCTGCCGGGTCTTCCACACCTCGGAGATCCTCCAGCAGCACGTGAAGGGCGGCGTCCTGGAGGGCTTCGGCTGCCGTGTCTTTCATCTCAACATCGCCCAGTGGATGGCCAATGTGGAATCCGAGAGCACCCCTGAGGAGGAGGAGGAGGAGGAGGAGGAGGAAGAGAAGCAAGAAGAAAAGGAGAATGAGGGAGAGCAGCCCACGGGGGAAGGCCCCAGCCCAAAGAGACCCCGCAGGCAGGGTCTTTTCTCTCCTTTGAGTTCCAAACAGCAACTGAGATTCATGGGACAGAAGATCCTGGAAGACGGTGTGGCCGTCCCTTGGAAGAGGTAAGGCTTGAGGCTGGCAGTCTTCTGAGCCTATGTCACGAGGGCCCAGAGGAGTCTAAGGGAAGGGGCCGCACACATGTGCTGGTTTACCTAATGGCTCTGCAGTTGCATCAAATGGGACACACCCAGCACTAACAAAGGCATTGACCTCTGTTGACGTAAACAAGAAGGTGGAGCCTTTTCCTAGGAGTTTTCTCAGGGTCTGCACGATGGACCTCAACTCTTAGAGGACGTACTGCCAGCAGCTCCTTCTCGGCAGAGAGAGCCAGGAGTGGTCTCAAGAGAGGACAGGGGCCCTTGCAGGACCAGAACTTTGAGGTCTGAGAGCCTTGGGCCTGAGCCGAGATCTCACCCTGACCACTGGACCGAGCCTTCTGTGACAAAGGGGAATATGAAAGAGAGTCACGTGGAAATGAGGTCCCCCGAGATATGGAAATGTTCCAGAACCTTCGTTGCGTGGTAGTTGATCTGGAGCCAAGCTCACTGTGGTGTGTGTGGCTCTGAGCATTAAGGCAATGCTGGAGGGTAACCCTGACCAGCAGAGCTTGGAGTGCTTCTTGTCTCTTCCTGTTCTACCTCAGTTGTTTTATCCCTTCCAGGGAGAAGAAAGGACCCTCGGGAGAGTAGCAGACAGAATGCCGTGGTCTGAAGGAGGATGAAGGGACCGGCACTCAGTCTAACATCATATGACAATAGAAGCGTCCTATGCAATAAAGGGCATTTTCCAAACCTTTCCTGGAGCTTTTATTTAATGACATTTTTCTATCTATGCATCTATCTGTCATCTACATCTGTATCTTTCAAGGTTTGTGAACAAGCTTTCACATAAGCACTAGAGACGTCCGCCAGCATTTTCCAGAAGAGGCCTGCAAATTGCTGGGGACTCCTCACAAATAGGGAACGGCCACAACCCCTGCCACACAGACTATGCGCGTGGCCCTCCTGACGTACTCCCACTCTCTCTCTGAATTTCCCAACGTCTGAGATGAGGGTGCTGGCTGGAGACAATGATCACGTGCAGGCTGAATCTTCTCCAGATTCTGATTCTCTTCCTGGGCATATCGTCCTCAAGCACAGTCTCCATGTCCCTGGCCACACTGATCTCTCTCCTTCAGTCCTTCCCTCCCTCCCTCTCCTGCCTCCCAGTGCAGAGAATACTTTTTTGCATTTGAGACGACATTTATTTTAGGTTCACAGAATTCTCACCTGTTCTACTGTGGCCTCCGTTGTGAACATTCCAAAGCTGAGACTTTTCTGTTTTTCTCCCTCATTTCTGCTGAGTCTTTACCTTCCTAATGAAGTGAACTCACAGTGCCTAGCTGACTGGATGGGGAAAAATATCCAGGGAGCAAAGAGAAATAATGAAAGAATATATCAGTTAATTTTTCATAGTGTTATCCAACTACATATTTTTAAAATTTTGGAATAATATTAGGAATCTTCTCTTTATAAAAAACTGAATTATCGGGCTTCCCTGGTGGAGCAGTGGTTAAGAATATGCCTGCGAATTCAGGGGACATGGGTTCGAGCCCTGGTCTGGGAAGATCCCACGTGCCACGGAGTAACTAAGCCCCCGCCACAACTACTGAGCCTGCGCTCTAGAGCCCGTGTGCCACATCAACCGAGCCCACGTGCCACAACTAAGGAAGCCTGCGTGCCTAGAGCCCATGCTCCGCAACAAGAGAAGCCACTGCAATGAGAAGCCCGTGCACCACAGCCAAGAGGAGACCCCGCTCACTGCAACTAGAGAACGCCCGCTAGCAGCAACAAAGACCCAATGCAGCCCCAAATAAATTAATTAATTTTAAAAAATTGAATTAGTTTCAAGGGTACAATGTATAAAAGTACAATAAAAGCCCCCCTTCATAACCCCCCAACCCCACTCTCAAGATGGAATCGATATGCTGTGATACAATTTATAGTCGTAGTACTACTCCTCCTCCCACCACATCCGAAATCCTCTGAGCCCGGTGCAGCAGCTTCCTTTCACAATGCTAGGACCCGCCACAAGTCACATGATAATCCCTTTGGACATTTCAAGGAGCAGCACCAAGGGAACAGTACCGGGGAAATGCCACTGACAGCTCAGAATATCCATGGCATTTCTAGAGCCTCGGCACTGCTCTAGCTCTGGGTATGAAGGTCCAAAAAGCACGTCAGAGAATGTTCATAGTTGTAAACAAGCTCCACCTTTGAAACACAATCTACATAGAACCACATATACAAGCCTGCACAATGGAAGAAGCCAAGGTCTCCTCCATGATTTCCCTTCTGACCACCTTATTGTCTCCTCAACCATAAAAGATCAACTTCAGACTCACGACCTTGCCTTGTCACCAGAAACATCCAAGCTTGGATCAGTCTTTGTTAGACCAGATATTTGCTCTTTGAACTATTAGAGACTTGTCACATACACAGAAGTAAAACAGGATTGTTTCTATCTACCTGGGGACCTGGAGTCTTTCACATTGCTCCTGTTAAAACTCTCAGAGCACCAAAACTTTACCTACAAAGGGTTCAAGCTATGACACTCCCAATTTTCACAAACCTCCTCAGCTCTTGTGAGTCACATGCAGCCAATTCCAGGAATTGGAAACATGGTTGTGAGGATGAAACTGACTTTGGGGCTCCCCTTGGATATGGTCTTCCAGACTTACCAAAAGGCCATTAAGAGGAAGGTTTACCCCACCTCAGGGAAACCCGAGGCAGTACTTGCAGTCAAGGGCTGGCCATGGCTTCTGAGCTACATCCAGAAAGAATTTCATACTGTACCTGGATCTGCTGAAGCCATTTCTGACTGTCCGAGAGCCAGCATGTACCGCTCCTCAACTGCCTCCATTGTGGATCATCAGTAGGGCTGTCAGATTTACTAAATAAAAATACAGGATACCCAGTTAAACTTGAACTTCACATGAATAGTAAGTCATCACTTTTAGTATAAGTAGATCCTATGTACTATTTGGGGCATACTTATCTTCAAAATATACTCGTTGTTTTTCTGACATTCATATTTAACGGAACAGCCTATATTTTATCTGTCAACCCTACTCATCAGAAATGATGGAGTCTTATAGAGATGCAAGAGATGCCTCAGAGCATCCTCAGCTTTTACTTCTATGTCCTGGACAGTGAGCACGAGCTTCCCACTCACATTAATTGGCTATAATGGAGTATATTCTCCATTTTAGAGCCTTTTGTACTTGTCATTGTTATCATCTTCCTTATTTTAAAGAGAGGTTTATTTTTTTCCAAACTTAATAGCTCATCCAAAAGTATTTGGAAGTTCATTCGACAAGGGAAAAACAACATGATTCTGAAAAGTGAAGGAAACTGCCTGGTGTTTAGTAAAGAAGTATTAGGGAGATTGAAAAAGCCAAACTTAATAAGCAAATCTCTCCAAGGGTATTTTCAGAGCTTGATACCCTCCCACACCCTGAAAATATTATTACATCAAGAAGGTAGAACCTGCTAACCAAATGTAAGGCTCCCATATGATTCTATCAAACTGAGGATGCTTCTTTACTAAGCAGTGAGCACACTTGCTGCCCCAGGGACCTTGGCAGTTGCAATACAGAGCTCTTCCCTTTGGGATGGAAACAGCAAGTTTTCCTGTGGTCTACACGCTGGCCCCAAAAATACTACGCTCCCAATACTTGTCAACTTTAAGTATTTTTCTACATATCTCCATTTTTCTGTTACTATTTGGACTACATCCTAGCCTTGACATTACATAAATTGCATTCAAGAAGCTATTTTTAAAAGTTGGTAGGAAATCTTAAATCTATAGCTTACAGTCCCTGGCTTACTTTCATCCAGGTGCATAAGGGTTTTCAAAAGCAGCTTAGATACCCCGTATCACAGCCCCACGCTTTTGTCAGAGATACAATAATGGAACATGGTATTTAAGGTTTTAGTTGCCAAATCATCAAGCCTCCCAGACAGAGGCAATAGAGCAAAATGATTACAGAGGCATGGATTTTGATTTGCTCCAGTGTCTTGGGCAAGTCACTTGGCCTCTGTATTTATTTGTACTTATCTGCCCTTTTCTGTCCCTTGGGAGTTATAATTGTACCTAGTCCATGGGTATGTTGTACAAATGATCTGTAAAGTAGTTAGAAGAAACCGACACAGAGTAAGCACTCCACAGACATTGGCTATTAGCTACTGGAAATATTTCTCCATGAAACAGATGACTTTATCAGTGGATGACTCGGTGGGAGACAGTGAATCACAGAATCACAGCATGTTGAAAGTGACCTAGTTCACACTCTTATGTGAAAAAAAGAAAAGTGTGCATGCGTAGAAAATGTCTGAAAGTTTACATAACGAATAGTTCATCATGTTAACTTTGAGGATTAGAATAAATCAGGAAAGGAGGAAAGAAAAACTTGAGTGTCATTCAATTTCTACATCATTTGTGTTTCTACACTGAGACTCTGAATACACTGGAAGTGCAATTTTTTTTTTAACGTGGCGGGATAAAGGTTTTCAAATTCTTCTGATACATCCGTATTATTATTTCAGAATTGCTGGCATTTCTTGCCATCTTCGGATCTACACCCATTTGAGTCAGTGGGCCATTCTGGACGGAGGAGATAATGAGGTGAAGGCCCTGTTGAAAAATATCTTGACCAGTGGAATGCACTTTGAAAGAAGATTGTTTGTCTAGGGATGGTGTCATATTGAAAGCAAGGAGGTTTTATTCCTTCAACAGGAAGAATTTCCCAAAGGAGATCAAGGGAAGGGAAGGGTTTTCCAGAGACTGAGACCGCGTGAGCGGGGGTGAGAAATGGCCTCAGGGACCTGCGGGGAGCTCTGAGAGCCACGGGCCACGTGGTGCCTGCGTGCATTAAATGTAGGCGAATAGCTTGCCCTGGGAGAGGGGTGGTCACCCCAGAGCTCCAGCTAGAGGTCTCTGCCCCAGATTAGAGCCCAGTAGCTCCTACCAGGCCCAGGGCCCTGGAGACTGTAGGATGGGAGCTGGGAATGGAGCTCTAGACAGCAGGCAGATTTCCAGGCAGTGGCTGGGACAGGCTGGGGAAGACAATGACTGCCCCTGACCATTCAGAATGTTTTGCTCTATGTTCCTGTGTTGGTGTGGGTGTGTGAGTGTGTGTGTGTGTGTGTGTGTGTGTGTGTGTGTGTGTGGTAATGCAGAGAATAGCGAGATGAATGGTGTTAGAGTGCTTACCAGATATAAAGTCTGCGTGGTAAAGTTCTTGTCACCCTGCCTCGACCAGGCTGACACTCGGTGTACCTAAGAGTGTATACAGAATTCTTGTTAGGGGTGTTTTATGAGACAGTAAGTCATACACCCATGTACACTCTGATGCAGCAAAAATATCACACACCCCACATATAACTTCCTTAGTAAACCACACACAGCACATGGAGGTATATACACGGATCCCTCCTGTACTACGTTCTCATACAACCCACCTGTATCACAATCCTCTCCTCCAACACCAAACGCTGGAGATGAGATATGTATATAGACACACACACTATATATATAGGACACACACACACACAATATATATATATATATATATATATATATATATATATATATATATATATTTATATATATATATATATATATATAAATATATATATATGTATATATATATATATATATATATATATATATATATATATATATATATGTATCTCCACAACTCTCGCACAAACACACCTAACTTCAGCCATCGCTAATTACCTCTGTAACAACCAGTCACGTGTCATACACACCACACTTGTAACACATTCTTGAGTAATGCCAGACCCGCTTTGTACAAACCACAGTAAAGCACAGTCTCAGTAACCCATGTCAGGATTGCCAGAGAAAATATGGGCTATCCAGTTCAATTTGAATTCCAGATAAACAACAAGTAATTTTTCAGTATCCGTATGTCCCACATATTGTATGGGCCATACTTACACTAAAACTAAGTCAGGCCAAATACTGCATGGGAATACTTACACTAAAAAAATTATTCTGGGTTTATCTGAAACTGAAATTTAACTGGGTGCCTTGTATTCTTGTTCGCTAAGTCTGGCTACCCTTATATACTTACCACCAGCTGATGTATTATATATTTATTGTAGTTTTGTTTAGTGTGTGTCTTCCCCTACTAGAATGTGCAGCGTTACCAAAGACTACAACAATGGAAGAGTGCCGGATACACAGGAGTAGCTGCTTACTGAATTTTGGTGAATGAATGAATGAACACACACCATAAATACAAGCCACACCATGTAATGAGGAAAAGTTACATGTCCCAGAATTCCTGACTTGTGAACAGAAACCATGCACACAAAGGCCACCGACACAGATAGACACGTCTGCACTGTGCTCCCCATGCCAACCCCACACTTACCACAGACTTAACTGATACACATCACTCACTCTTCCCACACACTCACAGTCACCACCGAGGCCTACATTACCAACTAGACAGTGAGAGAATAAGTATTGATTGGAATTAAATCCTGGAGGATCCACTGGGAACCACACTCTCAACTGTGTGTATTCACTGCATCTGACACGTGTCACACACTCAGTAAATATTTGTGGACAGAGGACTGATGAACCCACCCTGAGCCTTTCATTCCTCCCTCAGGAATCTCGAAGTCACAAGAGGATCCCCCTCGGCTTGGATCCACTGTGGTGGCCCAAGGCTGCAGCCCAGGGGCAGTGGAGGTCTCCTCTGCCCCTAAATACTTCTTCTGTACTTCTACTCCACGCAAGCTCAGCTACGCTGGTAAGGGCGCGGGGCTCATCAGGTGAGGGGGTGCTTGGCTGTGAGGCAGGAGGCACACAGATCCCAGGGAGGCTGAGAGGAAATCCAGGGTCATCAGAGGTGATGAGGGCTCTGTGGAGGAGCCTGGGCAGGATGGCTGAGCTGTTCCGAGGGCGTGGATGCCAGCTGAGTCTGGGGGGGCAGTGTGAATACTGGTAGTACCATGGTGGGGAAGTGAAGGAGCAGGGGCCGGAAAGGTCTGGGCTTGAGGTGGAGGGAAGAGGGACCAGATTAAGCATCTTCAGAGGAAAATGTAGGCTTTGTCTTTGCCTTTGCTTCCAGAGAAGGACAGAGTTCTGCATCATACACCTCCAGCCTGAGAGCAGGACCATCCAGCTCAGGTCCACACAGCTCACACATACATCTGCCCTCCAGGCACAGCCCTTCTCAGAACACACATAAACCATAAGCACCACAGCCCCATTCCACAAGTAATGCACCACCGATATTACCAAAATCACACTCCTTGTCATACACGCATCCAGCCGCATCCCTCACATACCACAGCCCTCACCACCATACTCCACACCCCTGTATACAGACACCGCTCCAGTATCCCCCCCACGCACATGAAAAGCCCACAGATGACACCAGATACACCGCTCCATCCTACGGCCAACAGACACCAAGCTCACGACATAGCTACGTCATGCAAATGTCCCTCTCTCGTCTACCACACCTGCTCCCTCAGCTTCCAGCACGGCCCATGCATGTTATTATGGTTTTAATTTCCTTTTTCAGGAATGCGGAGATTTCAAGAGACTGCCTGGCCTACAGCACCCCTAGCCCAGGTTCAGGAAGAAGGGGAGACCGCTCCCCCATCACACTGTGTCTCCTCCTCACTCTCTTCACCCTGTAAGGACTATCTGCACCCAGACAAAGAGGAAAGGGGCATGGAAATATACTACATGCAGGTACAAGTGAACAAGGGTGTCGCTGTCTCCTGGAAGACAAAGAAACCCTTGGAGTTGCCTGAAAAGCAGCTTACGATAGAAGAAGTGACCCTTCCTGAGGATGCGTGCACAGTAGGCACTTGCCCCTCTGATGTGTTCACCGAAAGCCTCCTGTCTGACAGTGAGCCCACTGGGGAGGAGAAAGAGTATGAGGAAAGGGCAGAGCCAGGCAGCCAATCAGGGTCACCTGCCATCGAAGAGAGACCCAGGGCCAAGACAACGGACTGGATGCTGACCATGGAGACCGGCTTCAGGTGCATGGCCTGCTGCCGGGTCTTCCCCACCTTGGAGATCCTCCAGCAGCACGTGAAGGGTGGCGTCCTGCAGGGCTTCAGCTGCCGTGTCTTTCATCTCAACATGGCCCAGTGGATGGGCAATGTGGAATCCGAGAGCACCCCTGAGGAGGAGGAGGAGGAGGAGGAGGAGGAAGAGAAGCAAGAAGAAAAGGAGAATGAGGGAGAGCAGCCCACGGGGGAAGGCCCCAGCCCAAAGAGACCCCGCAGGCAGGGTCTTTTCTCTCCTTTGAGTTCCAAACAGCAACTGAGATTCATGGGACAGAAGATCCTGGAAGACGGTGTGGCCGTCCCTTGGAAGAGGTAAGGCTTGAGGCTGGCAGTCTTCTGAGCCTATGTCACGGGGGCCCAGAGGAGTCTAAGGGAAGGGGCCGCACACATGTGCTGGTTTACCTAATGGCTCTGCAGTTGCATCAAATGGGACACACCCAGCACTAACAAAGGCATTGACCTCTGTTGACGTAAACAAGAAGGTGGAGCCTTTTCCTAGGAGTTTTCTCAGGGTCTGCACGATGGACCTCAACTCTTAGAGGACGTACTGCCAGCAGCTCCTTCTCGACAGAGAGAGCCAGGAGTGGTCTCAAGAGAGGACAGGGGCCCTTGCAGGACCAGAACTTTGAGGTCTGAGAGCCTTGGGCCTGAGCCGAGATCTCACCCTGACCACTGGACCGAGCCTTCTGTGACAAAGGGGAATATGAAAGAGAGTCACGTGGAAATGAGGTCCCCCGAGATATGGAAATGTTCCAGAACCTTCGTTGCGTGGTAGTTGATCTGGAGCCAAGCTCACTGTGGTGTGTGTGGCTCTGAGCATTAAGGCAATGCTGGAGGGTAACCCTGACCAGCAGAGCTTGGAGTGCTTCTTGTCTCTTCCTGTTCTACCTCAGTTGTTTTATCCCTTCCAGGGAGAAGAAAGGACCCTCGGGAGAGTAGCAGACAGAATGCCGTGGTCTGAAGGAGGATGAAGGGACCGGCACTCAGTCTAACATCATATGACAATAGAAGCGTCCTATGCAATAAAGGGCATTTTCCAAACCTTTCCTGGAGCTTTTATTTAATGACATTTTTCTATCTATGCATCTATCTGTCATCTACATCTGTATCTTTCAAGGTTTGTGAACAAGCTTTCACATAAGCACTAGAGACGTCCGCCAGCATTTTCCAGAAGAGGCCTGCAAATTGCTGGGGACTCCTCACAAATAGGGAACGGCCACAACCCCTGCCACACAGACTATGCGCGTGGCCCTCCTGACGTACTCCCACTCTCTCTCTGAATTTCCCAACGTCTGAGATGAGGGTGCTGGCTGGAGGCAATGATCACGTGCAGGCTGAATCTTCTCCAGATTCTGATTCTCTTCCTGGGCATATCGTCCTCAAGCACAGTCTCCATGTCCCTGGCCACACTGATCTCTCTCCTTCAGTCCTTCCCTCCCTCCCTCTCCTGCCTCCCAGTGCAGAGAATACTTTTTTGCATTTGAGACGACATTTATTTTAGGTTCACAGAATTCTCACCTGTTCTACTGTGGCCTCCGTTGTGAACATTCCAAAGCTGAGACTTTTCTGTTTTTCTCCCTCATTTCTGCTGAGTCTTTACCTTCCTAATGCAGTGAACTCACAGTGCCTAGCTGACTGGATGGGGAAAAATATCCAGGGAGCAAAGAGAAATAATGAAAGAATATATCAGTTAATTTTTCATAGTGTTATCCAACTACATATTTTTAAAATTTTGGAATAATATTAGGAATCTTCTCTTTATAAAAAACTGAATTATCGGGCTTCCCTGGTGGAGCAGTGGTTAAGAATATGCCTGCGAATTCAGGGGACATGGGTTCGAGCCCTGGTCTGGGAAGATCCCACGTGCCACGGAGTAACTAAGCCCCCGCCACAACTACTGAGCCTGCGCTCTAGAGCCCGTGTGCCACATCAACCGAGCCCACGTGCCACAACTAAGGAAGCCTGCGTGCCTAGAGCCCATGCTCCGCAACAAGAGAAGCCACTGCAATGAGAAGCCCGTGCACCACAGCCAAGAGGAGACCCCGCTCACTGCAACTAGAGAACGCCCGCTAGCAGCAACAAAGACCCAATGCAGCCCAAAATAAATTAATTAATTTTAAAAAATTGAATTAGTTTCAAGGGTACAATGTATAAAAGTACAATAAAAGCCCCCCTTCATAACCCCCCAACCCCACTCTCAAGATGGAATCGGTATGCTGTGATACAATTTATAGTCGTAGTACTACTCCTCCTCCCACCACATCCGAAATCCTCTGAGCCAGGTGCAGCAGCTTCCTTTCACAATGCTAGGACCCGCCACAAGACACATGATAATCCCTTTGGACATTTCAAGGAGCAGCACCAAGGGAACAGTACCGGGGAAATGCCACTGACAGCTCAGAATATCCATGGCATTTCTAGAGCCTCGGCACTGCTCTAGCTCTGGGTATGAAGGTCCAAAAAGCACGTCAGAGAATGTTCATAGTTGTAAACAAGCTCCACCTTTGAAACACAATCTACATAGAACCACATATACAAGCCTGCACAATGGATGAAGCCAAGGTCTCCTCCATGATTTCCCTTCTGACCACCTTATTGTCTCCTCAACCATAAAAGATCAACTTCAGACTCACGACCTTGCCTTGTCACCAGAAACATCCAAGCTTGGATCAGTCTTTCTAAGACCAGATATTTGCTCTTTGAACTATTAGAGACTTGTCACATACACAGAAGTAAAACAGGATTGTTTCTATCTACCTGGGGACCTGGAGTCTTTCACATTGCTCCTGTTAAAACTCTCAGAGCACCAAAACTTTACCTACAAAGGGTTCAAGCTATGACACTCCCAATTTTCACAAACCTCCTCAGCTCTTGTGAGTCACATGCAGCCAATTCCAGGAATTGGAAACATGGTTGTGAGGATGAAACTGACTTTGGGGCTCCCCTTGGATATGGTCTTCCAGACTTACCAAAAGGCCATTAAGAGGAAGGTTTACCCCACCTCAGGGAAACCCGAGGCAGTACTTGCAGTCAAGGGCTGGCCATGGCTTCTGAGCTACATCCAAAAAGAATTTCATACTGTACCTGGATCTGCTGATGCCATTTCTGACTGTCCGAGAGCCAGCATGTACCGTTCCTGAACTGCCTTCATTGTGGATCATCAGTAGGGCTGTCACCTTTACTAAATAAAAATACAGGATACCCAGTTAAACTTGAACTTCACATGAATAATAAGTCATCACTTTTAGTATAAGTAGATCCTATGTACTATTTTGGGCATACTTACCTTAAAAATGTACTCGTTTTTCTGACTTTCATATTTAAGTGAAGAGCCTATATTTTATCTGTCAACCCTACTCAGCAGAAATGATGGAGGTTTATAGAGATCCAAGTGATGCCTCAGAACATCCTCAGCTTTTATTTCTATGTCCTGGACAGTGAGCCCGAGCTTCCCACTCCCATTAATTGGCTATAATGGAGTATAGTCTCCATTTTACAGGTTTTGCTACTTGTCATTGTTATTATCTTCCTCTCACAGCAGTGAGAGGCCCGCATATTGCAAAACAAACAAACAAACAAACAAACAAAAAGGAATAAGCTTGAATAATTCCTCCAAATATCAGTGGTTTAAAACAACAAGGTTTGGGGCGTCCCTGGTGGCGCAGTCGTTGAAAATCTGCCTGCCAATGCAGGGGACACAGGTTCGAGCCCTGGTCTTGGAGGATCCCACATGCCGTGGAGCAATTGGGTCCGTGAGCCACAACTACTGAGCCTGTGCGTCGGGAGCCTGTGCTCCGCAACAAGAGAGGCCGTAATAGTGAGAGGCCTGCGCACCGCCATGAAGAGTGGCCCCCGCTTGCCGCAACTAGAGAAAGCCCTCACACAGAAACGAAGACCCAACGCAGCTAAAAATAAATAAATTAAAAAAAAAAAAACAAAGGTTCATTTCCCGCTCTTTGTACATGCCCATCATTGGCTGCCTAGGAGTTCTGCTCTTCGTTTTCCTTATTCCTGCCCCCAGCTTGACAAAGCCACCTCTCTCAGTCATCTTTGTAGAGAGAAAGAATTCTAGAGCCTCACACTGGCAGTGTGAGTTCTCGCCCAAAAGTAACACACATCACTTCCACCCAAAATTGTTGACCACAATCTTATTTTTAGGGAAACCACTGCCCAAAACTGCCTGCCCTGACCAGGCCCGACAGTAACCACTTTCACGAGTTATCTTAAAACAGGAGGTCCTGGTAAGGAACGCGGAACTAACCAACTACCACCAACCGGAAGAATTAGGGAAAGGTCAAAAGGAGAGAGGAGACTCCTGTCCATATGTCCTACCAACCTCCCAGAATCCTTCTCTCTGGAACCTATCTTAGCTGAGCAATGTGTGCACCACCAGAAAGGATCCTGAGTCAGAATGACTGGCCGGAGACAACCCAGAAACTAACCCCATCACCATAAAACCTGAGACTGCGAGCCACATGGCAGAGCAGTTCTCCTGGGTTCCCTTCCCCTCCTGCTCTGCAACCGGACACCCCTTCCCAATAAAGTCTGTTGATTTGTCAGCACGTGTGTCTCCTCAGAAAATTCTTTTCTGAGTGGTAGGCAAGAGCCCACTCTTGGGCCCTGGAAGAGGTCCCTCTTCCTACAACATTATCATGTGTCTCTCCATTTTCTAAACTCCTTAGGCAAAAGTAATTGTGAACAATACTACTGAATAGTACAGAAACCATACAGAAAAATTCTAATCCCTCCCTGTTAAATAGGAGACTTGACAAAACCACCAAGCTATGCATTCACAAAACTGGGTCTAGAACTCACATCTCTTAGGTCATGATTCAGAACCTTTTCCCACTATGCTATATGTTAGGATTTTTACACCAAGACAATGTAGTTGGGTTAATAATGCCTTTCATTTTTTGTTTTTATTTTTTTTTTTCATAAATGGATTCAGGAGGGAGGCTTTGGAAGCCCCTAAAACACTTGCCTTAAACTGAAAAGCAACTGGAAAATAATCCCACTGCCTTTTGAAATGTTTGACCTAGTAAAGATTAGATGTCTGCGAGGCTTTTATGTTCTGAATATAAGGAATAAAAAGGAAACAATCTTCCTAAGACTTTAGGAAACAGGCGGAAAAACTCTTGACTCCCACTTTGCTATTTTGATTAGCTCGTTGACACTTCAGTTCTTTGACTAATAGCAGTGGCAACAGCTGGAGTTTAGCCAAGATATAAGTATATATAATAGGGTGGCGGCCCCTGCAGAACCACATACCACTGTAAATGCTTTAGCTCAATCCTACTTGCTCATAGGTCTGTGCAAAGTAACAAATGGTTCTGAAACATTTATTCCAAATAGCTTTCTTATTATTACTTTAAAGATAACTTGGCTGCCAAATACTTGCTCCCTGGTGAAAAAGAATGCATATATGGGAGGAGGATTTATGTATCAAGATATGCTGCTTATTTCCCTCCTGCTGATACAATGCACATCTAATGAATTAGAGGTAATCTTCCTCTCTTCCCCAAATTGTAGATAAATGAGTATGTCGTTTCTCCCTCCCTTCAATTCATCCTGGTCATAGTTATTTTCTTTAAGAATATTATTCCCCTGCTTAAATCTTAAATGGCTTCCCAATGCGAGAAGAATAAAACCGAAAAGAGTCAACCGAACGTTCAAAGCCCCGTAGGGTTGAAGACCCTGCCGAGTTTTCCAGACTAAGCGTAACACTCACCTTCCCGCCTCCACTCAACTAGGCCAGACTTCCCTCCCTCCATCAGAGGACAGGCGCTTGCTCAACTCATTTCTTTCAAGAGTATAATTTTTCAAAGTACAAATTGTTTTTAAGTTCAATTAAAATCCCACTTTCTACAGGAAGCCCTTCCAGATATCCCAGTGAGAATGGACCACACATTTTCCCAGCATGTTAGTTGTACCTCTGTGATAACTCTTTTCACATCCTTCAATCGGGCAGACTCTTAATGAATGCGTCTGATTTCCCCCACAACATAGAGTAGGAGCCCTTGGAAAGTAAGACGCCATGATTCCTTATCTCTGGATTTTCCACATCTCCTTGCACTGAGTATGATCCCTAGCAGGACCCTGTGGGCTCCTGGGCACAAAGCCTGTATCGGTGTCCCCCATTTCTTGATTACAGGAAATAGGCTTCATTCAGCCTCCATGACCTTCCCTGAGTTCCAAGGAGCAGGTTCAAACAGTTGCTAATTAGAGAAGGGAGGGGATGCGAGACGAGGGAGGAATAGTCAAAAGAAACACTAGTGCAGCCTTCGGGCAGGGTCTTGGTTCCCCCTTAAGGGATACACATAACAATATCTTTGACCTGTTTTGCAGATACTGAAACCCCCACTAGGTGGGAGAAGTTAATGGTGTGCTACCCACAAACACGCAGACCCCAGAACCAGTTGGAACCGTAAGGTTGATGATGCTGACACCCACTTACCTCACCACCAACCAATCAGAGAAATGTCCATGAGCTGATCATGCTCTCCTCTTTGAACGATTACTATAAAACTCCTCACTACCCTCTCCAGGTCAGGGACACAGAGTTTTGAGGGCAATCGCCTGCTCTAGCCCCCTTTGCCTGGCAAAGCAATAAAGCTATTCTTTTCTACTTCACCCACAACTCTGTCTTGAGATTTAATTCAGTTTCAGGGTACGGAGGCCGGATTCGGCTTCAAGTATGAGCTCCCCTATTTGCTCCTCCATCCTGCAAGAAAAAAAAACAAAAGCTTAAATAAATTACCAAAGTACTGGATCTTCTTCCTCCCTAGGCAAAACAATGTCCTGACCAGTGGCCTCTCTTCCTTTTCCCCATACCAGCACAGGAATGCCATCTCTGCATTTATGCTTGCCTGTCACCATGTTCATGTAACTGAGCAAAAGTGACAGCCCTCAGGCTTCCCTGGTGGCGCAGTGGTTGGGAGTCCGCCTGCCGATGCAGGGGACATGGGTTCGTGCCCCGGTCCGGGAGCATCCCGCATGCCGCGGAGCCGCTGGGCCCGTGAGCCATGGCCGCTGGGCCTGCACGTCCGGAGCCTGTGCTCCGCAACAGGAGAGGCCACAACAGTGAGAGGCCCACATACCACAAAAAAAAAAATAAATAAATAAAAGTACTATACACCATGCCCAGATGAAATGCAGTGATGATGAAACATATGAAAATCAATCATTGTAATACAGCAAAATTAACAGAAGGAAAGACAAAACCACGTGATTATATCAACTGATGTAGAAAAAACATTTGACAAAAGTCTAATACCCTTTCCTGATAAAAACACAGTGAACTATTAATAGAAGGAAAGTACTTCAACATAATAAAAGCCATATATGAAAAACCAACAGCTAACATCATACTCGGCAGTGAAAGACTTAAAGCTTTTCCTCTAAGACCAGGAAGACGGAAAAGATACCCACTCTCATCACTACTATTCAACATAGTACTAAATGTCCTAGCCAGAGAAATCAGACACACAAAAAAAAATAAAATAAAAGGCATCCAAATTTGAAAGGAAGAAGTAAAATGATCTCTGTTTACAGATGATATATTAGGCACAAAAATTCCTAAAGATTACACACACACACACACACACAAACAAACCTGCTGAACCCAAGAAATAATTTTAGCAAAGTTGCAGAATACAAAATTAACAAACACAATGCAGTTGCATTTTTATACATTAACAATGATCAATCTGAAAGAGAATTAAGAAAATAATCTCACTTACAGCAGCATCAAGAAGGAGAAAATGCTTAGGTATAAAATTAGCCAAGAAGGTGAAGAACGTGTACATTGAAAACTACAACACACTGCTTAAAGATATCAAGGAAGATTGTATTTGTATATAAATGGAAAGACATCCCATGCTCAAGGATTGGAATATCGTTAAAATGGCCACGCTACCCAAAGAAATCTACAAATTGAATGCAATTCCGATCAAAATCCCAGTAGCAGAAAAATATCTTATGATTCTTATGGAGCCTCAAGTAGCCATAACAATCTTGTAAAAGAACAAAGTTAGAAGCCTCACACTTCCTGATTTCAAAACACAGTACAAAGCAACAGCAATCAAAGTGGTATGGTACTTGTAGAAAAACATTTAGACCAGTTTAACAGAGTAGAGAGCCTAGAAATTAACCCTTGCTTATATGGCCAAACGATATTTGACAAAGGTGCCAAAAATACACAATGGGGAAAACACAATCTCTTAAACAAATGATATTGGAAAACTGGATATCTACTTGCAAAAGAATAAATTAAAGAACGAAGTACAGGGGTTCCCTGTGGCGCAGTGGTTGAGAGTCCACCTGCCGATGCAGGGGACATGGGTTCGTTCCCCTGGTCCGGGACGATCCCACATGCCACGGAGCGGCTAGGCCCGTGAGCCATGGCCGCTGAGCCTGCGCGTGCGGAGCCTGTGCTCCACAACAGGACAGGCCACAACAATGAGAGGCCCGCGTACCGCAAAAAAAAAAAAAAAAAAAAAAAAAAGAAAAAAAGAAAGAAAGAAGTACAGGACCAAAACTATAAAACTCCTAGAAGCAAGCATAGGGTAAAAATTTTAGGACATTACATTTGGCAATAATTTCTGGGATACGATACTAAAAGCACATACAACAATGCAAAAGTAGACAAATAGGACTACATCAAATTTTAAAACTTCCATGCAGGTAAGGAAACAATCAACAGAATGACAAGGCAACCTATTGGAATGGGAAAAATATTTGAAAATCTTATGTCTAATGTGGGATTAATATCCAAAATATCTGAGGAACTTCCACAACTCAACAAAAAAAACCACAAATAACTGATTTTTTAAGTGCAAAGAACTTGAACAGACAAGTCTCCAGTGAAGATATACAAATGGCCAACAAGCACATGAAAAGATGCTCAACATCACTAAACTTAAGAGAAATGCAAATCAAGGCCACAATGAGACATTATCTCACACCCATTGGGATGGCCACTGTCAAAAGAACAGAAATAACAAGTGTTGGAGAGGACACGGAGAGGTTAGAACCCTGTGCCCTCTTGCTGGGAATGAGAAATGGTGCAGCCACTAGAGAAAATAGTACAGAAGTTCCTCAAAAAATTAAAAATAAAATTACCATATGATCCAGCAATCCCACTTCTGGGTTTATATGCAAAATAATTCAAAGCAGGATCTCAGAAATAAATCTGCACACTCTGCAACATTATTCACAATAGTCAGGAGGTGGAAGCAAACAAAATATTCCTTCACAGATGAATGGACATACAAACAATGAAATATTATACAGCCTTAAAAAAAAAGAAGGGAATCCTGTCAAATGCTACAACATGGATGAATCCTGAGGACATGATGCTAAGCAAAATAAGCCAGTCACAAAAGGACAAATACTGTATGATTCCTCTCATATGAAGTATGTAGAGTACTCAAAATCATAGAAACAGAAAGTAGAAAAGTGGTTGCCAAGGAAGGGCTGGAAGAAGGAGGGTGGGGGAATTAGTGTTTAATGGGTATCGAGTTTCAGTTCTGCAAGATGAAAAAGTTCTAGAAGTCTGTTGCACAACAATGTGAATACACTTAAAACACTAAACTGTATGCTTAAAATGACTTAGATGATAATCACTGTCATGTGTTTTTAGTACAATTTTTTAAATATATACTGACGTCTGAGTGCTAACCACAGAGAATATCATTTAATTTGTCTGGGATGCAGACTGGACACTGGGATTTTATTTTATTTTTTTTAAATTTTTTTTTTGCGGTACGCGGGCCTCTCGCTGTTGTGGCCTCTCCCGTTGCGGAGCACAGGCTCCAGAGGGGCAGGCTCAGCGGCCATGGCTCACGGGCCCAGCCGCTCCATGGCATGTGGGATCTTCCCGGACCGGGGCACGAACCCGTGTCCCCTGCATCGGCAGGCGGACTCTCAACCACTGCGCCACCAAGGAAGCCCGACACTGGGAGTTTTTAAAGGCCTCCTGTAATTCATCAGTGCCATACAGGACCATGGGCCTAGTGTCACATGTTATGATTTTTCCAAGACAGGCTAAAATCAAGATTTTTATCTTTATTTGTAATGTTTATATAAACACTGCTGGTTTTTTTTTTTTTTTAATGCTGGCAACTAATTTTTTAAATTCTGTGCAAACCAAACACACCACTCTTGCTGCCTCTTGGGCTACCGATCTCCAAGTTCCTTTCTAGCTTACAATGTCTGTGGATCAAAATTAAGTTTCCTGTGTCTCAGTAGGTGGCCTCCTTACCAGGGGACTCTCCTCTGGCTTTTGAATCTTCCTATGTGAAATACTCATCAATAAAATGGGTCACTATGCACAGTGGGGTGTCCCAAGAAGTGTATCATGTATCATGGTTACAAGTCCTTGGCATGTGTGGGTTATCGTTTTGGTCAGTAAAGTCGATTGGAGGTTTCTGAACAACAATTTCAGGCAGAGAAACCTGGTTGTTTTGAGGGTGTGGGGGGATGTTTGTTTATTTGATTTCCAGTTTGAGAGAACCCTGTAGTTTAAGCTGAATAGTACATGGATTCCTAAATACATTTACCATACAAAAGTTGAATTGCTTTGATGTAAGCAGGACTGGAGAAGTGGGAAGTGAATGACTGTAATTCATCTCCTGCCTTATCAACAGGCTTTTCTGTCCTGAGCAAACTCGGCTCCACAGAGCCTCCATCCAGGTTCAAAGGGAAAGGTTCAAGGGCTGGAGGAGGGAAAGCAGTGAGCTGAACATCTTCATTCCCTGCTCCTGAGTAACCACTGCTCTTACCCACTGTACTGAGCTTCTACTTAAGCTTTTGTTAGAAAAGGGGTTCAAGTGCTTTAAAGAAAGAAGTTAAAAAAACCCTGACCTAGATGAGGCTATCTAGAATACTCATTAATTTTTCAGATAACACTAATAGAAAAGTAACTGCACAAATAGAAAATACAAGCACCAATGAACAGTGAATACATGGATGGAAAAGAAAGTGGAATTCTGAGGCTATCCAACAAACCAAATCATACGTTATTGTTTATAACACAACTTCAACCTAGAGAAAGCCTAAGTAAAAGCATGGGGATGTAAGGTCCCTTGCAGCCTGCCCACTCACCTTCCGCGTGGAGCAACACTCCAGGCTAGATTTTAGTGTCTGTGAGAGTGAAAAGCATGCTTAGCAGTGAGGTTAAGTAAAGGTCTATAACATGAATCTTGAGGAAAGAGTAAAATAACCAAGATTATTCTTTCAAGATAAAAACACTATAAAAGATTGAATCTAAAAAGACAAAGGCTGCAGAAGCAGCCAAAGAAAAAAATAGGTAAATTGGACTATATCAAAATTTAAAACTTTTATGCATCCAACTTTTGTACTATCAACAAAGTGAAAAGGCAGCTCTTGGAATGAAACAAAATATTTGCAAATTATATGTCTGACAAAGGGTTAATATCAAGAATATAAACAGAACTCCTACAAATCAACAACAAAACAAACAAACAACTCAATTTAAAAATGGGCAAAGGACTTGAATAGGAATTTCTTCAAAGAAAATATACAAATATCTAATAAGCGCATGAAGAGATGGCTTTACATCTCTAATATTAGGGAAATACAAATCAAAACCACAGTGAGACACCACTTCCCATTCGTCAGAATGGTTATTATCCAAAAAACAGAAAATAACTATTGGTGAAGATGCGGAGAAATCGGAACTCTTGTGCGCTGCTGGTGGGAATATAAAACAGTGCAACACTGTGGAAAGTAGTATGGCAGTTCCTCAAAAAATTAAAAATAGGATTACTATCTGATCCAACAATTCCACTTTTGGATATATACCCAAAAGAATTGAAAGCAAGGATGTGAAAAGATATTTGCCCACCCACATTCATAGCAGTAGGATTCACAATAGCCCAAAGGAGGAAACAACCCAATTGTGCATCAACGCACGCATGGATAAAGAAAATGTGGTGTACACCTAGCGTGAAGTATTATGCAACCTTAAAAAGGAAAGAAATTCTGACACATGCTACAACGTGGATGAACCTTGAAGATAGTATGTGAAGTGAAATAAGCCAGTCACAAAAGGACAAATACTGTATATTACCTCACCTATATACGATACCTAGAATAGTCAAATTCATAGAGACAGAAAGTAGAATGATAGTTGCCAGGGGCTGGGGGAAGGGAGGAAAGAGGAGTTATTGTTTAATGAGTACCGGGTTCCCATCTTACGAGATGAAAAAAGTCCTCGAAGTGGACAGTAGTGATGGTTGCACAACAGTGTGAATGCCACTGAAGTGTATACCTTTTTATAAAATGGTTAAAATGGTAAATTACATGTTATGTATATTTTACCACAATGTTTTCAAACATTTTTTAAAAACAAAGACTATAAAATCATGAAAGCATGTTAGCCCACATGCCAAGTGAGTTTCATGAGATGCCAGCCACACGGACTTAACTTATTTCTTCTTTACAATATCATCCCACTTCACTTGATAGACATGAGAAGCTGTGATCCATCAGGGTGAACTCTGAGTGCACCTGCAATGGCAGGACTGGTCATAGGGACTGTGACTTAGGAAGGAAATCAATGGAAACATTAAAGAAAGCTTAGAAGGGCTGGTTGAACACAATGAGGTGAGCAGGAATACTGAAAACATTTCAGCCCAAAGGGATTTTAGTGAACCTGATGATTCTCGAACATTACTGGCAAGGCTACTTATAACAGACATCAAACTACTTATTATAACAGGGGAGATAAAAGTCAACTGGTACAGTTTGTGAGAATGAAGTCTTTAGACTACTAACAGGACAAAAGTGTAGACAGTAGGGATTGTTTATCAGACACTAAATGTAATACAGAGAGAAACTAAAGGATCTCATTCCAAAAACACATAAACTTGCCTCATGGATGCTGAAACAATCTTGCGGTTGGAGACAGCAATGATTTCACACATTTTACAATATTAGAAGGTCTGGCCCCCCTTCCTCTGGAAAAGTGAAGATGCTGATTTTTTTTTTCATCCTCTCTGCTTCAGATGGATCTGAGAAACTCAGACGTGTTTGGCATGACGTGTACCACCATTAAATATGCTTCAAGGAGTTACAATATCAACGGATAATGAATAACGTAAAATTAACCATGAATAAAAGACAGACCAAATTTGATACTTCCACGAATTGAGAACTAAGAGCAAATTCACAGCAAGTAAGAGAAAACTCCAACAAAGGAACCTGGAAAAAGCTCCAAAAGATTGAGTTATAACGTAAAAAAGAATTTTCAAGAAAACGTGTCAATTAAGCTTTGGGCAAGATTTAAGAGCAGAGGCAAAGCTCTCAAGTTCATGGTGGTGCTAGAGGATCCAATCCCCCTGCTGTGCCTGAGGTAGGCAGTGAAGGAAGAAGATAAAGACATGATGCTTCGTGGGAGCAGGAAGATACACAAAGAGCTGCCAATGAGCTCCATCAGCAAGTGGCCCCCCAGCCCACTGGCAGCACAATGGGAACCAGACACCTGCGCACAATGCCTGAAGCACACACCAGAAGGATGCTCTGCGTCCAGAGACATGCCAAGCTTCAGCAGCAAAGACCTCTCCAGGTGGGAAAAATGTAATTGACCTATGTGCTTTTCTTCTTTTTATTCCTCTTTTTATTGATGTCAGGTCACTGAATATTCATATCATAAAAGCTATGTTCCATTTCATAGAGATAGCCATTTCAGGGTTTGGGATTTAGACAAATGATCTACTTCACAACAACCATCCATAAGACCCACATCACTTTACTTCTCAGTATTCAACCTTCCTAAATCCTCCCAGATGGCTACATTTTACCAAAAGACGTCTCTCCATTCACAGGAGCAGGGCTTCATGGGGGAGCAATTGCTCACACTTTCTGTGACTCGCCAACCACGTTTCTTGTGAGTAAAGGTCACCACGGCTTAATAACACTTTCTGTGTAGAATACGGAGAGGAACACAATTGCATTTTATAATCAGATCTACGTTTGTCCTTGTGACATAGCAACAGAGGAGAATAAAACATTCACTGACTGTCAAGCCTCGAAAGATGACTTTAAATCACCCAGCTTTATGTTTCAGTGGCCTTTTTTATTGAAACATAATCAACGCATATTTGATGAAACAGACACAAGACTATGGGAAGAACAACGATTCCAAATGTGGAGAAGGTCTGGACTTCTTACTGTTTGTTATTTCAGTAATTTAAGCATTTTGAGATTCAGGTCTATGAAACTCCTTTCTAACCCAAGTCAAGGACTTGGTCTCTCTCCAAAGTTTTTTAAAGAAAACACGGATTGAAAGTCAATGCACATCAGTCATGTGGGGGAAAGGCGGCTTTTGTAGTGAGATATGGATCTGAATCTCAGCCTTATCACTTATTAGTTACATGACCTGACCTTCGTGTCGTTACCTCTCTGAGCCTCAATTTTCTGTCTGTAACATGGTGCTGATAATGCTTACTTCTGCTGCTTGCTGAGGATATTAAATGGGGTAATGAATCAACATTACCTGGCACAGAGCCAGGGGCATGGTCAATGTTTTAAAAATTGAAGGTAAAAAGAGGTTAGGACATTTCTGGCTTCTATATGTGCTGAGGAGAAGGAAGAAGGTGGGGAGAGAAGGAAAGAAAAGAAGGAGTATCACAGCACAATGCACTGATACCCCTAAGATACGTCACTATCCTAACATCCTTTCTAACAGAAACACAGAATAGAATCGAAGACCCATCTTATGCAGCCAACTCATAAAGCAGGTATAGGACTCCCACCATAACATCAGGAGTCCAACGGGTTCCACTGTAATTAACTTGGATTTGTACTCAGACCATTCAGATGTGAGGATAAAATCATTTCTTAAATAAACTAAAGGGAACTTAAAGCTATCCCTCTACCCCCAGTCTCTACTGCAAGGGCTAAAGAATTTCCATATTCGTCTCCCTTTCCCACTCACTTCAGACATGTCATGTCCCACCAAGATGCAGTTATCCTACTTCCCTCTCTTCCGTCTCTGTTTGGGTGAAAAAAATCATCCATTCCTGTATTGGTTCAGTCTTTTGGACCATTTCTAACCGATTTTCTTCATATCTCATCACAGAATGATAACTTTAGGCAAGGCTTGAAGAGTAAACTGCAGCCAGCTAGCAAATTCAAAACAAGCCCAAGGTCAGCAGCACACCAGTGAGACCAGGGTTCATTACTTAAACGTTAGAATCATTTCACATGAAAATGAAAAGGGGGGTTAATCAGTTAATGAATCTGGCACAGCAGCATCCAGAGCGGCAGGGGAGGACAAAACACTGAATGAGTTCAGAAACCAAGGAGACATTATAAACAAAGAGGGCCATTGCCTACATGTCCCTGCTTCTCTCCTTAAGATCTGAATGTCCTTTGAGTCCTAACATTTAAGAGTGCAACCCTTTCCAGCTCTGGGAGGCTTGAATGCCTCTAGTGAAATGCCAGCGTTAATGAGAGTCTAATATACCTTTCCACCTGCAGCACCTGTGCAGACAAATTGTACCAGGCTTCAGACAAGCTGAAAAGCCTCCGTGTGCTGTAGATGGAACAGCTGGTAGAGTCAGTGTTCATTTGCTGAATGGTTCCTCTAGTCCCAGCTTGAGCTGGATAGGAAACTCTACAAAGGTAGCTAACTCGGAGCTTCCACGCAAGAAACATCTGTCAACTCAACAACTTTGTGTGAGACGCCTGCCTTCTCGGCTGTGGCGAATGACGACAAAGACTGCCACCAGATAGACTGACAATGGTAGTCAACACGTCCTTTCTGAAATGACACAGCAAGACTCCATCGCCACTAGCTCCAGTTTTGAAACAACATCTGGCACAGAACCAGGGTCATTTACCCACCCCTCTCCTTGGAATAAAATGAACACTTGGTTATTCACAATGCATTTGGTCCCCTTCCATTGAGCGGTATTTTAGCTACCTATTTGTTCTATCTATTGAGTTTATTCTGCATCATTGTATCTACTCTACAAAGCCTGTAAGCATTATTATCAAAAAGAAAGATGAAAAACACCTTTTCAGGAACAGAGTGGTAGAAACCTTCAAACCACCCAACTAACTTCAAAGCATTATCTAACTCCCAGAATTACCCCAGTGGGTACAAGCACATACTATGGAGAGAGTATATTTTTCAATAAAATATTCCCTTTGTGGGCTGAAACGTGCCCTATCTTCTTATGAAATTATTAGTTCGTTATTAAAATTCTTCAATTGAACTATTTCTTGAGATCTGTTCCTCTGCTGACTCATACCCACTATCACTGATCCTAATCCCACCCTGTACCAGAGATTCTCAGTAAAAGGAAACGAGAAGATTGTACATACACAAAGCCTACGTTCACACCTTCTCTCCAAAATTAATACACCAATAAAGCCAATAAACCAGTTGAAAATCAACAAAGGGAAAAAGAGATCCTTCCATGCTCCATGCCCACCTGATCTCACATTGTCCTACTTCTACTCTCAGCTTTGTCTTCCATTTCTAGATCTTTTCCTACCTTTTGGGAAAATCTGAACTTATCTTCTGAATGAGAAAACTAAATGCCTTTAGTGAATACTCACCCCTACATCTTCCTTCACTACACAAACTTCATCATGCATTTTCAAGGCAAGCACCTTATCTGAGCTCCCCCTGACTCTCCACAATGAGGGAAGGGGACTGTCCAAAATTTCCCATCAGAATGAAGTTGGATGCAAACAAAGAGCCATCCGAACTTTAAGGCTACAATAGGTTGTTCTGAATTTCACTCTTTGAGGAAAAGCATTTCTTTAAATGATGGTCCTTTAAAATGTTAATCTATTGCCAATGTGCTTCAGCATCACTTTAGGGAAAATCAAATGACACTCTGTTTCCTATAGACACTTTACAGTCTACAAGCTGAGGTGATTAACGCTTGATATTCAGTACAACATGGTGGCCCAAAAGCTAATAAGAAGCTTATTATGAATGACTTCGCAGCCTAAGACAGTAGCCTACAATTCCTTCCCATTACTGGTTCTGTCCTCCAAGTCTAATGAGTATTCCTGCACATAACTTTACACTTTGATTTTTTATCATTACCAAGCCATCAGACATGGATTAGGAGCAAAGTCAAAGTAATAGGAAGTTATATCCCAATATTATTTTTGAGCAACTAACAGTTCTCACTTGAATGAAATGAATTTTATTTTACACCAAACTCAATGATATAGCTGTCGTCTGGAACTTCAGTGCTATACTCTACTTCCTGGAAGTTTAGCTCATTGGATTCCTGGATTTCAGCACAGAAACCCTGAGTTCCACTCTTCAGGCCTGCCATTGAGTTACTATGTAATCATGCCTAAGTCATTTTTTGATTTGTTTGCTTTTTCTCCATTGGTAAAATGGCAATAATCCAAATTCTCCAAGCCAGGGACCTCATTTTAGGATTTATTTTTAAGCTATGTTTCTAGAAGCCCTAAAATTCTGCATAGTTGTTTCAGGTGTTACATACAAATAATTTAGTCCAAATTTTTTATTTTTAATGTATATTTTAACACTGTGGGAATATTCTAGGAGTCACTGACTCACAAGTGATATATATTAGGTTTTAACACATTTTGGTGAACCCCCTTGCAAGGCATGTCTGGTTAACTCATTCTTGTCTGCAAATCTCAGTGTAAGACTCCTACCAAATTTGTGTATATAAATGACCTTACTTTAAATATGTTATTTATTAGTAAGTGTGTAGATTGGCCCTGGTCATTTTTTTAAAACAGCAGTACCTGCTTTGCTCTCATTTCTAAACATGTGTAATCAAGTCCTCATGTCTGTGAAAGCCTTTGTCAAAGCCTACATGCTAAACCAGTCCATATTGGGCATGTGCAGTACCTAGTCTTATCATGCAACCTTTGGGCAATGAGGCAAGATGGTGCTAGTGGTATAGCGAGAAACTGCTAGAGCCAGGTTACAAGGGCTGCTTGATTAATGGCAGATTTTGCAATCATGTTGGGGAATCATGCTGGATTTTCAGGGTGCCAAACAGTTTTCAGGATCCTAAAGGGTTAGATGAGACACCATTCTGGGTTTCATGCAACTGGATAGGACCTCAGAGAATGGAAAATCCATGTTCCTTGAACATCGCACAGACTGGCCTATTGGTACAATTGGCTAAGTACATATCATCTAAGTTTATCACGGTAAACTGTCCCTTCTCTAAGATTTATATAATAAGAGAATTCCGTTTTCCCCTATCAGTAACCCACTTCTACAATAACATGCCCCTCCAATTTCTATACCATGTAAAATTCAGACTCATCTACCTGGAACCCAGTCTTATCACATAATAGTCAATTACTCAATAACTAATTTCTAACAGATAATGTTTTAATATTACTTAGTTATAAATCTTTTAGTACTTATTAGAAGTTTTGTGTGCTTCTTCCCTGACTTTGATGCTTATGATAAGAAATACAAGGGCTTCCCTGGTGGCGCAGTGGTTGAGAGTCCACCTGCCGATGCAGGGGATGCGCATTTGTGCCCCGGTCTGGGAAGATCCCACATGCCGCAGAGCGGCTAGGCCCGTGAGCCATGGCCGCTGAGCCTGCGCGTCCGGAGCCTGTGCTCCGCAAAGGGAGAGGCCACAGCAGTGAGAGGCCCGTGTACCGCAAAATATAAAAATTAAAAAGAAAAAATACAAGCAGTAGTTAGGCATTGTTGGTGATGCAATTTTGAAATGGGATTTCTTACTATACCTCCCATGGGTTTCTGGGTAAATAATAACTGCAGAGTGTCCTGAGAGCACACAGCAGTCCATTACCATTTTCAGCTACCTGCCTGTCAAATCAGTATTTTCATAATATAGTTTATACTTTGGAGTTCTAGAGAAAATTATATTTGTAAAAGGAATCAATCACTGGGGGGAAAAAAGTTTGAAAGCTGCTATTTTGACGACACAACCGCTGGCATCATTTGTAAATCAACCTGATAGATAAAACCAAAACATCCAACGTGTATTCCATGCTGTATTTTGTCTGAGTTATGAGTAGGCATACCCCCTGAGAGGGAGACTGCTTACTTCAGCCCAACTCAAAACACAGATGGAACAGCTCTCCAAAATCAATTATGCAGTCAATGCATGAAAATAGAAAAAGTAAGTTTTGTGGGGAGACAGAAAATTTGGGTTTCATCTGAATCAGAAAGAATACACAGAGGTCTCATGATGATACTATCATGTCACTGATATTTATTATAAATATTGGATGCCTCTGGCCTGGTTGTATATTTATGATAAGGAATTAAACCAGTTGTTAAATGCCGAGCTGTGATTACACATGGGTTCTGGTCAGATTCAATCTTTTCTTTTCTTTTCTTTTTTAACATCTTTATTGGGTTATACTTACTTTAAAATGGTGTGTTAGTTCATGCTTTATTAAAAAGTGAATCAGCTATATATATACATATATCACCATATCTCCTCCCTCTCGTGTCTCCCTCCCACTCTCCCTATCCCACCCCTCTAGGTGGTAACAAAGCACCGAGCTGATCTCCCTGTGCTATGCGGCCGCTTCCCACTAGCTATCTATTTCACATTTGGTAGTGTATATATGTCCATGCCACTCTCTCACTTCATCCCAGCTTACCCTTCCCACTCCCCGTGTCCTCAAGTCCATTCTCTACATCTGTGTCTTTATTCCTATCCTGCCCCTAGGTTCTTCAGAACCTTTTTTTTTTTAGATACCATATATACGTGTTAGCATAGGGTATTTATTTTTCTCTTTCAGACTTACTTCACTCTGTATAGCAGTCTCTAGCTCCATTCACCTCACTACAAATAACTCAATTTTGTTTCTTTTTATGGCTGAGTAATATTCCATTGTATATATGTGCCACATCTTCTTTATCCATTCATCTATCGATGGACACATAGGTTGCTTCCATACCCTGGCTGTTGTAAATAGAGCTGCAATGAACATTGTGGCACATGACTCTTTTTGAATTATGGTTTTCTCAGGGTATATGCCCAGTAGTGGGATTGCTGAGTCGTATGGTAGCTCTATTTTTAGTTTTTTAAGGAACCTCCATACTGACCTCCATAGTGGCTGTATCAAGTTACATTCCCAACAACAGTGCAAGAGGCTTCCCTTTTCTCCACAGCCTCTGCAGCATTTACGGTTTGTAGGTTTTTTGATGATGGCCATTCTGACTGGTGTGAGGTGATACCTCATTGTAGCTTTGATTTGCATTTCTCTAATGATTAGTGATGTTGAGCATTCTTTCATGTGTTTGTGGGCAATCTCTATATCTTCTTTGGAGAAATGTCTATTTAGGCCTTCTGCCCATTTTTGGATTGGGTTCTTTGTTTTTTTGATATTGAGTTGCATGAGATGTTTGTGAATTTTGGAGATTGATCCTTTGTCAGTTGCTTCGTTTGCAAATATTTTCTCCCATTCTGAGGGTGGTCTTTTCATCTTGTTTAGGGTTTCTTTTGATGTGCAAAAGCTTTTACGTTTCATTAGGTCCCATTTGTTTATTTTTATTTCCATTTCTCTAGGAGGTGGGTCAAAAAGGATCTTGCTGTGATTTATGTCATAGACTGTTCTGCCTATGTTTTCCTTGAAGAGTTTTATAGTGTCTGGCTGTATATTTAGGTCATTAATCCATTTTGACTTTCTTTTTCGTATGGTGTTAGGGAGTGTTCTAATTTCATTCTTTAACATGTAGCTGTCCAGTTTTCTCAGCACCACTTATAGAAGAGGCTCTCTTTTTTCCATTGTGTATTCTTGCCTCCTTTCTCAAAAATAAGGTGACCAAATGTGCGTGGCTTTATCTCCGGGCTTTCTGTCCTGTTCCACTGATCTATATTTCTGTTTTTGTGCCAGTACCATACTGTCTTGATTACTGTAGCTTTGTAGTATAGTATGAAGTCTGGGAGCCTGATTCCTCCAGCTCGTTTTTCTTTCTCAACATTGCTTTGGCTATTCAGGGTCTTTTGTGTTTCCATACAAATTGTGAAAATTTTTGTTCTAGTTCTGTGAAAAATGCCATTGCTAGTTTGATGGGAATTGCACTGAATCTGTAGATTGCTTTGGGTCGTATAGTCATTTTCACAATGTTGATTCTTCCAATCCAAGAACATGGTATTCCTCTCCATCTATTTGAATCATCTTTCATTTCTTTCATCAGTGTCTTACACTTTTCTGCATACAGGTCTTTTGTCTCCTTAGGTAGGTTTATTCCTAGGTATTTTATTCTTTTTGTTGCCATGGTAAATGGGAGTGTTTCCTTCATTTCTCTTTCAGATTTTTCATCATTAGTGTACAGGAATGCAAGAGGTTTCTGCCCATTTTGTATCCTGCTACTTTACCAAATTCATTGATTAGCTCTAGTAGTTTTCTGGTAGCATCTTTAGGATTCTCTATGTAAAGTAGCATGTCATCTGCAAACAGTGACAGCTTTACTTCTTTTCCAATTTGGATTCCTTTTATTTCTTTTTCTCCTCTGATTGCTGCGGCTAAAACTTCCAAAACTATGTTGAATAATAGTGGTGAGAGTGGACAACCTTGTCTTGTTCCTGATCTTAGAGGAAAGGGTTTCAGTTTCTCACCATTGAGAACGATGTTAGCTATGGGTTTGTCATACATGGCCTTTATTATACTGAGGTAAGTTCCCTCTATGCCTAGTTTCTGGATGCTTTTTATCATAAATGGGTGTTGAATTTTGTCAAAAGCTTTTTCTGCATCTCTTGAGATGATCATATTGTTTTACTCCTTCAATTTGTTAATATGGTTTATCACAATGATTGATTTGCGTATATTAAAGAATCCTTGCATCCTGGGATAAACCCCACTTGATCGTGGTGTATGATCCTTTTAATGTGCTGCTGGATTCTGTTTGCTAGTATTTTGTTGAGGATTTTTTCATCTCTGTTCATCAATGATATCGGCCTGTAGTTTTCTATCAATGTGACATATTTGTCTGGTTTTGGTATCAGGGTGATGGTGGCCTTGTAGAATGAGTTTGGAAGTGTTGCTCCATCTGCTACATTTTGGGAGAGCTTGACAAGGAGACGTGTTAGCTCTTCTCTAAATGTTTGATAGAATTTGCCTGTGAAGCCATCTGGTCCTGGGCTTTTGTTTCTTGGAAGATTTTTAATCACAGTCTCAATTTCAGCACTTGTGATTGGTCTGTTTATATTTTCTATTCCTTCCTGGTTCGGTCTCGGAAGGTTATGCTTTTCTAATAATTTGTCCATTTCTTCCAGGTTGTCCATTTTATTGGCATAGAGTTGCTTGTAGTCATCTCTCATGATCCTTTGTATTTCTGCAGTGTCAGTTGTTACTTCTTCTTCATTTCTAACTGTTGATTTGCATCTTCTCCCTTTTTTTCCTGATGAGTCTGACTAATGGTTTATCAATTTGGCTTCTCTTCTCAAAGAACCGGCTTTTAGTTTTATTGATCTTTGCTACTGTTTCCTTCATTTCTTTTTTGTTTATTTCTGATGTGATCTTAATGATTTCTTTCCTTTTGCTAACTTTGGGTCTTTTTTGTTTTTCTTTCTCTAATTTCTTTAGGTGTAAGGTTAGGTTGTTTATTTGAGATTTTTCCTGTTTCTTGAGGTAGGATTGTATTGCTATAAACTTCCCTCTTAGAACTGCAGTTGCTGCATCCCATAGGTTTTGGGTCATCATGTTTTCATTTCACATAACTGATGTGTCTTAGATGCTTAACATGAAAACAAATATTCTAAAATCAGCAGTGTCCTTTTGCTTTTTGTATCACTTCTATATTATATCATTATTTAAACAATACTGTAGCCAATTAATGTGCATAGGGAAAAATCAATCGACCATAAAGAAAGCTTAAGTTTTTCTATTATTTAATATCCTTTCATAGAAGGCAACTTGACAACTGTTTTCTCTCAAGAAAATGACTTCCTAGGGGTTCTCCCAGAATCAAACCCAGTCATAAACATTCCAGTTCAAATAGTTAATATGAGAAATGGAAGAAACGCCAATAGGAAAGTGAGATAGGGAAGAGAAGGCAAGCATTAAATACTGTGTTATAGCCAGGTAAGAGTGTGGAAAAGTGGAGGTAATCCACAGAGAAACTCTGGGAAACACAAGCTTCCAACTTGAAGGGCCAGGGAGCTGGGGCATTTAGATACCCACTCCCATCAGTCCTTGGTTGAGGACTGCTGCTGGGAAGCTATTAATTCCCCTCACTTCCTTCCTGCCATCTACACAGACAGAGCAGACTTCAACAGCTTCAGAAGTTCCTGGGCTGGAAAATGCCAAATAATGGCAATTGAAAGTTTGCCACATGCACAAAATGGTAGGGTCTAAGAAATATAGGAGGGACATTGAACAAATTGCCAATAGCAGGCAACCGGCAAATGCAAATTCAGAGGGCTTCACAAGTCATCTTAGCAATTAGAATAGATAATAAGAAACCTCTCTCAACAAGAGCCTGAGATGCACTATTCTTATCATTTGAATAATGAGTGCTGGTTTCCATTTATTAAACAGTTCTTATGTGCCAGGTACTGTACCAATGGCCCAACGTCCATGATCTCATTTAGTGCCCACAACAATCTTATTAGTACATCACCAGTTTATAGAGGAGGAAGCTGGACTCAGAGGCATTAAGTAATTTACTGAAGTAACAGACACCAGCCCAGGTCTCTCAGTTGCCAAAATATTTTCTCTTTCTGCCTCCCACTGTTTTCAGCGTCCCTAGATGGACAGATATATTTTCTTTAGCTTGAGTATGTCATTAGCTCTGGAAATTCTATCTAAAAAACGTCACAGTCCGCCCCTTTCAGAGAAAGACCTGTGTCTTCATATCTTGGAAATTCCAGCCTGTGTACCAAACATGGAGAGACTTCCCACCTGGTGCCCCTGTCATCTCTGCCACGTGGACTTTTACGAGAGGCTCTCATTTGGTGCTCTGCACCTGCCCCATGGTGGTTAGCACTTTCAAAGAGCTGCAGGCTCCAGGAATCACAAAACCATCTCTGCTTCTATGTCCTTTCCCACCTGATTTCCATTTGCTCTGCCTGGTCATGATGGGAAGTTTCTTTTTTTTGTAGCATCATTCCAGTCTGACTTTTCTTTCACCTCTTCACATTCCACATTCCATCAAGTGGCAATTTTATTCTACGATCACCAGTTAGAACTTTAAAATAGATTTTCAAAGAATATCTGACTGTTAGAACTTCAAATAGCTCAAATATAACCATTTTCTTCAATAAACCTAAATTCTAATCTCTTTTAAATAGTATTTTGAGCAAAATAATAATTCATGCTCACTTGTATTAGTCCCTTTTCACTCCTGAGTCTCCAAGTCATTCTTAAAACCTTCAAACTTCAAGTCCTCTAATGCTATCACAGCACACTTTTAATTACTGGTATCAAAAGAAAGGGACTATCATAGGGGAAAAGCCTTCTATGTTATTTTACCAGCTTAATTTCTACACAAAAGCTTTCAAGTAATCAACAAAAAGAAGAAATGCGAATCCAAATAAGCCACAAACTAGGAAGACAGTCCAAGAATGAACAATGAAGGTCAAATCCAAGTACAACAAACCCCATGGAGAATACTGATGTTTTGCTGCAGTGACATTTCATGGTTAATTGGTGGTTTGTTAAAGATTACATTTCCAAGATCAAAAAGAATAATGATAAAACACACTCAGACATGGAAAGCAAGGGCTCTATAAACAGTAGCTCTTTGGAAATTATAAATGGTACTAAATGACTAATGAGGAAGATAGAGAGCTTACCAATTCTCAGGGAATTTTGTAACTTTCAAACCACAGACTGTTGTGGGCAGGATTTGATCAAAGGTCTCTAGAGTACACTTTCATCCTCATGAGGTTGGGGTCAGGAAGAGGAGAAGGTAAAGAGGACCAGGAGCTATAAGGCTGTGACTTGGAAAGGCCTTTTGCAGTCATCTACTTCCAGCATCCTGCCCCAGAATTCCTCAAATTCCATGTTTTCCCATAAGCTGTTATTTCCATCCAGGTGTTACATGTACCAGACCCCTTTTCTACAGCAATGGCCCTTTCAGGTCTTGAGGGAATTTAAAATCATACAAAGAAAAATCTGCCTTGCAGAATCTTAGGAGATTTCACTGATTTCACATTGCTCTTAATGGAACGAAGGCATGGCATCATCTGCCTAGCCTCATATAAAAAAGGAGGAAAAAACCAAAAAAAACATTCATTGCCCCATTGAATCTGGTGCCCTACATAGTCCCATGTGTGACACTGGTCCCACACAGTCCGCGCTGATGCTCAGTTAAACCCACCCTATACACAGTCACCTAAGTGGCTTTTCTAGGACACAGTCTGATGGAGGCACTCCTCTGCCTTCACCTTCAATGAATCCCCATTGCTTACAGAACAAAGTCTAAATGACAGAGCCATGGCTCTCGTTCCAGCCATATCTCCTATCAACCCCCTTTCTCAGAGTTCATGCCCCAGCCATGCTGAAGAACATACAATATTCTCTTTATCTTAAGGATTTTGTACAGAGTGGTCCCTCTGCCTGAAACTTCCTTCCTTCCTTCCATCTTTGCCTGGGAAGGTCCTGGAAAATTGCTACTCACCCTGCTCATCTCCACTATCACTTCGTTCAAGAAGTCCCTCTGGGTCTCCCATTCCCTACCACCACAACTGGACTTAGTTAAATTTACCCTCCTGTTTACACCCACAAACACCTACTTCCTCTATCAAATGACTTATTTCCGATGTTGTAATTACCTATTTCTTTATCAGTCTCTCTGACTGAACTATACACTCCTTAAAGACCGAGAAGTTGTTTCCTTCACTATCGTATCACAAAACCTAACAGACTAACTGACACATGATAGGAACTCAGTAAATACGTGTTGGATGAATAAATGAATGAATGAACGAATGAACAACACACTAACCAGCTGTATGAGCTCAATCTCTAGTCCATCCCTCTGTCTCTTACCTGCAACCTAAAACAATCCCAGTACTTCTGGTTGTCTTCCTTGGTCCTGGAACATTTGTGAACTTGCAACAACATCATTCCCATCCCAGACAACGCCACTTCCAATAATTTGTTGTCCTTATCTATAGTAACACCAGTTACCTAAATTTGGCCCATCTACTCCAACCACATCCCAAATCCTCTGAGCCAGGTGCAGCAGCTTCCTTTCACAATGCTAGGACCCACCACAAAACAGATGATAATCCCTTTGCACATTTCAAGGAGCAGCACCAAGGGAACAGTACCTGGGAAAGGCCATTGACAGCTCAGAATATCCAGGGCATTTCTAGAACCTCGGCACTGCTCTCGCTCTAGGAATGAAGGTCCAAAAAGCATCTCAGAGAATGTTCATAATTGTAAACAAGCTCCACCTTTGAAACACAATCTAGATAGAACCAAATATACAAGCCTGCACAATGGATGAAGCCAACGTTTCCTCCATGATTGCCCTTCTGACAACCTTATAGTCTCCTCAACCATAAAAGGTGAACTTCAAACTCACGACCTTGCCTTGTCACCAGAAACATCCAAGCTTGGATCAGTCTTTCCAAGACCAGATATTTGTTCTGTGAGCTACTAGAGACTTGTCACATACACAGAAGTATAAGAGGATTATTTCTATCTACCTGGGGACCTGGAGTCTTTCACATTGCTCCTGTTAAAACTCCCAGAACACCAAAACTTTACCTACAAAGGGTTCAAGCTATGACACTCCCAATTTTCACAAACCTCCTCATCTCTTGTGAGTCACATGCAGCCAATTCCAGGAATTGAAAACATGGTTGTGAGGATGAAACTGACTTTGGGCTCCCCTTGGATATGGTCTTCCAGACTAACCAAAAGGCCATTAAGAGGATGGTTTACCCCACCTCAGGGAAACCCGAGGCAGTACTTGCAGTCAAGGGCTGGCCATGGCTTCTGAGCTACATCCAAAAAGAAATTCATACTGTACCTGGATCTGCTGGAGCCATTTCTGACTGTCCGAGAGCCAGCATGTACCATTCCTGAACTGCCTCCATTGTGGATCATCAGTAGGGCTGTCAGATTTACTAAATAAAAATACAGGATACCCAGTTAAACTTGAACTTCACATGAATAGTAAGTCATCACTTTTAGTATAAGTAGATCCTATGTAGTGTTTGGGGCATACTTATCTTAAAAATGTACTCGTTGTTTTTCTGACATTCATATTTAACTGAACAGCTTATATTTTACCTGTCAACCCTACTCATCAGAAATGATGGAGGCTTATAGAGATCCAAGAGATGCCTCAGAGCATCCTCAGCTTTTATTTCTATGTCCTGGACAGTGAGCACGAGCTTCCCACTCCCATTAATTGCCTGTAATGGCATATATTCTCCATTTTAGAGTCTTTTCTACTTGTCATTGTAATTATCTTCCTTATTTTAAAGAGATGTATATATTTTTCCAAACTTAATAGCTCATCCAAAAGTATTTGGAAGTTCATTCGACAAGGGAAAAACAACATGATTCTGACAAGCGAAGGAGGCCGCCTGGTGCTTAGTAAAGAAGTATTAGGGAGATTGAGAAAGCCAAACTTAATAAGCAAATCTCTCCAAGGGTATTTTCAGAGCTTGATACCCTCCCACACCCTGAAAATATTATTACATCAAGAAGGTAGAACCTGCTAACCAAATGTAAGGCTCCCATATGATTCTATCAAATTGAGGATGCTTCTTTACTAAGCAGTGAGCACACGTGCTGCCCCAGGTACCTTGGCAGTTGCAACACAGAGCTCTTCCCTTTGGGATGGAAACAGCAAGTTTTCCTGTGGTCTTCACACTGGCCCCAAAAATACTACACTCCCAATACTTGTCAACTTTAAGTATGTTTCTGCATATCTTCATTTTTCTGTTACTATTTGGACTACATCCTAGCCTTGACATTACATAAATTGCATTCAAGAAGCTATTTTTAAAAGTTGGTAGGAAATCTTAAATCTATGGCTTGCAGTCCCTGGCTTACTTTCATCCAGGTGCATAAGGGTTTTCAAAAGTACTCAGGTTAGTTACCCCGTATCACAGTCCCACGCTTGTGTCACAGATATGAAAATGGAACATGATATATAAGGTTTTAGTTGCCAAATCATCAAGCTTCCCAGACAGAGGCAATAGAGCAAAATGAGTACAGAGGCATGGATGTTGATTTGCTCCAGTGTCTTGGGAAAGTCACTTGGCCTCTGTATTTATTTGTACTTATCTGCACTTATCTGTCACTTGGGGGTTATCATTGTACCTAGTCCATGGGTATGTTGTACAAATTAACTGTAACGTAGTTAGAAGAAACCGACACAGAGTAGGCACTCCACAGACACTGGCTATTAGCTATTGGAAATATTTCTCCATGAAACACATGACTTTATCAGTGGATGACCCGGTGGGAGACAGTGAATCACAGAATCACAGCATGTTGAAAGTGACCTAGTTCACACTCTTATGTGAAAAAAAGAAAAGTGTGCATGGGTAGAAAATGTCTGAAACTTTACATAACAAATAGTACATCATGTTAACTTTGAGGATTAGAATAAATCAGGAAAGGAGGAAAGCAAAACTTGAGTGAAATTCAATTTCTACATCATTTGTGTTTCTACACAGAGACTCTGAATACACTGGAAGTGCAATTTTTTTTAATGTGGCGGGATAAAGGTTTTCAAGTTTTCCTGATCCATCCGTATTATTATTTCAGAATTGCTGGCATTTCTTGCCATCTTCAGATCTACACCCATTTGAGTCAGTGGGCCCTTCTGGATGGAGGAGATAATAGAGCAGAAGTGAAGTGAGAGAAAAGGAGAGACAAGATTTTCTCTTTTCTCTTCAAAGAGGAAAGGTCTTTGGAATAGGAACAACTCACAACCAAACTTTGGGGAAAGGATGTGATGGAAAATGAGACAAACATCCTACCCCTGTGATGAGAAGGATTCCCTGGGCTGGATGGAGGGAGGTCACAGGTGGATGGACAAGGAAACCAACTAGGGAGAAACACACACAAGTGCAGAGCAAACACCCCGAGGCCACTCAGCCTGACTCCATGCAAACATGTGTCCAGCAGACAGCCCTTCACCTGTGGCTCCCCAGCAAGACAGGTACCTCGGGGGTGCCAACTCATGCTGAGTCCATTATGCCTGGCCATTCATAAACCGCTGTCTAACTTGTGAGGAATAAATTCTAAATGTTTATGAGGAAGTTGTTGAAGGAGATTGAAAGGTTACTTAAACGGAAAAAAAAAGAAGTTCAGGAAGGCAGGATGGTAGAGAGACAAGAAAAAGACCTTAAAAGATAGAAAGGATTTGCCAAAGAAGAGAAAGAAAAAGAAATGATTCCGAATGGGTTAACCTGCAGCTAGGAAGTTAAGGAAGATTATTGATGGGTGAAGACTATGGAATAAAGTGAATAAAATTTCTCAGAAGTTGCTGAGACTATGGTAAGAAGCATGATTATCAAATTATGAATTGTCTGCAGTAGCATTCTAGGGGGACACAAGGAAGGGGAAGCAAATGTTTATGAGATGACAGTGGCAGGTGGAAAGTTGTTTCAGGGGAAGATCAGTCGTGCAGAGTGTGTATCAGAGGAGGGCAAGTGTGAGCAAGCAAGGAAATACTAAGTGTATACGATTCCTTCACTGAGTGCACCCAGCCCCGTGGTCAGCCTTGAGAACAAGCAGGACTTCAGGTACTGGAGCTACATTTCAGTCATCAAGACTTGAGAAGACACCCTTAACTCAGGTCTTCTCTTTAAACTCCATCTTTCCTTCTTGACCTTCAATTGGCCTCTTCCCTTACCCTCAAGCTGTGGACTGAGGCCACAGAGCAAGATGGGTCACTAGTGTCCTCCATCCCCTGGCGACTGTGGTTCACATCACTGGAGTACCAAAGGCAATAACCAAGTAACAGACACAAGAGTGTATGAAGAAGAAGAGATTCTGATAAGGCTTTCTGTGACAGTGTGGGACGAGTTGGCTGTATATGCCTGCTATCACCTGAATGATGAGCAACCTTAGGGGAGAAGTGCTCAGAAGGCAGAGCCTGGCTCTCGAGAGGCTCTGCATGCTCACAGCCCACTCCAAGACCTCAGTTGCAGCTTCAGCCCCCAATCTCTCTCCCTCTGCCTACTCACAGTTTTTGAAGTCTTCTTTCCTCCACATTTCTCTTGAGAGGTGGAGGAGGAAGATGAGCTTCAGACCAGCTCAGACTCCCCTGGGATCCCAGCAGGATGCCTATCATGAACCTCCCACCTTCTAGGAAGCTCCTAAGATCTCCACACTTGGGGGAGTTTTCATTTCATCAGTGCTTCAAATTGCTGGCTGGAGATGGCCTGTTGGAAGGTGGCTAAAAGCAAGTAGGAACCTTTGGGCAGCCTGGCCCTTCTCGACTGTCAGACATCTTCAGGGATATTCTAGGAAACATTGCTTGTTTTAGAGTAGGGAGGGAAACAATCCAATTGTCCAATAATGCTTGAATGGAAAATAAATGATGCTATACGAATGTGACGAAATAATACCAAACAGTCAAAAATCAAAGACCTAGATCTATATGGACTGATGTCACTAAATCTTGAAAACATAATATTGTTTGAAAAAAAATAAGATAAAGAATCTTAGATTATGATAACAGGTATGTAAGTATTTAAATATTTAAATCAATTCAACATATTGCTTCTATATATATAGATGCAAGAAAATAAATTTTGGTAGTGTATATATGTCCATGCCGCTCTTTCACTTTGTCACAGCTATATACACTACCAAACGTGAGGTAGATAGCTAGTGGGAAGCAGCCGCATAGCACAGGGAGATCAGCTCGATACTTTGTGACTGCCTGGAGGGGTGGGATAGGGAGGGTGGGAGGGAGACGCAAAAGGGAGGGGATATGGAAACATATGTATATGTATAACTGATTAAATTTGTTATAAAGCAAAAAAATAAAATAAAATAAAATAAAATAAAAAAAAAAAAAGAAAATAAATTTTATCCAATGAACACATTATTTACATTTAATATGTTGATTTATCTAGGATACTCAAAAGAACCCACAGATAAACTAGCAGGAACTAATAAGACGGTTCAACAAAGCACACACATACAAGATCAATAAATTTTAAAAGTCAATCACGCTCCTCTATACTGGTGATAGCAAATTAGAAACTGTAAAAGAAAATAAGAAAAAAAGAAGATCTAAAAATTGTCACAAGAGCCATATAAATTACTTAGAACTAAGCATACATAAAAGTAAATAAAACTGACAAACTGAGTACAACCACTTAAACTCCGCCCAACCCAAGGATTAGAAAACGACTGTTCTTACTTTATGAGAACACGCCCTCTTCCTAAGTGGCAGATCACTACGTGAGAGTGAATCAAAGAAACACAGCATTTGAAAAGTCAACTAGGCCAAGCCTCTCGATCGCACAGACAGAAGCTGAAGCCCAGACAGGTTGAGTTACTTGGTAAAGGGCCCAATGTCCTGACTCAAGGACTCGCATTTTTCACTCATTCGTAAGACACAATCAAATTCAGTACCTTGGAAAGAGATGGGAAAAAAATGAAGAAATCAATTATATAGTTACTCACCTTTAAGTACAGAAATAGCCATGACAAAATTACACGTATTGAGGGAAAATTGAAGTGCAGAGTTTAAAATGTCAATAATCCACGGGGAAACTGGAGACCATTTAAAATATTAATATTAAATCTCTCTAGAAAAGACATTAAAAGATCTCCAATCAAAATGTTCATTTTATAATAGATATGGTATGATACAATTTATAATAGATATGGTATGAACCTTTCCCTTTCACGGGAAAGCTTCGGCTGGGAAACAGGAATTGTTCTTGAAAATGGGGCCTGTGCTATTGCAGACACTGTGCTGAACTTAGGTCCACAGAATGCTCTGATGTCATCATTGAGGTCACAGAATCCTGCTGTGCGCCTGGCAACCTTGTAAACGGAACAGCCCTGGTGAGCACTCGGCAGTACTGCTGGTTCACTAAGTGGTACAAGTTTTTCAGCCATTTAGGAGACTTGACTATTTTTGTTTGTATTGAATCATTTCAACAGATTGCCCAAGAGGCAACAAGGGCCAACCTGTAGGGAAGAGGAGGAGTTGGACATCTCTTGAGGCTTCTTCTAAGGGAGACTTCTAGTTGGTACCATGAAACGGCGACAAAAGAGGAAACATCTGGAAAATGAAGAGTCCCAGGAAACTGCCGAGAACGGAGGAGGTATGTGGGGGGCAACTTGCTGGGGCACATGGGTTTCTGCCAAACTAAACCTTCTCTAGGATGGGGGGGACTGAGAACGTGTCACCTGTGAAGCAGGGAGCGAGAGACCTCGTCTCTCTGATGCTGCCGTATGCATCCGGAGGGTCCCTGTGGTGTGAGATGGCACAGAACGGCCAGATGCCCCCTGGGAGATGGGAGGTCAGCTCCGCTGGTCTGGGGACTCTCTCATGGGGCTGCCGGGCCTGGAGCTTTGTCGGACTCACAGCAGGCTGCATCCTGCTTGCACAGACCTAGAGGTGCAGCTTTTCTCAGTCCCCGATTTCTCTCTTATGCTCTTGGATCTTTCCCTGGGGTCATGAGGTGGGGGATGTGAAGGATGCAAGGATGCTGAGAGAGACCCATGAGTTGCTTGGCCTCTTTTACCAAAGTGGAAAGAGAAGCCCCATGAGTTGAAGGCCCTGTTGAAAACTATCTTGACAAGTGGAATGCAGTTCGAAAGAAGATTGTTTGTCTAGGGATGGTGTCATATTGAAAGCAAGGAGGTTTTATTCCTTCAAAAGGAAGAATTGCCCAAAGGAGATCAAGGGAAGGGAAGGGTTTTCCAGAGACTGAGACCACGTGGGCGGGGGTGAGAAATGTCCTCAGGGTCCTGCGGGGAGCTCTGAGAGCCACGGGCCATGGGGTGCCTGCGTGCATTAAATGTAGGCGAGTAGCTTGCCCTGGGCGGGGGTGGTCACCCCAGAGTTCCAGCTAGACGTCTCTGCCCCAGATTAGAGCCCAGTAACTCCTACCAGGCCCAGGACACTGGAGACTGTAGGGTGGGCCCTGGCAATGGAGGTCTAGACAGCAGGTAGATTTTAAGGCAGTGGCTGGGACAGGCTGGGGAAGGCAATGACTGCCCCTAACCATTCAGAATATTTTTCTCTATGTTCCTGTGTGTGTGTGTGTGACTGTGTCTGTGTGTGTGTGTGTGTCGTAGTGCAGAGATGAGCAGGATGAATGGGGGTAGAGTGCTTATCAGATATAAAGTCTGCGTGGTAAAGTTCCTGTCACCCTGCCTGGACCTGGCTGACACTCGCTGTATGTAAGATTGTATACAGAACTCTTGTTAGGGGTGTTTTATGAGACAGTAACTCATACACCCATGTGCACTCTGATACAGCAAAAATATCACACACCCCACATATAACTTCCTTAGTAAACCACACACAGCACATGGAGGTATATACACGCATCCCTCCTGTACTACGGTCTCATACAACCCATCTGTACCACAATCCTGTCCTCCAACACCAAACGCTGGAGATGAGATATGTATATAGACACTCACACTATATATATAGGACACACACACACACACACTATATATATATATGTATCTGATCAACTCTCACACAAACACAGCTAACTTCAGCCATCGCTAAATACCTCTATAAGAACCAGTCACGTGTCATACACACCACACTTATAACACATTCTTGAGTAATGCCAGACCCGCTTTGTACAAACCACAGTAAACCACAGTCTCAGTAACCCATGTCAGGGTTGCCAGAGAAAATATGGGCTATCCAGTTCAATTTGAATTCCAGATAAACAACAAGTAATTTTTCAGTATCCGTATGTCCCAAATATTGTATAGGCCATACTTACACTAAAAGTAAGTAAGAACAAATACTGCATGGGAATACTTACACTAAAAAATTATTCTGGCTTTATCTGAAACTGAAATTTAACTGGGTGCCCTGTATTTTTCTTCGCTTAGTCTGGCAACCCTTATATACTTACCACCAGCTCAGGTATTATATATTTATTGTATTTTTGTTTAGTCTGTGTCTTCCACTACTAGAATGTGCAGCATTACCAGAGACTAGAACAATGCAAGAGTGCCAGATACACAGGAGTAGCTGCTTACTGAATCTTGGTGAATGAATGAATGAACACACACCATAAATACAAGCCACACCATGTAATGAGGAAACGTTACATGTCCCAGAATTCCAGACTTGTGAACAGAAACCATGCACACAAAGGCCACAGACACAGATAAGACACATCTGCACCGTGCTCCCCATGCTAACCCCACACTTACCACAGACTTAACTGATACACATCACTCACTCTTCCCACATACTCACAGTCACCACCGAGGCCTACATTACCAACAAGACAGTGACAGAGTAAGTACTGATTGGAATTAAATCCTGGAGTATACACTGGGAACCACACTCTCAACTGTGTGTATTCACTGCACCTGACACGTGTCACACACTCAGTAAATATTTGTGGACAGAGGACTGATGAATCCACCCTGAGCCTTTCATTCCTCCCTCAGGAATCTCGAAGTCACAAGAGGATCCCCCTCACCTTGGATCCACTGTGGTGGCCCAAGGCTGCAGCCCAGGGGCAGGGGAGGTCTCCTCTGCCCCTAAACACTTCTCCTGTGCTTCTTCTCCTCGCAAGCTCATCTACGCCGGTAAGGGCGCGGGGCTCCTCAGGTGAGGGGGTGCTTGGCTGTGAGGCAGGAGGCACACAGATCCCAGGGAGGCTGAGAGGAAACCCAGGGTCATCAGAGGTGATGAGGGCTCTGTGGAGGAGCCTGGGCAGGATGGCTGAGGTGTTACGAGGGCGTGGATCCCAGCTGAGTCAGGGGTGGGAGGCGGGTGTGAATCCTGGTACTACCATGGTGGGGAAGTCAAGGAGCAGGGGCCGGAAAGGTCTGGACTTGAGGTGGAGGGAAGAGGGACCAGATTAAGCATCTTCAGAGGAAAATGTAGGGTTTCTCTTTGCCTTTGCTTCCAGAGAAGGACAGAGTTCTGCATCACAGACCTCCAGCCTGAGAGCAGCACCATCCAGCTCAGGTCCACACAGCTCACACACACATGCGCCCTCCAGGCACAGCCCTTCTCAGTGCACACATGAACCCCAAGCACGTGATCCACAGTACTCTCCTCCTGCACCACCGCCCCATTCCACAAGGAATGCACCACCGGTATTCCCAAACTCACACTCCTCGTCATACACGCATCCATCCGCATCCCTCACATACCACAGTCCTCACCACTGTACTCCACACCCGTGTATACAGACACCGCTCCAGTATCCCCCAACACGCAGAAAAAAGCCCACAGATGACACCAGATACACCACTGCCTCCTACGGCCAACAGACACCAAGCTCACGACATAGCTACGTCATGCAAATGTCCCTCTCTCGTCTACCACACCTGCTCCCTCAGCTTCTGGCATGGCCCATGCATGTTATTATGTTTTTAATATCCTTTTTCAGGAATCCGGAGATCACATCGAGACACTGCCCAGCCTACCGCACCCCAAGCCCAGGTTCAGGAAGAAGGGGTGACCGCTCCCCCATCACACTGTGTCTCCTCCTCACCCTCTTCACCCTGTAAGAACGATCTGCACACAGACAAAGAGGAAAGGGGCATGAAAATATACTACATGCAGGTACAAGTGAACAAGGGTGTAGCTGTCTCCTGGAAGACAAAGAAACCCTTGGAGTTGCCTGAAAAGCAGCTGACGATAGAAGAAGTGACCCTTCCTGAGGATGCGTGCACAGTCGACACTTACCCCTCTGATGTGTTCACCGAAAACCTCCTGTCTGACAGTGAGCCCACTGGGGAGGAGAAAGAGTATGAGGAAAGTGCAGAGCCAGGCAGCCCATCAGGGTCACCTGCCGTCGAGGAGACACCCAGGGCCAAGACACCGGACTGGATGGTGACCATGGAGACTGGCTTCAGGTGCATGGCCTGCTGCCGGGTCTTCCCCACCTTGGAGGTCCTCCAGCAGCACGTGAAGGGCGGCGTCCTGGAGGGCTTCAGCTGCCGTATCTTTCATCTCAACATGGCCCAGTGGATGGGCAATGTGGAATCCGAAATCACCCCGAGGAGGAGGACAAGGAGGACGAGGAGGACGAGGAGGAGGAGGAAGAGAAGCAAGAAGGCCCCAGCCCAAGGAGACCCCGTAGGCAGGCTCTTTCCTCTCTTTTGATTTCCACACAGCAACTGAGATTCATGGGACAGAAGATCCTGGAGACAGTGTGGTCTTGGAAGAGGTAAGGCTTGAGGCTGGCAGTCTTCTGAGCCTATGTCACGAGGGCCCAGAGGTGTCTAAGGGAAGGAGCCGCACACATGTGCTGGTTGACCTAATGGCTCTGAAGTTGCATCAACTTGGGACACACCCAGCACTTCCAAAGGAATTGAGCTCTGTTGACTTCAACAAGAATGTGGAGCCTTTTCCTAGGAGTTTTCTCAGGGTCTGCACGATGGACCTCAACTCTTAGAGGACGTACTGCCAGCAGCTCCTTCTCGGCAGAGAGAGCCAGGAGTGGTCTCAAGCGAGGACAGGGGCCCTTGCAGGACCAGAACTTTGAGGTCTGAGAGCCTTGGGCCTGAGCTGAGATCTCACCCGGACCACTGGACCTAGCCTTCTGTGACAAAGGGGAATATGAAAGAGAGTCACGTGGAAATGAGGTCCCCCGAGATATGGAAATGTTCCAGAACCTTCGTTGCGTGGTAGTTGATCTGGAGCCAAGCTCACTGTGGTGTGTGTGGCTCTGAGCATTAAGGCAATGCTGGAGGGTAACCCTGACCAGCAGAGCTTGGAGTGCTTCTTGTCTCTTCCTGTTCTACCTCAGTTGTTTTATCCCTTCCAGGGAGAAGAAAGCACCCTCGGGATAGTTGGTAGTAAACCAGGGTATATCCTCCCTCAAGGGGACCCGGCCTGCCCTTCATTCAAGATGCTCTGGAAATGGGAACTGACTCATGTTATCGAATTGGCTGAGGGAGCACAACTCCCATGTTGATTCCGGTCAGACATGTTCATCAGACCTAGAGCTTTTCTCCTGATTCAAATCAAGTAGGGTATTAGTAGACTTCCCATTTATTTCAGCCCTAGAGATAGCACATGAGCAAATATAAAAAATCTCTGTGTATCAAAGCATTCTAATGAGCCCTTTCATTTTGCTGTTCATTGTGAACAACACGCTCACTTTATCTCTGCCAATGAAGTGTTTCCACTTGACCCATGATGCCCCACAATCCCATTAGCCTCACTGAATTTAGGGAGCCCATTATGATGACATAATTTCCCTCTCATTCCTGGCCTGCAGAGAAGAGCAGCTATAGAGCATTCCAAGACTGCTAACGCTCCCCTCACCAATACGTTTCTTAAACCTCTGGCAAAGCAAGTGTCCTCTGAGCCCTCCCAGGGCACATAGGGGGTTTGGGTGAGCAGATCTTATGTGATAAATCCACTCCAGTGGTCTGGCATTCCTATGCCTTTGTAAACCTTCTACAGTGGTGGTTCTCAGCTGGGGACACTTTTGGTCCCCCCTCCCAGGAAATATGTGGCAGTGTCTTGAGACTTTTTTTTTTTTTTTTTTTTTTTGTGGTACGCGGGGCTCTCACTGTTGTGGCCTCTCCCGTTGTGGAGCACAAGCTCCACACAGGCTCCGCACAGGCTCAGTGGCCGTGGCTCACGGGCCTAGCTGCTCCACGGCATGTGGGATCTTCCCGGGCCCTGGCACGGACCCATGTCCCCTGCATCGGCAGGCGGACTCTCAACCACTGTGCCACCAGGGATGCCCCTTGAGACTTTTTTCTTTAAGGAGCTGTGTTATGAATGAGCCCCACGTGGCTGGTGCATACGGATGTATCAAGGCACTTTTTTTTTTTTTTTTGGTACGCGGGCCTCTCACTGCTGTGGTCTCTTCCGTTGCGGAGCACAGGCTCCGGACGCGCAGGCTCAGCGGCCATGGCTCATGGGCCCAGCTGCCCCGCGGCATGTGGGATCTTCCCGGACCGGGGCACAAACCCGTGTCCCCTGCATCGGCAGGCGGACTCTCCATCACTGCGCCACCAGGGAAGCCCTCAAGGCACTTTTGATTGTTACAACTAGGGTGGCAGGGAAGAGTATGTGCCACTGGCCCATCTTACATTGCACAGGACAGCTCCCAACAACAAAGAGCTATCCAGTTCAAAATGTCAGTCATGCCAACGCCAAGAAATTTTGCTACAACATACTTAGAAAGTCCTGGCATTTTGACTTTAGCATACGCTCACTTTGGGTACAGGTTTCAGTCATTTGAGCAAACTGTTGAAGGCATTCCCAGGTAGCCAAGCTAACACGCTGAGTCTGGAATGGGTGTTGAATGCACTCGTATCAACAAATCCAGCCTAACCCAATATTACATTACTCCCACCTGCTTCAATACCTACAAAATCCACACACATTATTTCTCAGGTTTCTATTGATATAAATTATAAAATTCCTTATTTTAGCAGATAGTGTCTCCTCATGGTCATCCTTTATACCCGGTGGGTACCCACCCCTTCCCTGCTCCCGTCCCCATTTCAAGGACTCTAGTCTGATTACTAGGTCTGGAAAAACGAGAGGTAGTGGAGGCAAGTCTTGAGGATCCACAGACCCCTGCAAGGAAACTATCTCAGAGTAGAGGCAGACTTCCTTCTAATAGCACAGCAGGCTCAACTAAGAGGTCACAGGTCAGAGGTCACAGGCCTCAGCTTTGTTGGAATCTGCCCATATATTTCCACCTCAAATTTCCAGGATTCTACTCCTTCCCACTGATGCCCTAGGACATAAGAGAATCTACAAGGTTGTGAATCAATGTGTTGTCATTCAGCCACTGACTGAATTTGACTTTGGATCCCCTTAAAAAAATAAATAAATAGAAAGGAAGGAAAGAAAGATAGAAATGCTGATTATAACAAGTCCCCCAAAGTGTTGCTATGTAGCCAAGCCCAAAGCTAAGACAGAAAATCCCCAATGCTAAAAAGAGATTTCGAGCTCAAGCTATCAACTGGGAGTTGAAACTGAAGGCCCTACAAAGGCCAATGGAACCGGATACAAAGCTAAAGATTTAGTCTTTAGCATAGGTGGGAGTCAAGGTTAGAGGAAGCCATGCACTGGGAGTGAGTTGTGAACTACTCAACACTAAGAATGGAAGAGCAGCTCTTTCATTGAATGTGAAGAAAGAAACAGGTAGTCCCTAGTTGCTACCACTGTCTTTGAACCAAACTAAAGAACAAGGTCAACCAGAAGGGCAGATATGAGAATCAAAAAGGAAACCTCTCTGGAATCCTCACTGAACCAAGTCTAAGTTCTGCTCTACTTGTGGTCTTTCACTTACAGAGACAAACCTTTTGGGCTTACAACAGGGATCAACAGACTTTTTCTCTCAAGGGCCAGAAAGTAAATATTTTAGGTTTTGTGGGCCATCAGTGCTCGTCACAACCACTGAACACTGTCAGCACAATGGGAAACACTCAAAGATGGTAAATAAATGGATGGGCCAATAAAGAGCTTTTATGTTCCAATAAAGCTTTAAAGGCAACGAGCCAGGTTGGGCTCACAGGAGGTAGTTTTCCAGCCCTTGACTTAACTCACTAAACTACAAATTACCTTGAGAGTTGGTGGTTTGATAGCTACCAAACCAAACCAAACAAGAAAGCCCTAGGATTTCTGACATCTAATGCAATGCAATTTGAGGTAGCATGGACTTCACATACACATGTGAAGGTGTGGTCTAGGAAACCAATCTTGGAAACCTGCCTCTCACATTAAATACATCTTTTGCTGAGTAAAGCCCTTTAACCAAGTAAGTGTTAAACATCAGTGAAATGACTAAGAAGTAGGAAATGGTATGCAAACCTCCTCCTTAACAACTTGTTCCCATCAGTCGAGGTTTCTTCCCTATGCACATTTTTCCTTAGGGAATCGTTGATAAATTTTACCTCTAAAACTTACCTATTTCCACTCTCTATCTTCAGGATTTGCCCAATCACTGTTACTTTGTAAACAATTTAAAAAAGTTTTTTGGGGGGTAAATTCCTTTTTTCCCACAGCTAATGGTTCTCTGTGTCATAGTGTCTGGAACGACCCAGCTACTTCTCCAGTCAGACCAAGCACTTGAAAGGACAAGCCGGTACCCCGAGCTATCCATCCATTCACCCAGTAAGGAAGCCTGATGAGGAGAACTAGGATGTGTAAATTTCTACTGTTGGAATTAAAACAGAATATTCTGGGCTGCATGGATTTATCCTAAACTTCAAATGCATTAATTATAAATATACTGTTACACTGACTACTATTCTGTATCTTTGAATAACCATATACATTTTTTCTTTTTATAACTGATTTCTAGAGGTCTATTCCTTAATTTTGGCCATATATATGTATACCTCATGATGATAGGATTTCTTACTGTGAGGGATTAATATGTTCTTAGTAATTTTTAATATTATATTTTACATTATTTTACTACCTATGTTACTATAAAAATAACAGTATTTTACTGGAAAATTGATGCTCAATGAAAAATTTAAAATATGGAAGTTACATGTGGAAAAAATCCCTGAAAATCTTGCCACTGTTAACATAAGGGTGAATATCCCTTTACAGATGACAGGATGCATTAACACACACACATACATGTTTGATTAAGGTATGTGATGTACCTACCTAAAATACATTAAACTGTTACATGCTTCTGTCATTAAGTTTAAGCCATCATTTTAACAGACCTGTTATTACGTAACTATCTTAAAATATAAAGACATTCCTATTGAATATTTCACTTTTACAAAATTTAGTAACATTGACATGCTACTCACCTTTTCTATTTGAATTTCCTAATTATAAGGTCCTATTCTGTGATTTCTATATCAAAGGGACGCACGTTCTATGTTTTGATATGTACTCAGCAACTTCACTTTGAAAATCAATTTTTCAATCCACCGCTAGGAAAAAGTGTGCAAGTCAGTCGTTGAATAAATATGTTTGATGAAATTACCAAATTTCAACAAATAATTTTTTTCTTTTTATCTCAGGCCAGAGAGGAGTAAGGAGATAGAGAACTTGACAAAAGTAATCTACTTCAAACAGCCTCTTTTCTCTACTTAAGAAGTCTTGATGAAAGTAATGCTAAAACCCTTGGGAGACAATCACATCAAAACCTAGACGGAAATGTGGTGAATAAGAAACCAACGATCAGTTCATTTACTAAGAAATGTTTGTCCTCTGTCACTGTCATTAGTAACTCTTTCTGACACTTAAACCTCTGCCTTGACATTCTTGAAAAAAGGGTCAACAGTATGTTTTCTGTATTGCAAGATGAACAATCCATTTTCAGTAAGTCTATGCTGTCACAAAAGATAACTACATTTGTACTGTATAAGATTCACAGAATATTAGATAGACAAAGTCCAAGATAAGATCCAACTTGAAGCGAGGCTGGGGGGAGACAAATGGAGCTCATCGTAACAGGATGATGCCACATTAATATTACAAATTGCAATACTGAGTGGTTTTCTAACACTTCAAATTTTTGTCTCCCTGAATTACTTTTAAGGCCAGATTTAGGTTAACTGCTCTGAATACAAATTTTTATGAAATTTTGGAGGGGATTGCAACATAATTTTCAAAAAGTTTTTCCTCATTCATTAACTGAACAAATATCGAGCACCTACAAAGTAGCTGACAATGTTCAGACTGTAGATTCAGAACAAACGTCGCTGCATTCGTGGAATTTACGTTGTAATGGGCATACATTTTGGCATGTTCATCATACTTTTGTACAAGGCCTGCTAAAACTCACACTAAGGCTTCTCCCCTAATATTTAATAGAGGTCAAGGTTCAAACTTACTACACCATTTACCAGAGTTCTCTGCCGTGTGGCCTCCTGACTACTGGGACATGTTGAGCTATGGCTGAAACACCGACTTTAATGAAAGAAATGATTTTTTTTTCTTTTGAACTTGATGACTGGAAGAATTCACATGACACCTGAGTTGTTTTTGTTTTTGTTTTAATCATTTTATGGAACTTTCTTCGTGTGTGGGCTCTCTGATGGTCTTACCACTCCTATCACTTTTATAGGATTTATCAGCAGCATGGATTCTGTGATGAACTGTTAGACTGGAGCGCCAACTGAAGCTCTTACCACAGGTCTCACACTTGTAAGGCTTCTCCCCTGTGTGCACTCTTTGATGAGACTGTAGCTGTGAAGGCCGACTGAAGACCTTACTGCATCTGTCACATCTGTACGGCTTCTCTCCAGTGTGGACGCTTTGATGAAGCTGAAGACTTGAGGCCTGAGTGAAGTGCTTCCCACACTCCCCACACTTATATGGTTTCTCTCCTGTGTGGACCCTCTGATGCATGTCGAGGTTCAGGCTCCACTTGAAGCCCTTCCCACACTCCTCACATTTGTATGGCTTTTCTCCAGTGTGGACTTTTTGATGGGCTTGAAGGTGTGAACTCCGACCAAAGCTCTTCCCACACTCTTCACATTTGAATGGTTTTTCTCTGCTGTGGACTCTCTCATGGGCCAGAAGATTTGAGGCCTGCCTGAAGACTTTCCCACACTCCTCACAATTATACGGTTTCTCTCCGGTGTGGATTCTGCAATGAATTTTAAGATCTGCTCTACGACTGAATCCCTTCCCACACTCTTCACATTTGTATGGTTTCTCACCGGTATGGATCAGCTGGTGGATCTGAAGTCGTGAACTCTGATTGAAGCCCTGCCCACACTCCTCACACTTGTAAGGTTTCTCTACACTGTGGGCCTTCTGATGGATTTGAAGATATGAACTCTGACGGAAGCCCTTCCCACATACCTCACATTTATAGGGCTTCTCCCCTGTGTGGACAACCAGATGAACTTGATAATGGGAGTTCCTCCTGAAGCTCTTCCCACACTCCTTACAGTTGTATGGTTTCTCTCCTGTATGGACTCTTTGATGTGCCTGAAGGTTTGAACTCAGAGTAAAGCCTTTACCACACACATTACGTATGTATGATTTCTCTCCAGTGTGGACTCCCTGATGGGCCTGAAGACTTGAAGGCCGACTAAAGCCTTTCCCACATTCCTCACATTTGTAGGGTTTTTCTCCTGTGTGGACCCTCTGATGAATGTATAGATTTGAGCTACAAATGAAGCCCTTCCCACACTCCTCACATTTGTACGGTTTCTCTCCCGTATGGACTCTCTGATGGGACTGAAGGTGTGAATTCCGACTGAAGCTCTTATCACATGTGTCACATTTGAATGCTTTCTCCCCAGGGTGGACTCTCTGATGGTCCTGAAGGTGAGAGGCCTGACTGAAGGCCCTCCCACACTCCTCACAATTATAAGGTTTCTCTCCCGTGTGGACTTTACAATGAATAGTTAAGTGCTGACCTACGACTGAAGCCTTTCCCACATTCCCCACATTTGAATGGTTTCTCTACAGTGTGGACTTTCTGAGGAGTCTGCAGCTGGGAGCTCTGACTGAACTCCTTGCCACACTCATCACACTCACTGTGTTCTCCTCCCACGTGAACTCTCTGATGAATATGAAGAACCGAGCTGTAACGGAAGCCTTTTCCACACTCACTGCACGTATGAGACTTCTCTTTTGAGTGTAATTGCTGGTGAAGATCAAAGGTGGAGAGATCGGTGAAGGTTTCTTTACATTCATTACACTGGTAAGGTTTTTGTCCCGTGTGAATCATAGTATTCTGATCCAGTGTTGAAACCCTCGTGCTATCTTTTCTATAATCACTGTAGCCGTAAGGTTTTTGACCCTTGTGTACTCCATGAGCATCAAGGTGATGTGAAATCCAACTGATGGTGTCAACATCCTCTTTACACTGACACAGTTTATTTTTCATGGAAATTTGCTGGTGTCTATTCTGATAATTCTGTGACTCAGCCAATGAAGTTTTCCTCCAAGAATCCTGGGCTCTCAAAGTTGCAAACCTTGGATTTCCAGGACTACTGGGATCACCTGCTTTATCATTTAATATACGGTTCTCATCTTCAGAAATTTGAATAGAGTCCTGCCCCAATCTGGCAGGGGGAATCACCTTGTTTGTGGAACTGACAACTATTTATCATGGAGTCTTGGCATCTGGTTAAGTCATTTGCAATTTGTTGCCAGATTTGCCAGCAGGAAAGCTCTTCACGTGATCCTCTGTCTTGAACGGCCCTCAACTCACTTTGATTGTTTTCTTCTAGAGGGACAGAGAATTCAGAGATGTGGACACGTGAAAGCTTTGTTCAAAGATTCAAGATTTTACACTTAAGACACAGTATGGGACTTTAATGAACCTCAGGATGGTTCAGCTTATCTTTCGCACGACAAATGAAGTTCTCTGGTTTATATACTAACAGAAACCAAGAGATGGTCTGTTAAACTCCCAAATACTTAGCATTAATGAAACCCATTTAAAACCAAATGACTACTCGGACATACTATTTCAATCATCTTTCAAAAATTACATGTCATTCCTACCATAACACAGTATCAATAAAGACAAGCATTTTGCTGTGCTCACAGCTTTAACAGTGCCTAGCAGTTAGTCAGGGCTCAAGAAATGCATGCACAGGTGAACTCAGTTTGATTTCTAGGATTCTCTACAATTCTGAATCCCAGGTTAAGTTTGAACCAAGTCAGAGAAGCGAAACAGCTTTTACAAGTCAGGTATCAGATACAGGAAAAGGACTGGAAAGTACAGTTTGGCTTAAGTTGAAAGGCTGCACCCGAGGCGGCAGCACACCAAGGGGGTTAGTGCTGAGGAGGATATGAAAGGGGCTAAAAACCGGGACTGCCCCGGTGGCACAGTGGTTAATAATCTGCCTGCCAGTGCAGGGGACACAGGTTCGAGCCCTGGTCCGGGAAGATCCCACATGCCGCAGAGCAACTAAGCCCGTGAGCCACAACTACTGAGCCCACGTGCCACAACTACTGAAGCCCGCATTCCTAGAGACCGTGCTCTGAAACAAGAGAAGCCGCTGCAATGAGAAGCCTGCGCACCACAACGAAGAGCTGCTCCCACTCACCACAACGAGAGAAAAGCCCATATGCAGCAACCAAGACCCAATGCAACCAACAATTAATTAATTTTAAAAAAGGGTCTAAGAATCAGTGGGGTTAAAAAAAAGCATGAAGACCTATGCACTGGATCCTTCTCAGGCATTTGTGCTGCCTAATATGTTCCTCCACTCCCCCTGCCAAGCAGGAGTCAAAATGTAGAGGCTAGGGAAGAATGCTGTCTCTTTAAAAACAGCATGGAAAATTTTTGGACACAGATACATTGGTCTTTAACAAGAATGAGTTCCAAAGTGAAGAATGGGCTTTATGAGTGAGCTGGGAATAAATTCCATAGCCTGTGATAAGTATTGAGAAGAAACAGACTAGAAACTATTAAAGAATGATCAAAGCACTCAAGGTGACATTATCTAAAATGCCTTCTACAAGATACATACAAATGCACACACACACACACACACAAAATGTTTGTACAGCTAACAAAGATCGATTTCTTATTAGTGAGGTGGGCTTTGGAGGAGGCAAATGGGACGCAGCGGGGCAAATCTTTTAAGGGAAAGGCTAACTCACCAGCTGGCTGTTTTCTGAGACCTGTTCTCCCCTGGTATAAGGGATAAGGAAATAGAAATTTCTTTCCTTCTATGGGAGGGTTACCTAAGAAGTAGACATAAGAATCCTCATTCACAACAGTATTTCCTCCCCAAATGAATTTGCTCTGCTACTGAGAGCTCAAGGAAAGTCACAGGGAAAGCATTTTACTCAGTTTGGTTATAATTACAGGTTCTGTACATATTTTTTGTGCAAGTTGATGAGGGCCAACTTGTACAGAAAGGCAAACACACACATACACACATCATGGGCACCTGAGAAGTTAGAATTAGGCTAGGAATTCATTTGAAGACAAAAAAACATTTAGCAATATCCCTTATTCACTCGGATTTGTTCACCGCCTACTAGCTATTTTCATGGAAGGCTAATTTCTCTATCCATTAACTCATTCGTTTATTCAAGAAATATTTAAGAGTTCCTGTCATGTACCAAGACTATGCTAAGCACTGAGGCTAGTGAGCAATAAACATATAACAGACCGAATTCCTCCTGCACTCCTGGATTACCCTCCAGTGGAAGAAAGAGAGGTGAGAAACAGGTGAACAAAATGTACATGAGTGAAACGCTTAGAGACAAAACAAGGCAGGGCAGAGAGAGTAAGAAAGAGAGGACTGTATTTTCCATAGGGTGGTCAGAGGACAGCCACCTCCTCATCTTTAAGGCGACTGACTGAAAGAAGTAGAGGCCTAAAAGATTACAGGTGAAAGAGTATTCCAGGCAGAGAGAAGGACCAGGAAAAGGCTCTGTGGCAGAAGCATCCTTTGCAGGTCTGGAAAAGATAGGGTAAGAGGGAGGAGAGGTGGTGTATTCAGGGAGGTGGTGGAGAACGAACAGCAGCCCACAGAAGGCTCTAGAAGCCACTTTAAGTGGTTTTTATTCTAAGTAAAAGAAGCCACAAGAGAATTCTGAAACAAGAACATAACCTGACTTAAAGTTACAAAAGATCACTTTGCCACCTAAAGAACAAACTGTGGGAGGAGAAGGGTGGCAACAGGTGACCAGTACAAAGACTATGCAATAATCCTGGAAAGAGATTTCCAACTGGGACCAGGTGATGGACAGCACAGGGCTGGTGAGAAGCAAAACAGATAGAGAGCTAACCACAGGAACTCACGGCTGCTTGGCTCTCACCTAAATTTCTATCTGGGTTGCTGAATTCATCAACCAAAGCCTCTCTTCTCTTTCTATATGTTTTGTATCTCGTTTGAAGAATGAGAACATGCAAAGTCACAAGTTAACATGAACGGGCTAGAGCGAAAGTTTACTAGAAATTTGAGTTCCAACTGCATATTCAAGGTATTGAAAGCTGTGTTTTTCAAACTTTGTATCACGACCCACTGAAGAAACAGCATTTATTTCACAACCTAGATACACAGGTAGAAAAGTATACATTACTAAAACGAAGCTTGAATGACCTATATCTAACCAATGTCTCTTTTCATGAAATCTGTTCCCACTGGCTCTCACACCACTCATGCCATCGCCCAGAGTTTCTGCTGCAATGTGTTGTACTCTTCCTAAGAAACTCTGATATTTTCTATACTATTTTATTTCATTAAAAAGTCACACGTAGGGCTCAATAAATTGGCTTTATGATCCACTAATGGCAGGGAGGGAAATCTGAAGAAGAATACACAAGGTACAGCAAGATACTGTCGATTTACAGTTCTTTTACAAAATAATTGAAAAGGACCTGAAACACACTGTTTGGAAAGACCAGAGACATCCACTCGTGTCCCACAGGAATTGCAAAAGTCTGGTCCCCAAAATCAGGGAACCACCTCAAGAGGCCCAAAGCCTTGAAACACCAAGGTCACAAAGACACTCGCAGAGAAAGGCTGTCCTCACCCACTGAGACCAGGTTCCCGAAGTGTTCCACCATCACATCCTGGTACAGCTTCCTCTGGGCCGAGTCCAGCAGCCCCAGCTCCTCCTCTGTGAAGGCCACGGCCACGTCCTTGAAGGTCACCGCCTCCTACGACAAACAACACCACCTCAATCTTATACCCAGTGGCCAGTGGAAGAGGGGCAGCCCCGAGGAGACGAGGAGGATGGGAAGTTGCTCCGGCTCCTGTGAGGTGTGCAGACTTCCCAGCACCCCCTCCTTCCATCCTGCCAATGCCACACACTGACTTTCCTCAGCCTCACTGGACGTGCAGCTATGAAAGAGAAAGCTTTGTGTGTTTACCTGGGGCTCTCAGACAACTCATAAGTAAACTCCCTAGAATTCTAACCACTGCATCCTGAACTAAAAAGCTTTCACTGTTTAATTATTATTGCCAAGTGCCCCAGAAACAGTTACCAATTTAGTCCTGGCAGTATTTGATGGCACCTGCTTTCTCACTGAGGTGGGAACCAGCTGAGAAGGAGTGTTATATGTGGAAACTAACCAAAAGGCCATGCCAGGTCTCTGAATGAAAACTCTCTCTTTCCCCGTTTCTGTCTTTCGCTTGAATGCAATACTCTGACTCCAGACCCTTGGTTTTCTGGGTGAGTCTGAGTTGGTTCCTCCTTTTTTCACAACCCCGATTCTTTATATTTAAAACAAAGATGAAACCAAGCACCTCTTTATACAATTGTTCTGAGCTGTCTATGCAGTGACAAGTGCTTTAAGTACCACTGGACTTTTTAAACTAAGGTCATGCATTACTCTGATTAGAAAAAAATATAAGATGGAAAAAGAAACAAATCGGTAAATAAAATACACAAAGGGTCGGACTCAAGCATGGGGAAGACTGAATCTAACTCTGGTCTTGAGAAAACTTCTAACAATACATGATTTTTTCTGCGTGAAGCAGCAGTTTGATCCTGCTGTGCTCTGCCGTATTTGGATATTCTACCAAAAAACATCCAAGGCACCACATGTAAAACATACCTCTTAAATTCTGAATACCTAAACCTACTATGTTAAGGGCAAAAAGGGGCAATATTCTTCAGAACAGATATTTTGAGAAAAAGGTTAAATCAGGAACACTGTCACTGTAGTGCTCCTAAAACAGGAGAAGTCTTTAAACTAAATGTCTGTGCATAAAGAATAGTTTAAAGAATAGGTGCAGGGCTCCCCTGGTGGTGCAGTGGTTGAGAGTCCGCCTGCCGATGCAGGGGACACGGGTTCGTGCCCCGGTCCGGGAAGATCCCACATGCCGCGGAGTAGCTGGGCCCATGAGCCATGGCCGCTGAGCCTGCGCGTCCGGAGCCTGTGCCCCGCAACGGGAGAGGCCACAACAGTGAGAGGCCCGCATACCAGAAAAAAAAAAAAATAGGTGCATAAGTTTGCAGGAACATGATAAAGCAATTAAAAGTGAATGTTAGCTAGTATTAAATGAAAAAAACAATTTAAAACTGTATCTATGTTATAAATACAAATACACATCCATGAATACATATGATGAAGAGATTACAGAAATATAAAAGCAGCTAATTTGTAAGCAGGTAAGCAGTAGACTGGAAGGTATCCTTCATTTCCCTTAATTTTTCTTTTACTTGTAAAATAAAAAAAAATGATGAAATAAAACAAAAATTAAAACCGAAACCAATTAAATTTAACAGGAATTTTAAAAAAAGCACACATGGCACACTCAGGTCCTCATATGCTTAGACTCTCCTTGAAAGAGAAAACCCATATGGAACTATACCCAATATTTCGTAATAACCTATAAGGGAAAAGAATCTGAAAATATATGTATATATATGTATAACTGAATCACTTTGCTGTACACCTGAAATTAATACATTGTAAATCAACTATACTCCAATCAAAAAAAAAAAAGAAAAAGAAAAAAAGAGGAAAACCTGTGTCCAACCTGAGTACAAAAATGGCGTTTTTAACAGCAAGAAAGGCAAGCTCTACTCACCTGGAATGTGCTCATTTTCTCTCTCCTTCTGGGGCAGTGCAGAGTCCTAGCAAGACAGACAGGGAAAGAAGTCGTCAAACTGGAAACTGGTTTAAAGAAAAAGAAGTCACTAACCCACGTGGTGCTCATTGTGAATTACCAAGGCTCCCAGTCCTCGGGGTGGCTACAGCTGATTATGCTTGATGAGCAGAGCCCCACGCAGATACCAGATGCCCCCGTGAACCCCCTCAGTGGCTGTGTGAGGAATGACCTGCCCAGCCATACACAGTGGCCCCCTCACAGTGTGCCTGCAGCTTCCACAGGGGTCATTCTTATTCTGCGTATGGGGTAAACAGAGACCATGTAAGTCAGAGTAGGTTTTCGAGTCAATATGCATGGGCTCTGATCAGGCTACGCCATTCACTAGCAGTGTCACCCTGGGCAAATTATTCACATCTCTTCGCCTCAGTTCTGTCTTCTGCCAGTAGGGGAGAACACGGGCATCCACCTCGTGAGATCGTCATAAGGTAGGAAGCTCTGAGAACACCACTGTCAGGGTTTCTTATTTCTTAGCAACTGCGGTAAAGCAGATGATATTTTAGTTAGAAATTATCCTTAGAGATGTGATTTCTACCAACAGAAGACTGTCAGACATGTGGAGGTCGTACGTTGTTGCCCTGTTATGTGAGAGTCTTTATAGACTTCTGAAAATCTCTGCTTGTCTTCCTAAAGATTTTGTGACTACAACAATAATATTTAAATTGACATGGACAACTTTTTACAAAAGGTATAAAAATACGTTAAGTTTCTTTTTAAACAGGAAGTACCCTTTTGACAATTATGCACAGAGGTAAAGAGAACTAATAAAAGCCAGGATTCTGCAACAACAATAAAAAATAGTTTGACAGTCCATACCTAATTCAAATGAAAAAAAGACAGGAATCTGAATTGTAATTATATCATTATAAATATAGGAACGTTTAAGAAATAAATGGGAGACTTCCCTGGTGGTGCAGTGGATAAGACGCCACATTCCCAATGCAGGGGGCCTGGGTTCGATCTAGTACAAAAGATGGCAATGATTCCACTCCCCAAAGCTTGGGAGAGAGATATCTTCACAACTTCTAACGACCTCCATTTTGACTCTACACTTGCTAGCTGTCTTCTGCTCAATTCAGGATTCTGAAAGGGGCCCTGACAGTTGACAATAATTAGTGGGGGAATAAAATCATTGGACTAAGTAGGCCTTTGGTGAAGCCAGCTCAGTTTTATCTGTGACATCCAGCAGGGTCAATTTCCTCGGCCTCAGTTTCCAGAAAAGACCCTCTCTTGAGCTTCTCGAATTTTCACGTGCATGTGAATTACTGCGGGATCTTGTTGGAATGCAGCCTCCTGGACCCCCTACGCAGAAATTATAAATCAGAAGGTCTCGAATGGGGCTCAAGGCTGGGCATTTCTATCCAAGTGATGCCAATGCCGCTGGTTTGTGGAACACAATTTGAGTAGCACTGCAGTGTAACATCAGTCCCACAAAAAAACAGCCTCCACTACACAGAAACATACACAAAGAGTAACCAGACAAAAAGGCACTAAAACATTAACAACTGTTATCTTTACATCCTAAAGTTACAGATAATTAAAATTTTTCTTTATGTATATATCTGCATTTTTCCATAATGATTATGCTACTTCTATGATATACATATTATTTGAAATAAAATAAATGACCCAGTTGAGAAAACTATCTTAAACACTCATAAAATAGCCTAAACCTTGCTCTCAAGGTCCCCACAATTAAGTCCCAACCTCCTTTCATGATATGATTCTAGCCAGTACCCTATGCTCAAAGAGAATATACCAAAGGGATTAGCAAACTCAGCTGCTGGACTCAAACTGCCTGGGTCCCAACCCCAGCTCTGCCTCCTACCATCTGGGTGAGGATGGGCCAACAGGGTTGTGTTCCCTGCCTTAAAGTAGAGAAAACAGCAGTACCAATTCACAGAGCCACCGCCTGATGGAAATGTGTTCATTTGCATAAAGCTTTTAGAATGGAAATTAGCGACCAAGGCTCAGTTATCATCCTTACCCATGTCTCATACGTTCTACAATTTATAGGAATATCTTAAGTAGAAGAATGCCAAGTCCTACTCACGTGGGGCTCTGCTGCCTCTTCCTCCGTGCAGTGCTTTTTGAGAAGCCAGGGCTGGGGAAGGAAAGGAGACTGTGAAATACCAGGGCTGTGTTTCCATCCCCACTAATTCATACCGCACCCCCTTCCGCCCCCGTACCAGCTAGAAGTCCTCTCCTTCCAAAACAGGCCAGGAGTCCAGGACAATTCAGCTTCCTGGGCTCACAGAATCCCGCTGCGAAATGGGTGCCTCCCGAATTAGCGTAGTATTAATACCAACAATGTATCAGGCAGTTGTAGACCTTTTACTTGTGCTATCTCGTTTCTCCTCACAACACTATATTAACAAGGCATTCCTTTTTCCCCCCTTTTACCGAACAGCAACGGAGGCACAGAGGAGTTAAGCAACCCACCCAGTGTGACGCCGTATGAAGCGGTAGGGCTAGCTCATAGGTGGGGGACGGGGTCAGGTTAGGGGTGAAGAAAACCGGGGAGACCCTCAAACCCCAGGAGGCACGACCTGAGCCCACCCCATCCCGGCTACGTTACCAAACGCAAAGAAGCTCCGCCCGCGGGACGTACATCACCACTCCAGGCCCTCAAACCTCCGCTTTTAGCCGCTCCTCCTCTTTCTCCCCAAATGAAAGGTCTGCAAAGGGGAAGCTTGAATGGGTCGTGAAGAGCGGACCTGAAACACCGTCACCAGGCAGAACATGGCTGCTACGTGTCCTCCTGGGGCGGAAGTGCCTGCGACTAACCCGGAACTCCTGGACCATATTTCCCAGAATTCCGCGGGTAAACCTTTACAGCGAGGCGTTACTGTAGCTGCAGTATATGGGACTACACGAGTTTACGAGCTCTGGACTACATGTCCCAGAATGCAAGGGTGGGTGCGGGGGTGTCTACCGGCACGAGCTCTGGACTACATGTTTTCACTCTGGTTTTCACTCTCCGGAATCCCTGAGAAGGTCTCAGGCCGTCTTGCCGTTCTACTGTGTAGGCCTCAGAAGAGTGTAGATTCTGTTCATTGAAAGGCGTACAAACTCAGTCGAATTTTGGACGTCTTCAAGAGGCTAAGCGACATAAAAGCATTAACAGCCACGAAGGCTTCCTGGTAAACCCCAAAGAGTTTCACCATTGGAATAAGGGGAGAAGGAAACTGGGCTTTCTTTGGCAGGGACTGAAGCCAAACGCCAAAACACCTCATTCCCTGAAATTGTGTAAAGGTGAACGTGTTTTGTTAGCATCTTACAACCCGTGCAGAAGCAAGGGAAAATCCTTTCTAGAGACAGACATCAACATCCTAGGTCTCAAGTTATTTCTGTAATTATAAAATCTGTGACATTGCTATTTGACCAAGTGAACTTTAAGGGGAAGGAAAAAGCATTACTTGACATACGGAGGGACACTTCACAGTCTTATATAAAAGTTTCAAATTCTCAGAAACTAATAACTTCAGCTGATACTTTATAAAGCAAACATTGACAGAACCATGAAGAGAAACATTCAAATTCATAATTGGATCTGGAGATTGGAACACATACATAGAGGGAAATGTTGAGCCTTAAAAGCATATATTAAAGTAGAAAGGGGGGCTTCCCTGGTGGCGCAGTGGTTGAGAGTCCGCCTGCCGATGCAGGGGACATGGGTTCGTGCCCTGGTCCGGGAAGATCCCACACACCACGGAGCGGCTGGGCCCGTGAGCCATGGCCGCTGAGCCTGGGCGTCCGGAGCCTGTGCTCCGCAACGGGAGAGGCCACAACAGTGAGAGGCCCGTGTACAGCAAGGAAAACAAAAACAAAACAAAACAAAACAAATAAAGTAGAAAGGAAGTTGAAAATTGATTCAGAAAACATCCATTTCAGGAAATTAATAAATGAATAATAAAACTGAAGAAGGCAGATGGAAAAATATAAGATCAGATGAATGAAATACAAAAATAAAGTAGATCCCACACACACCCACAAAACAGAAATTAAAGAAACAAACAAAACAAACAAAAAAAGATCATCCATAGTATAAACAAAGATTTTTTCAAAAATGTGTTCCAAATTCTTTCAGGAAAATATCCTCCAAGAACTATTCCTGACTTAAGCCAACATAGCACACAGGATTTCTTTCCACTACAAGGAAAGTGAAATCTTGGATATAGCATGATGAAATACGGTAACATGATTAAGTTTTATTTATTCACCTCCTGTTCCCTATGGCACCCTCCACTCCCTTCTCTACCCCGTAAGCTACCATTCTAATTTCTTTGATGTGTTTTCTTTTGGGTGTGTTCTTGTGCAAAATGTGCACTTGTGTATATTTTCAATTCATATAAATAATATTGTGTCATAAAATTCATTCTGGTGTTTATTTCCTTCATTCAGGAGTATATTTTTAAGATTCACCCATCCAGGCTTCCCTGGTGGCACAGTGGTTGAGAGTCTGCCTGCCGATGCAGGGGACGCGGGTTCATGCCCCAGTCTGGGAAAATCCCACATGCCGTGGAGCGGCTGGGCCCGTGAGCCATGGCTGCTGAGCCTGCACGTCCGGAGCCTGTGCTCCGCAGCAGGAGAGGCCACAACAGCGAGAGGCCCACGTACCGCAGAAAAACAAACAAACAAAAAAAACATTCACCCCTCTATCTAATTTGTTTCATAGAGTTCCATTTTCTGCACCCACATTTTACCTGTACTCTTCCAACTGCCATGCCAATGATAATAAAATAAACATCTTCTTACATTTGTTTATAGACGTATCTGAGAATTTCTTTGGAACACATACCCGAGTGAAATTATTTCATAGCAAATATGTATACTTTAATAATATAGCCAGATTGACTTCCTGAACGGCTACACCAGTCCAGATTACCAAAGAGTTGCACGTCAGGTTTTTGTGCAACCACTTACCTTCATTTGGACGACTCATCACCGTTTTGCTAGTGCATTAAATGTATAGTAGTATCTTGTTTTAGTTAAATTTCTCTGATTTCTAATAAGTTTGATCTTTTTTTCAAATGCTTGGTAGCTTCATCTATAAGTGTCTACTTAAAACTTTTGCCCCATTTTCTAATGTGGATGCTATCTTTTTCTTCCTCATTTCTATTACATATTCTGATTATTAATACCTTTTCAGTTTTACCAATTACAAGTATCCTTTCCTAATTGGGCACGTGTTTCTAAAATTTTTCTATTGTGTTCTTCATGGAATAGAAATCTTTAATTATAAGATAATAAACCAATAATTTCTTAACATCTGTGCTTCTGAAACTCCTCAGGTGAAAAAATATATTTCTACCTTTTAAAAATTAACTTTCTAGACTTATCTTTCACATGTAGGTCCTTTAAATATTTTGGAGTCTATTTATGTACATTTTATTACATGGGATCCACTTTTATTTTTCTCCAAGAGAAGTTCTTAAAAATAGTGATATTCATGGCTTGAAGATTCAATATTACAAAGATATCAGTAATCCTCAAAATGATCTATAGGCTCAATCAAACCCCAATAAAAACATCAGCATTTTTTCCCTTGGAAATTGATGAGATGTTTACAAATATTATGTGGGAAAGCAAAGAGCTACAAGAAGAGCTGGGGGCTTCCCTGGTGGCGCAGTGGTTGAGAATCTGCCTGCTAATGCAGGGGACACGGGTTTGAGCCCTGGTCTGGGAAGATCCCACATGCCACGGAGCAACTAGGCCCGTGAGCCACGTACTGAGCCTGCGCGTCTGGAGCCTGTGCTCCCCAACAAGAGGCCGTGATAGTGAGGCCCACGCACCACGATGAGGAGTGGCCCCCGCTTGCCACAACTAAAGAAAGCCCTCGCACAGAAACGAAGACCCAACACAGCAAAAATAAGTAAATAAACTCCTACCCCCAACATCTAAAAAAACATAAAAATAAAAAATAAAAGAAGAGCTGGGACAATCTGAAAGAAGAATGAAAAGAAAGATATTAGTCACATTAAACCTTACTATAAATCTACAATATAAGATAGTCTGGTGTTTGCTCAAGGATAGACAAGATAATAGACATCAAAATCCATGTTGAAACAGACATTATAACAACGTGTAAAAAGAAAACACTGCAGGGAGCTCCCTGGTGGTCTAGTGGTAAGGATTTGGCGCTTTCACTGTGGTGACCCTGGTTCAATCCCTGGTCAGGGAACTGAGATCCTGCAAGCCACGCAGCACGGCCAAAAGAAAAAAGAAAGAAAAGAAAACACTGCAGCAGAGAGGGGGAAGAACTCTTGTTAATACAGTTGATCCTTGAACTAGGGTTCAAGGGGGTTAGGGGTGCCAACCCTCTGCTAAGTTGAAAATCCAAGTATAACTTATAGCCAGTCCTCTGTACGTACATGGTTTCTCCATAATCGGCAATTCTGCATCTGAGGATTGAACCAACCTTGGATCGTGTAGTAGTGCAGTATTTACTATTCAAAAAAATCCTCGTATAAGTGCACTTGTGTAGTTTAAACCCATGTTGTCCAAGGGTCAACTATTGGTTCTCAGTCAGCTGGATATCCATATGGGAAAAATATTAATCATTACTGCATAGGATATAAAAATATAAATTCCAGAAGATCTGCAGACTTAAATTTGAAAAGTAAACAATGATGCTTTAGGAAAGAAACGTAAGATAACAGCCTTTTTGCCTTGGAGTAGGAAGAATTTCTTAAGACCAAAAAAATCACCAACTGTGAAAGAAAAAATTGAAAAATTGGACTATTTCAAAGTTAAGAAACACCGTAAACCCAAACGCAGCACTCTTGGGCCAAAAGTGAGAGAGATTTTAAAAACATCTATGGAATAAAAGACTCAGATGCATCCCTCATGCCCATGCATTCTTCAAGGGTCAACTGTATCTACCAAAGTTGAACATATACCCTATAACCCTTTGGTTCCACCCATAGAAATATCCCTCAAACAAGTGCACAAGGCACATTCTAGATTGCTCACATCACCACTAACTGTGATAGCCAAGAATGGGGAAGTACCCAATACCCACCAATAATGGGATTAATAAATAGATTTTGATATGTTTACACACTGCAATAATATCCACCAATGAAAATGAATCAACGGTATCCACTCCCATCAATATGGATAAATGTCATGGATATACTGTGGAGCAAATGAAGCCAACACAAAATAGCACCTATTACATGACTCCATTTATATCAAGTACAAAATAGGCTAAGTGAATCTACACCATTACAAATTAGTGGCTACCATATGGAAAGGAAGGTTACTAGAAAGAGCCAAAAAGGGATGCTTCTAGGGTTTGGGGTTTGTCCTGGTCCTCCAAGAACTAGACGGCAAAGTGCTGAGAAAGACTTTAATGAACAAATATTTCATTGGGGGAAACATCGGAGAGAAAATGGCAGGGAGCTCTGGAAGGCTGGCAGAACTATCAGCGCATAGTGCAAGTCTGACCCTGAGTGAAGATTTGGAAGAAAGATTTGGTAAATCATCCGAGACTGCCTTGTCATCTACGTAAAATCCTTCAAGGCTGTCAGAGTCCTTGAAAAAAGGTCACTGGACAGAGGAATCCTGGTCTCCAAGAAATGGCCTGCCTTAGGATCCCTGCTGTGCTGACCAGGAGCAATCAGGGGCAAGGCCGGCCTCCAGGCAAACGTGGTGATGGATTTAAGAGCAGCAGCTGGGACCTTTGGCCAGTTATGCTCCCTGTGGTCATAACTGTGAAACAGGAGACTCTCAACGTGGATGCTTCCTTGTGATAAGATCTGGTTGTTTATTTCTGTCAGAAATACTCCTGAAGCAACGTTGCGTCCTTCTCAGTATATCATACCCCAGAGATCTAAAACGTTCGTTTGTTCTGTTATTGATAATGTTCACCTCTTGGCTAAGGTAGTGTTCACCAAATTTATACCTACTGTATTTCTTGTTGTGATCAATACTTCGTGGAGAGATATTTGGGGTTTTGTAGCATCCTGCTCCTTGTAAACTTTCAACCAGTAGTTTTATAATTCATTGATTACTCTTGCCAGAACCTATCATTACTATGATGGTTGTAAATAATGATTTTTACATTACGTCATTCCTTCTATATGTTTATGGTTTGGCATTCTATTATGAGAGCCCTTCCTTCCCTCCCTTCCTCTTCTTTTATTCATATTCTGTATGATAATTATTTATTTTAGGGTCAAATTGCTCAGATTTACCCAGTGTGAGTCTCTTCAAGCTGGATCTTTTTACACGTCCCACCACTCTTTCCTACTTTCTGGCACAGTAAATTTTCTCCAGGATCATTCTACACTTTCCTTGCTCCAGCCCTGAAATAGAAACGTGGATATACATGCTTACATACATCACATACACATGTGTGTGTTTGTATATCCTCGCACTTCCATATCTACTTCTGTAAATACCTAGCACGTGCACTCACTCCCTCTCTCTCTCTACAGATGGGTGGACGGATGGATGGATGGGTAGACAGATCTGTATAAATAACTTATGGTCAGACTTCCATATCCGTGATTCCTCTGTATCTGCAATTCTGCAACCATGGGTTCAACCAACCACAGATCATGTAGTACTGTAGTAATTACTATTAAAAAAAAAACCCTGCATATAAGTGGACCTGCCCAGTTCAAACCCATATTGTTCAAGGGTCAACTGTAACTTGCTAAATAAAGCCCTTTAACCAACTATATTAAAAATACCACCATTGGTCTGCGTATGGAATGCCATCCAAACCTGCTTTGTCCTTACTGGTTCCACATCCAGAGGGTCCTCTGCTATTATGCTCAGTTCTCTCCTCATGTGCATCTTTTCAACAAGAGAAACTTTTTTTTTTAAACCTCCACAATGTAGGTATATCCACTTTTGTTTCTAGCTCCAGGATTTTCCCTCTCCCTATTATGGATCTGTAGTTAAAGCACAGCATAAATAAGAAAGCTTCAACTGTTGAAACTCATGAATTTTTCTGTGTATGCAAAATAATCTGAGAACTGTTTTGTTTTTGAAATTGGCTTCCAGAGTTCATACCATAATTTTGATCTTATATGCCTTATGACAATATAGAACAATCATATGAGGTCTTAACTGCAAGGGATAATTATTTAATACTTTTTCAAATTCTATTAAAATAATTTCCTGCTTTGGCAATACCCACTATTCAATGAAAAAAATATAACATGAAGTTATAAAATGGAAAAATATCACAAAATGCTCCTTGCCTAGGAAAACCACTCTGGAAGAGTATCCCTTTACACATGATCTTATGCATGTACACATACATGTGTGCACATGCACACATACACAAACACTAACAAAGATTTATGGTTGATTATACTATGAAGGCTACAATCTGTGACCTCTCAAAGCCCATATTGTGTATCTCCTGCGATTATGATATGTCATAAATTTTTAAAATAAACTTTTTAATTTAATTTATTTATTTTGGGCTGCATTGGGTCTTCGTTGCTGCGTGCGGGCTTTCTCTAGTTGCAGTGAGTGTGGGCTACTCTTCGTTGCGGTGCGCGGGCTTCTCATTGCAGTGGCTTCTCTTGTTGCGGAGCACAGGCTCTAAGCACGTAGGCTTCAGTTGTTGTGGCACACAGCCTCAGTAGTTGTGGCACACGGGCTTAGTTGCTCCACAGCATGTGGGATCTTCCTGGACCAGGGCTCGAACCCGTGTCCCCTGCATTGGCAGGCGAATTCTTAGCCACTGCACCACCAGGGAAGTCCCTGTCATCATTTCACCGGCTTCAGATTAATATAGGAATCTATCAAAACTCAAATTCTTACAGCTGTACACTAATTTCCATTAAAAAATTTAGTGACATCATTGATGTGGTGTTCATCTTTTTGGTATTTTAATCTCACAATCAATAACTTCCAATTATATGATTTCTAAATCAAAGAGATCTAATATATTCTGATATATATACTCCTTTCCTGAAACCATGCTTTACTGCAACCAATAGGGAAAAGCACATAAATGTCAGTCTTGTCTCAATAATACACTGGATAATTTTATCAGATTCCTACAAGTTTTCTGGGTATTTGCCTCATGGATGTGGGGGAAGAATATGGCATAGCCCCTACCTGAGAACTTTAGAAGAAATGCTACAATAATTAGAAGGCAAACATTCCAAAGTCTGGATGAAAATGCAGAGAATTAGAAATCAGTAAGTTCAAGGTCAACTAAAAATTTTTTTTTCTAGGGACAAACAATTTTTGTGACACTTTCAAAGTGTTACAGTAAACCCTGCCTTAATATTGACAGACAAAAAATCAATTGTATACTATGCAGTTACTGTTGTTGCAAAGTTAATCATGTTTTTTCACTCTGTACCATCAGAAAAAAAAAATCACAAGGTAGTTCAATTTCTACTGAACACAGTCCTTGGAAAACTAGACGGCGTCTCAAATAACCACCCAACTTGAGAACAGAGGCTGCGGGAGGCAAGGAGCCAGTTGCGATAGGCTAATAGCATATTAATATTGAAGATTGGGGGGCTTCCCTTCCCTGGTGGCGTAGTGGTTAAGAATCTGCCTGCCAATGCAGGGGACACGGGTTTGAGCCCTGGTCCAGGAAGATCCCACATGCTGCACAGCAGCTCAGCCGCGTGCCACAACTACTGAAGCCTGCACACCTAGAGCCCGTGCTCCACAAAGAGAAGCCACTGCAATGAGAAGCCCACACACTGCAATGAAAAGTAGCCCCCACTCACTGCAACTAGAGAAAGCCTGCGTGCAGCAATAAAGACCCAAGGCAGCCAAAAATAAATTAAAAAAATATATATTGCAGATTGGTTTTCTGCAGTGGTTTTCAGTATTTCAACAAAAGTTCATGTCCTGAATTAATTTTATTTTGCAGGTTTCCCCATCTGGATACAACTTTCATATATTATACATTTCCCCCTTTTGGTTTATTTAAAACACAAGTACTGAGCACACCTAAAAGCACTAGTCAATGATAAGGTTGTGTACATTCAGCAGCCAAGTCCCTGCCCTCATGGAGCGCACATTCTCACGGACATCAATTTTGACTAGCTCATCCTTACACTTTTGTTAAAGCCCAGACCAAACTCTTTTCCTTTCTAAGTGCTATCTCCTAAGTGACATCTGATAAATGTCAAAGTTCTGAATGCAGCCCTTACTGCACCACTCAGAAGGGATCTCTGCTGTGTGCTCTGCTGAACACTAGGATCTGTTTAGCTACTGCTTCAACACCAACTAAGTTAAAATACTTTCTCTCCTATGAGACCTGACGCTTGCAAGAATTCACGTTGCACGTGAGTTTTTTGAAAACAACATTTTGTAGAACTTCTATCCTCTGACAGTTCCTTGATGTTCTTACCACTCTCGCTGCTTTCATAAAATGTGTCCCCAGTATGCATTTTGTGATGACTTATAAGATTGGAGCGCCAACTGAAGCTCTTACCACAGGTCTCACACTTGTAAGGCTTCTCCCCTGTGTGCACTCTTTGATGAGACTGTAGCTGTGAAGGCCGACTGAAGACCTTACTGCATCTGTCACATCTGTACGGCTTCTCTCCAGTGTGGACGCTTTGATGAAGCTGAAGACTTGAGGCCTGAATGAAGTGCTTCCCACACTCCCCACACTTATATGGTTTCTCTCCTGTGTGGACCCTCTGATGCATGTCGAGGTTCAGGCTCCACTTGAAGCCCTTCCCACACTCCTCACATTTGTATGGCTTTTCTCCAGTGTGGACTTTTTGATGGGCTTGAAGGTGTGAACTCCGACCAAAGCTCTTCCCACACTCTTCACATTTGAATGGTTTTTCTCTGCTGTGGACTCTCTCATGGGCCAGAAGATTTGAGGCCTGCCTGAAGACTTTCCCACACTCCTCACAATTATACGGTTTCTCTCCGGTGTGGATTCTGCAATGAATTTTAAGATCTGCTCTACGACTGAATCCCTTCCCACACTCTTCACATTTGTATGGTTTCTCACCGGTATGGATCAGCTGGTGGATCTGAAGTCGTGAACTCTGATTGAAGCCCTGCCCACACTCCTCACACTTGTAAGGTTTCTCTACACTGTGGGCCTTCTGATGGATTTGAAGATATGAACTCTGACGGAAGCCCTTCCCACATACCTCACATTTATAGGGCTTCTCCCCTGTGTGGACAACCAGATGAACTTGATAATGGGAGTTCCTCCTGAAGCTCTTCCCACACTCCTTACAGTTGTATGGTTTCTCTCCTGTATGGACTCTTTGATGTGCCTGAAGGTTTGAACTCAGAGTAAAGCCTTTACCACACACATTACGTATGTATGATTTCTCTCCAGTGTGGACTCCCTGATGGGCCTGAAGACTTGAAGGCCGACTAAAGCCTTTCCCACATTCCTCACATTTGTAGGGTTTTTCTCCTGTGTGGACCCTCTGATGAATGTATAGATTTGAGCTACAAATGAAGCCCTTCCCACACTCCTCACATTTGTACGGTTTCTCTCCCGTATGGACTCTCTGATGGGACTGAAGGTGTGAATTCCGACTGAAGCTCTTATCACATGTGTCACATTTGAATGCTTTCTCCCCAGGGTGGACTCTCTGATGGTCCTGAAGGTGAGAGGCCTGACTGAAGGCCCTCCCACACTCCTCACAATTATAAGGTTTCTCTCCCGTGTGGACTTTACAATGAATAGTTAAGTGCTGACCTACGACTGAAGCCTTTCCCACATTCCCCACATTTGAATGGTTTCTCTACAGTGTGGACTTTCTGAGGAGTCTGCAGCTGGGAGCTCTGACTGAACTCCTTGCCACACTCATCACACTCACTGTGTTCTCCTCCCACGTGAACTCTCTGATGAATATGAAGAACCGAGCTGTAACGGAAGCCTTTTCCACACTCACTGCACGTATGAGACTTCTCTTTTGAGTGTAATTGCTGGTGAAGATCAAAGGTGGAGAGATCGGTGAAGGTTTCTTTACATTCATTACACTGGTAAGGTTTTTGTCCCGTGTGAATCATAGTATTCTGATCCAGTGTTGAAACCCTCGTGCTATCTTTTCTATAATCACTGTAGCCGTAAGGTTTTTGACCCTTGTGTACTCCATGAGCATCAAGGTGATGTGAAATCCAACTGATGGTGTCAACATCCTCTTTACACTGACACAGTTTATTTTTCATGGAAATTTGCTGGTGTCTATTCTGATAATTCTGTGACTCAGCCAATGAAGTTTTCCTCCAAGAATCCTGGGCTCTCAAAGTTGCAAACCTTGGATTTCCAGGACTACTGGGATCACCTGCTTTATCATTTAATATACGGTTCTCATCTTCAGAAATTTGAATAGAGTCCTGCCCCAATCTGGCAGGGGGAATCACCTTGTTTGTGGAACTGACAACTATTTATCATGGAGTCTTGGCATCTGGTTAAGTCATTTGCAATTTGTTGCCAGATTTGCCAGCAGGAAAGCTCTTCACGTGATCCTCTGTCTTGAACGGCCCTCAACTCACTTTGATTGTTTTCTTCTAGAGGGACAGAGAATTCAGAGATGTGGACACGTGAAAGCTTTGTTCAAAGATTCAAGATTTTACACTTAAGACACAGTATGGGACTTTAATGAACCTCAGGATGGTTCAGCTTATCTTTCGCACGACAAATGAAGTTCTCTGGTTTATATACTAACAGAAACCAAGAGATGGTCTGTTAAACTCCCAAATACTTAGCATTAATGAAACCCATTTAAAACCAAATGACTACTCGGACATACTATTTCAATCATCTTTCAAAAATTACATGTCATTCCTACCATAACACAGTATCAATAAAGACAAGCATTTTGCTGTGCTCACAGCTTTAACAGTGCCTAGCAGTTAGTCAGGGCTCAAGAAATGCATGCACAGGTGAACTCAGTTTGATTTCTAGGATTCTCTACAATTCTGAATCCCAGGTTAAGTTTGAACCAAGTCAGAGAAGCGAAACAGCTTTTACAAGTCAGGTATCAGATACAGGAAAAGGACTGGAAAGTACAGTTTGGCTTAAGTTGAAAGGCTGCACCCGAGGCGGCAGCACACCAAGGGGGTTAGTGCTGAGGAGGATATGAAAGGGGCTAAAAACCGGGACTGCCCCGGTGGCACAGTGGTTAATAATCTGCCTGCCAGTGCAGGGGACACAGGTTCGAGCCCTGGTCCGGGAAGATCCCACATGCCGCAGAGCAACTAAGCCCGTGAGCCACAACTACTGAGCCCACGTGCCACAACTACTGAAGCCCGCGTTCCTAGAGACCGTGCTCTGAAACAAGAGAAGCCGCTGCAATGAGAAGCCTGCGCACCACAACGAAGAGCTGCTCCCACTCACCACAACGAGAGAAAAGCCCATATGCAGCAACCAAGACCCAATGCAACCAACAATTAATTAATTTTAAAAAAGGGTCTAAGAATCAGTGGGGTTAAAAAAAAGCATGAAGACCTATGCACTGGATCCTTCTCAGGCATTTGTGCTGCCTAATATGTTCCTCCACTCCCCCTGCCAAGCAGGAGTCAAAATGTAGAGGCTAGGGAAGAATGCTGTCTCTTTAAAAACAGCATGGAAAATTTTTGGACACAGATACATTGGTCTTTAACAAGAATGAGTTCCAAAGTGAAGAATGGGCTTTATGAGTGAGCTGGGAATAAATTCCATAGCCTGTGATAAGTATTGAGAAGAAACAGACTAGAAACTATTAAAGAATGATCAAAGCACTCAAGGTGACATTATCTAAAATGCCTTCTACAAGATACATACAAATGCACACACACACACACACACAAAATGTTTGTACAGCTAACAAAGATCGATTTCTTATTAGTGAGGTGGGCTTTGGAGGAGGCAAATGGGACGCAGCGGGGCAAATCTTTTAAGGGAAAGGCTAACTCACCAGCTGGCTGTTTTCTGAGACCTGTTCTCCCCTGGTATAAGGGATAAGGAAATAGAAATTTCTTTCCTTCTATGGGAGGGTTACCTAAGAAGTAGACATAAGAATCCTCATTCACAACAGTATTTCCTCCCCAAATGAATTTGCTCTGCTACTGAGAGCTCAAGGAAAGTCACAGGGAAAGCATTTTACTCAGTTTGGTTATAATTACAGGTTCTGTACATATTTTTTGTGCAAGTTGATGAGGGCCAACTTGTACAGAAAGGCAAACACACACATACACACATCATGGGCACCTGAGAAGTTAGAATTAGGCTAGGAATTCATTTGAAGACAAAAAAACATTTAGCAATATCCCTTATTCACTCGGATTTGTTCACCGCCTACTAGCTATTTTCATGGAAGGCTAATTTCTCTATCCATTAACTCATTCGTTTATTCAAGAAATATTTAAGAGTTCCTGTCATGTACCAAGACTATGCTAAGCACTGAGGCTAGTGAGCAATAAACATATAACAGACCGAATTCCTCCTGCACTCCTGGATTACCCTCCAGTGGAAGAAAGAGAGGTGAGAAACAGGTGAACAAAATGTACATGAGTGAAACGCTTAGAGACAAAACAAGGCAGGGCAGAGAGAGTAAGAAAGAGAGGACTGTATTTTCCATAGGGTGGTCAGAGGACAGCCACCTCCTCATCTTTAAGGCGACTGACTGAAAGAAGTAGAGGCCTAAAAGATTACAGGTGAAAGAGTATTCCAGGCAGAGAGAAGGACCAGGAAAAGGCTCTGTGGCAGAAGCATCCTTTGCAGGTCTGGAAAAGATAGGGTAAGAGGGAGGAGAGGTGGTGTATTCAGGGAGGTGGTGGAGAACGAACAGCAGCCCACAGAAGGCTCTAGAAGCCACTTTAAGTGGTTTTTATTCTAAGTAAAAGAAGCCACAAGAGAATTCTGAAACAAGAACATAACCTGACTTAAAGTTACAAAAGATCACTTTGCCACCTAAAGAACAAACTGTGGGAGGAGAAGGGTGGCAACAGGTGACCAGTACAAAGACTATGCAATAATCCTGGAAAGAGATTTCCAACTGGGACCAGGTGATGGACAGCACAGGGCTGGTGAGAAGCAAAACAGATAGAGAGCTAACCACAGGAACTCACGGCTGCTTGGCTCTCACCTAAATTTCTATCTGGGTTGCTGAATTCATCAACCAAAGCCTCTCTTCTCTTTCTATATGTTTTGTATCTCGTTTGAAGAATGAGAACATGCAAAGTCACAAGTTAACATGAACGGGCTAGAGCGAAAGTTTACTAGAAATTTGAGTTCCAACTGCATAGTCAAGGTATTGAAAGCTGTGTTTTTCAAACTTTGTATCACGACCCACTGAAGAAACAGCATTTATTTCACAACCTAGATACACAGGTAGAAAAGTATACATTACTAAAACGAAGCTTGAATGACCTATATCTAACCAATGTCTCTTTTCATGAAATCTGTTCCCACTGGCTCTCACACCACTCATGCCATCGCCCAGAGTTTCTGCTGCAATGTGTTGTACTCTTCCTAAGAAACTCTGATATTTTCTATACTATTTTATTTCATTAAAAAGTCACACGTAGGGCTCAATAAATTGGCTTTATGATCCACTAATGGCAGGGAGGGAAATCTGAAGAAGAATACACAAGGTACAGCAAGATACTGTTGATTTACAGTTCTTTTACAAAATAATTGAAAAGGACCTGAAACACACTGTTTGGAAAGACCAGAGACATCCACTCGTGTCCCACAGGAATTGCAAAAGTCTGGTCCCCAAAATCAGGGAACCACCTCAAGAGGCCCAAAGCCTTGAAACACCAAGGTCACAAAGACACTCGCAGAGAAAGGCTGTCCTCACCCACTGAGACCAGGTTCCCGAAGTGTTCCACCATCACATCCTGGTACAGCTTCCTCTGGGCCGAGTCCAGCAGCCCCAGCTCCTCCTCTGTGAAGGCCACGGCCACGTCCTTGAAGGTCACCGCCTCCTACGACAAACAACACCACCTCAATCTTATACCCAGTGGCCAGTGGAAGAGGGGCAGCCCCGAGGAGACGAGGAGGATGGGAAGTTGCTCCGGCTCCTGTGAGGTGTGCAGACTTCCCAGCACCCCCTCCTTCCATCCTGCCAATGCCACACACTGACTTTCCTCAGCCTCACTGGACGTGCAGCTATGAAAGAGAAAGCTTTGTGTGTTTACCTGGGGCTCTCAGACAACTCATAAGTAAACTCCCTAGAATTCTAACCACTGGATCCTGAACTAAAAAGCTTTCACTGTTTAATTATTATTGCCAAGTGCCCCAGAAACAGTTACCAATTTAGTCCTGGCAGTATTTGATGGCACCTGCTTTCTCACTGAGGTGGGAACCAGCTGAGAAGGAGTGTTATATGTGGAAACTAACCAAAAGGCCATGCCAGGTCTCTGAATGAAAACTCTCTCTTTCCCCGTTTCTGTCTTTCGCTTGAATGCAATACTCTGACTCCAGACCCTTGGTTTTCTGGGTGAGTCTGAGTTGGTTCCTCCTTTTTTCACAACCCCGATTCTTTATATTTAAAACAAAGATGAAACCAAGCACCTCTTTATACAATTGTTCTGAGCTGTCTATGCAGTGACAAGTGCTTTAAGTACCACTGGACTTTTTAAACTAAGGTCATGCATTACTCTGATTAGAAAAAAATATAAGATGGAAAAAGAAACAAATCGGTAAATAAAATACACAAAGGGTCTGACTCAAGCATGGGGAAGACTGAATCTAACTCTGGTCGTGAGAAAACTTCTAACAATACATGATTTTTTCTGCGTGAAGCAGCAGTTTGATCCTGCTGTGCTCTGCCGTATTTGGATATTCTACCAAAAAACATCCAAGGCACCACATGTAAAACATACCTCTTAAATTCTGAATACCTAAACCTACTATGTTAAGGGCAAAAAGGGGCAATATTCTTCAGAACAGATATTTTGAGAAAAAGGTTAAATCAGGAACACTGTCACTGTAGTGCTCCTAAAACAGGAGAAGTCTTTAAACTAAATGTCTGTGCATAAAGAATAGTTTAAAGAATAGGTGCAGGGCTCCCCTGGTGGCGCAGTGGTTGAGAGTCCGCCTGCCGATGCAGGGGACACGGGTTCGTGCCCCGGTCCGGGAAGATCCCACATGCCGCGGAGCAGCTGGGCCCGTGAGCCATGGCCGCTGAGCCTGCGCGTCCGGAGCCTGTGCCCCGCAACGGGAGAGGCCACAACAGTGAGAGGCCCGCATACCAGAAAAAAAAAAAAATAGGTGCATAAGTTTGCAGGAACATGATAAAGCAATTAAAAGTGAATGTTAGCTAGTATTAAATGAAAAAAACAATTTAAAACTGTATCTATGTTATAAATACAAATACACATCCATGAATACATATGATGAAGAGATTACAGAAATATAAAAGCAGCTAATTTGTAAGCAGGTAAGCAGTAGACTGGAAGGTATCCTTCATTTCCCTTAATTTTTCTTTTACTTGTAAAATAAAAAAAAATGATGAAATAAAACAAAAATTAAAACCGAAACCAATTAAATTTAACAGGAATTTTAAAAAAAGCACACATGGCACACTCAGGTCCTCATATGCTTAGACTCTCCTTGAAAGAGAAAACCCATATGGAACTATACCCAATATTTCGTAATAACCTATAAGGGAAAAGAATCTGAAAATATATGTATATATATGTATAACTGAATCACTTTGCTGTACACCTGAAATTAATACATTGTAAATCAACTATACTCCAATCAAAAAAAAAAAAGAAAAAGAAAAAAAGAGGAAAACCTGTGTCCAACCTGAGTACAAAAATGGCGTTTTTAACAGCAAGAAAGGCAAGCTCTACTCACCTGGAATGTGCTCATTTTCTCTCTCCTTCTGGGGCAGTGCAGAGTCCTAGCAAGACAGACAGGGAAAGAAGTCGTCAAACTGGAAACTGGTTTAAAGAAAAAGAAGTCACTAACCCACGTGGTGCTCATTGTGAATTACCAAGGCTCCCAGTCCTCGGGGTGGCTACAGCTGATTATGCTTGATGAGCAGAGCCCCACGCAGATACCAGATGCCCCCGTGAACCCCCTCAGTGGCTGTGTGAGGAATGACCTGCCCAGCCATACACAGTGGCCCCCTCACAGTGTGCCTGCAGCTTCCACAGGGGTCATTCTTATTCTGGGTATGGGGTAAACAGAGACCATGTAAGTCAGAGTAGGTTTTGGAGTCAATATGCATGGGCTCTGATCAGGCTACGCCATTCACTAGCAGTGTCACCCTGGGCAAATTATTCACATCTCTTCGCCTCAGTTCTGTCTTCTGCCAGTAGGGGAGAACACGGGCATCCACCTCGTGAGATCGTCATAAGGTAGGAAGCTCTGAGAACACCACTGTCAGGGTTTCTTATTTCTTAGCAACTGCGGTAAAGCAGATGATATTTTAGTTAGAAATTATCCTTAGAGATGTGATTTCTACCAACAGAAGACTGTCAGACATGTGGAGGTCGTACGTTGTTGCCCTGTTATGTGAGAGTCTTTATAGACTTCTGAAAATCTCTGCTTGTCTTCCTAAAGATTTTGTGACTACAACAATAATATTTAAATTGACATGGACAACTTTTTACAAAAGGTATAAAAATACGTTAAGTTTCTTTTTAAACAGGAAGTACCCTTTTGACAATTATGCACAGAGGTAAAGAGAACTAATAAAAGCCAGGATTCTGCAACAACAATAAAAAATAGTTTGACAGTCCATACCTAATTCAAATGAAAAAAAGACAGGAATCTGAATTGTAATTATATCATTATAAATATAGGAACGTTTAAGAAATAAATGGGAGACTTCCCTGGTGGTGCAGTGGATAAGACGCCACATTCCCAATGCAGGGGGCCTGGGTTCGATCTAGTACAAAAGATGGCAATGATTCCACTCCCCAAAGCTTGGGAGAGAGATATCTTCACAACTTCTAACGACCTCCATTTTGACTCTACACTTGCTAGCTGTCTTCTGCTCAATTCAGGATTCTGAAAGGGGCCCTGACAGTTGACAATAAATAGTGGGGGAATAAAATCATTGGACTAAGTAGGCCTTTGGTGAAGCCAGCTCAGTTTTATCTGTGACATCCAGCAGGGTCAATTTCCTCGGCCTCAGTTTCCAGAAAAGACCCTCTCTTGAGCTTCTCGAATTTTCACGTGCATGTGAATTACTGCGGGATCTTGTTGGAATGCAGCCTCCTGGACCCCCTACGCAGAAATTATAAATCAGAAGGACTCGAATGGGGCTCAAGGCTGGGCATTTCTATCCAAGTGATGCCAATGCCGCTGGTTTGTGGAACACAATTTGAGTAGCACTGCAGTGTAACATCAGTCCCACAAAAAACAGCCTCCACTACACAGAAACATACACAAAGAGTAACCAGACAAAAAGGCACTAAAACATTAACAACTGTTATCTTTACATCCTAAAGTTACAGATAATTAAAATTTTTCTTTATGTATATATCTGCATTTTTCCATAATGATTATGCTACTTCTATGATATACATATTATTTGAAATAAAATAAATGACCCAGTTGAGAAAACTATCTTAAACACTCATAAAATAGCCTAAACCTTGCTCTCAAGGTCCCCACAATTAAGTCCCAACCTCCTTTCATGATATGATTCTAGCCAGTACCCTATGCTCAAAGAGAATATACCAAAGGGATTAGCAAACTCAGCTGCTGGACTCAAACTGCCTGGGTCCCAACCCCAGCTCTGCCTCCTACCATCTGGGTGAGGATGGGCCAACAGGGTTGTGTTCCCTGCCTTAAAGTAGAGAAAACAGCAGTACCAATTCACAGAGCCACCGCCTGATGGAAATGTGTTCATTTGCATAAAGCTTTTAGAATGGAAATTAGCGACCAAGGCTCAGTTATCATCCTTACCCATGTCTCATACGTTCTACAATTTATAGGAATATCTTAAGTAGAAGAATGCCAAGTCCTACTCACGTGGGGCTCTGCTGCCTCTTCCTCCGTGCAGTGCTTTTTGAGAAGCCAGGGCTGGGGAAGGAAAGGAGACTGTGAAATACCAGGGCTGTGTTTCCATCCCCACTAATTCATACCGCACCCCCTTCCGCCCCCGTACCAGCTAGAAGTCCTCTCCTTCCAAAACAGGCCAGGAGTCCAGGACAATTCAGCTTCCTGGGCTCACAGAATCCCGCTGCGAAATGGGTGCCTCCCGAATTAGCGTAGTATTAATACCAACAATGTATCAGGCAGTTGTAGACCTTTTACTTGTGCTATCTCGTTTCTCCTCACAACACTATATTAACAAGGCATTCCTTTTTCCCCCCTTTTACCGAACAGCAACGGAGGCACAGAGGAGTTAAGCAACCCACCCAGTGTGACGCCGTATGAAGCGGTAGGGCTAGCTCATAGGTGGGGGACGGGGTCAGGTTAGGGGTGAAGAAAACCGGGGAGACCCTCAAACCCCAGGAGGCACGACCTGAGCCCACCCCATCCCGGCTACGTTACCAAACGCAAAGAAGCTCCGCCCGCGGGACGTACATCACCACTCCAGGCCCTCAAACCTCCGCTTTTAGCCGCTCCTCCTCTTTCTCCCCAAATGAAAGGTCTGCAAAGGGGAAGCTTGAATGGGTCGTGAAGAGCGGACCTGAAACACCGTCACCAGGCAGAACATGGCTGCTACGTGTCCTCCTGGGGCGGAAGTGCCTGCGACTAACCCGGAACTCCTGGACCATATTTCCCAGAATTCCGCGGGTAAACCTTTACAGCGAGGCGTTACTGTAGCTGCAGTATATGGGACTACACGAGTTTACGAGCTCTGGACTACATGTCCCAGAATGCAAGGGTGGGTGCGGGGGTGTCTACCGGCACGAGCTCTGGACTACATGTTTTCACTCTGGTTTTCACTCTCCGGAATCCCTGAGAAGGTCTCAGGCCGTCTTGCCGTTCTACTGTGTAGGCCTCAGAAGAGTGTAGATTCTGTTCATTGAAAGGCGTACAAACTCAGTCGAATTTTGGACGTCTTCAAGAGGCTAAGCGACATAAAAGCATTAACAGCCACGAAGGCTTCCTGGTAAACCCCAAAGAGTTTCACCATTGGAATAAGGGGAGAAGGAAACTGGGCTTTCTTTGGCAGGGACTGAAGCCAAACGCCAAAACACCTCATTCCCTGAAATTGTGTAAAGGTGAACGTGTTTTGTTAGCATCTTACAACCCGTGCAGAAGCAAGGGAAAATCCTTTCTAGAGACAGACATCAACATCCTAGGTCTCAAGTTATTTCTGTAATTATAAAATCTGTGACATTGCTATTTGACCAAGTGAACTTTAAGGGGAAGGAAAAAGCATTACTTGACATACGGAGGGACACTTCACAGTCTTATATAAAAGTTTCAAATTCTCAGAAACTAATAACTTCAGCTGATACTTTATAAAGCAAACATTGACAGAACCATGAAGAGAAACATTCAAATTCATAATTGGATCTGGAGATTGGAACACATACATAGAGGGAAATGTTGAGCCTTAAAAGCATATATTAAAGTAGAAAGGGGGGCTTCCCTGGTGGCGCAGTGGTTGAGAGTCCGCCTGCCGATGCAGGGGACATGGGTTCGTGCCCTGGTCCGGGAAGATCCCACATACCACGGAGCGGCTGGGCCCGTGAGCCATGGCCGCTGAGCCTGGGCGTCCGGAGCCTGTGCTCCGCAACGGGAGAGGCCACAACAGTGAGAGGCCCGCGTACAGCAAGGAAAACAAAAACAAAACAAAACAAAACAAATAAAGTAGAAAGGAAGTTGAAAATTGATTCAGAAAACATCCATTTCAGGAAATTAATAAATGAATAATAAAACTGAAGAAGGCAGATGGAAAAATATAAGATCAGATGAATGAAATACAAAAATAAAGTAGATCCCACACACACCCACAAAACAGAAATTAAAGAAAAAAACAAAACAAACAAAAAAAGATCATCCATAGTATAAACAAAGATTTTTTCAAAAATGTGTTCCAAATTCTTTCAGGAAAATATCCTCCAAGAACTATTCCTGACTTAAGCCAACATAGCACACAGGATTTCTTTCCACTACAAGGAAAGTGAAATCTTGGATATAGCATGATGAAATACGGTAACATGATTAAGTTTTATTTATTCACCTCCTGTTCCCTATGGCACCCTCCACTCCCTTCTCTACCCCGTAAGCTACCATTCTAATTTCTTTGATGTGTTTTCTTTTGGGTGTGTTCTTGTGCAAAATGTGCACTTGTGTATATTTTCAATTCATATAAATAATATTGTGTCATAAAATTCATTCTGGTGTTTATTTCCTTCATTCAGGAGTATATTTTTAAGATTCACCCATCCAGGCTTCCCTGGTGGCACAGTGGTTGAGAGTCTGCCTGCCGATGCAGGGGACGCGGGTTCATGCCCCAGTCTGGGAAAATCCCACATGCCGTGGAGCGGCTGGGCCCGTGAGCCATGGCTGCTGAGCCTGCACGTCCGGAGCCTGTGCTCCGCAGCGGGAGAGGCCACAACAGCGAGAGGCCCACGTACCGCAGAAAAACAAACAAACAAAAAAAACATTCACCCCTCTATCTAATTTGTTTCATAGAGTTCCATTTTCTGCACCCACATTTTACCTGTACTCTTCCAACTGCCATGCCAATGATAATAAAATAAACATCTTCTTACATTTGTTTATAGACGTATCTGAGAATTTCTTTGGAACACATACCCGAGTGAAATTATTTCATAGCAAATATGTATACTTTAATAATATAGCCAGATTGACTTCCTGAACGGCTACACCAGTCCAGATTACCAAAGAGTTGCACGTCAGGTTTTTGTGCAACCACTTACCTTCATTTGGACGACTCATCACCGTTTTGCTAGTGTATTAAATGTATAGTAGTATCTTGTTTTAGTTAAATTTCTCTGATTTCTAATAAGTTTGATCTTTTTTTCAAATGCTTGGTAGCTTCATCTATAAGTGTCTACTTAAAACTTTTGCCCCATTTTCTAATGTGGATGCTATCTTTTTCTTCCTCATTTCTATTACATATTCTGATTATTAATACCTTTTCAGTTTTACCAATTACAAGTATCCTTTCCTAATTGGGCACGTGTTTCTAAAATTTTTCTATTGTGTTCTTCATGGAATAGAAATCTTTAATTATAAGATAATAAACCAATAATTTCTTAACATCTGTGCTTCTGAAACTCCTCAGGTGAAAAAATATATTTCTACCTTTTAAAAATTAACTTTCTAGACTTATCTTTCACATGTAGGTCCTTTAAATATTTTGGAGTCTATTTATGTACATTTTATTACATGGGATCCACTTTTATTTTTCTCCAAGAGAAGTTCTTAAAAATAGTGATATTCATGGCTTGAAGATTCAATATTACAAAGATATCAGTAATCCTCAAAATGATCTATAGGCTCAATCAAACCCCAATAAAAACATCAGCATTTTTTCCCTTGGAAATTGATGAGATGTTTACAAATATTATGTGGGAAAGCAAAGAGCTACAAGAAGAGCTGGGGGCTTCCCTGGTGGCGCAGTGGTTGAGAATCTGCCTGCTAATGCAGGGGACACGGGTTTGAGCCCTGGTCTGGGAAGATCCCACATGCCACGGAGCAACTAGGCCCGTGAGCCACGTACTGAGCCTGCGCGTCTGGAGCCTGTGCTCCCCAACAAGAGGCCGTGATAGTGAGGCCCACGCACCACGATGAGGAGTGGCCCCCACTTGCCACAACTAAAGAAAGCCCTCGCACAGAAACGAAGACCCAACACAGCAAAAATAAGTAAATAAACTCCTACCCCCAACATCTAAAAAAACATAAAAATAAAAAATAAAAGAAGAGCTGGGACAATCTGAAAGAAGAATGAAAAGAAAGATATTAGTCACATTAAACCTTACTATAAATCTACAATATAAGATAGTCTGGTGTTTGCTCAAGGATAGACAAGATAATAGACATCAAAATCCATGTTGAAACAGACATTATAACAACGTGTAAAAAGAAAACACTGCAGGGAGCTCCCTGGTGGTCTAGTGGTAAGGATTTGGCGCTTTCACTGTGGTGACCCTGGTTCAATCCCTGGTCAGGGAACTGAGATCCTGCAAGCCACGCAGCACGGCCAAAAGAAAAAAGAAAGAAAAGAAAACACTGCAGCAGAGAGGGGGAAGAACTCTTGTTAATACAGTTGATCCTTGAACTAGGGTTCAAGGGGGTTAGGGGTGCCAACCCTCTGCTAAGTTGAAAATCCAAGTATAACTTATAGCCAGTCCTCTGTACGTACATGGTTTCTCCATAATCGGCAATTCTGCATCTGAGGATTGAACCAACCTTGGATCGTGTAGTAGTGCAGTATTTACTATTCAAAAAAATCCTCGTATAAGTGCACTTGTGTAGTTTAAACCCATGTTGTCCAAGGGTCAACTATTGGTTCTCAGTCAGCTGGATATCCATATGGGAAAAATATTAATCATTACTGCATAGGATATAAAAATATAAATTCCAGAAGATCTGCAGACTTAAATTTGAAAAGTAAACAATGATGCTTTAGGAAAGAAACGTAAGATAACAGCCTTTTTGCCTTGGAGTAGGAAGAATTTCTTAAGACCAAAAAAATCACCAACTGTGAAAGAAAAAATTGAAAAATTGGACTATTTCAAAGTTAAGAAACACCGTAAACCCAAACGCAGCACTCTTGGGCCAAAAGTGAGAGAGATTTTAAAAACATCTATGGAATAAAAGACTCAGATGCATCCCTCATGCCCATGCATTCTTCAAGGGTCAACTGTATCTACCAAAGTTGAACATATACCCTATAACCCTTTGGTTCCACCCATAGAAATATCCCTCAAACAAGTGCACAAGGCACATTCTAGATTGCTCACATCACCACTAACTGTGATAGCCAAGAATGGGGAAGTACCCAATACCCACCAATAATGGGATTAATAAATAGATTTTGATATGTTTACACACTGCAATAATATCCACCAATGAAAATGAATCAACGGTATCCACTCCCATCAATATGGATAAATGTCATGGATATACTGTGGAGCAAATGAAGCCAACACAAAATAGCACCTATTACATGACTCCATTTATATCAAGTACAAAATAGGCTAAGTGAATCTACACCATTACAAATTAGTGGCTACCATATGGAAAGGAAGGTTACTAGAAAGAGCCAAAAAGGGATGCTTCTAGGGTTTGGGGTTTGTCCTGGTCCTCCAAGAACTAGACGGCAAAGTGCTGAGAAAGACTTTAATGAACAAATATTTCATTGGGGGAAACATCGGAGAGAAAATGGCAGGGAGCTCTGGAAGGCTGGCAGAACTATCAGCGCATAGTGCAAGTCTGACCCTGAGTGAAGATTTGGAAGAAAGATTTGGTAAATCATCCGAGACTGCCTTGTCATCTACGTAAAATCCTTCAAGGCTGTCAGAGTCCTTGAAAAAAGGTCACTGGACAGAGGAATCCTGGTCTCCAAGAAATGGCCTGCCTTAGGATCCCTGCTGTGCTGACCAGGAGCAATCAGGGGCAAGGCCGGCCTCCAGGCAAACGTGGTGATGGATTTAAGAGCAGCAGCTGGGACCTTTGGCCAGTTATGCTCCCTGTGGTCATAACTGTGAAACAGGAGACTCTCAACGTGGATGCTTCCTTGTGATAAGATCTGGTTGTTTATTTCTGTCAGAAATACTCCTGAAGCAACGTTGCGTCCTTCTCAGTATATCATACCCCAGAGATCTAAAACGTTCGTTTGTTCTGTTATTGATAATGTTCACCTCTTGGCTAAGGTAGTGTTCACCAAATTTATACCTACTGTATTTCTTGTTGTGATCAATACTTCGTGGAGAGATATTTGGGGTTTTGTAGCATCCTGCTCCTTGTAAACTTTCAACCAGTAGTTTTATAATTCATTGATTACTCTTGCCAGAACCTATCATTACTATGATGGTTGTAAATAATGATTTTTACATTACGTCATTCCTTCTATATGTTTATGGTTTGGCATTCTATTATGAGAGCCCTTCCTTCCCTCCCTTCCTCTTCTTTTATTCATATTCTGTATGATAATTATTTATTTTAGGGTCAAATTGCTCAGATTTACCCAGTGTGAGTCTCTTCAAGCTGGATCTTTTTACACGTCCCACCACTCTTTCCTACTTTCTGGCACAGTAAATTTTCTCCAGGATCATTCTACACTTTCCTTGCTCCAGCCCTGAAATAGAAACGTGGATATACATGCTTACATACATCACATACACATGTGTGTGTTTGTATATCCTCGCACTTCCATATCTACTTCTGTAAATACCTAGCACGTGCACTCACTCCCTCTCTCTCTCTACAGATGGGTGGACGGATGGATGGATGGGTAGACAGATCTGTATAAATAACTTATGGTCAGACTTCCATATCCGTGGTTCCTCTGTATCTGCAATTCTGCAACCATGGGTTCAACCAACCACAGATCATGTAGTACTGTAGTAATTACTATTAAAAAAAAAACCCTGCATATAAGTGGACCTGCCCAGTTCAAACCCATATTGTTCAAGGGTCAACTGTAACTTGCTAAATAAAGCCCTTTAACCAACTATATTAAAAATACCACCATTGGTCTGCGTATGGAATGCCATCCAAACCTGCTTTGTCCTTACTGGTTCCACATCCAGAGGGTCCTCTGCTATTATGCTCAGTTCTCTCCTCATGTGCATCTTTTCAACAAGAGAAACTTTTTTTTTTAAACCTCCACAATGTAGGTATATCCACTTTTGTTTCTAGCTCCAGGATTTTCCCTCTCCCTATTATGGATCTGTAGTTAAAGCACAGCATAAATAAGAAAGCTTCAACTGTTGAAACTCATGAATTTTTCTGTGTATGCAAAATAATCTGAGAACTGTTTTGTTTTTGAAATTGGCTTCCAGAGTTCATACCATAATTTTGATCTTATATGCCTTATGACAATATAGAACAATCATATGAGGTCTTAACTGCAAGGGATAATTATTTAATACTTTTTCAAATTCTATTAAAATAATTTCCTGCTTTGGCAATACCCACTATTCAATGAAAAAAATATAACATGAAGTTATAAAATGGAAAAATATCACAAAATGCTCCTTGCCTAGGAAAACCACTCTGGAAGAGTATCCCTTTACACATGATCTTATGCATGTACACATACATGTGTGCACATGCACACATACACAAACACTAACAAAGATTTATGGTTGATTATACTATGAAGGCTACAATCTGTGACCTCTCAAAGCCCATATTGTGTATCTCCTGCGATTATGATATGTCATAAATTTTTAAAATAAACTTTTTAATTTAATTTATTTATTTTGGGCTGCATTGGGTCTTCGTTGCTGCGTGCGGGCTTTCTCTAGTTGCAGTGAGTGTGGGCTACTCTTCGTTGCGGTGCGCGGGCTTCTCATTGCAGTGGCTTCTCTTGTTGCGGAGCACAGGCTCTAAGCACGTAGGCTTCAGTTGTTGTGGCACACAGCCTCAGTAGTTGTGGCACATGGGCTTAGTTGCTCCACAGCATGTGGGATCTTCCTGGACCAGGGCTCGAACCCGTGTCCCCTGCATTGGCAGGCGAATTCTTAGCCACTGTACCACCAGGGAAGTCCCTGTCATCATTTCACCGGCTTCAGATTAATATAGGAATCTATCAAAACTCAAATTCTTACAGCTGTACACTAATTTCCATTAAAAAATTTAGTGACATCATTGATGTGGTGTTCATCTTTTTGGTATTTTAATCTCACAATCAATAACTTCCAATTATATGATTTCTAAATCAAAGAGATCTAATATATTCTGATATATATACTCCTTTCCTGAAACCATGCTTTACTGCAACCAATAGGGAAAAGCACATAAATGTCAGTCTTGTCTCAATAATACACTGGATAATTTTATCAGATTCCTACAAGTTTTCTGGGTATTTGCCTCATGGATGTGGGGGAAGAATATGGCATAGCCCCTACCTGAGAACTTTAGAAGAAATGCTACAATAATTAGAAGGCAAACATTCCAAAGTCTGGATGAAAATGCAGAGAATTAGAAATCAGTAAGTTCAAGGTCAACTAAAAATTTTTTTTTCTAGGGACAAACAATTTTTGTGACACTTTCAAAGTGTTACAGTAAACCCTGCCTTAATATTGACAGACAAAAAATCAATTGTATACTATGCAGTTACTGTTGTTGCAAAGTTAATCATGTTTTTTCACTCTGTACCATCAGAAAAAAAAAATCACAAGGTAGTTCAATTTCTACTGAACACAGTCCTTGGAAAACTAGACGGCGTCTCAAATAACCACCCAACTTGAGAACAGAGGCTGCGGGAGGCAAGGAGCCAGTTGCGATAGGCTAATAGCATATTAATATTGAAGATTGGGGGGCTTCCCTTCCCTGGTGGCGTAGTGGTTAAGAATCTGCCTGCCAATGCAGGGGACACGGGTTTGAGCCCTGGTCCAGGAAGATCCCACATGCTGCACAGCAGCTCAGCCGCGTGCCACAACTACTGAAGCCTGCACACCTAGAGCCCGTGCTCCACAAAGAGAAGCCACTGCAATGAGAAGCCCACACACTGCAATGAAAAGTAGCCCCCACTCACTGCAACTAGAGAAAGCCTGCGTGCAGCAATAAAGACCCAAGGCAGCCAAAAATAAATTAAAAAAATATATATTGCAGATTGGTTTTCTGCAGTGGTTTTCAGTATTTCAACAAAAGTTCATGTCCTGAATTAATTTTATTTTGCAGGTTTCCCCATCTGGATACAACTTTCATATATTATACATTTCCCCCTTTTGGTTTATTTAAAACACAAGTACTGAGCACACCTAAAAGCACTAGTCAATGATAAGGTTGTGTACATTCAGCAGCCAAGTCCCTGCCCTCATGGAGCGCACATTCTCACGGACATCAATTTTGACTAGCTCATCCTTACACTTTTGTTAAAGCCCAGACCAAACTCTTTTCCTTTCTAAGTGCTATCTCCTAAGTGACATCTGATAAATGTCAAAGTTCTGAATGCAGCCCTTACTGCACCACTCAGAAGGGATCTCTGCTGTGTGCTCTGCTGAACACTAGGATCTGTTTAGCTACTGCTTCAACACCAACTAAGTTAAAATACTTTCTCTCCTATGAGACCTGACGCTTGCAAGAATTCACGTTGCACGTGAGTTTTTTGAAAACAACATTTTGTAGAACTTCTATCCTCTGACAGTTCCTTGATGTTCTTACCACTCTCGCTGCTTTCATAAAATGTGTCCCCAGTATGCATTTTGTGATGACTTATAAGATTGGAGCGCCAACTGAAGCTCTTACCACAGGTCTCACACTTGTAAGGCTTCTCCCCTGTGTGCACTCTTTGATGAGACTGTAGCTGTGAAGGCCGACTGAAGACCTTACTGCATCTGTCACATCTGTACGGCTTCTCTCCAGTGTGGACGCTTTGATGAAGCTGAAGACTTGAGGCCTGAATGAAGTGCTTCCCACACTCCCCACACTTATATGGTTTCTCTCCTGTGTGGACCCTCTGATGCATGTCGAGGTTCAGGCTCCACTTGAAGCCCTTCCCACACTCCTCACATTTGTATGGCTTTTCTCCAGTGTGGACTTTTTGATGGGCTTGAAGGTGTGAACTCCGACCAAAGCTCTTCCCACACTCTTCACATTTGAATGGTTTTTCTCTGCTGTGGACTCTCTCATGGGCCAGAAGATTTGAGGCCTGCCTGAAGACTTTCCCACACTCCTCACAATTATACGGTTTCTCTCCGGTGTGGATTCTGCAATGAATTTTAAGATCTGCTCTACGACTGAATCCCTTCCCACACTCTTCACATTTGTATGGTTTCTCACCGGTATGGATCAGCTGGTGGATCTGAAGTCGTGAACTCTGATTGAAGCCCTGCCCACACTCCTCACACTTGTAAGGTTTCTCTACACTGTGGGCCTTCTGATGGATTTGAAGATATGAACTCTGACGGAAGCCCTTCCCACATACCTCACATTTATAGGGCTTCTCCCCTGTGTGGACAACCAGATGAACTTGATAATGGGAGTTCCTCCTGAAGCTCTTCCCACACTCCTTACAGTTGTATGGTTTCTCTCCTGTATGGACTCTTTGATGTGCCTGAAGGTTTGAACTCAGAGTAAAGCCTTTACCACACACATTACGTATGTATGATTTCTCTCCAGTGTGGACTCCCTGATGGGCCTGAAGACTTGAAGGCCGACTAAAGCCTTTCCCACATTCCTCACATTTGTAGGGTTTTTCTCCTGTGTGGACCCTCTGATGAATGTATAGATTTGAGCTACAAATGAAGCCCTTCCCACACTCCTCACATTTGTACGGTTTCTCTCCCGTATGGACTCTCTGATGGGACTGAAGGTGTGAATTCCGACTGAAGCTCTTATCACATGTGTCACATTTGAATGCTTTCTCCCCAGGGTGGACTCTCTGATGGTCCTGAAGGTGAGAGGCCTGACTGAAGGCCCTCCCACACTCCTCACAATTATAAGGTTTCTCTCCCGTGTGGACTTTACAATGAATAGTTAAGTGCTGACCTACGACTGAAGCCTTTCCCACATTCCCCACATTTGAATGGTTTCTCTACAGTGTGGACTTTCTGAGGAGTCTGCAGCTGGGAGCTCTGACTGAACTCCTTGCCACACTCATCACACTCACTGTGTTCTCCTCCCACGTGAACTCTCTGATGAATATGAAGAACCGAGCTGTAACGGAAGCCTTTTCCACACTCACTGCACGTATGAGACTTCTCTTTTGAGTGTAATTGCTGGTGAAGATCAAAGGTGGAGAGATCGGTGAAGGTTTCTTTACATTCATTACACTGGTAAGGTTTTTGTCCCGTGTGAATCATAGTATTCTGATCCAGTGTTGAAACCCTCGTGCTATCTTTTCTATAATCACTGTAGCCGTAAGGTTTTTGACCCTTGTGTACTCCATGAGCATCAAGGTGATGTGAAATCCAACTGATGGTGTCAACATCCTCTTTACACTGACACAGTTTATTTTTCATGGAAATTTGCTGGTGTCTATTCTGATAATTCTGTGACTCAGCCAATGAAGTTTTCCTCCAAGAATCCTGGGCTCTCAAAGTTGCAAACCTTGGATTTCCAGGACTACTGGGATCACCTGCTTTATCATTTAATATACGGTTCTCATCTTCAGAAATTTGAATAGAGTCCTGCCCCAATCTGGCAGGGGGAATCACCTTGTTTGTGGAACTGACAACTATTTATCATGGAGTCTTGGCATCTGGTTAAGTCATTTGCAATTTGTTGCCAGATTTGCCAGCAGGAAAGCTCTTCACGTGATCCTCTGTCTTGAACGGCCCTCAACTCACTTTGATTGTTTTCTTCTAGAGGGACAGAGAATTCAGAGATGTGGACACGTGAAAGCTTTGTTCAAAGATTCAAGATTTTACACTTAAGACACAGTATGGGACTTTAATGAACCTCAGGATGGTTCAGCTTATCTTTCGCACGACAAATGAAGTTCTCTGGTTTATATACTAACAGAAACCAAGAGATGGTCTGTTAAACTCCCAAATACTTAGCATTAATGAAACCCATTTAAAACCAAATGACTACTCGGACATACTATTTCAATCATCTTTCAAAAATTACATGTCATTCCTACCATAACACAGTATCAATAAAGACAAGCATTTTGCTGTGCTCACAGCTTTAACAGTGCCTAGCAGTTAGTCAGGGCTCAAGAAATGCATGCACAGGTGAACTCAGTTTGATTTCTAGGATTCTCTACAATTCTGAATCCCAGGTTAAGTTTGAACCAAGTCAGAGAAGCGAAACAGCTTTTACAAGTCAGGTATCAGATACAGGAAAAGGACTGGAAAGTACAGTTTGGCTTAAGTTGAAAGGCTGCACCCGAGGCGGCAGCACACCAAGGGGGTTAGTGCTGAGGAGGATATGAAAGGGGCTAAAAACCGGGACTGCCCCGGTGGCACAGTGGTTAATAATCTGCCTGCCAGTGCAGGGGACACAGGTTCGAGCCCTGGTCCGGGAAGATCCCACATGCCGCAGAGCAACTAAGCCCGTGAGCCACAACTACTGAGCCCACGTGCCACAACTACTGAAGCCCGCGTTCCTAGAGACCGTGCTCTGAAACAAGAGAAGCCGCTGCAATGAGAAGCCTGCGCACCACAACGAAGAGCTGCTCCCACTCACCACAACGAGAGAAAAGCCCATATGCAGCAACCAAGACCCAATGCAACCAACAATTAATTAATTTTAAAAAAGGGTCTAAGAATCAGTGGGGTTAAAAAAAAGCATGAAGACCTATGCACTGGATCCTTCTCAGGCATTTGTGCTGCCTAATATGTTCCTCCACTCCCCCTGCCAAGCAGGAGTCAAAATGTAGAGGCTAGGGAAGAATGCTGTCTCTTTAAAAACAGCATGGAAAATTTTTGGACGCAGATACATTGGTCTTTAACAAGAATGAGTTCCAAAGTGAAGAATGGGCTTTATGAGTGAGCTGGGAATAAATTCCATAGCCTGTGATAAGTATTGAGAAGAAACAGACTAGAAACTATTAAAGAATGATCAAAGCACTCAAGGTGACATTATCTAAAATGCCTTCTACAAGATACATACAAATGCACACACACACACACACACAAAATGTTTGTACAGCTAACAAAGATCGATTTCTTATTAGTGAGGTGGGCTTTGGAGGAGGCAAATGGGACGCAGCGGGGCAAATCTTTTAAGGGAAAGGCTAACTCACCAGCTGGCTGTTTTCTGAGACCTGTTCTCCCCTGGTATAAGGGATAAGGAAATAGAAATTTCTTTCCTTCTATGGGAGGGTTACCTAAGAAGTAGACATAAGAATCCTCATTCACAACAGTATTTCCTCCCCAAATGAATTTGCTCTGCTACTGAGAGCTCAAGGAAAGTCACAGGGAAAGCATTTTACTCAGTTTGGTTATAATTACAGGTTCTGTACATATTTTTTGTGCAAGTTGATGAGGGCCAACTTGTACAGAAAGGCAAACACACACATACACACATCATGGGCACCTGAGAAGTTAGAATTAGGCTAGGAATTCATTTGAAGACAAAAAAACATTTAGCAATATCCCTTATTCACTCGGATTTGTTCACCGCCTACTAGCTATTTTCATGGAAGGCTAATTTCTCTATCCATTAACTCATTCGTTTATTCAAGAAATATTTAAGAGTTCCTGTCATGTACCAAGACTATGCTAAGCACTGAGGCTAGTGAGCAATAAACATATAACAGACCGAATTCCTCCTGCACTCCTGGATTACCCTCCAGTGGAAGAAAGAGAGGTGAGAAACAGGTGAACAAAATGTACATGAGTGAAACGCTTAGAGACAAAACAAGGCAGGGCAGAGAGAGTAAGAAAGAGAGGACTGTATTTTCCATAGGGTGGTCAGAGGACAGCCACCTCCTCATCTTTAAGGCGACTGACTGAAAGAAGTAGAGGCCTAAAAGATTACAGGTGAAAGAGTATTCCAGGCAGAGAGAAGGACCAGGAAAAGGCTCTGTGGCAGAAGCATCCTTTGCAGGTCTGGAAAAGATAGGGTAAGAGGGAGGAGAGGTGGTGTATTCAGGGAGGTGGTGGAGAACGAACAGCAGCCCACAGAAGGCTCTAGAAGCCACTTTAAGTGGTTTTTATTCTAAGTAAAAGAAGCCACAAGAGAATTCTGAAACAAGAACATAACCTGACTTAAAGTTACAAAAGATCACTTTGCCACCTAAAGAACAAACTGTGGGAGGAGAAGGGTGGCAACAGGTGACCAGTACAAAGACTATGCAATAATCCTGGAAAGAGATTTCCAACTGGGACCAGGTGATGGACAGCACAGGGCTGGTGAGAAGCAAAACAGATAGAGAGCTAACCACAGGAACTCACGGCTGCTTGGCTCTCACCTAAATTTCTATCTGGGTTGCTGAATTCATCAACCAAAGCCTCTCTTCTCTTTCTATATGTTTTGTATCTCGTTTGAAGAATGAGAACATGCAAAGTCACAAGTTAACATGAACGGGCTAGAGCGAAAGTTTACTAGAAATTTGAGTTCCAACTGCATAGTCAAGGTATTGAAAGCTGTGTTTTTCAAACTTTGTATCACGACCCACTGAAGAAACAGCATTTATTTCACAACCTAGATACACAGGTAGAAAAGTATACATTACTAAAACGAAGCTTGAATGACCTATATCTAACCAATGTCTCTTTTCATGAAATCTGTTCCCACTGGCTCTCACACCACTCATGCCATCGCCCAGAGTTTCTGCTGCAATGTGTTGTACTCTTCCTAAGAAACTCTGATATTTTCTATACTATTTTATTTCATTAAAAAGTCACACGTAGGGCTCAATAAATTGGCTTTATGATCCACTAATGGCAGGGAGGGAAATCTGAAGAAGAATACACAAGGTACAGCAAGATACTGTCGATTTACAGTTCTTTTACAAAATAATTGAAAAGGACCTGAAACACACTGTTTGGAAAGACCAGAGACATCCACTCGTGTCCCACAGGAATTGCAAAAGTCTGGTCCCCAAAATCAGGGAACCACCTCAAGAGGCCCAAAGCCTTGAAACACCAAGGTCACAAAGACACTCGCAGAGAAAGGCTGTCCTCACCCACTGAGACCAGGTTCCCGAAGTGTTCCACCATCACATCCTGGTACAGCTTCCTCTGGGCCGAGTCCAGCAGCCCCAGCTCCTCCTCTGTGAAGGCCACGGCCACGTCCTTGAAGGTCACCGCCTCCTACGGCAAACAACACCACCTCAATCTTATACCCAGTGGCCAGTGGAAGAGGGGCAGCCCCGAGGAGACGAGGAGGATGGGAAGTTGCTCCGGCTCCTGTGAGGTGTGCAGACTTCCCAGCACCCCCTCCTTCCATCCTGCCAATGCCACACACTGACTTTCCTCAGCCTCACTGGACGTGCAGCTATGAAAGAGAAAGCTTTGTGTGTTTACCTGGGGCTCTCAGACAACTCATAAGTAAACTCCCTAGAATTCTAACCACTGCATCCTGAACTAAAAAGCTTTCACTGTTTAATTATTATTGCCAAGTGCCCCAGAAACAGTTACCAATTTAGTCCTGGCAGTATTTGATGGCACCTGCTTTCTCACTGAGGTGGGAACCAGCTGAGAAGGAGTGTTATATGTGGAAACTAACCAAAAGGCCATGCCAGGTCTCTGAATGAAAACTCTCTCTTTCCCCGTTTCTGTCTTTCGCTTGAATGCAATACTCTGACTCCAGACCCTTGGTTTTCTGGGTGAGTCTGAGTTGGTTCCTCCTTTTTTCACAACCCCGATTCTTTATATTTAAAACAAAGATGAAACCAAGCACCTCTTTATACAATTGTTCTGAGCTGTCTATGCAGTGACAAGTGCTTTAAGTACCACTGGACTTTTTAAACTAAGGTCATGCATTACTCTGATTAGAAAAAAATATAAGATGGAAAAAGAAACAAATCGGTAAATAAAATACACAAAGGGTCGGACTCAAGCATGGGGAAGACTGAATCTAACTCTGGTCGTGAGAAAACTTCTAACAATACATGATTTTTTCTGCATGAAGCAGCAGTTTGATCCTGCTGTGCTCTGCCGTATTTGGATATTCTACCAAAAAACATCCAAGGCACCACATGTAAAACATACCTCTTAAATTCTGAATACCTAAACCTACTATGTTAAGGGCAAAAAGGGGCAATATTCTTCAGAACAGATATTTTGAGAAAAAGGTTAAATCAGGAACACTGTCACTGTAGTGCTCCTAAAACAGGAGAAGTCTTTAAACTAAATGTCTGTGCATAAAGAATAGTTTAAAGAATAGGTGCAGGGCTCCCCTGGTGGCGCAGTGGTTGAGAGTCCGCCTGCCGATGCAGGGGACACGGGTTCGTGCCCCGGTCCGGGAAGATCCCACATGCCGCGGAGCAGCTGGGCCCGTGAGCCATGGCCGCTGAGCCTGCGCGTCCGGAGCCTGTGCCCCGCAACGGGAGAGGCCACAACAGTGAGAGGCCCGCATACCAGAAAAAAAAAAAAAATAGGTGCATAAGTTTGCAGGAACATGATAAAGCAATTAAAAGTGAATGTTAGCTAGTATTAAATGAAAAAAACAATTTAAAACTGTATCTATGTTATAAATACAAATACACATCCATGAATACATATGATGAAGAGATTACAGAAATATAAAAGCAGCTAATTTGTAAGCAGGTAAGCAGTAGACTGGAAGGTGTCCTTCATTTCCCTTAATTTTTCTTTTACTTGTAAAATAAAAAAAAATGATGAAATAAAACAAAAATTAAAACCGAAACCAATTAAATTTAACAGGAATTTTAAAAAAAGCACACATGGCACACTCAGGTCCTCATATGCTTAGACTCTCCTTGAAAGAGAAAACCCATATGGAACTATACCCAATATTTCGTAATAACCTATAAGGGAAAAGAATCTGAAAATATATGTATATATATGTATAACTGAATCACTTTGCTGTACACCTGAAATTAATACATTGTAAATCAACTATACTCCAATCAAAAAAAAAAAAAGAAAAAGAAAAAAAGAGGAAAACCTGTGTCCAACCTGAGTACAAAAATGGCGTTTTTAACAGCAAGAAAGGCAAGCTCTACTCACCTGGAATGTGCTCATTTTCTCTCTCCTTCTGGGGCAGTGCAGAGTCCTAGCAAGACAGACAGGGAAAGAAGAAGTCAAACTGGAAACTGGTTTAAAGAAAAAGAAGTCACTAACCCACGTGGTGCTCATTGTGAATTACCAAGGCTCCCAGTCCTCGGGGTGGCTACAGCTGATTATGCTTGATGAGCAGAGCCCCACGCAGATACCAGATGCCCCCGTGAACCCCCTCAGTGGCTGTGTGAGGAATGACCTGCCCAGCCATACACAGTGGCCCCCTCACAGTGTGCCTGCAGCTTCCACAGGGGTCATTCTTATTCTGGGTATGGGGTAAACAGAGACCATGTAAGTCAGAGTAGGTTTTGGAGTCAATATGCATGGGCTCTGATCAGGCTACGCCATTCACTAGCAGTGTCACCCTGGGCAAATTATTCACATCTCTTCGCCTCAGTTCTGTCTTCTGCCAGTAGGGGAGAACACGGGCATCCACCTCGTGAGATCGTCATAAGGTAGGAAGCTCTGAGAACACCACTGTCAGGGTTTCTTATTTCTTAGCAACTGCGGTAAAGCAGATGATATTTTAGTTAGAAATTATCCTTAGAGATGTGATTTCTACCAACAGAAGACTGTCAGACATGTGGAGGTCGTACGTTGTTGCCCTGTTATGTGAGAGTCTTTATAGACTTCTGAAAATCTCTGCTTGTCTTCCTAAAGATTTTGTGACTACAACAATAATATTTAAATTGACATGGACAACTTTTTACAAAAGGTATAAAAATACGTTAAGTTTCTTTTTAAACAGGAAGTACCCTTTTGACAATTATGCACAGAGGTAAAGAGAACTAATAAAAGCCAGGATTCTGCAACAACAATAAAAAATAGTTTGACAGTCCATACCTAATTCAAATGAAAAAAAGACAGGAATCTGAATTGTAATTATATCATTATAAATATAGGAACGTTTAAGAAATAAATGGGAGACTTCCCTGGTGGTACAGTGGATAAGACGCCACATTCCCAATGCAGGGGGCCTGGGTTCGATCTAGTACAAAAGATGGCAATGATTCCACTCCCCAAAGCTTGGGAGAGAGATATCTTCACAACTTCTAACGACCTCCATTTTGACTCTACACTTGCTAGCTGTCTTCTGCTCAATTCAGGATTCTGAAAGGGGCCCTGACAGTTGACAATAATTAGTGGGGGAATAAAATCATTGGACTAAGTAGGCCTTTGGTGAAGCCAGCTCAGTTTTATCTGTGACATCCAGCAGGGTCAATTTCCTCGGCCTCAGTTTCCAGAAAAGACCCTCTCTTGAGCTTCTCGAATTTTCACGTGCATGTGAATTACTGCGGGATCTTGTTGGAATGCAGCCTCCTGGACCCCTACGCAGAAATTATAAATCAGAACGTCTCGAATGGGGCTCCAGGCTGGGCATTTCTATCCAAGTGATGCCAATGCCGCTGGTTTGTGGAACACAATTTGAGTAGCACTGCAGTGTAACATCAGTCCCACAAAAAAACAGCCTCCACTACACAGAAACATACACAAAGAGTAACCAGACAAAAAGGCACTAAAACATTAACAACTGTTATCTTTACATCCTAAAGTTACAGATAATTAAAATTGTTCTTTATGTATATATCTGCATTTTTCCATAATGATTATGCTACTTCTATGATATACATATTATTTGAAATAAAATAAATGACCCAGTTGAGAAAACTATCTTAAACACTCATAAAATAGCCTAAACCTTGCTCTCAAGGTCCCCACAATTAAGTCCCAACCTCCTTTCATGATATGATTCTAGCCAGTACCCTATGCTCAAAGAGAATATACCAAAGGGATTAGCAAACTCAGCTGCTGGACTCAAACTGCCTGGGTCCCAACCCCAGCTCTGCCTCCTACCATCTGGGTGAGGATGGGCCAACAGGGTTGTGTTCCCTGCCTTAAAGTAGAGAAAACAGCAGTACCAATTCACAGAGCCACCGCCTGATGGAAATGTGTTCATTTGCATAAAGCTTTTAGAATGGAAATTAGCGACCAAGGCTCAGTTATCATCCTTACCCATGTCTCATACGTTCTACAATTTATAGGAATATCTTAAGTAGAAGAATGCCAAGTCCTACTCACGTGGGGCTCTGCTGCCTCTTCCTCCGTGCAGTGCTTTTTGAGAAGCCAGGGCTGGGGAAGGAAAGGAGACTGTGAAATACCAGGGCTGTGTTTCCATCCCCACTAATTCATACCGCACCCCCTTCCGCCCCCGTACCAGCTAGAAGTCCTCTCCTTCCAAAACAGGCCAGGAGTCCAGGACAATTCAGCTTCCTGGGCTCACAGAATCCCGCTGCGAAATGGGTGCCTCCCGAATTAGCGTAGTATTAATACCAACAATGTATCAGGCAGTTGTAGACCTTTTACTTGTGCTATCTCGTTTCTCCTCACAACACTATATTAACAAGGCATTCCTTTTTCCCCCCTTTTACCGAACAGCAACGGAGGCACAGAGGAGTTAAGCAACCCACCCAGTGTGACGCCGTATGAAGCGGTAGGGCTAGCTCATAGGTGGGGGACGGGGTCAGGTTAGGGGTGAAGAAAACCGGGGAGACCCTCAAACCCCAGGAGGCACGACCTGAGCCCACCCCATCCCGGCTACGTTACCAAACGCAAAGAAGCTCCGCCCGCGGGACGTACATCACCACTCCAGGCCCTCAAACCTCCGCTTTTAGCCGCTCCTCCTCTTTCTCCCCAAATGAAAGGTCTGCAAAGGGGAAGCTTGAATGGGTCGTGAAGAGCGGACCTGAAACACCGTCACCAGGCAGAACATGGCTGCTACGTGTCCTCCTGGGGCGGAAGTGCCTGCGACTAACCCGGAACTCCTGGACCATATTTCCCAGAATTCCGCGGGTAAACCTTTACAGCGAGGCGTTACTGTAGCTGCAGTATATGGGACTACACGAGTTTACGAGCTCTGGACTACATGTCCCAGAATGCAAGGGTGGGTGCGGGGGTGTCTACCGGCACGAGCTCTGGACTACATGTTTTCACTCTGGTTTTCACTCTCCGGAATCCCTGAGAAGGTCTCAGGCCGTCTTGCCGTTCTACTGTGTAGGCCTCAGAAGAGTGTAGATTCTGTTCATTGAAAGGCGTACAAACTCAGTCGAATTTTGGACGTCTTCAAGAGGCTAAGCGACATAAAAGCATTAACAGCCACGAAGGCTTCCTGGTAAACCCCAAAGAGTTTCACCATTGGAATAAGGGGAGAAGGAAACTGGGCTTTCTTTGGCAGGGACTGAAGCCAAACGCCAAAACACCTCATTCCCTGAAATTGTGTAAAGGTGAACGTGTTTTGTTAGCATCTTACAACCCGTGCAGAAGCAAGGGAAAATCCTTTCTAGAGACAGACATCAACATCCTAGGTCTCAAGTTATTTCTGTAATTATAAAATCTGTGACATTGCTATTTGACCAAGTGAACTTTAAGGGGAAGGAAAAAGCATTACTTGACATACGGAGGGACACTTCACAGTCTTATATAAAAGTTTCAAATTCTCAGAAACTAATAACTTCAGCTGATACTTTATAAAGCAAACATTGACAGAACCATGAAGAGAAACATTCAAATTCATAATTGGATCTGGAGATTGGAACACATACATAGAGGGAAATGTTGAGCCTTAAAAGCATATATTAAAGTAGAAAGGGGGGCTTCCCTGGTGGCGCAGTGGTTGAGAGTCCGCCTGCCGATGCAGGGGACATGGGTTCGTGCCCTGGTCCGGGAAGATCCCACATACCACGGAGCGGCTGGGCCCGTGAGCCATGGCCGCTGAGCCTGGGCGTCCGGAGCCTGTGCTCCGCAACGGGAGAGGCCACAACAGTGAGAGGCCCGCGTACAGCAAGGAAAACAAAAACAAAACAAAACAAAACAAATAAAGTAGAAAGGAAGTTGAAAATTGATTCAGAAAACATCCATTTCAGGAAATTAATAAATGAATAATAAAACTGAAGAAGGCAGATGGAAAAATATAAGATCAGATGAATGAAATACAAAAATAAAGTAGATCCCACACACACCCACAAAACAGAAATTAAAGAAAAAAACAAAACAAACAAAAAAAGATCATCCATAGTATAAACAAAGATTTTTTCAAAAATGTGTTCCAAATTCTTTCAGGAAAATATCCTCCAAGAACTATTCCTGACTTAAGCCAACATAGCACACAGGATTTCTTTCCACTACAAGGAAAGTGAAATCTTGGATATAGCATGATGAAATACGGTAACATGATTAAGTTTTATTTATTCACCTCCTGTTCCCTATGGCACCCTCCACTCCCTTCTCTACCCCGTAAGCTACCATTCTAATTTCTTTGATGTGTTTTCTTTTGGGTGTGTTCTTGTGCAAAATGTGCACTTGTGTATATTTTCAATTCATATAAATAATATTGTGTCATAAAATTCATTCTGGTGTTTATTTCCTTCATTCAGGAGTATATTTTTAAGATTCACCCATCCAGGCTTCCCTGGTGGCACAGTGGTTGAGAGTCTGCCTGCCGATGCAGGGGACGCGGGTTCATGCCCCAGTCTGGGAAAATCCCACATGCCGTGGAGCGGCTGGGCCCGTGAGCCATGGCTGCTGAGCCTGCACGTCCGGAGCCTGTGCTCCGCAGCGGGAGAGGCCACAACAGCGAGAGGCCCACGTACCGCAGAAAAACAAACAAACAAAAAAAACATTCACCCCTCTATCTAATTTGTTTCATAGAGTTCCATTTTCTGCACCCACATTTTACCTGTACTCTTCCAACTGCCATGCCAATGATAATAAAATAAACATCTTCTTACATTTGTTTATAGACGTATCTGAGAATTTCTTTGGAACACATACCCGAGTGAAATTATTTCATAGCAAATATGTATACTTTAATAATATAGCCAGATTGACTTCCTGAACGGCTACACCAGTCCAGATTACCAAAGAGTTGCACGTCAGGTTTTTGTGCAACCACTTACCTTCATTTGGACGACTCATCACCGTTTTGCTAGTGTATTAAATGTATAGTAGTATCTTGTTTTAGTTAAATTTCTCTGATTTCTAATAAGTTTGATCTTTTTTTCAAATGCTTGGTAGCTTCATCTATAAGTGTCTACTTAAAACTTTTGCCCCATTTTCTAATGTGGATGCTATCTTTTTCTTCCTCATTTCTATTACATATTCTGATTATTAATACCTTTTCAGTTTTACCAATTACAAGTATCCTTTCCTAATTGGGCACGTGTTTCTAAAATTTTTCTATTGTGTTCTTCATGGAATAGAAATCTTTAATTATAAGATAATAAACCAATAATTTCTTAACATCTGTGCTTCTGAAACTCCTCAGGTGAAAAAATATATTTCTACCTTTTAAAAATTAACTTTCTAGACTTATCTTTCACATGTAGGTCCTTTAAATATTTTGGAGTCTATTTATGTACATTTTATTACATGGGATCCACTTTTATTTTTCTCCAAGAGAAGTTCTTAAAAATAGTGATATTCATGGCTTGAAGATTCAATATTACAAAGATATCAGTAATCCTCAAAATGATCTATAGGCTCAATCAAACCCCAATAAAAACATCAGCATTTTTTCCCTTGGAAATTGATGAGATGTTTACAAATATTATGTGGGAAAGCAAAGAGCTACAAGAAGAGCTGGGGGCTTCCCTGGTGGCGCAGTGGTTGAGAATCTGCCTGCTAATGCAGGGGACACGGGTTTGAGCCCTGGTCTGGGAAGATCCCACATGCCACGGAGCAACTAGGCCCGTGAGCCACGTACTGAGCCTGCGCGTCTGGAGCCTGTGCTCCCCAACAAGAGGCCGTGATAGTGAGGCCCACGCACCACGATGAGGAGTGGCCCCCGCTTGCCACAACTAAAGAAAGCCCTCGCACAGAAACGAAGACCCAACACAGCAAAAATAAGTAAATAAACTCCTACCCCCAACATCTAAAAAAACATAAAAATAAAAAATAAAAGAAGAGCTGGGACAATCTGAAAGAAGAATGAAAAGAAAGATATTAGTCACATTAAACCTTACTATAAATCTACAGTATAAGATAGTCTGGTGTTTGCTCAAGGATAGACAAGATAATAGACATCAAAATCCATGTTGAAACAGACATTATAACAACGTGTAAAAAGAAAACACTGCAGGGAGCTCCCTGGTGGTCTAGTGGTAAGGATTTGGCGCTTTCACTGTGGTGACCCTGGTTCAATCCCTGGTCAGGGAACTGAGATCCTGCAAGCCACGCAGCACGGCCAAAAGAAAAAAGAAAGAAAAGAAAACACTGCAGCAGAGAGGGGGAAGAACTCTTGTTAATACAGTTGATCCTTGAACTAGGGTTCAAGGGGGTTAGGGGTGCCAACCCTCTGCTAAGTTGAAAATCCAAGTATAACTTATAGCCAGTCCTCTGTACGTACATGGTTTCTCCATAATCGGCAATTCTGCATCTGAGGATTGAACCAACCTTGGATCGTGTAGTAGTGCAGTATTTACTATTCAAAAAAATCCTCGTATAAGTGCACTTGTGTAGTTTAAACCCATGTTGTCCAAGGGTCAACTATTGGTTCTCAGTCAGCTGGATATCCATATGGGAAAAATATTAATCATTACTGCATAGGATATAAAAATATAAATTCCAGAAGATCTGCAGACTTAAATTTGAAAAGTAAACAATGATGCTTTAGGAAAGAAACGTAAGATAACAGCCTTTTTGCCTTGGAGTAGGAAGAATTTCTTAAGACCAAAAAAATCACCAACTGTGAAAGAAAAAATTGAAAAATTGGACTATTTCAAAGTTAAGAAACACCGTAAACCCAAACGCAGCACTCTTGGGCCAAAAGTGAGAGAGATTTTAAAAACATCTATGGAATAAAAGACTCAGATGCATCCCTCATGCCCATGCATTCTTCAAGGGTCAACTGTATCTACCAAAGTTGAACATATACCCTATAACCCTTTGGTTCCACCCATAGAAATATCCCTCAAACAAGTGCACAAGGCACATTCTAGATTGCTCACATCACCACTAACTGTGATAGCCAAGAATGGGGAAGTACCCAATACCCACCAATAATGGGATTAATAAATAGATTTTGATATGTTTACACACTGCAATAATATCCACCAATGAAAATGAATCAACGGTATCCACTCCCATCAATATGGATAAATGTCATGGATATACTGTGGAGCAAATGAAGCCAACACAAAATAGCACCTATTACATGACTCCATTTATATCAAGTACAAAATAGGCTAAGTGAATCTACACCATTACAAATTAGTGGCTACCATATGGAAAGGAAGGTTACTAGAAAGAGCCAAAAAGGGATGCTTCTAGGGTTTGGGGTTTGTCCTGGTCCTCCAAGAACTAGACGGCAAAGTGCTGAGAAAGACTTTAATGAACAAATATTTCATTGGGGGAAACATCGGAGAGAAAATGGCAGGGAGCTCTGGAAGGCTGGCAGAACTATCAGCGCATAGTGCAAGTCTGACCCTGAGTGAAGATTTGGAAGAAAGATTTGGTAAATCATCCGAGACTGCCTTGTCATCTACGTAAAATCCTTCAAGGCTGTCAGAGTCCTTGAAAAAAGGTCACTGGACAGAGGAATCCTGGTCTCCAAGAAATGGCCTGCCTTAGGATCCCTGCTGTGCTGACCAGGAGCAATCAGGGGCAAGGCCGGCCTCCAGGCAAACGTGGTGATGGATTTAAGAGCAGCAGCTGGGACCTTTGGCCAGTTATGCTCCCTGTGGTCATAACTGTGAAACAGGAGACTCTCAACGTGGATGCTTCCTTGTGATAAGATCTGGTTGTTTATTTCTGTCAGAAATACTCCTGAAGCAACGTTGCGTCCTTCTCAGTATATCATACCCCAGAGATCTAAAACGTTCGTTTGTTCTGTTATTGATAATGTTCACCTCTTGGCTAAGGTAGTGTTCACCAAATTTATACCTACTGTATTTCTTGTTGTGATCAATACTTCGTGGAGAGATATTTGGGGTTTTGTAGCATCCTGCTCCTTGTAAACTTTCAACCAGTAGTTTTATAATTCATTGATTACTCTTGCCAGAACCTATCATTACTATGATGGTTGTAAATAATGATTTTTACATTACGTCATTCCTTCTATATGTTTATGGTTTGGCATTCTATTATGAGAGCCCTTCCTTCCCTCCCTTCCTCTTCTTTTATTCATATTCTGTATGATAATTATTTATTTTAGGGTCAAATTGCTCAGATTTACCCAGTGTGAGTCTCTTCAAGCTGGATCTTTTTACACGTCCCACCACTCTTTCCTACTTTCTGGCACAGTAAATTTTCTCCAGGATCATTCTACACTTTCCTTGCTCCAGCCCTGAAATAGAAACGTGGATATACATGCTTACATACATCACATACACATGTGTGTGTTTGTATATCCTCGCACTTCCATATCTACTTCTGTAAATACCTAGCACGTGCACTCACTCCCTCTCTCTCTCTACAGATGGGTGGACGGATGGATGGATGGGTAGACAGATCTGTATAAATAACTTATGGTCAGACTTCCATATCCGTGGTTCCTCTGTATCTGCAATTCTGCAACCATGGGTTCAACCAACCACAGATCATGTAGTACTGTAGTAATTACTATTAAAAAAAAAACCCTGCATATAAGTGGACCTGCCCAGTTCAAACCCATATTGTTCAAGGGTCAACTGTAACTTGCTAAATAAAGCCCTTTAACCAACTATATTAAAAATACCACCATTGGTCTGCGTATGGAATGCCATCCAAACCTGCTTTGTCCTTACTGGTGCCACATCCAGAGGGTCCTCTGCTATTATGCTCAGTTCTCTCCTCATGTGCATCTTTTCAACAAGAGAAACTTTTTTTTTAAACCTCCACAATGTAGGTATATCCACTTTTGTTTCTAGCTCCAGGATTTTCCCTCTCCCTATTATGGATCTGTAGTTAAAGCACAGCATAAATAAGAAAGCTTCAACTGTTGAAACTCATGAATTTTTCTGTGTATGCAAAATAATCTGAGAACTGTTTTGTTTTTGAAATTGGCTTCCAGAGTTCATACCATAATTTTGATCTTATATGCCTTATGACAATATAGAACAATCATATGAGGTCTTAACTGCAAGGGATAATTATTTAATACTTTTTCAAATTCTATTAAAATAATTTCCTGCTTTGGCAATACCCACTATTCAATGAAAAAAATATAACATGAAGTTATAAAATGGAAAAATATCACAAAATGCTCCTTGCCTAGGAAAACCACTCTGGAAGAGTATCCCTTTACACATGATCTTATGCATGTACACATACATGTGTGCACATGCACACATACACAAACACTAACAAAGATTTATGGTTGATTATACTATGAAGGCTACAATCTGTGACCTCTCAAAGCCCATATTGTGTATCTCCTGCGATTATGATATGTCATAAATTTTTAAAATAAACTTTTTAATTTAATTTATTTATTTTGGGCTGCATTGGGTCTTCGTTGCTGCGTGCGGGCTTTCTCTAGTTGCAGTGAGTGTGGGCTACTCTTCGTTGCGGTGCGCGGGCTTCTCATTGCAGTGGCTTCTCTTGTTGCGGAGCACAGGCTCTAAGCACGTAGGCTTCAGTTGTTGTGGCACACAGCCTCAGTAGTTGTGGCACACGGGCTTAGTTGCTCCACAGCATGTGGGATCTTCCTGGACCAGGGCTCGAACCCGTGTCCCCTGCATTGGCAGGCGAATTCTTAGCCACTGTACCACCAGGGAAGTCCCTGTCATCATTTCACCGGCTTCAGATTAATATAGGAATCTATCAAAACTCAAATTCTTACAGCTGTACACTAATTTCCATTAAAAAATTTAGTGACATCATTGATGTGGTGTTCATCTTTTTGGTATTTTAATCTCACAATCAATAACTTCCAATTATATGATTTCTAAATCAAAGAGATCTAATATATTCTGATATATATACTCCTTTCCTGAAACCATGCTTTACTGCAACCAATAGGGAAAAGCACATAAATGTCAGTCTTGTCTCAATAATACACTGGATAATTTTATCAGATTCCTACAAGTTTTCTGGGTATTTGCCTCATGGATGTGGGGGAAGAATATGGCATAGCCCCTACCTGAGAACTTTAGAAGAAATGCTACAATAATTAGAAGGCAAACATTCCAAAGTCTGGATGAAAATGCAGAGAATTAGAAATCAGTAAGTTCAAGGTCAACTAAAAATTTTTTTTTCTAGGGACAAACAATTTTTGTGACACTTTCAAAGTGTTACAGTAAACCCTGCCTTAATATTGACAGACAAAAAATCAATTGTATACTATGCAGTTACTGTTGTTGCAAAGTTAATCATGTTTTTTCACTCTGTACCATCAGAAAAAAAAAATCACAAGGTAGTTCAATTTCTACTGAACACAGTCCTTGGAAAACTAGACGGCGTCTCAAATAACCACCCAACTTGAGAACAGAGGCTGCGGGAGGCAAGGAGCCAGTTGCGATAGGCTAATAGCATATTAATATTGAAGATTGGGGGGCTTCCCTTCCCTGGTGGCGTAGTGGTTAAGAATCTGCCTGCCAATGCAGGGGACACGGGTTTGAGCCCTGGTCCAGGAAGATCCCACATGCTGCACAGCAGCTCAGCCGCGTGCCACAACTACTGAAGCCTGCACACCTAGAGCCCGTGCTCCACAAAGAGAAGCCACTGCAATGAGAAGCCCACACACTGCAATGAAAAGTAGCCCCCACTCACTGCAACTAGAGAAAGCCTGCGTGCAGCAATAAAGACCCAAGGCAGCCAAAAATAAATTAAAAAAATATATATTGCAGATTGGTTTTCTGCAGTGGTTTTCAGTATTTCAACAAAAGTTCATGTCCTGAATTAATTTTATTTTGCAGGTTTCCCCATCTGGATACAACTTTCATATATTATACATTTCCCCCTTTTGGTTTATTTAAAACACAAGTACTGAGCACACCTAAAAGCACTAGTCAATGATAAGGTTGTGTACATTCAGCAGCCAAGTCCCTGCCCTCATGGAGCGCACATTCTCACGGACATCAATTTTGACTAGCTCATCCTTACACTTTTGTTAAAGCCCAGACCAAACTCTTTTCCTTTCTAAGTGCTATCTCCTAAGTGACATCTGATAAATGTCAAAGTTCTGAATGCAGCCCTTACTGCACCACTCAGAAGGGATCTCTGCTGTGTGCTCTGCTGAACACTAGGATCTGTTTAGCTACTGCTTCAACACCAACTAAGTTAAAATACTTTCTCTCCTATGAGACCTGACGCTTGCAAGAATTCACGTTGCACGTGAGTTTTTTGAAAACAACATTTTGTAGAACTTCTATCCTCTGACAGTTCCTTGATGTTCTTACCACTCTCGCTGCTTTCATAAAATGTGTCCCCAGTATGCATTTTGTGATGACTTATAAGATTGGAGCGCCAACTGAAGCTCTTACCACAGGTCTCACACTTGTAAGGCTTCTCCCCTGTGTGCACTCTTTGATGAGACTGTAGCTGTGAAGGCCGACTGAAGACCTTACTGCATCTGTCACATCTGTACGGCTTCTCTCCAGTGTGGACGCTTTGATGAAGCTGAAGACTTGAGGCCTGAATGAAGTGCTTCCCACACTCCCCACACTTATATGGTTTCTCTCCTGTGTGGACCCTCTGATGCATGTCGAGGTTCAGGCTCCACTTGAAGCCCTTCCCACACTCCTCACATTTGTATGGCTTTTCTCCAGTGTGGACTTTTTGATGGGCTTGAAGGTGTGAACTCCGACCAAAGCTCTTCCCACACTCTTCACATTTGAATGGTTTTTCTCTGCTGTGGACTCTCTCATGGGCCAGAAGATTTGAGGCCTGCCTGAAGACTTTCCCACACTCCTCACAATTATACGGTTTCTCTCCGGTGTGGATTCTGCAATGAATTTTAAGATCTGCTCTACGACTGAATCCCTTCCCACACTCTTCACATTTGTATGGTTTCTCACCGGTATGGATCAGCTGGTGGATCTGAAGTCGTGAACTCTGATTGAAGCCCTGCCCACACTCCTCACACTTGTAAGGTTTCTCTACACTGTGGGCCTTCTGATGGATTTGAAGATATGAACTCTGACGGAAGCCCTTCCCACATACCTCACATTTATAGGGCTTCTCCCCTGTGTGGACAACCAGATGAACTTGATAATGGGAGTTCCTCCTGAAGCTCTTCCCACACTCCTTACAGTTGTATGGTTTCTCTCCTGTATGGACTCTTTGATGTGCCTGAAGGTTTGAACTCAGAGTAAAGCCTTTACCACACACATTACGTATGTATGATTTCTCTCCAGTGTGGACTCCCTGATGGGCCTGAAGACTTGAAGGCCGACTAAAGCCTTTCCCACATTCCTCACATTTGTAGGGTTTTTCTCCTGTGTGGACCCTCTGATGAATGTATAGATTTGAGCTACAAATGAAGCCCTTCCCACACTCCTCACATTTGTACGGTTTCTCTCCCGTATGGACTCTCTGATGGGACTGAAGGTGTGAATTCCGACTGAAGCTCTTATCACATGTGTCACATTTGAATGCTTTCTCCCCAGGGTGGACTCTCTGATGGTCCTGAAGGTGAGAGGCCTGACTGAAGGCCCTCCCACACTCCTCACAATTATAAGGTTTCTCTCCCGTGTGGACTTTACAATGAATAGTTAAGTGCTGACCTACGACTGAAGCCTTTCCCACATTCCCCACATTTGAATGGTTTCTCTACAGTGTGGACTTTCTGAGGAGTCTGCAGCTGGGAGCTCTGACTGAACTCCTTGCCACACTCATCACACTCACTGTGTTCTCCTCCCACGTGAACTCTCTGATGAATATGAAGAACCGAGCTGTAACGGAAGCCTTTTCCACACTCACTGCACGTATGAGACTTCTCTTTTGAGTGTAATTGCTGGTGAAGATCAAAGGTGGAGAGATCGGTGAAGGTTTCTTTACATTCATTACACTGGTAAGGTTTTTGTCCCGTGTGAATCATAGTATTCTGATCCAGTGTTGAAACCCTCGTGCTATCTTTTCTATAATCACTGTAGCCGTAAGGTTTTTGACCCTTGTGTACTCCATGAGCATCAAGGTGATGTGAAATCCAACTGATGGTGTCAACATCCTCTTTACACTGACACAGTTTATTTTTCATGGAAATTTGCTGGTGTCTATTCTGATAATTCTGTGACTCAGCCAATGAAGTTTTCCTCCAAGAATCCTGGGCTCTCAAAGTTGCAAACCTTGGATTTCCAGGACTACTGGGATCACCTGCTTTATCATTTAATATACGGTTCTCATCTTCAGAAATTTGAATAGAGTCCTGCCCCAATCTGGCAGGGGGAATCACCTTGTTTGTGGAACTGACAACTATTTATCATGGAGTCTTGGCATCTGGTTAAGTCATTTGCAATTTGTTGCCAGATTTGCCAGCAGGAAAGCTCTTCACGTGATCCTCTGTCTTGAACGGCCCTCAACTCACTTTGATTGTTTTCTTCTAGAGGGACAGAGAATTCAGAGATGTGGACACGTGAAAGCTTTGTTCAAAGATTCAAGATTTTACACTTAAGACACAGTATGGGACTTTAATGAACCTCAGGATGGTTCAGCTTATCTTTCGCACGACAAATGAAGTTCTCTGGTTTATATACTAACAGAAACCAAGAGATGGTCTGTTAAACTCCCAAATACTTAGCATTAATGAAACCCATTTAAAACCAAATGACTACTCGGACATACTATTTCAATCATCTTTCAAAAATTACATGTCATTCCTACCATAACACAGTATCAATAAAGACAAGCATTTTGCTGTGCTCACAGCTTTAACAGTGCCTAGCAGTTAGTCAGGGCTCAAGAAATGCATGCACAGGTGAACTCAGTTTGATTTCTAGGATTCTCTACAATTCTGAATCCCAGGTTAAGTTTGAACCAAGTCAGAGAAGCGAAACAGCTTTTACAAGTCAGGTATCAGATACAGGAAAAGGACTGGAAAGTACAGTTTGGCTTAAGTTGAAAGGCTGCACCCGAGGCGGCAGCACACCAAGGGGGTTAGTGCTGAGGAGGATATGAAAGGGGCTAAAAACCGGGACTGCCCCGGTGGCACAGTGGTTAATAATCTGCCTGCCAGTGCAGGGGACACAGGTTCGAGCCCTGGTCCGGGAAGATCCCACATGCCGCAGAGCAACTAAGCCCGTGAGCCACAACTACTGAGCCCACGTGCCACAACTACTGAAGCCCGCGTTCCTAGAGACCGTGCTCTGAAACAAGAGAAGCCGCTGCAATGAGAAGCCTGCGCACCACAACGAAGAGCTGCTCCCACTCACCACAACGAGAGAAAAGCCCATATGCAGCAACCAAGACCCAATGCAACCAACAATTAATTAATTTTAAAAAAGGGTCTAAGAATCAGTGGGGTTAAAAAAAAGCATGAAGACCTATGCACTGGATCCTTCTCAGGCATTTGTGCTGCCTAATATGTTCCTCCACTCCCCCTGCCAAGCAGGAGTCAAAATGTAGAGGCTAGGGAAGAATGCTGTCTCTTTAAAAACAGCATGGAAAATTTTTGGACACAGATACATTGGTCTTTAACAAGAATGAGTTCCAAAGTGAAGAATGGGCTTTATGAGTGAGCTGGGAATAAATTCCATAGCCTGTGATAAGTATTGAGAAGAAACAGACTAGAAACTATTAAAGAATGATCAAAGCACTCAAGGTGACATTATCTAAAATGCCTTCTACAAGATACATACAAATGCACACACACACACACACACAAAATGTTTGTACAGCTAACAAAGATCGATTTCTTATTAGTGAGGTGGGCTTTGGAGGAGGCAAATGGGACGCAGCGGGGCAAATCTTTTAAGGGAAAGGCTAACTCACCAGCTGGCTGTTTTCTGAGACCTGTTCTCCCCTGGTATAAGGGATAAGGAAATAGAAATTTCTTTCCTTCTATGGGAGGGTTACCTAAGAAGTAGACATAAGAATCCTCATTCACAACAGTATTTCCTCCCCAAATGAATTTGCTCTGCTACTGAGAGCTCAAGGAAAGTCACAGGGAAAGCATTTTACTCAGTTTGGTTATAATTACAGGTTCTGTACATATTTTTTGTGCAAGTTGATGAGGGCCAACTTGTACAGAAAGGCAAACACACACATACACACATCATGGGCACCTGAGAAGTTAGAATTAGGCTAGGAATTCATTTGAAGACAAAAAAACATTTAGCAATATCCCTTATTCACTCGGATTTGTTCACCGCCTACTAGCTATTTTCATGGAAGGCTAATTTCTCTATCCATTAACTCATTCGTTTATTCAAGAAATATTTAAGAGTTCCTGTCATGTACCAAGACTATGCTAAGCACTGAGGCTAGTGAGCAATAAACATATAACAGACCGAATTCCTCCTGCACTCCTGGATTACCCTCCAGTGGAAGAAAGAGAGGTGAGAAACAGGTGAACAAAATGTACATGAGTGAAACGCTTAGAGACAAAACAAGGCAGGGCAGAGAGAGTAAGAAAGAGAGGACTGTATTTTCCATAGGGTGGTCAGAGGACAGCCACCTCCTCATCTTTAAGGCGACTGACTGAAAGAAGTAGAGGCCTAAAAGATTACAGGTGAAAGAGTATTCCAGGCAGAGAGAAGGACCAGGAAAAGGCTCTGTGGCAGAAGCATCCTTTGCAGGTCTGGAAAAGATAGGGTAAGAGGGAGGAGAGGTGGTGTATTCAGGGAGGTGGTGGAGAACGAACAGCAGCCCACAGAAGGCTCTAGAAGCCACTTTAAGTGGTTTTTATTCTAAGTAAAAGAAGCCACAAGAGAATTCTGAAACAAGAACATAACCTGACTTAAAGTTACAAAAGATCACTTTGCCACCTAAAGAACAAACTGTGGGAGGAGAAGGGTGGCAACAGGTGACCAGTACAAAGACTATGCAATAATCCTGGAAAGAGATTTCCAACTGGGACCAGGTGATGGACAGCACAGGGCTGGTGAGAAGCAAAACAGATAGAGAGCTAACCACAGGAACTCACGGCTGCTTGGCTCTCACCTAAATTTCTATCTGGGTTGCTGAATTCATCAACCAAAGCCTCTCTTCTCTTTCTATATGTTTTGTATCTCGTTTGAAGAATGAGAACATGCAAAGTCACAAGTTAACATGAACGGGCTAGAGCGAAAGTTTACTAGAAATTTGAGTTCCAACTGCATAGTCAAGGTATTGAAAGCTGTGTTTTTCAAACTTTGTATCACGACCCACTGAAGAAACAGCATTTATTTCACAACCTAGATACACAGGTAGAAAAGTATACATTACTAAAACGAAGCTTGAATGACCTATATCTAACCAATGTCTCTTTTCATGAAATCTGTTCCCACTGGCTCTCACACCACTCATGCCATCGCCCAGAGTTTCTGCTGCAATGTGTTGTACTCTTCCTAAGAAACTCTGATATTTTCTATACTATTTTATTTCATTAAAAAGTCACACGTAGGGCTCAATAAATTGGCTTTATGATCCACTAATGGCAGGGAGGGAAATCTGAAGAAGAATACACAAGGTACAGCAAGATACTGTCGATTTACAGTTCTTTTACAAAATAATTGAAAAGGACCTGAAACACACTGTTTGGAAAGACCAGAGACATCCACTCGTGTCCCACAGGAATTGCAAAAGTCTGGTCCCCAAAATCAGGGAACCACCTCAAGAGGCCCAAAGCCTTGAAACACCAAGGTCACAAAGACACTCGCAGAGAAAGGCTGTCCTCACCCACTGAGACCAGGTTCCCGAAGTGTTCCACCATCACATCCTGGTACAGCTTCCTCTGGGCCGAGTCCAGCAGCCCCAGCTCCTCCTCTGTGAAGGCCACGGCCACGTCCTTGAAGGTCACCGCCTCCTACGACAAACAACACCACCTCAATCTTATACCCAGTGGCCAGTGGAAGAGGGGCAGCCCCGAGGAGACGAGGAGGATGGGAAGTTGCTCCGGCTCCTGTGAGGTGTGCAGACTTCCCAGCACCCCCTCCTTCCATCCTGCCAATGCCACACACTGACTTTCCTCAGCCTCACTGGACGTGCAGCTATGAAAGAGAAAGCTTTGTGTGTTTACCTGGGGCTCTCAGACAACTCATAAGTAAACTCCCTAGAATTCTAACCACTGCATCCTGAACTAAAAAGCTTTCACTGTTTAATTATTATTGCCAAGTGCCCCAGAAACAGTTACCAATTTAGTCCTGGCAGTATTTGATGGCACCTGCTTTCTCACTGAGGTGGGAACCAGCTGAGAAGGAGTGTTATATGTGGAAACTAACCAAAAGGCCATGCCAGGTCTCTGAATGAAAACTCTCTCTTTCCCCGTTTCTGTCTTTCGCTTGAATGCAATACTCTGACTCCAGACCCTTGGTTTTCTGGGTGAGTCTGAGTTGGTTCCTCCTTTTTTCACAACCCCGATTCTTTATATTTAAAACAAAGATGAAACCAAGCACCTCTTTATACAATTGTTCTGAGCTGTCTATGCAGTGACAAGTGCTTTAAGTACCACTGGACTTTTTAAACTAAGGTCATGCATTACTCTGATTAGAAAAAAATATAAGATGGAAAAAGAAACAAATCGGTAAATAAAATACACAAAGGGTCGGACTCAAGCATGGGGAAGACTGAATCTAACTCTGGTCTTGAGAAAACTTCTAACAATACATGATTTTTTCTGCGTGAAGCAGCAGTTTGATCCTGCTGTGCTCTGCCGTATTTGGATATTCTACCAAAAAACATCCAAGGCACCACATGTAAAACATACCTCTTAAATTCTGAATACCTAAACCTACTATGTTAAGGGCAAAAAGGGGCAATATTCTTCAGAACAGATATTTTGAGAAAAAGGTTAAATCAGGAACACTGTCACTGTAGTGCTCCTAAAACAGGAGAAGTCTTTAAACTAAATGTCTGTGCATAAAGAATAGTTTAAAGAATAGGTGCAGGGCTCCCCTGGTGGCGCAGTGGTTGAGAGTCCGCCTGCCGATGCAGGGGACACGGGTTCGTGCCCCGGTCCGGGAAGATCCCACATGCCGCGGAGCAGCTGGGCCCGTGAGCCATGGCCGCTGAGCCTGCGCGTCCGGAGCCTGTGCCCCGCAACGGGAGAGGCCACAACAGTGAGAGGCCCGCATACCAGAAAAAAAAAAAAATAGGTGCATAAGTTTGCAGGAACATGATAAAGCAATTAAAAGTGAATGTTAGCTAGTATTAAATGAAAAAAACAATTTAAAACTGTATCTATGTTATAAATACAAATACACATCCATGAATACATATGATGAAGAGATTACAGAAATATAAAAGCAGCTAATTTGTAAGCAGGTAAGCAGTAGACTGGAAGGTGTCCTTCATTTCCCTTAATTTTTCTTTTACTTGTAAAATAAAAAAAAATGATGAAATAAAACAAAAATTAAAACCGAAACCAATTAAATTTAACAGGAATTTTAAAAAAAGCACACATGGCACACTCAGGTCCTCATATGCTTAGACTCTCCTTGAAAGAGAAAACCCATATGGAACTATACCCAATATTTCGTAATAACCTATAAGGGAAAAGAATCTGAAAATATATGTATATATATGTATAACTGAATCACTTTGCTGTACACCTGAAATTAATACATTGTAAATCAACTATACTCCAATCAAAAAAAAAAAGAAAAAGAAAAAAAAGAGGAAAACCTGTGTCCAACCTGAGTACAAAAATGGCGTTTTTAACAGCAAGAAAGGCAAGCTCTACTCACCTGGAATGTGCTCATTTTCTCTCTCCTTCTGGGGCAGTGCAGAGTCCTAGCAAGACAGACAGGGAAAGAAGAAGTCAAACTGGAAACTGGTTTAAAGAAAAAGAAGTCACTAACCCACGTGGTGCTCATTGTGAATTACCAAGGCTCCCAGTCCTCGGGGTGGCTACAGCTGATTATGCTTGATGAGCAGAGCCCCACGCAGATACCAGATGCCCCCGTGAACCCCCTCAGTGGCTGTGTGAGGAATGACCTGCCCAGCCATACACAGTGGCCCCCTCACAGTGTGCCTGCGGCTTCCACAGGGGTCATTCTTATTCTGGGTATGGGGTAAACAGAGACCATGTAAGTCAGAGTAGGTTTTGGAGTCAATATGCATGGGCTCTGATCAGGCTACGCCATTCACTAGCAGTGTCACCCTGGGCAAATTATTCACATCTCTTCGCCTCAGTTCTGTCTTCTGCCAGTAGGGGAGAACACGGGCATCCACCTCGTGAGATCGTCATAAGGTAGGAAGCTCTGAGAACACCACTGTCAGGGTTTCTTATTTCTTAGCAACTGCGGTAAAGCAGATGATATTTTAGTTAGAAATTATCCTTAGAGATGTGATTTCTACCAACAGAAGACTGTCAGACATGTGGAGGTCGTACGTTGTTGCCCTGTTATGTGAGAGTCTTTATAGACTTCTGAAAATCTCTGCTTGTCTTCCTAAAGATTTTGTGACTGCAACAATAATATTTAAATTGACATGGACAACTTTTTACAAAAGGTATAAAAATACGTTAAGTTTCTTCTTAAACAGGAAGTACCCTTTTGACAATTATGCACAGAGGTAAAGAGAACTAATAAAAGCCAGGATTCTGCAACAACAATAAAAAATAGTTTGACAGCCCATACCTAATTCAAATGAAAAAAAGACAGGAATCTGAATTGTAATTATATCATTATAAATATAGGAAAGTTTAAGAAATAAATGGGAGACTTCCCTGGTGGTGCAGTGGATAAGACGCCACATTCCCAATGCAGGGGGCCCGGGTTCGATCTAGTACAAAAGATGGCAATGATTCCACTCCCCAAAGCTTGGGAGAGAGATATCTTCACAACTTCTAACGACCTCCATTTTGACTCTACACTTGCTAGCTGTCTTCTGCTCAATTCAGGATTCTGAAAGGGGCCCTGACAGTTGACAATAATTAGTGGGGGAATAAAATCATTGGACTAAGTAGGCCTTTGGTGAAGCCAGCTCAGTTTTATCTGTGACATCCAGCAGGGTCAATTTCCTCGGCCTCAGTTTCCAGAAAAGACCCTCTCTTGAGCTTCTCGAATTTTCACGTGCATGTGAATTACTGCGGGATCTTGTTGGAATGCAGCCTCCTGGACCCCCTACGCAGAAATTATAAATCAGAAGGTCTCGAATGGGGCTCAAGGCTGGGCATTTCTATCCAAGTGATGCCAATGCCGCTGGTTTGTGGAACACAATTTGAGTAGCACTGCAGTGTAACATCAGTCCCACAAAAAACAGCCTCCACTACACAGAAACATACACAAAGAGTAACCAGACAAAAAGGCACTAAAACATTAACAACTGTTGTCTTTACATCCTAAAGTTACAGATAATTAAAATTGTTCTTTATGTATATATCTGCATTTTTCCATAATGATTATGCTACTTCTATGATATACATATTATTTGAAATAAAATAAATGACCCAGTTGAGAAAACTATCTTAAACACTCATAAAATAGCCTAAACCTTGCTCTCAAGGTCCCCACAATTAAGTCCCAACCTCCTTTCATGATATGATTCTAGCCAGTACCCTATGCTCAAAGAGAATATACCAAAGGGATTAGCAAACTCAGCTGCTGGACTCAAACTGCCTGGGTCCCAACCCCAGCTCTGCCTCCTACCATCTGGGTGAGGATGGGCCAACAGGGTTGTGTTCCCTGCCTTAAAGTAGAGAAAACAGCAGTACCAATTCACAGAGCCACCGCCTGATGGAAATGTGTTCATTTGCATAAAGCTTTTAGAATGGAAATTAGTGACCAAGGCTCAGTTATCATCCTTACCCATGTCTCATACGTTCTACAATTTATAGGAATATCTTAAGTAGAAGAATGCCAAGTCCTACTCACGTGGGGCTCTGCTGCCTCTTCCTCCGTGCAGTGCTTTTTGAGAAGCCAGGGCTGGGGAAGGAAAGGAGACTGTGAAATACCAGGGCTGTGTTTCCATCCCCACTAATTCATACCGCACCCCCTTCCGCCCCCGTACCAGCTAGAAGTCCTCTCCTTCCAAAACAGGCCAGGAGTCCAGGACAATTCAGCTTCCTGGGCTCACAGAATCCCGCTGCGAAATGGGTGCCTCCCGAATTAGCGTAGTATTAATACCAACAATGTATCAGGCAGTTGTAGACCTTTTACTTGTGCTATCTCGTTTCTCCTCACAACACTATATTAACAAGGCATTCCTTTTTCCCCCCTTTTACCGAACAGCAACGGAGGCACAGAGGAGTTAAGCAACCCACCCAGTGTGACGCCGTATGAAGCGGTAGGGCTAGCTCATAGGTGGGGGACGGGGTCAGGTTAGGGGTGAAGAAAACCGGGGAGACCCTCAAACCCCAGGAGGCACGACCTGAGCCCACCCCATCCCGGCTACGTTACCAAACGCAAAGAAGCTCCGCCCGCGGGACGTACATCACCACTCCAGGCCCTCAAACCTCCGCTTTTAGCCGCTCCTCCTCTTTCTCCCCAAATGAAAGGTCTGCAAAGGGGAAGCTTGAATGGGTCGTGAAGAGCGGACCTGAAACACCGTCACCAGGCAGAACATGGCTGCTACGTGTCCTCCTGGGGCGGAAGTGCCTGCGACTAACCCGGAACTCCTGGACCATATTTCCCAGAATTCCGCGGGTAAACCTTTACAGCGAGGCGTTACTGTAGCTGCAGTATATGGGGCTACACGAGTTTACGAGCTCTGGACTACATGTCCCAGAATGCAAGGGTGGGTGCGGGGGTGTCTACCGGCACGAGCTCTGGACTACATGTTTTCACTCTGGTTTTCACTCTCCGGAATCCCTGAGAAGGTCTCAGGCCGTCTTGCCGTTCTACTGTGTAGGCCTCAGAAGAGTGTAGATTCTGTTCATTGAAAGGCGTACAAACTCAGTCGAATTTTGGACGTCTTCAAGAGGCTAAGCGACATAAAAGCATTAACAGCCACGAAGGCTTCCTGGTAAACCCCAAAGAGTTTCACCATTGGAATAAGGGGAGAAGGAAACTGGGCTTTCTTTGGCAGGGACTGAAGCCAAACGCCAAAACACCTCATTCCCTGAAATTGTGTAAAGGTGAACGTGTTTTGTTAGCATCTTACAACCCGTGCAGAAGCAAGGGAAAATCCTTTCTAGAGACAGACATCAACATCCTAGGTCTCAAGTTATTTCTGTAATTATAAAATCTGTGACATTGCTATTTGACCAAGTGAACTTTAAGGGGAAGGAAAAAGCATTACTTGACATACGGAGGGACACTTCACAGTCATAAAAGTTTCAAATTCTCAGAAACTAATAACTTCAGCTGATACTTTATAAAGCAAACATTGACAGAACCATGAAGAGAAACATTCAAATTCATAATTGGATCTGGAGATTGGAACACATACATAGAGGGAAATGTTGAGCCTTAAAAGCATATATTAAAGTAGAAAGGGGGGCTTCCCTGGTGGCGCAGTGGTTGAGAGTCCGCCTGCCGATGCAGGGGACATGGGTTCGTGCCCTGGTCCGGGAAGATCCCACACACCACGGAGCGGCTGGGCCCGTGAGCCATGGCCGCTGAGCCTGGGCGTCTGGAGCCTGTGCTCCGCAACGGGAGAGGCCACAACAGTGAGAGGCCCGCGTACAGCAAGGAAAACAAAAACAAAACAAAACAAAACAAATAAAGTAGAAAGGAAGTTGAAAATTGATTCAGAAAACATCCATTTCAGGAAATTAATAAATGAATAATAAAACTGAAGAAGGCAGATGGAAAAATATAAGATCAGATGAATGAAATACAAAAATAAAGTAGATCCCACACACACCCACAAAACAGAAATTAAAGAAAAAAACAAACCAAACAAAAAAAGATCATCCATAGTATAAACAAAGATTTTTTTCAAAAATATGTTCCAAATTCTTTCAGGAAAATATCCTCCAAGAACTATTCCTGACTTAAGCCAACATAGCACACAGGATTTCTTTCCACTACAAGGAAAGTGAAATCTTGGATATAGCATGATGAAATACGGTAACATGATTAAGTTTTATTTATTCACCTCCTGTTCCCTATGGCACCCTCCACTCCCTTCTCTACCCCGTAAGCTACCATTCTAATTTGTTTGATGTGTTTTCTTTTGGGTGTGTTCTTGTGCAAAATGTGCACTTGTGTATATTTTCAATTCATATAAATAATATTGTGTCATAAAATTCATTCTGGTGTTTATTTCCTTCATTCAGGAGTATATTTTTAAGATTCACCCATCCAGGCTTCCCTGGTGGCACAGTGGTTGAGAGTCTGCCTGCCGATGCAGGGGACGCGGGTTCATGCCCCAGTCTGGGAAAATCCCACATGCCGTGGAGCGGCTGGGCCCGTGAGCCATGGCTGCTGAGCCTGCACGTCCGGAGCCTGTGCTCCGCAGCGGGAGAGGCCACAACAGCGAGAGGCCCACGTACCGCAGAAAAACAAACAAACAAACAAAAACATTCACCCCTCTATCTAATTTGTTTCATAGAGTTCCATTTTCTGCACCCACATTTTACCTGTACTCTTCCAACTGCCATGCCAATGATAATAAAATAAACATCTTCTTACATTTGTTTATAGACGTATCTGAGAATTTCTTTGGAATACATACCCGAGTGAAATTATTTCATAGCAAATATGTATACTTTAATAATATAGCCAGATTGACTTCCTGAACGGCTACACCAGTCCAGATTACCAAAGAGTTGCACGTCAGGTTTTTGTGCAACCACTTACCTTCATTTGGACGACTCATCACCGTTTTGCTAGTGTATTAAATGTATAGTAGTATCTTGTTTTAGTTAAATTTCTCTGATTTCTAATAAGTTTGATCTTTTTTTCAAATGCTTGGTAGCTTCATCTATAAGTGTCTACTTAAAACTTTTGCCCCATTTTCTAATGTGGATGCTATCTTTTTCTTCCTCATTTCTATTACATATTCTGATTATTAATACCTTTTCAGTTTTACCAATTACAAGTATCCTTTCCTAATTGGGCACGTGTTTCTAAAATTTTTCTATTGTGTTCTTCATGGAATAGAAATCTTTAATTATAAGATAATAAACCAATAATTTCTTAATATCTGTGCTTCTGAAACTCCTCAGGTGAAAAAATATATTTCTACCTTTTAAAAATTAACTTTCTAGACTTATCTTTCACATGTAGGTCCTTTAAATATTTTGGAGTCTATTTATGTACATTTTATTACATGGGATCCACTTTTATTTTTCTCCAAGAGAAATTCTTAAAAATAGTGATATTCATGGCTTGAAGATTCAATATTACAAAGATATCAGTAATCCTCAAAATGATCTATAGGCTCAATCAAACCCCAATAAAAACATCAGCATTTTTTCCCTTGGAAATTGATGAGATGTTTACAAATATTATGTGGGAAAGCAAAGAGCTACAAGAAGAGCTGGGGGCTTCCCTGGTGGCGCAGTGGTTGAGAATCTGCCTGCTAATGCAGGGGACACGGGTTTGAGCCCTGGTCTGGGAAGATCCCACATGCCACGGAGCAACTAGGCCCGTGAGCCACGTACTGAGCCTGCGCGTCTGGAGCCTGTGCTCCCCAACAAGAGGCCGTGATAGTGAGGCCCACGCACCACGATGAGGAGTGGCCCCCGCTTGCCACAACTAAAGAAAGCCCTCGCACAGAAACGAAGACCCAACACAGCAAAAATAAGTAAATAAACTCCTACCCCCAACATCTAAAAAAACATAAAAATAAAAAATAAAAGAAGAGCTGGGACAATCTGAAAGAAGAATGAAAAGAAAGATATTAGTCACATTAAACCTTACTATAAATCTACAATATAAGATAGTCTGGTGTTTGCTCAAGGATAGACAAGATAATAGACATCAAAATCCATGTTGAAACAGACATTATAACAACGTGTAAAAAGAAAACACTGCAGGGAGCTCCCTGGTGGTCTAGTGGTAAGGATTTGGCGCTTTCACTGTGGTGACCCTGGTTCAATCCCTGGTCAGGGAACTGAGATCCTGCAAGCCACGCAGCACGGCCAAAAGAAAAAAGAAAGAAAAGAAAACACTGCAGCAGAGAGGGGGAAGAACTCTTGTTAATACAGTTGATCCTTGAACTAGGGTTCAAGGGGGTTAGGGGTGCCAACCCTCTGCTAAGTTGAAAATCCAAGTATAACTTATAGCCAGTCCTCTGTACGTACATGGTTTCTCCATAATCGGCAATTCTGCATCTGAGGATTGAACCAACCTTGGATCGTGTAGTAGTGCAGTATTTACTATTCAAAAAAATCCTCGTATAAGTGCACTTGTGTAGTTTAAACCCATGTTGTCCAAGGGTCAACTATTGGTTCTCAGTCAGCTGGATATCCATATGGGAAAAATATTAATCATTACTGCATAGGATATAAAAATATAAATTCCAGAAGATCTGCAGACTTAAATTTGAAAAGTAAACAATGATGCTTTAGGAAAGAAACGTAAGATAACAGCCTTTTTGCCTTGGAGTAGGAAGAATTTCTTAAGACCAAAAAAATCACCAACTGTGAAAGAAAAAATTGAAAAATTGGACTATTTCAAAGTTAAGAAACACCGTAAACCCAAACGCAGCACTCTTGGGCCAAAAGTGAGAGAGATTTTAAAAACATCTATGGAATAAAAGACTCAGATGCATCCCTCATGCCCATGCATTCTTCAAGGGTCAACTGTATCTACCAAAGTTGAACATATACCCTATAACCCTTTGGTTCCACCCATAGAAATATCCCTCAAACAAGTGCACAAGGCACATTCTAGATTGCTCACATCACCACTAACTGTGATAGCCAAGAATGGGGAAGTACCCAATACCCACCAATAATGGGATTAATAAATAGATTTTGATATGTTTACACACTGCAATAATATCCACCAATGAAAATGAATCAACGGTATCCACTCCCATCAATATGGATAAATGTCATGGATATACTGTGGAGCAAATGAAGCCAACACAAAATAGCACCTATTACATGACTCCATTTATATCAAGTACAAAATAGGCTAAGTGAATCTACACCATTACAAATTAGTGGCTACCATATGGAAAGGAAGGTTACTAGAAAGAGCCAAAAAGGGATGCTTCTAGGGTTTGGGGTTTGTCCTGGTCCTCCAAGAACTAGACGGCAAAGTGCTGAGAAAGACTTTAATGAACAAATATTTCATTGGGGGAAACATCGGAGAGAAAATGGCAGGGAGCTCTGGAAGGCTGGCAGAACTATCAGCGCATAGTGCAAGTCTGACCCTGAGTGAAGATTTGGAAGAAAGATTTGGTAAATCATCCGAGACTGCCTTGTCATCTACGTAAAATCCTTCAAGGCTGTCAGAGTCCTTGAAAAAAGGTCACTGGACAGAGGAATCCTGGTCTCCAAGAAATGGCCTGCCTTAGGATCCCTGCTGTGCTGACCAGGAGCAATCAGGGGCAAGGCCGGCCTCCAGGCAAACGTGGTGATGGATTTAAGAGCAGCAGCTGGGACCTTTGGCCAGTTATGCTCCCTGTGGTCATAACTGTGAAACAGGAGACTCTCAACGTGGATGCTTCCTTGTGATAAGATCTGGTTGTTTATTTCTGTCAGAAATACTCCTGAAGCAACGTTGCGTCCTTCTCAGTATATCATACCCCAGAGATCTAAAACGTTCGTTTGTTCTGTTATTGATAATGTTCACCTCTTGGCTAAGGTAGTGTTCACCAAATTTATACCTACTGTACTTCTTGTTGTGATCAATACTTCGTGGAGAGATATTTGGGGTTTTGTAGCATCCTGCTCCTTGTAAACTTTCAACCAGTAGTTTTATAATTCATTGATTACTCTTGCCAGAACCTATCATTACTATGATGGTTGTAAATAATGATTTTTACATTACGTCATTCCTTCTATATGTTTATGGTTTGGCATTCTATTATGAGAGCCCTTCCTTCCCTCCCTTCCTCTTTATTTATTCATATTCTGTATGATAATTATTTATTTTAGGGTCAAATTGCTCAGATTTACCCAGTGTGAGTCTCTTCAAGCTGGATCTTTTTACACGTCCCACCACTCTTTCCTACTTTCTGGCACAGTAAATTTTCTCCAGGATCATTCTACACTTTCCTTGCTCCAGCCCTGAAATAGAAACGTGGATATACATGCTTATATACATCACATACACATGTGTGTGTTTGTATATCCTCGCACTTCCATATCTACTTCTGTAAATACCTAGCACGTGCACTCACTCCCTCTCTCTCTCTACAGATGGGTGGACGGATGGATGGATGGGTAGACAGATCTGTATAAATAACTTATGGTCAGACTTCCATATCCGTGGTTCCTCTGTATCTGCAATTCTGCAACCATGGGTTCAACCAACCACAGATCATGTAGTACTGTAGTAATTACTATTAAAAAAAAAAACCCTGCATATAAGTGGACCTGCCCAGTTCAAACCCATATTGTTCAAGGGTCAACTGTAACTTGCTAAATAAAGCCCTTTAACCAACTATATTAAAAATACCACCATTGGTCTGCGTATGGAATGCCATCCAAACCTGCTTTGTCCTTACTGGTGCCACATCCAGAGGGTCCTCTGCTATTATGCTCAGTTCTCTCCTCATGTGCATCTTTTCAACAAGAGAAACTTTTTTTTTTAAACCTCCACAATGTAGGTATATCCACTTTTGTTTCTAGCTCCAGGATTTTCCCTCTCCCTATTATGGATCTGTAGTTAAAGCACAGCATAAATAAGAAAGCTTCAACTGTTGAAACTCATGAATTTTTCTGTGTATGCAAAATAATCTGAGAACTGTTTTGTTTTTGAAATTGGCTTCCAGAGTTCATACCATAATTTTGATCTTATATGCCTTATGACAATATAGAACAATCATATGAGGTCTTAACTGCAAGGGATAATTATTTAATACTTTTTCAAATTCTATTAAAATAATTTCCTGCTTTGGCAATACCCACTATTCAATGAAAAAAATATAACATGAAGTTATAAAATGGAAAAATATCACAAAATGCTCCTTGCCTAGGAAAACCACTCTGGAAGAGTATCCCTTTACACATGATCTTATGCATGTACACATACATGTGTGCACATGCACACATACACAAACACTAACAAAGATTTATGGTTGATTATACTATGAAGGCTACAATCTGTGACCTCTCAAAGCCCATATTGTGTATCTCCTGCGATTATGATATGTCATAAATTTTTAAAATAAATTTTTTATTTAATTTATTTATTTTGGGCTGCATTGGGTCTTCGTTGCTGCGTGCGGGCTTTCTCTAGTTGCAGTGAGTGTGGGCTACTCTTCGTTGCGGTGCGCGGGCTTCTCATTGCAGTGGCTTCTCTTGTTGCGGAGCACAGGCTCTAAGCACGTAGGCTTCAGTTGTTGTGGCACACAGCCTCAGTAGTTGTGGCACACGGGCTTAGTTGCTCCACAGCATGTGGGATCTTCCTGGACCAGGGCTCGAACCCGTGTCCCCTGCATTGGCAGGCGAATTCTTAGCCACTGCACCACCAGGGAAGTCCCTGTCATCATTTCACCGGCTTCAGATTAATATAGGAATCTATCAAAACTCAAATTCTTACAGCTGTACACTAATTTCCATTAAAAAATTTAGTGACATCATTGATGTGGTGTTCATCTTTTTGGTATTTTAATCTCACAATCAATAACTTCCAATTATATGATTTCTAAATCAAAGAGATCTAATATATTCTGATATATATACTCCTTTCCTGAAACCATGCTTTACTGCAACCAATAGGGAAAAGCACATAAATGTCAGTCTTGTCTCAATAATACACTGGATAATTTTATCAGATTCCTACAAGTTTTCTGGGTATTTGCCTCATGGATGTGGGGGAAGAATATGGCATAGCCCCTACCTGAGAACTTTAGAAGAAATGCTACAATAATTAGAAGGCAAACATTCCAAAGTCTGGATGAAAATGCAGAGAATTAGAAATCAGTAAGTTCAAGGTCAACTAAAATTTTTTTTCCTAGGGACAAACAATTTTTGTGACACTTTCAAAGTGTTACAGTAAACCCTGCCTTAATATTGACAGACAAAAAATCAATTGTATACTATGCAGTTACTGTTGTTGCAAAGTTAATCATGTTTTTTCACTCTGTACCATCAGAAAAAAAAAATCACAAGGTAGTTCAATTTCTACTGAACACAGTCCTTGGAAAACTAGACGGCGTCTCAAATAACCACCCAACTTGAGAACAGAGGCTGCGGGAGGCAAGGAGCCAGTTGCGATAGGCTAATAGCATATTAATATTGAAGATTGGGGGGCTTCCCTTCCCTGGTGGCGTAGTGGTTAAGAATCTGCCTGCCAATGCAGGGGACACGGGTTTGAGCCCTGGTCCAGGAAGATCCCACATGCTGCACAGCAGCTCAGCCGCGTGCCACAACTACTGAAGCCTGCACACCTAGAGCCCGTGCTCCACAAAGAGAAGCCACTGCAATGAGAAGCCCACACACTGCAATGAAAAGTAGCCCCCACTCACTGCAACTAGAGAAAGCCTGCGTGCAGCAATAAAGACCCAAGGCAGCCAAAAATAAATTAAAAAAATATATATTGCAGATTGGTTTTCTGCAGTGGTTTTCAGTATTTCAACAAAAGTTCATGTCCTGAATTAATTTTATTTTGCAGGTTTCCCCATCTGGATACAACTTTCATATATTATACATTTCCCCCTTTTGGTTTATTTAAAACACAAGTACTGAGCACACCTAAAAGCACTAGTCAATGATAAGGTTGTGTACATTCAGCAGCCAAGTCCCTGCCCTCATGGAGCGCACATTCTCACGGACATCAATTTTGACTAGCTCATCCTTACACTTTTGTTAAAGCCCAGACCAAACTCTTTTCCTTTCTAAGTGCTATCTCCTAAGTGACATCTGATAAATGTCAAAGTTCTGAATGCAGCCCTTACTGCACCACTCAGAAGGGATCTCTGCTGTGTGCTCTGCTGAACACTAGGATCTGTTTAGCTACTGCTTCAACACCAACTAAGTTAAAATACTTTCTCTCCTATGAGACCTGACGCTTGCAAGAATTCACGTTGCACGTGAGTTTTTTGAAAACAACATTTTGTAGAACTTCTATCCTCTGACAGTTCCTTGATGTTCTTACCACTCTCGCTGCTTTCATAAAATGTGTCCCCAGTATGCATTTTGTGATGACTTATAAGATTGGAGCGCCAACTGAAGCTCTTACCACAGGTCTCACACTTGTAAGGCTTCTCCCCTGTGTGCACTCTTTGATGAGACTGTAGCTGTGAAGGCCGACTGAAGACCTTACTGCATCTGTCACATCTGTACGGCTTCTCTCCAGTGTGGACGCTTTGATGAAGCTGAAGACTTGAGGCCTGAATGAAGTGCTTCCCACACTCCCCACGCTTATATGGTTTCTCTCCTGTGTGGACCCTCTGATGCATGTCGAGGTTCAGGCTCCACTTGAAGCCCTTCCCACACTCCTCACATTTGTATGGCTTTTCTCCAGTGTGGACTTTTTGATGGGCTTGAAGGTGTGAACTCCGACCAAAGCTCTTCCCACACTCTTCACATTTGAATGGTTTTTCTCTGCTGTGGACTCTCTCATGGGCCAGAAGATTTGAGGCCTGCCTGAAGACTTTCCCACACTCCTCACAATTATACGGTTTCTCTCCGGTGTGGATTCTGCAATGAATTTTAAGATCTGCTCTACGACTGAATCCCTTCCCACACTCTTCACATTTGTATGGTTTCTCACCGGTATGGATCAGCTGGTGGATCTGAAGTCGTGAACTCTGATTGAAGCCCTGCCCACACTCCTCACACTTGTAAGGTTTCTCTACACTGTGGGCCTTCTGATGGATTTGAAGATATGAACTCTGACGGAAGCCCTTCCCACATACCTCACATTTATAGGGCTTCTCCCCTGTGTGGACAACCAGATGAACTTGATAATGGGAGTTCCTCCTGAAGCTCTTCCCACACTCCTTACAGTTGTATGGTTTCTCTCCTGTATGGACTCTTTGATGTGCCTGAAGGTTTGAACTCAGAGTAAAGCCTTTACCACACACATTACGTATGTATGATTTCTCTCCAGTGTGGACTCCCTGATGGGCCTGAAGACTTGAAGGCCGACTAAAGCCTTTCCCACATTCCTCACATTTGTAGGGTTTTTCTCCTGTGTGGACCCTCTGATGAATGTATAGATTTGAGCTACAAATGAAGCCCTTCCCACACTCCTCACATTTGTACGGTTTCTCTCCCGTATGGACTCTCTGATGGGACTGAAGGTGTGAATTCCGACTGAAGCTCTTATCACATGTGTCACATTTGAATGCTTTCTCCCCAGGGTGGACTCTCTGATGGTCCTGAAGGTGAGAGGCCTGACTGAAGGCCCTCCCACACTCCTCACAATTATAAGGTTTCTCTCCCGTGTGGACTTTACAATGAATAGTTAAGTGCTGACCTACGACTGAAGCCTTTCCCACATTCCCCACATTTGAATGGTTTCTCTACAGTGTGGACTTTCTGAGGAGTCTGCAGCTGGGAGCTCTGACTGAACTCCTTGCCACACTCATCACACTCACTGTGTTCTCCTCCCACGTGAACTCTCTGATGAATATGAAGAACCGAGCTGTAACGGAAGCCTTTTCCACACTCACTGCACGTATGAGACTTCTCTTTTGAGTGTAATTGCTGGTGAAGATCAAAGGTGGAGAGATCGGTGAAGGTTTCTTTACATTCATTACACTGGTAAGGTTTTTGTCCCGTGTGAATCATAGTATTCTGATCCAGTGTTGAAACCCTCGTGCTATCTTTTCTATAATCACTGTAGCCGTAAGGTTTTTGACCCTTGTGTACTCCATGAGCATCAAGGTGATGTGAAATCCAACTGATGGTGTCAACATCCTCTTTACACTGACACAGTTTATTTTTCATGGAAATTTGCTGGTGTCTATTCTGATAATTCTGTGACTCAGCCAATGAAGTTTTCCTCCAAGAATCCTGGGCTCTCAAAGTTGCAAACCTTGGATTTCCAGGACTACTGGGATCACCTGCTTTATCATTTAATATACGGTTCTCATCTTCAGAAATTTGAATAGAGTCCTGCCCCAATCTGGCAGGGGGAATCACCTTGTTTGTGGAACTGACAACTATTTATCATGGAGTCTTGGCATCTGGTTAAGTCATTTGCAATTTGTTGCCAGATTTGCCAGCAGGAAAGCTCTTCACGTGATCCTCTGTCTTGAACGGCCCTCAACTCACTTTGATTGTTTTCTTCTAGAGGGACAGAGAATTCAGAGATGTGGACACGTGAAAGCTTTGTTCAAAGATTCAAGATTTTACACTTAAGACACAGTATGGGACTTTAATGAACCTCAGGATGGTTCAGCTTATCTTTCGCACGACAAATGAAGTTCTCTGGTTTATATACTAACAGAAACCAAGAGATGGTCTGTTAAACTCCCAAATACTTAGCATTAATGAAACCCATTTAAAACCAAATGACTACTCGGACATACTATTTCAATCATCTTTCAAAAATTACATGTCATTCCTACCATAACACAGTATCAATAAAGACAAGCATTTTGCTGTGCTCACAGCTTTAACAGTGCCTAGCAGTTAGTCAGGGCTCAAGAAATGCATGCACAGGTGAACTCAGTTTGATTTCTAGGATTCTCTACAATTCTGAATCCCAGGTTAAGTTTGAACCAAGTCAGAGAAGCGAAACAGCTTTTACAAGTCAGGTATCAGATACAGGAAAAGGACTGGAAAGTACAGTTTGGCTTAAGTTGAAAGGCTGCACCCGAGGCGGCAGCACACCAAGGGGGTTAGTGCTGAGGAGGATATGAAAGGGGCTAAAAACCGGGACTGCCCCGGTGGCACAGTGGTTAATAATCTGCCTGCCAGTGCAGGGGACACAGGTTCGAGCCCTGGTCCGGGAAGATCCCACATGCCGCAGAGCAACTAAGCCCGTGAGCCACAACTACTGAGCCCACGTGCCACAACTACTGAAGCCCGCGTTCCTAGAGACCGTGCTCTGAAACAAGAGAAGCCGCTGCAATGAGAAGCCTGCGCACCACAACGAAGAGCTGCTCCCACTCACCACAACGAGAGAAAAGCCCATATGCAGCAACCAAGACCCAATGCAACCAACAATTAATTAATTTTAAAAAAGGGTCTAAGAATCAGTGGGGTTAAAAAAAAGCATGAAGACCTATGCACTGGATCCTTCTCAGGCATTTGTGCTGCCTAATATGTTCCTCCACTCCCCCTGCCAAGCAGGAGTCAAAATGTAGAGGCTAGGGAAGAATGCTGTCTCTTTAAAAACAGCATGGAAAATTTTTGGACACAGATACATTGGTCTTTAACAAGAATGAGTTCCAAAGTGAAGAATGGGCTTTATGAGTGAGCTGGGAATAAATTCCATAGCCTGTGATAAGTATTGAGAAGAAACAGACTAGAAACTATTAAAGAATGATCAAAGCACTCAAGGTGACATTATCTAAAATGCCTTCTACAAGATACATACAAATGCACACACACACACACACACAAAATGTTTGTACAGCTAACAAAGATCGATTTCTTATTAGTGAGGTGGGCTTTGGAGGAGGCAAATGGGACGCAGCGGGGCAAATCTTTTAAGGGAAAGGCTAACTCACCAGCTGGCTGTTTTCTGAGACCTGTTCTCCCCTGGTATAAGGGATAAGGAAATAGAAATTTCTTTCCTTCTATGGGAGGGTTACCTAAGAAGTAGACATAAGAATCCTCATTCACAACAGTATTTCCTCCCCAAATGAATTTGCTCTGCTACTGAGAGCTCAAGGAAAGTCACAGGGAAAGCATTTTACTCAGTTTGGTTATAATTACAGGTTCTGTACATATTTTTTGTGCAAGTTGATGAGGGCCAACTTGTACAGAAAGGCAAACACACACATACACACATCATGGGCACCTGAGAAGTTAGAATTAGGCTAGGAATTCATTTGAAGACAAAAAAACATTTAGCAATATCCCTTATTCACTCGGATTTGTTCACCGCCTACTAGCTATTTTCATGGAAGGCTAATTTCTCTATCCATTAACTCATTCGTTTATTCAAGAAATATTTAAGAGTTCCTGTCATGTACCAAGACTATGCTAAGCACTGAGGCTAGTGAGCAATAAACATATAACAGACCGAATTCCTCCTGCACTCCTGGATTACCCTCCAGTGGAAGAAAGAGAGGTGAGAAACAGGTGAACAAAATGTACATGAGTGAAACGCTTAGAGACAAAACAAGGCAGGGCAGAGAGAGTAAGAAAGAGAGGACTGTATTTTCCATAGGGTGGTCAGAGGACAGCCACCTCCTCATCTTTAAGGCGACTGACTGAAAGAAGTAGAGGCCTAAAAGATTACAGGTGAAAGAGTATTCCAGGCAGAGAGAAGGACCAGGAAAAGGCTCTGTGGCAGAAGCATCCTTTGCAGGTCTGGAAAAGATAGGGTAAGAGGGAGGAGAGGTGGTGTATTCAGGGAGGTGGTGGAGAACGAACAGCAGCCCACAGAAGGCTCTAGAAGCCACTTTAAGTGGTTTTTATTCTAAGTAAAAGAAGCCACAAGAGAATTCTGAAACAAGAACATAACCTGACTTAAAGTTACAAAAGATCACTTTGCCACCTAAAGAACAAACTGTGGGAGGAGAAGGGTGGCAACAGGTGACCAGTACAAAGACTATGCAATAATCCTGGAAAGAGATTTCCAACTGGGACCAGGTGATGGACAGCACAGGGCTGGTGAGAAGCAAAACAGATAGAGAGCTAACCACAGGAACTCACGGCTGCTTGGCTCTCACCTAAATTTCTATCTGGGTTGCTGAATTCATCAACCAAAGCCTCTCTTCTCTTTCTATATGTTTTGTATCTCGTTTGAAGAATGAGAACATGCAAAGTCACAAGTTAACATGAACGGGCTAGAGCGAAAGTTTACTAGAAATTTGAGTTCCAACTGCATAGTCAAGGTATTGAAAGCTGTGTTTTTCAAACTTTGTATCACGACCCACTGAAGAAACAGCATTTATTTCACAACCTAGATACACAGGTAGAAAAGTATACATTACTAAAACGAAGCTTGAATGACCTATATCTAACCAATGTCTCTTTTCATGAAATCTGTTCCCACTGGCTCTCACACCACTCATGCCATCGCCCAGAGTTTCTGCTGCAATGTGTTGTACTCTTCCTAAGAAACTCTGATATTTTCTATACTATTTTATTTCATTAAAAAGTCACACGTAGGGCTCAATAAATTGGCTTTATGATCCACTAATGGCAGGGAGGGAAATCTGAAGAAGAATACACAAGGTACAGCAAGATACTGTCGATTTACAGTTCTTTTACAAAATAATTGAAAAGGACCTGAAACACACTGTTTGGAAAGACCAGAGACATCCACTCGTGTCCCACAGGAATTGCAAAAGTCTGGTCCCCAAAATCAGGGAACCACCTCAAGAGGCCCAAAGCCTTGAAACACCAAGGTCACAAAGACACTCGCAGAGAAAGGCTGTCCTCACCCACTGAGACCAGGTTCCCGAAGTGTTCCACCATCACATCCTGGTACAGCTTCCTCTGGGCCGAGTCCAGCAGCCCCAGCTCCTCCTCTGTGAAGGCCACGGCCACGTCCTTGAAGGTCACCGCCTCCTACGACAAACAACACCACCTCAATCTTATACCCAGTGGCCAGTGGAAGAGGGGCAGCCCCGAGGAGACGAGGAGGATGGGAAGTTGCTCCGGCTCCTGTGAGGTGTGCAGACTTCCCAGCACCCCCTCCTTCCATCCTGCCAATGCCACACACTGACTTTCCTCAGCCTCACTGGACGTGCAGCTATGAAAGAGAAAGCTTTGTGTGTTTACCTGGGGCTCTCAGACAACTCATAAGTAAACTCCCTAGAATTCTAACCACTGCATCCTGAACTAAAAAGCTTTCACTGTTTAATTATTATTGCCAAGTGCCCCAGAAACAGTTACCAATTTAGTCCTGGCAGTATTTGATGGCACCTGCTTTCTCACTGAGGTGGGAACCAGCTGAGAAGGAGTGTTATATGTGGAAACTAACCAAAAGGCCATGCCAGGTCTCTGAATGAAAACTCTCTCTTTCCCCGTTTCTGTCTTTCGCTTGAATGCAATACTCTGACTCCAGACCCTTGGTTTTCTGGGTGAGTCTGAGTTGGTTCCTCCTTTTTTCACAACCCCGATTCTTTATATTTAAAACAAAGATGAAACCAAGCACCTCTTTATACAATTGTTCTGAGCTGTCTATGCAGTGACAAGTGCTTTAAGTACCACTGGACTTTTTAAACTAAGGTCATGCATTACTCTGATTAGAAAAAAATATAAGATGGAAAAAGAAACAAATCGGTAAATAAAATACACAAAGGGTCGGACTCAAGCATGGGGAAGACTGAATCTAACTCTGGTCTTGAGAAAACTTCTAACAATACATGATTTTTTCTGCGTGAAGCAGCAGTTTGATCCTGCTGTGCTCTGCCGTATTTGGATATTCTACCAAAAAACATCCAAGGCACCACATGTAAAACATACCTCTTAAATTCTGAATACCTAAACCTACTATGTTAAGGGCAAAAAGGGGCAATATTCTTCAGAACAGATATTTTGAGAAAAAGGTTAAATCAGGAACACTGTCACTGTAGTGCTCCTAAAACAGGAGAAGTCTTTAAACTAAATGTCTGTGCATAAAGAATAGTTTAAAGAATAGGTGCAGGGCTCCCCTGGTGGCGCAGTGGTTGAGAGTCCGCCTGCCGATGCAGGGGACACGGGTTCGTGCCCCGGTCCGGGAAGATCCCACATGCCGCGGAGCAGCTGGGCCCGTGAGCCATGGCCGCTGAGCCTGCGCGTCCGGAGCCTGTGCCCCGCAACGGGAGAGGCCACAACAGTGAGAGGCCCGCATACCAGAAAAAAAAAAAATAGGTGCATAAGTTTGCAGGAACATGATAAAGCAATTAAAAGTGAATGTTAGCTAGTATTAAATGAAAAAAACAATTTAAAACTGTATCTATGTTATAAATACAAATACACATCCATGAATACATATGATGAAGAGATTACAGAAATATAAAAGCAGCTAATTTGTAAGCAGGTAAGCAGTAGACTGGAAGGTGTCCTTCATTTCCCTTAATTTTTCTTTTACTTGTAAAATAAAAAAAAATGATGAAATAAAACAAAAATTAAAACCGAAACCAATTAAATTTAACAGGAATTTTAAAAAAAGCACACATGGCACACTCAGGTCCTCATATGCTTAGACTCTCCTTGAAAGAGAAAACCCATATGGAACTATACCCAATATTTCGTAATAACCTATAAGGGAAAAGAATCTGAAAATATATGTATATATATGTATAACTGAATCACTTTGCTGTACACCTGAAATTAATACATTGTAAATCAACTATACTCCAATCAAAAAAAAAAAGAAAAAGAAAAAAAAGAGGAAAACCTGTGTCCAACCTGAGTACAAAAATGGCGTTTTTAACAGCAAGAAAGGCAAGCTCTACTCACCTGGAATGTGCTCATTTTCTCTCTCCTTCTGGGGCAGTGCAGAGTCCTAGCAAGACAGACAGGGAAAGAAGAAGTCAAACTGGAAACTGGTTTAAAGAAAAAGAAGTCACTAACCCACGTGGTGCTCATTGTGAATTACCAAGGCTCCCAGTCCTCGGGGTGGCTACAGCTGATTATGCTTGATGAGCAGAGCCCCACGCAGATACCAGATGCCCCCGTGAACCCCCTCAGTGGCTGTGTGAGGAATGACCTGCCCAGCCATACACAGTGGCCCCCTCACAGTGTGCCTGCGGCTTCCACAGGGGTCATTCTTATTCTGGGTATGGGGTAAACAGAGACCATGTAAGTCAGAGTAGGTTTTGGAGTCAATATGCATGGGCTCTGATCAGGCTACGCCATTCACTAGCAGTGTCACCCTGGGCAAATTATTCACATCTCTTCGCCTCAGTTCTGTCTTCTGCCAGTAGGGGAGAACACGGGCATCCACCTCGTGAGATCGTCATAAGGTAGGAAGCTCTGAGAACACCACTGTCAGGGTTTCTTATTTCTTAGCAACTGCGGTAAAGCAGATGATATTTTAGTTAGAAATTATCCTTAGAGATGTGATTTCTACCAACAGAAGACTGTCAGACATGTGGAGGTCGTACGTTGTTGCCCTGTTATGTGAGAGTCTTTATAGACTTCTGAAAATCTCTGCTTGTCTTCCTAAAGATTTTGTGACTACAACAATAATATTTAAATTGACATGGACAACTTTTTACAAAAGGTATAAAAATACGTTAAGTTTCTTTTTAAACAGGAAGTACCCTTTTGACAATTATGCACAGAGGTAAAGAGAACTAATAAAAGCCAGGATTCTGCAACAACAATAAAAAATAGTTTGACAGTCCATACCTAATTCAAATGAAAAAAAGACAGGAATCTGAATTGTAATTATATCATTATAAATATAGGAACGTTTAAGAAATAAATGGGAGACTTCCCTGGTGGTGCAGTGGATAAGACGCCACATTCCCAATGCAGGGGGCCTGGGTTCGATCTAGTACAAAAGATGGCAATGATTCCACTCCCCAAAGCTTGGGAGAGAGATATCTTCACAACTTCTAACGACCTCCATTTTGACTCTACACTTGCTAGCTGTCTTCTGCTCAATTCAGGATTCTGAAAGGGGCCCTGACAGTTGACAATAATTAGTGGGGGAATAAAATCATTGGACTAAGTAGGCCTTTGGTGAAGCCAGCTCAGTTTTATCTGTGACATCCAGCAGGGTCAATTTCCTCGGCCTCAGTTTCCAGAAAAGACCCTCTCTTGAGCTTCTCGAATTTTCACGTGCATGTGAATTACTGCGGGATCTTGTTGGAATGCAGCCTCCTGGACCCCCTACGCAGAAATTATAAATCAGAAGGTCTCGAATGGGGCTCAAGGCTGGGCATTTCTATCCAAGTGATGCCAATGCCGCTGGTTTGTGGAACACAATTTGAGTAGCACTGCAGTGTAACATCAGTCCCACAAAAAAACAGCCTCCACTACACAGAAACATACACAAAGAGTAACCAGACAAAAAGGCACTAAAACATTAACAACTGTTATCTTTACATCCTAAAGTTACAGATAATTAAAATTTTTCTTTATGTATATATCTGCATTTTTCCATAATGATTATGCTACTTCTATGATATACATATTATTTGAAATAAAATAAATGACCCAGTTGAGAAAACTATCTTAAACACTCATAAAATAGCCTAAACCTTGCTCTCAAGGTCCCCACAATTAAGTCCCAACCTCCTTTCATGATATGATTCTAGCCAGTACCCTATGCTCAAAGAGAATATACCAAAGGGATTAGCAAACTCAGCTGCTGGACTCAAACTGCCTGGGTCCCAACCCCAGCTCTGCCTCCTACCATCTGGGTGAGGATGGGCCAACAGGGTTGTGTTCCCTGCCTTAAAGTAGAGAAAACAGCAGTACCAATTCACAGAGCCACCGCCTGATGGAAATGTGTTCATTTGCATAAAGCTTTTAGAATGGAAATTAGTGACCAAGGCTCAGTTATCATCCTTACCCATGTCTCATACGTTCTACAATTTATAGGAATATCTTAAGTAGAAGAATGCCAAGTCCTACTCACGTGGGGCTCTGCTGCCTCTTCCTCCGTGCAGTGCTTTTTGAGAAGCCAGGGCTGGGGAAGGAAAGGAGACTGTGAAATACCAGGGCTGTGTTTCCATCCCCACTAATTCATACCGCACCCCCTTCCGCCCCCGTACCAGCTAGAAGTCCTCTCCTTCCAAAACAGGCCAGGAGTCCAGGACAATTCAGCTTCCTGGGCTCACAGAATCCCGCTGCGAAATGGGTGCCTCCCGAATTAGCGTAGTATTAATACCAACAATGTATCAGGCAGTTGTAGACCTTTTACTTGTGCTATCTCGTTTCTCCTCACAACACTATATTAACAAGGCATTCCTTTTTCCCCCCTTTTACCGAACAGCAACGGAGGCACAGAGGAGTTAAGCAACCCACCCAGTGTGACGCCGTATGAAGCGGTAGGGCTAGCTCATAGGTGGGGGACGGGGTCAGGTTAGGGGTGAAGAAAACCGGGGAGACCCTCAAACCCCAGGAGGCACGACCTGAGCCCACCCCATCCCGGCTACGTTACCAAACGCAAAGAAGCTCCGCCCGCGGGACGTACATCACCACTCCAGGCCCTCAAACCTCCGCTTTTAGCCGCTCCTCCTCTTTCTCCCCAAATGAAAGGTCTGCAAAGGGGAAGCTTGAATGGGTCGTGAAGAGCGGACCTGAAACACCGTCACCAGGCAGAACATGGCTGCTACGTGTCCTCCTGGGGCGGAAGTGCCTGCGACTAACCCGGAACTCCTGGACCATATTTCCCAGAATTCCGCGGGTAAACCTTTACAGCGAGGCGTTACTGTAGCTGCAGTATATGGGGCTACACGAGTTTACGAGCTCTGGACTACATGTCCCAGAATGCAAGGGTGGGTGCGGGGGTGTCTACCGGCACGAGCTCTGGACTACATGTTTTCACTCTGGTTTTCACTCTCCGGAATCCCTGAGAAGGTCTCAGGCCGTCTTGCCGTTCTACTGTGTAGGCCTCAGAAGAGTGTAGATTCTGTTCATTGAAAGGCGTACAAACTCAGTCGAATTTTGGACGTCTTCAAGAGGCTAAGCGACATAAAAGCATTAACAGCCACGAAGGCTTCCTGGTAAACCCCAAAGAGTTTCACCATTGGAATAAGGGGAGAAGGAAACTGGGCTTTCTTTGGCAGGGACTGAAGCCAAACGCCAAAACACCTCATTCCCTGAAATTGTGTAAAGGTGAACGTGTTTTGTTAGCATCTTACAACCCGTGCAGAAGCAAGGGAAAATCCTTTCTAGAGACAGACATCAACATCCTAGGTCTCAAGTTATTTCTGTAATTATAAAATCTGTGACATTGCTATTTGACCAAGTGAACTTTAAGGGGAAGGAAAAAGCATTACTTGACATACGGAGGGACACTTCACAGTCATAAAAGTTTCAAATTCTCAGAAACTAATAACTTCAGCTGATACTTTATAAAGCAAACATTGACAGAACCATGAAGAGAAACATTCAAATTCATAATTGGATCTGGAGATTGGAACACATACATAGAGGGAAATGTTGAGCCTTAAAAGCATATATTAAAGTAGAAAGGGGGGCTTCCCTGGTGGCGCAGTGGTTGAGAGTCCGCCTGCCGATGCAGGGGACATGGGTTCGTGCCCTGGTCCGGGAAGATCCCACACACCACGGAGCGGCTGGGCCCGTGAGCCATGGCCGCTGAGCCTGGGCGTCTGGAGCCTGTGCTCCGCAACGGGAGAGGCCACAACAGTGAGAGGCCCGCGTACAGCAAGGAAAACAAAAACAAAACAAAACAAAACAAATAAAGTAGAAAGGAAGTTGAAAATTGATTCAGAAAACATCCATTTCAGGAAATTAATAAATGAATAATAAAACTGAAGAAGGCAGATGGAAAAATATAAGATCAGATGAATGAAATACAAAAATAAAGTAGATCCCACACACACCCACAAAACAGAAATTAAAGAAAAAAACAAACCAAACAAAAAAAGATCATCCATAGTATAAACAAAGATTTTTTTCAAAAATATGTTCCAAATTCTTTCAGGAAAATATCCTCCAAGAACTATTCCTGACTTAAGCCAACATAGCACACAGGATTTCTTTCCACTACAAGGAAAGTGAAATCTTGGATATAGCATGATGAAATACGGTAACATGATTAAGTTTTATTTATTCACCTCCTGTTCCCTATGGCACCCTCCACTCCCTTCTCTACCCCGTAAGCTACCATTCTAATTTGTTTGATGTGTTTTCTTTTGGGTGTGTTCTTGTGCAAAATGTGCACTTGTGTATATTTTCAATTCATATAAATAATATTGTGTCATAAAATTCATTCTGGTGTTTATTTCCTTCATTCAGGAGTATATTTTTAAGATTCACCCATCCAGGCTTCCCTGGTGGCACAGTGGTTGAGAGTCTGCCTGCCGATGCAGGGGACGCGGGTTCATGCCCCAGTCTGGGAAAATCCCACATGCCGTGGAGCGGCTGGGCCCGTGAGCCATGGCTGCTGAGCCTGCACGTCCGGAGCCTGTGCTCCGCAGCGGGAGAGGCCACAACAGCGAGAGGCCCACGTACCGCAGAAAAACAAACAAACAAACAAAAACATTCACCCCTCTATCTAATTTGTTTCATAGAGTTCCATTTTCTGCACCCACATTTTACCTGTACTCTTCCAACTGCCATGCCAATGATAATAAAATAAACATCTTCTTACATTTGTTTATAGACGTATCTGAGAATTTCTTTGGAATACATACCCGAGTGAAATTATTTCATAGCAAATATGTATACTTTAATAATATAGCCAGATTGACTTCCTGAACGGCTACACCAGTCCAGATTACCAAAGAGTTGCACGTCAGGTTTTTGTGCAACCACTTACCTTCATTTGGACGACTCATCACCGTTTTGCTAGTGTATTAAATGTATAGTAGTATCTTGTTTTAGTTAAATTTCTCTGATTTCTAATAAGTTTGATCTTTTTTTCAAATGCTTGGTAGCTTCATCTATAAGTGTCTACTTAAAACTTTTGCCCCATTTTCTAATGTGGATGCTATCTTTTTCTTCCTCATTTCTATTACATATTCTGATTATTAATACCTTTTCAGTTTTACCAATTACAAGTATCCTTTCCTAATTGGGCACGTGTTTCTAAAATTTTTCTATTGTGTTCTTCATGGAATAGAAATCTTTAATTATAAGATAATAAACCAATAATTTCTTAACATCTGTGCTTCTGAAACTCCTCAGGTGAAAAAATATATTTCTACCTTTTAAAAATTAACTTTCTAGACTTATCTTTCACATGTAGGTCCTTTAAATATTTTGGAGTCTATTTATGTACATTTTATTACATGGGATCCACTTTTATTTTTCTCCAAGAGAAATTCTTAAAAATAGTGATATTCATGGCTTGAAGATTCAATATTACAAAGATATCAGTAATCCTCAAAATGATCTATAGGCTCAATCAAACCCCAATAAAAACATCAGCATTTTTTCCCTTGGAAATTGATGAGATGTTTACAAATATTATGTGGGAAAGCAAAGAGCTACAAGAAGAGCTGGGGGCTTCCCTGGTGGCGCAGTGGTTGAGAATCTGCCTGCTAATGCAGGGGACACGGGTTTGAGCCCTGGTCTGGGAAGATCCCACATGCCACGGAGCAACTAGGCCCGTGAGCCACGTACTGAGCCTGCGCGTCTGGAGCCTGTGCTCCCCAACAAGAGGCCGTGATAGTGAGGCCCACGCACCACGATGAGGAGTGGCCCCCGCTTGCCACAACTAAAGAAAGCCCTCGCACAGAAACGAAGACCCAACACAGCAAAAATAAGTAAATAAACTCCTACCCCCAACATCTAAAAAAACATAAAAATAAAAAATAAAAGAAGAGCTGGGACAATCTGAAAGAAGAATGAAAAGAAAGATATTAGTCACATTAAACCTTACTATAAATCTACAATATAAGATAGTCTGGTGTTTGCTCAAGGATAGACAAGATAATAGACATCAAAATCCATGTTGAAACAGACATTATAACAACGTGTAAAAAGAAAACACTGCAGGGAGCTCCCTGGTGGTCTAGTGGTAAGGATTTGGCGCTTTCACTGTGGTGACCCTGGTTCAATCCCTGGTCAGGGAACTGAGATCCTGCAAGCCACGCAGCACGGCCAAAAGAAAAAAGAAAGAAAAGAAAACACTGCAGCAGAGAGGGGGAAGAACTCTTGTTAATACAGTTGATCCTTGAACTAGGGTTCAAGGGGGTTAGGGGTGCCAACCCTCTGCTAAGTTGAAAATCCAAGTATAACTTATAGCCAGTCCTCTGTACGTACATGGTTTCTCCATAATCGGCAATTCTGCATCTGAGGATTGAACCAACCTTGGATCGTGTAGTAGTGCAGTATTTACTATTCAAAAAAATCCTCGTATAAGTGCACTTGTGTAGTTTAAACCCATGTTGTCCAAGGGTCAACTATTGGTTCTCAGTCAGCTGGATATCCATATGGGAAAAATATTAATCATTACTGCATAGGATATAAAAATATAAATTCCAGAAGATCTGCAGACTTAAATTTGAAAAGTAAACAATGATGCTTTAGGAAAGAAACGTAAGATAACAGCCTTTTTGCCTTGGAGTAGGAAGAATTTCTTAAGACCAAAAAAATCACCAACTGTGAAAGAAAAAATTGAAAAATTGGACTATTTCAAAGTTAAGAAACACCGTAAACCCAAACGCAGCACTCTTGGGCCAAAAGTGAGAGAGATTTTAAAAACATCTATGGAATAAAAGACTCAGATGCATCCCTCATGCCCATGCATTCTTCAAGGGTCAACTGTATCTACCAAAGTTGAACATATACCCTATAACCCTTTGGTTCCACCCATAGAAATATCCCTCAAACAAGTGCACAAGGCACATTCTAGATTGCTCACATCACCACTAACTGTGATAGCCAAGAATGGGGAAGTACCCAATACCCACCAATAATGGGATTAATAAATAGATTTTGATATGTTTACACACTGCAATAATATCCACCAATGAAAATGAATCAACGGTATCCACTCCCATCAATATGGATAAATGTCATGGATATACTGTGGAGCAAATGAAGCCAACACAAAATAGCACCTATTACATGACTCCATTTATATCAAGTACAAAATAGGCTAAGTGAATCTACACCATTACAAATTAGTGGCTACCATATGGAAAGGAAGGTTACTAGAAAGAGCCAAAAAGGGATGCTTCTAGGGTTTGGGGTTTGTCCTGGTCCTCCAAGAACTAGACGGCAAAGTGCTGAGAAAGACTTTAATGAACAAATATTTCATTGGGGGAAACATCGGAGAGAAAATGGCAGGGAGCTCTGGAAGGCTGGCAGAACTATCAGCGCATAGTGCAAGTCTGACCCTGAGTGAAGATTTGGAAGAAAGATTTGGTAAATCATCCGAGACTGCCTTGTCATCTACGTAAAATCCTTCAAGGCTGTCAGAGTCCTTGAAAAAAGGTCACTGGACAGAGGAATCCTGGTCTCCAAGAAATGGCCTGCCTTAGGATCCCTGCTGTGCTGACCAGGAGCAATCAGGGGCAAGGCCGGCCTCCAGGCAAACGTGGTGATGGATTTAAGAGCAGCAGCTGGGACCTTTGGCCAGTTATGCTCCCTGTGGTCATAACTGTGAAACAGGAGACTCTCAACGTGGATGCTTCCTTGTGATAAGATCTGGTTGTTTATTTCTGTCAGAAATACTCCTGAAGCAACGTTGCGTCCTTCTCAGTATATCATACCCCAGAGATCTAAAACGTTCGTTTGTTCTGTTATTGATAATGTTCACCTCTTGGCTAAGGTAGTGTTCACCAAATTTATACCTACTGTACTTCTTGTTGTGATCAATACTTCGTGGAGAGATATTTGGGGTTTTGTAGCATCCTGCTCCTTGTAAACTTTCAACCAGTAGTTTTATAATTCATTGATTACTCTTGCCAGAACCTATCATTACTATGATGGTTGTAAATAATGATTTTTACATTACGTCATTCCTTCTATATGTTTATGGTTTGGCATTCTATTATGAGAGCCCTTCCTTCCCTCCCTTCCTCTTCTTTTATTCATATTCTGTATGATAATTATTTATTTTAGGGTCAAATTGCTCAGATTTACCCAGTGTGAGTCTCTTCAAGCTGGATCTTTTTACACGTCCCACCACTCTTTCCTACTTTCTGGCACAGTAAATTTTCTCCAGGATCATTCTACACTTTCCTTGCTCCAGCCCTGAAATAGAAACGTGGATATACATGCTTACATACATCACATACACATGTGTGTGTTTGTATATCCTCGCACTTCCATATCTACTTCTGTAAATACCTAGCACGTGCACTCACTCCCTCTCTCTCTCTACAGATGGGTGGACGGATGGATGGATGGGTAGACAGATCTGTATAAATAACTTATGGTCAGACTTCCATATCCGTGGTTCCTCTGTATCTGCAATTCTGCAACCATGGGTTCAACCAACCACAGATCATGTAGTACTGTAGTAATTACTATTAAAAAAAAAACCCTGCATATAAGTGGACCTGCCCAGTTCAAACCCATATTGTTCAAGGGTCAACTGTAACTTGCTAAATAAAGCCCTTTAACCAACTATATTAAAAATACCACCATTGGTCTGCGTATGGAATGCCATCCAAACCTGCTTTGTCCTTACTGGTGCCACATCCAGAGGGTCCTCTGCTATTATGCTCAGTTCTCTCCTCATGTGCATCTTTTCAACAAGAGAAACTTTTTTTTTTAAACCTCCACAATGTAGGTATATCCACTTTTGTTTCTAGCTCCAGGATTTTCCCTCTCCCTATTATGGATCTGTAGTTAAAGCACAGCATAAATAAGAAAGCTTCAACTGTTGAAACTCATGAATTTTTCTGTGTATGCAAAATAATCTGAGAACTGTTTTGTTTTTGAAATTGGCTTCCAGAGTTCATACCATAATTTTGATCTTATATGCCTTATGACAATATAGAACAATCATATGAGGTCTTAACTGCAAGGGATAATTATTTAATACTTTTTCAAATTCTATTAAAATAATTTCCTGCTTTGGCAATACCCACTATTCAATGAAAAAAATATAACATGAAGTTATAAAATGGAAAAATATCACAAAATGCTCCTTGCCTAGGAAAACCACTCTGGAAGAGTATCCCTTTACACATGATCTTATGCATGTACACATACATGTGTGCACATGCACACATACACAAACACTAACAAAGATTTATGGTTGATTATACTATGAAGGCTACAATCTGTGACCTCTCAAAGCCCATATTGTGTATCTCCTGCGATTATGATATGTCATAAATTTTTAAAATAAACTTTTTAATTTAATTTATTTATTTTGGGCTGCATTGGGTCTTTGTTGCTGCGTGCGGGCTTTCTCTAGTTGCAGTGAGTGTGGGCTACTCTTCGTTGCGGTGCGCGGGCTTCTCATTGCAGTGGCTTCTCTTGTTGCGGAGCACAGGCTCTAAGCACGTAGGCTTCAGTTGTTGTGGCACACAGCCTCAGTAGTTGTGGCACACGGGCTTAGTTGCTCCACAGCATGTGGGATCTTCCTGGACCAGGGCTCGAACCCGTGTCCCCTGCATTGGCAGGCGAATTCTTAGCCACTGTACCACCAGGGAAGTCCCTGTCATCATTTCACCGGCTTCAGATTAATATAGGAATCTATCAAAACTCAAATTCTTACAGCTGTACACTAATTTCCATTAAAAAATTTAGTGACATCATTGATGTGGTGTTCATCTTTTTGGTATTTTAATCTCACAATCAATAACTTCCAATTATATGATTTCTAAATCAAAGAGATCTAATATATTCTGATATATATACTCCTTTCCTGAAACCATGCTTTACTGCAACCAATAGGGAAAAGCACATAAATGTCAGTCTTGTCTCAATAATACACTGGATAATTTTATCAGATTCCTACAAGTTTTCTGGGTATTTGCCTCATGGATGTGGGGGAAGAATATGGCATAGCCCCTACCTGAGAACTTTAGAAGAAATGCTACAATAATTAGAAGGCAAACATTCCAAAGTCTGGATGAAAATGCAGAGAATTAGAAATCAGTAAGTTCAAGGTCAACTAAAATTTTTTTTCCTAGGGACAAACAATTTTTGTGACACTTTCAAAGTGTTACAGTAAACCCTGCCTTAATATTGACAGACAAAAAATCAATTGTATACTATGCAGTTACTGTTGTTGCAAAGTTAATCATGTTTTTTCACTCTGTACCATCAGAAAAAAAAAATCACAAGGTAGTTCAATTTCTACTGAACACAGTCCTTGGAAAACTAGACGGCGTCTCAAATAACCACCCAACTTGAGAACAGAGGCTGCGGGAGGCAAGGAGCCAGTTGCGATAGGCTAATAGCATATTAATATTGAAGATTGGGGGGCTTCCCTTCCCTGGTGGCGTAGTGGTTAAGAATCTGCCTGCCAATGCAGGGGACACGGGTTTGAGCCCTGGTCCAGGAAGATCCCACATGCTGCACAGCAGCTCAGCCGCGTGCCACAACTACTGAAGCCTGCACACCTAGAGCCCGTGCTCCACAAAGAGAAGCCACTGCAATGAGAAGCCCACACACTGCAATGAAAAGTAGCCCCCACTCACTGCAACTAGAGAAAGCCTGCGTGCAGCAATAAAGACCCAAGGCAGCCAAAAATAAATTAAAAAAATATATATTGCAGATTGGTTTTCTGCAGTGGTTTTCAGTATTTCAACAAAAGTTCATGTCCTGAATTAATTTTATTTTGCAGGTTTCCCCATCTGGATACAACTTTCATATATTATACATTTCCCCCTTTTGGTTTATTTAAAACACAAGTACTGAGCACACCTAAAAGCACTAGTCAATGATAAGGTTGTGTACATTCAGCAGCCAAGTCCCTGCCCTCATGGAGCGCACATTCTCACGGACATCAATTTTGACTAGCTCATCCTTACACTTTTGTTAAAGCCCAGACCAAACTCTTTTCCTTTCTAAGTGCTATCTCCTAAGTGACATCTGATAAATGTCAAAGTTCTGAATGCAGCCCTTACTGCACCACTCAGAAGGGATCTCTGCTGTGTGCTCTGCTGAACACTAGGATCTGTTTAGCTACTGCTTCAACACCAACTAAGTTAAAATACTTTCTCTCCTATGAGACCTGACGCTTGCAAGAATTCACGTTGCACGTGAGTTTTTTGAAAACAACATTTTGTAGAACTTCTATCCTCTGACAGTTCCTTGATGTTCTTACCACTCTCGCTGCTTTCATAAAATGTGTCCCCAGTATGCATTTTGTGATGACTTATAAGATTGGAGCACCAACTGAAGCTTTTACCACAGGTCTCACACTGGTAAGGTGTCTCCCCTGTATGAACTCGCCTGTGATACTGAAGCTGTGAAGACCGACTAAATACTTTACCACACACATCACATCTGTACGGCTTCTCTCCAGTGTGGATGCTCTGATGAAGCTGAAGACTTGAGGCCTGACTGAAGTGCTTACCACGCTCCCCACACTTATATGGTTTCTCTCCTGTGGGGACCTTCTGATGCATGTCGAGGTTCAGGCTCCACATGAAGCCCTTCCCAGTGTCTTGGGAAAGTCACTTGGCCACTGTATTTATTTGTACTTATCTACACTTATCTGTCACTTGGGGGTTATAATTGTACCTCGTCCATGGGTACGTTGTACAAAAGATCTGAAAAGTAGTTACAAGAAACTGACACAGAGTAAGCACTCCACAGACATTGGCTATTAGCTATTGGAAATCTTTCTCCATGAAACAGATGACTTTATCAGTGGATGACTCGGTGGGAGACAGTGAATCACAGAATCACAGCATGTTGAAAGTGACCTAGTTCACACTCTTATGTGAAAAAAAGAAAAGTGTGCATGGGTAGAAAATGTCTGGAACTTTACCTAACAAATAGTTCATCATGTTAGCATTGAGGATTAGAATAAATCAGGAAAGGAGGAAAGAAAAACTTGAGTGTAATTCAATTTCTCTATCATTTGTGTTTCTACACTGAGACTCTGAATACACTGGAAGTGCAATTTTTTTTAATGTGGCGGGATAAAGGTTTTCAAGTGTTCCTGATCCATCCGAATCAGGAAGAAATAGAAAATATGAACAGACCAATCACAAGTACTGAAATTGAAACTGTGATAAAAAATCTTCCAACAAACAAAAGCCCAGGACCAGATGGCTTCACAGGCGAATTCTGTCAAGCATTTAGAGAAGAGCTAACACCTATCCTTCTGAAACTCTTCCAAAATATAGCAGAGGGAGGAACACTCCCAAACTCATTCTACGAGGCCACCATCACCTTGATACCAAAACCAGACAAGGATGTCACAAAGAAAGAAAACTACAGGCTAATATCACTGATGAACATAGATGCAAAAATCCTCAACAAAATACTAGCAAACAGAATCCAACAGCACATTAAAAGGATCATACACCATGATTAAGTGGGGTTTATTCCAGGAATGCAAGGATTCTTCAATATACGCAAATCAATCAACGTGATACACCATATTAACAAATTGAAGGAGAAAAACCATATGATCATCTCAATAGATGCAGAGAAAGCTTTCGACAAAATTCAACACCCATTTATGATAAAAACCCTGCAGAAAGTAGGCATAGAGGGAACTTTCCTCAACATAATAAAGGCCATATATGACAAACCCACAGCCAGCATCGTCCTCAATGGTGAAAAACTGAAACCATTTCCACTAAGATCAGGAACAAGACAAGGCTGCCCACTCTCACCACTCTTATTCAACCTAGTTTTGGAAGTTTTAGCCACAGCAATCAGAGAAGAAAAGGAAATAAAAGGAATCCAAATCGGAAAAGAAGAAGTAAAGCTGTCACTGTTTGCAGATGACATGATACTATACATAGAGAATCCTAAAGATGCTACCAGAAAACTACTAGAGTTAATCAATGAATTTGGTCAAGTTGCAGGATACAAAATTAATGCACAGAAATCTCTGGCATTCCTATATACTAATGATGAAAAATCTGAAAGTGAAATCAAGGAAACACTCCCATTTAGCATTGCAACAAAAAGAATAAAATATCTAGGAATAAACCTACCTAAGGAGACAAAAGACCTGTATGCAGAAAATTATAAGACACTGATGAAAGAAATTAAAGATGATACAAATAGATGGAGAGATGTACCATGTTCTTGGATTGGAAGAATCAACATTGTGAAAATGACTCTACTACCCAAAGCAATCTACAGATTCAATGCAATCCCTATCAAACTACCACTGGCATTTTTCACAGAACTAGAACAAAAAATTTCACAATTTGTATGGAAACACAGAAGACCCCGAATAGCCAAAGCAATCTTGAGAACGAAAAATGGAGCTGGAGGAATCAGGCTCCCTGACTTCAGACTATACTACAAAGCTACAGTAATCAAGACAGTATGGTACTGGCACAAAAACAGAAAGATAGATCAATGGAACAGGATAGAAAGCCCAGAGTTAAACCCACGGACATATGGTCACCTTATCTTTGATAAAGGAGGCAGGAATGTACAGTGGAGAAAGGACAGTCTCTTCAATAAGTGGTGCTGGGAAAACTGGATAGGGACATGTAAAAGTATGAGATTAGATCACTCCCTAACACCATACACAAAAATAAGCTCAAAATGGATTAAAGACCTAAATGTAAGGCCAGACACTATCAAACTCTTAGAGGAACACATAGGCAGAACACTCTATGACATAAATCACAGCAAGATCCTTTTTGACCCACCTCCTAGAGAAATGGAAATAAAGACAAAAATAAACACATGGGACCTAATGAAGTGCAGAGTTTAAAATGTCAATAATCCACAGGGAAACTGGAGACCATTTAAAACATTCATATTAAATCTCTCTAGAAAAGACATTAAAAGATCTCCAATCAAAATGTGAATTTTATAATAGACATGGTATGATACAATTTATAATAGATATGGTAGGAACCTTTCCCTTTCACGGGAAAGATTCGGCTGGGAAAAAGGAATTGTTCTTGAAAATGGGGCCTGTGCTATTGCAGACACTGTGCTCAACCTAGGTCCACCGAATGCTCTGATGTCATCACTGAGGTCACAGAATTCCACTGTGAGCCTGGCAACCTTGCAAACATAACAGCCCTGGTGAGCACTAGGCACTACTGCTGGTTCACCAAGTGGTACAAGTTTTTCAGCCATTTAGGAGACTTGACTATTTTTGTTTGTATTGAATCATTTCAACGGATTGCCCAAGAGCCAAGAAGGGCCAACCTGTAGGGAAGAGGAGGAGTTGGACATCTCTTGAGGCATCTTCTAAGGGAGACTTCTAGGTGGTACGATGGAACGGCGACAAAAGAGGAAACACCTGGAAAATGAAGAGTCCCAGGAAACTGCCGAGAACGGAGGAGGTATGTGGGGGGCAACTTGTCTGGGGCACATGGGTTTCTGCCAAACTGAAGCTTCTCTAGGAAGCGGGGGACTGAGAACGTGTCACCTGTGAAGCAGGGAGCGAGAGACCTTGTCTCACTGATGCTGCCGTATCTATCCGGAGGGTCCCTGTGGTGTGAGACGGCACAGAACGGCCAGATGCCCCCTGGGAGATGGGAGGTCAGCTCCGCTGGTCTGAGGACTCTCTCCTGGGGCAGCCGGGCCTGGAGCTTTGTCGGACTCACAGCAGGCTGCATCCTGCTTGCACAGACCTAGAGGTGCAGCTTTTCTCAGTCCCCGATTTCTCTCTTATGCTCTTGGATCTTTCCTAGGGGTCATGAGGTGGGGGATGTGAAGGATGCAAGGATGCTGAGAGAGACCCATGAGTTGCTTGGCCTCTTTTACCAAAGTGGAAAGAGAAACCCCATGAGTTGAAGGCCCTGTTGAAAAATATCTTGACAAGTGGAATGCACTTTGAAAGAAGATTGTTTGTCTAGGGATGGTGTCATATTGAAAGCAAGGAGGTTTTATTCCTTCAACAGGAAGAATTTCCCAAAGGAGATCAAGGGAAGGGAGGGGTTTTCCAGAGACTGAGACCGCGTGAGCGGGGGTGAGAAATGGCCTCAGGGTCCTGCGGGGAGCTCTGAGAGCCACGGGCCACGTGGTGCCTGCGTGCATTAAATGTAGGCGAGTAGCTTGCCCTGGGAGAGGGGTGGTCACCCCAGAGCTCCAGCTAGAGGCCTCTGCCCCAGATTAGAGCCCAGTAGCTCCTACCAGGCTCAGGGCCCTGGAGACTGTAGGATGGGCCCTGGGAATGGAGCTCTAGACAGCAGGCAGATTTCCAGGCAGTGGCTGGGACAGGCTGGGGAAGGCAATGACTGCCCCTGACCATTCAGAATATTTTGCCCTATGTTCCTGTGAGTGTGTGTGTGTGAGTGTGTGTGTGTGTGTGTGTGTGTGTGTGTGGTAGTGCAGAGAAGAGCGAGATGAATGGGGGTAGAGTGCTTACCAGATATAAAGTCTGCGTGGTAAAGTTCTTGTCACCCTGCCTGGACCTGGCTGACACTCGGTGTACGTAAGAGTGTATACAGAATTCTTGTTAGGGGTGTTTTATGAGACAGTAACTCATACACCCATGTACACTCTGATACAGCAAAAATATCACACACCCTACATATAACTTCTTTAGTAAACCACACAGAGCACATGGAGGTATATACACGCATCCCTCCTGTACTACATTCTCATACAACCCACCTGTATCACAATCCTCTCCTCCAACACCAAACGCTGGAGATGAGATATGTATATAGACACACACACTATATATATAGGACACACACACACACACACACACACACTATATACATGTATCTCCTCAACTCTTGCACAAACACAGCTAACTTCAGCCATCTCTAAATACCTCTATAAGAACCAGTCACGTGTCATACACACCACACTTATAACACATTCTTGCGTAATGCCAGACCCGCTTTGTACAAACCACAGTAAACCACAGTCTCAGTAACCCATGTCAGGATTGCCAGAGAAAATATGGGCTATCCAGTTCAATTTTAATTCCAGATAAACAACAAGTAATTTTTCAGTATCCGTATGTCCCACATATTGTATGGGCTATACTTACACTAAAACTAAGTCAGGCCAAATACTGCATGGGAATACTTACACTAAAAGATTATTCTGGGTTTATCTGAAACTGAAATGTAACTGGGTGCCTTGTATTCTTGTTCGCTAAGTCTGGCAACCCTTATATACTTACCACCAGCTGATGTATTATATATTTATTGTAGTTTTGTTTAGTGTGTGTCTTCCCCTACTAGAATGTGCAGCGTTACCAAAGACTACAACAATGGAAGAGTGCCGGATACACAGGAGTAGCTGCTTACTGAATCTTGGTGAATGAATGAATGAACACACACCATAAATACAAGCCACACCATGTAATGAGGAAACGTTACATGTCCCAGAATTCCTGACTTGTGAACAGAAACCATGCACACAAAGGCCACAGACACAGATAGACACGTCTGCACTGTGCTCCCCATGCCAACCCCACACTTACCACAGACTTAACTGATACACATCACTCACTCTTCCCACACACTCACAGTCACCACCGAGGCCTACATTACCAACTAGACAGTGAGAGAATAAGTATTGATTGGAATTAAATCCTGGAGGATCCACTGGGAACCACACTCTCAACTGTGTGTATTCACTGCACCTGACACGTGTCACACACTCAGTAAATATTTGTGGACAGAGGACTGATGAACCCACCCTGAGCCTTTCATTCCTCCCTCAGGAATCTCGAAGTCACAAGAGGATCCCCCTCGGCTTGGATCCACTGTGGTGGCCCAAGGCTGCAGCCCAGGGGCAGTGGAGGTCTCCTCTGCCTCTAAATACTTCTTCTGTACTTCTACTCTGCGCAAGCTCAGCTACGCTGGTAAGGGCGTGGGGCTCCTCAGGTGACGGGGTGCTTGGCTGTGAAGCAGGAGGCACACAGATCCCAGGGAGGCTGAGAGGAAATCCAGGGTCATCAGAGGTGATGAGGGCTCTGTGGAGGAGCCTGGGCAGGATGGCTGAGCTGTTCCGAGGGCGTGGATGCCAGCTGAGTCTGGGGGTGTGTGTGTGAATACTGCTACTACCATGGTGGGGAAGTCAAGGAGCAGGGGCCGGAAAGGTCTGGGCTTGAGGTGGAGGGAAGAGGGACCAGATTAAGCATCTTCAGAGGAAAATGTAGGCTTTGTCTTTGCCTTTGCTTCCAGAGAAGGACAGAGTTCTGCATCATACACCTCCAGCCTGAGAGCAGGACCATCCAGCTCAGGTGCACACAGCTCACACATACACGCGCCCTCCAGGCACAGCCCTTCTCAGTGCACATCAACCCCAAGCACGTGCTCCACAGTACTCTCCTGCACCACAGCCCCATTCCACAAGGAATGCACCACCGATATTCCCAAACTCACACTCCTCATCGTACACGCATCCAGCCGCATCCCTCACATACTACAGCCCTCACCACCATACTCCACACCCCTGTATACAGACACCACTCCAGTATACCCCCCCACGCACATGAAAAGCCCACAGATGACACCAGATACACCACTCCGTCCTACGGCCAACGGACACCAAGCTCACGACATTGCTATGTCGTGCCAATGTCCCTCTCTCGTCTACCACACCTGCTCCCTCAGCTTCCGGCATGGCCCATGCATGTTATTATGATTTTAATTTCCTTTTTCAGGAATCCGGAGATTTCATCGAGACACTGCCCAGCCTAGACCACCCCTAGCCCAGGATCAGGAAGAAGGAGAGACCGCTTCCCCATCACACTGTGTCTCCTCCTCACCCTCTTCACCCTGTAAGAACTATCTGCACCCAGACAAAGAGGAAAGGGGCATGAAAATATACTACATGCAGGTACAAGTGAACAAGGGTGTCGCTGTCTCCTGGAAGACAAAGAAACCCTTGGAGTTGTCTGAAAAGCAGCTGAGGATAGAAGAAGTGACCCTTCCTGAGGATGTGTGCGCAGTAGCCACTGACCCCTCTTCTGATGTGTCCACCGAAAGCCTCCTGTCTGACAGTGAGCCCACTGGGGAGGAGAAAGAGTATGAGGAAAGGGCAGAGCCAGGCAGCCCATCAGGGCCACCTGCCGTCGAGGAGAGACCCAGCGCCAAGACAGCGGACTGGATGCTGACCATGGAGACCGGCTTCAGGTGCATGGCCTGCTGCCGGGTCTTCCCCACCTTGGGGATCCTCCAGCAGCACGTGAAGGGCGGCGTCCTGCAGGGCTTCAGCTGCCGTGCCTTTCATCTCACCATGGCCCAGCGGATGGGCAATGTGGAATCCGAGAGCACCCCTGAGGAAGAGGACGAGGAGGAGGAGGAGGAGGAGGAGGAGAAGGAGTTAGAGAAGCAAGAAGAAAAGGAGAATGAGGGAGAGCAGCCCACGGGGGAAGGCCCCAGCCCAAAGAGACCCCGCAGGCAGGGTCTTTTCTCTCCTTTGAGTTCCAAACAGCAACTGAGATTCATGGGACAGAAGATCCTGGAAGACGGTGTGGCCGTCCCTTGGAAGAGGTAAGGCTTCAGGCTGGCAGTCTTCTGAGCCTATGTCACGAGGGCCCAGAGGAGTCTAAGGGAAGGGGCCGCACACATGTGCTGGTTTACCTAATGGCTCTGCAGTTGCATCAAATGGGACACACCCAGCACTAACAAAGGCATTGACCTCTGTTGACGTAAACAAGAAGGTGGAGCCTTTTCCTAGGAGTTTTCTCAGGGTCTGCACGATGGACCTCAACTCTTAGAGGACGTACTGCCAGCAGCTCCTTCTCGGCAGAGAGAGCCAGGAGTGGTCTCAAGAGAGGACAGGGGCCCTTGCAGGACCAGAACTTTGAGGTCTGAGAGCCTTGGGCCTGAGCCGAGATCTCACCCTGACCACTGGACCGAGCCTTCTGTGACAAAGGGGAATATGAAAGAGAGTCACGTGGAAATGAGGTCCCCCGAGATATGGAAATGTTCCAGAACCTTCGTTGTGTGGTAGTTGATCTGGAGCCAAGCTCACTGTGGTGTGTGTGGCTCTGAGCATTAAGGCAATGCTGGAGGGTAACCCTGACCAGCAGAGCTTGGAGTGCTTCTTGTCTCTTCCTGTTCTACCTCATTTGTTTTATCCCTTCCAGGGAGAAGAAAGGACCCTCGGGAGAGTAGCAGACAGAATGCCGTGGTCTGAAGGAGGATGAAGGGACCGGCACTCAGTCTAACATCATATGACAATAGAAGCGTCCTATGCAATAAAGGGCATTTTCCAAACCTTTCCTGGAGCTTTTATTTAATGACATTTTTCTATCTATGCATCTATCTGTCATCTACATCTGTATCTTTCAAGGTTTGTGAACAAGCTTTCACATAAGCACTAGAGACGTCCGCCAGCATTTTCCAGAAGAGGCCTGCAAATTGCTGGGGACTCCTCACAAATAGGGAACGGCCACAACCCCTGCCACACAGACTATGTGCGTGGCCCTCCTGACGTACTCCCACTCTCTCTCTGAATTTCCCAACGTCTGAGATGAGGGTGCTGGCTGGAGGCAATGATCACGTGCAGGCTGAATCTTCTCCAGATTCTGATTCTCTTCCTGGGCATATCGTCCTCAAGCACAGTCTCCATGTCCCTGGCCACACTGATCTCTCTCCTTCAGTCCTTCCCTCCCTCCCTCTCCTGCCTCCCAGTGCAGAGAATACTTTTTTGCATTTGAGACGACATTTATTTTTGGTTCACAGAATTCTCACCTGTTCTACTGTGGCCTCCGTTGTGAACATTCCAAAGCTGAGACTTTTCTGTTTTTCTCCCTCATTTCTGCTGAGTCTTTACCTTCCTAATGCAGTGAACTCACAGTGCCTAGCTGACTGGATGGGGAAAAAGATCCAGGGAGCAAAGAGAAATAATAAAAGAATATATCACTTAATTTTTCATAGTGTTATCCAACTACATATTTTTAAAATTTTGGAATAATATTAGGAATCTTCTCTTCATAAAAAACTGAATTATCGGGCTTCCCTGGTGGAGCAGTGGTTAAGAATATGCCTGCGAATGCAGGGGTCATGGGTTTGAGCCCTGTTCTGGGAAGATCCCACGTGCCATGGAGTAACTAAGCCCGCGCACCACAACTACTGAGCCTGCACAATAGAGCCCGTGCCACATCTACCAAGCCCACGTGCCACAACTACGGAAGCCTGCGTGCCTAGAGCCCATGCTCCGCAACAAGAGAAGCCACTGCAATGAGAAGCCCGTGCACCAGAGCCAAGAGGAGCCCCCGCTCACTGCAACTAGAGAACGCCCGCTAGCAGCAACAAAGACCCAATGCAGCCCCAAATAAATTAATTAATTTTTAAAAATTGAATTAGTTTCAAGGGTACAATGTATAAAAGTACAATAAAAGCCCCCCTTCATAACCCCCCAACCCCACTCTCAAGATGGAATCGATATGCTGTGATACAATTTATAGTCGTAGTACTACTCCTCCTCCCACCACATCCGAAATCCTCTGAGCCCGGTGCAGCAGCTTCCTTTCACAATGCTAGGACCCTCCACAAGACACATGATAATCCCTTTGGACATTTCAAGGAGCGGCACCAAGGGAACAGTACCGGGGAAATGCCACTGACAGCTCAGAATATCCATGGCATTTCTAGAGCCTCGGCACTGCTCTCGCTCTGGGAATGAAGGTCCAAAAAGCACATCGGAGAATGTTCATAGTTGTAAACAAGCTCCACCTTTGAAACACAATCTACATAGAACCACATATACAAGCCTGCACGATGGATGAAGCCAAGGTCTCCTCCATGATTTCCCTTCTGACCACCTTATTGTCTCCTCAACCATAAAAGGTGAACTTGAAACTCAGGACCTTGCCTTGTCACCAGAAACATCCAAGCTTGGATCAGTCTTTCTAAGACCAGATACTTGCCCTCTGAACTATTAGAGACTTGTCACATACACACAGGTAGAACAGGATTATTTCTATCTACCTGGGGACCTGGAGTCTTTCACATTGCTCCTGTTAAAACTCTCACAACAGCAAAACTTTACCTACAAAGGGTTCAAGCTATGACACTCCCAACTTCCACAAACCTCCTCAGCTCTTGTGAGTCACATGCAGCCAATTCCAGGAATTGGAAACATGGTTGTGAGGATGAAACTGACTTTGGGGCTCCCCTTGGATATGGTCTTCCAGACTTACCAAAAGGCCATTAAGAGGAAGGTTTACCCCACCTCAGGGAAACCCGAGGCAGTACTTGCAGTCAAGGGCTGGCCATGGCTTCTGAGCTACATCCAAAAAGAACTTCATACTGTACCTGGATCTGCTGAAGCCATTTCTGACTGTCCGAGAGCCAGCATGTACCCCTCCTCAACTGCCTCCATTGTGGATCATCAGTAGGGCTGTCAGATTTAGTACATAAATATACAGGATACCCAGTTAAACTTGAACTTCACATGAATAATAAGTCATTATTTTTAGTATAAGTATAATCTATGAACTATTTGGGGCATACTTATCTTCAAAATGTACTCGTTGTTTTTCAAACATTCATATTTAACTAAACAGCCTATAATTTATCAGTCAACCCTACTCAGCAGAAATGATGGAGGCTCATAGAGATCCAGGAGATGCCTCAGCGCCTCCTCAGCTTTTATTTCTACGTCCTGGACAGCGAGCACGAACCTTCCACTCCGTCATTGGCTAGAATGGAGGATATTCTCTGTTTTAGAGCTTTTTTTTACTTGTCATTGTTATTATCTTCCTTATTTTAAAGAGATGTTTATTTTTTCCCAAACTTAATAGCTCATCCAAAAGTATTTCAAAGTTCATTAGACAAGGGAAAAACAACATGGTTCTGAAAAGTGAAGGAAACCGCCTGGTGTTTAGTAAAGAAGTAGTAGGGAGATTGAAAAAGCCAAACTTAATAAGCAGATCTCTCCAAGGGTATTTTCAGAGCTTGATACCCTCCCACACCCTGAAAATATCATTACATCAAGAATGTAGAACTGCTAACCAAATGTAAGGCTCCCATATGATTCTATCAAACTGAGGATGCTTCTTTACTAAGCAGTGAGCACACTTGCTGCCCCAGGGACCTTGGCAGTTGCAACGTAGGGCTCTTCCCTTTGGGATGGAAACAGCAAGTTTTCCTGTGGTCTACACGCTGGCCCCCAAAATACTACACTCCCAATACTTGTCAACTTTAAGTATTTTCCTACATATCTCCATTTTTCTGTTACTATTTGGACTACATCCTAGACTTGACACTACATAAATTGCATTCAAGAAGCTATTTTTAAAAGTTGGTAGGAAACCTTAAATCTATGGCTTGCAGTCCCTGGCTTACTTTCATCCAGGTGCGTAAGGGTTTTCAAAAGTAGTCAGGTTAGTTACCCCGTATCACAGCCCCACGCTTGTGTCACAGATATAAAAATGGAACATGATATTTAAGGTTTTAGTTGCCAAATCATCAAGCCTCCCAGACAGAGGCAATAGAGCAAAATGATTACAGAGGCATGGATTTTGATTTGCTCCAGCGTCTTGGGCAAGTCACTTGGCCTCTATTTATTTGTACTTATCTGCACTTATCTGTCACTTGGGGGTCATAATTGTACCTGGTCCATGGGTACGCTGTACAAATGATCTGTAAAGTAGTTACAAGAAACCGACACAGAGTAAGCACTCCACAGACATTGGCTATTTGCTATTGGAAATAGTTCTCCGTGAAACAGATGACTTTATCAGTGGATGACTCGGTGGGAGACAGTGAATCACAGAATCACAGCATGTGGAAAGTGACCTAGTTCACACTCTTATGTGAAAAAAAGAAAAGTGTGCATGGGTAGAAAATGTCTGAAACTTTACCTAACAAATAGTTCATCATGATAGCACTGAGGATTAGAATAAATCAGGAAAGAAGGAAAGAAAAACTTGAGTGTAATTCAATTTCTCTATCATTTGTGTTTCTACACTGAGACACTGAATACACTGGAAGTGCAATTTTTTTTTAATGTGGAGGAATAAATGTTTTCAAGTTTTCCTGATCCATCCGTATTATTATCTCAGAATTGCTGGCAGTTCTTGCCATCTTCGGATCTACACCCATGTGAGTCAGTGGGCCATTCTGGACGGAGGAGATAATAGAGCAGAAGTGAAGTGAGAGGAAAGGAGAGAAAAGATTTTCTCTTTTCTCTTCAAAGAGGAAAGGTCTTTGGAATGGGAACAACTCACAACCAAACTTTGGGGAAAGGATGTGATGGAAAATGAGACAAACATCCTACCCCTGTGATGAGAAGGATTCCCTGGGCTCGATGGAGGGAGGTCACAGGTGGCTGGACAAGGAAACCAACTAGGGAGAAACACACACAAGTGCAGGGCAAACACCCTGAGGCCACTCAGCCTGACTCCATGCAAACATGTGTCCAGCAGACAGCCCTTCACCTGTGGCTCCCCAGCAAGACAGGTAACTCGGGGGTGCCAATCATTCTGAGTACATTATGCCTGGCCATTCATAAACCGCTGTCTAACGTGTGAGGAATAAACTCTCAATGTTTATGAGGAAACTGGGGAAGGAGATTGAAAGGTTACTTAAACGGAAAAAAAAGAAGTTCAGGAAGGCAGGATGGTAGAGAGACAAGAAAAAGACCTTAAAAGATAGAAAGGATTTGCCAAAGAAGAGAAAGAAAAAGAAATGATTCCAAATGGGTTAACCTGCAGCTAGGAAGTTAAGGAAGATTATTGATGGGTGAAGACTATGGAATAAAGTGAATAAAATTTCTCAGAAGTTGCTGAGACTATGGTAAGAAGCATGATTATCAAATTATGAATTGGCTGCAATGGCATTCTAGGGGGACACTAGGAAGGGGAAGCAAATGTTCCTGAGATGACAGTAGCAGGTGGAAAGTTGTTTCAGGGGAAGATCAGTCTTGCAGAGGGTGTATCAGAGGAGGGCAAGTGTGAGCAAGCAAGGAAATACTAAGTGTATACGGTTCCTTCACTGAGTGCACCCAGCCCCGCGGTCAGCCTTGAGAACAAGCAGGACTTCAGGTACTGGAGCTACATTTCAGTCATCAAGACTTGAGAAGACACCCTTAACTCAGGTCTTCTCTTCAAACGCCATCTTTCCTTCTTGACCTTCATTTGGCCTCTTCCCTTACCCTCCAGCTGTGGACTGAGGCCACAGAGCAAGATGGGTCACTAGTGTCCTCCATCCCCTGGCGACTGTGGTTCACATCAGTGGAGTACCAAAGGCAATAACCAAGTAACAGACACAAGAGTGTATGAAGAAGAAGAGATTCTGATAAGGCTTTCTGTGACAGTGTGGGCCAAGTCGGCTCTATATGGCTGGTATCACGTGAATTATGAGCAGCCTTACGGGAGAAGTCCTCAGAAGGCAGAGCCTGGCTCTCGAGAGGCTCTGCGTGCTCACAGCCCACTCTAAGACCTCAGTTACAGCTTCGGCCCCCAATATCCCTCCCTCTGCCTGCTCACAGTTTTTGAAGTCTTCTTTCCTCCACATTTCTCTTGAGAGGTGGAGGAGGAAGATGAGCTTCAGGCCAGCTCAGACTCCCCTGCTATCCCAGCAGGATGCCTATCATTAACCTCCCACCTTCTAGGAAGCTCCTAAGATCTTCACATTTGGGGCAGTTCTCATTTCAGCTGTGCTTCAAATTGCTGGCTGGAGACGGCCTGTTGGAAGGTGGCTAAAAGCAAGTAGCAATCCTTCGGGCAGCCTGGCCCTTCTCGACTGTCAGACATCTTCAGGGATATTCTAGGAAATATTGTTTGTTCTAGAGAAGGGAGGGAAACAATCCAATTGTCCAATAATGCTTGAATGGAAAATAAATGATGCTATATGCATGTGATCACATAATATCAAACAGTCAAAAATCAAAGACCTAGATCTCTATGGATTCACGTGGATAAATCTTGAAAACATAATATTGATTGAAAGAAAATAAGATAAAGAACGTTAGATTGTGATAACAGGTGTGTAAGTATTTAAATATTTAAATCAATTCAACATATTGCTTCTATATATATAGATGTAAGAAAATAAACTTTATCCAAAGAACACATTATTTACATTTAATATGCTCATTTATCTAGGAGACCCAAAAGAACCCACAGATAAACTAGCAGGAACTAATAACACGGTTCAACAAGGCACACACATACAAGATCAATAAATTTAAAAAAATAAAAAATAAAAAAAAATAAATTTTAAAAATCAATCAGGCTCCTCTACAGTGGCGATAACAAATTAGAAACTGTAAAAGAAAATAAGAAAAAAAGAAGATCTAAAAATTGTCACAAGAGCCATATAAATTATTTAGAGCTAAGCATACGTAGAAGGCAATATAACTAACAAACTGAGTACGAAAGACTGTTGTTACTTAATGAGAACAGACCCTCTTCTTAAGGAGCAGATCAGTAAGTGAGAGTGAATCAAAGAAACACAGCATTTGAAAAGTCAGCTAGTCCAAGCCTCTTGATCGCACATACAGAAGCTGAAGCCCAGATAGGTTGAGTTACTTGCTAAAGGGCCCAATGTCCTGACTCAAGGACTAGCATTTTTCACTCAGTCGCAAGACACAATCAACTGCAGTAACTTGGAAAGAGATGGGGAAAAAATGAAGAAATCAATTATATAGTTCCTCATCTTTAAGTACAGAAATAGCTGTGACAAAATTACACGTATTGAGGGAAAATTGAAGTGCAGAGTTTAAAATGTCAATAATCCACAGGGAAACTGGAGACCATTTAAAATATTCATATTAAATCTCTCTAGAAAAGACATTAAAAGATCTCCAATCAAAATGTGAATTTTATAATAGACATGGTATGATACAATTTATAATAGATATGGTATGAACCTTTCCCTTTCACGGGAAAGCTTCGGCTGGGAAAAAGGAATTGTTCTTGAAAATGGGGCCTGTGCTACTGCAGACACTGTGCTCAACCTAGGTCCACCGAATGCTCTGATGTCATCACTGAGGTCACAGAATTCCGCTGTGCGCCTGGCAACCTTGCAAACATAACAGCCCTGGTGAGCACTAGGCAGTACTGCTGGTTCACTAAGTGGTACAAGTTTTTCAGCCATTTAGGAGACTTGACTATTTTTGTTTGTATTGAATCATTTCAACGGATTGCCCAAGAGCCAAGAAGGGCCAACCTGTAGGGAAGAGGAGGAGTTGGACATCTCTTGAGGCATCTTCTAAGGGAGACTTCTAGTTGGTACGATGGAACGGCGACAAAAGAGGAAACATCTGGAAAATGAAGAGTCCCAGGAAACTGCCGAGAACGGAGGAGGTATGTGGGGTCAACTTGGCTGGGCACATGGGTTTCTGCCAAACTGAAGCTTCTCTAGGAAGCGGGGGACTGAGAACGTGTCACCTGTGAAGCAGGGAGCGAGAGACCTTGTCTCACTGATGCTGCCGTATCTATCTGGAGGGCCCCTGTGTTGTGAGACGGCACAGAACGGCCAGATGCCCCCTGGGAGATGGGAGGTCAGCTCCGCTGGTCTGAGGACTCTCTCCTGGGGCAGCCGGGCCTGGAGCTTTGTCGGACTCACAGCAGGCTGCATCCTGCTTGCACAGACCTAGAGGTGCAGCTTTTCTCAGTCCCCGATTTCTCTCTTATTCTCTTGGATCTTTCCCTGGGGTCATGAGGTGGGGGATGTGAAGGATGCAAGGATGCTGAGAGAGACCCATGAGTTATTTGGCCTCTTTTACCAAAGTGGAAAGGGAAGCCCCATGAGTTGAAGGCCCTGTTGAAAAATATCTTGACAAGTGGAATGCACTTTGAAAGAAGATTTTGTCTAGGGATGGTGTCATATTGAAAGCAAGGAGGATTTATTCCTTCAACAGGAAGAATTTCCCAAAGGAGATCAAGGGAAGGGAAGGGTTTTCCAGAGATTGAGACCACGTGAGCGGGGGTGAGAAATGGCCTCAGGGTCCTGCGGGGAGCTCTGAGAGCCACGGGCCACGTGGTGCCTGCGTGCATTAAATGTAGGCGAGTAGCTTGCCCTGGGAGAGGGGTGGTCACCCCAAAGCTCCAGCTAGAGGCCTCTGCCCCAGATTGGAGCCCAGTAGCTCCTACCAGGCCCAGGGCCCTGGAGACTGTAAGATGGGCCCTGGGAATGGAGCTCTAGACAGCAGGCAGATTTCCAGGCAGTGGCTGGGACAGGCTGGGGAAGGCAATGACTGCCCCTGACCATTCAGAATATTTTGCTCTATGTTCCTGTGTGTGTGTGGGTGTGTGAGAGTGTGTGTGTGTGTGTGTGCGTGTGTGTGTGGTAGTGCAGAGAAGAGCGAGATGAATGGGGTTAGAGTGCTTACCATATATAACGTCTGCGTGGTAAAGTTCTTGTCACCCTGCCTGGACCTGGCTGACACTCGGTGTACGTAAGAGTGTATACAGAATTCTTGTTAGGGGTGTTTTATGAGACAGTAACTCATACACCCATGTACAATCTGATGCAGCAAAAATATCACACACCCCACATATAACTTCCTTAGTAAACCACACACAGCACATGGAGGTATATACACAGATCCCTCCTGTACTACGTTCTCATACAACCCACCTGTATCACAATCCTCTCCTCCAACACCAAACGCTGGAGATGAGATATGTATATAGACACACACACTATATATATAGGACACACACACACACACACTATATATATATATATATATATATATATATATATATATATATATATATATAAATGTATCTCCACAACTCTCGCACAAACACAGCTAACTTCAGCCATCGCTAAATACCTCTGTAAGAACCAGTCACGTGTCATACACACCACACTTGTAACACATTCTTGAGTAATGCCAGACCCGCTTTGTACAAACCACAGTAAACCACAGTCTCAGTAACCCATGTCAGGATTGCCAGAGAAAATATGGGCTATCCAGTTCAATTTGAATTCCAGATAAACAACAAGTAATTTTGCAGTATCAGTATGTCCCAAATATTGTATGGGCCATACTTACACTAAAACTAAGTCAGGCCAAATACCGCATGGGAATACTTACACTAAAAAATTATTCTGGGTTTATCTGAAACTGAAATTTAACTGGGTGCCTTGTATTCTTGTTCGCTAAGTCTGGCAACCCTTATATACTTACCACCAGCTGATGTATTATATATTTATTGTAGTTTTGTTTAGTGTGTGTCTTCCCCTACTAGAATGTGCAGCGTTACCAAAGACTACAACAATGGAAGAGTGCCGGATACACAGGAGTAGCTGCTTACTGAATCTTGGTGAATGAATGAATGAACACGCACCATAAATACAAGCCACACCATGTAATGAGGAAAAGTTACATTTCCCAGAATTCCTGAATTGTGAACAGAAAAAATGCACACAAAGGCCACAGACACAGATAGACACGTCTGCACTGTGCTCCCCATGCCAACCCCACACTTACCACAGACTTAACTGATACACATCACTCACTCTTCCCACACACTCACAGTCACCACCGATGCCTGCATTACCAACTAGACAGTGAGAGAATAAGTATTGATTGGAATTAAATCCTGGAGGATCCACTGGGAACCACACTCTCAACTGTGTGTATTCACTGCACCTGACACGTGTCACACACTCAGTAAATATTTGTGGACAGAGGACTGATGAACCCACCCTGAGCCTTTCATTCCTCCCTCAGGAATCTCGAAGTCACAAGAGGATCCCCCTCGGCTTGGATCCACTGTGGTGGCCCAAGGCTGCAGCCCAGGGGCAATGGAGGTCTCCTCTGCCCCTAAATACTTCTTCTGTACTTCTACTCCGTGCAAGCTCAGCTACGCTGGTAAGGGTGCGGGGCTCCTCAGGTGAGGGGGTGCTTGGCTGTGAGGCAGGAGGCACACAGATCCCAGGGAGGCTGAGAGGAAATCCAGGGTCATCAGAGGTGATGAGGGCTCTGTGGAGGAGCTTGGGCAGGATGGCTGAGCTGTTCCGAGGGCGTGGATGCCAGCTGAGACTGGGGGTGTGGTGAGAATACTGGTAGTACCATGGTGGGGAAGTCAAGGAGCAGGGGCCGGAAAGGTCTGGGCTTGAGGTGGAGGGAAGAGGGACCAGATTAAGCATCTTCAGAGGAAAATGTAGGCTTTGTCTTTGCCTTTGCTTCCAGAGAAGGACAGAGTTCTGCATCATACACCTCCAGCCTGAGAGCAGGACCATCCAGCTCAGGTCCACACAGCTCACACATACATCTGCCCTCCAGGCACAGCCCTTCTCACAGCACACATAAACCCCAAGCACCACAGCCCCATTCCACAAGAAATGCACCACCGATATTACCAAAATCACACTCCTTGTCATACACGCATCCAGCCGCATCCCTCACATACCACAGCCCTCACCACCATACTCCACACCCCTGTATACACCCACCGCTCCAGTATCCCCCCCACGCACATGAAAAGCCCACAGATGACACCAGATACACCGCTCCATCCTACGGCCAACAGACACCAAGCTCTCGACATAGCTACGTCATGCAAATGTCCCTCTTTCGTCTACCACACCTGCTCCCTCAGCTTCCGGCACGGCCCATGCATGTTATTATGCTTTTAATTTCCTTTTTCAGCAATGCGGAGATTTCGAGACACTGCCCAGCCTACAGCACCCCTAGCCCAGGTTCAGGAAGAAGGGGAGACCGCTCCCCCATCACACTGTGTCTCCTCCTCACTCTCTTCACCCTGTAAGGACTATCTGCACCCAGACAAAGAGGAAAGGGGCATGAAAATATACTACATGCAGGTACAAGTGAACAAGGGTGTCGCTGTCTCCTGGAAGACAAAGAAACCCTTGGAGTTGCCTGAAAAGCAGCTGACGATAGAAGAAGTGACCCTTCCTGAGGATGCGTGCACAGTAGGCACTTGCCCCTCTGATGTGTTCACCGAAAGCCTCCTGTCTGACAGTGAGCCCACTGGGGAGGAGAAAGGGTATGAGGAAATGGCAGAGCCAGGCAGCCCATCAGGGTCACCTGCCGTCGAGGAGACACCCAGGGCCAAGACACCGGACTGGATAGTGACCATGGAGACCGGCTACAGGTGCATGGCCTGCTGCCGGGTCTTCCCCACCTTGGAGATCCTCCAGCAGCACGTGAAGGGCGGCGTCCTGCAGGGCTTCAGCTGCCGTGTCTTTCATCTCAACATGGCCCAGTGGATGGGCAATGTGGAATCCGAGAGCACCCCTGAGGAGGAGGACGAGGAGGAGGAGGAGGAAGAGAAGCAAGAAGAAAAGGAGAATGAGGGAGAGCAGCCCACGGGGGAAGGCCCCAGCCCAAAGAGACCCCGCAGGCAGGGTCTTTTCTCTCCTTTGAGTTCCAAACAGCAACTGAGATTCATGGGACAGAAGATCCTGGAAGACGGTGTGGCCGTCCCTTGGAAGAGGTAAGGCTTGAGGCTGGCAGTCTTCTGAGCCTATGTCACGAGGGCCCAGAGGAGTCTAAGGGAAGGGGCCGCACACATGTGCTGGTTTACCTAATGGCTCTGCAGTTGCATCAAATGGGACACACCCAGCACTAACAAAGGCATTGACCTCTGTTGACGTAAACAAGAAGGTGGAGCCTTTTCCTAGGAGTTTTCTCAGGGTCTGCACGATGGACCTCAACTCTTAGAGGACGTACTGCCAGCAGCTCCTTCTCGGCAGAGAGAGCCAGGAGTGGTCTCAAGAGAGGACAGGGGCCCTTGCAGGACCAGAACTTTGAGGTCTGAGAGCCTTGGGCCTGAGCCGAGATCTCACCCTGACCACTGTACCTAGCCTTCTGTGACAAAGGGGAATATGAAAGAGAGTCACGTGGAAATGAGGTCCCCCGAGATATGGAAATGTTCCAGAACCTTCGTTGTGTGGTAGTTGATCTGGAGCCAAGCTCACTGTGGTGTGTGTGGCTCTGAGCATTAAGTCAATGCTGGAGGGTAACCCTGACCAGCAGAGCTTGGAGTGCTTCTTGTCTCTTCCTGTTCTACCTCAGTTGTTTTATCCCTTCCAGGGAGAAGAAAGGACCCTCGGGAGAGTAGCAGACAGAATGCCGTGGTCTGAAGGAGGATGAAGGGACCGGCACTCAGTCTAACATCATATGACAATAGAAGCGTCCTATGCAATAAAGGGCATTTTCCAAACCTTTCCTGGAGCTTTTATTTAAGGACATTTTTCTATCTATGCATCTATCTGTCATCTACATCTGTATCTTTCAAGGTTTGTGAACAAGCTTTCACATAAGCACTAGAGACGTCCGCCAGCATTTTCCAGAAGAGGCCTGCAAATTGCTGGGGACTCCTCACAAATAGGGAACGGCCACAACCCCTGCCACACAGACTATGCGCGTGGCCCTCCTGACGTACTCCCACTCTCTCTCTGAATTTCCCAACGTCTGAGATGAGGGTGCTGGCTGGAGGCAATGATCACGTGCAGGCTGAATCTTCTCCAGATTCTGATTCTCTTCCTGGGCATATCGTCCTCAAGCACAGTCTCCATGTCCCTGGCCACACTGATCTCTCTCCTTCAGTCCTTCCCTCCCTCCCTCTCCTGCCTCCCAGTGCAGAGAATACTTTTTTGCATTTGAGACGACATTTATTTTTGGTTCACAGAATTCTCACCTGTTCTACTGTGGCCTCCGTTGTGAACATTCCAAAGCTGAGACTTTTCTGTTTTTCTCCCTCATTTCTGCTGAGTCTTTACCTTCCTAATGCAATGAACTCAGAGTGCCTAGCTGACTGGATGGGGAAAAAGATCCAGGGAGCAAAGAGAAATAATAAAAGAATATATCAGTTAATTTTTCATAGTGTTATCCAACTACATATTTTTAAAATTTTGGAATAATATTAGGAATCTTCTCTTCATAAAAAACTGAATTATCGGGCTTCCCTGGTGGAGCAGTGGTTAAGAATATGCCTGCGAATGCAGGGGTCATGGGTTTGAGCCCTGTTCTGGGAAGATCCCACGTGCCATGGAGTAACTAAGCCCGCGCACCACAACTACTGAGCCTGCACACTAGAGCCCGTGCCACATCTACCAAGCCCACGTGCCACAACTACGGAAGCCTGCGTGCCTAGAGACCATGCTCCGCAACAAGAGAAGCCACTGCAATGAGAAGCCCGTGCACCAGAGCCAAGAGGAGCCCCCGCTCACTGCAACTAGAGAACGCCTGCTAGCAGCAACAAAGACCCAATGCAGCCCCAAATAAATTAATTAATTTTTAAAAATTGAATTAGTTTCAAGGGTACAATGTATAAAAGTACAATAAAAGCCCCCCTTCATAACCCCCCAACCCCACTCTCAAGATGGAATCGATATGCTGTGATACAATTTATAGTCGTAGTACTACTCCTCCTCCCACCACATCGGAAATCCTCTGAGCCCGGTGCAGCAGCTTCCTTTCACAATGCTAGGACCCTCCACAAGACACATGATAATCCCTTTGGACATTTCAAGGAGCGGCACCAAGGGAACAGTACCGGGGAAATGCCACTGACAGCTCAGAATATCCATGGCATTTCTAGAGCCTCGGCACTGCTCTTGCTCTGGGAATGAAGGTCCAAAAAGCACATCGGAGAATGTTCATAGTTGTAAACAAGCTCCACCTTTGAAACACAATCTACATAGAACCACATATACAAGCCTGCACGATGGATGAAGCCAAGGTCTCCTCCATGATTTCCCTTCTGACCACCTTATTGTCTCCTCAACCATAAAAGGTGAACTTGAAACTCAGGACCTTGCCTTGTCACCAGAAACATCCAAGCTTGGATCAGTCTTTCTAAGACCAGATACTTGCCCTCTGAACTATTAGAGACTTGTCACATACACACAGGTAGAACAGGATTATTTCTATCTACCTGGGGACCTGGAGTCTTTCACATTGCTCCTGTTAAAACTCTCACAACAGCAAAACTTTACCTACAAAGGGTTCAAGCTATGACACTCCCAACTTCCACAAACCTCCTCAGCTCTTGTGAGTCACATGCAGCCAATTCCAGGAATTGGAAACATGGTTGTGAGGATGAAACTGACTTTTGGGCTCCCCTTGGATATGGTCTTCCAGACTTACCAAAAGGCCATTAAGAGGAAGGTTTACCCCACCTCAGGGAAACCCGAGGCAGTACTTGCAGTCAAGGGCTGGCCATGGCTTCTGAGCTACATCCAAAAAGAACTTCATACTGTACCTGGATCTGCTGAAGCCATTTCTGACTGTCCGAGAGCCAGCATGTACCCCTCCTCAACTGCCTCCATTGTGGATCATCAGTAGGGCTGTCAGATTTAGTACATAAATATACAGGATACCCAGTTAAACTTGAACTTCACATGAATAATAAGTCATTATTTTTAGTATAAGTATAATCTATGAACTATTTGGGGCATACTTATCTTCAAAATGTACTCGTTGTTTTTCAAACATTCATATTTAACTAAACAGCCTATAATTTATCAGTCAACCCTACTCAGCAGAAATGATGGAGGCTCATAGAGATCCAGGAGACGCCTCAGCGCCTCCTCAGCTTTTATTTCTACGTCCTGGACAGCGAGCACGAACCTTCCACTCCGTCATTGGCTAGAATGGAGGATATTCTCTGTTTTAGAGCTTTTTTTTACTTGTCATTGTTATTATCTTCCTTATTTTAAAGAGATGTTTATTTTTTCCCAAACTTAATAGCTCATCCAAAAGTATTTCAAAGTTCATTAGACAAGGGAAAAACAACATGGTTCTGAAAAGTGAAGGAAACCGCCTGGTGTTTAGTAAAGAAGTAGTAGGGAGATTGAAAAAGCCAAACTTAATAAGCAGATCTCTCCAAGGGTATTTTCAGAGCTTGATACCCTCCCACACCCTGAAAATATCATTACATCAAGAATGTAGAACTGCTAACCAAATGTAAGGCTCCCATATGATTCTATCAAACTGAGGATGCTTCTTTACTAAGCAGTGAGCACACTTGCTGTCCCAGGGACCTTGGCAGTTGCAACGTAGGGCTCTTCCCTTTGGGATGGAAACAGCAAGTTTTCCTGTGGTCTACACGCTGGCCCCCAAAATACTACACTCCCAATACTTGTCAACTTTAAGTATTTTCCTACATATCTCCATTTTTCTGTTACTATTTGGACTACATCCTAGACTTGACACTACATAAATTGCATTCAAGAAGCTATTTTTTAAAAGTTGGTAGGAAACCTTAAATCTATGGCTTGCAGTCCCTGGCTTACTTTCATCCAGGTGCGTAAGGGTTTTCAAAAGTAGTCAGGTTAGTTACCCCGTATCACAGCCCCACGCTTGTGTCACAGATATAAAAATGGAACATGATATTTAAGGTTTTAGTTGCCAAATCATCAAGCCTCCCAGACAGAGGCAATAGAGCAAAATGATTACAGAGGCATGGATTTTGATTTGCTCCAGCGTCTTGGGCAAGTCACTTGGCCTCTATTTATTTGTACTTATCTGCACTTATCTGTCACTTGGGGGTCATAATTGTACCTGGTCCATGGGTACGCTGTACAAATGATCTGTAAAGTAGTTACAAGAAACCGACACAGAGTAAGCACTCCACAGACATTGGCTATTAGCTATTGGAAATAGTTCTCCGTGAAACAGATGACTTTATCAGTGGATGACTCGGTGGGAGACAGTGAATCACAGAATCACAGCATGTTGAAAGTGACCTAGTTCACACTCTTATGTGAAAAAAAGAAAAGTGTGCATGGGTAGAAAATGTCTGAAACTTTACCTAACAAATAGTTCATCATGATAGCACTGAGGATTAGAATAAATCAGGAAAGGAGGAAAGAAAAACTTGAGTGTAATTCAATTTCTCTATCATTTGTGTTTCTACACTGAGACACTGAATACACTGGAAGTGCAATTTTTTTTTAATGTGGAGGGATAAATGTTTTCAAGTTTTCCTGATCCATCCATATTATTATCTCAGAATTGCTGGCAGTTCTTGCCATCTTTGGATCTACACCCATGTGAGTCAGTGGGCCATTCTGGACGGAGGAGATAATAGAGCAGAAGTGAAGTGAGAGGAAAGGAGAGAAAAGATTTTCTCTTTTCTCTTCAAAGAGGAAAGGTCTTTGGAATGGGAACAACTCACAACCAAACTTTGGGGAAAGGATGTGATGGAAAATGAGACAAACATCCTACCCCTGTGATGAGAAGGATTCCCTGGGCTGGATGGAGGGAGGTCACAGGTGGCTGGACAAGGAAACCAACTAGGGAGAAACACACACAAGTGCAGGGCAAACACCCTGAGGCCACTCAGCCTGACTCCATGCAAACATGTGTCCAGCAGACAGCCCTTCACCTGTGGCTCCCCAGCAAGACAGGTAACTCGGGGGTGCCAATCATTCTGAGTACATTATGCCTGGCCATTCATAAACCGCTGTCTAACGTGTGAGGAATAAACTCTCAATGTTTATGAGGAAACTGGGGAAGGAGATTGAAAGGTTACTTAAACGGAAAAAAAAGAATTTCCGGAAGGCAGATTTGTAGAGAGACAAGAAAAAGACCTTAAAAGATAGAAAGGATTTGCCAAAGAAGAGAAAGAAAAAGAAATGATTCCAAATGGGTTAACCTGCAGCTAGGAAGTTAAGGAAGATTATTGATGGGTGAAGACTATGGAATAAAGTGAATAAAATTTCTCAGAAGTTGCTGAGACTATGGTAAGAAGCATGATTATCAAATTATGAATTGGCTGCAATGGCATTCTAGGGGGACACTAGGAAGGGGAAGCAAATGTTCCTGAGATGACAGTAGCAGGTGGAAAGTTGTTTCAGGGGAAGATCAGTCTTGTAGAGGGTGTATCAGAGGAGGGCAAGTGTGAGCAAGCAAGGAAATACTAAGTGTATACGGTTCCTTCACTGAGTGCACCCAGCCCCGCGGTCAGCCTTGAGAACAAGCAGGACTTCAGGTACTGGAGCTACATTTCAGTCATCAAGACTTGAGAAGACACCCTTAACTCAGGTCTTCTCTTCAAACGCCATCTTTCCTTCTTGACCTTCATTTGGCCTCTTCCCTTACCCTCCAGCTGTGGACTGAGGCCACAGAGCAAGATGGGTCACTAGTGTCCTCCATCCCCTGGCGACTGTGGTTCACATCACTGGAGTACCAAAGGCAATAACCAAGTAACAGACACAAGAGTGTATGAAGAAGAAGAGATTCTGATAAGGCTTTCTGTGACAGTGTGGGCCAAGTCGGCTCTATATGGCTGGTATCACGTGAATTATGAGCAGCCTTACGGGAGAAGTCCTCAGAAGGCAGAGCCTGGCTCTCGAGAGGCTCTGCGTGCTCACAGCCCACTCTAAGACCTCAGTTACAGCTTCGGCCCCCAATATCCCTCCCTCTGCCTGCTCACAGTTTTTGAAGTCTTCTTTCCTCCACATTTCTCTTGAGAGGTGGAGGAGGAAGATGAGCTTCAGGCCAGCTCAGACTCCCCTGCTATCCCAGCAGGATGCCTATCATTAACCTCCCACCTTCTAGGAAGCTCCTAAGATCTTCACATTTGGGGCAGTTCTCATTTCAGCTGTGCTTCAAATTGCTGGCTGGAGACGGCCTGTTGGAAGGTGGCTAAAAGCAAGTAGCAATCCTTCGGGCAGCCTGGCCCTTCTCGACTGTCAGACATCTTCAGGGATATTCTAGGAAATATTGTTTGTTCTAGAGAAGGGAGGGAAACAATCCAATTGTCCAATAATGCTTGAATGGAAAATAAATGATGCTATATGCATGTGATCACATAATATCAAACAGTCAAAAATCAAAGACCTAGATCTATATGGATTCACGTGGATAAATCTTGAAAACATAATATTGATTGAAAGAAAATAAGATAAAGAACGTTAGATTGTGATAACAGGTGTGTAAGTATTTAAATATTTAAATCAATTCAACATATTGCTTCTATATATATAGATGTAAGAAAATAAACTTTATCCAAAGAACACATTATTTACATTTAATATGCTCATTTATCTAGGAGACCCAAAAGAACCCACAGATAAACTAGCAGGAACTAATAACACGGTTCAACAAGGCACACACATACAAGATCAATAAATTTAAAAAAATAAAAAATAAAAAAAAATAAATTTTAAAAATCAATCAGGCTCCTCTACAGTGGCGATAACAAATTAGAAACTGTAAAAGAAAATAAGAAAAAAAGAAGATCTAAAAATTGTCACAAGAGCCATATAAATTATTTAGAGCTAAGCATACGTAGAAGGCAATATAACTAACAAACTGAGTACGAAAGACTGTTGTTACTTAATGAGAACAGACCCTCTTCTTAAGGAGCAGATCAGTAAGTGAGAGTGAATCAAAGAAACACAGCATTTGAAAAGTCAGCTAGTCCAAGCCTCTTGATCGCACATACAGAAGCTGAAGCCCAGATAGGTTGAGTTACTTGCTAAAGGGCCCAATGTCCTGACTCAAGGACTAGCATTTTTCACTCAGTCGCAAGACACAATCAACTGCAGTAACTTGGAAAGAGATGGGGAAAAAATGAAGAAATCAATTATATAGTTCCTCATCTTTAAGTACAGAAATAGCCGTGACAAAATTACACGTATTGAGGGAAAATTGAAGTGCAGAGTTTAAAATGTCAATAATCCACAGGGAAACTGGAGACCATTTAAAACATTCATATTAAATCTCTCTAGAAAAGACATTAAAAGATCTCCAATCAAAATGTGAATTTTATAATAGACATGGTATGATACAATTTATAATAGATATGGTAGGAACCTTTCCCTTTCACGGGAAAGCTTCGGCTGGGAAAAAGGAATTGTTCTTGAAAATGGGGCCTGTGCTACTGCAGACACTGTGCTCAACCTAGGTCCACCGAATGCTCTGATGTCATCACTGAGGTCACAGAATTCCGCTGTGCGCCTGGCAACCTTGCAAACATAACAGCCCTGGTGAGCACTAGGCAGTACTGCTGGTTCACTAAGTGGTACAAGTTTTTCAGCCATTTAGGAGACTTGACTATTTTTGTTTGTATTGAATCATTTCAACGGATTGCCCAAGAGCCAAGAAGGGCCAACCTGTAGGGAAGAGGAGGAGTTGGACATCTCTTGAGGCATCTTCTAAGGGAGACTTCTAGTTGGTACGATGGAACGGCGACAAAAGAGGAAACATCTGGAAAATGAAGAGTCCCAGGAAACTGCCGAGAACGGAGGAGGTATGTGGGGTCAACTTGGCTGGGCACATGGGTTTCTGCCAAACTGAAGCTTCTCTAGGAAGCGGGGGACTGAGAACGTGTCACCTGTGAAGCAGGGAGCGAGAGACCTTGTCTCACTGATGCTGCCGTATCTATCTGGAGGGCTCCTGTGTTGTGAGACGGCACAGAACGGCCAGATGCCCCCTGGGAGATGGGAGGTCAGCTCCGCTGGTCTGAGGACTCTCTCCTGGGGCAGCCGGGCCTGGAGCTTTGTCGGACTCACAGCAGGCTGCATCCTGCTTGCACAGACCTAGAGGTGCAGCTTTTCTCAGTCCCCGATTTCTCTCTTATTCTCTTGGATCTTTCCCTGGGGTCATGAGGTGGGGGATGTGAAGGATGCAAGGATGCTGAGAGAGACCCATGAGTTATTTGGCCTCTTTTACCAAAGTGGAAAGGGAAGCCCCATGAGTTGAAGGCCCTGTTGAAAAATATCTTGACAAGTGGAATGCACTTTGAAAGAAGATTTTGTCTAGGGATGGTGTCATATTGAAAGCAAGGAGGATTTATTCCTTCAACAGGAAGAATTTCCCAAAGGAGATCAAGGGAAGGGAAGGGTTTTCCAGAGATTGAGACCACGTGAGTGGGGGTGAGAAATGGCCTCAGGGTCCTGCGGGGAGCTCTGAGAGCCACGGGCCACGTGGTGCCTGCGTGCATTAAATGTAGGCGAGTAGCTTGCCCTGGGAGAGGGGTGGTCACCCCAAAGCTCCAGCTAGAGGCCTCTGCCCCAGATTGGAGCCCAGTAGCTCCTACCAGGCCCAGGGCCCTGGAGACTGTAAGATGGGCCCTGGGAATGGAGCTCTAGACAGCAGGCAGATTTCCAGGCAGTGGCTGGGACAGGCTGGGGAAGGCAATGACTGCCCCTGACCATTCAGAATATTTTGCTCTATGTTCCTGTGTGTGTGTGGGTGTGTGAGAGTGTGTGTGTGTGTGTGTGTGTGTGTGTGTGTGGTAGTGCAGAGAAGAGCGAGATGAATGGGGTTAGAGTGCTTACCATATATAACGTCTGCGTGGTAAAGTTCTTGTCACCCTGCCTGGACCTGGCTGACACTCGGTGTACGTAAGAGTGTATACAGAATTCTTGTTAGGGGTGTTTTATGAGACAGTAACTCATACACCCATGTACACTCTGATGCAGCAAAAATATCACACACCCCACATATAACTTCCTTAGTAAACCACACACAGCACATGGAGGTATATACACAGATCCCTCCTGTACTACGTTCTCATACAACCCACCTGTATCACAATCCTCTCCTCCAACACCAAACGCTGGAGATGAGATATGTATATAGACACACACACTATATATATAGGACACAAACACACACACACTATATATATATATATATATATATATATATGTATCTCCACAACTCTCGCACAAACACAGCTAACTTCAGCCATCGCTAAGTACCTCTGTAAGAACCAGTCACGTGTCATACACACCACACTTGTAACACATTCTTGAGTAATGCCAGACCCGCTTTGTACAAACCACAGTAAACCACAGTCTCAGTAACCCATGTCAGGATTGCCAGAGAAAATATGGGCTATCCAGTTCAATTTGAATTCCAGATAAAGAACAAGTAATTTCGCAGTATCAGTATGTCCCAAATATTGTATGGGCCATACTTACACTAAAACTAAGTCAGGCCAAATACAGCATGGGAATACTTACAGTAAAAAATTATTCTAGGTTTATCTGAAACTGAAATTTAACTGGGTGCCTTGTATTCTTGTTCGCTAAGTCTGGCAACCCTTATATACTTACCACCAGGTGATGTATTATATATTTATTGTAGTTTTGTTTAGTGTGTGTCTTCCCCTACTAGAATGTGCAGCGTTACCAAAGACTACAACAATGGAAGAGTGCCGGATACACAGGAGTAGCTGCTTACTGAATCTTGGTGAATGAATGAATGAACACGCACCATAAATACAAGCCACACCATGTAATGAGGAAAAGTTACATTTCCCAGAATTCCTGAATTGTGAACAGAAAAAATGCACACAAAGGCCACAGACACAGATAGACACGTCTGCACTGTGCTCCCCATGCCAACCCCACACTTACCACAGACTTAACTGATACACATCACTCACTCTTCCCACACACTCACAGTCACCACCGACGCCTACATTACCAACTAGACAGTGAGAGAATAAGTATTGATTGGAATTAAATCCTGGAGGATCCACTGGGAACCACACTCTCAACTGTGTGTATTCACTGCACCTGACACGTGTCACACACTCAGTAAATATTTGTGGACAGAGGACTGATGAACCCACCCTGAGCCTTTCATTCCTCCCTCAGGAATCTCGAAGTCACAAGAGGATCCCCCTCGGCTTGGATCCACTGTGGTGGCCCAAGGCTGCAGCCCAGGGGCAATGGAGGTCTCCTCTGCCCCTAAATACTTCTTCTGTACTTCTACTCCATGCAAGCTCAGCTACGCTGGTAAGGGTGCGGGGCTCCTCAGGTGAGGGGGTGGTTGGCTGTGAGGCAGGAGGCACACAGATCCCAGGGAGGCTGAGAGGAAATCCAGGGTCATCAGAGGTGATGAGGGCTCTGTGGAGGAGCCTGGGCAGGATGGCTGAGCTGTTCCGAGGGCGTGGATGCCAGCTGAGACTGGGGGTGCGGTGAGAATACTGGTAGTACCATGGTGGGGAAGTCAAGGAGCAGGGGCCGGAAAGGTCTGGGCTTGAGGTGGAGGGAAGAGGGACCAGATTAAGCATCTTCAGAGGAAAATGTAGGCTTTGTCTTTGCCTTTGCTTCCAGAGAAGGACAGAGTTCTGCATCATACACCTCCAGCCTGAGAGCAGGACCATCCAGCTCAGGTCCACACAGCTCACACATACATCTGCCCTCCAGGCACAGCCCTTCTCACAGCACACATAAACCCCAAGCACCACAGCCCCATTCCACAAGAAATGCACCACCGATATTACCAAAATCACACTCCTTGTCATACACGCATCCAGCCGCATCCCTCACATACCACAGCCCTCACCACCATACTCCACACCCCTGTATACACCCACCGCTCCAGTATCCCCCCCACGCACATGAAAAGCCCACAGATGACACCAGATACACCGCTCCATCCTACGGCCAACAGACACCAAGCTCTCGACATAGCTACGTCATGCAAATGTCCCTCTCTCGTCTACCACACCTGCTCCCTCAGCTTCCGGCACGGCCCATGCATGTTATTATGGTTTTAATTTCCTTTTTCAGCAATGCGGAGATTTCGAGACACTGCCTTGCCTACAGCACCCCTAGCCCAGGTTCAGGAAGAAGGGGAGACCGCTCCCCCATCACACTGTGTCTCCTCCTCACTCTCTTCACCCTGTAAGGACTATCTGCACCCAGACAAAGAGGAAAGGGGCATGAAAATATACTACATGCAGGTACAAGTGAACAAGGGTGTCGCTGTCTCCTGGAAGACAAAGAAACCCTTGGAGTTGCCTGAAAAGCAGCTGACGATAGAAGAAATGACCCTTCCTGAGGATGCGTGCACAGTAGGCACTTGCCCCTCTGATGTGTTCACCGAAAGCCTCCTGTCTGACAGTGAGCCCACTGGGGAGGAGAAAGGGTATGAGGAAATGGCAGAGCCAGGCAGCCCATCAGGGTCACCTGCCGTCGAGGAGACACCCAGGGCCAAGACACCGGACTGGATAGTGACCATGGAGACCGGCTACAGGTGCATGGCCTGCTGCCGGGTCTTCCCCACCTTGGAGATCCTCCAGCAGCACGTGAAGGGCGGCGTCCTGCAGGGCTTCAGCTGCCGTGTCTTTCATCTCAACATGGCCCAGTGGATGGGCAATGTGGAATCCGAGAGCACCCCTGAGGAGGAGGACGAGGAGGAGGAGGAGGAAGAGAAGCAAGAAGAAAAGGAGAATGAGGGAGAGCAGCCCACGGGGGAAGGCCCCAGCCCAAAGAGACCCCGCAGGCAGGGTCTTTTCTCTCCTTTGAGTTCCAAACAGCAACTGAGATTCATGGGACAGAAGATCCTGGAAGACGGTGTGGCCGTCCCTTGGAAGAGGTAAGGCTTCAGGCTGGCAGTCTTCTGAGCCTATGTCACGAGGGCCCAGAGGAGTCTAAGGGAAGGGGCCGCACACATGTGCTGGTTTACCTAATGGCTCTGCAGTTGCATCAAATGGGACACACCCAGCACTAACAAAGGCATTGACCTCTGTTGACGTAAACAAGAAGGTGGAGCCTTTTCCTAGGAGTTTTCTCAGGGTCTGCACGATGGACCTCAACTCTTAGAGGACGTACTGCCAGCAGCTCCTTCTCGGCAGAGAGAGCCAGGAGTGGTCTCAAGAGAGGACAGGGGCCCTTGCAGGACCAGAACTTTGAGGTCTGAGAGCCTTGGGCCTGAGCCGAGATCTCACCCTGACCACTGGACCGAGCCTTCTGTGACAAAGGGGAATATGAAAGAGAGTCACGTGGAAATGAGGTCCCCCGAGATATGGAAATGTTCCAGAACCTTCGTTGTGTGGTAGTTGATCTGGAGCCAAGCTCACTGTGGTGTGTGTGGCTCTGAGCATTAAGGCAATGCTGGAGGGTAACCCTGACCAGCAGAGCTTGGAGTGCTTCTTGTCTCTTCCTGTTCTACCTCATTTGTTTTATCCCTTCCAGGGAGAAGAAAGGACCCTCGGGAGAGTAGCAGACAGAATGCCGTGGTCTGAAGGAGGATGAAGGGACCGGCACTCAGTCTAACATCATATGACAATAGAAGCGTCCTATGCAATAAAGGGCATTTTCCAAACCTTTCCTGGAGCTTTTATTTAATGACATTTTTCTATCTATGCATCTATCTGTCATCTACATCTGTATCTTTCAAGGTTTGTGAACAAGCTTTCACATAAGCACTAGAGACGTCCGCCAGCATTTTCCAGAAGAGGCCTGCAAATTGCTGGGGACTCCTCACAAATAGGGAACGGCCACAACCCCTGCCACACAGACTATGCGCGTGGCCCTCCTGACGTACTCCCACTCTCTCTCTGAATTTCCCAACGTCTGAGATGAGGGTGCTGGCTGGAGGCAATGATCACGTGCAGGCTGAATCTTCTCCAGATTCTGATTCTCTTCCTGGGCATATCGTCCTCAAGCACAGTCTCCATGTCCCTGGCCACACTGATCTCTCTCCTTCAGTCCTTCCCTCCCTCCCTCTCCTGCCTCCCAGTGCAGAGAATACTTTTTTGCATTTGAGACGACATTTATTTTTGGTTCACAGAATTCTCACCTGTTCTACTGTGGCCTCCGTTGTGAACATTCCAAAGCTGAGACTTTTCTGTTTTTCTCCCTCATTTCTGCTGAGTCTTTACCTTCCTAATGCAGTGAACTCAGAGTGCCTAGCTGACTGGATGGGGAAAAAGATCCAGGGAGCAAAGAGAAATAATAAAAGAATATATCAGTTAATTTTTCATAGTGTTATCCAACTACATATTTTTAAAATTTTGGAATAATATTAGGAATCTTCTCTTCATAAAAAACTGAATTATCGGGCTTCCCTGGTGGAGCAGTGGTTAAGAATATGCCTGCGAATGCAGGGGTCATGGGTTCGAGCCCTGTTCTGGGAAGATCCCACGTGCCACGGAGTAACTAAGCCCGCGCACCACAACTCCTGAGCCTGCACTCTAGAGACTCTGCCACATCTACCAAGCCCACGTGCCACAACTACGGAAGCCTGCGTGCCTAGAGCCCATGCTCTGCAACAAGAGAAGCCACTGCAATGAGAAGCCCGTGCACCAGAGCCAAGAGGAGCCCCCGCTCACTGCAACTAGAGAACGCCCGCTAGCAGCAACAAAGACCCAATGCAGACCCAAATAAATTAATTAATTTTTAAAAATTGAATTAGTTTCAAGGGTACAATGTATAAAAGTACAATAAAAGCCCCCCTTCATAACCCCCCAACCCCACTCTCAAGATGGAATCGATATGCTGTGATACAATTTATAGTCGTAGTACTACTCCTCCTCCCACCACATCCGAAATCCTCTGAGCCCGGTGCAGCAGCTTCCTTTCACAATGCTAGGACCCTCCACAAGACACATGATAATCCCTTTGGACATTTCAAGGAGCGGCACCAAGGGAACAGTACCGGGGAAATGCCACTGACAGCTCAGAATATCCATGGCATTTCTAGAGCCTCGGCACTGCTCTCGCTCTGGGAATGAAGGTCCAAAAAGCACATCGGAGAATGTTCATAGTTGTAAACAAGCTCCACCTTTGAAACACAATCTACATAGAACCACATATACAAGCCTGCACGATGGATGAAGCCAAGGTCTCCTCCATGATTTCCCTTCTGACCACCTTATTGTCTCCTCAACCATAAAAGGTGAACTTGAAACTCAGGACCTTGCCTTGTCACCAGAAACATCCAAGCTTGGATCAGTCTTTCTAAGACCAGATACTTGCCCTCTGAACTATTAGAGACTTGTCACATACACACAGGTAGAACAGGATTATTTCTATCTACCTGGGGACCTGGAGTCTTTCACATTGCTCCTGTTAAAACTCTCACAACAGCAAAACTTTACCTACAAAGGGTTCAAGCTATGACACTCCCAACTTCCACAAACCTCCTCAGCTCTTGTGAGTCACATGCAGCCAATTCCAGGAATTGGAAACATGGTTGTGAGGATGAAACTGACTTTTGGGCTCCCCTTGGATATGGTCTTCCAGACTTACCAAAAGGCCATTAAGAGGAAGGTTTACCCCACCTCAGGGAAACCCGAGGCAGTACTTGCAGTCAAGGGCTGGCCATGGCTTCTGAGCTACATCCAAAAAGAACTTCATACTGTACCTGGATCTGCTGAAGCCATTTCTGACTGTCCGAGAGCCAGCATGTACCCCTCCTCAACTGCCTCCATTGTGGATCATCAGTAGGGCTGTCAGATTTAGTACATAAATATACAGGATACCCAGTTAAACTTGAACTTCACATGAATAATAAGTCATTATTTTTAGTATAAGTATAATCTATGAACTATTTGGGGCATACTTATCTTCAAAATGTACTCGTTGTTTTTCAAACATTCATATTTAACTAAACAGCCTATAATTTATCAGTCAACCCTACTCAGCAGAAATGATGGAGGCTCATAGAGATCCAGGAGACGCCTCAGCGCCTCCTCAGCTTTTATTTCTACGTCCTGGACAGCGAGCACGAACCTTCCACTCCGTCATTGGCTAGAATGGAGGATATTCTCTGTTTTAGAGCTTTTTTTTACTTGTCATTGTTATTATCTTCCTTATTTTAAAGAGATGTTTATTTTTTCCCAAACTTAATAGCTCATCCAAAAGTATTTCAAAGTTCATTAGACAAGGGAAAAACAACATGGTTCTGAAAAGTGAAGGAAACCGCCTGGTGTTTAGTAAAGAAGTAGTAGGGAGATTGAAAAAGCCAAACTTAATAAGCAGATCTCTCCAAGGGTATTTTCAGAGCTTGATACCCTCCCACACCCTGAAAATATCATTACATCAAGAATGTAGAACTGCTAACCAAATGTAAGGCTCCCATATGATTCTATCAAACTGAGGATGCTTCTTTACTAAGCAGTGAGCACACTTGCTGCCCCAGGGACCTTGGCAGTTGCAACGTAGGGCTCTTCCCTTTGGGATGGAAACAGCAAGTTTTCCTGTGGTCTACACGCTGGCCCCCAAAATACTACACTCCCAATACTTGTCAACTTTAAGTATTTTCCTACATATCTCCATTTTTCTGTTACTATTTGGACTACATCCTAGACTTGACACTACATAAATTGCATTCAAGAAGCTATTTTTAAAAGTTGGTAGGAAACCTTAAATCTATGGCTTGCAGTCCCTGGCTTACTTTCATCCAGGTGCGTAAGGGTTTTCAAAAGTAGTCAGGTTACTTACCCTGTATCACAGCCCCACGCTTGTGTCACAGATATAAAAATGGAACATGATATTTAAGGTTTTAGTTGCCAAATCATCAAGCCTCCCAGACAGAGGCAATAGAGCAAAATGATTACAGAGGCATGGATTTTGATTTGCTCCAGCGTCTTGGGCAAGTCACTTGGCCTCTATTTATTTGTACTTATCTGCACTTATCTGTCACTTGGGGGTCATAATTGTACCTGGTCCATGGGTACGCTGTACAAATGATCTGTAAAGTAGTTACAAGAAACCGACACAGAGTAAGCACTCCACAGACATTGGCTATTTGCTATTGGAAATAGTTCTCCGTGAAACAGATGACTTTATCAGTGGATGACTCGGTGGGAGACAGTGAATCACAGAATCACAGCATGTTGAAAGTGACCTAGTTCACACTCTTATGTGAAAAAAAGAAAAGTGTGCATGGGTAGAAAATGTCTGAAACTTTACCTAACAAATAGTTCATCATGATAGCACTGAGGATTAGAATAAATCAGGAAAGGAGGAAAGAAAAACTTGAGTGTAATTCAATTTCTCTATCATTTGTGTTTCTACACTGAGACTCTGAATACACTGGAAGTGCAATTTTTTTTTAATGTGGAGGGATAAATGTTTTCAAGTTTTCCTGATCCATCCATATTATTATCTCAGAATTGCTGGCAGTTCTTGCCATCTTCGGATCTACACCCATGTGAGTCAGTGGGCCATTCTGGACGGAGGAGATAATAGAGCAGAAGTGAAGTGAGAGGAAAGGAGAGAAAAGATTTTCTCTTTTCTCTTCAAAGAGGAAAGGTCTTTGGAATGGGAACAACTCACAACCAAACTTTGGGGAAAGGATGTGATGGAAAATGAGACAAACATCCTACCCCTGTGATGAGAAGGATTCCCTGGGCTGGATGGAGGGAGGTCACAGGTGGCTGGACAAGGAAACCAACTAGGGAGAAACACACACAAGTGCAGGGCAAACACCCTGAGGCCACTCAGCCTGACTCCATGCAAACATGTGTCCAGCAGACAGCCCTTCACCTGTGGCTCCCCAGCAAGACAGGTAACTCGGGGGTGCCAATCATTCTGAGTACATTATGCCTGGCCATTCATAAACCGCTGTCTAACGTGTGAGGAATAAACTCTCAATGTTTATGAGGAAACTGGGGAAGGAGATTGAAAGGTTACTTAAACGGAAAAAAAAGAAGTTCAGCAAGGCAGGATGGTAGAGAGACAAGAAAAAGACCTTAAAAGATAGAAAGGATTTGCCAAAGAAGAGAAAGAAAAAGAAATGATTCCAAATGGGTTAACCTGCAGCTAGGAAGTTAAGGAAGATTATTGATGGGTGAAGACTATGGAATAAAGTGAATAAAATTTCTCAGAAGTTGCTGAGACTATGGTAAGAAGCATGATTATCAAATTATGAATTGGCTGCAATGGCATTCTAGGGGGACACTAGGAAGGGGAAGCAAATGTTCCTGAGATGACAGTAGCAGGTGGAAAGTTGTTTCAGGGGAAGATCAGTCTTGCAGAGGGTGTATCAGAGGAGGGCAAGTGTGAGCAAGCAAGGAAATACTAAGTGTATATGGTTCCTTCACTGAGTGCACCCAGCCCCGCGGTCAGCCTTGAGAACAAGCAGGACTTCAGGTACTGGAGCTACATTTCAGTCATCAAGACTTGAGAAGACACCCTTAACTCAGGTCTTCTCTTCAAACTCCATCTTTCCTTCTTGACCTTCATTTGGCCTCTTCCCTTACCCTCCAGCTGTGGACTGAGGCCACAGAGCAAGATGGGTCACTAGTGTCCTCCATCCCCTGGCGACTGTGGTTCACATCAGTGGAGTACCAAAGGCAATAACCAAGTAACAGACACAAGAGTGTATGAAGAAGAAGAGATTCTGATAAGGCTTTCTGTGACAGTGTGGGCCAAGTCGGCTCTATATGGCTGGTATCACGTGAATTATGAGCAGCCTTACGGGAGAAGTCCTCAGAAGGCAGAGCCTGGCTCTCGAGAGGCTCTGCGTGCTCACAGCCCACTCTAAGACCTCAGTTACAGCTTCGGCCCCCAATATCCCTCCCTCTGCCTGCTCACAGTTTTTGAAGTCTTCTTTCCTCCACATTTCTCTTGAGAGGTGGAGGAGGAAGATGAGCTTCAGGCCAGCTCAGACTCCCCTGCTATCCCAGCAGGATGCCTATCATTAACCTCCCACCTTCTAGGAAGCTCCTAAGATCTTCACATTTGGGGCAGTTCTCATTTCAGCTGTGCTTCAAATTGCTGGCTGGAGACGGCCTGTTGGAAGGTGGCTAAAAGCAAGTAGCAATCCTTCGGGCAGCCTGGCCCTTCTCGACTGTCAGACATCTTCAGGGATATTCTAGGAAATATTGTTTGTTCTAGAGAAGGGAGGGAAACAATCCAATTGTCCAATAATGCTTGAATGGAAAATAAATGATGCTATATGCATGTGATCACATAATATCAAACAGTCAAAAATCAAAGACCTAGATCTATATGGATTCACGTGGATAAATCTTGAAAACATAATATTGATTGAAAGAAAATAAGATAAAGAACGTTAGATTGTGATAACAGGTGTGTAAGTATTTAAATATTTAAATCAATTCAACATATTGCTTCTATATATATAGATGTAAGAAAATAAACTTTATCCAAAGAACACATTATTTACATTTAATATGCTCATTTATCTAGGAGACCCAAAAGAACCCACAGATAAACTAGCAGGAACTAATAAGACGGTTCAACAAGGCACACACATACAAGATCAATAAATTTAAAAAAATAAAAAATAAAAAAAAATAAATTTTAAAAATCAATCAGGCTCCTCTACAGTGGCGATAACAAATTAGAAACTGTAAAAGAAAATAAGAAAAAAAGAAGATCTAAAAATTGTCACAAGAGCCATATAAATTATTTAGAGCTAAGCATACGTAGAAGGCAATATAACTAACAAACTGAGTACGAAAGACTGTTGTTACTTTATGAGAACAGACCCTCTTCTTAAGGAGCAGATCAGTAAGTGAGAGTGAATCAAAGAAACACAGCATTTGAAAAGTCAGCTAGTCCAAGCCTCTTGATCGCACATACAGAAGCTGAAGCCCAGATAGGTTGAGTTACTTGCTAAAGGGCCCAATGTCCTGACTCAAGGACTAGCATTTTTCACTCAGTCGCAAGACACAATCAACTGCAGTAACTTGGAAAGAGATGGGGAAAAAATGAAGAAATCAATTATATAGTTCCTCATCTTTAAGTACAGAAATAGCTGTGACAAAATTACACGTATTGAGGGAAAATTGAAGTGCAGAGTTTAAAATGTCAATAATCCACAGGGAAACTGGAGACCATTTAAAATATTCATATTAAATCTCTCTAGAAAAGACATTAAAAGATCTCCAATCAAAATGTGAATTTTATAATAGACATGGTATGATACAATTTATAATAGATATGGTAGGAACCTTTCCCTTTCACGGGAAAGCTTCGGCTGGGAAAAAGGAATTGTTCTTGAAAATGGGGCCTGTGCTACTGCAGACACTGTGCTCAACCTAGGTCCACCGAATGCTCTGATGTCATCACTGAGGTCACAGAATTCCGCTGTGCGCCTGGCAACCTTGCAAACATAACAGCCCTGGTGAGCACTAGGCAGTACTGCTGGTTCACTAAGTGGTACAAGTTTTTCAGCCATTTAGGAGACTTGACTATTTTTGTTTGTATTGAATCATTTCAACGGATTGCCCAAGAGCCAAGAAGGGCCAACCTGTAGGGAAGAGGAGGAGTTGGACATCTCTTGAGGCATCTTCTAAGGGAGACTTCTAGTTGGTACGATGGAACGGCGACAAAAGAGGAAACATCTGGAAAATGAAGAGTCCCAGGAAACTGCCGAGAACGGAGGAGGTATGTGGGGTCAACTTGGCTGGGCACATGGGTTTCTGCCAAACTGAAGCTTCTCTAGGAAGCGGGGGACTGAGAACGTGTCACCTGTGAAGCAGGGAGCGAGAGACCTTGTCTCACTGATGCTGCCGTATCTATCTGGAGGGCTCCTGTGTTGTGAGACGGCACAGAACGGCCAGATGCCCCCTGGGAGATGGGAGGTCAGCTCCGCTGGTCTGAGGACTCTCTCCTGGGGCAGCCGGGCCTGGAGCTTTGTCGGACTCACAGCAGGCTGCATCCTGCTTGCACAGACCTAGAGGTGCAGCTTTTCTCAGTCCCCGATTTCTCTCTTATTCTCTTGGATCTTTCCCTGGGGTCATGAGGTGGGGGATGTGAAGGATGCAAGGATGCTGAGAGAGACCCATGAGTTATTTGGCCTCTTTTACCAAAGTGGAAAGGGAAGCCCCATGAGTTGAAGGCCCTGTTGAAAAATATTTTGACAAGTGGAATGCACTTTGAAAGAAGATTTTGTCTAGGGATGGTGTCATATTGAAAGCAAGGAGGATTTATTCCTTCAACAGGAAGAATTTCCCAAAGGAGATCAAGGGAAGGGAAGGGTTTTCCAGAGATTGAGACCACGTGAGCGGGGGTGAGAAATGGCCTCAGGGTCCTGCGGGGAGCTCTGAGAGCCACGGGCCACGTGGTGCCTGCGTGCATTAAATGTAGGCGAGTAGCTTGCCCTGGGAGAGGGGTGGTCACCCCAAAGCTCCAGCTAGAGGCCTCTGCCCCAGATTGGAGCCCAGTAGCTCCTACCAGGCCCAGGGCCCTGGAGACTGTAAGATGGGCCCTGGGAATGGAGCTCTAGACAGCAGGCAGATTTCCAGGCAGTGGCTGGGACAGGCTGGGGAAGGCAATGACTGCCCCTGACCATTCAGAATATTTTGCTCTATGTTCCTGTGTGTGTGTGGGTGTGTGAGAGTGTGTGTGTGTGTGTGTGTGCGTGTGTGTGTGGTAGTGCAGAGAAGAGCGAGATGAATGGGGTTAGAGTGCTTACCATATATAACGTCTGCGTGGTAAAGTTCTTGTCACCCTGCCTGGACCTGGCTGACACTCGGTGTACGTAAGAGTGTATACAGAATTCTTGTTAGGGGTGTTTTATGAGACAGTAACTCATACACCCATGTACACTCTGATGCAGCAAAAATATCACACACCCCACATATAACTTCCTTAGTAAACCACACACAGCACATGGAGGTATATACACAGATCCCTCCTGTACTACGTTCTCATACAACCCACCTGTATCACAATCCTCTCCTCCAACACCAAACGCTGGAGATGAGATATGTATATAGACACACACACTATATATATAGGACACACACACACACACACACTATATATATATATATATATATATATATATATATGTATCTCCACAACTCTCGCACAAACACAGCTAACTTCAGCCATCGCTAAATACCTCTGTAAGAACCAGTCACGTGTCATACACACCACACTTGTAACACATTCTTGAGTAATGCCAGACCCGCTTTGTACAAACCACAGTAAACCACAGTCTCAGTCACCCATGTCAGGATTGCCAGAGAAAATATGGGCTATCCAGTTCAATTTGAATTCCAGATAAAGAACAAGTAATTTTGCAGTATCAGTATGTCCCAAATATTGTATGGGCCATACTTACACTAAAACTAAGTCAGGCCAAATACCGCATGGGAATACTTACACTAAAAAATTATTCTGGGTTTATCTGAAACTGAAATTTAACTGGGTGCCTTGTATTCTTGTTCGCTAAGTCTGGCAACCCTTATATACTTACCACCAGGTGATGTATTATATATTTATTGTAGTTTTGTTTAGTGTGTGTCTTCCCCTACTAGAATGTGCAGCGTTACCAAAGACTACAACAATGGAAGAGTGCCGGATACACAGGAGTAGCTGCTTACTGAATCTTGGTGAATGAATGAATGAACACGCACCATAAATACAAGCCACACCATGTAATGAGGAAAAGTTACATGTCCCAGAATTCCTGAATTGTGAACAGAAAAAATGCACACAAAGGCCACAGACACAGATAGACACGTCTGCACTGTGCTCCCCATGCCAACCCCACACTTACCACAGACTTAACTGATACACATCACTCACTCTTCCCACACACTCACAGTCACCACCGACGCCTACATTACCAACTAGACAGTGAGAGAATAAGTATTGATTGGAATTAAATCCTGGAGGATCCACTGGGAACCACACTCTCAACTGTGTGTATTCACTGCACCTGACACGTGTCACACACTCAGTAAATATTTGTGGACAGAGGACTGATGAACCCACCCTGAGCCTTTCATTCCTCCCTCAGGAATCTCGAAGTCACAAGAGGATCCCCCTCGGCTTGGATCCACTGTGGTGGCCCAAGGCTGCAGCCCAGGGGCAATGGAGGTCTCCTCTGCCCCTAAATACTTCTTCTGTACTTCTACTCCGTGCAAGCTCAGCTACGCTGGTAAGGGTGCGGGGCTCCTCAGGTGAGGGGGTGCTTGGCTGTGAGGCAGGAGGCACACAGATCCCAGGGAGGCTGAGAGGAAATCCAGGGTCATCAGAGGTGATGAGGGCTCTGTGGAGGAGCCTGGGCAGGATGGCTGAGCTGTTCCGAGGGCGTGGATGCCAGCTGAGACTGGGGGTGCGGTGAGAATACTGGTAGTACCATGGTGGGGAAGTCAAGGAGCAGGGGCCGGAAAGGTCTGGGCTTGAGGTGGAGGGAAGAGGGACCAGATTAAGCATCTTCAGAGGAAAATGTAGGCTTTGTCTTTGCCTTTGCTTCCAGAGAAGGACAGAGTTCTGCATCATACACCTCCAGCCTGAGAGCAGGACCATCCAGCTCAGGTCCACACAGCTCACACATACATCTGCCCTCCAGGCACAGCCCTTCTCACAGCACACATAAACCCCAAGCACCACAGCCCCATTCCACAAGAAATGCACCACCGATATTACCAAAATCACACTCCTTGTCATACACGCATCCAGCCGCATCCCTCACATACCACAGCCCTCACCACCATACTCCACACCCCTGTATACACACACCGCTCCAGTATCCCCCCCACGCACATGAAAAGCCCACAGATGACACCAGATACACCGCTCCATCCTACGGCCAACAGACACCAAGCTCTCGACATAGCTACGTCATGCAAATGTCCCTCTCTCGTCTACCACACCTGCTCCCTCAGCTTCTGGCACGGCCCATGCATGTTATTATGGTTTTAATTTCCTTTTTCAGCAATGCAGAGATTTCGAGACACTGCCTGGCCTACAGCACCCCTAGCCCAGGTTCAGGAAGAAGGGGAGACCGCTCCCCCATCACACTGTGTCTCCTCCTCACTCTCTTCACCCTGTAAGGACTATCTGCACCCAGACAAAGAGGAAAGGGGCATGAAAATATACTACATGCAGGTACAAGTGAACAAGGGTGTCGCTGTCTCCTGGAAGATAAAGAAACCCTTGGAGTTGCCTGAAAAGCAGCTGACGATAGAAGAAATGACCCTTCCTGAGGATGCGTGCACAGTAGGCACTTGCCCCTCTGATGTGTTCACCGAAAGCCTCCTGTCTGACAGTGAGCCCACTGGGGAGGAGAAAGGGTATGAGGAAATGGCAAAGCCAGGCAGCCCATCAGGGTCACCTGCCGTCGAGGAGACACCCAGGGCCAAGACACCGGACTGGATAGTGACCATGGAGACCGGCTACAGGTGCATGGCCTGCTGCCGGGTCTTCCCCACCTTGGAGATCCTCCAGCAGCACGTGAAGGGCGGCGTCCTGCAGGGCTTCAGCTGCCGTGTCTTTCATCTCAACATGGCCCAGTGGATGGGCAATGTGGAATCCGAGAGCACCCCTGAGGAGGAGGACGAGGAGGAGGAGGAGGAAGAGAAGCAAGAAGAAAAGGAGAATGAGGGAGAGCAGCCCACGGGGGAAGGCCCCAGCCCAAAGAGACCCCGCAGGCAGGGTCTTTTCTCTCCTTTGAGTTCCAAACAGCAACTGAGATTCATGGGACAGAAGACCCTGGAAGACGGTGTGGCCGTCCCTTGGAAGAGGTAAGGCTTGAGGCTGGCAGTCTTCTGAGCCTATGTCACGAGGGCCCAGAGGAGTCTAAGGGAAGGGGCCGCACACATGTGCTGGTTTACCTAATGGCTCTGCAGTTGCATCAAATGGGACACACCCAGCACTAACAAAGGCATTGACCTCTGTTGACGTAAACAAGAAGGTGGAGCCTTTTCCTAGGAGTTTTCTCAGGGTCTGCACGATGGACCTCAACTCTTAGAGGACGTACTGCCAGCAGCTCCTTCTCGGCAGAGAGAGCCAGGAGTGGTCTCAAGAGAGGACAGGGGCCCTTGCAGGACCAGAACTTTGAGGTCTGAGAGCCTTGGGCCTGAGCTGAGATCTCACCCTGACCACTGTACCTAGCCTTCTGTGACAAAGGGGAATATGAAAGAGAGTCACGTGGAAATGAGGTCCCCCGAGATATGGAAATGTTCCAGAACCTTCGTTGCGTGGTAGTTGATCTGGAGCCAAGCTCACTGTGGTGTGTGTGGCTCTGAGCATTAAGGCAATGCTGGAGGGTAACCCTGACCAGCAGAGCTTGGAGTGCTTCTTGTCTCTTCCTGTCCTACCTCATTTGTTTTATCCCTTCCAGGGAGAAGAAAGGACCCTCGGGAGAGTAGCAGACAGAATGCCGTGGTCTGAAGGAGGATGAAGGGACCGGCACTCAGTCTAACATCATATGACAATAGAAGCGTCCTATGCAATAAAGGGCATTTTCCAAACCTTTCCTGGAGCTTTTATTTAATGACATTTTTCTATCTATGCATCTATCTGTCATCTACATCTGTATCTTTCAAGGTTTGTGAACAAGCTTTCACATAAGCACTAGAGACGTCCGCCAGCATTTTCCAGAAGAGGCCTGCAAATTGCTGGGGACTCCTCACAAATAGGGAACGGCCACAACCCCTGCCACACAGACTATGCGCGTGGCCCTCCTGACGTACTCCCACTCTCTCTCTGAATTTCCCAACGTCTGAGATGAGGGTGCTGGCTGGAGGCAATGATCACGTGCAGGCTGAATCTTCTCCAGATTCTGATTCTCTTCCTGGGCATATCGTCCTCAAGCACAGTCTCCATGTCCCTGGCCACACTGATCTCTCTCCTTCAGTCCTTCCCTCCCTCCCTCTCCTGCCTCCCAGTGCAGAGAATACTTTTTTGCATTTGAGACGACATTTATTTTTGGTTCACAGAATTCTCACCTGTTCTACTGTGGCCTCCGTTGTGAACATTCCAAAGCTGAGACTTTTCTGTTTTTCTCCCTCATTTCTGCTGAGTCTTTACCTTCCTAATGCAATGAACTCAGAGTGCCTAGCTGACTGGATGGGGAAAAAGATCCAGGGAGCAAAGAGAAATAATAAAAGAATATATCAGTTAATTTTTCATAGTGTTATCCAACTACATATTTTTAAAATTTTGGAATAATATTAGGAATCTTCTCTTCATAAAAAACTGAATTATCGGGCTTCCCTGGTGGAGCAGTGGTTAAGAATATGCCTGCGAATGCAGGGGTCATGGGTTTGAGCCCTGTTCTGGGAAGATCCCACGTGCCATGGAGTAACTAAGCCCGCGCACCACAACTACTGAGCCTGCACACTAGAGCCCGTGCCACATCTACCAAGCCCACGTGCCACAACTACGGAAGCCTGCGTGCCTAGAGCCCATGCTCCGCAACAAGAGAAGCCACTGCAATGAGAAGCCCGTGCACCAGAGCCAAGAGGAGCCCCCGCTCACTGCAACTAGAGAACGCCTGCTAGCAGCAACAAAGACCCAATGCAGCCCCAAATAAATTAATTAATTTTTAAAAATTGAATTAGTTTCAAGGGTACAATGTATAAAAGTACAATAAAAGCCCCCCTTCATAACCCCCCAACCCCACTCTCAAGATGGAATCGATATGCTGTGATACAATTTATAGTCGTAGTACTACTCCTCCTCCCACCACATCGGAAATCCTCTGAGCCCGGTGCAGCAGCTTCCTTTCACAATGCTAGGACCCTCCACAAGACACATGATAATCCCTTTGGACATTTCAAGGAGCGGCACCAAGGGAACAGTACCGGGGAAATGCCACTGACAGCTCAGAATATCCATGGCATTTCTAGAGCCTCGGCACTGCTCTTGCTCTGGGAATGAAGGTCCAAAAAGCACATCGGAGAATGTTCATAGTTGTAAACAAGCTCCACCTTTGAAACACAATCTACATAGAACCACATATACAAGCCTGCACGATGGATGAAGCCAAGGTCTCCTCCATGATTTCCCTTCTGACCACCTTATTGTCTCCTCAACCATAAAAGGTGAACTTGAAACTCAGGACCTTGCCTTGTCACCAGAAACATCCAAGCTTGGATCAGTCTTTCTAAGACCAGATACTTGCCCTCTGAACTATTAGAGACTTGTCACATACACACAGGTAGAACAGGATTATTTCTATCTACCTGGGGACCTGGAGTCTTTCACATTGCTCCTGTTAAAACTCTCACAACAGCAAAACTTTACCTACAAAGGGTTCAAGCTATGACACTCCCAACTTCCACAAACCTCCTCAGCTCTTGTGAGTCACATGCAGCCAATTCCAGGAATTGGAAACATGGTTGTGAGGATGAAACTGACTTTGGGGCTCCCCTTGGATATGGTCTTCCAGACTTACCAAAAGGCCATTAAGAGGAAGGTTTACCCCACCTCAGGGAAACCCGAGGCAGTACTTGCAGTCAAGGGCTGGCCATGGCTTCTGAGCTACATCCAAAAAGAACTTCATACTGTACCTGGATCTGCTGAAGCCATTTCTGACTGTCCGAGAGCCAGCATGTACCCCTCCTCAACTGCCTCCATTGTGGATCATCAGTAGGGCTGTCAGATTTAGTACATAAATATACAGGATACCCAGTTAAACTTGAACTTCACATGAATAATAAGTCATTATTTTTAGTATAAGTATAATCTATGAACTATTTGGGGCATACTTATCTTCAAAATGTACTCGTTGTTTTTCAAACATTCATATTTAACTAAACAGCCTATAATTTATCTGTCAACCCTACTCAGCAGAAATGATGGAGGCTCATAGAGATCCAGGAGACGCCTCAGCGCCTCCTCAGCTTTTATTTCTACGTCCTGGACAGCGAGCACGAACCTTCCACTCCGTCATTGGCTAGAATGGAGGATATACTCTGTTTTAGAGCTTTTTTTACTTGTCATTGTTATTATCTTCCTTATTTTAAAGAGATGTTTATTTTTTCCCAATCTTAATAGCTCATCCAAAAGTATTTCAAAGTTCATTAGACAAGGGAAAAACAACATGGTTCTGAAAAGTGAAGGAAACCGCCTGGTGTTTAGTAAAGAAGTAGTAGGGAGATTGAAAAAGCCAAACTTAATAAGCAGATCTCTCCAAGGGTATTTTCAGAGCTTGATACCCTCCCACACCCTGAAAATATCATTACATCAAGAATGTAGAACTGCTAACCAAATGTAAGGCTCCCATATGATTCTATCAAACTGAGGATGCTTCTTTACTAAGCAGTGAGCACACTTGCTGCCCCAGGGACCTTGGCAGTTGCAACGTAGGGCTCTTCCCTTTGGGATGGAAACAGCAAGTTTTCCTGTGGTCTACACGCTGGCCCCCAAAATACTACACTCCCAATACTTGTCAACTTTAAGTATTTTCCTACATATCTCCATTTTTCTGTTACTATTTGGACTACATCCTAGACTTGACACTACATAAATTGCATTCAAGAAGCTATTTTTAAAAGTTGGTAGGAAACCTTAAATCTATGGCTTGCAGTCCCTGGCTTACTTTCATCCAGGTGCGTAAGGGTTTTCAAAAGTAGTCAGGTTAGTTACCCCGTATCACAGCCCCACGCTTGTGTCACAGATATAAAAATGGAACATGATATTTAAGGTTTTAGTTGCCAAATCATCAAGCCTCCCAGACAGAGGCAATAGAGCAAAATGATTACAGAGGCATGGATTTTGATTTGCTCCAGCGTCTTGGGCAAGTCACTTGGCCTCTATTTATTTGTACTTATCTGCACTTATCTGTCACTTGGGGGTCATAATTGTACCTGGTCCATGGGTACGCTGTACAAATGATCTGTAAAGTAGTTACAAGAAACCGACACAGAGTAAGCACTCCACAGACATTGGCTATTAGCTATTGGAAATAGTTCTCCGTGAAACAGATGACTTTATCAGTGGATGACTCGGTGGGAGACAGTGAATCACAGAATCACAGCATGTTGAAAGTGACCTAGTTCACACTCTTATGTGAAAAAAAGAAAAGTGTGCATGGGTAGAAAATGTCTGAAACTTTACCTAACAAATAGTTCATCATGATAGCACTGAGGATTAGAATAAATCAGGAAAGGAGGAAAGAAAAACTTGAGTGTAATTCAATTTCTCTATCATTTGTGTTTCTACACTGAGACACTGAATACACTGGAAGTGCAATTTTTTTTTAATGTGGAGGGATAAATGTTTTCAAGTTTTCCTGATCCATCCGTATTATTATCTCAGAATTGCTGGCAGTTCTTGCCATCTTCGGATCTACACCCATGTGAGTCAGTGGGCCATTCTGAACGGAGGAGATAATAGAGCAGAAGTGAAGTGAGAGGAAAGGAGAGAAAAGATTTTCTCTTTTCTCTTCAAAGAGGAAAGGTCTTTGGAATGGGAACAACTCACAACCAAACTTTGGGGAAAGGATGTGATGGAAAATGAGACAAACATCCTACCCCTGTGATGAGAAGGATTCCCTGGGCTCGATGGAGGGAGGTCACAGGTGGCTGGACAAGGAAACCAACTAGGGAGAAACACACACAAGTGCAGGGCAAACACCCTGAGGCCACTCAGCCTGACTCCATGCAAACATGTGTCCAGCAGACAGCCCTTCACCTGTGGCTCTCCAGCAAGACAGGTAACTCGGGGGTGCCAACTCATTCTGAGTACATTATGCCTGGCCATTCATAAACCGCTGTCTAACGTGTGAGGAATAAACTCTCAATGTTTATGAGGAAACTGGGGAAGGAGATTGAAAGGTTACTTAAACGGAAAAAAAAGAAGTTCAGGAAGGCAGGATGGTAGAGAGACAAGAAAAAGACCTTAAAAGATAGAAAGGATTTGCCAAAGAAGAGAAAGAAAAAGAAATGATTCCGAATGGGTTAACCTGCAGCTAGGAAGTTAAGGAAGATTATTGATGGGTGAAGACTATGGAATAAAGTGAATAAAATTTCTCAGAAGTTGCTGAGACTATGGTAAGAAGCATGATTATCAAATTATGAATTGGCTGCAATGGCATTGTAGGGGGACACTAGGAAGGGGAAGCAAATGTTCCTGAGATGACAGTAGCAGGTGGAAAGTTGTTTCAGGGGAAGATCAGTCTTGCAGAGGGTGTATCAGAGGAGGGCAAGTGTGAGCAAGCAAGGAAATACTAAGTGTATACGGTTCCTTCACTGAGTGCACCCAGCCCCGCGGTCAGCCTTGAGAACAAGCAGGACTTCAGGTACTGGAGCTACATTTCAGTCATCAAGACTTGAGAAGACACCCTTAACTCAGGTCTTCTCTTCAAACTCCATCTTTCCTTCTTGACCTTCATTTGGCCTCTTCCCTTACCCTCCAGCTGTGGACTGAGGCCACAGAGCAAGATGGGTCACTAGTGTCCTCCATCCCCTGGCGACTGTGGTTCACATCAGTGGAGTACCAAAGGCAATAACCAAGTAACAGACACAAGAGTGTATGAAGAAGAAGAGATTCTGATAAGGCTTTCTGTGACAGTGTGGGCCAAGTCGGCTCTATATGGCTGGTATCACGTGAATTATGAGCAGCCTTACGGGAGAAGTCCTCAGAAGGCAGAGCCTGGCTCTCGAGAGGCTCTGCGTGCTCACAGCCCACTCTAAGACCTCAGTTACAGCTTCGGCCCCCAATATCCCTCCCTCTGCCTGCTCACAGTTTTTGAAGTCTTCTTTCCTCCACATTTCTCTTGAGAGGTGGAGGAGGAAGATGAGCTTCAGGCCAGCTCAGACTCCCCTGCTATCCCAGCAGGATGCCTATCATTAACCTCCCACCTTCTAGGAAGCTCCTAAGATCTTCACATTTGGGGCAGTTCTCATTTCAGCTGTGCTTCAAATTGCTGGCTGGAGACGGCCTGTTGGAAGGTGGCTAAAAGCAAGTAGCAATCCTTCGGGCAGCCTGGCCCTTCTCGACTGTCAGACATCTTCAGGGATATTCTAGGAAATATTGTTTGTTCTAGAGAAGGGAGGGAAACAATCCAATTGTCCAATAATGCTTGAATGGAAAATAAATGATGCTATATGCATGTGATCACATAATATCAAACAGTCAAAAATCAAAGACCTAGATCTATATGGATTCACGTGGATAAATCTTGAAAACATAATATTGATTGAAAGAAAATAAGATAAAGAACGTTAGATTGTGATAACAGGTGTGTAAGTATTTAAATATTTAAATCAATTCAACATATTGCTTCTATATATATAGATGTAAGAAAATAAACTTTATCCAAAGAACACATTATTTACATTTAATATGCTCATTTATCTAGGAGACCCAAAAGAACCCACAGATAAACTAGCAGGAACTAATAACACGGTTCAACAAGGCACACACATACAAGATCAATAAATTTAAAAAAATAAAAAATAAAAAAAAATAAATTTTAAAAATCAATCAGGCTCCTCTACAGTGGCGATAACAAATTAGAAACTGTAAAAGAAAATAAGAAAAAAAGAAGATCTAAAAATTGTCACAAGAGCCATATAAATTATTTAGAGCTAAGCATACGTAGAAGGCAATATAACTAACAAACTGAGTACGAAAGACTGTTGTTACTTTATGAGAACAGACCCTCTTCTTAAGGAGCAGATCAGTAAGTGAGAGTGAATCAAAGAAACACAGCATTTGAAAAGTCAGCTAGTCCAAGCCTCTTGATCGCACATACAGAAGCTGAAGCCCAGATAGGTTGAGTTACTTGCTAAAGGGCCCAATGTCCTGACTCAAGGACTAGCATTTTTCACTCAGTCGCAAGACACAATCAACTGCAGTAACTTGGAAAGAGATGGGGAAAAAATGAAGAAATCAATTATATAGTTCCTCATCTTTAAGTACAGAAATAGCCGTGACAAAATTACACGTATTGAGGGAAAATTGAAGTGCAGAGTTTAAAATGTCAATAATCCACAGGGAAACTGGAGACCATTTAAAACATTCATATTAAATCTCTCTAGAAAAGACATTAAAAGATCTCCAATCAAAATGTGAATTTTATAATAGACATGGTATGATACAATTTATAATAGATATGGTAGGAACCTTTCCCTTTCACGGGAAAGCTTCGGCTGGGAAAAAGGAATTGTTCTTGAAAATGGGGCCTGTGCTACTGCAGACACTGTGCTCAACCTAGGTCCACCGAATGCTCTGATGTCATCACTGAGGTCACAGAATTCCGCTGTGCGCCTGGCAACCTTGCAAACATAACAGCCCTGGTGAGCACTAGGCAGTACTGCTGGTTCACTAAGTGGTACAAGTTTTTCAGCCATTTAGGAGACTTGACTATTTTTGTTTGTATTGAATCATTTCAACGGATTGCCCAAGAGCCAAGAAGGGCCAACCTGTAGGGAAGAGGAGGAGTTGGACATCTCTTGAGGCATCTTCTAAGGGAGACTTCTAGTTGGTACGATGGAACGGCGACAAAAGAGGAAACATCTGGAAAATGAAGAGTCCCAGGAAACTGCCGAGAACGGAGGAGGTATGTGGGGTCAACTTGGCTGGGCACATGGGTTTCTGCCAAACTGAAGCTTCTCTAGGAAGCGGGGGACTGAGAACGTGTCACCTGTGAAGCAGGGAGCGAGAGACCTTGTCTCACTGATGCTGCCGTATCTATCTGGAGGGCTCCTGTGTTGTGAGACGGCACAGAACGGCCAGATGCCCCCTGGGAGATGGGAGGTCAGCTCCGCTGGTCTGAGGACTCTCTCCTGGGGCAGCCGGGCCTGGAGCTTTGTCGGACTCACAGCAGGCTGCATCCTGCTTGCACAGACCTAGAGGTGCAGCTTTTCTCAGTCCCCGATTTCTCTCTTATTCTCTTGGATCTTTCCCTGGGGTCATGAGGTGGGGGATGTGAAGGATGCAAGGATGCTGAGAGAGACCCATGAGTTATTTGGCCTCTTTTACCAAAGTGGAAAGGGAAGCCCCATGAGTTGAAGGCCCTGTTGAAAAATATCTTGACAAGTGGAATGCACTTTGAAAGAAGATTTTGTCTAGGGATGGTGTCATATTGAAAGCAAGGAGGATTTATTCCTTCAACAGGAAGAATTTCCCAAAGGAGATCAAGGGAAGGGAAGGGTTTTCCAGAGATTGAGACCACGTGAGCGGGGGTGAGAAATGGCCTCAGGGTCCTGCGGGGAGCTCTGAGAGCCACGGGCCACGTGGTGCCTGCGTGCATTAAATGTAGGCGAGTAGCTTGCCCTGGGAGAGGGGTGGTCACCCCAAAGCTCCAGCTAGAGGCCTCTGCCCCAGATTGGAGCCCAGTAGCTCCTACCAGGCCCAGGGCCCTGGAGACTGTAAGATGGGCCCTGGGAATGGAGCTCTAGACAGCAGGCAGATTTCCAGGCAGTGGCTGGGACAGGCTGGGGAAGGCAATGACTGCCCCTGACCATTCAGAATATTTTGCTCTATGTTCCTGTGTGTGTGTGGGTGTGTGAGAGTGTGTGTGTGTGTGTGTGTGTGTGTGTGTGGTAGTGCAGAGAAGAGCGAGATGAATGGGGTTAGAGTGCTTACCATATATAACGTCTGCGTGGTAAAGTTCTTGTCACCCTGCCTGGACCTGGCTGACACTCGGTGTACGTAAGAGTGTATACAGAATTCTTGTTAGGGGTGTTTTATGAGACAGTAACTCATACACCCATGTACACTCTGATGCAGCAAAAATATCACACACCCCACATATAACTTCCTTAGTAAACCACACACAGCACATGGAGGTATATACACAGATCCCTCCTGTACTACGTTCTCATACAACCCACCTGTATCACAATCCTCTCCTCCAACACCAAATGCTGGAGATGAGATATGTATATAGACACACACACTATATATATAGGACACACACACACACACACTATATATATATATATATATATATATATATATATATATATATATATATATATATATATGTATCTCCACAACTCTCGCACAAACACAGCTAACTTCAGCCATCGCTAAATACCTCTGTAAGAACCAGTCACGTGTCATACACACCACACTTGTAACACATTCTTGAGTAATGCCAGACCCGCTTTGTACAAACCACAGTAAACCACAGTCTCAGTAACCCATGTCAGGATTGCCAGAGAAAATATGGGCTATCCAGTTCAATTTGAATTCCAGATAAAGAACAAGTAATTTTGCAGTATCAGTATGTCCCAAATATTGTATGGGCCATACTTACACTAAAACTAAGTCAGGCCAAATACCGCATGGGAATACTTACACTAAAAAATTATTCTGGGTTTATCTGAAACTGAAATTTAACTGGGTGCCTTGTATTCTTGTTCGCTAAGTCTGGCAACCCTTATATACTTACCACCAGGTGATGTATTATATATTTATTGTAGTTTTGTTTAGTGTGTGTCTTCCCCTACTAGAATGTGCAGCGTTACCAAAGACTACAACAATGGAAGAGTGCCGGATACACAGGAGTAGCTGCTTACTGAATCTTGGTGAATGAATGAATGAACACGCACCATAAATACAAGCCACACCATGTAATGAGGAAAAGTTACATGTCCCAGAATTCCTGAATTGTGAACAGAAAAAATGCACACAAAGGCCACAGACACAGATAGACACGTCTGCACTGTGCTCCCCATGCCAACCCCACACTTACCACAGACTTAACTGATACACATCACTCACTCTTCCCACACACTCACAGTCACCACCGACGCCTACATTACCAACTAGACAGTGAGAGAATAAGTATTGATTGGAATTAAATCCTGGAGGATCCACTGGGAACCACACTCTCAACTGTGTGTATTCACTGCACCTGACACGTGTCACACACTCAGTAAATATTTGTGGACAGAGGACTGATGAACCCACCCTGAGCCTTTCATTCCTCCCTCAGGAATCTCGAAGTCACAAGAGGATCCCCCTCGGCTTGGATCCACTGTGGTGGCCCAAGGCTGCAGCCCAGGGGCAATGGAGGTCTCCTCTGCCCCTAAATACTTCTTCTGTACTTCTACTCCGTGCAAGCTCAGCTACGCTGGTAAGGGTGCGGGGCTCCTCAGGTGAGGGGGTGCTTGGCTGTGAGGCAGGAGGCACACAGATCCCAGGGAGGCTGAGAGGAAATCCAGGGTCATCAGAGGTGATGAGGGCTCTGTGGAGGAGCCTGGGCAGGATGGCTGAGCTGTTCCGAGGGCGTGGATGCCAGCTGAGACTGGGGGTGCGGTGAGAATACTGGTAGTACCATGGTGGGGAAGTCAAGGAGCAGGGGCCGGAAAGGTCTGGGCTTGAGGTGGAGGGAAGAGGGACCAGATTAAGCATCTTCAGAGGAAAATGTAGGCTTTGTCTTTGCCTTTGCTTCCAGAGAAGGACAGAGTTCTGCATCATACACCTCCAGCCTGAGAGCAGGACCATCCAGCTCAGGTCCACACAGCTCACACATACATCTGCCCTCCAGGCACAGCCCTTCTCACAGCACACATAAACCCCAAGCACCACAGCCCCATTCCACAAGAAATGCACCACCGATATTACCAAAATCACACTCCTTGTCATACACGCATCCAGCCGCATCCCTCACATACCACAGCCCTCACCACCATACTCCACAACCCTGTATACACACACCGCTCCAGTATCCCCCCCACGCACATGAAAAGCCCACAGATGACACCAGATACACCGCTCCATCCTACGGCCAACAGACACCAAGCTCTCGACATAGCTACGTCATGCAAATGTCCCTCTCTCGTCTACCACACCTGCTCCCTCAGCTTCTGGCACGGCCCATGCATGTTATTATGGTTTTAATTTCCTTTTTCAGCAATGCAGAGATTTCGAGACACTGCCTGGCCTACAGCACCCCTAGCCCAGGTTCAGGAAGAAGGGGAGACCGCTCCCCCATCACACTGTGTCTCCTCCTCACTCTCTTCACCCTGTAAGGACTATCTGCACCCAGACAAAGAGGAAAGGGGCATGAAAATATACTACATGCAGGTACAAGTGAACAAGGGTGTCGCTGTCTCCTGGAAGATAAAGAAACCCTTGGAGTTGCCTGAAAAGCAGCTGACGATAGAAGAAATGACCCTTCCTGAGGATGCGTGCACAGTAGGCACTTGCCCCTCTGATGTGTTCACCGAAAGCCTCCTGTCTGACAGTGAGCCCACTGGGGAGGAGAAAGGGTATGAGGAAATGGCAAAGCCAGGCAGCCCATCAGGGTCACCTGCCGTCGAGGAGACACCCAGGGCCAAGACACCGGACTGGATAGTGACCATGGAGACCGGCTACAGGTGCATGGCCTGCTGCCGGGTCTTCCCCACCTTGGAGATCCTCCAGCAGCACGTGAAGGGCGGCGTCCTGCAGGGCTTCAGCTGCCGTGTCTTTCATCTCAACATGGCCCAGTGGATGGGCAATGTGGAATCCGAGAGCACCCCTGAGGAGGAGGACGAGGAGGAGGAGGAGGAAGAGAAGCAAGAAGAAAAGGAGAATGAGGGAGAGCAGCCCACGGGGGAAGGCCCCAGCCCAAAGAGACCCCGCAGGCAGGGTCTTTTCTCTCCTTTGAGTTCCAAACAGCAACTGAGATTCATGGGACAGAAGACCCTGGAAGACGGTGTGGCCGTCCCTTGGAAGAGGTAAGGCTTGAGGCTGGCAGTCTTCTGAGCCTATGTCACGAGGGCCCAGAGGAGTCTAAGGGAAGGGGCCGCACACATGTGCTGGTTTACCTAATGGCTCTGCAGTTGCATCAAATGGGACACACCCAGCACTAACAAAGGCATTGACCTCTGTTGACGTAAACAAGAAGGTGGAGCCTTTTCCTAGGAGTTTTCTCAGGGTCTGCACGATGGACCTCAACTCTTAGAGGACGTACTGCCAGCAGCTCCTTCTCGGCAGAGAGAGCCAGGAGTGGTCTCAAGAGAGGACAGGGGCCCTTGCAGGACCAGAACTTTGAGGTCTGAGAGCCTTGGGCCTGAGCTGAGATCTCACCCTGACCACTGTACCTAGCCTTCTGTGACAAAGGGGAATATGAAAGAGAGTCACGTGGAAATGAGGTCCCCCGAGATATGGAAATGTTCCAGAACATACCACTTCGTTGCGTGGTAGTTGATCTGGAGCCAAGCTCACTGTGGTGTGTGTGGCTCTGAGCATTAAGGCAATGCTGGAGGGTAACCCTGACCAGCAGAGCTTGGAGTGCTTCTTGTCTCTTCCTGTCCTACCTCATTTGTTTTATCCCTTCCAGGGAGAAGAAAGGACCCTCGGGAGAATAGCAGACAGAATGCCGTGGTCTGAAGGAGGATGAAGGGACCGGCACTCAGTCTAACATCATATGACAATAGAAGCGTCCTATGCAATAAAGGGCATTTTCCAAACCTTTCCTGGAGCTTTTATTTAATGACATTTTTCTATCTATGCATCTATCTGTCATCTACATCTGTATCTTTCAAGGTTTGTGAACAAGCTTTCACATAAGCACTAGAGACGTCCGCCAGCATTTTCCAGAAGAGGCCTGCAAATTGCTGGGGACTCCTCACAAATAGGGAACGGCCACAACCCCTGCCACACAGACTATGCGCGTGGCCCTCCTGACGTACTCCCACTCTCTCTCTGAATTTCCCAACGTCTGAGATGAGGGTGCTGGCTGGAGGCAATGATCACGTGCAGGCTGAATCTTCTCCAGATTCTGATTCTCTTCCTGGGCATATCGTCCTCAAGCACAGTCTCCATGTCCCTGGCCACACTGATCTCTCTCCTTCAGTCCTTCCCTCCCTCCCTCTCCTGCCTCCCAGTGCAGAGAATACTTTTTTGCATTTGAGACGACATTTATTTTTGGTTCACAGAATTCTCACCTGTTCTACTGTGGCCTCCGTTGTGAACATTCCAAAGCTGAGACTTTTCTGTTTTTCTCCCTCATTTCTGCTGAGTCTTTACCTTCCTAATGCAATGAACTCAGAGTGCCTAGCTGACTGGATGGGGAAAAAGATCCAGGGAGCAAAGAGAAATAATAAAAGAATATATCAGTTAATTTTTCATAGTGTTATCCAACTACATATTTTTAAAATTTTGGAATAATATTAGGAATCTTCTCTTCATAAAAAACTGAATTATCGGGCTTCCCTGGTGGAGCAGTGGTTAAGAATATGCCTGCGAATGCAGGGGTCATGGGTTTGAGCCCTGTTCTGGGAAGATCCCACGTGCCATGGAGTAACTAAGCCCGCGCACCACAACTACTGAGCCTGCACACTAGAGCCCGTGCCACATCTACCAAGCCCACGTGCCACAACTACGGAAGCCTGCGTGCCTAGAGACCATGCTCCGCAACAAGAGAAGCCACTGCAATGAGAAGCCCGTGCACCAGAGCCAAGAGGAGCCCCCGCTCACTGCAACTAGAGAACGCCTGCTAGCAGCAACAAAGACCCAATGCAGCCCCAAATAAATTAATTAATTTTTAAAAATTGAATTAGTTTCAAGGGTACAATGTATAAAAGTACAATAAAAGCCCCCCTTCATAACCCCCCAACCCCACTCTCAAGATGGAATCGATATGCTGTGATACAATTTATAGTCGTAGTACTACTCCTCCTCCCACCACATCGGAAATCCTCTGAGCCCGGTGCAGCAGCTTCCTTTCACAATGCTAGGACCCTCCACAAGACACATGATAATCCCTTTGGACATTTCAAGGAGCGGCACCAAGGGAACAGTACCGGGGAAATGCCACTGACAGCTCAGAATATCCATGGCATTTCTAGAGCCTCGGCACTGCTCTTGCTCTGGGAATGAAGGTCCAAAAAGCACATCGGAGAATGTTCATAGTTGTAAACAAGCTCCACCTTTGAAACACAATCTACATAGAACCACATATACAAGCCTGCACGATGGATGAAGCCAAGGTCTCCTCCATGATTTCCCTTCTGACCACCTTATTGTCTCCTCAACCATAAAAGGTGAACTTGAAACTCAGGACCTTGCCTTGTCACCAGAAACATCCAAGCTTGGATCAGTCTTTCTAAGACCAGATACTTGCCCTCTGAACTATTAGAGACTTGTCACATACACACAGGTAGAACAGGATTATTTCTATCTACCTGGGGACCTGGAGTCTTTCACATTGCTCCTGTTAAAACTCTCACAACAGCAAAACTTTACCTACAAAGGGTTCAAGCTATGACACTCCCAACTTCCACAAACCTCCTCAGCTCTTGTGAGTCACATGCAGCCAATTCCAGGAATTGGAAACATGGTTGTGAGGATGAAACTGACTTTGGGGCTCCCCTTGGATATGGTCTTCCAGACTTACCAAAAGGCCATTAAGAGGAAGGTTTACCCCACCTCAGGGAAACCCGAGGCAGTACTTGCAGTCAAGGGCTGGCCATGGCTTCTGAGCTACATCCAAAAAGAACTTCATACTGTACCTGGATCTGCTGAAGCCATTTCTGACTGTCCGAGAGCCAGCATGTACCCCTCCTCAACTGCCTCCATTGTGGATCATCAGTAGGGCTGTCAGATTTAGTACATAAATATACAGGATACCCAGTTAAACTTGAACTTCACATGAATAATAAGTCATTATTTTTAGTATAAGTATAATCTATGAACTATTTGGGGCATACTTATCTTCAAAATGTACTCGTTGTTTTTCAAACATTCATATTTAACTAAACAGCCTATAATTTATCTGTCAACCCTACTCAGCAGAAATGATGGAGGCTCATAGAGATCCAGGAGACGCCTCAGCGCCTCCTCAGCTTTTATTTCTACGTCCTGGACAGCGAGCACGAACCTTCCACTCCGTCATTGGCTAGAATGGAGGATATACTCTGTTTTAGAGCTTTTTTTACTTGTCATTGTTATTATCTTCCTTATTTTAAAGAGATGTTTATTTTTTCCCAATCTTAATAGCTCATCCAAAAGTATTTCAAAGTTCATTAGACAAGGGAAAAACAACATGGTTCTGAAAAGTGAAGGAAACCGCCTGGTGTTTAGTAAAGAAGTAGTAGGGAGATTGAAAAAGCCAAACTTAATAAGCAGATCTCTCCAAGGGTATTTTCAGAGCTTGATACCCTCCCACACCCTGAAAATATCATTACATCAAGAATGTAGAACTGCTAACCAAATGTAAGGCTCCCATATGATTCTATCAAACTGAGGATGCTTCTTTACTAAGCAGTGAGCACACTTGCTGCCCCAGGGACCTTGGCAGTTGCAACGTAGGGCTCTTCCCTTTGGGATGGAAACAGCAAGTTTTCCTGTGGTCTACACGCTGGCCCCCAAAATACTACACTCCCAATACTTGTCAACTTTAAGTATTTTCCTACATATCTCCATTTTTCTGTTACTATTTGGACTACATCCTAGACTTGACACTACATAAATTGCATTCAAGAAGCTATTTTTAAAAGTTGGTAGGAAACCTTAAATCTATGGCTTGCAGTCCCTGGCTTACTTTCATCCAGGTGCGTAAGGGTTTTCAAAAGTAGTCAGGTTAGTTACCCCGTATCACAGCCCCACGCTTGTGTCACAGATATAAAAATGGAACATGATATTTAAGGTTTTAGTTGCCAAATCATCAAGCCTCCCAGACAGAGGCAATAGAGCAAAATGATTACAGAGGCATGGATTTTGATTTGCTCCAGCGTCTTGGGCAAGTCACTTGGCCTCTATTTATTTGTACTTATCTGCACTTATCTGTCACTTGGGGGTCATAATTGTACCTGGTCCATGGGTACGCTGTACAAATGATCTGTAAAGTAGTTACAAGAAACCGACACAGAGTAAGCACTCCACAGACATTGGCTATTAGCTATTGGAAATAGTTCTCCGTGAAACAGATGACTTTATCAGTGGATGACTCGGTGGGAGACAGTGAATCACAGAATCACAGCATGTTGAAAGTGACCTAGTTCACACTCTTATGTGAAAAAAAGAAAAGTGTGCATGGGTAGAAAATGTCTGAAACTTTACCTAACAAATAGTTCATCATGATAGCACTGAGGATTAGAATAAATCAGGAAAGGAGGAAAGAAAAACTTGAGTGTAATTCAATTTCTCTATCATTTGTGTTTCTACACTGAGACACTGAATACACTGGAAGTGCAATTTTTTTTTAATGTGGAGGGATAAATGTTTTCAAGTTTTCCTGATCCATCCGTATTATTATCTCAGAATTGCTGGCAGTTCTTGCCATCTTCGGATCTACACCCATGTGAGTCAGTGGGCCATTCTGAACGGAGGAGATAATAGAGCAGAAGTGAAGTGAGAGGAAAGGAGAGAAAAGATTTTCTCTTTTCTCTTCAAAGAGGAAAGGTCTTTGGAATGGGAACAACTCACAACCAAACTTTGGGGAAAGGATGTGATGGAAAATGAGACAAACATCCTACCCCTGTGATGAGAAGGATTCCCTGGGCTCGATGGAGGGAGGTCACAGGTGGCTGGACAAGGAAACCAACTAGGGAGAAACACACACAAGTGCAGGGCAAACACCCTGAGGCCACTCAGCCTGACTCCATGCAAACATGTGTCCAGCAGACAGCCCTTCACCTGTGGCTCTCCAGCAAGACAGGTAACTCGGGGGTGCCAACTCATTCTGAGTACATTATGCCTGGCCATTCATAAACCGCTGTCTAACGTGTGAGGAATAAACTCTCAATGTTTATGAGGAAACTGGGGAAGGAGATTGAAAGGTTACTTAAACGGAAAAAAAAGAAGTTCAGGAAGGCAGGATGGTAGAGAGACAAGAAAAAGACCTTAAAAGATAGAAAGGATTTGCCAAAGAAGAGAAAGAAAAAGAAATGATTCCGAATGGGTTAACCTGCAGCTAGGAAGTTAAGGAAGATTATTGATGGGTGAAGACTATGGAATAAAGTGAATAAAATTTCTCAGAAGTTGCTGAGACTATGGTAAGAAGCATGATTATCAAATTATGAATTGGCTGCAATGGCATTGTAGGGGGACACTAGGAAGGGGAAGCAAATGTTCCTGAGATGACAGTAGCAGGTGGAAAGTTGTTTCAGGGGAAGATCAGTCTTGCAGAGGGTGTATCAGAGGAGGGCAAGTGTGAGCAAGCAAGGAAATACTAAGTGTATACGGTTCCTTCACTGAGTGCACCCAGCCCCGCGGTCAGCCTTGAGAACAAGCAGGACTTCAGGTACTGGAGCTACATTTCAGTCATCAAGACTTGAGAAGACACCCTTAACTCAGGTCTTCTCTTCAAACGCCATCTTTCCTTCTTGACCTTCATTTGGCCTCTTCCCTTACCCTCCAGCTGTGGACTGAGGCCACAGAGCAAGATGGGTCACTAGTGTCCTCCATCCCCTGGCGACTGTGGTTCACATCAGTGGAGTACCAAAGGCAATAACCAAGTAACAGACACAAGAGTGTATGAAGAAGAAGAGATTCTGATAAGGCTTTCTGTGACAGTGTGGGCCAAGTCGGCTCTATATGGCTGGTATCACGTGAATTATGAGCAGCCTTACGGGAGAAGTCCTCAGAAGGCAGAGCCTGGCTCTCGAGAGGCTCTGCGTGCTCACAGCCCACTCTAAGACCTCAGTTACAGCTTCGGCCCCCAATATCCCTCCCTCTGCCTGCTCACAGTTTTTGAAGTCTTCTTTCCTCCACATTTCTCTTGAGAGGTGGAGGAGGAAGATGAGCTTCAGGCCAGCTCAGACTCCCCTGCTATCCCAGCAGGATGCCTATCATTAACCTCCCACCTTCTAGGAAGCTCCTAAGATCTTCACATTTGGGGCAGTTCTCATTTCAGCTGTGCTTCAAATTGCTGGCTGGAGACGGCCTGTTGGAAGGTGGCTAAAAGCAAGTAGCAATCCTTCGGGCAGCCTGGCCCTTCTCGACTGTCAGACATCTTCAGGGATATTCTAGGAAATATTGTTTGTTCTAGAGAAGGGAGGGAAACAATCCAATTGTCCAATAATGCTTGAATGGAAAATAAATGATGCTATATGCATGTGATCACATAATATCAAACAGTCAAAAATCAAAGACCTAGATCTATATGGATTCACGTGGATAAATCTTGAAAACATAATATTGATTGAAAGAAAATAAGATAAAGAACGTTAGATTGTGATAACAGGTGTGTAAGTATTTAAATATTTAAATCAATTCAACATATTGCTTCTATATATATAGATGTAAGAAAATAAACTTTATCCAAAGAACACATTATTTACATTTAATATGCTCATTTATCTAGGAGACCCAAAAGAACCCACAGATAAACTAGCAGGAACTAATAACACGGTTCAACAAGGCACACACATACAAGATCAATAAATTTAAAAAAATAAAAAATAAAAAAAAATAAATTTTAAAAATCAATCAGGCTCCTCTACAGTGGCAATAACAAATTAGAAACTGTAAAAGAAAATAAGAAAAAAAGAAGATCTAAAAATTGTCACAAGAGCCATATAAATTATTTAGAGCTAAGCATACGTAGAAGGCAATATAACTAACAAACTGAGTACGAAAGACTGTTGTTACTTTATGAGAACAGACCCTCTTCTTAAGGAGCAGATCAGTAAGTGAGAGTGAATCAAAGAAACACAGCATTTGAAAAGTCAGCTAGTCCAAGCCTCTTGATCGCACATACAGAAGCTGAAGCCCAGATAGGTTGAGTTACTTGCTAAAGGGCCCAATGTCCTGACTCAAGGACTAGCATTTTTCACTCAGTCGCAAGACACAATCAACTGCAGTAACTTGGAAAGAGATGGGGAAAAAATGAAGAAATCAATTATATAGTTCCTCATCTTTAAGTACAGAAATAGCCGTGACAAAATTACACGTATTGAGGGAAAATTGAAGTGCAGAGTTTAAAATGTCAATAATCCACAGGGAAACTGGAGACCATTTAAAACATTCATATTAAATCTCTCTAGAAAAGACATTAAAAGATCTCCAATCAAAATGTGAATTTTATAATAGACATGGTATGATACAATTTATAATAGATATGGTAGGAACCTTTCCCTTTCACGGGAAAGCTTCGGCTGGGAAAAAGGAATTGTTCTTGAAAATGGGGCCTGTGCTACTGCAGACACTGTGCTCAACCTAGGTCCACCGAATGCTCTGATGTCATCACTGAGGTCACAGAATTCCGCTGTGCGCCTGGCAACCTTGCAAACATAACAGCCCTGGTGAGCACTAGGCAGTACTGCTGGTTCACTAAGTGGTACAAGTTTTTCAGCCATTTAGGAGACTTGACTATTTTTGTTTGTATTGAATCATTTCAACGGATTGCCCAAGAGCCAAGAAGGGCCAACCTGTAGGGAAGAGGAGGAGTTGGACATCTCTTGAGGCATCTTCTAAGGGAGACTTCTAGTTGGTACGATGGAACGGCGACAAAAGAGGAAACATCTGGAAAATGAAGAGTCCCAGGAAACTGCCGAGAACGGAGGAGGTATGTGGGGTCAACTTGGCTGGGCACATGGGTTTCTGCCAAACTGAAGCTTCTCTAGGAAGCGGGGGACTGAGAACGTGTCACCTGTGAAGCAGGGAGCGAGAGACCTTGTCTCACTGATGCTGCCGTATCTATCTGGAGGGCTCCTGTGTTGTGAGACGGCACAGAACGGCCAGATGCCCCCTGGGAGATGGGAGGTCAGCTCCGCTGGTCTGAGGACTCTCTCCTGGGGCAGCCGGGCCTGGAGCTTTGTCGGACTCACAGCAGGCTGCATCCTGCTTGCACAGACCTAGAGGTGCAGCTTTTCTCAGTCCCCGATTTCTCTCTTATTCTCTTGGATCTTTCCCTGGGGTGATGAGGTGGGGGATGTGAAGGATGCAAGGATGCTGAGAGAGACCCATGAGTTATTTGGCCTCTTTTACCAAAGTGGAAAGGGAAGCCCCATGAGTTGAAGGCCCTGTTGAAAAATATCTTGACAAGTGGAATGCACTTTGAAAGAAGATTTTGTCTAGGGATGGTGTCATATTGAAAGCAAGGAGGATTTATTCCTTCAACAGGAAGAATTTCCCAAAGGAGATCAAGGGAAGGGAAGGGTTTTCCAGAGATTGAGACCACGTGAGCGGGGGTGAGAAATGGCCTCAGGGTCCTGCGGGGAGCTCTGAGAGCCACGGGCCACGTGGTGCCTGCGTGCATTAAATGTAGGCGAGTAGCTTGCCCTGGGAGAGGGGTGGTCACCCCAAAGCTCCAGCTAGAGGCCTCTGCCCCAGATTGGAGCCCAGTAGCTCCTACCAGGCCCAGGGCCCTGGAGACTGTAAGATGGGCCCTGGGAATGGAGCTCTAGACAGCAGGCAGATTTCCAGGCAGTGGCTGGGACAGGCTGGGGAAGGCAATGACTGCCCCTGACCATTCAGAATATTTTGCTCTATGTTCCTGTGTGTGTGTGGGTGTGTGAGAGTGTGTGTGTGTGTGTGTGTGTGTGTGTGTGGTAGTGCAGAGAAGAGCGAGATGAATGGGGTTAGAGTGCTTACCATATATAACGTCTGCGTGGTAAAGTTCTTGTCACCCTGCCTGGACCTGGCTGACACTCGGTGTACGTAAGAGTGTATACAGAATTCTTGTTAGGGGTGTTTTATGAGACAGTAACTCATACACCCATGTACACTCTGATGCAGCAAAAATATCACACACCCCACATATAACTTCCTTAGTAAACCACACACAGCACATGGAGGTATATACACAGATCCCTCCTGTACTACGTTCTCATACAACCCACCTGTATCACAATCCTCTCCTCCAACACCAAATGCTGGAGATGAGATATGTATATAGACACACACACTATATATATAGGACACACACACACACACACTATATATATATATATATATATATATATATATATATATATATATATATATATATATATATATATATATATATATATGTATCTCCACAACTCTCGCACAAACACAGCTAACTTCAGCCATCGCTAAATACCTCTGTAAGAACCAGTCACGTGTCATACACACCACACTTGTAACACATTCTTGAGTAATGCCAGACCCGCTTTGTACAAACCACAGTAAACCACAGTCTCAGTAACCCATGTCAGGATTGCCAGAGAAAATATGGGCTATCCAGTTCAATTTGAATTCCAGATAAAGAACAAGTAATTTTGCAGTATCAGTATGTCCCAAATATTGTATGGGCCATACTTACACTAAAACTAAGTCAGGCCAAATACCGCATGGGAATACTTACACTAAAAAATTATTCTGGGTTTATCTGAAACTGAAATTTAACTGGGTGCCTTGTATTCTTGTTCGCTAAGTCTGGCAACCCTTATATACTTACCACCAGGTGATGTATTATATATTTATTGTAGTTTTGTTTAGTGTGTGTCTTCCCCTACTAGAATGTGCAGCGTTACCAAAGACTACAACAATGGAAGAGTGCCGGATACACAGGAGTAGCTGCTTACTGAATCTTGGTGAATGAATGAATGAACACGCACCATAAATACAAGCCACACCATGTAATGAGGAAAAGTTACATGTCCCAGAATTCCTGAATTGTGAACAGAAAAAATGCACACAAAGGCCACAGACACAGATAGACACGTCTGCACTGTGCTCCCCATGCCAACCCCACACTTACCACAGACTTAACTGATACACATCACTCACTCTTCCCACACACTCACAGTCACCACCGACGCCTACATTACCAACTAGACAGTGAGAGAATAAGTATTGATTGGAATTAAATCCTGGAGGATCCACTGGGAACCACACTCTCAACTGTGTGTATTCACTGCACCTGACACGTGTCACACACTCAGTAAATATTTGTGGACAGAGGACTGATGAACCCACCCTGAGCCTTTCATTCCTCCCTCAGGAATCTCGAAGTCACAAGAGGATCCCCCTCGGCTTGGATCCACTGTGGTGGCCCAAGGCTGCAGCCCAGGGGCAATGGAGGTCTCCTCTGCCCCTAAATACTTCTTCTGTACTTCTACTCCGTGCAAGCTCAGCTACGCTGGTAAGGGTGCGGGGCTCCTCAGGTGAGGGGGTGCTTGGCTGTGAGGCAGGAGGCACACAGATCCCAGGGAGGCTGAGAGGAAATCCAGGGTCATCAGAGGTGATGAGGGCTCTGTGGAGGAGCCTGGGCAGGATGGCTGAGCTGTTCCGAGGGCGTGGATGCCAGCTGAGACTGGGGGTGCGGTGAGAATACTGGTAGTACCATGGTGGGGAAGTCAAGGAGCAGGGGCCGGAAAGGTCTGGGCTTGAGGTGGAGGGAAGAGGGACCAGATTAAGCATCTTCAGAGGAAAATGTAGGCTTTGTCTTTGCCTTTGCTTCCAGAGAAGGACAGAGTTCTGCATCATACACCTCCAGCCTGAGAGCAGGACCATCCAGCTCAGGTCCACACAGCTCACACATACATCTGCCCTCCAGGCACAGCCCTTCTCACAGCACACATAAACCCCAAGCACCACAGCCCCATTCCACAAGAAATGCACCACCGATATTACCAAAATCACACTCCTTGTCATACACGCATCCAGCCGCATCCCTCACATACCACAGCCCTCACCACCATACTCCACACCCCTGTATACACACACCGCTCCAGTATCCCCCCCACGCACATGAAAAGCCCACAGATGACACCAGATACACCGCTCCATCCTACGGCCAACAGACACCAAGCTCTCGACATAGCTACGTCATGCAAATGTCCCTCTCTCGTCTACCACACCTGCTCCCTCAGCTTCTGGCACGGCCCATGCATGTTATTATGGTTTTAATTTCCTTTTTCAGCAATGCAGAGATTTCGAGACACTGCCTGGCCTACAGCACCCCTAGCCCAGGTTCAGGAAGAAGGGGAGACCGCTCCCCCATCACACTGTGTCTCCTCCTCACTCTCTTCACCCTGTAAGGACTATCTGCACCCAGACAAAGAGGAAAGGGGCATGAAAATATACTACATGCAGGTACAAGTGAACAAGGGTGTCGCTGTCTCCTGGAAGATAAAGAAACCCTTGGAGTTGCCTGAAAAGCAGCTGACGATAGAAGAAATGACCCTTCCTGAGGATGCGTGCACAGTAGGCACTTGCCCCTCTGATGTGTTCACCGAAAGCCTCCTGTCTGACAGTGAGCCCACTGGGGAGGAGAAAGGGTATGAGGAAATGGCAAAGCCAGGCAGCCCATCAGGGTCACCTGCCGTCGAGGAGACACCCAGGGCCAAGACACCGGACTGGATAGTGACCATGGAGACCGGCTACAGGTGCATGGCCTGCTGCCGGGTCTTCCCCACCTTGGAGATCCTCCAGCAGCACGTGAAGGGCGGCGTCCTGCAGGGCTTCAGCTGCCGTGTCTTTCATCTCAACATGGCCCAGTGGATGGGCAATGTGGAATCCGAGAGCACCCCTGAGGAGGAGGACGAGGAGGAGGAGGAGGAAGAGAAGCAAGAAGAAAAGGAGAATGAGGGAGAGCAGCCCACGGGGGAAGGCCCCAGCCCAAAGAGACCCCGCAGGCAGGGTCTTTTCTCTCCTTTGAGTTCCAAACAGCAACTGAGATTCATGGGACAGAAGACCCTGGAAGACGGTGTGGCCGTCCCTTGGAAGAGGTAAGGCTTGAGGCTGGCAGTCTTCTGAGCCTATGTCACGAGGGCCCAGAGGAGTCTAAGGGAAGGGGCCGCACACATGTGCTGGTTTACCTAATGGCTCTGCAGTTGCATCAAATGGGACACACCCAGCACTAACAAAGGCATTGACCTCTGTTGACGTAAACAAGAAGGTGGAGCCTTTTCCTAGGAGTTTTCTCAGGGTCTGCACGATGGACCTCAACTCTTAGAGGACGTACTGCCAGCAGCTCCTTCTCGGCAGAGAGAGCCAGGAGTGGTCTCAAGAGAGGACAGGGGCCCTTGCAGGACCAGAACTTTGAGGTCTGAGAGCCTTGGGCCTGAGCTGAGATCTCACCCTGACCACTGTACCTAGCCTTCTGTGACAAAGGGGAATATGAAAGAGAGTCACGTGGAAATGAGGTCCCCCGAGATATGGAAATGTTCCAGAACCTTCGTTGCGTGGTAGTTGATCTGGAGCCAAGCTCACTGTGGTGTGTGTGGCTCTGAGCATTAAGGCAATGCTGGAGGGTAACCCTGACCAGCAGAGCTTGGAGTGCTTCTTGTCTCTTCCTGTCCTACCTCATTTGTTTTATCCCTTCCAGGGAGAAGAAAGGACCCTCGGGAGAATAGCAGACAGAATGCCGTGGTCTGAAGGAGGATGAAGGGACCGGCACTCAGTCTAACATCATATGACAATAGAAGCGTCCTATGCAATAAAGGGCATTTTCCAAACCTTTCCTGGAGCTTTTATTTAATGACATTTTTCTATCTATGCATCTATCTGTCATCTACATCTGTATCTTTCAAGGTTTGTGAACAAGCTTTCACATAAGCACTAGAGACGTCCGCCAGCATTTTCCAGAAGAGGCCTGCAAATTGCTGGGGACTCCTCACAAATAGGGAACGGCCACAACCCCTGCCACACAGACTATGCGCGTGGCCCTCCTGACGTACTCCCACTCTCTCTCTGAATTTCCCAACGTCTGAGATGAGGGTGCTGGCTGGAGGCAATGATCACGTGCAGGCTGAATCTTCTCCAGATTCTGATTCTCTTCCTGGGCATATCGTCCTCAAGCACAGTCTCCATGTCCCTGGCCACACTGATCTCTCTCCTTCAGTCCTTCCCTCCCTCCCTCTCCTGCCTCCCAGTGCAGAGAATACTTTTTTGCATTTGAGACGACATTTATTTTTGGTTCACAGAATTCTCACCTGTTCTACTGTGGCCTCCGTTGTGAACATTCCAAAGCTGAGACTTTTCTGTTTTTCTCCCTCATTTCTGCTGAGTCTTTACCTTCCTAATGCAATGAACTCAGAGTGCCTAGCTGACTGGATGGGGAAAAAGATCCAGGGAGCAAAGAGAAATAATAAAAGAATATATCAGTTAATTTTTCATAGTGTTATCCAACTACATATTTTTAAAATTTTGGAATAATATTAGGAATCTTCTCTTCATAAAAAACTGAATTATCGGGCTTCCCTGGTGGAGCAGTGGTTAAGAATATGCCTGCGAATGCAGGGGTCATGGGTTTGAGCCCTGTTCTGGGAAGATCCCACGTGCCATGGAGTAACTAAGCCCGCGCACCACAACTACTGAGCCTGCACACTAGAGCCCGTGCCACATCTACCAAGCCCACGTGCCACAACTACGGAAGCCTGCGTGCCTAGAGACCATGCTCCGCAACAAGAGAAGCCACTGCAATGAGAAGCCCGTGCACCAGAGCCAAGAGGAGCCCCCGCTCACTGCAACTAGAGAACGCCTGCTAGCAGCAACAAAGACCCAATGCAGCCCCAAATAAATTAATTAATTTTTAAAAATTGAATTAGTTTCAAGGGTACAATGTATAAAAGTACAATAAAAGCCCCCCTTCATAACCCCCCAACCCCACTCTCAAGATGGAATCGATATGCTGTGATACAATTTATAGTCGTAGTACTACTCCTCCTCCCACCACATCCGAAATCCTCTGAGCCCGGTGCAGCAGCTTCCTTTCACAATGCTAGGACCCTCCACAAGACACATGATAATCCCTTTGGACATTTCAAGGAGCGGCACCAAGGGAACAGTACCGGGGAAATGCCACTGACAGCTCAGAATATCCATGGCATTTCTAGAGCCTCGGCACTGCTCTTGCTCTGGGAATGAAGGTCCAAAAAGCACATCGGAGAATGTTCATAGTTGTAAACAAGCTCCACCTTTGAAACACAATCTACATAGAACCACATATACAAGCCTGCACGATGGATGAAGCCAAGGTCTCCTCCATGATTTCCCTTCTGACCACCTTATTGTCTCCTCAACCATAAAAGGTGAACTTGAAACTCAGGACCTTGCCTTGTCACCAGAAACATCCAAGCTTGGATCAGTCTTTCTAAGACCAGATACTTGCCCTCTGAACTATTAGAGACTTGTCACATACACACAGGTAGAACAGGATTATTTCTATCTACCTGGGGACCTGGAGTCTTTCACATTGCTCCTGTTAAAACTCTCACAACAGCAAAACTTTACCTACAAAGGGTTCAAGCTATGACACTCCCAACTTCCACAAACCTCCTCAGCTCTTGTGAGTCACATGCAGCCAATTCCAGGAATTGGAAACATGGTTGTGAGGATGAAACTGACTTTGGGGCTCCCCTTGGATATGGTCTTCCAGACTTACCAAAAGGCCATTAAGAGGAAGGTTTACCCCACCTCAGGGAAACCCGAGGCAGTACTTGCAGTCAAGGGCTGCCCATGGCTTCTGAGCTACATCCAAAAAGAACTTCATACTGTACCTGGATCTGCTGAAGCCATTTCTGACTGTCCGAGAGCCAGCATGTACCCCTCCTCAACTGCCTCCATTGTGGATCATCAGTAGGGCTGTCAGATTTAGTACATAAATATACAGGATACCCAGTTAAACTTGAACTTCACATGAATAATAAGTCATTATTTTTAGTATAAGTATAATCTATGAACTATTTGGGGCATACTTATCTTCAAAATGTACTCGTTGTTTTTCAAACATTCATATTTAACTAAACAGCCTATAATTTATCTGTCAACCCTACTCAGCAGAAATGATGGAGGCTCATAGAGATCCAGGAGACGCCTCAGCGCCTCCTCAGCTTTTATTTCTACGTCCTGGACAGCGAGCACGAACCTTCCACTCCGTCATTGGCTAGAATGGAGGATATACTCTGTTTTAGAGATTTTTTTACTTGTCATTGTTATTATCTTCCTTATTTTAAAGAGATGTTTATTTTTTCCCAATCTTAATAGCTCATCCAAAAGTATTTCAAAGTTCATTAGACAAGGGAAAAACAACATGGTTCTGAAAAGTGAAGGAAACCGCCTGGTGTTTAGTAAAGAAGTAGTAGGGAGATTGAAAAAGCCAAACTTAATAAGCAGATCTCTCCAAGGGTATTTTCAGAGCTTGATACCCTCCCACACCCTGAAAATATCATTACATCAAGAATGTAGAACTGCTAACCAAATGTAAGGCTCCCATATGATTCTATCAAACTGAGGATGCTTCTTTACTAAGCAGTGAGCACACTTGCTGCCCCAGGGACCTTGGCAGTTGCAACGTAGGGCTCTTCCCTTTGGGATGGAAACAGCAAGTTTTCCTGTGGTCTACACGCTGGCCCCCAAAATACTACACTCCCAATACTTGTCAACTTTAAGTATTTTCCTACATATCTCCATTTTTCTGTTACTATTTGGACTACATCCTAGACTTGACACTACATAAATTGCATTCAAGAAGCTATTTTTAAAAGTTGGTAGGAAACCTTAAATCTATGGCTTGCAGTCCCTGGCTTACTTTCATCCAGGTGCGTAAGGGTTTTCAAAAGTAGTCAGGTTAGTTACCCCGTATCACAGCCCCACGCTTGTGTCACAGATATAAAAATGGAACATGATATTTAAGGTTTTAGTTGCCAAATCATCAAGCCTCCCAGACAGAGGCAATAGAGCAAAATGATTACAGAGGCATGGATTTTGATTTGCTCCAGCGTCTTGGGCAAGTCACTTGGCCTCTATTTATTTGTACTTATCTGCACTTATCTGTCACTTGGGGGTCATAATTGTACCTGGTCCATGGGTACGCTGTACAAATGATCTGTAAAGTAGTTACAAGAAACCGACACAGAGTAAGCACTCCACAGACATTGGCTATTTGCTATTGGAAATAGTTCTCCGTGAAACAGATGACTTTATCAGTGGATGACTCGGTGGGAGACAGTGAATCACAGAATCACAGCATGTTGAAAGTGACCTAGTTCACACTCTTATGTGAAAAAAAGAAAAGTGTGCATGGGTAGAAAATGTCTGAAACTTTACCTAACAAATAGTTCATCATGATAGCACTGAGGATTAGAATAAATCAGGAAAGGAGGAAAGAAAAACTTGAGTGTAATTCAATTTCTCTATCATTTGTGTTTCTACACTGAGACACTGAATACACTGGAAGTGCAATTTTTTTTTAATGTGGAGGGATAAATGTTTTCAAGTTTTCCTGATCCATCCGTATTATTATCTCAGAATTGCTGGCAGTTCTTGCCATCTTCGGATCTACACCCATGTGAGTCAGTGGGCCATTCTGGACGGAGGAGATAATAGAGCAGAAGTGAAGTGAGAGGAAAGGAGAGAAAAGATTTTCTCTTTTCTCTTCAAAGAGGAAAGGTCTTTGGAATGGGAACAACTCACAACCAAACTTTGGGGAAAGGATGTGATGGAAAATGAGACAAACATCCTACCCCTGTGATGAGAAGGATTCCCTGGGCTCGATGGAGGGAGGTCACAGGTGGCTGGACAAGGAAACCAACTAGGGAGAAACACACACAAGTGCAGGGCAAACACCCTGAGGCCACTCAGCCTGACTCCATGCAAACATGTGTCCAGCAGACAGCCCTTCACCTGTGGCTCTCCAGCAAGACAGGTAACTCGGGGGTGCCAACTCATTCTGAGTACATTATGCCTGGCCATTCATAAACCGCTGTCTAACGTGTGAGGAATAAACTCTCAATGTTTATGAGGAAACTGGGGAAGGAGATTGAAAGGTTACTTAAACGGAAAAAAAAGAAGTTCAGGAAGGCAGGATGGTAGAGAGACAAGAAAAAGACCTTAAAAGATAGAAAGGATTTGCCAAAGAAGAGAAAGAAAAAGAAATGATTCCGAATGGGTTAACCTGCAGCTAGGAAGTTAAGGAAGATTATTGATGGGTGAAGACTATGGAATAAAGTGAATAAAATTTCTCAGAAGTTGCTGAGACTATGGTAAGAAGCATGATTATCAAATTATGAATTGGCTGCAATGGCATTCTAGGGGGACACTAGGAAGGGGAAGCAAATGTTCCTGAGATGACAGTAGCAGGTGGAAAGTTGTTTCAGGGGAAGATCAGTCTTGCAGAGGGTGTATCAGAGGAGGGCAAGTGTGAGCAAGCAAGGAAATACTAAGTGTATACGGTTCCTTCACTGAGTGCACCCAGCCCCGCGGTCAGCCTTGAGAACAAGCAGGACTTCAGGTACTGGAGCTACATTTCAGTCATCAAGACTTGAGAAGACACCCTTAACTCAGGTCTTCTCTTCAAACTCCATCTTTCCTTCTTGACCTTCATTTGGCCTCTTCCCTTACCCTCCAGCTGTGGACTGAGGCCACAGAGCAAGATGGGTCACTAGTGTCCTCCATCCCCTGGCGACTGTGGTTCACATCAGTGGAGTACCAAAGGCAATAACCAAGTAACAGACACAAGAGTGTATGAAGAAGAAGAGATTCTGATAAGGCTTTCTGTGACAGTGTGGGCCAAGTCGGCTCTATATGGCTGGTATCACGTGAATTATGAGCAGCCTTACGGGAGAAGTCCTCAGAAGGCAGAGCCTGGCTCTCGAGAGGCTCTGCGTGCTCACAGCCCACTCTAAGACCTCAGTTACAGCTTCGGCCCCCAATATCCCTCCCTCTGCCTGCTCACAGTTTTTGAAGTCTTCTTTCCTCCACATTTCTCTTGAGAGGTGGAGGAGGAAGATGAGCTTCAGGCCAGCTCAGACTCCCCTGCTATCCCAGCAGGATGCCTATCATTAACCTCCCACCTTCTAGGAAGCTCCTAAGATCTTCACATTTGGGGCAGTTCTCATTTCAGCTGTGCTTCAAATTGCTGGCTGGAGACGGCCTGTTGGAAGGTGGCTAAAAGCAAGTAGCAATCCTTCGGGCAGCCTGGCCCTTCTCGACTGTCAGACATCTTCAGGGATATTCTAGGAAATATTGTTTGTTCTAGAGAAGGGAGGGAAACAATCCAATTGTCCAATAATGCTTGAATGGAAAATAAATGATGCTATATGCATGTGATCACATAATATCAAACAGTCAAAAATCAAAGACCTAGATCTATATGGATTCACGTGGATAAATCTTGAAAACATAATATTGATTGAAAGAAAATAAGATAAAGAACGTTAGATTGTGATAACAGGTGTGTAAGTATTTAAATATTTAAATCAATTCAACATATTGCTTCTATATATATAGATGTAAGAAAATAAACTTTATCCAAAGAACACATTATTTACATTTAATATGCTCATTTATCTAGGAGACCCAAAAGAACCCACAGATAAACTAGCAGGAACTAATAAGACGGTTCAACAAGGCACACACATACAAGATCAATAAATTTAAAAAAATAAAAAATAAAAAAAAATAAATTTTAAAAATCAATCAGGCTCCTCTACAGTGGCGATAACAAATTAGAAACTGTAAAAGAAAATAAGAAAAAAAGAAGATCTAAAAATTGTCACAAGAGCCGTATAAATTATTTAGAGCTAAGCATACGTAGAAGGCAATATAACTAACAAACTGAGTACGAAAGACTGTTGTTACTTTATGAGAACAGACCCTCTTCTTAAGGAGCAGATCAGTAAGTGAGAGTGAATCAAAGAAACACAGCATTTGAAAAGTCAGCTAGTCCAAGCCTCTTGATCGCACATACAGAAGCTGAAGCCCAGATAGGTTGAGTTACTTGCTAAAGGGCCCAATGTCCTCACTCAAGGACTAGCATTTTTCACTCAGTCGCAAGACACAATCAACTGCAGTAACTTGGAAAGAGATGGGGAAAAAATGAAGAAATCAATTATATAGTTCCTCATCTTTAAGTACAGAAATAGCTGTGACAAAATTACACGTATTGAGGGAAAATTGAAGTGCAGAGTTTAAAATGTCAATAATCCACAGGGAAACTGGAGACCATTTAAAATATTCATATTAAATCTCTCTAGAAAAGACATTAAAAGATCTCCAATCAAAATGTGAATTTTATAATAGACATGGTATGATACAATTTATAATAGATATGGTATGAACCTTTCCCTTTCACGGGAAAGCTTCGGCTGGGAAAAAGGAATTGTTCTTGAAAATGGGGCCTGTTCTACTGCAGACACTGTGCTCAACCTAGGTCCACCGAATGCTCTGATGTCATCACTGAGGTCACAGAATTCCGCTGTGCGCCTGGCAACCTTGCAAACATAACAGCCCTGGTGAGCACTAGGCAGTACTGCTGGTTCACTAAGTGGTACAAGTTTTTCAGCCATTTAGGAGACTTGACTATTTTTGTTTGTATTGAATCATTTCAACGGATTGCCCAAGAGCCAAGAAGGGCCAACCTGTAGGGAAGAGGAGGAGTTGGACATCTCTTGAGGCATCTTCTAAGGGAGACTTCTAGTTGGTACGATGGAACGGCGACAAAAGAGGAAACATCTGGAAAATGAAGAGTCCCAGGAAACTGCCGAGAACGGAGGAGGTATGTGGGGTCAACTTGGCTGGGCACATGGGTTTCTGCCAAACTGAAGCTTCTCTAGGAAGCGGGGGACTGAGAACGTGTCACCTGTGAAGCAGGGAGCGAGAGACCTTGTCTCACTGATGCTGCCGTATCTATCTGGAGGGCTCCTGTGTTGTGAGACGGCACAGAACGGCCAGATGCCCCCTGGGAGATGGGAGGTCAGCTCCGCTGGTCTGAGGACTCTCTCCTGGGGCAGCCGGGCCTGGAGCTTTGTCGGACTCACAGCAGGCTGCATCCTGCTTGCACAGACCTAGAGGTGCAGCTTTTCTCAGTCCCCGATTTCTCTCTTATTCTCTTGGATCTTTCCCTGGGGTGATGAGGTGGGGGATGTGAAGGATGCAAGGATGCTGAGAGAGACCCATGAGTTATTTGGCCTCTTTTACCAAAGTGGAAAGGGAAGCCCCATGAGTTGAAGGCCCTGTTGAAAAATATCTTGACAAGTGGAATGCACTTTGAAAGAAGATTTTGTCTAGGGATGGTGTCATATTGAAAGCAAGGAGGATTTATTCCTTCAACAGGAAGAATTTCCCAAAGGAGATCAAGGGAAGGGAAGGGTTTTCCAGAGATTGAGACCACGTGAGCGGGGGTGAGAAATGGCCTCAGGGTCCTGCGGGGAGCTCTGAGAGCCACGGGCCACGTGGTGCCTGCGTGCATTAAATGTAGGCGAGTAGCTTGCCCTGGGAGAGGGGTGGTCACCCCAAAGCTCCAGCTAGAGGCCTCTGCCCCAGATTGGAGCCCAGTAGCTCCTACCAGGCCCAGGGCCCTGGAGACTGTAAGATGGGCCCTGGGAATGGAGCTCTAGACAGCAGGCAGATTTCCAGGCAGTGGCTGGGACAGGCTGGGGAAGGCAATGACTGCCCCTGACCATTCAGAATATTTTGCTCTATGTTCCTGTGTGTGTGTGGGTGTGTGAGAGTGTGTGTGTGTGTGTGTGTGTGTGTGTGTGTGGTAGTGCAGAGAAGAGCGAGATGAATGGGGTTAGAGTGCTTACCATATATAACGTCTGCGTGGTAAAGTTCTTGTCACCCTGCCTGGACCTGGCTGACACTCGGTGTACGTAAGAGTGTATACAGAATTCTTGTTAGGGGTGTTTTATGAGACAGTAACTCATACACCCATGTACACTCTGATGCAGCAAAAATATCACACACCCCACATATAACTTCCTTAGTAAACCACACACAGCACATGGAGGTATATACACAGATCCCTCCTGTACTACGTTCTCATACAACCCACCTGTATCACAATCCTCTCCTCCAACACCAAATGCTGGAGATGAGATATGTATATAGACACACACACTATATATATAGGACACACACACACACACACTATATATATATATATATATATATATATATATATATATATATATATATATATATATATATATATATATATATATGTATCTCCACAACTCTCGCACAAACACAGCTAACTTCAGCCATCGCTAAATACCTCTGTAAGAACCAGTCACGTGTCATACACACCACACTTGTAACACATTCTTGAGTAATGCCAGACCCGCTTTGTACAAACCACAGTAAACCACAGTCTCAGTAACCCATGTCAGGATTGCCAGAGAAAATATGGGCTATCCAGTTCAATTTGAATTCCAGATAAAGAACAAGTAATTTTGCAGTATCAGTATGTCCCAAATATTGTATGGGCCATACTTACACTAAAACTAAGTCAGGCCAAATACCGCATGGGAATACTTACACTAAAAAATTATTCTGGGTTTATCTGAAACTGAAATTTAACTGGGTGCCTTGTATTCTTGTTCGCTAAGTCTGGCAACCCTTATATACTTACCACCAGGTGATGTATTATATATTTATTGTAGTTTTGTTTAGTGTGTGTCTTCCCCTACTAGAATGTGCAGCGTTACCAAAGACTACAACAATGGAAGAGTGCCGGATACACAGGAGTAGCTGCTTACTGAATCTTGGTGAATGAATGAATGAACACGCACCATAAATACAAGCCACACCATGTAATGAGGAAACGTTACATGTCCCAGAATTCCTGAATTGTGAACAGAAAAAATGCACACAAAGGCCACAGACACAGATAGACACGTCTGCACTGTGCTCCCCATGCCAACCCCACACTTACCACAGACTTAACTGATACACATCACTCACTCTTCCCACACACTCACAGTCACCACCGACGCCTACATTACCAACTAGACAGTGAGAGAATAAGTATTGATTGGAATTAAATCCTGGAGGATCCACTGGGAACCACACTCTCAACTGTGTGTATTCACTGCACCTGACACGTGTCACACACTCAGTAAATATTTGTGGACAGAGGACTGATGAACCCACCCTGAGCCTTTCATTCCTCCCTCAGGAATCTCGAAGTCACAAGAGGATCCCCCTCGGCTTGGATCCACTGTGGTGGCCCAAGGCTGCAGCCCAGGGGCAATGGAGGTCTCCTCTGCCCCTAAATACTTCTTCTGTACTTCTACTCCGTGCAAGCTCAGCTACGCTGGTAAGGGTGCGGGGCTCCTCAGGTGAGGGGGTGCTTGGCTGTGAGGCAGGAGGCACACAGATCCCAGGGAGGCTGAGAGGAAATCCAGGGTCATCAGAGGTGATGAGGGCTCTGTGGAGGAGCCTGGGCAGGATGGCTGAGCTGTTCCGAGGGCGTGGATGCCAGCTGAGACTGGGGGTGCGGTGAGAATACTGGTAGTACCATGGTGGGGAAGTCAAGGAGCAGGGGCCGGAAAGGTCTGGGCTTGAGGTGGAGGGAAGAGGGACCAGATTAAGCATCTTCAGAGGAAAATGTAGGCTTTGTCTTTGCCTTTGCTTCCAGAGAAGGACAGATTTCTGCATCATACACCTCCAGCCTGAGAGCAGGACCATCCAGCTCAGGTCCACACAGCTCACACATACATCTGCCCTCCAGGCACAGCCCTTCTCACAGCACACATAAACCCCAAGCACCACAGCCCCATTCCACAAGAAATGCACCACCGATATTACCAAAATCACACTCCTTGTCATACACGCATCCAGCCGCATCCCTCACATACCACAGCCCTCACCACCATACTCCACACCCCTGTATACACACACCGCTCCAGTATCCCCCCCACGCACATGAAAAGCCCACAGATGACACCAGATACACCGCTCCATCCTACGGCCAACAGACACCAAGCTCTCGACATAGCTACGTCATGCAAATGTCCCTCTCTCGTCTACCACACCTGCTCCCTCAGCTTCTGGCACGGCCCATGCATGTTATTATGGTTTTAATTTCCTTTTTCAGCAATGCAGAGATTTCGAGACACTGCCTGGCCTACAGCACCCCTAGCCCAGGTTCAGGAAGAAAGGGAGACCGCTCCCCCATCACACTGTGTCTCCTCCTCACTCTCTTCACCCTGTAAGGACTATCTGCACCCAGACAAAGAGGAAAGGGGCATGAAAATATACTACATGCAGGTACAAGTGAACAAGGGTGTCGCTGTCTCCTGGAAGACAAAGAAACCCTTGGAGTTGCCTGAAAAGCAGCTGACGATAGAAGAAATGACCCTTCCTGAGGATGCGTGCACAGTAGGCACTTGCCCCTCTGATGTGTTCACCGAAAGCCTCCTGTCTGACAGTGAGCCCACTGGGGAGGAGAAAGGGTATGAGGAAATGGCAGAGCCAGGCAGCCCATCAGGGTCACCTGCCGTCGAGGAGACACCCAGGGCCAAGACACCGGACTGGATAGTGACCATGGAGACTGGCTACAGGTGCATGGCCTGCTGCCGGGTCTTCCCCACCTTGGAGATCCTCCAGCAGCACGTGAAGGGCGGCGTCCTGCAGGGCTTCAGCTGCCGTGTCATTCATCTCAACATGGCCCAGTGGATGGGCAATGTGGAATCCGAGAGCACCCCTGAGGAGGAGGACGAGGAGGAGGAGGAGGAAGAGAAGCAAGAAGAAAAGGAGAATGAGGGAGAGCAGCCCACGGGGGAAGGCCCCAGCCCAAAGAGACCCCGCAGGCAGGGTCTTTTCTCTCCTTTGAGTTCCAAACAGCAACTGAGATTCATGGGACAGAAGATCCTGGAAGACGGTGTGGCCGTCCCTTGGAAGAGGTAAGGCTTGAGGCTGGCAGTCTTCTGAGCCTATGTCACGAGGGCCCAGAGGAGTCTAAGGGAAGTGGCCGCACACATGTGCTGGTTTACCTAATGGCTCTGCAGTTGCATCAAATGGGACACACCCAGCACTAACAAAGGCATTGACCTCTGTTGACGTAAACAAGAAGGTGGAGCCTTTTCCTAGGAGTTTTCTCAGGGTCTGCACGATGGACCTCAACTCTTAGAGGACGTACTGCCAGCAGCTCCTTCTCGGCAGAGAGAGCCAGGAGTGGTCTCAAGAGAGGACAGGGGCCCTTGCAGGACCATAACTTTGAGGTCTGAGAGCCTTGGGCCTGAGCTGAGATCTCACCCTGACCACTGTACCTAGCCTTCTGTGACAAAGGGGAATATGAAAGAGAGTCACGTGGAAATGAGGTCCCCCGAAATATGGAAATGTTCCAGAACCTTCGTTGCGTGGTAGTTGATCTGGAGCCAAGCTCACTGTGGTGTGTGTGGCTCTGAGCATTAAGGCAATGCTGGAGGGTAACCCTGACCAGCAGAGCTTGGAGTGCTTCTTGTCTCTTCCTGTCCTACCTCATTTGTTTTATCCCTTCCAGGGAGAAGAAAGGACCCTCGGGAGAGTAGCAGACAGAATGCCGTGGTCTGAAGGAGGATGAAGGGACCGGCACTCAGTCTAACATCATATGACAATAGAAGCGTCCTATGCAATAAAGGGCATTTTCCAAACCTTTCCTGGAGCTTTTATTTAATGACATTTTTCTATCTATGCATCTATCTGTCATCTACATCTGTATCTTTCAAGGTTTGTGAACAAGCTTTCACATAAGCACTAGAGACGTCCGCCAGCATTTTCCAGAAGAGGCCTGCAAATTGCTGGGGACTCCTCACAAATAGGGAACGGCCACAACCCCTGCCACACAGACTATGCGCGTGGCCCTCCTGACGTACTCCCACTCTCTCTCTGAATTTCCCAACGTCTGAGATGAGGGTGCTGGCTGGAGGCAATGATCACGTGCAGGCTGAATCTTCTCCAGATTCTGATTCTCTTCCTGGGCATATCGTCCTTAAGCACAGTCTCCATGTCCCTGGCCACACTGATCTCTCTCCTTCAGTCCTTCCCTCCCTCCCTCTCCTGCCTCCCAGTGCAGAGAATACTTTTTTGCATTTGAGACGACATTTATTTTAGGTTCACAGAATTCTCACCTGTTCTACTGTGGCCTCCGTTGTGAACATTCCAAAGCTGAGACTTTTCTGTTTTTCTCCCTCATTTCTGCTGAGTCTTTACCTTCCTAATGCAGTGAACTCACAGTGCCTAGCTGACTGGATGGGGAAAAAGATCCAGGGAGCAAAGAGAAATAATAAAAGAATATATCAGTTAATTTTTCATAGTGTTATCCAACTACATATTTCTAAAAATTTGGAATAATATTAGGAATCTTCTCTTTATAAAAAACTGAATTATCGGGCTTCCCTGGTGGAGCAGTGGTTAAGAATATGCCTGCGAATGCAGGGGTCATGGGTTCGAGCCCTGGTCTGGGAACATCCCACGTGCCACGGAGTAACTAAGCCCACGCGCCACAACTACTGAGCCTGCGCTCTAGAGCCCGTGTGCCACATCAACCGAGCCCACGTGCCACAACTACAGGAGCCTGCGTGCCTAGAGACCATGCTCCGCAACAAGAGAAGCCACTGCAATGAGAATCTCGTGCACCACAGCCAAGAGGAGCCCCCGCTCACTGCAACTAGAGAACGCCCGCTAGCAGCGACAAAGACCCAATGCAGCCCCAAATAAATTAATTAAATTTTGAAAATTGAATTAGTTTCAAGGGTACAATGTATAAAAGTACAATAAAAGCCCCCCTTCATAACCCCCCAACCCCACTCTAAAGATGGAATCGATATGCTGTGATACAATTTATAGTCGTAGTACTACTCCTCCTCCCATCACATCCGAAATCCTCTGAGCCAGGTGCAGCAGCTTCCTTTCACAATGCTAGGACCCGCCACAAGACACATGATAATCCCTTTGGACATTTCAAGGAGCGGCACCAAGGGAACAGTACCGGGGAAATGCCACTGACAGCTCAGAATATCCATGGCATTTCTAGAGCCTCGGCACTGCTCTCGCTCTGGGAATGAAGGTCCAAAAAGCACATCGGAGAATGTTCATAGTTGTAAACAAGCTCCACCTTTGAAACACAATCTACATAGAACCACATATACAAGCCTGCACGATGGATGAAGCCAAGGTCTCCTCCATGATTTCCCTTCTGACCACCTTATTGTCTCCTCAACCATAAAAGGTGAACTTGAAACTCAGGACCTTGCCTTGTCACCAGAAACATCCAAGCTTGGATCAGCCTTTCTATGACCAGATACTTGCTCTCTGAACTATTAGAGACTTGTCACATACACACAGGTAGAACAGGATTATTTCTATCTACCTGGGGACTTGGAGTCTTTCACATTGCTCCTGTTAAAACTCTCACAACAGCAAAACTTTACCTACAAAGGGTTCAAGCTATGACACTCCCAACTTCCACAAACCTCCTCAGCTCTTGTGAGTCACATGCAGCCAATTCCAGGAATTGGAAACATGGTTGTGAGGATGAAACTGACTTTGGGGCTCCCCTTGGATATGGTCTTCCAGACTTACCAAAAGGCCATTAAGAGGAAGGTTTACCCCACCTCAGGGAAACCCGAGGCAGTACTTGCAGTCAAGGGCTGCCCATGGCTTCTGAGCTACATCCAAAAAGAATTTCATACTGTACCTGGATCTGCTGAAGCCATTTCTGACTGTCCGAGAGCCAGCATGTACCGTTCCTCAACTGCCTCCATTGTGGATCATCAGTAGGGCTGTCAGATTTAGTACATAAAAATACAGGATACCCAGTTAAACTTGAACTTCACATGAATAATAAGTCATTATTTTTAGTATAAGTAGATGCTATGAACTATTTGGGGCATACTTATCTTCAAAATGTACTCGTTGTTTTTCAAACATTCATATTTAACTAAACAGTCTATATTTTATCTGTCAACCCTACTCAGCAGAAATGATGGAGGCTCATAGAGATCCAGGAGACGCCTCAGCGCCTCCTCAGCTTTTATTTCTACGTCCTGGACAGCGAGCACGAACCTTCCACTCCCAGTCAGTGGCTAGAATGGAGGATATTCTCTGTTTTAGAGCTTTTTCTACTTGTCATTGTTATTATCTTCCTTATTTTAAAGAGATGTTTATTTTTTCCCAATCTCAATAGCTCATCCGAAAGTATTCCAAAGTTCATTAGAGAAGGGAAAAACAATATGGTTCTGAAAAGTGAAGGAAACCGCCTGGTGTTTAGTAAAGAAGTAGTAGGGAGACTGAAAAAGCCAAACTTAATAAGCAGATCTCTCCAAGGGTATTTTCAGAGCTTGATACCCTCCCACACCCTGAAAATATTATTACATCAAGAATGTAGAACTGCTAACCAAATGTAAGGCTCCCATATGATTCTATCAAACTGAGGATGCTTCTTTACTAAGCAGTGAGCACACTTGCTGTCCCAGGGACCTTGGCAGTTGCAACGTAGGGCTCTTCCCTTTGGGATGGAAACAGCAAGTTTTCCTGTGGTCTACACGCTGGCCCCAAAAATACTACACTCCCAATACTTGTCAACTTTAAGTATTTTTCTACATATCTCCATTTTTCTGTTACTATTTGGACTACATCCTAGACTTGACACTACATAAATTGCATTCAAGAAGCTATTTTTAAAAGTTGGTAGGAAACCTTAAATCTATGGCTTGCAGTCCCTGGCTTACTTTCATCCAGGTGCATAAGGGTTTTCAAAAGTAGTCAGGTTAGTTACCCCGTATCACAGCCCCATGCTTGTGTCACAGATATAAAAATGGAACATGATATTTAAGGTTTTAGTTGCCAAATCATCAAGCCTCCCAGACAGAGGCAATAGAGCAAAATGATTACAGAGGCATGGATTTTGATTTGCTCCAGTGTCTTGGGCAAGTCACTTGGCCTCTGTATTTATTTGTACTTATCTGCACTTATCTGTCACTTGGGGGTCATAATTGTACCTGGTCCATGGGTACGCTGTACAAATGATCTGTAAAGTATTTACAAGAAACCGACACAGAGTAAGCACTCCACAGACATTGGCTATTAGCTATTGGAAATAGTTCTCCGTGAAACAGATGACTTTATCCGTGGATGACTCGGTGGGAGACAGTGAATCACAGAATCCCAGTATGTTGAAAGTGACCTAGTTCACACTCTTATGTGAAAAGAAGAAAAGTGTGCATGGGTAGAAAATGTCTGAAACTTTACACAACAAAGAGTTCATCATGTTAACTTGGAGGATTAGAATAAATCAGGAAAGGAGGAAAGAAAAACTTGAGTGTCATTCAATTCCTCTATCATTTGTGTTTCTACACTGAGACTCTGAATACACTGGAAGTGCAATTTTTTTTAATGTGGCGGGATAAAGGTTTTCAAGTTTTCCTGATCCATCCGTATTATTATCTCAGAATTGCTGGCATTTCTTGCCATCTTTGGATCTACACCCATGTGAGTCAGTGGGCCATTCTGGACGGAGGAGATAATAGAGCAGAAGTGAAGTGAGAGAAAAGGAGAGACAAGATTTTCTCTTTTCTCTTCAAAGAGGAAAGGTCTTTGGAATGGGAACAACTCACAACCAAACTTTGGGGAAAGGATGTGATGGAAAATGAGACAAACATCCTACCCCTGTGATGAGAAGGATTCCCTGGGCTGGATGGAGGGAGGTCACAGGTGGCTGGACAAGGAAACCAACTAGGGAGAAACACACACAGGTGCAGAGCAAACACCCTGAGGCCACTCAGCCTGACTCCATGCAAACATGTGTCCAGCAGACAGCCCTTCACCTGTGGCTCCCCAGCAAGACAGGTACCTCGGGGGTGCCAACTCATTCTGAGTCCATTATGCCTGGCCATTCATAAACCGCTGTCTAACGTGTGAGGAATAAACTCTCAATGTTTATGAGGAAATTGGGGAAGGAGATTGAAAGGTTACTTAAACGAAAAAAAAAGAAGTTCAGGAAGGCAGGATGGTAGAGAGACAAGAAAAAGACCTTAAAAGATAGAAAGGATTTGCCAAAGAAGAGAAAGCAAAAGAAATGATTCCGAATGGGTTAACCTGCAGCTAGGAAGTTAAGGAAGATTATTGATGGGTGAAGACTATGGAATAAAGTGAATAAAATTTCTCAGAAGTTGCTGAGAATATGGTAAGCAGCATGATTATCAAATTATGAATTGGCTGCAATGGCATTCTAGGGGGACACTAGGAAGGTGAAGCAAATGTTCCTGAGATGACAGTAGCAGGTGGAAAGTTGTTTCAGGGGAAGATCAGTCTTGCAGAGGGTGTATCAGAGGAGGGCAAGTGTGAGCAAGCAAGGAAATACTAAGTGTATACGGTTCCTTCACTGAGTGCACCCAGCCCCGCGGTCAGCCTTGAGAACAAGCAGGACTTCAGGTACTGGAGCTACATTTCAGTCATCAAGACTTGAGAAGACACCCTTAACTCAGGTCTTCTCTTCAAACTCCATCTTTCCTTCTTGACCTTCATTTGGCCTCTTCCCTTACCCTCCAGCTGTGGACTGAGGCCACAGAGCAAGATGGGTCACTAGTGTCCTCCATCCCCTGGCGACTGTGGTTCACATCACTGGAGTACCAAAGGCAATAACCAAGTAACAGACACAAGAGTGTATGAAGAAGAAGAGATTCTGATAAGGCTTTCTGTGACAGTGTGGGCCAAGTCGGCTCTATATGGCTGGTATCACGTGAATTATGAGCAGCCTTAGGGGAGAAGTTCTCAGAAGGCAGAGCCTGGCTCTCGAGAGGCTCTGCGTGCTCACAGCCCACTCCAAGACCTCAGTTACAGCTTCGGCCCCCAATATCTCTCCCTCTGCCTGCTCACAGTTTTTGAAGTCTTCTTTCCTCCACATTTCTCTTGAGAGGTGGAGGAGGAAGATGAGCTTCAGGCCAGCTCAGACTCCCCTGGGATCCCAGCAGGATGCCTATCATTAACCTCCCACCTTCTAGGAAGCTCCTAAGATCTTCACATTTGGGGCAGTTCTCATTTCAGCTGTGCTTCAAATTGCTGGCTGGAGACGGCCTGTTGGAAGGTGGCTAAAAGCAAGTAGCAATCCTTCGGGCAGCCTGGCCCTTCTCGACTGTCAGACATCTTCAGGGATATTCTAGGAAATGTTGTTTGTTCTAGAGAAGGGAGGGAAACAATCCAATTGTCCAATAATGCTTGAATGGAAAATAAATGATACTATATGCATGTGATCACATAATATCAAACAGTCAAAAATCAAAGACCTAGATCTCTATGGATTCACGTGGATAAATCTTGAAAACATAATATTGATTGAAAGAAAATAAGATAAACAATGTTAGATTGTGATAACAGGTATGTAAGTATTTAAATATTTAAATCAATTCAACATATTGCTTCTATATATAGAGATGCAAGAAAATAAACTTTATCCAAAGAACACATTATTTACATTTAATATGCTCATTTATCTAGGAGACCCAAAAGAACCCACAGATAAACTAGCAGGAACTAATAAGACGGTTCAACAAGGCACACACATACAAGATCAATAAATTTTAAAAGTCAATCAGGCTCCTCTACACTGGCGATAACAAATTAGAAACTATAAAAGAAAATAAGAAAAAAAGAAGATCTAAAATTTGTCACAAGAGCCGTATAAATTATTTAGAGCTAAGCATACGTAGAAGGCAATATAACTAACAAACTGAGTACGAAAGACTGTTGTTACTTTATGAGAACAGACCCTCTTCTTAAGGAGCAGATCAGTACGTGAGAGTGAATCAAAGAAACACAGCATTTGAAAAGTCAGCTAGTCCAAGCCTCTTGATCGCACATACAGAAGCTGAAGCCCAGATAGGTTGAGTTACTTGCTAAAGGGCCCAATGTCCTGACTCAAGGACTAGCATTTTTCACTCAGTCGCAAGACACAATCAAATGCAGTACCTTGGAAAGAGATGGGGAAAAAATGAAGAAATCAATTATATAGTTCCTCATCTTTAAGTACAGAAATAGCCGTGACAAAATTACACGTATTGAGGGAAAATTGAAGTGCAGAGTTTAAAATGTCAATAATCCACAGGGAAACTGGAGACCATTTAAAACATTCATATTAAATCTCTCTAGAAAAGACATTAAAAGATCTCCAATCAAAATGTGAATTTTATAATAGACATGGTATGATACAATTTATAATAGATATGGTAGGAACCTTTCCCTTTCACGGGAAAGCTTCGGCTGGGAAAAAGGAATTGTTCTTGAAAATGGGGCCTGTGCTATTGCAGACACTGTGCTCAACCTAGGTCCACCGAATGCTCTGATGTCATCACTGAGGTCACAGAATTCCACTGTGAGCCTGGCAACCTTGCAAACATAACAGCCCTGGTGAGCACTAGGCACTACTGCTGGTTCACCAAGTGGTACAAGTTTTTCAGCCATTTAGGAGACTTGACTATTTTTGTTTGTATTGAATCATTTCACGGATTGCCCAAGAGCCAAGAAGGGCCAACCTGTAGGGAAGAGGAGGAGTTGGACATCTCTTGAGGCATCTTCTAAGGGAGACTTCTAGTTGGTACGATGGAACGGGAACAAAAGAGGAAACATCTGGAAAATGAAGAGGCCCAGGAGACTGCCGAGAACGGAGGAGGTATGTGGGGGGCAACTTGTCTGGGGCACATGGGTTTCTGCCAAACTGAAGCTTCTCTAGGAAGCGGGGGACTGAGAACGTGTCACCTGTGAAGCAGGGAGCGAGAGACCTTGTCTCACTGATGCTGCCGTATCTATCCGGAGGGTCCCTGTGGTGTGAGACGGCACAGAACGGCCAGATGCCCCCTGGGAGATGGGAGGTCAGCTCCGCTGGTCTGAGGACTCTCTCCTGGGGCAGCCGGGCCTGGAGCTTTGTCGGACTCACAGCAGGCTGCATCCTGCTTGCACAGACCTAGAGGTGCAGCTTTTCTCAGTCCCCGATTTCTCTCTTATGCTCTTGGATCTTTCCTAGGGGTCATGAGGTGGGGGATGTGAAGGATGCAAGGATGCTGAGAGAGACCCATGAGTTGCTTGGCCTCTTTTACCAAAGTGGAAAGAGAAGCCCCATGAGTTGAAGGCCCTGTTGAAAAATATCTTGACAAGTGGAATGCACTTTGAAAGAAGATTGTTTGTCTAGGGATGGTGTCATATTGAAAGCAAGGAGGTTTTATTCCTTCAACAGGAAGAATTTCCCAAAGGAGATCAAGGGAAGGGAAGGGTTTTCCAGAGACTGAGACCGCGTGAGCGGGGGTGAGAAATGGCCTCAGGGTCCTGCGGGGAGCTCTGAGAGCCACGGGCCACGTGGTGCCTGCGTGCATTAAATGTAGGCGAGTAGCTTGCCCTGGGAGAGGGGTCGTCACCCCAGAGCTCCAGCTAGAGGCCTCTGCCCCAGATTAGAGCCCAGTAGCTCCTACCAGGCCCAGGGCCCTGGAGACTGTAGGATGGGCCCTGGGAATGGAGCTCTAGACAGCAGGCAGATTTCCAGGCAGTGGCTGGGACAGGCTGGGGAAGGCAATGACTGCCCCTGACCATTCAGAATATTTTGCCCTATGTTCCTGTGTGTGTGTGTGTGAGTGTGTGTGTGTGTGTGTGTGTGTGTGTGTGTGTGGTAGTGCAGAGAAGAGCGAGATGAATGGGGGTAGAGTGCTTACCAGATATAAAGTCTGCGTGGTAAAGTTCTTGTCACCCTGCCTGGACCTGGCTGACACTCGGTGTACGTAAGAGTGTATACAGAATTCTTGTTAGGGGTGTTTTATGAGACAGTAACTCATACACCCTTGTACACTCTGATACAGCAAAAATATCACACACCCCACATATAACTTCTTTAGTAAACCACACAGAGCACATGGAGGTATATACACGCATCCCTCCTGTTCTACATTCTCATACAACCCACCTGTATCACAATCCTCTCCTCCAACACCAAACGCTGGAGATGAGATATGTATATAGACACACACACTATATATATAGGACACACACACACACACACTATATACATGTATCTCCTCAACTCTTGCACAAACACAGCTAACTTCAGCCATCTCTAAATACCTCTATAAGAACCAGTCACGTGTCATACACACCACACTTATAACACATTCTTGCGTAATGCCAGACCCGCTTTGTACAAACCACAGTAAACCACAGTCTCAGTAACCCATGTCAGGATTGCCAGAGAAAATATGGGCTATCCAGTTCAATTTGAATTCCAGATAAAGAACAAGTAATTTTTCAGTATCCGTATGTCCCACATATTGTATGGGCTATACTTACACTAAAACTAAGTCAGGCCAAATACTGCATGGGAATACTTACACTAAAAGATTATTCTGGGTTTATCTGAAACTGAAATTTAACTGGGTGCCTTGTATTCTTGTTCGCTAAGTCTGGCAACCCTTATATACTTACCACCAGCTGATGTATTATATATTTATTGTAGTTTTGTTTAGTGTGTGTCTTCCCCTACTAGAATGTGCAGCGTTACCAAAGACTACAACAATGGAAGAGTGCCGGATACACAGGAGTAGCTGCTTACTGAATCTTGGTGAATGAATGAATGAACACACACCATAAATACAAGCCACACCATGTAATGAGGAAACGTTACATGTCCCAGAATTCCTGACTTGTGAACAGAAACCATGCACACAAAGGCCACAGACACAGATAGACACGTCTGCACTGTGCTCCCCATGCCAACCCCACACTTACCACAGACTTAACTGATACACATCACTCACTCTTCCCACACACTCACAGTCACCACCGAGGCCTACATTACCAACTAGACAGTGAGAGAATAAGTATTGATTGGAATTAAATCCTGGAGGATCCACTGGGAACCACACTCTCAACTGTGTGTATTCACTGCACCTGACACGTGTCACACACTCAGTAAATATTTGTGGACAGAGGACTGATGAACCCACCCTGAGCCTTTCATTCCTCCCTCAGGAATCTCGAAGTCACAAGAGGATCCCCCTCGGCTTGGATCCACTGTGGTGGCCCAAGGCTGCAGCCCAGGGGCAGTGGAGGTCTCCTCTGCCTCTAAATACTTCTTCTGTACTTCTACTCTGCGCAAGCTCAGCTACGCTGGTAAGGGCGTGGGGCTCCTCAGGTGACGGGGTGCTTGGCTGTGAAGCAGGAGGCACACAGATCCCAGGGAGGCTGAGAGGAAATCCAGGGTCATCAGAGGTGATGAGGGCTCTGTGGAGGAGCCTGGGCAGGATGGCTGAGCTGTTCCGAGGGCGTGGATGCCAGCTGAGTCTGGGTGTGTGTGTGTGAATACTGCTACTACCATGGTGGGGAAGTCAAGGAGCAGGGGCCGGAAAGGTCTGGGCTTGAGGTGGAGGGAAGAGGGACCAGATTAAGCATCTTCAGAGGAAAATGTAGGCTTTGTCTTTGCCTTTGCTTCCAGAGAAGGACAGAGTTCTGCATCATACACCTCCAGCCTGAGAGCAGGACCATCCAGCTCAGGTGCACACAGCTCACACATACACGCGCCCTCCAGGCACAGCCCTTCTCAGTGCACATCAACCCCAAGCACGTGCTCCACAGTACTCTCCTGCACCACAGCCCCATTCCACAAGGAATGCACCACCGATATTCCCAAACTCACACTCCTCATCGTACACGCATCCAGCCGCATCCCTCACATACTACAGCCCTCACCACCATACTCCACACCCCTGTATACAGACACCGCTCCAGTATACCCCCCCACGCACATGAAAAGCCCACAGATGACACCAGATACACCACTCCGTCCTACGGCCAACGGACACCAAGCTCACGACATTGCTATGTCGTGCCAATGTCCCTCTCTCGTCTACCACACCTGCTCCCTCAGCTTCCGGCATGGCCCATGCATGTTATTATGATTTTAATTTCCTTTTTCAGGAATCCGGAGATTTCATCGAGACACTGCCCAGCCTAGACCACCCCTAGCCCAGGATCAGGAAGAAGGAGAGACCGCTTCCCCATCACACTGTGTCTCCTCCTCACCCTCTTCACCCTGTAAGAACTATCTGCACCCAGACAAAGAGGAAAGGGGCATGAAAATATACTACATGCAGGTACAAGTGAACAAGGGTGTCGCTGTCTCCTGGAAGACAAAGAAACCCTTGGAGTTGCCTGAAAAGCAGCTGAGGATAGAAGAAGTGACCCTTCCTGAGGATGTGTGCGCAGTAGCCACTGACCCCTCTTCTGATGTGTCCACCGAAAGCCTCCTGTCTGACAGTGAGCCCACTGGGGAGGAGAAAGAGTATGAGGAAAGGGCAGAGCCAGGCAGCCCATCAGGGCCACCTGCCGTCGAGGAGAGACCCAGCGCCAAGACAGCGGACTGGATGCTGACCATGGAGACCGGCTTCAGGTGCATGGCCTGCTGCCGGGTCTTCCCCACCTTGGAGATCCTCCAGCAGCACGTGAAGGGCGGCATCCTGCAGGGCTTCAGCTGCCGTGCCTTTCATCTCACCATGGCCCAGCGGATGGGCAATGTGGAATCCGAGAGCACCCCTGAGGAAGAGGACGAGGAGGAGGAGGAGGAGAACGAGGAGGAGGAGGAGGAGGAGGAGGAGGAGGAGGAGGAGGAGAAGGAGGTAGAGAAGCAATAAGAAAAGGAGAATGAGGGAGAGCAGCCCACGGGGGAAGGCCCCAGCCCAAAGAGACCCCGCAGGCAGGGTCTTTTCTCTCCTTTGAGTTCCAAACAGCAACTGAGATTCATGGGACAGAAGATCCTGGAAGACGGTGTGGCCGTCCCTTGGAAGAGGTAAGGCTTGAGGCTGGCAGTCTTCTGAGCCTATGTCACGAGGGCCCAGAGGAGTCTAAGGGAAGGGGCCGCACACATGTGCTGGTTTACCTAATGGCTCTGCAGTTGCATCAAATGGGACACACCCAGCACTAACAAAGGCATTGACCTCTGTTGACGTAAACAAGAAGGTGGAGCCTTTTCCTAGGAGTTTTCTCAGGGTCTGCACGATGGACCTCAACTCTTAGAGGACGTACTGCCAGCAGCTCCTTCTCGGCAGAGAGAGCCAGGAGTGGTCTCAAGAGAGGACAGGGGCCCTTGCAGGACCAGAATTTTGAGGTCTGAGAGCCTTGGGCCTGAGCCGAGATCTCACCCGGACCACTGGACCTAGCCTTCTGTGACAAAGGGGAATATGAAAGAGAGTCACGTGGAAATGAGGTCCCCCGAGATATGGAAATGTTCCAGAACCTTCGTTGCGTGGTAGTTGATCTGGAGCCAAGCTCACTGTGGTGTGTGTGGCTCTGAGCATTAAGGCAATGCTGGAGGGTAACCCTGACCAGCAGAGCTTGGAGTGCTTCTTGTCTCTTCCTGTTCTACCTCATTTGTTTTATCCCTTCCAGGGAGAAGAAAGGACCCTCGGGAGAGTAGCAGACAGAATGCCGTGGTCTGAAGGAGGATGAAGGGACCGGCACTCAGTCTAACATCATATGACAATAGAAGCGTCCTATGCAATAAAGGCCATTTTCCAAACCTTTCCTGGAGCTTTTATTTAATGACATTTTTCTATCTATGCATCTATCTGTCATCTACATCTGTATCTTTCAAGGTTTGTGAACAAGCTTTCACATAAGCACTAGAGACGTCCGCCAGCATTTTCCAGAAGAGGCCTGCAAATTGCTGGGGACTCCTCACAAATAGGGAACGGCCACAACCCCTGCCACACAGACTATGCGCGTGGCCCTCCTGACGTACTCCCACTCTCTCTCTGAATTTCCCAACGTCTGAGATGAGGGTGCTGGCTGGAGGCAATGATCACGTGCAGGCTGAATCTTCTCCAGATTCTGATTCTCTTCCTGGGCATATCGTCCTTAAGCACAGTCTCCATGTCCCTGGCCACACTGATCTCTCTCCTTCAGTCCTTCCCTCCCTCCCTCTCCTGCCTCCCAGTGCAGAGAATACTTTTTTGCATTTGAGACGACATTTATTTTTGGTTCACAGAATTCTCACCTGTTCTACTGTGGCCTCCGTTGTGAACATTCCAAAGCTGAGACTTTTCTGTTTTTCTCCCTCATTTCTGCTGAGTCTTTACCTTCCTAATGCAGTGAACTCACAGTGCCTAGCTGACTGGATGGGGAAAAAGATCCAGGGAGCAAAGAGAAATAATAAAAGAATATATCAGTTAATTTTTCATAGTGTTATCCAACTACATATTTTTAAAATTTTGGAATAATATTAGGAATCTTCTCTTTATAAAAAACTGAATTATCGGGCTTCCCTGGTGGAGCAGTGGTTAAGAATATGCCTGCGAATGCAGGGGTCATGGGTTCGAGCCCTGGTCTGGGAACATCCCACGTGCCACGGAGTAACTAAGCCCGCGCGCCACAACTACTGAGCCTGCGCTCTAGAGCCCGTGTGCCACATCAACCGAGCCCACGTGCCACAACTACGGAAGCCTGCGTGCCTAGAGACCATGCTCCGCAACAAGAGAAGCCACTGCAATGAGAAGCCCGTGCACCACAGCCAAGAGGAGCCCCCGCTCACTGCAACTAGAGAACGCCCGCTAGCAGCGACAAAGACCCAATGCAGCCCCAAATAAATTAATTAATTTTTAAAAATTGAATTAGTTTCAAGGGTACAATGTATAAAAGTACAATAAAAGCCCCCCTTCATAACCCCCCAACCCCACTCTCAAGATGGAATCGATATGCTGTGATACAATTTATAGTCGTAGTACTACTCCTCCTCCCACCACATCCGAAATCCTCTGAGCCAGGTGCAGCAGCTTCCTTTCACAATGCTAGGACCCGCCACAAGACACATGATAATCCCTTTGGACATTTCAAGGAGCGGCACCAAGGGAACAGTACCGGGGAAATGCCACTGACAGCTCAGAATATCCATGGCATTTCTAGAGCCTCGGCACTGCTCTCGCTCTGGGAATGAAGGTCCAAAAAGCACATCGGAGAATGTTCATAGTTGTAAACAAGCTCCACCTTTGAAACACAATCTGCATAGAACCACATATACAAGCCTGCACGATGGATGAAGCCAAGGTCTCCTCCATGATTTCCCTTCTGACCACCTTATTGTCTCCTCAACCATAAAAGGTGAACTTGAAACTCAGGACCTTGCCTTGTCACCAGAAACACCCAAGCTTGGATCAGTCTTTCTAAGACCAGATACTTGCTCTCTGAACTATTAGAGACTTGTCACATACACACAGGTAGAACAGGATTATTTCTATCTACCTGGGGACTTGGAGTCTTTCACATTGCTCCTGTTAAAACTCTCACAACAGCAAAACTTTACCTACAAAGGGTTCAAGCTATGACACTCCCAACTTCCACAAACCTCCTCAGCTCTTGTGAGTCACATGCAGCCAATTCCAGGAATTGGAAACATGGTTGTGAGGATGAAACTGACTTTGGGGCTCCCCTTGGATATGGTCTTCCAGACTTACCAAAAGGCCATTAAGAGGAAGGTTTACCCCACCTCAGGGAAACCCGAGGCAGTACTTGCAGTCAAGGGCTGCCCATGGCTTCTGAGCTACATCCAAAAAGAATTTCATACTGTACCTGGATCTGCTGAAGCCATTTCTGACTGTCCGAGAGCCAGCATGTACCGTTCCTCAACTGCCTCCATTGTGGATCATCAGTAGGGCTGTCAGATTTAGTACATAAAAATACAGGATACCCAGTTAAACTTGAACTTCACATGAATAATAAGTCATTATTTTTAGTATAAGTAGATCCTATGAACTATTTGGGGCATACTTATCTTCAAAATGTACTCGTTGTTTTTCAAACATTCATATTTAACTAAACAGTCTATATTTTATCTGTCAACCCTACTCAGCAGAAATGATGGAGGCTCATAGAGATCCAGGAGACGCCTCAGCGCCTCCTCAGCTTTTATTTCTACGTCCTGGACAGTGAGCACGAACCTTCCACTCCCAGTCAGTGGCTAGAATGGAGGATATTCTCTGTTTTAGAGCTTTTTCTACTTGTCATTGTTATTATCTTCCTTATTTTAAAGAGATGTTTATTTTTTCCCAATCTCAATAGCTCATCCGAAAGTATTTCAAAGTTCATTAGAGAAGGGAAAAACAATATGGTTCTGAAAAGTGAAGGAAACCGCCTGGTGTTTAGTAAAGAAGTAGTAGGGAGACTGAAAAAGCCAAACTTAATAAGCAGATCTCTCCAAGGGTATTTTCAGAGCTTGATACCCTCCCACACCCTGAAAATATTATTACATCAAGAATGTAGAACTGCTAACCAAATGTAAGGCTCCCATATGATTCTATCAAACTGAGGATGCTTCTTTACTAAGCAGTGAGCACACTTGCTGTCCCAGGGACCTTGGCAGTTGCAACGTAGGGCTCTTCCCTTTGGGATGGAAACAGCAAGTTTTCCTGTGGTCTACACGCTGGCCCCAAAAATACTACACTCCCAATACTTGTCAACTTTAAGTATTTTTCTACATATCTCCATTTTTCTGTTACTATTTGGACTACATCCTAGACTTGACACTACATAAATTGCATTCAAGAAGCTATTTTTAAAAGTTGGTAGGAAACCTTAAATCTATGGCTTGCAGTCCCTGGCTTACTTTCATCCAGGTGCATAAGGGTTTTCAAAAGTAGTCAGGTTAGTTACCCCGTATCACAGCCCCATGCTTGTGTCACAGATATAAAAATGGAACATGATATTTAAGGTTTTAGTTGCCAAATCATCAAGCCTCCCAGACAGAGGCAATAGAGCAAAATGATTACAGAGGCATGGATTTTGATTTGCTCCAGTGTCTTGGGCAAGTCACTTGGCCTCTGTATTTATTTGTACTTATCTGCACTTATCTGTCACTTGGGGGTCATAATTGTACCTGGTCCATGGGTACGCTGTACAAATGATCTGTAAAGTAGTTACAAGAAACCGACACAGAGTAAGCACTCCACAGACATTGGCTATTAGCTATTGGAAATAGTTCTCCGTGAAACAGATGACTTTATCCATGGATGACTCGGTGGGAGACAGTGAATCACAGAATCACAGCATGTTGAAAGTGACCTAGTTCACACTCTAATGTGAAAAGAAGAAAAGTGTGCATGGGTAGAAAATGTCTGAAACTTTACACAACAAAGAGTTCATCATGTTAACTTGGAGGATTAGAATAAATCAGGAAAGGAGGAAAGAAAAACTTGAGTGTAATTCAATTTCTCTATCATTTGTGTTTCTACACTGAGACTCTGAATACACTGGAAGTGCAATTTTTTTTAATGTGGCGGGATAAAGGTTTTCAAGTTTTCCTGATCCATCCGTATTATTATCTCAGAATTGCTGGCATTTCTTGCCATCTTTGGATCTACACCCATGTGAGTCAGTGGGCCATTCTGGACGGAGGAGATAATAGAGCAGAAGTGAAGTGAGAGAAAAGGAGAGACAAGATTTTCTCTTTTCTCTTCAAAGAGGAAAGGTCTTTGGAATGGGAACAACTCACAACCAAACTTTGGGGAAAGGATGTGATGGAAAATGAGACAAACATCCTACCCCTGTGATGAGCAGGATTCCCTGGGCTGGATGGAGGGAGGTCACAGGTGGCTGGACAAGGAAACCAACTAGGGAGAAACACACACAAGTGCAGAGCAAACACCCTGAGGCCACTCAGCCTGACTCCATGCAAACATGTGTCCAGCAGACAGCCCTTCACCTGTGGCTCCCCAGCAAGACAGGTACCTCGGGGGTGCCAACTCATTCTGAGTCCATTATGCCTGGCCATTCATAAACCGCTGTCTAACGTGTGAGGAATAAACTCTCAATGTTTATGAGGAAATTGGGGAAGGAGATTGAAAGGTTACTTAAACGAAAAAAAAAGAAGTTCAGGAAGGCAGGATGGTAGAGAGACAAGAAAAAGACCTTAAAAGATAGAAAGGATTTGCCAAAGAAGAGAAAGCAAAAGAAATGATTCCGAATGGGTTAACCTGCAGCTAGGAAGTTAAGGAAGATTATTGATGGGTGAAGACTATGGAATAAAGTGAATAAAATTTCTCAGAAGTTGCTGAGAATATGGTAAGCAGCATGATTATCAAATTATGAATTGGCTGCAATGGCATTCTAGGGGGACACTAGGAAGGTGAAGCAAATGTTCCTGAGATGACAGTAGCAGGTGGAAAGTTGTTTCAGGGGAAGATCAGTCTTGCAGAGGGTGTATCAGAGGAGGGCAAGTGTGAGCAAGCAAGGAAATACTAAGTGTATACGGTTCCTTCACTGAGTGCACCCAGCCCCGCGGTCAGCCTTGAGAACAAGCAGGACTTCAGGTACTGGAGCTACATTTCAGTCATCAAGACTTGAGAAGACACCCTTAACTCAGGTCTTCTCTTCAAACTCCATCTTTCCTTCTTGACCTTCATTTGGCCTCTTCCCTTACCCTCCAGCTGTGGACTGAGGCCACAGAGCAAGATGGGTCACTAGTGTCCTCCATCCCCTGGCGACTGTGGTTCACATCACTGGAGTACCAAAGGCAATAACCAAGTAACAGACACAAGAGTGTATGAAGAAGAAGAGATTCTGATAAGGCTTTCTGTGACAGTGTGGGCCAAGTCGGCTCTATATGGCTGGTATCACGTGAATTATGAGCAGCCTTAGGGGAGAAGTTCTCAGAAGGCAGAGCCTGGCTCTCGAGAGGCTCTGCGTGCTCACAGCCCACTCCAAGACCTCAGTTACAGCTTCGGCCCCCAATATCTCTCCCTCTGCCTGCTCACAGTTTTTGAAGTCTTCTTTCCTCCACATTTCTCTTGAGAGGTGGAGGAGGAAGATGAGCTTCAGGCCAGCTCAGACTCCCCTGGGATCCCAGCAGGATGCCTATCATTAACCTCCCACCTTCTAGGAAGCTCCTAAGATCTTCACATTTGGGGCAGTTCTCATTTCAGCTGTGCTTCAAATTGCTGGCTGGAGACGGCCTGTTGGAAGGTGGCTAAAAGCAAGTAGCAATCCTTCGGGCAGCCTGGCCCTTCTCGACTGTCAGACATCTTCAGGGATATTCTAGGAAATGTTGTTTGTTCTAGAGAAGGGAGGGAAACAATCCAATTGTCCAATAATGCTTGAATGGAAAATAAATGATGCTATATGCATGTGATCACATAATATCAAACAGTCAAAAATCAAAGACCTAGATCTCTATGGATTCACGTGGATAAATCTTGAAAACATAATATTGATTGAAAGAAAATAAGATAAACAATGTTAGATTGTGATAACAGGTATGTAAGTATTTAAATATTTAAATCAATTCAACATATTGCTTCTATATATAGAGATGCAAGAAAATAAACTTTATCCAAAGAACACATTATTTACATTTAATATGCTCATTTATCTAGGAGACCCAAAAGAACCCACAGATAAACTAGCAGGAACTAATAAGACGGTTCAACAAGGCACACACATACAAGATCAATAAATTTTAAAAGTCAATCAGGCTCCTCTACACTGGCGATAACAAATTAGAAACTATAAAAGAAAATAAGAAAAAAAGAAGATCTAAAATTTGTCACAAGAGCCGTATAAATTATTTAGAGCTAAGCATACGTAGAAGGCAATATAACTAACAAACTGAGTACGAAAGACTGTTGTTACTTTATGAGAACAGACCCTCTTCTTAAGGAGCAGATCAGTAAGTGAGAGTGAATCAAAGAAACACAGCATTTGAAAAGTCAGCTAGTCCAAGCCTCTTGATCGCACATACAGAAGCTGAAGCCCAGATAGGTTGAGTTACTTGCTAAAGGGCCCAATGTCCTGACTCAAGGACTAGCATTTTTCACTCAGTCGCAAGACACAATCAAATGCAGTACCTTGGAAAGAGATGGGGAAAAAATGAAGAAATCAATTATATAGTTCCTCATCTTTAAGTACAGAAATAGCCGTGACAAAATTACACGTATTGAGGGAAAATTGAAGTGCAGAGTTTAAAATGTCAATAATCCACAGGGAAACTGGAGACCATTTAAAACATTCATATTAAATCTCTCTAGAAAAGACATTAAAAGATCTCCAATCAAAATGTGAATTTTATAATAGACATGGTATGATACAATTTATAATAGATATGGTAGGAACCTTTCCCTTTCACGGGAAAGCTTCGGCTGGGAAAAAGGAATTGTTCTTGAAAATGGGGCCTGTGCTATTGCAGACACTGTGCTCAACCTAGGTCCACCGAATGCTCTGATGTCATCACTGAGGTCACAGAATTCCACTGTGAGCCTGGCAACCTTGCAAACATAACAGCCCTGGTGAGCACTAGGCACTACTGCTGGTTCACCAAGTGGTACAAGTTTTTCAGCCATTTAGGAGACTTGACTATTTTTGTTTGTATTGAATCATTTCACGGATTGCCCAAGAGCCAAGAAGGGCCAACCTGTAGGGAAGAGGAGGAGTTGGACATCTCTTGAGGCATCTTCTAAGGGAGACTTCTAGTTGGTACGATGGAACGGCAACAAAAGAGGAAACATCTGGAAAATGAAGAGTCCCAGGAAACTGCCGAGAACGGAGGAGGTATGTGGGGGGCAACTTGGCTGGGGCACATGGGTTTCTGCCAAACTGAAGCTTCTCTAGGAAGCGGGGGACTGAGAACGTGTCACCTGTGAAGCAGGGAGCGAGAGACCTTGTCTCACTGATGCTGCCGTATCTATCCGGAGGGTCCCTGTGGTGTGAGACGGCACAGAACGGCCAGATGCCCCCTGGGAGATGGGAGGTCAGCTCCGCTGGTCTGAGGACTCTCTCCTGGGGCAGCCGGGCCTGGAGCTTTGTCGGACTCACAGCAGGCTGCATCCTGCTTGCACAGACCTAGAGGTGCAGCTTTTCTCAGTCCCCGATTTCTCTCTTATGCTCTTGGATCTTTCCTAGGGGTCATGAGGTGGGGGATGTGAAGGATGCAAGGATGCTGAGAGAGACCCATGAGTTGCTTGGCCTCTTTTACCAAAGTGGAAAGAGAAGCCCCATGAGTTGAAGGCCCTGTTGAAAAATATCTTGACAAGTGGAATGCACTTTGAAAGAAGATTGTTTGTCTAGGGATGGTGTCATATTGAAAGCAAGGAGGTTTTATTCCTTCAACAGGAAGAATTTCCCAAAGGAGATCAAGGGAAGGGAAGGGTTTTCCAGAGACTGAGACCGCGTGAGCGGGGGTGAGAAATGGCCTCAGGGTCCTGCGGGGAGCTCTGAGAGCCACGGGCCACGTGGTGCCTGCGTGCATTAAATGTAGGCGAGTAGCTTGCCCTGGGAGAGGGGTGGTCACCCCAGAGCTCCAGCTAGAGGCCTCTGCCCCAGATTAGAGCCCAGTAGCTCCTACCAGGCCCAGGGCCCTGGAGACTGTAGGATGGGCCCTGGGAATGGAGCTCTAGACAGCAGGCAGATTTCCAGGCAGTGGCTGGGACAGGCTGGGGAAGGCAATGACTGCCCCTGACCATTCAGAATATTTTGCCCTATGTTCCTGTGTGTGTGTGTGTGAGTGTGTGTGTGTGTGTGTGTGTGTGTGTGTGTGTGGTAGTGCAGAGAAGAGCGAGATGAATGGGGGTAGAGTGCTTACCAGATATAAAGTCTGCGTGGTAAAGTTCTTGTCACCCTGCCTGGACCTGGCTGACACTCGGTGTACGTAAGAGTGTATACAGAATTCTTGTTAGGGGTGTTTTATGAGACAGTAACTCATACACCCATGTACACTCTGATACAGCAAAAATATCACACACCCCACATATAACTTCTTTAGTAAACCACACAGAGCACATGGAGGTATATACACACATCCCTCCTGTACTACATTCCCATACAACCCACCTGTATCACAATCCTCTCCTCCAACACCAAACGCTGGAGATGAGATATGTATATAGACACACACACTATATATATAGGACACACACACACACACACACACACTATATACATGTATCTCCTCAACTCTTGCACAAACACAGCTAACTTCAGCCATCTCTAAATACCTCTATAAGAACCAGTCACGTGTCATACACACCACACTTATAACACATTCTTGCGTAATGCCAGACCCGCTTTGTACAAACCACAGTAAACCACAGTCTCAGTAACCCATGTCAGGATTGCCAGAGAAAATATGGGCTATCCAGTTCAATTTGAATTCCAGATAAACAACAAGTAATTTTTCAGTATCCGTATGTCCCACATATTGTATGGGCTATACTTACACTAAAACTAAGTCAGGCCAAATACTGCATGGGAATACTTACACTAAAAGATTATTCTGGGTTTATCTGAAACTGAAATTTAACTGGGTGCCTTGTATTCTTGTTCGCTAAGTCTGGCAACCCTTATATACTTACCACCAGCTGATGTATTATATATTTATTGTAGTTTTGTTTAGTGTGTGTCTTCCCCTACTAGAATGTGCAGCGTTACCAAAGACTACAACAATGGAAGAGTGCCGGATACACAGGAGTAGCTGCTTACTGAATCTTGGTGAATGAATGAATGAACACACACCATAAATACAAGCCACACCATAAATACAAGCCACACCATGTAATGAGGAAACGTTACATGTCCCAGAATTCCTGACTTGTGAACAGAAACCATGCACACAAAGTCCACAGACACAGATAGACACGTCTGCACTGTGCTCCCCATGCCAACCCCACACTTACCACAGACTTAACTGATACACATCACTCACTCTTCCCACACACTCACAGTCACCACCGAGGCCTACATTACCAACTAGACAGTGAGAGAATAAGTATTGATTGGAATTAAATCCTGGAGGATCCACTGGGAACCACACTCTCAACTGTGTGTATTCACTGCACCTGACACGTGTCACACACTCAGTAAATATTTGTGGACAGAGGACTGATGAACCCACCCTGAGCCTTTCATTCCTCCCTCAGGAATCTCGAAGTCACAAGAGGATCCCCCTCGGCTTGGATCCACTGTGGTGGCCCAAGGCTGCAGCCCAGGGGCAGTGGAGGTCTCCTCTGCCTCTAAATACTTCTTCTGTACTTCTACTCTGCGCAAGCTCAGCTACGCTGGTAAGGGCGTGGGGCTCCTCAGGTGACGGGGTGCTTGGCTGTGAAGCAGGAGGCACACAGATCCCAGGGAGGCTGAGAGGAAATCCAGGGTCATCAGAGGTGATGAGGGCTCTGTGGAGGAGCCTGGGCAGGATGGCTGAGCTGTTCCGAGGGCGTGGATGCCAGCTGAGTCTGGGGGTGTGTGTGTGAATACTGCTACTACCATGGTGGGGAAGTCAAGGAGCAGGGGCCGGAAAGGTCTGGGCTTGAGGTGGAGGGAAGAGGGACCAGATTAAGCATCTTCAGAGGAAAATGTAGGCTTTGTCTTTGCCTTTGCTTCCAGAGAAGGACAGAGTTCTGCATCATACACCTCCAGCCTGAGAGCAGGACCATCCAGCTCAGGTGCACACAGCTCACACATACACGCGCCCTCCAGGCACAGCCCTTCTCAGTGCACATCAACCCCAAGCACGTGCTCCACAGTACTCTCCTGCACCACAGCCCCATTCCACAAGGAATGCACCACCGATATTCCCAAACTCACACTCCTCATCGTACACGCATCCAGCCGCATCCCTCACATACTACAGCCCTCACCACCATACTCCACACCCCTGTATACAGACACCGCTCCAGTATACCCCCCCACGCACATGAAAAGCCCACAGATGACACCACATACACCACTCCGTCCTACGGCCAACGGACACCAAGCTCACGACATTGCTATGTCGTGCCAATGTCCCTCTCTCGTCTACCACACCTGCTCCCTCAGCTTCCGGCATGGCCCATGCATGTTATTATGATTTTAATTTCCTTTTTCAGGAATCCGGAGATTTCATCGAGACACTGCCCAGCCTAGACCACCCCTAGCCCAGGATCAGGAAGAAGGAGAGACCGCTTCCCCATCACACTGTGTCTCCTCCTCACCCTCTTCACCCTGTAAGAACTATCTGCACCCAGACAAAGAGGAAAGGGGCATGAAAATATACTACATGCAGGTACAAGTGAACAAGGGTGTCGCTGTCTCCTGGAAGACAAAGAAACCCTTGGAGTTGCCTGAAAAGCAGCTGAGGATAGAAGAAGTGACCCTTCCTGAGGATGTGTGCGCAGTAGCCACTGACCCCTCTTCTGATGTGTCCACCGAAAGCCTCCTGTCTGACAGTGAGCCCACTGGGGAGGAGAAAGAGTATGAGGAAAGGGCAGAGCCAGGCAGCCCATCAGGGCCACCTGCCGTCGAGGAGAGACCCAGCGCCAAGACAGCGGACTGGATGCTGACCATGGAGACCGGCTTCAGGTGCATGGCCTGCTGCCGGGTCTTCCCCACCTTGGAGATCCTCCAGCAGCACGTGAAGGGCGGCATCCTGCAGGGCTTCAGCTGCCGTGCCTTTCATCTCACCATGGCCCAGCGGATGGGCAATGTGGAATCCGAGAGCACCCCTGAGGAAGAGGACGAGGAGGAGGAGGAGGAGAACGAGGAGGAGGAGGAGGAGGAGGAGGAGGAGGAGGAGGAGAAGGAGGTAGAGAAGCAAGAAGAAAAGGAGAATGAGGGAGAGCAGCCCACGGGGGAAGGCCCCAGCCCAAAGAGACCCCGCAGGCAGGGTCTTTTCTCTCCTTTGAGTTCCAAACAGCAACTGAGATTCATGGGACAGAAGATCCTGGAAGACGGTGTGGCCGTCCCTTGGAAGAGGTAAGGCTTGAGGCTGGCAGTCTTCTGAGCCTATGTCACGAGGGCCCAGAGGAGTCTAAGGGAAGGGGCCGCACACATGTGCTGGTTTACCTAATGGCTCTGCAGTTGCATCAAATGGGACACACCCAGCACTAAGAAAGGCATTGACCTCTGTTGACGTAAACAAGAAGGTGGAGCCTTTTCCTAGGAGTTTTCTCAGGGTCTGCACGATGGACCTCAACTCTTAGAGGACGTACTGCCAGCAGCTCCTTCTCGGCAGAGAGAGCCAGGAGTGGTCTCAAGAGAGGACAGGGGCCCTTGCAGGACCAGAATTTTGAGGTCTGAGAGCCTTGGGCCTGAGCCGAGATCTCACCCGGACCACTGGACCTAGCCTTCTGTGACAAAGGGGAATATGAAAGAGAGTCACGTGGAAATGAGGTCCCCCGAGATATGGAAATGTTCCAGAACCTTCGTTGCGTGGTAGTTGATCTGGAGCCAAGCTCACTGTGGTGTGTGTGGCTCTGAGCATTAAGGCAATGCTGGAGGGTAACCCTGACCAGCAGAGCTTGGAGTGCTTCTTGTCTCTTCCTGTTCTACCTCATTTGTTTTATCCCTTCCAGGGAGAAGAAAGGACCCTCGGGAGAGTAGCAGACAGAATGCCGTGGTCTGAAGGAGGATGAAGGGACCGGCACTCAGTCTAACATCATATGACAATAGAAGCGTCCTATGCAATAAAGGGCATTTTCCAAACCTTTCCTGGAGCTTTTATTTAATGACATTTTTCTATCTATGCATCTATCTGTCATCTACATCTGTATCTTTCAAGGTTTGTGAACAAGCTTTCACATAAGCACTAGAGACGTCCGCCAGCATTTTCCAGAAGAGGCCTGCAAATTGCTGGGGACTCCTCACAAATAGGGAACGGCCACAACCCCTGCCACACAGACTATGCGCGTGGCCCTCCTGACGTACTCCCACTCTCTCTCTGAATTTCCCAACGTCTGAGATGAGGGTGCTGGCTGGAGGCAATGATCACGTGCAGGCTGAATCTTCTCCAGATTCTGATTCTCTTCCTGGGCATATCGTCCTTAAGCACAGTCTCCATGTCCCTGGCCACACTGATCTCTCTCCTTCAGTCCTTCCCTCCCTCCCTCTCCTGCCTCCCAGTGCAGAGAATACTTTTTTGCATTTGAGACGACATTTATTTTTGGTTCACAGAATTCTCACCTGTTCTACTGTGGCCTCCGTTGTGAACATTCCAAAGCTGAGACTTTTCTGTTTTTCTCCCTCATTTCTGCTGAGTCTTTACCTTCCTAATGCAGTGAACTCACAGTGCCTAGCTGACTGGATGGGGAAAAAGATCCAGGGAGCAAAGAGAAATAATAAAAGAATATATCAGTTAATTTTTCATAGTGTTATCCAACTACATATTTTTAAAATTTTGGAATAATATTAGGAATCTTCTCTTTATAAAAAACTGAATTATCGGGCTTCCCTGGTGGAGCAGTGGTTAAGAATATGCCTGCGAATGCAGGGGTCATGGGTTCGAGCCCTGGTCTGGGAAGATCCCACGTGCCACGGAGTAACTAAGCCCGCGCGCCACAACTACTGAGCCTGCGCTCTAGAGCCCGTGTGCCACATCAACCGAGCCCACGTGCCACAACTACGGAAGCCTGCGTGCCTAGAGACCATGCTCCGCAACAAGAGAAGCCACTGCAATGAGAAGCCCGTGCACCACAGCCAAGAGGAGCCCCCGCTCACTGCAACTAGAGAACGCCCGCTAGCAGCGACAAAGACCCAATGCAGCCCCAAATAAATTAATTAATTTTTAAAAATTGAATTAGTTTCAAGGGTACAATGTATAAAAGTACAATAAAAGCCCCCCTTCATAACCCCCCAACCCCACTCTCAAGATGGAATCGATATGCTGTGATACAATTTATAGTCGTAGTACTACTCCTCCTCCCACCACATCCGAAATCCTCTGAGCCAGGTGCAGCAGCTTCCTTTCACAATGCTAGGACCCGCCACAAGACACATGATAATCCCTTTGGACATTTCAAGGAGCGGCACCAAGGGAACAGTACCGGGGAAATGCCACTGACAGCTCAGAATATCCATGGCATTTCTAGAGCCTCGGCACTGCTCTCGCTCTGGGAATGAAGGTCCAAAAAGCACATCGGAGAATGTTCATAGTTGTAAACAAGCTCCACCTTTGAAACACAATCTGCATAGAACCACATATACAAGCCTGCACGATGGATGAAGCCAAGGTCTCCTCCATGATTTCCCTTCTGACCACCTTATTGTCTCCTCAACCATAAAAGGTGAACTTGAAACTCAGGACCTTGCCTTGTCACCAGAAACACCCAAGCTTGGATCAGTCTTTCTAAGACCAGATACTTGCTCTCTGAACTATTAGAGACTTGTCACATACACACAGGTAGAACAGGATTATTTCTATCTACCTGGGGACTTGGAGTCTTTCACATTGCTCCTGTTAAAACTCTCACAACAGCAAAACTTTACCTACAAAGGGTTCAAGCTATGACACTCCCAACTTCCACAAACCTCCTCAGCTCTTGTGAGTCACATGCAGCCAATTCCAGGAATTGGAAACATGGTTGTGAGGATGAAACTGACTTTGGGGCTCCCCTTGGATATGGTCTTCCAGACTTACCAAAAGGCCATTAAGAGGAAGGTTTACCCCACCTCAGGGAAACCCGAGGCAGTACTTGCAGTCAAGGGCTGCCCATGGCTTCTGAGCTACATCCAAAAAGAATTTCATACTGTACCTGGATCTGCTGAAGCCATTTCTGACTGTCCGAGAGCCAGCATGTACCGTTCCTCAACTGCCTCCATTGTGGATCATCAGTAGGGCTGTCAGATTTAGTACATAAAAATACAGGATACCCAGTTAAACTTGAACTTCACATGAATAATAAGTCATTATTTTTAGTATAAGTAGATCCTATGAACTATTTGGGGCATACTTATCTTCAAAATGTACTCGTTGTTTTTCAAACATTCATATTTAACTAAACAGTCTATATTTTATCTGTCAACCCTACTCAGCAGAAATGATGGAGGCTCATAGAGATCCAGGAGACGCCTCAGCGCCTCCTCAGCTTTTATTTCTACGTCCTGGACAGTGAGCACGAACCTTCCACTCCCAGTCAGTGGCTAGAATGGAGGATATTCTCTGTTTTAGAGCTTTTTCTACTTGTCATTGTTATTATCTTCCTTATTTTAAAGAGATGTTTATTTTTTCCCAATCTCAATAGCTCATCCGAAAGTATTTCAAAGTTCATTAGAGAAGGGAAAAACAATATGGTTCTGAAAAGTGAAGGAAACCGCCTGGTGTTTAGTAAAGAAGTAGTAGGGAGACTGAAAAAGCCAAACTTAATAAGCAGATCTCTCCAAGGGTATTTTCAGAGCTTGATACCCTCCCACACCCTGAAAATATTATTACATCAAGAATGTAGAACTGCTAACCAAATGTAAGGCTCCCATATGATTCTATCAAACTGAGGATGCTTCTTTACTAAGCAGTGAGCACACTTGCTGTCCCAGGGACCTTGGCAGTTGCAACGTAGGGCTCTTCCCTTTGGGATGGAAACAGCAAGTTTTCCTGTGGTCTACACGCTGGCCCCAAAAATACTACACTCCCAATACTTGTCAACTTTAAGTATTTTTCTACATATCTCCATTTTTCTGTTACTATTTGGACTACATCCTAGACTTGACACTACATAAATTGCATTCAAGAAGCTATTTTTAAAAGTTGGTAGGAAACCTTAAATCTATGGCTTGCAGTCCCTGGCTTACTTTCATCCAGGTGCATAAGGGTTTTCAAAAGTAGTCAGGTTAGTTACCCCGTATCACAGCCCCATGCTTGTGTCACAGATATAAAAATGGAACATGATATTTAAGGTTTTAGTTGCCAAATCATCAAGCCTCCCAGACAGAGGCAATAGAGCAAAATGATTACAGAGGCATGGATTTTGATTTGCTCCAGTGTCTTGGGCAAGTCACTTGGCCTCTGTATTTATTTGTACTTATCTGCACTTATCTGTCACTTGGGGGTCATAATTGTACCTGGTCCATGGGTACGCTGTACAAATGATCTGTAAAGTAGTTACAAGAAACCGACACAGAGTAAGCACTCCACAGACATTGGCTATTAGCTATTGGAAATAGTTCTCCGTGAAACAGATGACTTTATCCATGGATGACTCGGTGGGAGACAGTGAATCACAGAATCACAGCATGTTGAAAGTGACCTAGTTCACACTCTAATGTGAAAAGAAGAAAAGTGTGCATGGGTAGAAAATGTCTGAAACTTTACACAACAAAGAGTTCATCATGTTAACTTGGAGGATTAGAATAAATCAGGAAAGGAGGAAAGAAAAACTTGAGTGTAATTCAATTTCTCTATCATTTGTGTTTCTACACTGAGACTCTGAATACACTGGAAGTGCATTTTTTTTTAATGTGGCGGGATAAAGGTTTTCAAGTTTTCCTGATCCATCCGTATTATTATCTCAGAATTGCTGGCATTTCTTGCCATCTTTGGATCTACACCCATGTGAGTCAGTGGGCCATTCTGGACGGAGGAGATAATAGAGCAGAAGTGAAGTGAGAGAAAAGGAGAGACAAGATTTTCTCTTTTCTCTTCAAAGAGGAAAGGTCTTTGGAATGGGAACAACTCACAACCAAACTTTGGGGAAAGGATGTGATGGAAAATGAGACAAACATCCTACCCCTGTGATGAGCAGGATTCCCTGGGCTGGATGGAGGGAGGTCACAGGTGGCTGGACAAGGAAACCAACTAGGGAGAAACACACACAAGTGCAGAGCAAACACCCTGAGGCCACTCAGCCTGACTCCATGCAAACATGTGTCCAGCAGACAGCCCTTCACCTGTGGCTCCCCAGCAAGACAGGTACCTCGGGGGTGCCAACTCATTCTGAGTCCATTATGCCTGGCCATTCATAAACCGCTGTCTAACGTGTGAGGAATAAACTCTCAATGTTTATGAGGAAATTGGGGAAGGAGATTGAAAGGTTACTTAAACGAAAAAAAAAGAAGTTCAGGAAGGCAGGATGGTAGAGAGACAAGAAAAAGACCTTAAAAGATAGAAAGGATTTGCCAAAGAAGAGAAAGCAAAAGAAATGATTCCGAATGGGTTAACCTGCAGCTAGGAAGTTAAGGAAGATTATTGATGGGTGAAGACTATGGAATAAAGTGAATAAAATTTCTCAGAAGTTGCTGAGAATATGGTAAGCAGCATGATTATCAAATTATGAATTGGCTGCAATGGCATTCTAGGGGGACACTAGGAAGGTGAAGCAAATGTTCCTGAGATGACAGTAGCAGGTGGAAAGTTGTTTCAGGGGAAGATCAGTCTTGCAGAGGGTGTATCAGAGGAGGGCAAGTGTGAGCAAGCAAGGAAATACTAAGTGTATACGGTTCCTTCACTGAGTGCACCCAGCCCCGCGGTCAGCCTTGAGAACAAGCAGGACTTCAGGTACTGGAGCTACATTTCAGTCATCAAGACTTGAGAAGACACCCTTAACTCAGGTCTTCTCTTCAAACTCCATCTTTCCTTCTTGACCTTCATTTGGCCTCTTCCCTTACCCTCCAGCTGTGGACTGAGGCCACAGAGCAAGATGGGTCACTAGTGTCCTCCATCCCCTGGCGACTGTGGTTCACATCACTGGAGTACCAAAGGCAATAACCAAGTAACAGACACAAGAGTGTATGAAGAAGAAGAGATTCTGATAAGGCTTTCTGTGACAGTGTGGGCCAAGTCGGCTCTATATGGCTGGTATCACGTGAATTATGAGCAGCCTTAGGGGAGAAGTTCTCAGAAGGCAGAGCCTGGCTCTCGAGAGGCTCTGCGTGCTCACAGCCCACTCCAAGACCTCAGTTACAGCTTCGGCCCCCAATATCTCTCCCTCTGCCTGCTCACAGTTTTTGAAGTCTTCTTTCCTCCACATTTCTCTTGAGAGGTGGAGGAGGAAGATGAGCTTCAGGCCAGCTCAGACTCCCCTGGGATCCCAGCAGGATGCCTATCATTAACCTCCCACCTTCTAGGAAGCTCCTAAGATCTTCACATTTGGGGCAGTTCTCATTTCAGCTGTGCTTCAAATTGCTGGCTGGAGACGGCCTGTTGGAAGGTGGCTAAAAGCAAGTAGCAATCCTTCGGGCAGCCTGGCCCTTCTCGACTGTCAGACATCTTCAGGGATATTCTAGGAAATGTTGTTTGTTCTAGAGAAGGGAGGGAAACAATCCAATTGTCCAATAATGCTTGAATGGAAAATAAATGATGCTATATGCATGTGATCACATAATATCAAACAGTCAAAAATCAAAGACCTAGATCTCTATGGATTCACGTGGATAAATCTTGAAAACATAATATTGATTGAAAGAAAATAAGATAAACAATGTTAGATTGTGATAACAGGTATGTAAGTATTTAAATATTTAAATCAATTCAACATATTGCTTCTATATATAGAGATGCAAGAAAATAAACTTTATCCAAAGAACACATTATTTACATTTAATATGCTCATTTATCTAGGAGACCCAAAAGAACCCACAGATAAACTAGCAGGAACTAATAAGACGGTTCAACAAGGCACACACATACAAGATCAATAAATTTTAAAAGTCAATCAGGCTCCTCTACACTGGCGATAACAAATTAGAAACTATAAAAGAAAATAAGAAAAAAAGAAGATCTAAAATTTGTCACAAGAGCCGTATAAATTATTTAGAGCTAAGCATACGTAGAAGGCAATATAACTAACAAACTGAGCACGAAAGACTGTTGTTACTTTATGAGAACAGACCCTCTTCTTAAGGAGCAGATCAGTAAGTGAGAGTGAATCAAAGAAACACAGCATTTGAAAAGTCAGCTAGTCCAAGCCTCTTGATCGCACATACAGAAGCTGAAGCCCAGATAGGTTGAGTTACTTGCTAAAGGGCCCAATGTCCTGACTCAAGGACTAGCATTTTTCACTCAGTCGCAAGACACAATCAAATGCAGTACCTTGGAAAGAGATGGGGAAAAAATGAAGAAATCAATTATATAGTTCCTCATCTTTAAGTACAGAAATAGCCGTGACAAAATTACACGTATTGAGGGAAAATTGAAGTGCAGAGTTTAAAATGTCAATAATCCACAGGGAAACTGGAGACCATTTAAAACATTCATATTAAATCTCTCTAGAAAAGACATTAAAAGATCTCCAATCAAAATGTGAATTTTATAATAGACATGGTATGATACAATTTATAATAGATATGGTAGGAACCTTTCCCTTTCACGGGAAAGCTTCGGCTGGGAAAAAGGAATTGTTCTTGAAAATGGGGCCTGTGCTATTGCAGACACTGTGCTCAACCTAGGTCCACCGAATGCTCTGATGTCATCACTGAGGTCACAGAATTCCACTGTGAGCCTGGCAACCTTGCAAACATAACAGCCCTGGTGAGCACTAGGCACTACTGCTGGTTCACCAAGTGGTACAAGTTTTTCAGCCATTTAGGAGACTTGACTATTTTTGTTTGTATTGAATCATTTCACGGATTGCCCAAGAGCCAAGAAGGGCCAACCTGTAGGGAAGAGGAGGAGTTGGACATCTCTTGAGGCATCTTCTAAGGGAGACTTCTAGTTGGTACGATGGAACGGCAACAAAAGAGGAAACATCTGGAAAATGAAGAGTCCCAGGAAACTGCCGAGAACGGAGGAGGTATGTGGGGGGCAACTTGGCTGGGGCACATGGGTTTCTGCCAAACTGAAGCTTCTCTAGGAAGCGGGGGACTGAGAACGTGTCACCTGTGAAGCAGGGAGCGAGAGACCTTGTCTCACTGATGCTGCCGTATCTATCCGGAGGGTCCCTGTGGTGTGAGACGGCACAGAACGGCCAGATGCCCCCTGGGAGATGGGAGGTCAGCTCCGCTGGTCTGAGGACTCTCTCCTGGGGCAGCCGGGCCTGGAGCTTTGTCGGACTCACAGCAGGCTGCATCCTGCTTGCACAGACCTAGAGGTGCAGCTTTTCTCAGTCCCCGATTTCTCTCTTATGCTCTTGGATCTTTCCTAGGGGTCATGAGGTGGGGGATGTGAAGGATGCAAGGATGCTGAGAGAGACCCATGAGTTGCTTGGCCTCTTTTACCAAAGTGGAAAGAGAAGCCCCATGAGTTGAAGGCCCTGTTGAAAACTATCTTGACAAGTGGAATGCACTTTGAAAGAAGATTGTTTGTCTAGGGATGGTGTCATATTGAAAGCAAGGAGGTTTTATTCCTTCAACAGGAAGAATTTCCCAAAGGAGATCAAGGGAAGGGAAGGGTTTTCCAGAGACTGAGACCGCGTGAGCGGGGGTGAGAAATGGCCTCAGGGTCCTGCGGGGAGCTCTGAGAGCCACGGGCCACGTGGTGCCTGCGTGCATTAAATGTAGGCGAGTAGCTTGCCCTGGGAGAGGGGTGGTCACCCCAGAGCTCCAGCTAGAGGCCTCTGCCCCAGATTAGAGCCCAGTAGCTCCTACCAGGCCCAGGGCCCTGGAGACTGTAGGATGGGCCCTGGGAATGGAGCTCTAGACAGCAGGCAGATTTCCAGGCAGTGGCTGGGACAGGCTGGGGAAGGCAATGACTGCCCCTGACCATTCAGAATATTTTGCCCTATGTTCCTGTGTGTGTGTGTGTGAGTGTGTGTGTGTGTGTGTGTGTGTGTGTGTGTGTGGTAGTGCAGAGAAGAGCGAGATGAATGGGGGTAGAGTGCTTACCAGATATAAAGTCTGCGTGGTAAAGTTCTTGTCACCCTGCCTGGACCTGGCTGACACTCGGTGTACGTAAGAGTGTATACAGAATTCTTGTTAGGGGTGTTTTATGAGACAGTAACTCATACACCCATGTACACTCTGATACAGCAAAAATATCACACACCCCACATATAACTTCTTTAGTAAACCACACAGAGCACATGGAGGTATATACACACATCCCTCCTGTACTACATTCCCATACAACCCACCTGTATCACAATCCTCTCCTCCAACACCAAACGCTGGAGATGAGATATGTATATAGACACACACACTATATATATAGGACACACACACACACACACTATATACATGTATCTCCTCAACTCTTGCACAAACACAGCTAACTTCAGCCATCTCTAAATACCTCTATAAGAACCAGTCACGTGTCATACACACCACACTTATAACACATTCTTGCGTAATGCCAGACCCGCTTTGTACAAACCACAGTAAACCACAGTCTCAGTAACCCATGTCAGGATTGCCAGAGAAAATATGGGCTATCCAGTTCAATTTGAATTCCAGATAAACAACAAGTAATTTTTCAGTATCCGTATGTCCCACATATTGTATGGGCTATACTTACACTAAAACTAAGTCAGGCCAAATACTGCATGGGAATACTTACACTAAAAGATTATTCTGGGTTTATCTGAAACTGAAATGTAACTGGGTGCCTTGTATTCTTGTTCGCTAAGTCTGGCAACCCTTATATACTTACCACCAGCTGATGTATTATATATTTATTGTAGTTTTGTTTAGTGTGTGTCTTCCCCTACTAGAATGTGCAGCGTTACCAAAGACTACAACAATGGAAGAGTGCCGGATACACAGGAGTAGCTGCTTACTGAATCTTGGTGAATGAATGAATGAACACACACCATAAATACAAGCCACACCATGTAATGAGGAAACGTTACATGTCCCAGAATTCCTGACTTGTGAACAGAAACCATGCACACAAAGGCCACAGACACAGATAGACACGTCTGCACTGTGCTCCCCATGCCAACCCCACACTTACCACAGACTTAACTGATACACATCACTCACTCTTCCCACACACTCACAGTCACCACCGAGGCCTACATTACCAACTAGACAGTGAGAGAATAAGTATTGATTGGAATTAAATCCTGGAGGATCCACTGGGAACCACACTCTCAACTGTGTGTATTCACTGCACCTGACACGTGTCACACACTCAGTAAATATTTGTGGACAGAGGACTGATGAACCCACCCTGAGCCTTTCATTCCTCCCTCAGGAATCTCGAAGTCACAAGAGGATCCCCCTCGGCTTGGATCCACTGTGGTGGCCCAAGGCTGCAGCCCAGGGGCAGTGGAGGTCTCCTCTGCCTCTAAATACTTCTTCTGTACTTCTACTCTGCGCAAGCTCAGCTACGCTGGTAAGGGCGTGGGGCTCCTCAGGTGACGGGGTGCTTGGCTGTGAAGCAGGAGGCACACAGATCCCAGGGAGGCTGAGAGGAAATCCAGGGTCATCAGAGGTGATGAGGGCTCTGTGGAGGAGCCTGGGCAGGATGGCTGAGCTGTTCCGAGGGCGTGGATGCCAGCTGAGTCTGGGGGTGTGTGTGTGAATACTGCTACTACCATGGTGGGGAAGTCAAGGAGCAGGGGCCGGAAAGGTCTGGGCTTGAGGTGGAGGGAAGAGGGACCAGATTAAGCATCTTCAGAGGAAAATGTAGGCTTTGTCTTTGCCTTTGCTTCCAGAGAAGGACAGAGTTCTGCATCATACACCTCCAGCCTGAGAGCAGGACCATCCAGCTCAGGTGCACACAGCTCACACATACACGCGCCCTCCAGGCACAGCCCTTCTCAGTGCACATCAACCCCAAGCACGTGCTCCACAGTACTCTCCTGCACCACAGCCCCATTCCACAAGGAATGCACCACCGATATTCCCAAACTCACACTCCTCATCGTACACGCATCCAGCCGCATCCCTCACATACTACAGCCCTCACCACCATACTCCACACCCCTGTATACAGACACCGCTCCAGTATACCCCCCCACGCACATGAAAAGCCCACAGATGACACCAGATACACCACTCCGTCCTACGGCCAACGGACACCAAGCTCACGACATTGCTATGTCGTGCCAATGTCCCTCTCTCGTCTACCACACCTGCTCCCTCAGCTTCCGGCATGGCCCATGCATGTTATTATGATTTTAATTTCCTTTTTCAGGAATCCGGAGATTTCATCGAGACACTGCCCAGCCTAGACCACCCCTAGCCCAGGATCAGGAAGAAGGAGAGACCGCTTCCCCATCACACTGTGTCTCCTCCTCACCCTCTTCACCCTGTAAGAACTATCTGCACCCAGACAAAGAGGAAAGGGGCATGAAAATATACTACATGCAGGTACAAGTGAACAAGGGTGTCGCTGTCTCCTGGAAGACAAAGAAACCCTTGGAGTTGCCTGAAAAGCAGCTGAGGATAGAAGAAGTGACCCTTCCTGAGGATGTGTGCGCAGTAGCCACTGACCCCTCTTCTGATGTGTCCACCGAAAGCCTCCTGTCTGACAGTGAGCCCACTGGGGAGGAGAAAGAGTATGAGGAAAGGGCAGAGCCAGGCAGCCCATCAGGGCCACCTGCCGTCGAGGAGAGACCCAGCGCCAAGACAGCGGACTGGATGCTGACCATGGAGACCGGCTTCAGGTGCATGGCCTGCTGCCGGGTCTTCCCCACCTTGGAGATCCTCCAGCAGCACGTGAAGGGCGGCATCCTGCAGGGCTTCAGCTGCCGTGCCTTTCATCTCACCATGGCCCAGCGGATGGGCAATGTGGAATCCGAGAGCACCCCTGAGGAAGAGGACGAGGAGGAGGAGGAGGAGAACGAGGAGGAGGAGGAGGAGGAGGAGGAAGAGGAGGAGGAGAAGGAGGTAGAGAAGCAAGAAGAAAAGGAGAATGAGGGAGAGCAGCCCACGGGGGAAGGCCCCAGCCCAAAGAGACCCCGCAGGCAGGGTCTTTTCTCTCCTTTGAGTTCCAAACAGCAACTGAGATTCATGGGACAGAAGATCCTGGAAGACGGTGTGGCCGTCCCTTGGAAGAGGTAAGGCTTGAGGCTGGCAGTCTTCTGAGCCTATGTCACGAGGGCCCAGAGGAGTCTAAGGGAAGGGGCCGCACACATGTGCTGGTTTACCTAATGGCTCTGCAGTTGCATCAAATGGGACACACCCAGCACTAACAAAGGCATTGACCTCTGTTGACGTAAACAAGAAGGTGGAGCCTTTTCCTAGGAGTTTTCTCAGGGTCTGCACGATGGACCTCAACTCTTAGAGGACGTACTGCCAGCAGCTCCTTCTCGGCAGAGAGAGCCAGGAGTGGTCTCAAGAGAGGACAGGGGCCCTTGCAGGACCAGAATTTTGAGGTCTGAGAGCCTTGGGCCTGAGCCGAGATCTCACCCGGACCACTGGACCTAGCCTTCTGTGACAAAGGGGAATATGAAAGAGAGTCACGTGGAAATGAGGTCCCCCGAGATATGGAAATGTTCCAGAACCTTCGTTGCGTGGTAGTTGATCTGGAGCCAAGCTCACTGTGGTGTGTGTGGCTCTGAGCATTAAGGCAATGCTGGAGGGTAACCCTGACCAGCAGAGCTTGGAGTGCTTCTTGTCTCTTCCTGTTCTACCTCATTTGTTTTATCCCTTCCAGGGAGAAGAAAGGACCCTCGGGAGAGTAGCAGACAGAATGCCGTGGTCTGAAGGAGGATGAAGGGACCGGCACTCAGTCTAACATCATATGACAATAGAAGCGTCCTATGCAATAAAGGGCATTTTCCAAACCTTTCCTGGAGCTTTTATTTAATGACATTTTTCTATCTATGCATCTATCTGTCATCTACATCTGTATCTTTCAAGGTTTGTGAACAAGCTTTCACATAAGCACTAGAGACGTCCGCCAGCATTTTCCAGAAGAGGCCTGCAAATTGCTGGGGACTCCTCACAAATAGGGAACGGCCACAACCCCTGCCACACAGACTATGCGCGTGGCCCTCCTGACGTACTCCCACTCTCTCTCTGAATTTCCCAACGTCTGAGATGAGGGTGCTGGCTGGAGGCAATGATCACGTGCAGGCTGAATCTTCTCCAGATTCTGATTCTCTTCCTGGGCATATCGTCCTTAAGCACAGTCTCCATGTCCCTGGCCACACTGATCTCTCTCCTTCAGTCCTTCCCTCCCTCCCTCTCCTGCCTCCCAGTGCAGAGAATACTTTTTTGCATTTGAGACGACATTTATTTTTGGTTCACAGAATTCTCACCTGTTCTACTGTGGCCTCCGTTGTGAACATTCCAAAGCTGAGACTTTTCTGTTTTTCTCCCTCATTTCTGCTGAGTCTTTACCTTCCTAATGCAGTGAACTCACAGTGCCTAGCTGACTGGATGGGGAAAAAGATCCAGGGAGCAAAGAGAAATAATAAAAGAATATATCAGTTAATTTTTCATAGTGTTATCCAACTACATATTTTTAAAATTTTGGAATAATATTAGGAATCTTCTCTTTATAAAAAACTGAATTATCGGGCTTCCCTGGTGGAGCAGTGGTTAAGAATATGCCTGCGAATGCAGGGGTCATGGGTTCGAGCCCTGGTCTGGGAACATCCCACGTGCCACGGAGTAACTAAGCCCGCGCGCCACAACTACTGAGCCTGCGCTCTAGAGCCCGTGTGCCACATCAACCGAGCCCACGTGCCACAACTACGGAAGCCTGCGTGCCTAGAGACCATGCTCCGCAACAAGAGAAGCCACTGCAATGAGAAGCCCGTGCACCACAGCCAAGAGGAGCCCCCGCTCACTGCAACTAGAGAACGCCCGCTAGCAGCGACAAAGACCCAATGCAGCCCCAAATAAATTAATTAATTTTTAAAAATTGAATTAGTTTCAAGGGTACAATGTATAAAAGTACAATAAAAGCCCCCCTTCATAACCCCCCAACCCCACTCTCAAGATGGAATCGATATGCTGTGATACAATTTATAGTCGTAGTACTACTCCTCCTCCCACCACATCCGAAATCCTCTGAGCCAGGTGCAGCAGCTTCCTTTCACAATGCTAGGACCCGCCACAAGACACATGATAATCCCTTTGGACATTTCAAGGAGCGGCACCAAGGGAACAGTACCGGGGAAATGCCACTGACAGCTCAGAATATCCATGGCATTTCTAGAGCCTCGGCACTGCTCTCGCTCTGGGAATGAAGGTCCAAAAAGCACATCGGAGAATGTTCATAGTTGTAAACAAGCTCCACCTTTGAAACACAATCTACATAGAACCACATATACAAGCCTGCACGATGGATGAAGCCAAGGTCTCCTCCATGATTTCCCTTCTGACCACCTTATTGTCTCCTCAACCATAAAAGGTGAACTTGAAACTCAGGACCTTGCCTTGTCACCAGAAACACCCAAGCTTGGATCAGTCTTTCTAAGACCAGATACTTGCTCTCTGAACTATTAGAGACTTGTCACATACACACAGGTAGAACAGGATTATTTCTATCTACCTGGGGACTTGGAGTCTTTCACATTGCTCCTGTTAAAACTCTCACAACAGCAAAACTTTACCTACAAAGGGTTCAAGCTATGACACTCCCAACTTCCACAAACCTCCTCAGCTCTTGTGAGTCACATGCAGCCAATTCCAGGAATTGGAAACATGGTTGTGAGGATGAAACTGACTTTGGGGCTCCCCTTGGATATGGTCTTCCAGACTTACCAAAAGGCCATTAAGAGGAAGGTTTACCCCACCTCAGGGAAACCCGAGGCAGTACTTGCAGTCAAGGGCTGCCCATGGCTTCTGAGCTACATCCAAAAAGAATTTCATACTGTACCTGGATCTGCTGAAGCCATTTCTGACTGTCCGAGAGCCAGCATGTACCGTTCCTCAACTGCCTCCATTGTGGATCATCAGTAGGGCTGTCAGATTTAGGACATAAAAATACAGGATACCCAGTTAAACTTGAACTTCACATGAATAATAAGTCATTATTTTTAGTATAAGTAGATCCTATGAACTATTTGGGGCATACTTATCTTCAAAATGTACTCGTTGTTTTTCAAACATTCATATTTAACTAAACAGTCTATATTTTATCTGTCAACCCTACTCAGCAGAAATGATGGAGGCTCATAGAGATCCAGGAGACGCCTCAGCGCCTCCTCAGCTTTTATTTCTACGTCCTGGACAGTGAGCACGAACCTTCCACTCCCAGTCAGTGGCTAGAATGGAGGATATTCTCTGTTTTAGAGCTTTTTCTACTTGTCATTGTTATTATCTTCCTTATTTTAAAGAGATGTTTATTTTTTCCCAATCTCAATAGCTCATCCGAAAGTATTTCAAAGTTCATTAGAGAAGGGAAAAACAATATGGTTCTGAAAAGTGAAGGAAACCGCCTGGTGTTTAGTAAAGAAGTAGTAGGGAGACTGAAAAAGCCAAACTTAATAAGCAGATCTCTCCAAGGGTATTTTCAGAGCTTGATATCCTCCCACACCCTGAAAATATTATTACATCAAGAATGTAGAACTGCTAACCAAATGTAAGGCTCCCATATGATTCTATCAAACTGAGGATGCTTCTTTACTAAGCAGTGAGCACACTTGCTGTCCCAGGGACCTTGGCAGTTGCAACGTAGGGCTCTTCCCTTTGGGATGGAAACAGCAAGTTTTCCTGTGGTCTACACGCTGGCCCCAAAAATACTACACTCCCAATACTTGTCAACGTTAAGTATTTTTCTACATATCTCCATTTTTCTGTTACTATTTGGACTACATCCTAGACTTGACACTACATAAATTGCATTCAAGAAGCTATTTTTAAAAGTTGGTAGGAAACCTTAAATCTATGGCTTGCAGTCCCTGGCTTACTTTCATCCAGGTGCATAAGGGTTTTTAAAAGTAGTCAGGTTAGTTACCCCGTATCACAGCCCCATGCTTGTGTCACAGATATAAAAATGGAACATGATATTTAAGGTTTTAGTTGCCAAATCATCAAGCCTCCCAGACAGAGGCAATAGAGCAAAATGATTACAGAGGCATGGATTTTGATTTGCTCCAGTGTCTTGGGCAAGTCACTTGGCCTCTGTATTTATTTGTACTTATCTGCACTTATCTGTCACTTGGGGGTCATAATTGTACCTGGTCCATGGGTACGCTGTACAAATGATCTGTAAAGTAGTTACAAGAAACCGACACAGAGTAAGCACTCCACAGACATTGGCTATTAGCTATTGGAAATAGTTCTCCGTGAAACAGATGACTTTATCCGTGGATGACTCGGTGGGAGACAGTGAATCACAGAATCACAGCATGTTGAAAGTGACCTAGTTCACACTCTAATGTGAAAAGAAGAAAAGTGTGCATGGGTAGAAAATGTCTGAAACTTTACACAACAAAGAGTTCATCATGTTAACTTGGAGGATTAGAATAAATCAGGAAAGGAGGAAAGAAAAACTTGAGTGTAATTCAATTTCTCTATCATTTGTGTTTCTACACTGAGACTCTGAATACACTGGAAGTGCATTTTTTTTTAATGTGGCGGGATAAAGGTTTTCAAGTTTTCCTGATCCATCCGTATTATTATCTCAGAATTGCTGGCATTTCTTGCCATCTTTGGATCTACACCCATGTGAGTCAGTGGGCCATTCTGGACGGAGGAGATAATAGAGCAGAAGTGAAGTGAGAGAAAAGGAGAGACAAGATTTTCTCTTTTCTCTTCAAAGAGGAAAGGTCTTTGGAATGGGAACAACTCACAACCAAACTTTGGGGAAAGGATGTGATGGAAAATGAGACAAACATCCTACCCCTGTGATGAGAAGGATTCCCTGGGCTGGATGGAGGGAGGTCACAGGTGGCTGGACAAGGAAACCAACTAGGGAGAAACACACACAAGTGCAGAGCAAACACCCTGAGGCCACTCAGCCTGACTCCATGCAAACATGTGTCCAGCAGACAGCCCTTCACCTGTGGCTCCCCAGCAAGACAGGTACCTCGGGGGTGCCAACTCATTCTGAGTCCATTATGCCTGGCCATTCATAAACCGCTGTCTAACGTGTGAGGAATAAACTCTCAATGTTTATGAGGAAATTGGGGAAGGAGATTGAAAGGTTACTTAAACGAAAAAAAAAGAAGTTCAGGAAGGCAGGATGGTAGAGAGACAAGAAAAAGACCTTAAAAGATAGAAAGGATTTGCCAAAGAAGAGAAAGCAAAAGAAATGATTCCGAATGGGTTAACCTGCAGCTAGGAAGTTAAGGAAGATTATTGATGGGTGAAGACTATGGAATAAAGTGAATAAAATTTCTCAGAAGTTGCTGAGAATATGGTAAGCAGCATGATTATCAAATTATGAATTGGCTGCAATGGCATTCTAGGGGGACACTAGGAAGGGGAAGCAAATGTTCCTGAGATGAGAGTAGCAGGTGGAAAGTTGTTTCAGGGGAAGATCAGTCTTGCAGAGGGTGTATCAGAGGAGGGCAAGTGTGAGCAAGCAAGGAAATACTAAGTGTATACGGTTCCTTCACTGAGTGCACCCAGCCCCGCGGTCAGCCTTGAGAACAAGCAGGACTTCAGGTACTGGAGCTACATTTCAGTCATCAAGACTTGAGAAGACACCCTTAACTCAGGTCTTCTCTTCAAACTCCATCTTTCCTTCTTGACCTTCATTTGGCCTCTTCCCTTACCCTCCAGCTGTGGACTGAGGCCACAGAGCAAGATGGGTCACTAGTGTCCTCCATCCCCTGGCGACTGTGGTTCACATCACTGGAGTACCAAAGGCAATAACCAAGTAACAGACACAAGAGTGTATGAAGAAGAAGAGATTCTGATAAGGCTTTCTGTGACAGTGTGGGCCAAGTCGGCTCTATATGGCTGGTATCACGTGAATTATGAGCAGCCTTAGGGGAGAAGTTCTCAGAAGGCAGAGCCTGGCTCTCGAGAGGCTCTGCGTGCTCACAGCCCACTCCAAGACCTCAGTTACAGCTTCGGCCCCCAATATCTCTCCCTCTGCCTGCTCACAGTTTTTGAAGTCTTCTTTCCTCCACATTTCTCTTGAGAGGTGGAGGAGGAAGATGAGCTTCAGGCCAGCTCAGACTCCCCTGGGATCCCAGCAGGATGCCTATCATTAACCTCCCACCTTCTAGGAAGCTCCTAAGATCTTCACATTTGGGGCAGTTCTCATTTCAGCTGTGCTTCAAATTGCTGGCTGGAGACGGCCTGTTGGAAGGTGGCTAAAAGCAAGTAGCAATCCTTCGGGCAGCCTGGCCCTTCTCGACTGTCAGACATCTTCAGGGATATTCTAGGAAATGTTGTTTGTTCTAGAGAAGGGAGGGAAACAATCCAATTGTCCAATAATGCTTGAATGGAAAATAAATGATGCTATATGCATGTGATCACATAATATCAAACAGTCAAAAATCAAAGACCTAGATCTCTATGGATTCACGTGGATAAATCTTGAAAACATAATATTGATTGAAAGAAAATAAGATAAACAATGTTAGATTGTGATAACAGGTATGTAAGTATTTAAATATTTAAATCAATTCAACATATTGCTTCTATATATAGAGATGCAAGAAAATAAACTTTATCCAAAGAACACATTATTTACATTTAATATGCTCATTTATCTAGGAGACCCAAAAGAACCCACAGATAAACTAGCAGGAACTAATAAGACGGTTCAACAAGGCACACACATACAAGATCAATAAATTTTAAAAGTCAATCAGGCTCCTCTACACTGGCGATAACAAATTAGAAACTATAAAAGAAAATAAGAAAAAAAGAAGATCTAAAATTTGTCACAAGAGCCGTATAAATTATTTAGAGCTAAGCATACGTAGAAAGCAATATAACTAACAAACTGAGCACGAAAGACTGTTGTTACTTTATGAGAACAGACCCTCTTCTTAAGGAGCAGATCAGTAAGTGAGAGTGAATCAAAGAAACACAGCATTTGAAAAGTCAGCTAGTCCAAGCCTCTTGATCGCACATACAGAAGCTGAAGCCCAGATAGGTTGAGTTACTTGCTAAAGGGCCCAATGTCCTGACTCAAGGACTAGCATTTTTCACTCAGTCGCAAGACACAATCAAATGCAGTACCTTGGAAAGAGATGGGGAAAAAATGAAGAAATCAATTATATAGTTCCTCATCTTTAAGTACAGAAATAGCCGTGACAAAATTACACGTATTGAGGGAAAATTGAAGTGCAGAGTTTAAAATGTCAATAATCCACAGGGAAACTGGAGACCATTTAAAACATTCATATTAAATCTCTCTAGAAAAGACATTAAAAGATCTCCAATCAAAATGTGAATTTTATAATAGACATGGTATGATACAATTTATAATAGATATGGTAGGAACCTTTCCCTTTCACGGGAAAGCTTCGGCTGGGAAAAAGGAATTGTTCTTGAAAATGGGGCCTGTGCTATTGCAGACACTGTGCTCAACCTAGGTCCACCGAATGCTCTGATGTCATCACTGAGGTCACAGAATTCCACTGTGAGCCTGGCAACCTTGCAAACATAACAGCCCTGGTGAGCACTAGGCACTACTGCTGGTTCACCAAGTGGTACAAGTTTTTCAGCCATTTAGGAGACTTGACTATTTTTGTTTGTATTGAATCATTTCACGGATTGCCCAAGAGCCAAGAAGGGCCAACCTGTAGGGAAGAGGAGGAGTTGGACATCTCTTGAGGCATCTTCTAAGGGAGACTTCTAGTTGGTACGATGGAACGGCAACAAAAGAGGAAACATCTGGAAAATGAAGAGTCCCAGGAAACTGCCGAGAACGGAGGAGGTATGTGGGGGGCAACTTGGCTGGGGCACATGGGTTTCTGCCAAACTGAAGCTTCTCTAGGAAGCGGGGGACTGAGAACGTGTCACCTGTGAAGCAGGGAGCGAGAGACCTTGTCTCACTGATGCTGCCGTATCTATCCGGAGGGTCCCTGTGGTGTGAGACGGCACAGAACGGCCAGATGCCCCCTGGGAGATGGGAGGTCAGCTCCGCTGGTCTGAGGACTCTCTCCTGGGGCAGCCGGGCCTGGAGCTTTGTCGGACTCACAGCAGGCTGCATCCTGCTTGCACAGACCTAGAGGTGCAGCTTTTCTCAGTCCCCGATTTCTCTCTTATGCTCTTGGATCTTTCCTAGGGGTCATGAGGTGGGGGATGTGAAGGATGCAAGGATGCTGAGAGAGACCCATGAGTTGCTTGGCCTCTTTTACCAAAGTGGAAAGAGAAGCCCCATGAGTTGAAGGCCCTGTTGAAAACTATCTTGACAAGTGGAATGCACTTTGAAAGAAGATTGTTTGTCTAGGGATGGTGTCATATTGAAAGCAAGGAGGTTTTATTCCTTCAACAGGAAGAATTTCCCAAAGGAGATCAAGGGAAGGGAAGGGTTTTCCAGAGACTGAGACCGCGTGAGCGGGGGTGAGAAATGGCCTCAGGGTCCTGCGGGGAGCTCTGAGAGCCACGGGCCACGTGGTGCCTGCGTGCATTAAATGTAGGCGAGTAGCTTGCCCTGGGAGAGGGGTGGTCACCCCAGAGCTCCAGCTAGAGGCCTCTGCCCCAGATTAGAGCCCAGTAGCTCCTACCAGGCCCAGGGCCCTGGAGACTGTAGGATGGGCCCTGGGAATGGAGCTCTAGACAGCAGGCAGATTTCCAGGCAGTGGCTGGGACAGGCTGGGGAAGGCAATGACTGCCCCTGACCATTCAGAATATTTTGCCCTATGTTCCTGTGTGTGTGTGTGTGAGTGTGTGTGTGTGTGTGTGTGTGTGTGTGTGTGTGGTAGTGCAGAGAAGAGCGAGATGAATGGGGGTAGAGTGCTTACCAGATATAAAGTCTGCGTGGTAAAGTTCTTGTCACCCTGCCTGGACCTGGCTGACACTCGGTGTACGTAAGAGTGTATACAGAATTCTTGTTAGGGGTGTTTTATGAGACAGTAACTCATACACCCATGTACACTCTGATACAGCAAAAATATCACACACCCCACATATAACTTCTTTAGTAAACCACACAGAGCACATGGAGGTATATACACGCATCCCTCCTGTACTACATTCTCATACAACCCACCTGTATCACAATCCTCTCCTCCAACACCAAACGCTGGAGATGAGATATGTATATAGACACACACACTATATATATAGGACACACACACACACACACTATATACATGTATCTCCTCAACTCTTGCACAAACACAGCTAACTTCAGCCATCTCTAAATACCTCTATAAGAACCAGTCACGTGTCATACACACCACACTTATAACACATTCTTGCGTAATGCCAGACCCGCTTTGTACAAACCACAGTAAACCACAGTCTCAGTAACCCATGTCAGGATTGCCAGAGAAAATATGGGCTATCCAGTTCAATTTGAATTCCAGATAAACAACAAGTAATTTTTCAGTATCCGTATGTCCCACATATTGTATGGGCTATACTTACACTAAAACTAAGTCAGGCCAAATACTGCATGGGAATACTTACACTCAAAGATTATTCTGGGTTTATCTGAAACTGAAATTTAACTGGGTGCCTTGTATTCTTGTTCGCTAAGTCTGGCAACCCTTATATACTTACCACCAGCTGATGTATTATATATTTATTGTAGTTTTGTTTAGTGTGTGTCTTCCCCTACTAGAATGTGCAGCGTTACCAAAGACTACAACAATGGAAGAGTGCCGGATACACAGGAGTAGCTGCTTACTGAATCTTGGTGAATGAATGAATGAACACACACCATAAATACAAGCCACACCATGTAATGAGGAAACGTTACATGTCCCAGAATTCCTGACTTGTGAACAGAAACCATGCACACAAAGGCCACAGACACAGATAGACACGTCTGCACTGTGCTCCCCATGCCAACCCCACACTTACCACAGACTTAACTGATACACATCACTCACTCTTCCCACACACTCACAGTCACCACCGAGGCCTACATTACCAACTAGACAGTGAGAGAATAAGTATTGATTGGAATTAAATCCTGGAGGATCCACTGGGAACCACACTCTCAACTGTGTGTATTCACTGCACCTGACACGTGTCACACACTCAGTAAATATTTGTGGACAGAGGACTGATGAACCCACCCTGAGCCTTTCATTCCTCCCTCAGGAATCTCGAAGTCACAAGAGGATCCCCCTCGGCTTGGATCCACTGTGGTGGCCCAAGGCTGCAGCCCAGGGGCAGTGGAGGTCTCCTCTGCCTCTAAATACTTCTTCTGTACTTCTACTCTGCGCAAGCTCAGCTACGCTGGTAAGGGCGTGGGGCTCCTCAGGTGACGGGGTGCTTGGCTGTGAAGCAGGAGGCACACAGATCCCAGGGAGGCTGAGAGGAAATCCAGGGTCATCAGAGGTGATGAGGGCTCTGTGGAGGAGCCTGGGCAGGATGGCTGAGCTGTTCCGAGGGCGTGGATGCCAGCTGAGTCTGGGGGTGTGTGTGTGAATACTGCTACTACCATGGTGGGGAAGTCAAGGAGCAGGGGCCGGAAAGGTCTGGGCTTGAGGTGGAGGGAAGAGGGACCAGATTAAGCATCTTCAGAGGAAAATGTAGGCTTTGTCTTTGCCTTTGCTTCCAGAGAAGGACAGAGTTCTGCATCATACACCTCCAGCCTGAGAGCAGGACCATCCAGCTCAGGTGCACACAGCTCACACATACACGCGCCCTCCAGGCACAGCCCTTCTCAGTGCACATCAACCCCAAGCACGTGCTCCACAGTACTCTCCTGCACCACAGCCCCATTCCACAAGGAATGCACCACCGATATTCCCAAACTCACACTCCTCATCGTACACGCATCCAGCCGCATCCCTCACATACTACAGCCCTCACCACCATACTCCACACCCCTGTATACAGACACCGCTCCAGTATACCCCCCCACGCACATGAAAAGCCCACAGATGACACCACATACACCACTCCGTCCTACGGCCAACGGACACCAAGCTCACGACATTGCTATGTCGTGCCAATGTCCCTCTCTCGTCTACCACACCTGCTCCCTCAGCTTCCGGCATGGCCCATGCATGTTATTATGATTTTAATTTCCTTTTTCAGGAATCCGGAGATTTCATCGAGACACTGCCCAGCCTAGACCACCCCTAGCCCAGGATCAGGAAGAAGGAGAGACCGCTTCCCCATCACACTGTGTCTCCTCCTCACCCTCTTCACCCTGTAAGAACTATCTGCACCCAGACAAAGAGGAAAGGGGCATGAAAATATACTACATGCAGGTACAAGTGAACAAGGGTGTCGCTGTCTCCTGGAAGACAAAGAAACCCTTGGAGTTGCCTGAAAAGCAGCTGAGGATAGAAGAAGTGACCCTTCCTGAGGATGTGTGCGCAGTAGCCACTGACCCCTCTTCTGATGTGTGCACCGAAAGCCTCCTGTCTGACAGTGAGCCCACTGGGGAGGAGAAAGAGTATGAGGAAAGGGCAGAGCCAGGCAGCCCATCAGGGCCACCTGCCGTCGAGGAGAGACCCAGCGCCAAGACAGCGGACTGGATGCTGACCATGGAGACCGGCTTCAGGTGCATGGCCTGCTGCCGGGTCTTCCCCACCTTGGAGATCCTCCAGCAGCACGTGAAGGGCGGCATCCTGCAGGGCTTCAGCTGCCGTGCCTTTCATCTCACCATGGCCCAGCGGATGGGCAATGTGGAATCCGAGAGCACCCCTGAGGAAAAGGACGAGGAGGAGGAGGAGGAGAACGAGGAGGAGGAGGAGGAGGAGGAGGAGGAGGAGGAGGAGAAGGAGGTAGAGAAGCAAGAAGAAAAGGAGAATGAGGGAGAGCAGCCCACGGGGGAAGGCCCCAGCCCAAAGAGACCCCGCAGGCAGGGTCTTTTCTCTCCTTTGAGTTCCAAACAGCAACTGAGATTCATGGGACAGAAGATCCTGGAAGACGGTGTGGCCGTCCCTTGGAAGAGGTAAGGCTTGAGGCTGGCAGTCTTCTGAGCCTATGTCACGAGGGCCCAGAGGAGTCTAAGGGAAGGGGCCGCACACATGTGCTGGTTTACCTAATGGCTCTGCAGTTGCATCAAATGGGACACACCCAGCACTAACAAAGGCATTGACCTCTGTTGACGTAAACAAGAAGGTGGAGCCTTTTCCTAGGAGTTTTCTCAGGGTCTGCACGATGGACCTCAACTCTTAGAGGACGTACTGCCAGCAGCTCCTTCTCGGCAGAGAGAGCCAGGAGTGGTCTCAAGAGAGGACAGGGGCCCTTGCAGGACCAGAATTTTGAGGTCTGAGAGCCTTGGGCCTGAGCCGAGATCTCACCCGGACCACTGGACCTAGCCTTCTGTGACAAAGGGGAATATGAAAGAGAGTCACGTGGAAATGAGGTCCCCCGAGATATGGAAATGTTCCAGAACCTTCGTTGCGTGGTAGTTGATCTGGAGCCAAGCTCACTGTGGTGTGTGTGGCTCTGAGCATTAAGGCAATGCTGGAGGGTAACCCTGACCAGCAGAGCTTGGAGTGCTTCTTGTCTCTTCCTGTTCTACCTCATTTGTTTTATCCCTTCCAGGGAGAAGAAAGGACCCTCGGGAGAGTAGCAGACAGAATGCCGTGGTCTGAAGGAGGATGAAGGGACCGGCACTCAGTCTAACATCATATGACAATAGAAGCGTCCTATGCAATAAAGGCCATTTTCCAAACCTTTCCTGGAGCTTTTATTTAATGACATTTTTCTATCTATGCATCTATCTGTCATCTACATCTGTATCTTTCAAGGTTTGTGAACAAGCTTTCACATAAGCACTAGAGACGTCCGCCAGCATTTTCCAGAAGAGGCCTGCAAATTGCTGGGGACTCCTCACAAATAGGGAACGGCCACAACCCCTGCCACACAGACTATGCGCGTGGCCCTCCTGACGTACTCCCACTCTCTCTCTGAATTTCCCAACGTCTGAGATGAGGGTGCTGGCTGGAGGCAATGATCACGTGCAGGCTGAATCTTCTCCAGATTCTGATTCTCTTCCTGGGCATATCGTCCTTAAGCACAGTCTCCATGTCCCTGGCCACACTGATCTCTCTCCTTCAGTCCTTCCCTCCCTCCCTCTCCTGCCTCCCAGTGCAGAGAATACTTTTTTGCATTTGAGACGACATTTATTTTTGGTTCACAGAATTCTCACCTGTTCTACTGTGGCCTCCGTTGTGAACATTCCAAAGCTGAGACTTTTCTGTTTTTCTCCCTCATTTCTGCTGAGTCTTTACCTTCCTAATGCAGTGAACTCACAGTGCCTAGCTGACTGGATGGGGAAAAAGATCCAGGGAGCAAAGAGAAATAATAAAAGAATATATCAGTTAATTTTTCATAGTGTTATCCAACTACATATTTTTAAAATTTTGGAATAATATTAGGAATCTTCTCTTTATAAAAAACTGAATTATCGGGCTTCCCTGGTGGAGCAGTGGTTAAGAATATGCCTGCGAATGCAGGGGTCATGGGTTCGAGCCCTGGTCTGGGAACATCCCACGTGCCACGGAGTAACTAAGCCCGCGCGCCACAACTACTGAGCCTGCGCTCTAGAGCCCGTGTGCCACATCAACCGAGCCCACGTGCCACAACTACGGAAGCCTGCGTGCCTAGAGACCATGCTCCGCAACAAGAGAAGCCACTGCAATGAGAAGCCCGTGCACCACAGCCAAGAGGAGCCCCCGCTCACTGCAACTAGAGAACGCCCGCTAGCAGCGACAAAGACCCAATGCAGCCCCAAATAAATTAATTAATTTTTAAAAATTGAATTAGTTTCAAGGGTACAATGTATAAAAGTACAATAAAAGCCCCCCTTCATAACCCCCCAACCCCACTCTCAAGATGGAATCGATATGCTGTGATACAATTTATAGTCGTAGTACTACTCCTCCTCCCACCACATCCGAAATCCTCTGAGCCAGGTGCAGCAGCTTCCTTTCACAATGCTAGGACCCGCCACAAGACACATGATAATCCCTTTGGACATTTCAAGGAGCGGCACCAAGGGAACAGTACCGGGGAAATGCCACTGACAGCTCAGAATATCCATGGCATTTCTAGAGCCTCGGCACTGCTCTCGCTCTGGGAATGAAGGTCCAAAAAGCACATCGGAGAATGTTCATAGTTGTAAACAAGCTCCACCTTTGAAACACAATCTACATAGAACCACATATACAAGCCTGCACGATGGATGAAGCCAAGGTCTCCTCCATGATTTCCCTTCTGACCACCTTATTGTCTCCTCAACCATAAAAGGTGAACTTGAAACTCAGGACCTTGCCTTGTCACCAGAAACACCCAAGCTTGGATCAGTCTTTCTAAGAACAGATACTTGCTCTCTGAACTATTAGAGACTTGTCACATACACACAGGTAGAACAGGATTATTTCTATCTACCTGGGGACTTGGAGTCTTTCACATTGCTCCTGTTAAAACTCTCACAACAGCAAAACTTTACCTACAAAGGGTTCAAGCTATGACACTCCCAACTTCCACAAACCTCCTCAGCTCTTGTGAGTCACATGCAGCCAATTCCAGGAATTGGAAACATGGTTGTGAGGATGAAACTGACTTTGGGGCTCCCCTTGGATATGGTCTTCCAGACTTACCAAAAGGCCATTAAGAGGAAGGTTTACCCCACCTCAGGGAAACCCGAGGCAGTACTTGCAGTCAAGGGCTGCCCATGGCTTCTGAGCTACATCCAAAAAGAATTTCATACTGTACCTGGATCTGCTGAAGCCATTTCTGACTGTCCGAGAGCCAGCATGTACCGTTCCTCAACTGCCTCCATTGTGGATCATCAGTAGGGCTGTCAGATTTAGGACATAAAAATACAGGATACCCAGTTAAACTTGAACTTCACATGAATAATAAGTCATTATTTTTAGTATAAGTAGATCCTATGAACTATTTGGGGCATACTTATCTTCAAAATGTACTCGTTGTTTTTCAAACATTCATATTTAACTAAACAGTCTATATTTTATCTGTCAACCCTACTCAGCAGAAATGATGGAGGCTCATAGAGATCCAGGAGACGCCTCAGCGCCTCCTCAGCTTTTATTTCTACGTCCTGGACAGTGAGCACGAACCTTCCACTCCCAGTCAGTGGCTAGAATGGAGGATATTCTCTGTTTTAGAGCTTTTTCTACTTGTCATTGTTATTATCTTCCTTATTTTAAAGAGATGTTTATTTTTTCCCAATCTCAATAGCTCATCCGAAAGTATTTCAAAGTTCATTAGAGAAGGGAAAAACAATATGGTTCTGAAAAGTGAAGGAAACCGCCTGGTGTTTAGTAAAGAAGTAGTAGGGAGACTGAAAAAGCCAAACTTAATAAGCAGATCTCTCCAAGGGTATTTTCAGAGCTTGATATCCTCCCACACCCTGAAAATATTATTACATCAAGAATGTAGAACTGCTAACCAAATGTAAGGCTCCCATATGATTCTATCAAACTGAGGATGCTTCTTTACTAAGCAGTGAGCACACTTGCTGTCCCAGGGACCTTGGCAGTTGCAACGTAGGGCTCTTCCCTTTGGGATGGAAACAGCAAGTTTTCCTGTGGTCTACACGCTGGCCCCAAAAATACTACACTCCCAATACTTGTCAACGTTAAGTATTTTTCTACATATCTCCATTTTTCTGTTACTATTTGGACTACATCCTAGACTTGACACTACATAAATTGCATTCAAGAAGCTATTTTTAAAAGTTGGTAGGAAACCTTAAATCTATGGCTTGCAGTCCCTGGCTTACTTTCATCCAGGTGCATAAGGGTTTTCAAAAGTAGTCAGGTTAGTTACCCCGTATCACAGCCCCATGCTTGTGTCACAGATATAAAAATGGAACATGATATTTAAGGTTTTAGTTGCCAAATCATCAAGCCTCCCAGACAGAGGCAATAGAGCAAAATGATTACAGAGGCATGGATTTTGATTTGCTCCAGTGTCTTGGGCAAGTCACTTGGCCTCTGTATTTATTTGTACTTATCTGCACTTATCTGTCACTTGGGGGTCATAATTGTACCTGGTCCATGGGTACGCTGTACAAATGATCTGTAAAGTAGTTACAAGAAACCGACACAGAGTAAGCACTCCACAGACATTGGCTATTAGCTATTGGAAATAGTTCTCCGTGAAACAGATGACTTTATCCGTGGATGACTCGGTGGGAGACAGTGAATCACAGAATCACAGCATGTTGAAAGTGACCTAGTTCACACTCTAATGTGAAAAGAAGAAAAGTGTGCATGGGTAGAAAATGTCTGAAACTTTACACAACAAAGAGTTCATCATGTTAACTTGGAGGATTAGAATAAATCAGGAAAGGAGGAAAGAAAAACTTGAGTGTAATTCAATTTCTCTATCATTTGTGTTTCTACACTGAGACTCTGAATACACTGGAAGTGCAATTTTTTTTAATGTGGCGGGATAAAGGTTTTCAAGTTTTCCTGATCCATCCGTATTATTATCTCAGAATTGCTGGCATTTCTTGCCATCTTTGGATCTACACCCATGTGAGTCAGTGGGCCATTCTGGACGGAGGAGATAATAGAGCAGAAGTGAAGTGAGAGAAAAGGAGAGACAAGATTTTCTCTTTTCTCTTCAAAGAGGAAAGGTCTTTGGAATGGGAACAACTCACAACCAAACTTTGGGGAAAGGATGTGATGGAAAATGAGACAAACATCCTACCCCTGTGATGAGAAGGATTCCCTGGGCTGGATGGAGGGAGGTCACAGGTGGCTGGACAAGGAAACCAACTAGGGAGAAACACACACAAGTGCAGAGCAAACACCCTGAGGCCACTCAGCCTGACTCCATGCAAACATGTGTCCAGCAGACAGCCCTTCACCTGTGGCTCCCCAGCAAGACAGGTACCTCGGGGGTGCCAACTCATTCTGAGTCCATTATGCCTGGCCATTCATAAACCGCTGTCTAACGTGTGAGGAATAAACTCTCAATGTTTATGAGGAAATTGGGGAAGGAGATTGAAAGGTTACTTAAACGAAAAAAAAAGAAGTTCAGGAAGGCAGGATGGTAGAGAGACAAGAAAAAGACCTTAAAAGATAGAAAGGATTTGCCAAAGAAGAGAAAGCAAAAGAAATGATTCCGAATGGGTTAACCTGCAGCTAGGAAGTTAAGGAAGATTATTGATGGGTGAAGACTATGGAATAAAGTGAATAAAATTTCTCAGAAGTTGCTGAGAATATGGTAAGCAGCATGATTATCAAATTATGAATTGGCTGCAATGGCATTCTAGGGGGACACTAGGAAGGGGAAGCAAATGTTCCTGAGATGACAGTAGCAGGTGGAAAGTTGTTTCAGGGGAAGATCAGTCTTGCAGAGGGTGTATCAGAGGAGGGCAAGTGTGAGCAAGCAAGGAAATACTAAGTGTATACGGTTCCTTCACTGAGTGCACCCAGCCCCGCGGTCAGCCTTGAGAACAAGCAGGACTTCAGGTACTGGAGCTACATTTCAGTCATCAAGACTTGAGAAGACACCCTTAACTCAGGTCTTCTCTTCAAACTCCATCTTTCCTTCTTGACCTTCATTTGGCCTCTTCCCTTACCCTCCAGCTGTGGACTGAGGCCACAGAGCAAGATGGGTCACTAGTGTCCTCCATCCCCTGGCGACTGTGGTTCACATCACTGGAGTACCAAAGGCAATAACCAAGTAACAGACACAAGAGTGTATGAAGAAGAAGAGATTCTGATAAGGCTTTCTGTGACAGTGTGGGCCAAGTTGGCTCTATATGGCTGGTATCACGTGAATTATGAGCAGCCTTAGGGGAGAAGTTCTCAGAAGGCAGAGCCTGGCTCTCGAGAGGCTCTGCGTGCTCACAGCCCACTCCAAGACCTCAGTTACAGCTTCGGCCCCCAATATCTCTCCCTCTGCCTGCTCACAGTTTTTGAAGTCTTCTTTCCTCCACATTTCTCTTGAGAGGTGGAGGAGGAAGATGAGCTTCAGGCCAGCTCAGACTCCCCTGGGATCCCAGCAGGATGCCTGTCATTAACCTCCCACCTTCTAGGAAGCTCCTAAGATCTTCACATTTGGGGCAGTTCTCATTTCAGCTGTGCTTCAAATTGCTGGCTGGAGACGGCCTGTTGGAAGGTGGCTAAAAGCAAGTAGCAATCCTTCGGGCAGCCTGGCCCTTCTCGACTGTCAGTCATCTTCAGGGATATTCTAGGAAATGTTGTTTGTTCTAGAGAAGGGAGGGAAACAATCCAATTGTCCAATAATGCTTGAATGGAAAATAAATGATGCTATATGCATGTGATCACATAATATCAAACAGTCAAAAATCAAAGACCTAGATCTCTATGGATTCACGTGGATAAATCTTGAAAACATAATATTGATTGAAAGAAAATAAGATAAAGAATGTTAGATTGTGATAACAGGTATGTAAGTATTTAAATATTTAAATCAATTCAACATATTGCTTCTATATATAGAGATGCAAGAAAATAAACTTTATCCAAAGAACACATTATTTACATTTAATATGCTCATTTATCTAGGAGACCCAAAAGAACCCACAGATAAACTAGCAGGAACTAATAAGACGGTTCAACAAGGCCCACACATACAAGATCAATAAATTTTAAAAGTCAATCAGGCTCCTCTACACTGGCGATAACAAATTAGAAACTATAAAAGAAAATAAGAAAAAAAGAAGATCTAAAAATTGTCACAAGAGCCGTATAAATTATTTAGAGCTAAGCATACGTAGAAGGCAATATAACTAACGAACTGAGTATGAACAGTTAAACTCCACCCAACCCAAGGTTAGGAAAAGACTGTTGTTACTTTATGAGAACAGACCCTCTTCTTAAGGAGCAGATCAGTACGTGAGAGTGAATCAAAGAAACACAGCATTTGAAAAGTCAGCTAGTCCAAGCCTCTTGATCGCACATACAGAAGCTGAAGCCCAGATAGGTTGAGTTACTTGCTAAAGGGCCCAATGTCCTGACTCAAGGACTAGCATTTTTCACTCAGTCGCAAGACACAATCAAATGCAGTACCTTGGAAAGAGATGGGGAAAAAATGAAGAAATCAATTATATAGTTCCTCATCTTTAAGTACAGAAATAGCCGTGACAAAATTACACGTATTGAGGGAAAATTGAAGTGCAGAGTTTAAAATGTCAATAATCCACAGGGAAACTGGAGACCATTTAAAACATTCATATTAAATCTCTCTAGAAAGGACATTAAAAGATCTCCAGTCAAAATGTGAATTGTATAATAGACATGGTATGATACAATTTATAATAGATATGGTAGGAACCTTTCCCTTTCACGGGAAAGCTTCGGCTGGGAAAAAGGAATTGTTCTTGAAAATGGGGCCTGTGCTATTGCAGACACTGTGCTCAACCTAGGTCCACCGAATGCTCTGATGTCATCACTGAGGTCACAGAATTCCACTGTGAGCCTGGCAACCTTGCAAACATAACAGCCCTGGTGAGCACTAGGCACTACTGCTGGTTCACCAAGTGGTACAAGTTTTTCAGCCATTTAGGAGACTTGACTATTTTTGTTTGTATTGAATCATTTCAACGGATTGCCCAAGAGCCAAGAAGGGCCAACCTGTAGGGAAGAGGAGGAGTTGGACATCTCTTGAGGCATCTTCTAAGGGAGACTTCTAGTTGGTACGATGGAACGGCGACAAAAGAGGAAACATCTGGAAAATGAAGAGTCCCAGGAAACTGCCGAGAACGGAGGAGGTATGTGGGGGGCAACTTGTCTGGGGCACATGGGTTTCTGCCAAACTGAAGCTTCTCCAGGAAGCGGGGGACTGAGAACGTGTCACCTGTGAAGCAGGGAGCGAGAGACCTTGTCTCACTGATGCTGCCGTATCTATCCGGAGGGTCCCTGTGGTGTGAGACGGCACAGAACGGCCAGATGCCCCCTGGGAGATGGGAGGTCAGCTCCGCTGGTCTGAGGACTCTCTCCTGGGGCAGCCGGGCCTGGAGCTTTGTCGGACTCACAGCAGGCTGCATCCTGCTTGCACAGACCTAGAGGTGCAGCTTTTCTCAGTCCCCGATTTCTCTCTTATGCTCTTGGATCTTTCCTAGGGGTCATGAGGTGGGGGATGTGAAGGATGCAAGGATGCTGAGAGAGACCCATGAGTTGCTTGGCCTCTTTTACCAAAGTGGAAAGAGAAGCCCCATGAGTTGAAGGCCCTGTTGAAAAATATCTTGACAAGTGGAATGCACTTTGAAAGAAGATTGTTTGTCTAGGGATGGTGTCATATTGAAAGCAAGGAGGTTTTATTCCTTCAACAGGAAGAATTTCCCAAAGGAGATCAAGGGAAGGGAAGGGTTTTCCAGAGACTGAGACCGCGTGAGCGGGGGTGAGAAATGGCCTCAGGGTCCTGCGGGGAGCTCTGAGAGCCACGGGCCACGTGGTGCCTGCGTGCATTAAATGTAGGCGAGTAGCTTGCCCTGGGAGAGGGGTGGTCACCCCAGAGCTCCAGCTAGAGGCCTCTGCCCCAGATTAGAGCCCAGTAGCTCCTACCAGGCCCAGGGCCCTGGAGACTGTAGGATGGGCCCTGGGAATGGAGCTCTAGACAGCAGGCAGATTTCCAGGCAGTGGCTGGGACAGGCTGGGGAAGGCAATGACTGCCCCTGACCATTCAGAATATTTTGCCCTATGTTCCTGTGTGTGTGTGTGTGTGAGTGTGTGTGTGTGTGTGTGTGTGTGTGTGTGTGTGGTAGTGCAGAGAAGAGCGAGATGAATGGGGGTAGAGTGCTTACCAGATATAAAGTCTGCGTGGTAAAGTTCTTGTCACCCTGCCTGGACCTGGCTGACACTCGGTGTACGTAAGAGTGTATACAGAATTCTTGTTAGGGGTGTTTTATGAGACAGTAACTCATACACCCATGTACACTCTGATACAGCAAAAATATCACACACCCCACATATAACTTCTTTAGTAAACCACACAGAGCACATGGAGGTATATACACGCATCCCTCCTGTACTACATTCTCATACAACCCACCTGTATCACAATCCTCTCCTCCAACACCAAACGCTGGAGATGAGATATGTATATAGACACACACACTATATATATAGGACACACACACACACACACACACACACACACACTATATACATGTATCTCCTCAACTCTTGCACAAACACAGCTAACTTCAGCCATCTCTAAATACCTCTATAAGAACCAGTCACGTGTCATACACACCACACTTATAACACATTCTTGCGTAATGCCAGACCCGCTTTGTACAAACCACAGTAAACCACAGTCTCAGTAACCCATGTCAGGATTGCCAGAGAAAATATGGGCTATCCAGTTCAATTTGAATTCCAGATAAACAACAAGTAATTTTTCAGTATCCGTATGCCCCACATATTGTATGGGCTATACTTACACTAAAACTAAGTCAGGCCAAATACTGCATGGGAATACTTACACTAAAAGATTATTCTGGGTTTATCTGAAACTGAAATTTAACTGGGTGCCTTGTATTCTTGTTCGCTAAGTCTGGCAACCCTTATATACTTACCACCAGCTGATGTATTATATATTTATTGTAGTTTTGTTTAGTGTGTGTCTTCCCCTACTAGAATGTGCAGCGTTACCAAAGACTACAACAATGGAAGAGTGCCGGATACACAGGAGTAGCTGCTTACTGAATCTTGGTGAATGAATGAATGAACACACACCATAAATACAAGCCACACCATGTAATGAGGAAACGTTACATGTCCCAGAATTCCTGACTTGTGAACAGAAACCATGCACACAAAGGCCACAGACACAGATAGACACGTCTGCACTGTGCTCCCCATGCCAACCCCACACTTACCACAGACTTAACTGATACACATCACTCACTCTTCCCACACACTCACAGTCACCACCGAGGCCTACATTACCAACTAGGCAGTGAGAGAATAAGTATTGATTGGAATTAAATCCTGGAGGATCCACTGGGAACCACACTCTCAACTGTGTGTATTCACTGCACCTGACACGTGTCACACACTCAGTAAATATTTGTGGACAGAGGACTGATGAACCCACCCTGAGCCTTTCATTCCTCCCTCAGGAATCTCGAAGTCACAAGAGGATCCCCCTCGGCTTGGATCCACTGTGGTGGCCCAAGGCTGCAGCCCAGGGGCAGTGGAGGTCTCCTCTGCCTCTAAATACTTCTTCTGTACTTCTACTCTGCGCAAGCTCAGCTACGCTGGTAAGGGCGTGGGGCTCCTCAGGTGACGGGGTGCTTGGCTGTGAAGCAGGAGGCACACAGATCCCAGGGAGGCTGAGAGGAAATCCAGGGTCATCAGAGGTGATGAGGGCTCTGTGGAGGAGCCTGGGCAGGATGGCTGAGCTGTTCCGAGGGCGTGGATGCCAGCTGAGTCTGGGGGTGTGTGTGTGAATACTGCTACTACCATGGTGGGGAAGTCAAGGAGCAGGGGCCGGAAAGGTCTGGGCTTGAGGTGGAGGGAAGAGGGACCAGATTAAGCATCTTCAGAGGAAAATGTAGGCTTTGTCTTTGCCTTTGCTTCCAGAGAAGGACAGAGTTCTGCATCATACACCTCCAGCCTGAGAGCAGGACCATCCAGCTCAGGTGCACACAGCTCACACATACACGCGCCCTCCAGGCACAGCCCTTCTCAGTGCACATCAACCCCAAGCACGTGCTCCACAGTACTCTCCTGCACCACAGCCCCATTCCACAAGGAATGCACCACCGATATTCCCAAACTCACACTCCTCATCGTACACGCATCCAGCCGCATCCCTCACATACTACAGCCCTCACCACCATACTCCACACCCCTGTATACAGACACCGCTCCAGTATACCCCCCCACGCACATGAAAAGCCCACAGATGACACCAGATACACCACTCCGTCCTACGGCCAACGGACACCAAGCTCACGACATTGCTATGTCGTGCCAATGTCCCTCTCTCGTCTACCACACCTGCTCCCTCAGCTTCCGGCATGGCCCATGCATGTTATTATGATTTTAATTTCCTTTTTCAGGAATCCGGAGATTTCATCGAGACACTGCCCAGCCTAGACCACCCCTAGCCCAGGATCAGGAAGAAGGAGAGACCGCTTCCCCATCACACTGTGTCTCCTCCTCACCCTCTTCACCCTGTAAGAACTATCTGCACCCAGACAAAGAGGAAAGGGGCATGAAAATATACTACATGCAGGTACAAGTGAACAAGGGTGTCGCTGTCTCCTGGAAGACAAAGAAACCCTTGGAGTTGCCTGAAAAGCAGCTGAGGATAGAAGAAGTGACCCTTCCTGAGGATGTGTGCGCAGTAGCCACTGACCCCTCTTCTGATGTGTGCACCGAAAGCCTCCTGTCTGACAGTGAGCCCACTGGGGAGGAGAAAGAGTATGAGGAAAGGGCAGAGCCAGGCAGCCCATCAGGGCCACCTGCCGTCGAGGAGAGACCCAGCGCCAAGACAGCGGACTGGATGCTGACCATGGAGACCGGCTTCAGGTGCATGGCCTGCTGCCGGGTCTTCCCCACCTTGGAGATCCTCCAGCAGCACGTGAAGGGCGGCATCCTGCAGGGCTTCAGCTGCCGTGCCTTTCATCTCACCATGGCCCAGCGGATGGGCAATGTGGAATCCGAGAGCACCCCTGAGGAAGAGGACGAGGAGGAGGAGGAGGAGAACGAGGTAGAGAAGCAAGAAGAAAAGGAGAATGAGGGAGAGCAGCCCACGGGGGAAGGCCCCAGCCCAAAGAGACCCCGCAGGCAGGGTCTTTTCTCTCCTTTGAGTTCCAAACAGCAACTGAGATTCATGGGACAGAAGATCCTGGAAGACGGTGTGGCCGTCCCTTGGAAGAGGTAAGGCTTGAGGCTGGCAGTCTTCTGAGCCTATGTCACGAGGGCCCAGAGGAGTCTAAGGGAAGGGGCCGCACACATGTGCTGGTTTACCTAATGGCTCTGCAGTTGCATCAAATGGGACACACCCAGCACTAACAAAGGCATTGACCTCTGTTGACGTAAACAAGAAGGTGGAGCCTTTTCCTAGGAGTTTTCTCAGGGTCTGCACGATGGACCTCAACTCTTAGAGGACGTACTGCCAGCAGCTCCTTCTCGGCAGAGAGAGCCAGGAGTGGTCTCAAGAGAGGACAGGGGCCCTTGCAGGACCAGAATTTTGAGGTCTGAGAGCCTTGGGCCTGAGCCGAGATCTCACCCGGACCACTGGACCTAGCCTTCTGTGACAAAGGGGAATATGAAAGAGAGTCACGTGGAAATGAGGTCTCCCGAGATATGGAAATGTTCCAGAACCTTCGTTGCGTGGTAGTAGATCTGGAGCCAAGCTCACTGTGGTGTGTGTGGCTCTGAGCATTAAGGCAATGCTGGAGGGTAACCCTGACCAGCAGAGCTTGGAGTGCTTCTTGTCTCTTCCTGTTCTACCTCAGTTGTTTTATCCCTTCCAGGGAGAAGAAAGGACCCTCGGGAGAGTAGCAGACAGAATGCCGTGGTCTGAAGGAGGATGAAGGGACCGGCACTCAGTCTAACATCATATGACAATAGAAGCGTCCTATGCAATAAAGGGCATTTTCCAAACCTTTCCTGGAGCTTTTATTTAATGACATTTTTCTATCTATGCATCTATCTGTCATCTACATCTGTATCTTTCAAGGTTTGTGAACAAGCTTTCACATAAGCACTAGAGACGTCCGCCAGCATTTTCCAGAAGAGGCCTGCAAATTGCTGGGGACTCCTCACAAATAGGGAACGGCCACAACCCCTGCCACACAGACTATGCGCGTGGCCCTCCTGACGTACTCCCACTCTCTCTCTGAATTTCCCAACGTCTGAGATGAGGGTGCTGGCTGGAGGCAATGATCACGTGCAGGCTGAATCTTCTCCAGATTCTGATTCTCTTCCTGGGCATATCGTCCTTAAGCACAGTCTCCATGTCCCTGGCCACACTGATCTCTCTCCTTCAGTCCTTCCCTCCCTCCCTCTCCTGCCTCCCAGTGCAGAGAATACTTTTTTGCATTTGAGACGACATTTATTTTTGGTTCACAGAATTCTCACCTGTTCTACTGTGGCCTCCGTTGTGAACATTCCAAAGCTGAGACTTTTCTGTTTTTCTCCCTCATTTCTGCTGAGTCTTTACCTTCCTAATGCAGTGAACTCACAGTGCCTAGCTGACTGGATGGGGAAAAAGATCCAGGGAGCAAAGAGAAATAATAAAAGAATATATCAGTTAATTTTTCATAGTGTTATCCAACTACATATTTTTAAAATTTTGGAATAATATTAGGAATCTTCTCTTTATAAAAAACTGAATTATCGGGCTTCCCTGGTGGAGCAGTGGTTAAGAATATGCCTGCGAATGCAGGGGTCATGGGTTCGAGCCCTGGTCTGGGAACATCCCACGTGCCACAGAGTAACTAAGCCCGCGCGCCACAACTACTGAGCCTGCGCTCTAGAGCCCGTGTGCCACATCAACCGAGCCCACGTGCCACAACTACGGAAGCCTGCGTGCCTAGAGACCATGCTCTGCAACAAGAGAAGCCACTGCAATGAGAAGCCCGTGCACCACAGCCAAGAGGAGCCCCCGCTCACTGCAACTAGAGAACGCCCGCTAGCAGCGACAAAGACCCAATGCAGCCCCAAATAAATTAATTAATTTTTAAAAATTGAATTAGTTTCAAGGGTACAATGTATAAAAGTACAATAAAAGCCCCCCTTCATAACCCCCCAACCCCACTCTCAAGATGGAATCGATATGCTGTGATACAATTTATAGTCGTAGTACTACTCCTCCTCCCACCACATCCGAAATCCTCTGAGCCAGGTGCAGCAGCTTCCTTTCACAATGCTAGGACCCGCCACAAGACACATGATAATCCCTTTGGACATTTCAAGGAGCGGCACCAAGGGAACAGTACCGGGGAAATGCCACTGACAGCTCAGAATATCCATGGAATTTCTAGAGCCTCGGCACTGCTCTCGCTCTGGGAATGAAGGTCCAAAAAGCACATCGGAGAATGTTCATAGTTGTAAACAAGCTCCACCTTTGAAACACAATCTGCATAGAACCACATATACAAGCCTGCACGATGGATGAAGCCAAGGTCTCCTCCATGATTTCCCTTCTGACCACCTTATTGTCTCCTCAACCACAAAAGGTGAACTTGAACCTCAGGACCTTGCCTTGTCACCAGAAACACCCAAGCTTGGATCAGTCTTTCTAAGACCAGATACTTGCTCTCTGAACTATTAGAGACTTGTCACATACACACAGGTAGCACAGGATTATTTCTATCTACCTGGGGACTTGGAGTCTTTCACATTGCTCCTGTTAAAACTCTCACAACAGCAAAACTTTACCTACAAAGGGTTCAAGCTATGACACTCCCAACTTCCACAAACCTCCTCAGCTCTTGTGAGTCACATGCAGCCAATTCCAGGAATTGGAAACATGGTTGTGAGGATGAAACTGACTTTGGGGCTCCCCTTGGATATGGTCTTCCAGACTTACCAAAAGGCCATTAAGAGGAAGGTTTACCCCACCTCAGGGAAACCCGAGGCAGTACTTGCAGTCAAGGGCTGCCCATGGCTTCTGAGCTACATCCAAAAAGAATTTCATACTGTACCTGGATCTGCTGAAGCCATTTCTGACTGTCCGAGAGCCAGCATGTACCGTTCCTCAACTGCCTCCATTGTGGATCATCAGTAGGGCTGTCAGATTTAGTACATAAAAATACAGGATACCCAGTTAAACTTGAACTTCACATGAATAATAAGTCATTATTTTTAGTATAAGTAGATCCTATGAACTATTTGGGGCATACTTATCTTCAAAATGTACTCTTTGTTTTTCAAACATTCATATTTAACTAAACAGTCTATATTTTATCTGTCAACCCTACTCAGCAGAAATGATGGAGGCTCATAGAGATCCAGGAGACGCCTCAGCGCCTCCTCAGCTTTTATTTCTACGTCCTGGACAGCGAGCACGAACCTTCCACTCCCAGTCAGTGGCTAGAATGGAGGATATTCTCTGTTTTAGAGCTTTTTCTACTTGTCATTGTTATTATCTTCCTTATTTTAAAGAGATGTTTATTTTTTCCCAATCTCAATAGCTCATCCAAAAGTATTTCAAAGTTCATTAGAGAAGGGAAAAACAATATGGTTCTGAAAAGTGAAGGAAACCGCCTGGTGTTTAGTAAAGAAGTAGTAGGGAGACTGAAAAAGCCAAACTTAATAAGCAGATCTCTCCAAGGGTATTTTCAGAGCTTGATACCCTCCCACACCCTGAAAATATTATTACATCAAGAATGTAGAACTGCTAACCAAATGTAAGGCTCCCATATGATTCTATCAAACTGAGGATGCTTCTTTACTAAGCAGTGAGCACACTTGCTGTCCCAGGGACCTTGGCAGTTGCAACGTAGGGCTCTTCCCTTTGGGATGGAAACAGCAAGTTTTCCTGTGGTCTACACGCTGGCCCCAAAAATACTACACTCCCAATACTTGTCAACTTTAAGTATTTTTCTACATATCTCCATTTTTCTGTTACTATTTGGACTACATCCTAGACTTGACACTACATAAATTGCATTCAAGAAGCTATTTTTAAAAGTTGGTAGGAAACCTTAAATCTATGGCTTGCAGTCCCTGGCTTACTTTCATCCAGGTGCATAAGGGTTTTCAAAAGCAGTCAGGTTAGTTACCCCGTATCACAGCCCCACGCTTGTGTCACAGATATAAAAATGGAACATGATATTTAAGGTTTTAGTTGCCAAATCATCAAGCCTCCCAGACAGAGGCAATAGAGCAAAATGATTACAGAGGCATGGATTTTGATTTGCTCCAGTGTCTTGGGCAAGTCACTTGGCCTCTGTATTTATTTGTACTTATCTGCACTTATCTGTCACTTGGGGGTCATAATTGTACCTGGTCCATGGGTACGCTGTACAAATGATCTGTAAAGTAGTTACAAGAAACCGACACAGAGTAAGCACTCCACAGACATTGGCTATTAGCTATTGGAAATAGTTCTCCGTGAAACAGATGACTTTATCCGTGGATGACTCGGTGGGAGACAGTGAATCACAGAATCACAGCATGTTGAAAGTGACCTAGTTCACACTCTAATGTGAAAAGAAGAAAAGTGTGCATGGGTAGAAAATGTCTGAAACTTTACACAACAAAGAGTTCATCATGTTAACTTGGAGGATTAGAATAAATCAGGAAAGGAGGAAAGAAAAACTTGAGTGTAATTCAATTTCTCTATCATTTGTGTTTCTACACTGAGACTCTGAATACACTGGAAGTGCAATTTTTTTTAATGTGGCGGGATAAAGGTTTTCAAGTTTTCCTGATCCATCCGTATTATTATCTCAGAATTGCTGGCATTTCTTGCCATCTTTGGATCTACACCCATGTGAGTCAGTGGGCCATTCTGGACGGAGGAGATAATAGAGCAGAAGTGAAGTGAGAGAAAAGGAGAGACAAGATTTTCTCTTTTCTCTTCAAAGAGGAAAGGTCTTTGGAATGGGAACAACTCACAACCAAACTTTGGGGAAAGGATGTGATGGAAAATGAGACAAACATCCTAACCCTGTGATGAGAAGGATTCCCTGGGCTGGATGGAGGGAGGTCACAGGTGGCTGGACAAGGAAACCAACTAGGGAGAAACACACACAAGTGCAGAGCAAACACCCTGAGGCCACTCAGCCTGACTCCATGCAAACATGTGTCCAGCAGACAGCCCTTCACCTGTGGCTCCCCAGCAAGACAGGTACCTCGGGGGTGCCAACTCATTCTGAGTCCATTATGCCTGGCCATTCATAAACCGCTGTCTAACGTGTGAGGAATAAACTCTCAATGTTTATGAGGAAATTGGGGAAGGAGATTGAAAGGTTACTTAAACGAAAAAAAAAGAAGTTCAGGAAGGCAGGATGGTAGAGAGACAAGAAAAAGACCTTAAAAGATAGAAAGGATTTGCCAAAGAAGAGAAAGCAAAAGAAATGATTCCGAATGGGTTAACCTGCAGCTAGGAAGTTAAGGAAGATTATTGATGGGTGAAGACTATGGAATAAAGTGAATAAAATTTCTCAGAAGTTGCTGAGAATATGGTAAGCAGCATGATTATCAAATTATGAATTGGCTGCAATGGCATTCTAGGGGGACACTAGGAAGGGGAAGCAAATGTTCCTGAGATGACAGTAGCAGGTGGAAAGTTGTTTCAGGGGAAGATCAGTCTTGCAGAGGGTGTATCAGAGGAGGGCAAGTGTGAGCAAGCAAGGAAATACTAAGTGTATACGGTTCCTTCACTGAGTGCACCCAGCCCCGCGGTCAGCCTTGAGAACAAGCAGGACTTCAGGTACTGGAGCTACATTTCAGTCATCAAGACTTGAGAAGACACCCTTAACTCAGGTCTTCTCTTCAAACTCCATCTTTCCTTCTTGACCTTCATTTGGCCTCTTCCCTTACCCTCCAGCTGTGGACTGAGGCCACAGAGCAAGATGGGTCACTAGTGTCCTCCATCCCCTGGCGACTGTGGTTCACATCACTGGAGTACCAAAGGCAATAACCAAGTAACAGACACAAGAGTGTATGAAGAAGAAGAGATTCTGATAAGGCTTTCTGTGACAGTGTGGGCCAAGTTGGCTCTATATGGCTGGTATCACGTGAATTATGAGCAGCCTTAGGGGAGAAGTTCTCAGAAGGCAGAGCCTGGCTCTCAAGAGGCTCTGCGTGCTCACAGCCCACTCCAAGACCTCAGTTACAGCTTCGGCCCCCAATATCTCTCCCTCTGCCTGCTCACAGTTTTTGAAGTCTTCTTTCCTCCACATTTCTCTTGAGAGGTGGAGGAGGAAGATGAGCTTCAGGCCAGCTCAGACTCCCCTGGGATCCCAGCAGGATGCCTATCATTAACCTCCCACCTTCTAGGAAGCTCCTAAGATCTTCACATTTGGGGCAGTTCTCATTTCAGCTGTGCTTCAAATTGCTGGCTGGAGACGGCCTGTTGGAAGGTGGCTAAAAGCAAGTAGCAATCCTTCGGGCAGCCTGGCCCTTCTCGACTGTCAGACATCTTCAGGGATATTCTAGGAAATGTTGTTTGTTCTAGAGAAGGGAGGGAAACAATCCAATTGTCCAATAATGCTTGAATGGAAAATAAATGATGCTATATGCATGTGATCACATAATATCAAACAGTCAAAAATCAAAGACCTAGATCTCTATGGATTCACGTGGATAAATCTTGAAAACATAATATTGATTGAAAGAAAATAAGATAAACAATGTTAGATTGTGATAACAGGTATGTAAGTATTTAAATATTTAAATCAATTCAACATATTGCTTCTATATATAGAGATGCAAGAAAATAAACTTTATCCAAAGAACACATTATTTACATTTAATATGCTCATTTATCTAGGAGACCCAAAAGAACCCACAGATAAACTAGCAGGAACTAATAAGACGGTTCAACAAGGCACACACATACAAGATCAATAAATTTTAAAAGTCAATCAGGCTCCTCTACACTGGCGATAACAAATTAGAAACTATAAGAGAAAATAAGAAAAAAAGAAGATCTAAAAATTGTCACAAGAGCCGTATAAATTATTTAGAGCTAAACATACGTAGAAGGCAATATAACTAACAAACTGAGTACGAAAGACTGTTGTTACTTTATGAGAACAGACCCTCTTCTTAAGGAGCAGATCAGTAAGTGAGAGTGAATCAAAGAAACACAGCATTTGAAAAGTCAGCTAGTCCAAGCCTCTTGATCGCACATACAGAAGCTGAAGCCCAGATAGGTTGAGTTACTTGCTAAAGGGCCCAATGTCCTGACTCAAGGACTAGCATTTTTCACTCAGTCGCAAGACACAATCAAATGCAGTACCTTGGAAAGAGATGGGGAAAAAATGAAGAAATCAATTATATAGTTCCTCATCTTTAAGTACAGAAATAGCCGTGACAAAATTACACGTATTGAGGGAAAATTGAAGTGCAGAGTTTAAAATGTCAATAATCCACAGGGAAACTGGAGACCATTTAAAACATTCATATTAAATCTCTCTAGAAAAGACATTAAAAGATCTCCAATCAAAATGTGAATTTTATAATAGACATGGTATGATACAATTTATAATAGATATGGTAGGAACCTTTCCCTTTCACGGGAAAGCTTCGGCTGGGAAAAAGGAATTGTTCTTGAAAATGGGGCCTGTGCTATTGCAGACACTGTGCTCAACCTAGGTCCACCGAATGCTCTGATGTCATCACTGAGGTCACAGAATTCCACTGTGAGCCTGGCAACCTTGCAAACATAACAGCCCTGGTGAGCACTAGGCACTACTGCTGGTTCACCAAGTGGTACAAGTTTTTCAGCCATTTAGGAGACTTGACTATTTTTGTTTGTATTGAATCATTTCAACGGATTGCCCAAGAGCCAAGAAGGGCCAACCTGTAGGGAAGAGGAGGAGTTGGACATCTCTTGAGGCATCTTCTAAGGGAGACTTCTAGTTGGTACGATGGAACGGCGACAAAAGAGGAAACATCTGGAAAATGAAGAGTCCCAGGAAACTGCCGAGAACGGAGGAGGTATGTGGGGGGCAACTTGTCTGGGGCACATGGGTTTCTGCCAAACTGAAGCTTCTCTAGGAAGCGGGGGACTGAGAACGTGTCACCTGTGAAGCAGGGAGCGAGAGACCTTGTCTCACTGATGCTGCCGTATCTATCCGGAGGGTCCCTGTGGTGTGAGACGGCACAGAACGGCCAGATGCCCCCTGGGAGATGGGAGGTCAGCTCCGCTGGTCTGAGGACTCTCTCCTGGGGCAGCCGGGCCTGGAGCTTTGTCGGACTCACAGCAGGCTGCATCCTGCTTGCACAGACCTAGAGGTGCAGCTTTTCTCAGTCCCCGATTTCTCTCTTATGCTCTTGGATCTTTCCTTGGGGTCATGAGGTGGGGGATGTGAAAGATGCAAGGATGCTGAGAGAGACCCATGAGTTGCTTGGCCTCTTTTACCAAAGTGGAAAGAGAAGCCCCATGAGTTGAAGGCCCTGTTGAAAAATATCTTGACAAGTGGAATGCACTTTGAAAGAAGATTGTTTGTCTAGGGATGGTGTCATATTGAAAGCAAGGAGGTTTTATTCCTTCAACAGGAAGAATTTCCCAAAGGAGATCAAGGGAAGGGAAGGGTTTTCCAGAGACTGAGACCGCGTGAGCGGGGGTGAGAAATGGCCTCAGGGTCCTGCGGGGAGCTCTGAGAGCCACGGGCCACGTGGTGCCTGCGTGCATTAAATGTAGGCGAGGAGCTTGCCCTGGGAGAGGGGTGGTCACCCCAGAGCTCCAGCTAGAGGCCTCTGCCCCAGATTAGAGCCCAGTAGCTCCTACCAGGCCCAGGGCCCTGGAGACTGTAGGATGGGCCCTGGGAATGGAGCTCTAGACAGCAGGCAGATTTCCAGGCAGTGGCTGGGACAGGCTGGGGAAGGCAATGACTGCCCCTGACCATTCAGAATATTTTGCCCTATGTTCCTGTGTGTGTGTGTGTGAGTGTGTGTGTGTGTGTGTGTGTGTGTGTGTGTGTGGTAGTGCAGAGAAGAGCGAGATGAATGGGGGTAGAGTGCTTACCAGATATAAAGTCTGCGTGGTAAAGTTCTTGTCACCCTGCCTGGACCTGGCTGACACTCGGTGTACGTAAGAGTGTATACAGAATTCTTGTTAGGGGTGTTTTATGAGACAGTAACTCATACACCCATGTACACTCTGATACAGCAAAAATATCACACACCCCACATATAACTTCTTTAGTAAACCACACAGAGCACATGGAGGTATATACACGCATCCCTCCTGTACTACATTCTCATACAACCCACCTGTATCACAATCCTCTCCTCCAACACCAAACGCTGGAGATGAGATATGTATATAGACACACACACTATATATATAGGACACACACACACACACACACACACACACACTATATACATGTATCTCCTCAACTCTTGCACAAACACAGCTAACTTCAGCCATCTCTAAATACCTCTATAAGAACCAGTCACGTGTCATACACACCACACTTATAACACATTTTTGCGTAATGCCAGACGCGCTTTGTACAAACCACAGTAAACCACAGTCTCAGTAACCCATGTCAGGATTGCCAGAGAAAATATGGGCTATCCAGTTCAATTTGAATTCCAGATAAACAACAAGTAATTTTTCAGTATCCGTATGTCCCACATATTGTATGGGCTATACTTACACTAAAACTAAGTCAGGCCAAATACTGCATGGGAATACTTACACTAAAAGATTATTCTGGGTTTATCTGAAACTGAAATTTAACTGGGTGCCTTGTATTCTTGTTCGCTAAGTCTGGCAACCCTTATATACTTACCACCAGCTGATGTATTATATATTTATTGTAGTTTTGTTTAGTGTGTGTCTTCCCCTACTAGAATGTGCAGCGTTACCAAAGACTACAACAATGGAAGAGTGCCGGATACACAGGAGTAGCTGCTTACTGAATCTTGGTGAATGAATGAATGAACACACACCATAAATACAAGCCACACCATGTAATGAGGAAACGTTACATGTCCCAGAATTCCTGACTTGTGAACAGAAACCATGCACACAAAGGCCACAGACACAGATAGACACGTCTGCACTGTGCTCCCCATGCCAACCCCACACTTACCACAGACTTAACTGATACACATCACTCACTCTTCCCACACACTCACAGTCACCACCGAGGCCTACATTACCAACTAGACAGTGAGAGAATAAGTATTGATTGGAATTAAATCCTGGAGGATCCACTGGGAACCACACTCTCAACTGTGTGTATTCACTGCACCTGACACGTGTCACACACTCAGTAAATATTTGTGGACAGAGGACTGATGAACCCACCCTGAGCCTTTCATTCCTCCCTCAGGAATCTCGAAGTCACAAGAGGATCCCCCTCGGCTTGGATCCACTGTGGTGGCCAAAGGCTGCAGCCCAGGGGCAGTGGGTGTCTCCTCTGCCTCTAAATACTTCTTCTGTACTTCTACTCTGCGCAAGCTCGGCTACGCTGGTAAGGGCGTGGGGCTCCTCAGGTGACGGGGTGCTTGGCTGTGAAGCAGGAGGCACACAGATCCCAGGGAGGCTGAGAGGAAATCCAGGGTCATCAGAGGTGATGAGGGCTCTGTGGAGGAGCCTGGGCAGGATGGCTGAGCTGTTCCGAGGGCGTGGATGCCAGCTGAGTCTGGGGGTGTGTGTGTGAATACTGCTACTACCATGGTGGGGAAGTCAAGGAGCAGGGGCCGGAAAGGTCTGGGCTTGAGGTGGAGGGAAGAGGGACCAGATTAAGCATCTTCAGAGGAAAATGTAGGCTTTGTCTTTGCCTTTGCTTCCAGAGAAGGACAGAGTTCTGCATCATACACCTCCAGCCTGAGAGCAGGACCATCCAGCTCAGGTGCACACAGCTCACACATACACGCGCCCTCCAGGCACAGCCCTTCTCAGTGCACATCAACCCCAAGCACGTGCTCCACAGTACTCTCCTGCACCACAGCCCCATTCCACAAGGAATGCACCACCGATATTCCCAAACTCACACTCCTCATCGTACACGCATCCAGCCGCATCCCTCACATACTACAGCCCTCACCACCATACTCCACACCCCTGTATACAGACACCGCTCCAGTATACCCCCCCACGCACATGAAAAGCCCACAGATGACACCACATACACCACTCCGTCCTACAGCCAACGGACACCAAGCTCACGACATTGCTATGTCGTGCCAATGTCCCTCTCTCGTCTACCACACCTGCTCCCTCAGCTTCCGGCATGGCCCATGCATGTTATTATGATTTTAATTTCCTTTTTCAGGAATCCGGAGATTTCATCGAGACACTGCCCAGCCTAGACCACCCCTAGCCCAGGATCAGGAAGAAGGAGAGACCGCTTCCCCATCACACTGTGTCTCCTCCTCACCCTCTTCACCCTGTAAGAACTATCTGCACCCAGACAAAGAGGAAAGGGGCATGAAAATATACTACATGCAGGTACAAGTGAACAAGGGTGTCGCTGTCTCCTGGAAGACAAAGAAACCCTTGGAGTTGCCTGAAAAGCAGCTGAGGATAGAAGAAGTGACCCTTCCTGAGGATGTGTGCACAGTAGCCACTGACCCCTCTTCTGATGTGTGCACCGAAAGCCTCCTGTCTGACAGTGAGCCCACTGGGGAGGAGAAAGAGTATGAGGAAAGGGCAGAGCCAGGCAGCCCATCAGGGCCACCTGCCGTCGAGGAGAGACCCAGCGCCAAGACAGCGGACTGGATGCTGACCATGGAGACCGGCTTCAGGTGCATGGCCTGCTGCCGGTTCTTCCCCACCTTGGAGATCCTCCAGCAGCACGTGAAGGGCGGCATCCTGCAGGGCTTCAGCTGCCGTGCCTTTCATCTCACCATGGCCCAGCGGATGGGCAATGTGGAATCCGAGAGCACCCCTGAGGAAGAGGACGAGGAGGAGGAGGAGGAGAACGAGGAGGAGGAGGAGGAGGAGGAGGAGAAGGAGGTAGAGAAGCAAGAAGAAAAGGAGAATGAGGGAGAGCAGCCCACGGGGGAAGGCCCCAGCCCAAAGAGACCCCGCAGGCAGGGTCTTTTCTCTCCTTTGAGTTCCAAACAGCAACTGAGATTCATGGGACAGAAGATCCTGGAAGACGGTGTGGCCGTCCCTTGGAAGAGGTAAGGCTTGAGGCTGGCAGTCTTCTGAGCCTATGTCACGAGGGCCCAGAGGAGTCTAAGGGAAGGGGCCGCACACATGTGCTGGTTTACCTAATGGCTCTGCAGTTGCATCAAATGGGACACACCCAGCACTAACAAAGGCATTGACCTCTGTTGACGTAAACAAGAAGGTGGAGCCTTTTCCTAGGAGTTTTCTCAGGGTCTGCACGATGGACCTCAACTCTTAGAGGACGTACTGCCAGCAGCTCCTTCTCGGCAGAGAGAGCCAGGAGTGGTCTCAAGAGAGGACAGGGGCCCTTGCAGGACCAGAACTTTGAGGTCTGAGAGCCTTGGGCCTGAGCCGAGATCTCACCCGGACCACTGGACCTAGCCTTCTGTGACAAAGGGGAATATGAAAGAGAGTCACGTGGAAATGAGGTCCCCCGAGATATGGAAATGTTCCAGAACCTTCGTTGCGTGGTAGTTGATCTGGAGCCAAGCTCACTGTGGTGTGTGTGGCTCTGAGCATTAAGGCAATGCTGGAGGGTAACCCTGACCAGCAGAGCTTGGAGTGCTTCTTGTCTCTTCCTGTTCTACCTCATTTGTTTTATCCCTTCCAGGGAGAAGAAAGGACCCTCGGGAGAGTAGCAGACAGAATGCCGTGGTCTGAAGGAGGATGAAGGGACCGGCACTCAGTCTAACATCATATGACAATAGAAGCGTCCTATGCAATAAAGGGCATTTTCCAAACCTTTCCTGGAGCTTTTATTTAATGACATTTTTCTATCTATGCATCTATCTGTCATCTACATCTGTATCTTTCAAGGTTTGTGAACAAGCTTTCACATAAGCACTAGAGACGTCCGCCAGCATTTTCCAGAAGAGGCCTGCAAATTGCTGGGGACTCCTCACAAATAGGGAACGGCCACAACCCCTGCCACACAGACTATGCGCGTGGCCCTCCTGACGTACTCCCACTCTCTCTCTGAATTTCCCAACGTCTGAGATGAGGGTGCTGGCTGGAGGCAATGATCACGTGCAGGCTGAATCTTCTCCAGATTCTGATTCTCTTCCTGGGCATATCGTCCTTAAGCACAGTCTCCATGTCCCTGGCCACACTGATCTCTCTCCTTCAGTCCTTCCCTCCCTCCCTCTCCTGCCTCCCAGTGCAGAGAATACTTTTTTGCATTTGAGACGACATTTATTTTTGGTTCACAGAATTCTCACCTGTTCTACTGTGGCCTCCGTTGTGAACATTCCAAAGCTGAGACTTTTCTGTTTTTCTCCCTCATTTCTGCTGAGTCTTTACCTTCCTAATGCAGTGAACTCACAGTGCCTAGCTGACTGGATGGGGAAAAAAATCCAGGGAGCAAAGAGAAATAATAAAAGAATATATCAGTTAATTTTTCATAGTGTTATCCAACTACATATTTTTAAAATTTTGGAATAATATTAGGAATCTTCTCTTTATAAAAAACTGAATTATCGGGCTTCCCTGGTGGAGCAGTGGTTAAGAATATGCCTGCGAATGCAGGGGTCATGGGTTCGAGCCCTGGTCTGGGAAGATCCCACGTGCCACGGAGTAACTAAGCCCGCGTGCCACAACTACTGAGCCTGCGCTCTAGAGCCCGTGTGCCACATCAACCGAGCCCACGTGCCACAACTACGGAAGCCTGCGTGCCTAGAGACCATGCTCCGCAACAAGAGAAGCCACTGCAATGAGAAGCCCGTGCACCACAGCCAAGAGGAGCCCCCGCTCACTGCAACTAGAGAACGCCCGCTAGCAGCAACAAAGACCCAATGCAGCCCCAAATAAATTAATTAATTTTTAAAAATTGAATTAGTTTCAAGGGTACAATGTATAAAAGTACAATAAAAGCCCCCCTTCATAACCCCCCAACCCCACTCTCAAGATGGAATCGATATGCTGTGATACAATTTATAGTCGTAGTACTACTCCTCCTCCCACCACATCCGAAATCCTCTGAGCCAGGGGCAGCAGCTTCCTTTCACAATGCTAGGACCCGCCACAAGACACATGATAATCCCTTTGGACATTTCAAGGAGCGGCACCAAGGGAACAGTACCGGGGAAATGCCACTGACAGCTCAGAATATCCATGGCATTTCTAGAGCCTCGGCACTGCTCTCGCTCTGGGAATGAAGGTCCAAAAAGCACATCGGAGAATGTTCATAGTTGTAAACAAGCTCCACCTTTGAAACACAATCTACATAGAACCACATATACAAGCCTGCACGATGGATGAAGCCAAGGTCTCCTCCATGATTTCCCTTCTGACCACCTTATTGTCTCCTCAACCATAAAAGGTGAACTTGAAACTCAGGACCTTGCCTTGTCACCAGAAACATCCAAGCTTGGATCAGTCTTTCTAAGACCAGATACTTGCTCTCTGAACTATTAGAGACTTGTCACATACACACAGGTAGAACAGGATTATTTCTATCTACCTGGGGACTTGGAGTCTTTCACATTGCTCCTGTTAAAACTCTCACAACAGCAAAACTTTACCTACAAAGGGTTCAAGCTATGACACTCCCAACTTCCACAAACCTCCTCAGCTCTTGTGAGTCACATGCAGCCAATTCCAGGAATTGGAAACATGGTTGTGAGGATGAAACTGACTTTGGGGCTCCCCTTGGATATGGTCTTCCAGACTTACCAAAAGGCCATTAAGAGGAAGGTTTACCCCACCTCAGGGAAACCCGAGGCAGTACTTGCAGTCAAGGGCTGCCCATGGCTTCTGAGCTACATCCAAAAAGAATTTCATACTGTACCTGGATCTGCTGAAGCCATTTCTGACTGTCCGAGAGCCAGCATGTACCGTTCCTCAACTGCCTCCATTGTGGATCATCAGTAGGGCTGTCAGATTTAGGACATAAAAATACAGGATACCCAGTTAAACTTGAACTTCACATGAATAATAAGTCATTATTTTTAGTATAAGTAGATCCTATGAACTATTTGGGGCATACTTATCTTCAAAATGTACTCGTTGTTTTTCAAACATTCATATTTAACTAAACAGTCTATATTTTATCTGTCAACCCTACTCAGCAGAAATGATGGAGGCTCATAGAGATCCAGGAGACGCCTCAGCGCCTCCTCAGCTTTTATTTCTACGTCCTGGACAGCGAGCACGAACCTTCCACTCCCAGTCAGTGGCTAGAATGGAGGATATTCTCTGTTTTAGAGCTTTTTTACTTGTCATTGTTATTATCTTCCTTATTTTAAAGAGATGTTTATTTTTTTCCCAATCTTAATAGCTCATCCAAAAGTATTTCAAAGTTCATTAGAGAAGGGAAAAACAATATGGTTCTGAAAAGTGAAGGAAACCGCCTGGTGTTTAGTAAAGAAGTAGTAGGGAGACTGAAAAAGCCAAACTTAATAAGCAGATCTCTCCAAGGGTATTTTCAGAGCTTGATACCCTCCCACACCCTGAAAATATTATTACATCAAGAATGTAGAACTGCTAACCAAATGTAAGGCTCCCATATGATTCTATCAAACTGAGGATGCTTCTTTACTAAGCAGTGAGCACACTTGCTGTCCCAGGGACCTTGGCAGTTGCAACGTAGGGCTCTTCCCTTTGGGATGGAAACAGCAAGTTTTCCTGTGGTCTACACGCTGGCCCCAAAAATACTACACTCCCAATACTTGTCAACTTTAAGTATTTTTCTACATATCTCCATTTTTCTGTTACTATTTGGACTACATCCTAGACTTGACACTACATAAATTGCATTCAAGAAGCTATTTTTAAAAGTTGGTAGGAAACCTTAAATCTATGGCTTGCAGTCCCTGGCTTACTTTCATCCAGGTGCATAAGGGTTTTCAAAAGTAGTCAGGTTAGTTACCCTGTATCACAGCCCCACGCTTGTGTCACAGATATAAAAATGGAACATGATATTTAAGGTTTTAGTTGCCAAATCATCAAGCCTCCCAGACAGAGGCAATAGAGCAAAATGATTACAGAGGCATGGATTTTGATTTGCTCCAGTGTCTTGGGCAAGTCACTTGGCCTCTGTATTTATTTGTACTTATCTGCACTTATCTGTCACTTGGGGGTCATAATTGTACCTGGTCCATGGGTACGCTGTACAAATGATCTGTAAAGTAGTTACAAGAAACCGACACAGAGTAAGCACTCCACAGACATTGGCTATTAGCTATTGGAAATATTTCTCCGTGAAACAGATGACATTATCCGTGGATGACTCGGTGGGAGACAGTGAATCACAGAATCACAGCATGTTGAAAGTGACCTAGTTCACACTCTAATGTGAAAAGAAGAAAAGTGTGCATGGGTAGAAAATGTCTGAAACTTTACACAACAAAGAGTTCATCATGTTAACTTGGAGGATTAGAATAAATCAGGAAAGGAGGAAAGAAAAACTTGAGTGTCATTCAATTTCTACATCATTTGTGTTTCTACACTGAGACTCTGAATACACTGGAAGTGCAATTTTTTTTAATGTGGCGGGATAAAGGTTTTCAAGTTTTCCTGATCCATCCGTATTATTATCTCAGAATTGCTGGCATTTCTTGCCATCTTTGGATCTACACCCATGTGAGTCAGTGGGCCATTCTGGACGGAGGAGATAATAGAGCAGAAGTGAAGTGAGAGAAAAGGAGAGACAAGATTTTCTCTTTTCTCTTCAAAGAGGAAAGGTCTTTGGAATGGGAACAACTCACAACCAAACTTTGGGGAAAGGATGTGATGGAAAATGAGACAAACATCCTACCCCTGTGATGAGAAGGATTCCCTGGGCTGGATGGAGGGAGGTCACAGGTGGCTGGACAAGGAAACCAACTAGGGAGAAACACACACAAGTGCAGAGCAAACACCCTGAGGCCACTCAGCCTGACTCCATGCAAACATGTGTCCAGCAGACAGCCCTTCACCTGTGGCTCCCCAGCAAGACAGGTACCTCGGGGGTGCCAACTCATTCTGAGTCCATTATGCCTGGCCATTCATAATCCGCTGTCTAACGTGTGAGGAATAAACTCTCAATGTTTATGAGGAAATTGCGGAAGGAGATTGAAAGGTTACTTAAACGAAAAAAAAAGAAGTTCAGGAAGGCAAGATGGTAGAGAGACAAGAAAAATACCTTAAAAGATAGAAAGGATTTGCCAAAGAAGAGAAAGCAAAAGAAATGATTCCGAATGGGTTAACCTGCAGCTAGGAAGTTAAGGAAGATTATTGATGGGTGAAGACTATGGAATAAAATGAATAAAATTTCTCAGAAGTTGCTGAGAATATGGTAAGCAGCATGATTATCAAATTATGAATTGGCTGCAATGGCATTCTAGGGGGACACTAGGAAGGGGAAGCAAACGTTCCTGAGATGACAGTGGCAGGTGGAAAGTTGTTTCAGGGGAAGATCAGTCTTGCAGAGGGTGTATCAGAGGAGGGCAAGTGTGAGCAAGCAAGGAAATACTAAGTGTATACGGTTCCTTCACTGAGTGCACCCAGCCCCGCGGTCAGCCTTGAGAACAAGCAGGACTTCAGGTACTGGAGCTACATTTCAGTCATCAAGACTTGAGAAGACACCCTTAACTCAGGTCTTCTCTTCAAACTCCATCTTTCCTTCTTGACCTTCATTTGGCCTCTTCCCTTACCCTCCAGCTGTGGACTGAGGCCACAGAGCAAGATGGGTCACTAGTGTCCTCCATCCCCTGGCGACTGTGGTTCACATCAGTGGAGTACCAAAGGCAATAACCAAGTAACAGACACAAGAGTGTATGAAGAAGAAGAGATTCTGATAAGGCTTTCTGTGACAGTGTGGGCCAAGTCGGCTCTATATGGCTGGTATCACGTGAATTATGAGCAGCCTTAGGGGAGAAGTCCTCAGAAGGCAGAGCCTGGCTCTCGAGAGGCTCTGCGTGCTCACAGCCCACTCCAAGACCTCAGTTACAGCTTCGGCCCCCAATATCTCTCCCTCTGCCTGCTCACAGTTTTTGAAGTCTTCTTTCCTCCACATTTCTCTTGAGAGGTGGAGGAGGAAGATGAGCTTCAGGCCAGCTCAGACTCCCCTGGGATCCCAGCAGGATGCCTAGCATTAACCTCCCACCTTCTAGGAAGCTCCTAAGATCTTCACATTTGGGGCAGTTCTCATTTCAGCTGTGCTTCAAATTGCTGGCTGGAGACGGCCTGTTGGAAGGTGGCTAAAAGCAAGTAGCAATCCTTCGGGCAGCCTGGCCCTTCTCGACTGTCAGTCATCTTCAGGGATATTCTAGGAAATGTTGTTTGTTCTAGAGAAGGGAGGGAAACAATCCAATTGTCCAATAATGCTTGAATGGAAAATAAATGATGCTATATGCATGTGATCACATAATATCAAACAGTCAAAAATCAAAGACCTAGATCTCTATGGATTCACGTGGATAAATCTTGAAAACATAATATTGATTGAAAGAAAATAAGATAAACAATGTTAGATTGTGATAACAGGTATGTAAGTGTTTAAATATTTAAATCAATTCAACATATTGCTTCTATATATAGAGATGCAAGAAAATAAACTTTATCCAAAGAACACATTATTTACATTTAATATGCTCATTTATCTAGGAGACCCAAAAGAACCCACAGATAAACTAGCAGGAACTAATAAGACGGTTCAACAAGGCACACACATACAAGATCAATAAATTTTAAAAGTCAATCAGGCTCCTCTACACTGGCGATAACAAATTAGAAACTATAAAAGAAAATAAGAAAAAAAGAAGATCTAAAAATTGTCACAAGAGCCGTATAAATTATTTAGAGCTAAGCATACGTAGAAGGCAATATAACTAACGAACTGAGTACGAACAGTTAAACTCCGCCCAACCCAAGGTTAGGAAAAGACTGTTGTTACTTTATGAGAACAGACCCTCTTCTTAAGGAGCAGATCAGTAAGTGAGAGTGAATCAAAGAAACACAGCATTTGAAAAGTCAGCTAGTCCAAGCCTCTTGATCGCACATACAGAAGCTGAAGCCCAGATAGGTTGAGTTACTTGCTAACGGGCCCAATGTCCTGACTCAAGGACTAGCATTTTTCACTCAGTCGCAAGACACAATCAAATGCAGTACCTTGGAAAGAGATGGGGAAAAAATGAAGAAATCAATTATATAGTTCCTCATCTTTAAGTACAGAAATAGCCGTGACAAAATTACACGTATTGAGGGAAAATTGAAGTGCAGAGTTTAAAATGTCAATAATCCACAGGGAAACTGGAGACCATTTAAAACATTCATATTAAATCTCTCTAGAAAAGACATTAAAAGATCTCCAATCAAAATGTGAATTTTATAATAGACATGGTATGATACAATTTATAATAGATATGGTAGGAACCTTTCCCTTTCACGGGAAAGCTTCGGCTGGGAAAAAGGAATTGTTCTTGAAAATGGGGCCTGTGCTATTGCAGACACTGTGCTCAACCTAGGTCCACCGAATGCTCTGATGTCATCACTGAGGTCACAGAATTCCACTGTGAGCCTGGCAACCTTGCAAACATAACAGCCCTGGTGAGCACTAGGCACTACTGCTGGTTCACCAAGTGGTACAAGTTTTTCAGCCATTTAGGAGACTTGACTATTTTTGTTTGTATTGAATCATTTCAACGGATTGCCCAAGAGCCAAGAAGGGCCAACCTGTAGGGAAGAGGAGGAGTTGGACATCTCTTGAGGCATCTTCTAAGGGAGACTTCTAGTTGGTACGATGGAACGGCGACAAAAGAGGAAACATCTGGAAAATGAAGAGTCCCAGGAAACTGCCGAGAACGGAGGAGGTATGTGGGGGGCAACTTGTCTGGGGCACATGGGTTTCTGCCAAACTGAAGCTTCTCCAGGAAGCGGGGGACTGAGAACGTGTCACCTGTGAAGCAGGGAGCGAGAGACCTTGTCTCACTGATGCTGCCGTATCTATCCGGAGGGTCCCTGTGGTGTGAGACGGCACAGAACGGCCAGATGCCCCCTGGGAGATGGGAGGTCAGCTCCGCTGGTCTGAGGACTCTCTCCTGGGGCAGCCGGGCCTGGAGCTTTGTCGGACTCACAGCAGGCTGCATCCTGCTTGCACAGACCCAGAGGTGCAGCTTTTCTCAGTCCCCGATTTCTCTCTTATGCTCTTGGATCTTTCCTAGGGGTCATGAGGTGGGGGATGTGAAGGATGCAAGGATGCTGAGAGAGACCCATGAGTTGCTTGGCCTCTTTTACCAAAGTGGAAAGAGAAGCCCCATGAGTTGAAGGCCCTGTTGAAAAATATCTTGACAAGTGGAATGCACTTTGAAAGAAGATTGTTTGTCTAGGGATGGTGTCATATTGAAAGCAAGGAGGTTTTATTCCTTCAACAGGAAGAATTTCCCAAAGGAGATCAAGGGAAGGGAAGGGTTTTCCAGAGACTGAGCCCGCGTGAGCGGGGGTGAGAAATGGCCTCAGGGTCCTGCGGGGAGCTCTGAGAGCCACGGGCCACGTGGTGCCTGCGTGCATTAAATGTAGGCGAGTAGCTTGCCCTGGGAGAGGGGTGGTCACCCCAGAGCTCCAGCTAGAGGCCTCTGCCCCAGATTAGAGCCCAGTAGCTCCTACCAGGCCCAGGGCCCTGGAGACTGTAGGATGGGCCCTGGGAATGGAGCTCTAGACAGCAGGCAGATTTCCAGGCAGTGGCTGGGACAGGCTGGGGAAGGCAATGACTGCCCCTGACCATTCAGAATATTTTGCCCTATGTTCCTGTGTGTGTGTGTGTGAGTGTGTGTGTGTGTGTGTGTGTGTGTGTGTGTGGTAGTGCAGAGAAGAGCGAGATGAATGGGGTTAGAGTGCTTACCAGATATAAAGTCTGCGTGGTAAAGTTCTTGTCACCCTGCCTGTACCTGGCTGACACTCGGTGTACGTAAGAGTGTATACAGAATTCTTGTTAGGGGTGTTTTATGAGACAGTAACTCATACACCCATGTACACTCTGATGCAGCAAAAATATCACACACCCACATATAACTTCCTTAGTAAACCACACACAGCACATGGAGGTATATACACGCATCCCTCCTATACTACGTTCTCATACAACCCACCTGTATCACAATCCTCTCCTCCAACACCAAACGCTGGAGATGAGATATGTATATAGACACACACACTATATATATAGGACACACACACACACACACACACACACTATATACATGTATCTCCTCAACTCTTGCACAAACACAACTAACTTCAGCAATCTCTAAATACCTCTATAAGAACCAGTCACGTGTCATACACACCACACTTATAACACATTCTTGAGTAATGCCAGACCCGCTTTGTACAAACCACAGTAAACCACAGTCTCAGTAACCCATGTCAGGATTGCCAGAGAAAATATGGGCTATCCAGTTCAATTTGAATTCCAGATAAACAACAAGTAATTTTTCAGTATCCGTATGTCCCACATATTGTATGGGCTATACTTACACTAAAACTAAGTCAGGCCAAATACTGCATGGGAATACTTACACTCAAAGATTATTCTGGGTTTATCTGAAACTGAAATTTAACTGGGTGCCTTGTATTCTTGTTCGCTAAGTCTGGCAACCCTTATATACTTACCACCAGCTGATGTATTATATATTTATTGTAGTTTTGTTTAGTGTGTGTCTTCCCCTACTAGAATGTGCAGCGTTACCAAAGACTACAACAATGGAAGAGTGCCGGATACACAGGAGTAGCTGCTTACTGAATCTTGGTGAATGAATGAATGAACACACACCATAAATACAAGCCACACCATAAATACAAGCCACACCATGTAATGAGGAAACGTTACATGTCCCAGAATTCCTGACTTGTGAACAGAAACCATGCACACAAAGGCCACAGACACAGATAGACACGCCTGCACTGTGCTCCCCATGCCAACCCCACACTTACCACAGACTTAACTGATACACATCACTCACTCTTCCCACACACTCACAGTCACCACCGAGGCCTACATTACCAACTAGACAGTGAGAGAATAAGTATTGATTGGAATTAAATCCTGGAGGATCCACTGGGAACCACACTCTCAACTGTGTGTATTCACTGCACCTGACACGTGTCACACACTCAGTAAATATTTGTGGACAGAGGACTGATGAACCCACCCTGAGCCTTTCATTCCTCCCTCAGGAATCTCGAAGTCACAAGAGGATCCCCCTCGGCTTGGATCCACGGTGGTGGCCCAAGGCTGCAGCCCAGGGGCAGTGGAGGTCTCCTCTGCCTCTAAATATTTCTTCTGTACTTCTACTCTGCGCAAGCTCAGCTACGCTGGTAAGGGCGTGGGGCTCCTCAGGTGACGGGGTGCTTGGCTGTGAAGCAGGAGGCACACAGATCCCAGGGAGGCTGAGAGGAAATCCAGGATCATCAGAGGTGATGAGGGCTCTGTGGAGGAGCCTGGGCAGGATGGCTGAGCTGTTCCGAGGGCGTGGATGCCAGCTGAGTCTGGGTGTGTGTGTGTGAATACTGCTACTACCATGGTGGGGAAGTCAAGGAGCAGGGGCCGGAAAGGTCTGGGTTTGAGGTGGAGGGAAGAGGGACCAGATTAAGCATCTTCAGAGGAAAATGTAGGCTTTGTCTTTGCCTTTGCTTCCAGAGAAGGACAGAGTTCTGCATCATACACCTCCAGCCTGAGAGCAGGACCATCCAGCTCAGGTGCACACAGCTCACACATACACGCGCCCTCCAGGCACAGCCCTTCTCAGTGCACATCAACCCCAAGCACGTGCTCCACAGTACTCTCCTGCACCACAGCCCCATTCCACAAGGAATGCACCACCGATATTCCCAAACTCACACTCCTCATCGTACACGCATCCAGCCGCATCCCTCACATACTACAGCCCTCACCACCATACTCCACACCCCTGTATACAGACACCACTCCAGTATACCCCCCCACGCACATGAAAAGCCCACAGATGACACCAGATACACCACTCCGTCCTACGGCCAACGGACACCAAGCTCACGACATTGCTATGTCGTGCCAATGTCCCTCTCTCGTCTACCACACCTGCTCCCTCAGCTTCCGGCATGGCCCATGCATGTTATTATGATTTTAATTTCCTTTTTCAGGAATCCAGAGATTTCATCGAGACACTGCCCAGCCTAGACCACCCCTAGCCCAGGATCAGGAAGAAGGAGAGACCGCTTCCCCATCACACTGTGTCTCCTCCTCACCCTCTTCACCCTGTAAGAACTATCTGCACCCAGACAAAGAGGAAAGGGGCATGAAAATATACTACATGCAGGTACAAGTGAACAAGGGTGTCACTGTCTCCTGGAAGACAAAGAAACCCTTGGAGTTGCCTGAAAAGCAGCTGAGGATAGAAGAAGTGACCCTTCCTGAGGATGTGTGCGCAGTAGCCACTGACCCCTCTTCTGATGTGTCCACCGAAAGCCTCCTGTCTGACAGTGAGCCCACTGGGGAGGAGAAAGAGTATGAGGAAAGGGCAGAGCCAGGCAGCCCATCAGGGCCACCTGCCGTCGAGGAGAGACCCAGCGCCAAGACAGCGGACTGGATGCTGACCATGGAGACCGGCTTCAGGTGCATGGCCTGCTGCCGGGTCTTCCCCACCTTGGAGATCCTCCAGCAGCACGTGAAGGGCGGCGTCCTGCAGGGCTTCAGCTGCCGTGCCTTTCATCTCACCATGGCCCAGCGGATGGGCAATGTGGAATCCGAGAGCACCCCTGAGGAAGAGGACGAGGAGGAGGAGGAGGAGAACGAGGAGGAGGAGGAGGAGGAGGAGGAGAAGGAGGTAGAGAAGCAAGAAGAAAAGGAGAATGAGGGAGAGCAGCCCACGGGGGAAGGCCCCAGCCCAAAGAGACCCCGCAGGCAGGGTCTTTTCTCTCCTTTGAGTTCCAAACAGCAACTGAGATTCATGGGACAGAAGATCCTGGAAGACGGTGTGGCCGTCCCTTGGAAGAGGTAAGGCTTGAGGCTGGCAGTCTTCTGAGCCTATGTCACGAGGGCCCAGAGGAGTCTAAGGGAAGGGGCCGCACACATGTGCTGGTTTACCTAATGGCTCTGCAGTTGCATCAAATGGGACACACCCAGCACTAACAAAGGCATTGACCTCTGTTGACGTAAACAAGAAGGTGGAGCCTTTTCCTAGGAGTTTTCTCAGGGTCTGCACGATGGACCTCAACTCTTAGAGGACGTACTGCCAGCAGCTCCTTCTCGGCAGAGAGAGCCAGGAGTGGTCTCAAGAGAGGACAGGGGCCCTTGCAGGACCAGAACTTTGAGGTCTGAGAGCCTTGGGCCTGAGCCGAGATCTCACCCGGACCACTGGACCTAGCCTTCTGTGACAAAGGGGAATATGAAAGAGAGTCACGTGGAAATGAGGTCCCCCGAGATATGGAAATGTTCCAGAACCTTCGTTGCGTGGTAGTTGATCTGGAGCCAAGCTCACTGTGGTGTGTGTGGCTCTGAGCATTAAGGCAATGCTGGAGGGTAACCCTGACCAGCAGAGCTTGGAGTGCTTCTTGTCTCTTCCTGTTCTACCTCATTTGTTTTATCCCTTCCAGGGAGAAGAAAGGACCCTCGGGAGAGTAGCAGACAGAATGCCATGGTCTGAAGGAGGATGAAGGGACCGGCACTCAGTCTAACATCATATGACAATAGAAGCGTCCTATGCAATAAAGGGCATTTTCCAAACCGCTCCTGGAGCTTTTATTTAATGACATTTTTCTATCTATGCATCTATCTGTCATCTACATCTGTATCTTTCAAGGTTTGTGAACAAGCTTTCACATAAGCACTAGAGACGTCCACCAGCATTTTCCAGAAGAGGCCTGCAAATTGCTGGGGACTCCTCACAAATAGGGAACGGCCACAAGCCCTGCCACACAGACTATGCGCGTGGCCCTCCTGACGTACTCCCACTCTCTCTCTGAATTTCCCAACGTCTGAGATGAGGGTGCTGACTGGAGGCAATGATCACGTGCAGGCTGAATCTTCTCCAGATTCTGACTCTCTTCCTGGGCATATCATCCTTAAGCACAGTCTCCATGTCCCTGGCCACACTGATCTCTCTCCTTCAGTCCTTCCCTCCCTCCCTCTCCTGCCTCCCAGTGCAGAGAATACTTTTTTGCATTTGAGACGACATTTATTTTTGGTTCACAGAATTCTCACCTGTTCTACTGTGGCCTCCGTTGTGAACATTCCAAAGCTGAGACTTTTCTGTTTTTCTCCCTCATTTCTGCTGAGTCTTTACCTTCCTAATGCAGTGAACTCACAGTGCCTAGCTGACTGGATGGGGAAAAAAATCCAGGGAGCAAAGAGAAATAATAAAAGAATATATCAGTTAATTTTTCATAGTGTTATCCAACTACATATTTTTAAAATTTTGGAATAATATTAGGAATCTTCTCTTTATAAAAAACTGAATTATCGGGCTTCCCTGGTGGAGCAGTGGTTAAGAATATGCCTGCGAATGCAGGGGTCATGGGTTCGAGCCCTGGTCTGGGAAGATCCCACGTGCCACGGAGTAACTAAGCCCGCGTGCCACAACTACTGAGCCTGCGCTCTAGAGCCCGTGTGCCACATCAACCGAGCCCACGTGCCACAACTACGGAAGCCTGCGTGCCTAGAGACCATGCTCCGCAACAAGAGAAGCCACTGCAATGAGAAGCCCGTGCACCACAGCCAAGAGGAGCCCCCGCTCACTGCAACTAGAGAACGCCCGCTAGCAGCAACAAAGACCCAATGCAGCCCCAAATAAATTAATTAATTTTTAAAAATTGAATTAGTTTCAAGGGTACAATGTATAAAAGTACAATAAAAGCCCCCCTTCATAACCCCCCAACCCCACTCTCAAGATGGAATCGATATGCTGTGATACAATTTATAGTCGTAGTACTACTCCTCCTCCCACCACATCCGAAATCCTCTGAGCCAGGGGCAGCAGCTTCCTTTCACAATGCTAGGACCCGCCACAAGACACATGATAATCCCTTTGGACATTTCAAGGAGCGGCACCAAGGGAACAGTACCAGGGAAATGCCACTGACAGCTCAGAATATCCATGGCATTTCTAGAGCCTCGGCACTGCTCTCGCTCTGGGAATGAAGGTCCAAAAAGCACATCGGAGAATGTTCATAGTTGTAAACAAGCTCCACCTTTGAAACACAATCTACATAGAACCACATATACAAGCCTGCACGATGGATGAAGCCAAGGTCTCCTCCATGATTTCCCTTCTGACCACCTTATTGTCTCCTCAACCATAAAAGGTGAACTTGAAACTCAGGACCTTGACTTGTCACCAGAAACATCCAAGCTTGGATCAGTCTTTCTAAGACCAGATACTTGCTCTCTGAACTATTAGAGACTTGTCACATACACACAGGTAGAACAGGATTATTTCTATCTACCTGGGGACTTGGAGTCTTTCACATTGCTCCTGTTAAAACTCTCACAACAGCAAAACTTTACCTACAAAGGGTTCAAGCTATGACACTCCCAACTTCCACAAACCTCCTCAGCTCTTGTGAGTCACATGCAGCCAATTCCAGGAATTGGAAACATGGTTGTGAGGATGAAACTGACTTTGGGGCTCCCCTTGGATATGGTCTTCCAGACTTACCAAAAGGCCATTAAGAGGAAGGTTTACCCCACCTCAGGGAAACCCGAGGCAGTACTTGCAGTCAAGGGCTGCCCATGGCTTCTGAGCTACATCCAAAAAGAATTTCATACTGTACCTGGATCTGCTGAAGCCATTTCTGACTGTCCGAGAGCCAGCATGTACCGTTCCTCAACTGCCTCCATTGTGGATCATCAGTAGGGCTGTCAGATTTAGGACATAAAAATACAGGATACCCAGTTAAACTTGAACTTCACATGAATAATAAGTCATTATTTTTAGTATAAGTAGATCCTATGAACTATTTGGGGCATACTTATCTTCAAAATGTACTCGTTGTTTTTCAAACATTCATATTTAACTAAACAGTCTATATTTTATCTGTCAACCCTACTCAGCAGAAATGATGGAGGCTCATAGAGATCCAGGAGACGCCTCAGCGCCTCCTCAGCTTTTATTTCTACGTCCTGGACAGCGAGCACGAACCTTCCACTCCCAGTCAGTGGCTAGAATGGAGGATATTCTCTGTTTTAGAGCTTTTTCTACTTGTCATTGTTATTATCTTCCTTATTTTAAAGAGATGTTTATTTTTTCCCAATCTCAATAGCTCATCCAAAAGTATTTCAAAGTTCATTAGAGAAGGGAAAAACAATATGGTTCTGAAAAGTGAAGGAAACCGCCTGGTGTTTAGTAAAGAAGTAGTAGGGAGACTGAAAAAGCCAAACTTAATAAGCAGATCTCTCCAAGGGTATTTTCAGAGCTTGATACCCTCCCACACCCTGAAAATATTATTACATCAAGAATGTAGAACTGCTAACCAAATGTAAGGCTCCCATATGATTCTATCAAACTGAGGATGCTTCTTTACTAAGCAGTGAGCACACTTGCTGTCCCAGGGACCTTGGCAGTTGCAACGTAGGGCTCTTCCCTTTGGGATGGAAACAGCAAGTTTTCCTGTGGTCTACACGCTGGCCCCAAAAATACTACACTCCCAATACTTGTCAACTTTAAGTATTTTTCTACATATCTCCATTTTTCTGTTACTATTTGGACTACATCCTAGACTTGACACTACATAAATTGCATTCAAGAAGCTATTTTTAAAAGTTGGTAGGAAACCTTAAATCTATGGCTTGCAGTCCCTGGCTTACTTTCATCCAGGTGCATAAGGGTTTTCAAAAGTAGTCAGGTTAGTTACCCTGTATCACAGCCCCACGCTTGTGTCACAGATATAAAAATGGAACATGATATTTAAGGTTTTAGTTGCCAAATCATCAAGCCTCCCAGACAGAGGCAATAGAGCAAAATGATTACAGAGGCATGGATTTTGATTTGCTCCAGTGTCTTGGGCAAGTCACTTGGCCTCTGTATTTATTTGTACTTATCTGCACTTATCTGTCACTTGGGGGTCATAATTGTACCTGGTCCATGGGTACGCTGTACAAATGATCTGTAAAGTAGTTACAAGAAACCGACACAGAGTAAGCACTCCACAGACATTGGCTATTAGCTATTGGAAATATTTCTCCGTGAAACAGATGACATTATCCGTGGATGACTCGGTGGGAGACAGTGAATCACAGAATCACAGCATGTTGAAAGTGACCTAGTTCACACTCTAATGTGAAAAGAAGAAAAGTGTGCATGGGTAGAAAATGTCTGAAACTTTACACAACAAAGAGTTCATCATGTTAACTTGGAGGATTAGAATAAATCAGGAAAGGAGGAAAGAAAAACTTGAGTGTCATTCAATTTCTACATCATTTGTGTTTCTACACTGAGACTCTGAATACACTGGAAGTGCAATTTTTTTTAATGTGGCGGGATAAAGGTTTTCAAGTTTTCCTGATCCATCCGTATTATTATCTCAGAATTGCTGGCATTTCTTGCCATCTTTGGATCTACACCCATGTGAGTCAGTGGGCCATTCTGGACGGAGGAGATAATAGAGCAGAAGTGAAGTGAGAGAAAAGGAGAGACAAGATTTTCTCTTTTCTCTTCAAAGAGGAAAGGTCTTTGGAATGGGAACAACTCACAACCAAACTTTGGGGAAAGGATGTGATGGAAAATGAGACAAACATCCTACCCCTGTGATGAGAAGGATTCCCTGGGCTGGATGGAGGGAGGTCACAGGTGGCTGGACAAGGAAACCAACTAGGGAGAAACACACACAAGGGCAGAGCAAACACCCTGAGGCCACTCAGCCTGACTCCATGCAAACATGTGTCCAGCAGACAGCCCTTCACCTGTGGCTCCCCAGCAAGACAGGTACCTCGGGGGTGCCAACTCATTCTGAGTCCATTATGCCTGGCCATTCATAAACCGCTGTCTAACGTGTGAGGAATAAACTCTCAATGTTTATGAGGAAATTGCGGAAGGAGATTGAAAGGTTACTTAAACGAAAAAAAAAGAAGTTCAGGAAGGCAAGATGGTAGAGAGACAAGAAAAAGACCTTAAAAGATAGAAAGGATTTGCCAAAGAAGAGAAAGCAAAAGAAATGATTCCGAATGGGTTAACCTGCAGCTAGGAAGTTAAGGAAGATTATTGATGGGTGAAGACTATGGAATAAAGTGAATAAAATTTCTCAGAAGTTGCTGAGAATATGGTAAGCAGCATGATTATCAAATTATGAATTGGCTGCAATGGCATTCTAGGGGGACACTAGGAAGGGGAAGCAAACGTTCCTGAGATGACAGTGGCAGGTGGAAAGTTGTTTCAGGGGAAGATCAGTCTTGCAGAGGGTGTATCAGAGGAGGGCAAGTGTGAGCAAGCAAGGAAATACTAAGTGTATACGGTTCCTTCACTGAGTGCACCCAGCCCCGCGGTCAGCCTTGAGAACAAGCAGGACTTCAGGTACTGGAGCTACATTTCAGTCATCAAGACTTGAGAAGACACCCTTAACTCAGGTCTTCTCTTCAAACTCCATCTTTCCTTCTTGACCTTCATTTGGCCTCTTCCCTTACCCTCCAGCTGTGGACTGAGGCCACAGAGCAAGATGGGTCACTAGTGTCCTCCATCCCCTGGCGACTGTGGTTCACATCAGTGGAGTACCAAAGGCAATAACCAAGTAACAGACACAAGAGTGTATGAAGAAGAAGAGATTCTGATAAGGCTTTCTGTGACAGTGTGGGCCAAGTCGGCTCTATATGGCTGGTATCACGTGAATTATGGGCAGCCTTAGGGGAGAAGTCCTCAGAAGGCAGAGCCTGGCTCTCGAGAGGCTCTGCGTGCTCACAGCCCACTCCAAGACCTCAGTTACAGCTTCGGCCCCCAATATCTCTCCCTCTGCCTGCTCACAGTTTTTGAAGTCTTCTTTCCTCCACATTTCTCTTGAGAGGTGGAGGAGGAAGATGAGCTTCAGGCCAGCTCAGACTCCCCTGGGATCCCAGCAGCATGCCTATCATTAACCTCCCACCTTCTAGGAAGCTCCTAAGATCTTCACATTTGGGGCAGTTCTCATTTCAGCTGTGCTTCAAATTGCTGGCTGGAGACGGCCTGTTGGAAGGTGGCTAAAAGCAAGTAGCAATCCTTCGGGCAGCCTGGCCCTTCTCGACTGTCAGTCATCTTCAGGGATATTCTAGGAAATGTTGTTTGTTCTAGAGAAGGGAGGGAAACAATCCAATTGTCCAATAATGCTTGAATGGAAAATAAATGATGCTATATGCATGTGATCACATAATATCAAACAGTCAAAAATCAAAGACCTAGATCTCTATGGATTCACGTGGATAAATCTTGAAAACATAATATTGATTGAAAGAAAATAAGATAAACAATGTTAGATTGTGATAACAGGTATGTAAGTGTTTAAATATTTAAATCAATTCAACATATTGCTTCTATATATAGAGATGCAAGAAAATAAACTTTATCCAAAGAACACATTATTTACATTTAATATGCTCATTTATCTAGGAGACCCAAAAGAACCCACAGATAAACTAGCAGGAACTAATAAGACGGTTCAACAAGGCACACACATACAAGATCAATAAATTTTAAAAGTCAATCAGGCTCCTCTACACTGGCGATAACAAATTAGAAACTATAAAAGAAAATAAGAAAAAAAGAAGATCTAAAAATTGTCACAAGAGCCGTATAAATTATTTAGAGCTAAGCATACGTAGAAGGCAATATAACTAACGAACTGAGTACGAACAGTTAAACTCCGCCCAACCCAAGGTTAGGAAAAGACTGTTGTTACTTTATGAGAACAGACCCTCTTCTTAAGGAGCAGATCAGTAAGTGAGAGTGAATCAAAGAAACACAGCATTTGTAAAGTCAGCTAGTCCAAGCCTCTTGATCGCACATACAGAAGCTGAAGCCCAGATAGGTTGAGTTACTTGCTAACGGGCCCAATGTCCTGACTCAAGGACTAGCATTTTTCACTCAGTCGCAAGACACAATCAAATGCAGTACCTTGGAAAGAGATGGGGAAAAAATGAAGAAATCAATTATATAGTTCCTCATCTTTAAGTACAGAAATAGCCGTGACAAAATTACACGTATTGAGGGAAAATTGAAGTGCAGAGTTTAAAATGTCAATAATCCACAGGGAAACTGGAGACCATTTAAAACATTCATATTAAATCTCTCTAGAAAAGACATTAAAAGATCTCCAATCAAAATGTGAATTTTATAATAGACATGGTATGATACAATTTATAATAGATATGGTAGGAACCTTTCCCTTTCACGGGAAAGCTTCGGCTGGGAAAAAGGAATTGTTCTTGAAAATGGGGCCTGTGCTATTGCAGACACTGTGCTCAACCTAGGTCCACCGAATGCTCTGATGTCATCACTGAGGTCACAGAATTCCACTGTGAGCCTGGCAACCTTGCAAACATAACAGCCCTGGTGAGCACTAGGCACTACTGCTGGTTCACCAAGTGGTACAAGTTTTTCAGCCATTTAGGAGACTTGACTATTTTTGTTTGTATTGAATCATTTCAACGGATTGCCCAAGAGCCAAGAAGGGCCAACCTGTAGGGAAGAGGAGGAGTTGGACATCTCTTGAGGCATCTTCTAAGGGAGACTTCTAGTTGGTACGATGGAACGGCGACAAAAGAGGAAACATCTGGAAAATGAAGAGTCCCAGGAAACTGCCGAGAACGGAGGAGGTATGTGGGGGGCAACTTGTCTGGGGCACATGGGTTTCTGCCAAACTGAAGCTTCTCCAGGAAGCGGGGGACTGAGAACGTGTCACCTGTGAAGCAGGGAGCGAGAGACCTTGTCTCACTGATGCTGCCGTATCTATCCGGAGGGTCCCTGTGGTGTGAGACGGCACAGAACGGCCAGATGCCCCCTGGGAGATGGGAGGTCAGCTCCGCTGGTCTGAGGACTCTCTCCTGGGGCAGCCGGGCCTGGAGCTTTGTCGGACTCACAGCAGGCTGCATCCTGCTTGCACAGACCTAGAGGTGCAGCTTTTCTCAGTCCCCGATTTCTCTCTTATGCTCTTGGATCTTTCCTAGGGGTCATGAGGTGGGGGATGTGAAGGATGCAAGGATGCTGAGAGAGACCCATGAGTTGCTTGGCCTCTTTTACCAAAGTGGAAAGAGAAGCCCCATGAGTTGAAGGCCCTGTTGAAAACTATCTTGACAAGTGGAATGCACTTTGAAAGAAGATTGTTTGTCTAGGGATGGTGTCATATTGAAAGCAAGGAGGTTTTATTCCTTCAACAGGAAGAATTTCCCAAAGGAGATCAAGGGAAGGGAAGGGTTTTCCAGAGACTGAGCCCGCGTGAGCGGGGGTGAGAAATGGCCTCAGGGTCCTGCGGGGAGCTCTGAGAGCCACGGGCCACGTGGTGCCTGCGTGCATTAAATGTAGGCGAGGAGCTTGCCCTGGGAGAGGGGTGGTCACCCCAGAGCTCCAGCTAGAGGCCTCTGCCCCAGATTAGAGCCCAGTAGCTCCTACCAGGCCCAGGGCCCTGGAGACTGTAGGATGGGCCCTGGGAATGGAGCTCTAGACAGCAGGCAGATTTCCAGGCAGTGGCTGGGACAGGCTGGGGAAGGCAATGACTGCCCCTGACCATTCAGAATATTTTGCCCTATGTTCCTGTGTGTGTGTGTGTGAGTGTGTGTGTGTGTGTGTGTGTGTGTGTGTGGTAGTGCAGAGAAGAGCGAGATGAATGGGGGGTAGAGTGCATACCAGATATAAAGTCTGCGTGGTAAAGTTCTTGTCACCCTGCCTGTACCTGGCTGACACTCGGTGTACGTAAGAGTGTATACAGAATTCTTGTTAGGGGTGTTTTATGAGACAGTAACTCATACACCCATGTACACTCTGATGCAGCAAAAATATCACACACCCACATATAACTTCCTTAGTAAACCACACACAGCACATGGAGGTATATACACGCATCCCTCCTATACTACGTTCTCATACAACCCACCTGTATCACAATCCTCTCCTCCAACACCAAACGCTGGAGATGAGATATGTATATAGACACACACACTATATATATAGGACACACACACACACACACACACTATATACATGTATCTCCTCAACTCTTGCACAAACACAACTAACTTCAGCCATCTCTAAATACCTCTATAAGAACCAGTCACGTGTCATACACACCACACTTATAACACATTCTTGAGTAATGCCAGACCCGCTTTGTACAAACCACAGTAAACCACAGTCTCAGTAACCCATGTCAGGATTGCCAGAGAAAATATGGGCTATCCAGTTCAATTTGAATTCCAGATAAACAACAAGTAATTTTTCAGTATCCGTATGTCCCACATATTGTATGGGCTATACTTACACTAAAACTAAGTCAGGCCAAATACTGCATGGGAATACTTACACTCAAAGATTATTCTGGGTTTATCTGAAACTGAAATTTAACTGGGTGCCTTGTATTCTTGTTCGCTAAGTCTGGCAACCCTTATATACTTACCACCAGCTGATGTATTATATATTTATTGTAGTTTTGTTTAGTGTGTGTCTTCCCCTACTAGAATGTGCAGCGTTACCAAAGACTACAACAATGGAAGAGTGCCGGATACACAGGAGTAGCTGCTTACTGAATCTTGGTGAATGAATGAATGAACACACACCATAAATACAAGCCACACCATGTAATGAGGAAACGTTACATGTCCCAGAATTCCTGACTTGTGAACAGAAACCATGCACACAAAGGCCACAGACACAGATAGACACGCCTGCACTGTGCTCCCCATGCCAACCCCACACTTACCACAGACTTAACTGATACACATCACTCACTCTTCCCACACACTCACAGTCACCACCGAGGCCTACATTACCAACTAGACAGTGAGAGAATAAGTATTGATTGGAATTAAATCCTGGAGGATCCACTGGGAACCACACTCTCAACTGTGTGTATTCACTGCACCTGACACGTGTCACACACTCAGTAAATATTTGTGGACAGAGGACTGATGAACCCACCCTGAGCCTTTCATTCCTCCCTCAGGAATCTCGAAGTCACAAGAGGATCCCCCTCGGCTTGGATCCACGGTGGTGGCCCAAGGCTGCAGCCCAGGGGCAGTGGAGGTCTCCTCTGCCTCTAAATACTTCTTCTGTACTTCTACTCTGCGCAAGCTCAGCTACGCTGGTAAGGGCGTGGGGCTCCTCAGGTGACGGGGTGCTTGGCTGTGAAGCAGGAGGCACACAGATCCCAGGGAGGCTGAGAGGAAATCCAGGGTCATCAGAGGTGATGAGGGCTCTGTGGAGGAGCCTGGGCAGGATGGCTGAGCTGTTCCGAGGGCGTGGATGCCAGCTGAGTCTGGGGGTGTGTGTGTGAATACTGCTACTACCATGGTGGGGAAGTCAAGGAGCAGGGGCCGGAAAGGTCTGGGTTTGAGGTGGAGGGAAGAGGGACCAGATTAAGCATCTTCAGAGGAAAATGTAGGCTTTGTCTTTGCCTTTGCTTCCAGAGAAGGACAGAGTTCTGCATCATACACCTCCAGCCTGAGAGCAGGACCATCCAGCTCAGGTGCACACAGCTCACACATACACGCGCCCTCCAGGCACAGCCCTTCTCAGTGCACATCAACCCCAAGCACGTGCTCCACAGTACTCTCCTGCACCACAGCCCCATTCCACAAGGAATGCACCACCGATATTCCCAAACTCACACTCCTCATCGTACACGCATCCAGCCGCATCCCTCACATACTACAGCCCTCACCACCATACTCCACACCCCTGTATACAGACACCGCTCCAGTATACCCCCCCACGCACATGAAAAGCCCACAGATGACACCAGATACACCACTCCGTCCTACGGCCAACGGACACCAAGCTCACGACATTGCTATGTCGTGCCAATGTCCCTCTCTCGTCTACCACACCTGCTCCCTCAGCTTCCGGCATGGCCCATGCATGTTATTATGATTTTAATTTCCTTTTTCAGGAATCCGGAGATTTCATCGAGACACTGCCCAGCCTAGACCACCCCTAGCCCAGGATCAGGAAGAAGGAGAGACCGCTTCCCCATCACACTGTGTCTCCTCCTCACCCTCTTCACCCTGTAAGAACTATCTGCACCCAGACAAAGAGGAAAGGGGCATGAAAATATACTACATGCAGGTACAAGTGAACAAGGGTGTCGCTGTCTCCTGGAAGACAAAGAAACCCTTGGAGTTGCCTGAAAAGCAGCTGACGATAGAAGAAGTGACCCTTCCTGAGGATGTGTGCGCAGTAGCCACTGACCCCTCTTCTGATGTGTCCACCGAAAGCCTCCTGTCTGACAGTGAGCCCACTGGGGAGGAGAAAGAGTATGAGGAAAGGGCAGAGCCAGGCAGCCCATCAGGGCCACCTGCCGTTGAGGAGAGACCCAGCGCCAAGACAGCGGACTGGATGCTGACCATGGAGACCGGCTTCAGGTGCATGGCCTGCTGCCGGGTCTTCCCCACCTTGGAGATCCTCCAGCAGCACGTGAAGGGCGGCGTCCTGCAGGGCTTCAGCTGCCGTGCCTTTCATCTCACCATGGCCCAGCGGATGGGCAATGTGGAATCCGAGAGCACCCCTGAGGAAGAGGACGAGGAGGAGGAGGAGGAGAACGAGGAGGAGGAGGAGGAGGAGGAGGAGAAGGAGGTAGAGAAGCAAGAAGAAAAGGAGAATGAGGGAGAGCAGCCCACGGGGGAAGGCCCCAGCCCAAAGAGACCCCGCAGGCAGGGTCTTTTCTCTCCTTTGAGTTCCAAACAGCAACTGAGATTCATGGGACAGAAGATCCTGGAAGACGGTGTGGCCGTCCCTTGGAAGAGGTAAGGCTTGAGGCTGGCAGTCTTCTGAGCCTATGTCACGAGGGCCCAGAGGAGTCTAAGGGAAGGGGCCGCACACATGTGCTGGTTTACCTAATGGCTCTGCAGTTGCATCAAATGGGACACACCCAGCACTAACAAAGGCATTGACCTCTGTTGACGTAAACAAGAAGGTGGAGCCTTTTCCTAGGAGTTTTCTCAGGGTCTGCACGATGGACCTCAACTCTTAGAGGACGTACTGCCAGCAGCTCCTTCTCGGCAGAGAGAGCCAGGAGTGGTCTCAAGAGAGGACAGGGGCCCTTGCAGGACCAGAACTTTGAGGTCTGAGAGCCTTGGGCCTGAGCCGAGATCTCACCCGGACCACTGGACCTAGCCTTCTGTGACAAAGGGGAATATGAAAGAGAGTCACGTGGAAATGAGGTTCCCCAAGATATGGAAGTGTTCCAGAACCTTCGTTGCGTGGTAGTTGATCTGGAGCCAAGCTCACTGTGGTGTGTGTGGCTCTGAGCATTAAGGCAATGCTGGAGGGTAACCCTGACCAGCAGAGCTTGGAGTGCTTCTTGTCTCTTCCTGTCCTACCTCATTTGTTTTATCCCTTCCAGGGAGAAGAAAGGACCCTCGGGAGAGTAGCAGACAGAATGCCGTGGTCTGAAGGAGGATGAAGGGACCGGCACTCAGTCTAACATCATATGACAATAGAAGCGTCCTATGCAATAAAGGGCATTTTCCAAACCTTTCCTGGAGCTTTTATTTAATGACATTTTTCTATCTATGCATCTATCTGTCATCTACATCTGTATCTTTCAAGGTTTGTGAACAAGCTTTCACATAAGCACTAGAGACGTCCGCCAGCATTTTCCAGAAGAGGCCTGCAAATTGCTGGGGACTCCTCACAAATAGGGAACGGCCACAACCCCTGCCACACAGACTATGCGCGTGGCCTTCCTGACGTACTCCCACTCTCTCTCTGAATTTCCCAACGTCTGAGATGAGGGTGCTGGCTGGAGGCAATGATCACGTGCAGGCTGAATCTTCTCCAGATTCTGATTCTCTTCCTGGGCATATCGTCCTTAAGCACAGTCTCCATGTCCCTGGCCACACTGATCTCTCTCCTTCAGTCCTTCCCTCCCTCCCTCTCCTGCCTCCCAGTGCAGAGAATACTTTTTTGCATTTGAGACGACATTTATTTTTGGTTCACAGAATTCTCACCTGTTCTACTGTGGCCTCCGTTGTGAACATTCCAAAGCTGAGACTTTTCTGTTTTTCTCCCTCATTTCTGCTGAGTCTTTACCTTCCTAATGCAGTGAACTCACAGTGCCTAGCTGACTGGATGGGGAAAAAAATCCAGGGAGCAAAGAGAAATAATAAAAGAATATATCAGTTAATTTTTCATAGTGTTATCCAACTACATATTTTTAAAATTTTGGAATAATATTAGGAATCTTCTCTTTATAAAAAACTGAATTATCGGGCTTCCCTGGTGGAGCAGTGGTTAAGAATATGCCTGCGAATGCAGGGGTCATGGGTTCGAGCCCTGGTCTGGGAAGATCCCACGTGCCACGGAGTAACTAAGCCCGCGTGCCACAACTACTGAGCCTGCGCTCTAGAGCCCGTGTGCCACATCAACCGAGCCCACGTGCCACAACTACGGAAGCCTGCGTGCCTAGAGACCATGCTCCGCAACAAGAGAAGCCACTGCAATGAGAAGCCCGTGCACCACAGCCAAGAGGAGCCCCCGCTCACTGCAACTAGAGAACGCCCGCTAGCAGAAACAAAGACCCAATGCAGCCCCAAATAAATTAATTAATTTTTTAAAATTGAATTAGTTTCAAGGGTACAATGTATAAAAGTACAATAAAAGCCCCCCTTCATAACCCCCCAACCCCACTCTCAAGATGGAATCGATATGCTGTGATACAATTTATAGTCGTAGTACTACTCCTCCTCCCACCACATCCGAAATCCTCTGAGCCAGGTGCAGCAGCTTCCTTTCACAATGCTAGGACCCGCCACAAGACACATGATAATCCCTTTGGACATTTCAAGGAGCGGCACCAAGGGAACAGTACCGGGGAAATGCCACTGACAGCTCAGAATATCCATGGCATTTCTAGAGCCTCGGCACTGCTCTCGCTCTGGGAATGAAGGTCGAAAAAGCACATCGGAGAATGTTCATAGTTGTAAACAAGCTCCACCTTTGAAACACAATCTACATAGAACCACATATACAAGCCTGCACGATGGATGAAGCCAAGGTCTCCTCCATGATTTCCCTTCTGACCACCTTATTGTCTCCTCAACCATAAAAGGTGAACTTGAAACTCAGGACCTTGCCTTGTCACCAGAAACATCCAAGCTTGGATCAGTCTTTCTAAGACCAGATACTTGCTCTCTGAACTATTAGAGACTTGTCACATACACACAGGTAGAACAGGATTATTTCTATCTACCTGGGGACCTGGAGTCTTTCACATTGCTCCTGTTAAAACTCTCACAACAGCAAAACTTTACCTACAAAGGGTTCAAGCTATGACACTCCCAACTTCCACAAACCTCCTCAGCTCTTGTGAGTCACATGCAGCCAATTCCAGCAATTGGAAACATGGTTGTGAGGATGAAACTGACTTTGGGGCTCCCCTTGGATATGGTCTTCCAGACTTACCAAAAGGCCATTAAGAGGAAGGTTTACCCCACCTCAGGGAAACCCGAGGCAGTACTTGCAGTCAAGGGCTGGCCATGGCTTCTGAGCTACATCCAAAAAGAATTTCATACTGTACCTGGATCTGCTGAAGCCATTTCTGACTGTCCGAGAGCCAGCATGTACCACTCCTCAACTGCCTCCATTGTGGATCATCAGTAGGGCTGTCAGATTTAGGACATAAAAATACAGGATACCCAGTTAAACTTGAACTTCACATGAATAATAAGTCATTATTTTTAGTATAAGTAGATCCTATGAACTATTTGGGGCATACTTATCTTCAAAATGTACTCGTTGTTTTTCAAACATTCATATTTAACTAAACAGTCTATATTTTATCTGTCAACCCTACTCAGCAGAAATGACGGAGGCTCATAGAGATCCAGGAGACGCCTCAGCGCCTCCTCAGCTTTTATTTCTACGTCCTGGACAGCGAGCACGAACCTTCCACTCCCAGTCAGTGGCTAGAATGGAGGATATTCTCTGTTTTAGAGCTTTTTCAACTTGTCATTGTTATTATCTTCCTTATTTTAAAGAGATGTTTATTTTTTCCCAATCTTAATAGCTCATCCAAAAGTATTTCAAAGTTCATTAGAGAAGGGAAAAACAATATGGTTCTGAAAAGTGAAGGAAACCGCCTGGTGTTTAGTAAAGAAGTAGTAGGGAGACTGAAAAAGCCAAACTTAATAAGCAGATCTCTCCAAGGGTATTTTCAGAGCTTGATACCCTCCCACACCCTGAAAATATTATTACATCAAGAATGTAGAACTGCTAACCAAATGTAAGGCTCCCATATGATTCTATCAAACTGAGGATGCTTCTTTACTAAGCAGTGAGCACACTTGCTGTCCCAGGGACCTTGGCAGTTGCAACGTAGGGCTCTTCCCTTTGGGATGGAAACAGCAAGTTTTCCTGTGGTCTACACGCTGGCCCCAAAAATACTACACTCCCAATACTTGTCAACTTTAAGTATTTTTCTACATATCTCCATTTTTCTGTTACTATTTGGACTACATCCTAGACTTGACACTACATAAATTGCATTCAAGAAGCTATTTTTAAAAGTTGGTAGGAAACCTTAAATCTATGGCTTGCAGTCCCTGGCTTACTTTCATCCAGGTGCATAAGGGTTTTCAAAAGTAGTCAGGTTAGTTACCCTGTATCACAGCCCCACGCTTGTGTCACAGATATAAAAATGGAACATGATATTTAAGGTTTTAGTTGCCAAATCATCAAGCCTCCCAGACAGAGGCAATAGAGCAAAATGATTACAGAGGCATGGATTTTGATTTGCTCCAGTGTCTTGGGCAAGTCACTTGGCCTCTGTATTTATTTGTACTTATCTGCACTTATCTGTCACTTGGGGGTCATAATTGTACCTGGTCCATGGGTACGCTGTACAAATGATCTGTAAAGTAGTTACAAGAAACCGACACAGAGTAAGCACTCCACAGACATTGGCTATTAGCTATTGGAAATATTTCTCCGTGAAACAGATGACATTATCTGTGGATGACTCGGTGGGAGACAGTGAATCACAGAATCACAGCATGTTGAAAGTGACCTAGTTCACACTCTAATGTGAAAAGAAGAAAAGTGTGCATGGGTAGAAAATGTCTGAAACTTTACACAACAAAGAGTTCATCATGTTAACTTGGAGGATTAGAATAAATCAGGAAAGGAGGAAAGAAAAACTTGAGTGTAATTCAATTTCTCTATCATTTGTGTTTCTACACTGAGACTCTGAATACACTGGAAGTGCAATTTTTTTTAATGTGGCGGGATAAAGGTTTTCAAGTTTTCCTGATCCATCCGTATTATTATCTCAGAATTGCTGGCATTTCTTGCCATCTTTGGATCTACACCCATGTGAGTCAGTGGGCCATTCTGGACGGAGGAGATAATAGAGCAGAAGTGAAGTGAGAGAAAAGGAGAGACAAGATTTTCTCTTTTCTCTTCAAAGAGGAAAGGTCTTTGGAATGGGAACAACTCACAACCAAACTTTGGGGAAAGGATGTGATGGAAAATGAGACAAACATCCTACCCCTGTGATGAGAAGGATTCCCTGGGCTGGATGGAGGGAGGTCACAGGTGGCTGGACAAGGAAACCAACTAGGGAGAAACACACACAAGTGCAGAGCAAACACCCTGAGGCCACTCAGCCTGACTCCATGCAAACATGTGTCCAGCAGACAGCCCTTCACCTGTGGCTCCCCAGCAAGACAGGTACCTCGGGGGTGCCAAGTCATTCTGAGTCCATTATGCCTGGCCATTCATAAACCGCTGTCTAACGTGTGAGGAATAAACTCTCAATGTTTATGAGGAAATTGCGGAAGGAGATTGAAAGGCTACTTAAACGAAAAAAAAAGAAGTTCAGGAAGGCAAGATGGTAGAGAGACAAGAAAAAGACCTCAAAAGATAGAAAGGATTTGCCAAAGAAGAGAAAGCAAAAGAAATGATTCCGAATGGGTTAACCTGCAGCTAGGAAGTTAAGGAAGATTATTGATGGGTGAAGACTATGGAATAAAGTGAATAAAATTTCTCAGAAGTTGCTGAGAATATGGTAAGCAGCATGATTATCAAATTATGAATTGGCTGCAATGGCATTCTAGGGGGACACTAGGAAGGGGAAGCAAATGTTCCTGAGATGACAGTAGCAGGTGGAAAGTTGTTTCAGGGGAAGATCAGTCTTGCAGAGGGTGTATCAGAGGAGGGCAAGTGTGAGCAAGCAAGGAAATACTAAGTGTATACGGTTCCTTCACTGAGTGCACCCAGCCCCGCAGTCAGCCTTGAGAACAAGCAGGACTTCAGGTACTGGAGCTACATTTCAGTCATCAAGACTTGAGAAGACACCCTTAACTCAGGTCTTCTCTTCAAACTCCATCTTTCCTTCTTGACCTTCATTTGGCCTCTTCCCTTACCCTCCAGCTGTGGACTGAGGCCACAGAGCAAGATGGGTCACTAGTGTCCTCCATCCCCTGGCGACTGTGGTTCACATCAGTGGAGTACCAAAGGCAATAACCAAGTAACAGACACAAGAGTGTATGAAGAAGAAGAGATTCTGATAAGGCTTTCTGTGACAGTGTGGGCCAAGTCGGCTCTATATGGCTGGTATCACGTGAATTATGAGCAGCCTTAGGGGAGAAGTTCTCAGAAGGCAGAGCCTGGCTCTCGAGAGGCTCTGCGTGCTCACAGCCCACTCCAAGACCTCAGTTACAGCTTCGGCCCCCAATATCTCTCCCTCTGCCTGCTCACAGTTTTTGAAGTCTTCTTTCCTCCACATTTCTCTTGAGAGGTGGAGGAGGAAGATGAGCTTCAGGCCAGCTCAGACTCCCCTGGGATCCCAGCAGGATGCCTATCATTAACCTCCCACCTTCTAGGAAGCTCCTAAGATCTTCACATTTGGGGCAGTTCTCATTTCAGCTGTGCTTCAAATTGCTGGCTGGAGACGGCCTGTTGGAAGGTGGCTAAAAGCAAGTAGCAATCCTTCGGGCAGCCTGGCCCTTCTCGACTGTCAGACATCTTCAGGGATATTCTAGGAAATGTTGTTTGTTCTAGAGAAGGGAGGGAAACAATCCAATTGTCCAATAATGCTTGAATGGAATATAAATGATGCTATATGCATGTGATCACATAATATCAAACAGTCAAAAATCAAAGACCTAGATCTATATGGATTCACGTGGATAAATCTTGAAAACATATTATTGATTGAAAGAAAATAAGATAAACAATGTTAGATTGTGATAACAGGTATGTAAGTGTTTAAATATTTAAATCAATTCAACATATTGCTTCTATATATAGAGATGCAAGAAAATAAACTTTATCCAAAGAACACATTATTTACATTTAATATGCTCATTTATCTAGGAGACCCAAAAGAACCCACAGATAAACTAGCAGGAACTAATAAGACGGTTCAACAAGGCACACACATACAAGATCAATAAATTTTAAAAGTCAATCAGGCTCCTCTACACTGGCGATAACAAATTAGAAACTATAAAAGAAAATAAGAAAAAAAGAAGATCTAAAAATTGTCACAAGAGCCGTATAAATTATTTAGAGCTAAGCATACGTAGAAAGCAATATAACTAACAAACTGAGTACGAACAGTTAAACTCCGCCCATCCCAAGGTTAGGAAAAGACTGTTGTTACTTTATGAGAACAGACCCTCTTCTTAAGGAGCAGATCAGTAAGTGAGAGTGAATCAAAGAAACACAGCATTTGAAAAGTCAGCTAGTCCAAGCCTCTTGATCGCACATACAGAAGCTGAAGCCCAGATAGGTTGAGTTACTTGCTAAAGGGCCCAATGTCCTGACTCAAGGACTAGCATTTTTCACTCAGTCGCAAGACACAATCAAATGCAGTACCTTGGAAAGAGATGGGGAAAAAATGAAGAAATCAATTATATAGTTCCTCATCTTTAAGTACAGAAATAGCCGTGACAAAATTACACGTATTGAGGGAAAATTGAAGTGCAGAGTTTAAAATGTCAATAATCCACAGGGAAACTGGAGACCATTTAAAACATTCATATTAAATCTCTCTAGAAAAGACATTAAAAGATCTCCAATCAAAATGTGAATTTTATAATAGACATGGTATGATACAATTTATAATAGATATGGTAGGAACCTTTCCCTTTCACGGGAAAGCTTCGGCTGGGAAAAAGGAATTGTTCTTGAAAATGGGGCCTGTGCTATTGCAGACACTGTTCTCAACCTAGGTCCACCGAATGCTCTGATGTCATCACTGAGGTCACAGAATTCCACTGTGAGCCTGGCAACCTTGCAAACATAACAGCCCTGGTGAGCACTAGGCACTACTGCTGGTTCACCAAGTGGTACAAGTTTTTCAGCCATTTAGGAGACTTGACTATTTTTGTTTGTATTGAATCATTTCAACGGATTGCCCAAGAGCCAAGAAGGGCCAACCTGTAGGGAAGAGGAGGAGTTGGACATCTCTTGAGGCATCTTCTAAGGGAGACTTCTAGTTGGTACGATGGAACGGCGACAAAAGAGGAAACATCTGGAAAATGAAGAGTCCCAGGAAACTGCCGAGAACGGAGGAGGTATGTGGGGGGCAACTTGTCTGGGGCACATGGGTTTCTGCCAAACTGAAGCTTCTCCAGGAAGCGGGGGACTGAGAACGTGTCACCTGTGAAGCAGGGAGCGAGAGACCTTGTCTCACTGATGCTGCCGTATCTATCCGGAGGGTCCCTGTGGTGTGAGACGGCACAGAACGGCCAGATGCCCCCTGGGAGATGGGAGGTCAGCTCCGCTGGTCTGAGGACTCTCTCCTGGGGCAGCCGGGCCTGGAGCTTTGTCGGACTCACAGCAGGCTGCATCCTGCTTGCACAGACCCAGAGGTGCAGCTTTTCTCAGTCCCCGATTTCTCTCTTATGCTCTTGGATCTTTCCTAGGGGTCATGAGGTGGGGGATGTGAAGGATGCAAGGATGCTGAGAGAGACCCATGAGTTGCTTGGCCTCTTTTACCAAAGTGGAAAGAGAAGCCCCATGAGTTGAAGGCCCTGTTGAAAACTATCTTGACAAGTGGAATGCACTTTGAAAGAAGATTGTTTGTCTAGGGATGGTGTCATATTGAAAGCAAGGAGGTTTTATTCCTTCAACAGGAAGAATTTCCCAAAGGAGATCAAGGGAAGGGAAGGGTTTTCCAGAGACTGAGACCGCGTGAGCGGGGGTGAGAAATGGCCTCAGGGTCCTGCGGGGAGCTCTGAGAGCCACGGGCCACGTGGTGCCTGCGTGCATTAAATGTAGGCGAGTAGCTTGCCCTGGGAGAGGGGTGGTCACCCCAGAGCTCCAGCTAGAGGCCTCTGCCCCAGATTAGAGCCCAGTAGCTCCTACCAGGCCCAGGGCCCTGGAGACTGTAGGATGGGCCCTGGGAATGGAGCTCTAGACAGCAGGCAGATTTCCAGGCAGTGGCTGGGACAGGCTGGGGAAGGCAATGACTGCCCCTGACCATTCAGAATATTTTGCCCTATGTTCCTGTGTGTGTGTGTGTGAGTGTGTGTGTGTGTGTGTGTGTGTGTGTGTGTGGTAGTGCAGAGAAGAGCGAGATGAATGGGGTTAGAGTGCTTACCAGATATAAAGTCTGCGTGGTAAAGTTTTTGTCACCCTGCCTGTACCTGGCTGACACTCGGTGTACGTAAGAGTGTATACAGAATTCTTGTTAGGGGTGTTTTATGAGACAGTAACTCATACACCCATGTACACTCTGATGCAGCAAAAATGTCACACACCCCACATATAACTTCCTTAGTAAACCACACACAGCACATGGAGGTATATACACGCATCCCTCCTATACTACGTTCTCATACAACCCACCTGTATCACAATCCTCTCCTCCAACACCAAACGCTGGAGATGAGATATGTATATAGACACACACACTATATATATAGGACACACACACACACACACACACTATATACATGTATCTCCTCAACTCTTGCACAAACACAACTAACTTCAGCCATCTCTAAATACCTCTATAAGAACCAGTCACGTGTCATACACACCACACTTATAACACATTCTTGAGTAATGCCAGACCCGCTTTGTACAAACCACAGTAAACCACAGTCTCAGTAACCCATGTCAGGATTGCCAGAGAAAATATGGGCTATCCAGTTCAATTTGAATTCCAGATAAACAACAAGTAATTTTTCAGTATCCGTATGTCCCACATATTGTATGGGCTATACTTACACTAAAACTAAGTCAGGCCAAATACTGCATGGGAATACTTACACTAAAAGATTATTCTGGGTTTATCTGAAACTGAAATTTAACTGGGTGCCTTGTATTCTTGTTCGCTAAGTCTGGCAACCCTTATATACTTACCACCAGCTGATGTATTATATATTTATTGTAGTTTTGTTTAGTGTGTGTCTTCCCCTACTAGAATGTGCAGCGTTACCAAAGACTACAACAATGGAAGAGTGCCGGATACACAGGAGTAGCTGCTTACTGAATCTTGGTGAATGAATGAATGAACACACACCATAAATACAAGCCACACCATGTAATGAGGAAACGTTACATGTCCCAGAATTCCTGACTTGTGAACAGAAACCATGCACACAAAGGCCACAGACACAGATAGACACGCCTGCACTGTGCTCCCCATGCCAACCCCACACTTACCACAGACTTAACTGATACACATCACTCACTCTTCCCACACACTCACAGTCACCACCGAGGCCTACATTACCAACTAGACAGTGAGAGAATAAGTATTGATTGGAATTAAATCCTGGAGGATCCACTGGGAACCACACTCTCAACTGTGTGTATTCACTGCACCTGACACGTGTCACACACTCAGTAAATATTTGTGGACAGAGGACTGATGAACCCACCCTGAGCCTTTCATTCCTCCCTCAGGAATCTCGAAGTCACAAGAGGATCCCCCTCGGCTTGGATCCACGGTGGTGGCCCAAGGCTGCAGCCCAGGGGCAGTGGAGGTCTCCTCTGCCTCTAAATACTTCTTCTGTACTTCTACTCTGCGCAAGCTCAGCTACGCTGGTAAGGGCGTGGGGCTCCTCAGGTGACGGGGTGCTTGGCTGTGAAGCAGGAGGCACACAGATCCCAGGGAGGCTGAGAGGAAATCCAGGGTCATCAGAGGTGATGAGGGCTCTGTGGAGGAGCCTGGGCAGGATGGCTGAGCTGTTCCGAGGGCGTGGATGCCAGCTGAGTCTGGGGGTGTGTGTGTGAATACTGCTACTACCATGGTGGGGAAGTCAAGGAGCAGGGGCCGGAAAGGTCTGGGTTTGAGGTGGAGGGAAGAGGGACCAGATTAAGCATCTTCAGAGGAAAATGTAGGCTTTGTCTTTGCCTTTGCTTCCAGAGAAGGACAGAGTTCTGCATCATACACCTCCAGCCTGAGAGCAGGACCATCCAGCTCAGGTGCACACAGCTCACACATACACGCGCCCTCCAGGCACAGCCCTTCTCAGTGCACATCAACCCCAAGCACGTGCTCCACAGTACTCTCCTGCACCACAGCCCCATTCCACAAGGAATGCACCACCGATATTCCCAAACTCACACTCCTCATCGTACACGCATCCAGCCGCATCCCTCACATACTACAGCCCTCACCACCATACTCCACACCCCTGTATACAGACACCGCTCCAGTATACCCCCCCACGCACATGAAAAGCCCACAGATGACACCACATACACCACTCCGTCCTACGGCCAACGGACACCAAGCTCACGACATTGCTATGTCGTGCCAATGTCCCTCTCTCGTCTACCACACCTGCTCCCTCAGCTTCCGGCATGGCCCATGCATGTTATTATGATTTTAATTTCCTTTTTCAGGAATCCGGAGATTTCATCGAGACACTGCCCAGCCTAGACCACCCCTAGCCCAGGATCAGGAAGAAGGAGAGACCGCTTCCCCATCACACTGTCTCTCCTCCTCACCCTCTTCACCCTGTAAGAACTATCTGCACCCAGACAAAGAGGAAAGGGGCATGAAAATATACTACATGCAGGTACAAGTGAACAAGGGTGTCGCTGTCTCTTGGAAGACAAAGAAACCCTTGGAGTTGCCTGAAAAGCAGCTGAGGATAGAAGAAGTGACCCTTCCTGAGGATGTGTGCGCAGTAGCCACTGACCCCTCTTCTGATGTGTCCACCGAAAGCCTCCTGTCTGACAGTGAGCCCACTGGGGAGGAGAAAGAGTATGAGGAAAGGGCAGAGCCAGGCAGCCCATCAGGGCCACCTGCCGTTGAGGAGAGACCCAGCGCCAAGACAGCGGACTGGATGCTGACCATGGAGACCGGCTTCAGGTGCATGGCCTGCTGCCGGGTCTTCCCCACCTTGGAGATCCTCCAGCAGCACGTGAAGGGCGGCGTCCTGCAGGGCTTCAGCTGCCGTGCCTTTCATCTCACCATGGCCCAGCGGATGGGCAATGTGGAATCCGAGAGCACCCCTGAGGAAGAGGACGAGGAGGAGGAGGAGGAGAACGAGGAGGAGGAGGAGGAGGAGGAGGAGGAGGAGGAGAAGGAGGTAGAGAAGCAAGAAGAAAAGGAGAATGAGGGAGAGCAGCCCACGGGGGAAGGCCCCAGCCCAAAGAGACCCCGCAGGCAGGGTCTTTTCTCTCCTTTGAGTTCCAAACAGCAACTGAGATTCATGGGACAGAAGATCCTGGAAGACGGTGTGGCCGTCCCTTGGAAGAGGTAAGGCTTGAGGCTGGCAGTCTTCTGAGCCTATGTCACGAGGGCCCAGAGGAGTCTAAGGGAAGGGGCCGCACACATGTGCTGGTTTACCTAATGGCTCTGCAGTTGCATCAAATGGGACACACCCAGCACTAAGAAAGGCATTGACCTCTGTTGACGTAAACAAGAAGGTGGAGCCTTTTCCTAGGAGTTTTCTCAGGGTCTGCACGATGGACCTCAACTCTTAGAGGACGTACTGCCAGCAGCTCCTTCTCGGCAGAGAGAGCCAGGAGTGGTCTCAAGAGAGGACAGGGGCCCTTGCAGGACCAGAACTTTGAGGTCTGAGAGCCTTGGGCCTGAGCCGAGATCTCACCCGGACCACTGGACCTAGCCTTCTGTGACAAAGGGGAATATGAAAGAGAGTCACGTGGAAATGAGGTTCCCCGAGATATGGAAGTGTTCCAGAACCTTCGTTGCGTGGTAGTTGATCTGGAGCCAAGCTCACTGTGGTGTGTGTGGCTCTGAGCATTAAGGCAATGCTGGAGGGTAACCCTGACCAGCAGAGCTTGGAGTGCTTCTTGTCTCTTCCTGTCCTACCTCATTTGTTTTATCCCTTCCAGGGAGAAGAAAGGACCCTCGGGAGAGTAGCAGACAGAATGCCGTGGTCTGAAGGAGGATGAAGGGACCGGCACTCAGTCTAACATCATATGACAATAGAAGCGTCCTATGCAATAAAGGGCATTTTCCAAACCTTTCCTGGAGCTTTTATTTAATGACATTTTTCTATCTATGCATCTATCTGTCATCTACATCTGTATCTTTCAAGGTTTGTGAACAAGCTTTCACATAAGCACTAGAGACGTCCGCCAGCATTTTCCAGAAGAGGCCTGCAAATTGCTGGGGACTCCTCACAAATAGGGAACGGCCACAACCCCTGCCACACAGACTATGCACGTGGCCTTCCTGACGTACTCCCACTCTCTCTCTGAATTTCCCAACGTCTGAGATGAGGGTGCTGGCTGGAGGCAATGATCACGTGCAGGCTGAATCTTCTCCAGATTCTGATTCTCTTCCTGGGCATATCGTCCTTAAGCACAGTTTCCATGTCCCTGGCCACACTGATCTCTCTCCTTCAGTCCTTCCCTCCCTCCCTCTCCTGCCTCCCAGTGCAGAGAATACTTTTTTGCATTTGAGACGACATTTATTTTTGGTTCACAGAATTCTCACCTGTTCTACTGTGGCCTCCGTTGTGAACATTCCAAAGCTGAGAATTTTCTGTTTTTCTCCCTCATTTCTGCTGAGTCTTTACCTTCCTAATGCAGTGAACTCACAGTGCCTAGCTGACTGGATGGGGAAAAAAATCCAGGGAGCAAAGAGAAATAATAAAAGAATATATCAGTTAATTTTTCATAGTGTTATCCAACTACATATTTTTAAAATTTTGGAATAATATTAGGAATCTTCTCTTTATAAAAAACTGAATTATCGGGCTTCCCTGGTGGAGCAGTGGTTAAGAATATGCCTGCGAATGCAGGGGTCATGGGTTCGAGCCCTGGTCTGGGAAGATCCCACGTGCCACGGAGTAACTAAGCCCGCGTGCCACAACTACTGAGCCTGCGCTCTAGAGCCCGTGTGCCACATCAACCGAGCCCACGTGCCACAACTACGGAAGCCTGCGTGCCTAGAGACCATGCTCCGCAACAAGAGAAGCCACTGCAATGAGAAGCCCGTGCACCACAGCCAAGAGGAGCCCCCGCTCACTGCAACTAGAGAACGCCCGCTAGCAGCAACAAAGACCCAATGCAGCCCCAAATAAATTAATTAATTTTTAAAAATTGAATTAGTTTCAAGGGTACAATGTATAAAAGTACAATAAAAGCCCCCCTTCATAACCCCCCAACCCCACTCTCAAGATGGAATCGATATGCTGTGATACAATTTATAGTCGTAGTACTACTCCTCCTCCCACCACATCCGAAATCCTCTGAGCCAGGGGCAGCAGCTTCCTTTCACAATGCTAGGACCCGCCACAAGACACATGATAATCCCTTTGGACATTTCAAGGAGCGGCACCAAGGGAACAGTACCGGGGAAATGCCACTGACAGCTCAGAATATCCATGGCATTTCTAGAGCCTCGGCACTGCTCTCGCTCTGGGAATGAAGGTCCAAAAAGCACATCGGAGAATGTTCATAGTTGTAAACAAGCTCCACCTTTGAAACACAATCTACATAGAACCACATATACAAGCCTGCACGATGGATGAAGCCAAGGTCTCCTCCATGATTTCCCTTCTGACCACCTTATTGTCTCCTCAACCATAAAAGGTGAACTTGAAACTCAGGACCTTGCCTTGTCACCAGAAACATCCAAGCTTGGATCAGTCTTTCTAAGACCAGATACTTGCTCTCTGAACTATTAGAGACTTGTCACATACACACAGGTAGAACAGGATTATTTCTATCTACCTGGGGACCTGGAGTCTTTCACATTGCTCCTGTTAAAACTCTCACAACAGCAAAACTTTACCTACAAAGGGTTCAAACTATGACACTCCCAACTTCCACTAACCTCCTCAGCTCTTGTGAGTCACATGCAGCCAATTCCAGCAATTGGAAACATGGTTGTGAGGATGAAACTGACTTTGGGGCTCCCCTTGGATATGGTCTTCCAGACTTACCAAAAGGCCATTAAGAGGAAGGTTTACCCCACCTCAGGGAAACCCGAGGCAGTACTTGCAGTCAAGGGCTGGCCATGGCTTCTGAGCTACATCCAAAAAGAATTTCATACTGTACCTGGATCTGCTGAAGCCATTTCTGACTGTCCGAGAGCCAGCATGTACCACTCCTCAACTGCCTCCATTGTGGATCATCAGTAGGGCTGTCAGATTTAGGACATAAAAATACAGGATACCCAGTTAAACTTGAACTTCACATGAATAATAAGTCATTATTTTTAGTATAAGTAGATCCTATGAACTATTTGGGGCATACTTATCTTCAAAATGTACTCGTTGTTTTTCAAACATTCATATTTAACTAAACAGTCTATATTTTATCTGTCAACCCTACTCAGCAGAAATGATGGAGGCTCATAGAGATCCAGGAGACGCCTCAGCGCCTCCTCAGCTTTTATTTCTACGTCCTGGACAGCGAGCACGAACCTTCCACTCCCAGTCAGTGGCTAGAATGGAGGATATTCTCTGTTTTAGAGCTTTTTCTACTTGTCATTGTTATTATCTTCCTTATTTTAAAGAGATGTTTATTTTTTCCCAATCTTAATAGCTCATCCAAAAGTATTTCAAAGTTCATTAGAGAAGGGAAAAACAATATGGTTCTGAAAAGTGAAGGAAACCGCCTGGTGTTTAGTAAAGAAGTAGTAGGGAGACTGAAAAAGCCAAACTTAATAAGCAGATCTCTCCAAGGGTATTTTCAGAGCTTGATACCCTCCCACACCCTGAAAATATTATTACATCAAGAATGTAGAACTGCTAACCAAATGTAAGGCTCCCATATGATTCTATCAAACTGAGGATGCTTCTTTACTAAGCAGTGAGCACACTTGCTGTCCCAGGGACCTTGGCAGTTGCAACGTAGGGCTCTTCCCTTTGGGATGGAAACAGCAAGTTTTCCTGTGGTCTACACGCTGGCCCCAAAAATACTACACTCCCAATACTTGTCAACTTTAAGTATTTTTCTACATATCTCCATTTTTCTGTTACTATTTGGACTACATCCTAGACTTGACACTACATAAATTGCATTCAAGAAGCTATTTTTAAAAGTTGGTAGGAAACCTTAAATCTATGGCTTGCAGTCCCTGGCTTACTTTCATCCAGGTGCATAAGGGTTTTCAAAAGTAGTCAGGTTAGTTACCCTGTATCACAGCCCCACGCTTGTGTCACAGATATAAAAATGGAACATGATATTTAAGGTTTTAGTTGCCAAATCATCAAGCCTCCCAGACAGAGGCAATAGAGCAAAATGATTACAGAGGCATGGATTTTGATTTGCTCCAGTGTCTTGGGCAAGTCACTTGGCCTCTGTATTTATTTGTACTTATCTGCACTTATCTGTCACTTGGGGGTCATAATTGTACCTGGTCCATGGGTACGCTGTACAAATGATCTGTAAAGTAGTTACAAGAAACCGACACAGAGTAAGCACTCCACAGACATTGGCTATTAGCTATTGGAAATATTTCTCCGTGAAACAGATGACATTATCTGTGGATGACTCGGTGGGAGACAGTGAATCACAGAATCACAGCATGTTGAAAGTGACCTAGTTCACACTCTAATGTGAAAAGAAGAAAAGTGTGCATGGGTAGAAAATGTCTGAAACTTTACACAACAAAGAGTTCATCATGTTAACTTGGAGGATTAGAATAAATCAGGAAAGGAGGAAAGAAAAACTTGAGTGTAATTCAATTTCTCTATCATTTGTGTTTCTACACTGAGACTCTGAATACACTGGAAGTGCAATTTTTTTTAATGTGGCGGGATAAAGGTTTTCAAGTTTTCCTGATCCATCCGTATTATTATCTCAGAATTGCTGGCATTTCTTGCCATCTTTGGATCTACACCCATGTGAGTCAGTGGGCCATTCTGGACGGAGGAGATAATAGAGCAGAAGTGAAGTGAGAGAAAAGGAGAGACAAGATTTTCTCTTTTCTCTTCAAAGAGGAAAGGTCTTTGGAATGGGAACAACTCACAACCAAACTTTGGGGAAAGGATGTGATGGAAAATGAGACAAACATCCTACCCCTGTGATGAGAAGGATTCCCTGGGCTGGATGGAGGGAGGTCACAGGTGGCTGGACAAGGAAACCAACTAGGGAGAAACACACACAAGTGCAGAGCAAACACCCTGAGGCCACTCAGCCTGACTCCATGCAAACATGTGTCCAGCAGACAGCCCTTCACCTGTGGCTCCCCAGCAAGACAGGTACCTCGGGGGTGCCAACTCATTCTGAGTCCATTATGCCTGGCCATTCATAAACCGCTGTCTAACGTGTGAGGAATAAACTCTCAATGTTTATGAGGAAATTGCGGAAGGAGATTGAAAGGCTACTTAAACGAAAAAAAAAGAAGTTCAGGAAGGCAAGATGGTAGAGAGACAAGAAAAAGACCTCAAAAGATAGAAAGGATTTGCCAAAGAAGAGAAAGCAAAAGAAATGATTCCGAATGGGTTAACCTGCAGCTAGGAAGTTAAGGAAGATTATTGATGGGTGAAGACTATGGAATAAAGTGAATAAAATTTCTCAGAAGTTGCTGAGAATATGGTAAGCAGCATGATTATCAAATTATGAATTGGCTGCAATGGCATTCTAGGGGGACACTAGGAAGGGGAAGCAAATGTTCCTGAGATGACAGTAGCAGGTGGAAAGTTGTTTCAGGGGAAGATCAGTCTTGCAGAGGGTGTATCAGAGGAGGGCAAGTGTGAGCAAGCAAGGAAATACTAAGTGTATACGGTTCCTTCACTGAGTGCACCCAGCCCCGCAGTCAGCCTTGAGAACAAGCAGGACTTCAGGTACTGGAGCTACATTTCAGTCATCAAGACTTGAGAAGACACCCTTAACTCAGGTCTTCTCTTCAAACTCCATCTTTCCTTCTTGACCTTCATTTGGCCTCTTCCCTTACCCTCCAGCTGTGGACTGAGGCCACAGAGCAAGATGGGTCACTAGTGTCCTCCATCCCCTGGCGACTGTGGTTCACATCAGTGGAGTACCAAAGGCAATAACCAAGTAACAGACACAAGAGTGTATGAAGAAGAAGAGATTCTGATAAGGCTTTCTGTGACAGTGTGGGCCAAGTCGGCTCTATATGGCTGGTATCACGTGAATTATGAGCAGCCTTAGGGGAGAAGTTCTCAGAAGGCAGAGCCTGGCTCTCGAGAGGCTCTGCGTGCTCACAGCCCACTCCAAGACCTCAGTTACAGCTTCGGCCCCCAATATCTCTCCCTCTGCCTGCTCACAGTTTTTGAAGTCTTCTTTCCTCCACATTTCTCTTGAGAGGTGGAGGAGGAAGATGAGCTTCAGGCCAGCTCAGACTCCCCTGGGATCCCAGCAGGATGCCTATCATTAACCTCCCACCTTCTAGGAAGCTCCTAAGATCTTCACATTTGGGGCAGTTCTCATTTCAGCTGTGCTTCAAATTGCTGGCTGGAGACGGCCTGTTGGAAGGTGGCTAAAAGCAAGTAGCAATCCTTCGGGCAGCCTGGCCCTTCTCGACTGTCAGTCATCTTCAGGGATATTCTAGGAAATGTTGTTTGTTCTAGAGAAGGGAGGGAAACAATCCAATTGTCCAATAATGCTTGAATGGAATATAAATGATGCTATATGCATGTGATCACATAATATCAAACAGTCAAAAATCAAAGACCTAGATCTATATGGATTCACGTGGATAAATCTTGAAAACATATTATTGATTGAAAGAAAATAAGATAAACAATGTTAGATTGTGATAACAGGTATGTAAGTGTTTAAATATTTAAATCAATTCAACATATTGCTTCTATATATAGAGATGCAAGAAAATAAACTTTATCCAAAGAACACATTATTTACATTTAATATGCTCATTTATCTAGGAGACCCAAAAGAACCCACAGATAAACTAGCAGGAACTAATAAGACGGTTCAACAAGGCACACACATACAAGATCAATAAATTTTAAAAGTCAATCAGGCTCCTCTACACTGGCGATAACAAATTAGAAACTATAAAAGAAAATAAGAAAAAAAGAAGATCTAAAAATTGTCACAAGAGCCGTATAAATTATTTAGAGCTAAGCATACGTAGAAAGCAATATAACTAACAAACTGAGTACGAACAGTTAAACTCCGCCCATCCCAAGGTTAGGAAAAGACTGTTGTTACTTTATGAGAACAGACCCTCTTCTTAAGGAGCAGATCAGTAAGTGAGAGTGAATCAAAGAAACACAGCATTTGAAAAGTCAGCTAGTCCAAGCCTCTTGATCGCACATACAGAAGCTGAAGCCCAGATAGGTTGAGTTACTTGCTAAAGGGCCCAATGTCCTGACTCAAGGACTAGCATTTTTCACTCAGTCGCAAGACACAATCAAATGCAGTACCTTGGAAAGAGATGGGGAAAAAATGAAGAAATCAATTATATAGTTCCTCATCTTTAAGTACAGAAATAGCCGTGACAAAATTACACGTATTGAGGGAAAATTGAAGTGCAGAGTTTAAAATGTCAATAATCCACAGGGAAACTGGAGACCATTTAAAACATTCATATTAAATCTCTCTAGAAAAGACATTAAAAGATCTCCAATCAAAATGTGAATTTTATAATAGACATGGTATGATACAATTTATAATAGATATGGTAGGAACCTTTCCCTTTCACGGGAAAGCTTCGGCTGGGAAAAAGGAATTGTTCTTGAAAATGGGGCCTGTGCTATTGCAGACACTGTGCTCAACCTAGGTCCACCGAATGCTCTGATGTCATCACTGAGGTCACAGAATTCCACTGTGAGCCTGGCAACCTTGCAAACATAACAGCCCTGGTGAGCACTAGGCACTACTGCTGGTTCACCAAGTGGTACAAGTTTTTCAGCCATTTAGGAGACTTGACTATTTTTGTTTGTATTGAATCATTTCAACGGATTGCCCAAGAGCCAAGAAGGGCCAACCTGTAGGGAAGAGGAGGAGTTGGACATCTCTTGAGGCATCTTCTAAGGGAGACTTCTAGTTGGTACGATGGAACGGCGACAAAAGAGGAAACATCTGGAAAATGAAGAGTCCCAGGAAACTGCCGAGAACGGAGGAGGTATGTGGGGGGCAACTTGTCTGGGGCACATGGGTTTCTGCCAAACTGAAGCTTCTCCAGGAAGCGGGGGACTGAGAACGTGTCACCTGTGAAGCAGGGAGCGAGAGACCTTGTCTCACTGATGCTGCCGTATCTATCCGGAGGGTCCCTGTGGTGTGAGACGGCACAGAACGGCCAGATGCCCCCTGGGAGATGGGAGGTCAGCTCCGCTGGTCTGAGGACTCTCTCCTGGGGCAGCCGGGCCTGGAGCTTTGTCGGACTCACAGCAGGCTGCATCCTGCTTGCACAGACCCAGAGGTGCAGCTTTTCTCAGTCCCCGATTTCTCTCTTATGCTCTTGGATCTTTCCTAGGGGTCATGAGGTGGGGGATGTGAAGGATGCAAGGATGCTGAGAGAGACCCATGAGTTGCTTGGCCTCTTTTACCAAAGTGGAAAGAGAAGCCCCATGAGTTGAAGGCCCTGTTGAAAACTATCTTGACAAGTGGAATGCACTTTGAAAGAAGATTGTTTGTCTAGGGATGGTGTCATATTGAAAGCAAGGAGGTTTTATTCCTTCAACAGGAAGAATTTCCCAAAGGAGATCAAGGGAAGGGAAGGGTTTTCCAGAGACTGAGACCGCGTGAGCGGGGGTGAGAAATGGCCTCAGGGTCCTGCGGGGAGCTCTGAGAGCCACGGGCCACGTGGTGCCTGCGTGCATTAAATGTAGGCGAGTAGCTTGCCCTGGGAGAGGGGTGGTCACCCCAGAGCTCCAGCTAGAGGCCTCTGCCCCAGATTAGAGCCCAGTAGCTCCTACCAGGCCCAGGGCCCTGGAGACTGTAGGATGGGCCCTGGGAATGGAGCTCTAGACAGCAGGCAGATTTCCAGGCAGTGGCTGGGACAGGCTGGGGAAGGCAATGACTGCCCCTGACCATTCAGAATATTTTGCCCTATGTTCCTGTGTGTGTGTGTGTGAGTGTGTGTGTGTGTGTGTGTGTGTGTGTGTGTGTGGTAGTGCAGAGAAGAGCGAGATGAATGGGGTTAGAGTGCTTACCAGATATAAAGTCTGCGTGGTAAAGTTTTTGTCACCCTGCCTGTACCTGGCTGACACTCGGTGTACGTAAGAGTGTATACAGAATTCTTGTTAGGGGTGTTTTATGAGACAGTAACTCATACACCCATGTACACTCTGATGCAGCAAAAATATCACACACCCACATATAACTTCCTTAGTAAACCACACACAGCACATGGAGGTATATACACGCATCCCTCCTATACTACGTTCTCATACAACCCACCTGTATCACAATCCTCTCCTCCAACACCAAACGCTGGAGATGAGATATGTATATAGACACACACACTATATATATAGGACACACACACACACACACACTATATACATGTATCTCCTCAACTCTTGCACAAACACAACTAACTTCAGCCATCTCTAAATACCTCTATAAGAACCAGTCACGTGTCATACACACCACACTTATAACACATTCTTGAGTAATGCCAGACCCGCTTTGTACAAACCACAGTAAACCACAGTCTCAGTAACCCATGTCAGGATTGCCAGAGAAAATATGGGCTATCCAGTTCAATTTGAATTCCAGATAAACAACAAGTAATTTTTCAGTATCCGTATGTCCCACATATTGTATGGGCTATACTTACACTAAAACTAAGTCAGGCCAAATACTGCATGGGAATACTTACACTAAAAGATTATTCTGGGTTTATCTGAAACTGAAATTTAACTGGGTGCCTTGTATTCTTGTTCGCTAAGTCTGGCAACCCTTATATACTTACCACCAGCTGATGTATTATATATTTATTGTAGTTTTGTTTAGTGTGTGTCTTCCCCTACTAGAATGTGCAGCGTTACCAAAGACTACAACAATGGAAGAGTGCCGGATACACAGGAGTAGCTGCTTACTGAATCTTGGTGAATGAATGAATGAACACACACCATAAATACAAGCCACACCATGTAATGAGGAAACGTTACATGTCCCAGAATTCCTGACTTGTGAACAGAAACCATGCACACAAAGGCCACAGACACAGATAGACACGCCTGCACTGTGCTCCCCATGCCAACCCCACACTTACCACAGACTTAACTGATACACATCACTCACTCTTCCCACACACTCACAGTCACCACCGAGGCCTACATTACCAACTAGACAGTGAGAGAATAAGTATTGATTGGAATTAAATCCTGGAGGATCCACTGGGAACCACACTCTCAACTGTGTGTATTCACTGCACCTGACACGTGTCACACACTCAGTAAATATTTGTGGACAGAGGACTGATGAACCCACCCTGAGCCTTTCATTCCTCCCTCAGGAATCTCGAAGTCACAAGAGGATCCCCCTCGGCTTGGATCCACTGTGGTGGCCCAAGGCTGCAGCCCAGGGGCAGTGGAGGTCTCCTCTGCCTCTAAATACTTCTTCTGTACTTCTACTCTGCGCAAGCTCAGCTACGCTGGTAAGGGCGTGGGGCTCCTCAGGTGACGGGGTGCTTGGCTGTGAAGCAGGAGGCACACAGATCCCAGGGAGGCTGAGAGGAAATCCAGGGTCATCAGAGGTGATGAGGGCTCTGTGGAGGAGCCTGGGCAGGATGGCTGAGCTGTTCCGAGGGCGTGGATGCCAGCTGAGTCTGGGGGTGTGTGTGTGAATACTGCTACTACCATGGTGGGGAAGTCAAGGAGCAGGGGCCGGAAAGGTCTGGGCTTGAGGTGGAGGGAAGAGGGACCAGATTAAGCATCTTCAGAGGAAAATGTAGGCTTTGTCTTTGCCTTTGCTTCCAGAGAAGGACAGAGTTCTGCATCATACACCTCCAGCCTGAGAGCAGGACCATCCAGCTCAGGTGCACACAGCTCACACATACACGCGCCCTCCAGGCACAGCCCTTCTCAGTGCACATCAACCCCAAGCACGTGCTCCACAGTACTCTCCTGCACCACAGCCCCATTCCACAAGGAATGCACCACCGATATTCCCAAACTCACACTCCTCATCGTACACGCATCCAGCCGCATCCCTCACATACTACAGCCCTCACCACCATACTCCACACCCCTGTATACAGACACCGCTCCAGTATACCCCCCCACGCACATGAAAAGCCCACAGATGACACCACATACACCACTCCGTCCTACGGCCAACGGACACCAAGCTCACGACATTGCTATGTCGTGCCAATGTCCCTCTCTCGTCTACCACACCTGCTCCCTCAGCTTCCGGCATGGCCCATGCATGTTATTATGATTTTAATTTCCTTTTTCAGGAATCCGGAGATTTCATCGAGACACTGCCCAGCCTAGACCACCCCTAGCCCAGGATCAGGAAGAAGGAGAGACCGCTTCCCCATCACACTGTCTCTCCTCCTCACCCTCTTCACCCTGTAAGAACTATCTGCACCCAGACAAAGAGGAAAGGGGCATGAAAATATACTACATGCAGGTACAAGTGAACAAGGGTGTCGCTGTCTCCTGGAAGACAAAGAAACCCTTGGAGTTGCCTGAAAAGCAGCTGAGGATAGAAGAAGTGACCCTTCCTGAGGATGTGTGCGCAGTAGCCACTGACCCCTCTTCTGATGTGTCCACCGAAAGCCTCCTGTCTGACAGTGAGCCCACTGGGGAGGAGAAAGAGTATGAGGAAAGGGCAGAGCCAGGCAGCCCATCAGGGCCACCTGCCGTTGAGGAGAGACCCAGCGCCAAGACAGCGGACTGGATGCTGACCATGGAGACCGGCTTCAGGTGCATGGCCTGCTGCCGGGTCTTCCCCACCTTGGAGATCCTCCAGCAGCACGTGAAGGGCGGCGTCCTGCAGGGCTTCAGCTGCCGTGCCTTTCATCTCACCATGGCCCAGCGGATGGGCAATGTGGAATCCGAGAGCACCCCTGAGGAAGAGGACGAGGAGGAGGAGGAGGAGAACGAGGAGGAGGAGGAGGAGGAGGAGGAGGAGGAGGAGAAGGAGGTAGAGAAGCAAGAAGAAAAGGAGAATGAGGGAGAGCAGCCCACGGGGGAAGGCCCCAGCCCAAAGAGACCCCGCAGGCAGGGTCTTTTCTCTCCTTTGAGTTCCAAACAGCAACTGAGATTCATGGGACAGAAGATCCTGGAAGACGGTGTGGCCGTCCCTTGGAAGAGGTAAGGCTTGAGGCTGGCAGTCTTCTGAGCCTATGTCACGAGGGCCCAGAGGAGTCTAAGGGAAGGGGCCGCACACATGTGCTGGTTTACCTAATGGCTCTGCAGTTGCATCAAATGGGACACACCCAGCACTAAGAAAGGCATTGACCTCTGTTGACGTAAACAAGAAGGTGGAGCCTTTTCCTAGGAGTTTTCTCAGGGTCTGCACGATGGACCTCAACTCTTAGAGGACGTACTGCCAGCAGCTCCTTCTCGGCAGAGAGAGCCAGGAGTGGTCTCAAGAGAGGACAGGGGCCCTTGCAGGACCAGAACTTTGAGGTCTGAGAGCCTTGGGCCTGAGCCGAGATCTCACCCGGACCACTGGACCTAGCCTTCTGTGACAAAGGGGAATATGAAAGAGAGTCACGTGGAAATGAGGTTCCCCGAGATATGGAAGTGTTCCAGAACCTTCGTTGCGTGGTAGTTGATCTGGAGCCAAGCTCACTGTGGTGTGTGTGGCTCTGAGCATTAAGGCAATGCTGGAGGGTAACCCTGACCAGCAGAGCTTGGAGTGCTTCTTGTCTCTTCCTGTTCTACCTCATTTGTTTTATCCCTTCCAGGGAGAAGAAAGGACCCTCGGGAGAGTAGCAGACAGAATGCCGTGGTCTGAAGGAGGATGAAGGGACCGGCACTCAGTCTAACATCATATGACAATAGAAGCGTCCTATGCAATAAAGGGCATTTTCCAAACCTTTCCTGGAGCTTTTATTTAATGACATTTTTCTATCTATGCATCTATCTGTCATCTACATCTGTATCTTTCAAGGTTTGTGAACAAGCTTTCACATAAGCACTAGAGACGTCCGCCAGCATTTTCCAGAAGAGGCCTGCAAATTGCTGGGGACTCCTCACAAATAGGGAACGGCCACAACCCCTGCCACACAGACTATGCACGTGGCCTTCCTGACGTACTCCCACTCTCTCTCTGAATTTCCCAACGTCTGAGATGAGGGTGCTGGCTGGAGGCAATGATCACGTGCAGGCTGAATCTTCTCCAGATTCTGATTCTCTTCCTGGGCATATCGTCCTTAAGCACAGTCTCCATGTCCCTGGCCACACTGATCTCTCTCCTTCAGTCCTTCCCTCCCTCCCTCTCCTGCCTCCCAGTGCAGAGAATACTTTTTTGCATTTGAGACGACATTTATTTTTGGTTCACAGAATTCTCACCTGTTCTACTGTGGCCTCCGTTGTGAACATTCCAAAGCTGAGAATTTTCTGTTTTTCTCCCTCATTTCTGCTGAGTCTTTACCTTCCTAATGCAGTGAACTCACAGTGCCTAGCTGACTGGATGGGGAAAAAAATCCAGGGAGCAAAGAGAAATAATAAAAGAATATATCAGTTAATTTTTCATAGTGTTATCCAACTACATATTTTTAAAATTTTGGAATAATATTAGGAATCTTCTCTTTATAAAAAACTGAATTATCGGGCTTCCCTGGTGGAGCAGTGGTTAAGAATATGCCTGCGAATGCAGGGGTCATGGGTTCGAGCCCTGGTCTGGGAAGATCCCACGTGCCACGGAGTAACTAAGCCCGCGTGCCACAACTACTGAGCCTGCGCTCTAGAGCCCGTGTGCCACATCAACCGAGCCCACGTGCCACAACTACGGAAGCCTGCGTGCCTAGAGACCATGCTCCGCAACAAGAGAAGCCACTGCAATGAGAAGCCCGTGCACCACAGCCAAGAGGAGCCCCCGCTCACTGCAACTAGAGAACGCCCGCTAGCAGCAACAAAGACCCAATGCAGCCCCAAATAAATTAATTAATTTTTAAAAATTGAATTAGTTTCAAGGGTACAATGTATAAAAGTACAATAAAAGCCCCCCTTCATAACCCCCCAACCCCACTCTCAAGATGGAATCGATATGCTGTGATACAATTTATAGTCGTAGTACTACTCCTCCTCCCACCACATCCGAAATCCTCTGAGCCAGGGGCAGCAGCTTCCTTTCACAATGCTAGGACCCGCCACAAGACACATGATAATCCCTTTGGACATTTCAAGGAGCGGCACCAAGGGAACAGTACCGGGGAAATGCCACTGACAGCTCAGAATATCCATGGCATTTCTAGAGCCTCGGCACTGCTCTCGCTCTGGGAATGAAGGTCCAAAAAGCACATCGGAGAATGTTCATAGTTGTAAACAAGCTCCACCTTTGAAACACAATCTACATAGAACCACATATACAAGCCTGCACGATGGATGAAGCCAAGGTCTCCTCCATGATTTCCCTTCTGACCACCTTATTGTCTCCTCAACCATAAAAGGTGAACTTGAAACTCAGGACCTTGCCTTGTCACCAGAAACATCCAAGCTTGGATCAGTCTTTCTAAGACCAGATACTTGCTCTCTGAACTATTAGAGACTTGTCACATACACACAGGTAGAACAGGATTATTTCTATCTACCTGGGGACCTGGAGTCTTTCACATTGCTCCTGTTAAAACTCTCACAACAGCAAAACTTTACCTACAAAGGGTTCAAACTATGACACTCCCAACTTCCACTAACCTCCTCAGCTCTTGTGAGTCACATGCAGCCAATTCCAGCAATTGGAAACATGGTTGTGAGGATGAAACTGACTTTGGGGCTCCCCTTGGATATGGTCTTCCAGACTTACCAAAAGGCCATTAAGAGGAAGGTTTACCCCACCTCAGGGAAACCCGAGGCAGTACTTGCAGTCAAGGGCTGGCCATGGCTTCTGAGCTACATCCAAAAAGAATTTCATACTGTACCTGGATCTGCTGAAGCCATTTCTGACTGTCCGAGAGCCAGCATGTACCACTCCTCAACTGCCTCCATTGTGGATCATCAGTAGGGCTGTCAGATTTAGGACATAAAAATACAGGATACCCAGTTAAACTTGAACTTCACATGAATAATAAGTCATTATTTTTAGTATAAGTAGATCCTATGAACTATTTGGGGCATACTTATCTTCAAAATGTACTCGTTGTTTTTCAAACATTCATATTTAACTAAACAGTCTATATTTTATCTGTCAACCCTACTCAGCAGAAATGATGGAGGCTCATAGAGATCCAGGAGACGCCTCAGCGCCTCCTCAGCTTTTATTTCTACGTCCTGGACAGCGAGCACGAACCTTCCACTCCCAGTCAGTGGCTAGAATGGAGGATATTCTCTGTTTTAGAGCTTTTTCTACTTGTCATTGTTATTATCTTCCTTATTTTAAAGAGATGTTTATTTTTTCCCAATCTTAATAGCTCATCCAAAAGTATTTCAAAGTTCATTAGAGAAGGGAAAAACAATATGGTTCTGAAAAGTGAAGGAAACCGCCTGGTGTTTAGTAAAGAAGTAGTAGGGAGACTGAAAAAGCCAAACTTAATAAGCAGATCTCTCCAAGGGTATTTTCAGAGCTTGATACCCTCCCACACCCTGAAAATATTATTACATCAAGAATGTAGAACTGCTAACCAAATGTAAGGCTCCCATATGATTCTATCAAACTGAGGATGCTTCTTTACTAAGCAGTGAGCACACTTGCTGTCCCAGGGACCTTGGCAGTTGCAACGTAGGGCTCTTCCCTTTGGGATGGAAACAGCAAGTTTTCCTGTGGTCTACACGCTGGCCCCAAAAATACTACACTCCCAATACTTGTCAACTTTAAGTATTTTTCTACATATCTCCATTTTTCTGTTACTATTTGGACTACATCCTAGACTTGACACTACATAAATTGCATTCAAGAAGCTATTTTTAAAAGTTGGTAGGAAACCTTAAATCTATGGCTTGCAGTCCCTGGCTTACTTTCATCCAGGTGCATAAGGGTTTTCAAAAGTAGTCAGGTTAGTTACCCTGTATCACAGCCCCACGCTTGTGTCACAGATATAAAAATGGAACATGATATTTAAGGTTTTAGTTGCCAAATCATCAAGCCTCCCAGACAGAGGCAATAGAGCAAAATGATTACAGAGGCATGGATTTTGATTTGCTCCAGTGTCTTGGGCAAGTCACTTGGCCTCTGTATTTATTTGTACTTATCTGCACTTATCTGTCACTTGGGGGTCATAATTGTACCTGGTCCATGGGTACGCTGTACAAATGATCTGTAAAGTAGTTACAAGAAACCGACACAGAGTAAGCACTCCACAGACATTGGCTATTAGCTATTGGAAATATTTCTCCGTGAAACAGATGACATTATCTGTGGATGACTCGGTGGGAGACAGTGAATCACAGAATCACAGCATGTTGAAAGTGACCTAGTTCACACTCTAATGTGAAAAGAAGAAAAGTGTGCATGGGTAGAAAATGTCTGAAACTTTACACAACAAAGAGTTCATCATGTTAACTTGGAGGATTAGAATAAATCAGGAAAGGAGGAAAGAAAAACTTGAGTGTAATTCAATTTCTCTATCATTTGTGTTTCTACACTGAGACTCTGAATACACTGGAAGTGCAATTTTTTTTAATGTGGCGGGATAAAGGTTTTCAAGTTTTCCTGATCCATCCGTATTATTATCTCAGAATTGCTGGCATTTCTTGCCATCTTTGGATCTACACCCATGTGAGTCAGTGGGCCATTCTGGACGGAGGAGATAATAGAGCAGAAGTGAAGTGAGAGAAAAGGAGAGACAAGATTTTCTCTTTTCTCTTCAAAGAGGAAAGGTCTTTGGAATGGGAACAACTCACAACCAAACTTTGGGGAAAGGATGTGATGGAAAATGAGACAAACATCCTACCCCTGTGATGAGAAGGATTCCCTGGGCTGGATGGAGGGAGGTCACAGGTGGCTGGACAAGGAAACCAACTAGGGAGAAACACACACAAGTGCAGAGCAAACACCCTGAGGCCACTCAGCCTGACTCCATGCAAACATGTGTCCAGCAGACAGCCCTTCACCTGTGGCTCCCCAGCAAGACAGGTACCTCGGGGGTGCCAACTCATTCTGAGTCCATTATGCCTGGCCATTCATAAACCGCTGTCTAACGTGTGAGGAATAAACTCTCAATGTTTATGAGGAAATTGCGGAAGGAGATTGAAAGGCTACTTAAACGAAAAAAAAAGAAGTTCAGGAAGGCAAGATGGTAGAGAGACAAGAAAAAGACCTCAAAAGATAGAAAGGATTTGCCAAAGAAGAGAAAGCAAAAGAAATGATTCCGAATGGGTTAACCTGCAGCTAGGAAGTTAAGGAAGATTATTGATGGGTGAAGACTATGGAATAAAGTGAATAAAATTTCTCAGAAGTTGCTGAGAATATGGTAAGCAGCATGATTATCAAATTATGAATTGGCTGCAATGGCATTCTAGGGGGACACTAGGAAGGGGAAGCAAATGTTCCTGAGATGACAGTAGCAGGTGGAAAGTTGTTTCAGGGGAAGATCAGTCTTGCAGAGGGTGTATCAGAGGAGGGCAAGTGTGAGCAAGCAAGGAAATACTAAGTGTATACGGTTCCTTCACTGAGTGCACCCAGCCCCGCAGTCAGCCTTGAGAACAAGCAGGACTTCAGGTACTGGAGCTACATTTCAGTCATCAAGACTTGAGAAGACACCCTTAACTCAGGTCTTCTCTTCAAACTCCATCTTTCCTTCTTGACCTTCATTTGGCCTCTTCCCTTACCCTCCAGCTGTGGACTGAGGCCACAGAGCAAGATGGGTCACTAGTGTCCTCCATCCCCTGGCGACTGTGGTTCACATCAGTGGAGTACCAAAGGCAATAACCAAGTAACAGACACAAGAGTGTATGAAGAAGAAGAGATTCTGATAAGGCTTTCTGTGACAGTGTGGGCCAAGTCGGCTCTATATGGCTGGTATCACGTGAATTATGAGCAGCCTTAGGGGAGAAGTTCTCAGAAGGCAGAGCCTGGCTCTCGAGAGGCTCTGCGTGCTCACAGCCCACTCCAAGACCTCAGTTACAGCTTCGGCCCCCAATATCTCTCCCTCTGCCTGCTCACAGTTTTTGAAGTCTTCTTTCCTCCACATTTCTCTTGAGAGGTGGAGGAGGAAGATGAGCTTCAGGCCAGCTCAGACTCCCCTGGGATCCCAGCAGGATGCCTATCATTAACCTCCCACCTTCTAGGAAGCTCCTAAGATCTTCACATTTGGGGCAGTTCTCATTTCAGCTGTGCTTCAAATTGCTGGCTGGAGACGGCCTGTTGGAAGGTGGCTAAAAGCAAGTAGCAATCCTTCGGGCAGCCTGGCCCTTCTCGACTGTCAGTCATCTTCAGGGATATTCTAGGAAATGTTGTTTGTTCTAGAGAAGGGAGGGAAACAATCCAATTGTCCAATAATGCTTGAATGGAATATAAATGATGCTATATGCATGTGATCACATAATATCAAACAGTCAAAAATCAAAGACCTAGATCTATATGGATTCACGTGGATAAATCTTGAAAACATATTATTGATTGAAAGAAAATAAGATAAACAATGTTAGATTGTGATAACAGGTATGTAAGTGTTTAAATATTTAAATCAATTCAACATATTGCTTCTATATATAGAGATGCAAGAAAATAAACTTTATCCAAAGAACACATTATTTACATTTAATATGCTCATTTATCTAGGAGACCCAAAAGAACCCACAGATAAACTAGCAGGAACTAATAAGACGGTTCAACAAGGCACACACATACAAGATCAATAAATTTTAAAAGTCAATCAGGCTCCTCTACACTGGCGATAACAAATTAGAAACTATAAAAGAAAATAAGAAAAAAAGAAGATCTAAAAATTGTCACAAGAGCCGTATAAATTATTTAGAGCTAAGCATACGTAGAAAGCAATATAACTAACAAACTGAGTACGAACAGTTAAACTCCGCCCATCCCAAGGTTAGGAAAAGACTGTTGTTACTTTATGAGAACAGACCCTCTTCTTAAGGAGCAGATCAGTAAGTGAGAGTGAATCAAAGAAACACAGCATTTGAAAAGTCAGCTAGTCCAAGCCTCTTGATCGCACATACAGAAGCTGAAGCCCAGATAGGTTGAGTTACTTGCTAAAGGGCCCAATGTCCTGACTCAAGGACTAGCATTTTTCACTCAGTCGCAAGACACAATCAAATGCAGTACCTTGGAAAGAGATGGGGAAAAAATGAAGAAATCAATTATATAGTTCCTCATCTTTAAGTACAGAAATAGCCGTGACAAAATTACACGTATTGAGGGAAAATTGAAGTGCAGAGTTTAAAATGTCAATAATCCACAGGGAAACTGGAGACCATTTAAAACATTCATATTAAATCTCTCTAGAAAAGACATTAAAAGATCTCCAATCAAAATGTGAATTTTATAATAGACATGGTATGATACAATTTATAATAGATATGGTAGGAACCTTTCCCTTTCACGGGAAAGCTTCGGCTGGGAAAAAGGAATTGTTCTTGAAAATGGGGCCTGTGCTATTGCAGACACTGTGCTCAACCTAGGTCCACCGAATGCTCTGATGTCATCACTGAGGTCACAGAATTCCACTGTGAGCCTGGCAACCTTGCAAACATAACAGCCCTGGTGAGCACTAGGCACTACTGCTGGTTCACCAAGTGGTACAAGTTTTTCAGCCATTTAGGAGACTTGACTATTTTTGTTTGTATTGAATCATTTCAACGGATTGCCCAAGAGCCAAGAAGGGCCAACCTGTAGGGAAGAGGAGGAGTTGGACATCTCTTGAGGCATCTTCTAAGGGAGACTTCTAGTTGGTACGATGGAACGGCGACAAAAGAGGAAACATCTGGAAAATGAAGAGTCCCAGGAAACTGCCGAGAACGGAGGAGGTATGTGGGGGGCAACTTGTCTGGGGCACATGGGTTTCTGCCAAACTGAAGCTTCTCCAGGAAGCGGGGGACTGAGAACGTGTCACCTGTGAAGCAGGGAGCGAGAGACCTTGTCTCACTGATGCTGCCGTATCTATCCGGAGGGTCCCTGTGGTGTGAGACGGCACAGAACGGCCAGATGCCCCCTGGGAGATGGGAGGTCAGCTCCGCTGGTCTGAGGACTCTCTCCTGGGGCAGCCGGGCCTGGAGCTTTGTCGGACTCACAGCAGGCTGCATCCTGCTTGCACAGACCCAGAGGTGCAGCTTTTCTCAGTCCCCGATTTCTCTCTTATGCTCTTGGATCTTTCCTAGGGGTCATGAGGTGGGGGATGTGAAGGATGCAAGGATGCTGAGAGAGACCCATGAGTTGCTTGGCCTCTTTTACCAAAGTGGAAAGAGAAGCCCCATGAGTTGAAGGCCCTGTTGAAAACTATCTTGACAAGTGGAATGCACTTTGAAAGAAGATTGTTTGTCTAGGGATGGTGTCATATTGAAAGCAAGGAGGATTTATTCCTTCAACAGGAAGAATTTCCCAAAGGAGATCAAGGGAAGGGAAGGGTTTTCCAGAGACTGAGACCGCGTGAGCGGGGGTGAGAAATGGCCTCAGGGTCCTGCGGGGAGCTCTGAGAGCCACGGGCCACGTGGTGCCTGCGTGCATTAAATGGAGGCGAGTAGCTTGCCCTGGGAGAGGGGTGGTCACCCCAGAGCTCCAGCTAGAGGCCTCTGCCCCAGATTAGAGCCCAGTAGCTCCTACCAGGCCCAGGGCCCTGGAGACTGTAGGATGGGCCCTGGGAATGGAGCTCTAGACAGCAGGCAGATTTCCAGGCAGTGGCTGGGACAGGCTGGGGAAGGCAATGACTGCCCCTGACCATTCAGAATATTTTGCCCTATGTTCCTGTGTGTGTGTGTGTGAGTGTGTGTGTGTGTGTGTGTGTGTGTGTGTGTGTGGTAGTGCAGAGAAGAGCGAGATGAATGGGGTTAGAGTGCTTACCAGATATAAAGTCTGCGTGGTAAAGTTTTTGTCACCCTGCCTGTACCTGGCTGACACTCGGTGTACGTAAGAGTGTATACAGAATTCTTGTTAGGGGTGTTTTATGAGACAGTAACTCATACACCCATGTACACTCTGATGCAGCAAAACTATCACACACCCACATATAACTTCCTTAGTAAACCACACACAGCACATGGAGGTATATACACGCATCCCTCCTATACTACGTTCTCATACAACCCACCTGTATCACAATCCTCTCCTCCAACACCAAACGCTGGAGATGAGATATGTATATAGACACACACACTATATATATAGGACACACACACACACACACACTATATACATGTATCTCCTCAACTCTTGCACAAACACAACTAACTTCAGCCATCTCTAAATACCTCTATAAGAACCAGTCACGTGTCATACACACCACACTTATAACACATTCTTGAGTAATGCCAGACCCGCTTTGTACAAACCACAGTAAACCACAGTCTCAGTAACCCATGTCAGGATTGCCAGAGAAAATATGGGCTATCCAGTTCAATTTGAATTCCAGATAAACAACAAGTAATTTTTCAGTATCCGTATGTCCCACATATTGTATGGGCTATACTTACACTAAAACTAAGTCAGGCCAAATACTGCATGGGAATACTTACACTAAAAGATTATTCTGGGTTTATCTGAAACTGAAATTTAACTGGGTGCCTTGTATTCTTGTTCGCTAAGTCTGGCAACCCTTATATACTTACCACCAGCTGATGTATTATATATTTATTGTAGTTTTGTTTAGTGTGTGTCTTCCCCTACTAGAATGTGCAGCGTTACCAAAGACTACAACAATGGAAGAGTGCCGGATACACAGGAGTAGCTGCTTACTGAATCTTGGTGAATGAATGAATGAACACACACCATAAATACAAGCCACACCATGTAATGAGGAAACGTTACATGTCCCAGAATTCCTGACTTGTGAACAGAAACCATGCACACAAAGGCCACAGACACAGATAGACACGCCTGCACTGTGCTCCCCATGCCAACCCCACACTTACCACAGACTTAACTGATACACATCACTCACTCTTCCCACACACTCACAGTCACCACCGAGGCCTACATTACCAACTAGACAGTGAGAGAATAAGTATTGATTGGAATTAAATCCTGGAGGATCCACTGGGAACCACACTCTCAACTGTGTGTATTCACTGCACCTGACACGTGTCACACACTCAGTAAATATTTGTGGACAGAGGACTGATGAACCCACCCTGAGCCTTTCATTCCTCCCTCAGGAATCTCGAAGTCACAAGAGGATCCCCCTCGGCTTGGATCCACGGTGGTGGCCCAAGGCTGCAGCCCAGGGGCAGTGGAGGTCTCCTCTGCCTCTAAATACTTCTGTACTTCTACTCTGCGCAAGCTCAGCTACGCTGGTAAGGGCGTGGGGCTCCTCAGGTGACGGGGTGCTTGGCTGTGAAGCAGGAGGCACACAGATCCCAGGGAGGCTGAGAGGAAATCCAGGGTCATCAGAGGTGATGAGGGCTCTGTGGAGGAGCCTGGGCAGGATGGCTGAGCTGTTCCGAGGGCGTGGATGCCAGCTGAGTCTGGGGGTGTGTGTGTGAATACTGCTACTACCATGGTGGGGAAGTCAAGGAGCAGGGGCCGGAAAGGTCTGGGTTTGAGGTGGAGGGAAGAGGGACCAGATTAAGCATCTTCAGAGGAAAATGTAGGCTTTGTCTTTGCCTTTGCTTCCAGAGAAGGACAGAGTTCTGCATCATACACCTCCAGCCTGAGAGCAGGACCATCCAGCTCAGGTGCACACAGCTCACACATACACGCGCCCTCCAGGCACAGCCCTTCTCAGTGCACATCAACCCCAAGCACGTGCTCCACAGTACTCTCCTGCACCACAGCCCCATTCCACAAGGAATGCACCACCGATATTCCCAAACTCACACTCCTCATCGTACACGCATCCAGCCGCATCCCTCACATACTACAGCCCTCACCACCATACTCCACACCCCTGTATACAGACACCGCTCCAGTATACCCCCCCACGCACATGAAAAGCCCACAGATGACACCACATACACCACTCCGTCCTACGGCCAACGGACACCAAGCTCACGACATTGCTATGTCGTGCCAATGTCCCTCTCTCGTCTACCACACCTGCTCCCTCAGCTTCCGGCATGGCCCATGCATGTTATTATGATTTTAATTTCCTTTTTCAGGAATCCGGAGATTTCATCGAGACACTGCCCAGCCTAGACCACCCCTAGCCCAGGATCAGGAAGAAGGAGAGACCGCTTCCCCATCACACTGTCTCTCCTCCTCACCCTCTTCACCCTGTAAGAACTATCTGCACCCAGACAAAGAGGAAAGGGGCATGAAAATATACTACATGCAGGTACAAGTGAACAAGGGTGTCGCTGTCTCTTGGAAGACAAAGAAACCCTTGGAGTTGCCTGAAAAGCAGCTGAGGATAGAAGAAGTGACCCTTCCTGAGGATGTGTGCGCAGTAGCCACTGACCCCTCTTCTGATGTGTCCACCGAAAGCCTCCTGTCTGACAGTGAGCCCACTGGGGAGGAGAAAGAGTATGAGGAAAGGGCAGAGCCAGGCAGCCCATCAGGGCCACCTGCCGTTGAGGAGAGACCCAGCGCCAAGACAGCGGACTGGATGCTGACCATGGAGACCGGCTTCAGGTGCATGGCCTGCTGCCGGGTCTTCCCCACCTTGGAGATCCTCCAGCAGCACGTGAAGGGCGGCGTCCTGCAGGGCTTCAGCTGCCGTGCCTTTCATCTCACCATGGCCCAGCGGATGGGCAATGTGGAATCCGAGAGCACCCCTGAGGAAGAGGACGAGGAGGAGGAGGAGGAGAACGAGGAGGAGGAGGAGGAGGAGGAGGAGGAGGAGGAGAAGGAGGTAGAGAAGCAAGAAGAAAAGGAGAATGAGGGAGAGCAGCCCACGGGGGAAGGCCCCAGCCCAAAGAGACCCCGCAGGCAGGGTCTTTTCTCTCCTTTGAGTTCCAAACAGCAACTGAGATTCATGGGACAGAAGATCCTGGAAGACGGTGTGGCCGTCCCTTGGAAGAGGTAAGGCTTGAGGCTGGCAGTCTTCTGAGCCTATGTCACGAGGGCCCAGAGGAGTCTAAGGGAAGGGGCCGCACACATGTGCTGGTTTACCTAATGGCTCTGCAGTTGCATCAAATGGGACACACCCAGCACTAAGAAAGGCATTGACCTCTGTTGACGTAAACAAGAAGGTGGAGCCTTTTCCTAGGAGTTTTCTCAGGGTCTGCACGATGGACCTCAACTCTTAGAGGACGTACTGCCAGCAGCTCCTTCTCGGCAGAGAGAGCCAGGAGTGGTCTCAAGAGAGGACAGGGGCCCTTGCAGGACCAGAACTTTGAGGTCTGAGAGCCTTGGGCCTGAGCCGAGATCTCACCCGGACCACTGGACCTAGCCTTCTGTGACAAAGGGGAATATGAAAGAGAGTCACGTGGAAATGAGGTTCCCCGAGATATGGAAGTGTTCCAGAACCTTCGTTGCGTGGTAGTTGATCTGGAGCCAAGCTCACTGTGGTGTGTGTGGCTCTGAGCATTAAGGCAATGCTGGAGGGTAACCCTGACCAGCAGAGCTTGGAGTGCTTCTTGTCTCTTCCTGTTCTACCTCATTTGTTTTATCCCTTCCAGGGAGAAGAAAGGACCCTCGGGAGAGTAGCAGACAGAATGCCGTGGTCTGAAGGAGGATGAAGGGACCGGCACTCAGTCTAACATCATATGACAATAGAAGCGTCCTATGCAATAAAGGCCATTTTCCAAACCTTTCCTGGAGCTTTTATTTAATGACATTTTTCTATCTATGCATCTATCTGTCATCTACATCTGTATCTTTCAAGGTTTGTGAACAAGCTTTCACATAAGCACTAGAGACGTCCGCCAGCATTTTCCAGAAGAGGCCTGCAAATTGCTGGGGACTCCTCACAAATAGGGAACGGCCACAACCCCTGCCACACAGACTATGCACGTGGCCTTCCTGACGTACTCCCACTCTCTCTCTGAATTTCCCAACGTCTGAGATGAGGGTGCTGGCTGGAGGCAATGATCACGTGCAGGCTGAATCTTCTCCAGATTCTGATTCTCTTCCTGGGCATATCGTCCTTAAGCACAGTCTCCATGTCCCTGGCCACACTGATCTCTCTCCTTCAGTCCTTCCCTCCCTCCCTCTCCTGCCTCCCAGTGCAGAGAATACTTTTTTGCATTTGAGACGACATTTATTTTTGGTTCACAGAATTCTCACCTGTTCTACTGTGGCCTCCGTTGTGAACATTCCAAAGCTGAGAATTTTCTGTTTTTCTCCCTCATTTCTGCTGAGTCTTTACCTTCCTAATGCAGTGAACTCACAGTGCCTAGCTGACTGGATGGGGAAAAAAATCCAGGGAGCAAAGAGAAATAATAAAAGAATATATCAGTTAATTTTTCATAGTGTTATCCAACTACATATTTTTAAAATTTTGGAATAATATTAGGAATCTTCTCTTTATAAAAAACTGAATTATCGGGCTTCCCTGGTGGAGCAGTGGTTAAGAATATGCCTGCGAATGCAGGGGTCATGGGTTCGAGCCCTGGTCTGGGAAGATCCCACGTGCCACGGAGTAACTAAGCCCGCGTGCCACAACTACTGAGCCTGCGCTCTAGAGCCCGTGTGCCACATCAACCGAGCCCACGTGCCACAACTACGGAAGCCTGCGTGCCTAGAGACCATGCTCCGCAACAAGAGAAGCCACTGCAATGAGAAGCCCGTGCACCACAGCCAAGAGGAGCCCCCGCTCACTGCAACTAGAGAACGCCCGCTAGCAGCAACAAAGACCCAATGCAGCCCCAAATAAATTAATTAATTTTTAAAAATTGAATTAGTTTCAAGGGTACAATGTATAAAAGTACAATAAAAGCCCCCCTTCATAACCCCCCAACCCCACTCTCAAGATGGAATCGATATGCTGTGATACAATTTATAGTCGTAGTACTACTCCTCCTCCCACCACATCCGAAATCCTCTGAGCCAGGGGCAGCAGCTTCCTTTCACAATGCTAGGACCCGCCACAAGACACATGATAATCCCTTTGGACATTTCAAGGAGCGGCACCAAGGGAACAGTACCGGGGAAATGCCACTGACAGCTCAGAATATCCATGGCATTTCTAGAGCCTCGGCACTGCTCTCGCTCTGGGAATGAAGGTCCAAAAAGCACATCGGAGAATGTTCATAGTTGTAAACAAGCTCCACCTTTGAAACACAATCTACATAGAACCACATATACAAGCCTGCACGATGGATGAAGCCAAGGTCTCCTCCATGATTTCCCTTCTGACCACCTTATTGTCTCCTCAACCATAAAAGGTGAACTTGAAACTCAGGACCTTGCCTTGTCACCAGAAACATCCAAGCTTGGATCAGTCTTTCTAAGACCAGATACTTGCTCTCTGAACTATTAGAGACTTGTCACATACACACAGGTAGAACAGGATTATTTCTATCTACCTGGGGACCTGGAGTCTTTCACATTGCTCCTGTTAAAACTCTCACAACAGCAAAACTTTACCTACAAAGGGTTCAAACTATGACACTCCCAACTTCCACTAACCTCCTCAGCTCTTGTGAGTCACATGCAGCCAATTCCAGCAATTGGAAACATGGTTGTGAGGATGAAACTGACTTTGGGGCTCCCCTTGGATATGGTCTTCCAGACTTACCAAAAGGCCATTAAGAGGAAGGTTTACCCCACCTCAGGGAAACCCGAGGCAGTACTTGCAGTCAAGGGCTGGCCATGGCTTCTGAGCTACATCCAAAAAGAATTTCATACTGTACCTGGATCTGCTGAAGCCATTTCTGACTGTCCGAGAGCCAGCATGTACCACTCCTCAACTGCCTCCATTGTGGATCATCAGTAGGGCTGTCAGATTTAGGACATAAAAATACAGGATACCCAGTTAAACTTGAACTTCACATGAATAATAAGTCATTATTTTTAGTATAAGTAGATCCTATGAACTATTTGGGGCATACTTATCTTCAAAATGTACTCGTTGTTTTTCAAACATTCATATTTAACTAAACAGTCTATATTTTATCTGTCAACCCTACTCAGCAGAAATGATGGAGGCTCATAGAGATCCAGGAGACGCCTCAGCGCCTCCTCAGCTTTTATTTCTACGTCCTGGACAGCGAGCACGAACCTTCCACTCCCAGTCAGTGGCTAGAATGGAGGATATTCTCTGTTTTAGAGCTTTTTCTACTTGTCATTGTTATTATCTTCCTTATTTTAAAGAGATGTTTATTTTTTCCCAATCTTAATAGCTCATCCAAAAGTATTTCAAAGTTCATTAGAGAAGGGAAAAACAATATGGTTCTGAAAAGTGAAGGAAACCGCCTGGTGTTTAGTAAAGAAGTAGTAGGGAGACTGAAAAAGCCAAACTTAATAAGCAGATCTCTCCAAGGGTATTTTCAGAGCTTGATACCCTCCCACACCCTGAAAATATTATTACATCAAGAATGTAGAACTGCTAACCAAATGTAAGGCTCCCATATGATTCTATCAAACTGAGGATGCTTCTTTACTAAGCAGTGAGCACACTTGCTGTCCCAGGGACCTTGGCAGTTGCAACGTAGGGCTCTTCCCTTTGGGATGGAAACAGCAAGTTTTCCTGTGGTCTACACGCTGGCCCCAAAAATACTACACTCCCAATACTTGTCAACTTTAAGTATTTTTCTACATATCTCCATTTTTCTGTTACTATTTGGACTACATCCTAGACTTGACACTACATAAATTGCATTCAAGAAGCTATTTTTAAAAGTTGGTAGGAAACCTTAAATCTATGGCTTGCAGTCCCTGGCTTACTTTCATCCAGGTGCATAAGGGTTTTCAAAAGTAGTCAGGTTAGTTACCCTGTATCACAGCCCCACGCTTGTGTCACAGATATAAAAATGGAACATGATATTTAAGGTTTTAGTTGCCAAATCATCAAGCCTCCCAGACAGAGGCAATAGAGCAAAATGATTACAGAGGCATGGATTTTGATTTGCTCCAGTGTCTTGGGCAAGTCACTTGGCCTCTGTATTTATTTGTACTTATCTGCACTTATCTGTCACTTGGGGGTCATAATTGTACCTGGTCCATGGGTACGCTGTACAAATGATCTGTAAAGTAGTTACAAGAAACCGACACAGAGTAAGCACTCCACAGACATTGGCTATTAGCTATTGGAAATATTTCTCCGTGAAACAGATGACATTATCTGTGGATGACTCGGTGGGAGACAGTGAATCACAGAATCACAGCATGTTGAAAGTGACCTAGTTCACACTCTAATGTGAAAAGAAGAAAAGTGTGCATGGGTAGAAAATGTCTGAAACTTTACACAACAAAGAGTTCATCATGTTAACTTGGAGGATTAGAATAAATCAGGAAAGGAGGAAAGAAAAACTTGAGTGTCATTCAATTTCTACATCATTTGTGTTTCTACACTGAGACTCTGAATACACTGGAAGTGCAATTTTTTTTAATGTGGCGGGATAAAGGTTTTCAAGTTTTCCTGATCCATCCGTATTATTATCTCAGAATTGCTGGCATTTCTTGCCATCTTTGGATCTACACCCATGTGAGTCAGTGGGCCATTCTGGACGGAGGAGATAATAGAGCAGAAGTGAAGTGAGAGAAAAGGAGAGACAAGATTTTCTCTTTTCTCTTCAAAGAGGAAAGGTCTTTGGAATGGGAACAACTCACAACCAAACTTTGGGGAAAGGATGTGATGGAAAATGAGACAAACATCCTACCCCTGTGATGAGAAGGATTCCCTGGGCTGGATGGAGGGAGGTCACAGGTGGCTGGACAAGGAAACCAACTAGGGAGAAACACACACAAGTGCAGAGCAAACACCCTGAGGCCACTCAGCCTGACTCCATGCAAACATGTGTCCAGCAGACAGCCCTTCACCTGTGGCTCCCCAGCAAGACAGGTACCTCGGGGGTGCCAACTCATTCTGAGTCCATTATGCCTGGCCATTCATAAACCGCTGTCTAACATGTGAGGAATAAACTCTCAATGTTTATGAGGAAATTGCGGAAGGAGATTGAAAGGCTACTTAAACGAAAAAAAAAGAAGTTCAGGAAGGCAAGATGGTAGAGAGACAAGAAAAAGACCTCAAAAGATAGAAAGGATTTGCCAAAGAAGAGAAAGCAAAAGAAATGATTCCGAATGGGTTAACCTGCAGCTAGGAAGTTAAGGAAGATTATTGATGGGTGAAGACTATGGAATAAAGTGAATAAAATTTCTCAGAAGTTGCTGAGAATATGGTAAGCAGCATGATTATCAAATTATGAATTGGCTGCAATGGCATTCTAGGGGGACACTAGGAAGGGGAAGCAAACGTTCCTGAGATGACAGTGGCAGGTGGAAAGTTGTTTCAGGGGAAGATCAGTCTTGCAGAGGGTGTATCAGAGGAGGGCAAGTGTGAGCAAGCAAGGAAATACTAAGTGTATACGGTTCCTTCACTGAGTGCACCCAGCCCCACGGTCAGCCTTGAGAACAAGCAGGACTTCAGGTACTGGAGCTACATTTCAGTCATCAAGACTTGAGAAGACACCCTTAACTCAGGTCTTCTCTTCAAACTCCATCTTTCCTTCTTGACCTTCATTTGGCCTCTTCCCTTACCCTCCAGCTGTGGACTGAGGCCACAGAGCAAGATGGGTCACTAGTGTCCTCCATCCCCTGGCGACTGTGGTTCACATCAGTGGAGTACCAAAGGCAATAACCAAGTAACAGACACAAGAGTGTATGAAGAAGAAGAGATTCTGATAAGGCTTTCTGTTACAGTGTGGGCCAAGTTGGCTCTATATGGCTGGTATCACGTGAATTATGAGCAGCCTTAGGGGAGAAGTCCTCAGAAGGCAGAGCCTGGCTCTCGAGAGGCTCTGCGTGCTCACAGCCCACTCCAAGACCTCAGTTACAGCTTCGGCCCCCAATATCTCTCCCTCTGCCTGCTCACAGTTTTTGAAGTCTTCTTTCCTCCACATTTCTCTTGAGAGGTGGAGGAGGAAGATGAGCATCAGGCCAGCTCAGACTCCCCTGGGATCCCAGCAGGATGCCTATCATTAACCTCCCACCTTCTAGGAAGCTCCTAAGATCTTCACATTTGGGGCAGTTCTCATTTCAGCTGTGCTTCAAATTGCTGGCTGGAGACGGCCTGTTGGAAGGTGGCTAAAAGCAAGTAGCAATCCTTCGGGCAGCCTGGCCCTTCTCGACTGTCAGACATCTTCAGGGATATTCTAGGAAATGTTGTTTGTTCTAGAGAAGGGAGGGAAACAATCCAATTGTCCAATAATGCTTGAATGGAAAATAAATGATGCTATATGCATGTGATCACATAATATCAAACAGTCAAAAATCAAAGACCTAGATCTATATGGATTCACGTGGATAAATCTTGAAAACATAATATTGATTGAAAGAAAATAAGATAAACAATGTTAGATTGTGATAACAGGTATGTAAGTGTTTAAATATTTAAATCAATTCAACATATTGCTTCTATATATAGAGATGCAAGAAAATAAACTTTATCCAAAGAACACATTATTTACATTTAATATGCTCATTTATCTAGGAGACCCAAAAGAACCCACAGATAAACTAGCAGGAACTAATAAGACGGTTCAACAAGGCACACACATACAAGATCAATAAATTTTAAAAGTCAATCAGGCTCCTCTACACTGGCGATAACAAATTAGAAACTATAAAAGAAAATAAGAAAAAAAGAAGATCTAAAAATTGTCACAAGAGCCGTATAAATTATTTAGAGCTAAGCATACGTAGAAGGCAATATAACTAACGAACTGAGTACGAACAGTTAAACTCCGCCCAACCCAAGGTTAGGAAAAGACTGTTGTTACTTTATGAGAACAGACCCTCTTCTTAAGGAGCAGATCAGTAAGTGAGAGTGAATCAAAGAAACACAGCATTTGAAAAGTCAGCTAGTCCAAGCCTCTTGATCGCACATACAGAAGCTGAAGCCCAGATAGGTTGAGTTACTTGCTAAAGGGCCCAATGTCCTGACTCAAGGACTAGCATTTTTCACTCAGTCGCAAGACACAATCAAATGCAGTACCTTGGAAAGAGATGGGGAAAAAATGAAGAAATCAATTATATAGTTCCTCATCTTTAAGTACAGAAATAGCCGTGACAAAATTACACGTATTGAGGGAAAATTGAAGTGCAGAGTTTAAAATGTCAATAATCCACAGGGAAACTGGAGACCATTTAAAACATTCATATTAAATCTCTCTAGAAAAGACATTAAAAGATCTCCAATCAAAATGTGAATTTTATAATAGACATGGTATGATACAATTTATAATAGATATGGTAGGAACCTTTCCCTTTCACGGGAAAGCTTCGGCTGGGAAAAAGGAATTGTTCTTGAAAATGGGGCCTGTGCTATTGCAGACACTGTGCTCAACCTAGGTCCACCGAATGCTCTGATGTCATCACTGAGGTCACAGAATTCCACTGTGAGCCTGGCAACCTTGCAAACATAACAGCCCTGGTGAGCACTAGGCACTACTGCTGGTTCACCAAGTGGTACAAGTTTTTCAGCCATTTAGGAGACTTGACTATTTTTGTTTGTATTGAATCATTTCAACGGATTGCCCAAGAGCCAAGAAGGGCCAACCTGTAGGGAAGAGGAGGAGTTGGACATCTCTTGAGGCATCTTCTAAGGGAGACTTCTAGTTGGTACGATGGAACGGCGACAAAAGAGGAAACATCTGGAAAATGAAGAGTCCCAGGAAACTGCCGAGAACGGAGGAGGTATGTGGGGGGCAACTTGTCTGGGGCACATGGGTTTCTGCCAAACTGAAGCTTCTCCAGGAAGCGGGGGACTGAGAACGTGTCACCTGTGAAGCAGGGAGCGAGAGACCTTGTCTCACTGATGCTGCCGTATCTATCCGGAGGGTCCCTGTGGTGTGAGACGGCACAGAACGGCCAGATGCCCCCTGGGAGATGGGAGGTCAGCTCCGCTGGTCTGAGGACTCTCTCCTGGGGCAGCCGGGCCTGGAGCTTTGTCGGACTCACAGCAGGCTGCATCCTGCTTGCACAGACCTAGAGGTGCAGCTTTTCTCAGTCCCCGATTTCTCTCTTATGCTCTTGGATCTTTCCTAGGGGTCATGAGGTGGGGGATGTGAAGGATGCAAGGATGCTGAGAGAGACCCATGAGTTGCTTGGCCTCTTTTACCAAAGTGGAAAGAGAAGCCCCATGAGTTGAAGGCCCTGTTGAAAAATATCTTGACAAGTGGAATGCACTTTGAAAGAAGATTGTTTGTCTAGGGATGGTGTCATATTGAAAGCAAGGAGGTTTTATTCCTTCAACAGGAAGAATTTCCCAAAGGAGATCAAGGGAAGGGAAGGGTTTTCCAGAGACTGAGACCGCGTGAGCGGGGGTGAGAAATGGCCTCAGGGTCCTGCGGGGAGCTCTGAGAGCCACGGGCCACGTGGTGCCTGCGTGCATTAAATGTAGGCGAGTAGCTTGCCCTGGGAGAGGGGTGGTCACCCCAGAGCTCCAGCTAGAGGCCTCTGCCCCAGATTAGAGCCCAGTAGCTCCTACCAGGCCCAGGGCCCTGGAGACTGTAGGATGGGCCCTGGGAATGGAGCTCTAGACAGCAGGCAGATTTCCAGGCAGTGGCTGGGACAGGCTGGGGAAGGCAATGACTGCCCCTGACCATTCAGAATATTTTGCCCTATGTTCCTGTGTGTGTGTGTGTGAGTGTGTGTGTGTGTGTGTGTGTGTGTGTGTGGTAGTGCAGAGAAGAGCGAGATGAATGGGGGTAGAGTGCTTACCAGATATAAAGTCTGCGTGGTAAAGTTCTTGTCACCCTGCCTGTACCTGGCTGACACTCGGTGTACGTAAGAGTGTATACAGAATTCTTGTTAGGGGTGTTTTATGAGACAGTAACTCATACACCCATGTACACTCTGATGCAGCAAAAATATTACACACCCCACATATAACTTCCTTAGTAAACCACACACAGCACATGGAGGTATATACACGCATCCCTCCTATACTACGTTCTCATACAACCCACCTGTATCACAATCCTCTCCTCCAACACCAAACGCTGGAGATGAGATATGTATATAGACACACACACTATATATATAGGACACACACACACACACACACACACTATATACATGTATCTCCTCAACTCTTGCACAAACACAACTAACTTCAGCCATCTCTAAATACCTCTATAAGAACCAGTCACGTGTCATACACACCTCACTTATAAAATATTCTTGAGTAATGCCAGACCCGCTTTGTACAAACCACAGTAAACCACAGTCTCAGTAACCCATGTCAGGATTGCCAGAGAAAATATGGGCTATCCAGTTCAATTTGAATTCCAGATAAACAACAAGTAATTTTTCAGTATCCGTATGTCCCACATATTGTATGGGCTATACTTACACTAAAACTAAGTCAGGCCAAATACTGCATGGGAATACTTACACTCAAAGATTATTCTGGGTTTATCTGAAACTGAAATTTAACTGGGTGCCTTGTATTCTTGTTCGCTAAGTCTGGCAACCCTTATATACTTACCACCAGCTGATGTATTATATATTTATTGTAGTTTTGTTTAGTGTGTGTCTTCCCCTACTAGAATGTGCAGCGTTACCAAAGACTACAACAATGGAAGAGTGCCGGATACACAGGAGTAGCTGCTTACTGAATCTTGGTGAATGAATGAATGAACACACACCATAAATACAAGCCACACCATGTAATGAGGAAACGTTACATGTCCCAGAATTCCTGACTTGTGAACAGAAACCATGCACACAAAGGCCACAGACACAGATAGACACGTCTGCACTGTGCTCCCCATGCCAACCCCACACTTACCACAGACTTAACTGATACACATCACTCACTCTTCCCACACACTCACAGTCACCACCGAGGCCTACATTACCAACTAGACAGTGAGAGAATAAGTATTGATTGGAATTAAATCCTGGAGGATCCACTGGGAACCACACTCTCAGCTGTGTGTATTCACTGCACCTGACACGTGTCACACACTCAGTAAATATTTGTGGACAGAGGACTGATGAACCCACCCTGAGCCTTTCATTCCTCCCTCAGGAATCTCGAAGTCACAAGAGGATCCCCCTCGGCTTGGATCCACTGTGGTGGCCCAAGGCTGCAGCCCAGGGGCAGTGGAGGTCTCCTCTGCCTCTAAATACTTCTTCTGTACTTCTACTCTGTGCAAGCTCAGCTACGCTGGTAAGGGCGTGGGGCTCCTCAGGTGACGGGGTGCTTGGCTGTGAAGCAGGAGGCACACAGATCCCAGGGAGGCTGAGAGGAAATCCAGGGTCATCAGAGGTGATGAGGGCTCTGTGGAGGAGCCTGGGCAGGATGGCTGAGCTGTTCCGAGGGCGTGGATGCCAGCTGAGTCTAGGGATGTGTGTGTGAATACTGCTACTACCATGGTGGGGAAGTCAAGGAGCAGGGTCCGGAAAGGTCTGGGTTTGAGGTGGAGGGAAGAGGGACCAGATTAAGCATCTTCAGAGGAAAATGTAGGCTTTGTCTTTGCCTTTGCTTCCAGAGAAGGACAGAGTTCTGCATCATACACCTCCAGCCTGAGAGCAGGACCATCCAGCTCAGGTGCACACAGCTCACACATACACGCGCCCTCCAGGCACAGCCCTTTTCAGTGCACATCAACCCCAAGCACGTGCTCCACAGTACTCTCCTGCACCACAGCCCCATTCCACAAGGAATGCACCACCGATATTCCCAAACTCCCACTCCTCATCGTACACGCATCCAGCCGCATCCCTCACATACTACAGCCCTCACCACCATACTCCACACCCCTGTATACAAACACCGCTCCAGTATACACCCCCACGCACATGAAAAGCCCACAGATGACACCAGATACACCACTCCGTCCTACGGCCAACGGACACCAAGCTCACGACATTGCTATGTCGTGCCAATGTCCCTCTCTCGTCTACCACACCTGCTCCCTCAGCTTCCGGCATGGCCCATGCATGTTATTATGATTTTAATTTCCTTTTTCAGGAATCCGGAGATTTCATCGAGACACTGCCCAGCCTAGACCACCCCTAGCCCAGGATCAGGAAGAAGGAGAGACCGCTTCCCCATCACACTGTGTCTCCTCCTCACCCTCTTCACCCTGTAAGAACTATCTGCACCCAGACAAAGAGGAAAGGGGCATGAAAATATACTACATGCAGGTACAAGTGAACAAGGGTGTCGCTGTCTCCTGGAAGACAAAGAAACCCTTGGAGTTGCCTGAAAAGCAGCTGAGGATAGAAGAAGTGACCCTTCCTGAGGATGTGTGTGCAGTAGCCACTGACCCCTCTTCTGATGTGTCCACCGAAAGCCTCCTGTCTGACAGTGAGCCCACTTGGGAGGAGAAAGAGTATGAGGAAAGGGCAGAGCCAGGCAGCCCATCAGGGCCACCTGCCGTTGAGGAGAGACCCAGCGCCAAGACAGCGGACTGGATGCTGACCATGGAGACCGGCTTCAGGTGCATGGCCTGCTGCCGGGTCTTCCCCACCTTGGAGATCCTCCAGCAGCACGTGAAGGGCGGCGTCCTGCAGGGCTTCAGCTGCCGTGCCTTTCATCTCACCATGGCCCAGCGGATGGGCAATGTGGAATCCGAGAGCACCCCTGAGGAAGAGGACGAGGAGGAGGAGGAGGAGAACGAGGAGGAGGAGGAGGAGGAGGAGGAGGAGGAGGAGAAGGAGGTAGAGAAGCAAGAAGAAAAGGAGAATGAGGGAGAGCAGCCCACGGGGGAAGGCCCCAGCCCAAAGAGACCCCGCAGGCAGGGTCTTTTCTCTCCTTTGAGTTCCAAACAGCAACTGAGATTCATGGGACAGAAGATCCTGGAAGACGGTGTGGCCGTCCCTTGGAAGAGGTAAGGCTTGAGGCTGGCAGTCTTCTGAGCCTATGTCACGAGGGCCCAGAGGAGTCTAAGGGAAGGGGCCGCACACATGTGCTGGTTTACCTAATGGCTCTGCAGTTGCATCAAATGGGACACACCTAGCACTAACAAAGGCATTGACCTCTGTTGACGTAAACAAGAAGGTGGAGCCTTTTCCTAGGAGTTTTCTCAGGGTCTGCACGATGGACCTCAACTCTTAGAGGACGTACTGCCAGCAGCTTCTTCTCGGCAGAGAGAGCCAGGAGTGGTCTCAAGAGAGGACAGGGGCCCTTGCAGGACCAGAACTTTGAGGTCTGAGAGCCTTGGGCCTGAGCCGAGATCTCACCCGGACCACTGGACCTAGCCTTCTGTAACAAAGGGGAATATGAAAGAGAGTCACGTGGAAATGAGGTCCCCCGAGATATGGAAATGTTCCAGAACCTTCGTTGCGTGGTAGTTGATCTGGAGCCAAGCTCACTGTGGTGTGTGTGGCTCTGAGCATTAAGGCAATGCTGGAGGGTAACCCTGACCAGCAGAGCTTGGAGTGCTTCTTGTCTCTTCCTGTTCTACCTCATTTGTTTTATCCCTTCCAGGGAGAAGAAAGGACCCTCGGGAGAGTAGCAGACAGAATGCCGTGGTCTGAAGGAGGATGAAGGGACCGGCACTCAGTCTAACATCATATGACAATAGAAGCGTCCTATGCAATAAAGGGCATTTTCCAAACCTTTCCTGGAGCTTTTATTTAATGACATTTTTCTATCTATGCATCTATCTGTCATCTACATCTGTATCTTTCAAGGTTTGTGAACAAGCTTTCACATAAGCACTAGAGACGTCCGCCAGCATTTTCCAGAAGAGGCCTGCAAATTGCTGGGGACTCCTCACAAATAGGGAACGGCCACAACCCCTGCCACACAGACTATGCGCGTGGCCCTCCTGACGTACTCCCACTCTCTCTCTGAATTTCCCAACGTCTGAGATGAGGGTGCTGGCTGGAGGCAATGATCACGTGCAGGCTGAATCTTCTCCAGATTCTGATTCTCTTCCTGGGCATATCGTCCTTAAGCACAGTCTCCATGTCCCTGGCCACACTGATCTCTCTCCTTCAGTCCTTCCCTCCCTCCCTCTCCTGCCTCCCAGTGCAGAGAATACTTTTTTGCATTTGAGACGACATTTATTTTTGGTTCACAGAATTCTCACCTGTTCTACTGTGGCCTCCGTTGTGAACATTCCAAAGCTGAGAATTTTCTGTTTTTCTCCCTCATTTCTGCTGAGTCTTTACCTTCCTAATGCAGTGAACTCACAGTGCCTAGCTGACTGGATGGGGAAAAAAATCCAGGGAGCAAAGAGAAATAATAAAAGAATATATCAGTTAATTTTTCATAGTGTTATCCAACTACATATTTTTAAATTTTGGAATAATATTAGGAATCTTCTCTTTATAAAAAACTGAATTATCGGGCTTCCCTGGTGGAGCAGTGGTTAAGAATATGCCTGCGAATGCAGGGGTCATGGGTTCGAGCCCTGGTCTGGGAAGATCCCACGTGCCACGGAGTAACTAAGCCCGCGTGCCACAACTACTGATCCTGCGCTCTAGAGCCCGTGTGCCACATCAACCGAGCCCACGTGCCACAACTACGGAAGCCTGCGTGCCTAGAGACCATGCTCCGCAACAAGAGAAGCCACTGCAATGAGAAGCCCGTGCACCACAGCCAAGAGGAGCCCCCGCTCACTGCAACTAGAGAACGCCCGCTAGCAGCAACAAAGACCCAATGCAGCCCCAAATAAATTAATTAATTTTTAAAAATTGAATTAGTTTCAAGGGTACAATGTATAAAAGTACAATAAAAGCCCCCCTTCATAACCCCCCAACCCCACTCTCAAGATGGAATCGATATGCTGTGATACAATTTATAGTCGTAGTACTACTCCTCCCCCACCACATCCGAAATCCTCTGAGCCAGGGGCAGCAGCTTCCTTTCACAATGCTAGGACCCGCCACAAGACACATGATAATCCCTTTGGACATTTCAAGGAACGGCACCAAGGGAACAGTACCGGGGAAATGCCACTGACAGCTCAGAATATCCATGGCATTTCTAGAGTCTCGGCACTGCTCTTGCTCTGGGAATGAAGGTCCAAAAAGCACATCGGAGAATGTTCATAGTTGTAAACAAGCTCCACCTTTGAAACACAATCTACATAGAACCACATATACAAGCCTGCACGATGGATGAAGCCAAGGTCTCCTCCATGATTTCCCTTCTGACCATCTTATTGTCTCCTCAACCATAAAAGGTGAACTTGAAACTCAGGACCTTGCCTTGTCACCAGAAACATCCAAGCTTGGATCAGTCTTTCTAAGACCAGATACTTGCTCTCTGAACTATTAGAGACTTGTCACATACACACAGGTAGAACAGGATTATTTCTATCTACCTGGGGACTTGGAGTCTTTCACATTGCTCCTGTTAAAACTCTCACAACAGCAAAACTTTACCTACAAAGGGTTCAAGCTATGACACTCCCAACTTCCACAAACCTCCTCAGCTCTTGTGAGTCACATGCAGCCAATTCCAGGAATTGGAAACATGGTTGTGAGGATGAAACTGACTTTGGGGCTCCCCTTGGATATGGTCTTCCAGACTTACCAAAAGGCCATTAAGAGGAAGGTTTACCCCACCTTAATAAGCAGATCTCTCCAAGGGTATTTTCAGAGCTTGATACCCTCCCACACCCTGAAAATATTATTACATCAAGAATGTAGAACTGCTAACCAAATGTAAGGCTCCCATATGATTCTATCAAACTGAGGATGCTTCTTTACTAAGCAGTGAGCACACTTGCTGTCCCAGGGACCTTGGCAGTTGCAACGTAGGGCTCTTCCCTTTGGGATGGAAACAGCAAGTTTTCCTGTGGTCTACACGCTGGCCCCAAAAATACTACACTCCCAATACTTGTCAACTTTAAGTATTTTTCTACATATCTCCATTTTTCTGTTACTATTTGGACTACATCCTAGACTTGACACTACATAAATTGCATTCAAGAAGCTATTTTTAAAAGTTGGTAGGAAACCTTAAATCTATGGCTTGCAGTCCCTGGCTTACTTTCATCTAGGTGCATAAGGGTTTTCAAAAGTAGTCAGGTTAGTTACCCTGTATCACAGCCCCACGCTTGTGTCACAGATATAAAAATGGAACATGATATTTAAGGCTTTAGTTGCCAAATCATCAAGCCTCCCAGACAGAGGCAATAGAGCAAAATGATTACAGAGGCATGGATTTTGATTTGCTCCAGTGTCTTGGGCAAGTCACTTGGCCTCTGTATTTATTTGTACTTATCTGCACTTATCTGTCACTTGGGGGTCATAATTGTACCTGGTCCATGGGTACGCTGTACAAATGATCTGTAAAGTAGTTACAAGAAACCGACACAGAGTAAGCACTCCACAGACATTGGCTATTAGCTATTGGAAATAGTTCTCCGTGAAACAGATGACATTATCTGTGGATGACTCGGTGGGAGACAGTGAATCACAGAATCACAGCATGTTGAAAGTGACCTAGTTCACACTCTAATGTGAAAAGAAGAAAAGTGTGCATGGGTAGAAAATGTCTGAAACTTTACACAACAAAGAGTTCATCATGTTAACTTGGAGGATTAGAATAAATCAGGAAAGGAGGAAAGAAAAACTTGAGTGTAATTCAATTTCTCTATCATTTGTGTTTCTACACTGAGACTCTGAATACACTGGAAGTGCAATTTTTTTAATGTGGCGGGATAAAGGTTTTCAAGTTTTCCTGATCCATCCGTATTATTATCTCAGAATTGCTGGCATTTCTTGCCATCTTTGGATCTACACCCATGTGAGTCAGTGGGCCATTCTGGACGGAGGAGATAATAGAGCAGAAGTGAAGTGAGAGAAAAGGAGAGACAAGATTTTCTCTTTTCTCTTCAAAGAGGAAAGGTCTTTGGAATGGGAACAACTCACAACCAAACTTTGGGGAAAGGATGTGATGGAAAATGAGACAAACATCCTACCCCTGTGATGAGAAGGATTCCCTGGGCTGGATGGAGGGAGGTCACAGGTGGCTGGACAAGGAAACCAACTAGGGAGAAACACACACAAGTGCAGAGCAAACACCCTGAGGCCACTCAGCCTGACTCCATGCAAACATGTGTCCAGCAGACAGCCCTTCACCTGTGGCTCCCCAGCAAGACAGGTACCTCGGGGGTGCCAACTCATTCTGAGTCCATTATGCCTGGCCATTCATAAACCGCTGTCTAACGTGTGAGGAATAAACTCTCAATGTTTATGAGGAAATTGGGGAAGGAGATTGAAAGGCTACTTAAACGAAAAAAAAAGAAGTTCAGGAAGGCAAGATGGTAGAGAGACAAGAAAAAGACCTTAAAAGATAGAAAGGATTTGCCAAAGAAGAGAAAGCAAAAGAAATGATTCCGAATGGGTTAACCTGCAGCTAGGAAGTTAAGGAAGATTATTGATGGGTGAAGACTATGGAATAAAGCGAATAAAATTTCTCAGAAGTTGCTGAGAATATGGTAAGCAGCATGATTATCAAATTATGAATTGGCTGCAATGGCATTCTAGGGGGACACTAGGAAGGGGAAGCAAACGTTCCTGAGATGACAGTGGCAGGTGGAAAGTTGTTTCAGGGGAAGATCAGTCTTGCAGAGGGTGTATCAGAGGAGGGCAAGTGTGAGCAAGCAAGGAAATACTAAGTGTATACGGTTCCTTCACTGAGTGCACCCAGCCCCGCGGTCAGCCTTGAGAACAAGCAGGACTTCAGGTACTGGAGCTACATTTCAGTCATCAAGACTTGAGAAGACACCCTTAACTCAGGTCTTCTCTTCAAACTCCATCTTTCCTTCTTGACCTTCATTTGACCTCTTCCCTTACCCTCCAGCTGTGGACTGAGGCCACAGAGCAAGATGGGTCACTAGTGTCCTCCATCCCCTGGCGACTGTGGTTCACATCAGTGGAGTACCAAAGGCAATAACCAAGTAACAGACACAAGAGTGTATGAAGAAGAAGAGATTCTGATAAGGCTTTCTGTGACAGTGTGGGCCAAGTCGGCTCTATATGGCTGGTATCACGTGAATTATGAGCAGCCTTAGGGGAGAAGTTCTCAGAAGGCAGAGCCTGGCTCTCGAGAGGCTCTGCGTGCTCACAGCCCACTCCAAGACCTCAGTTACAGCTTCGGCCCCCAATATCTCTCCCTCTGCCTGCTCACAGTTTTTGAAGTCTTCTTTCCTCCACATTTCTCTTGAGAGGTGGAGGAGGAAGATGAGCTTCAGGCCAGCTCAGACTCCCCTGGGATCCCAGCAGGATGCCTATCATTAACCTCCCACCTTCTAGGAAGCTCCTAAGATCTTCACATTTGGGGCAGTTCTCATTTCAGCTGTGCTTCAAATTGCTGGCTGGAGACGGCCTGTTGGAAGGTGGCTAAAAGCAAGTAGCAATCCTTCGGGCAGCCTGGCCCTTCTCGACTGTCAGACATCTTCAGGGATATTCTAGGAAATGTTGTTTGTTCTAGAGAAGGGAGGGAAACAATCCAATTGTCCAATAATGCTTGAATGGAAAATAAATGATGCTATATGCATGTGATCACATAATATCACACAGTCAAAAATCAAAGACCTAGATCTATATGGATTCACGTGGATAAATCTTGAAAACATAATATTGATTGAAAGAAAATAAGATAAACAATGTTAGATTGTGATAACAGGTATGTAAGTGTTTAAATATTTAAATCAATTCAACATATTGCTTCTATATATAGAGATGCAAGAAAATAAACTTTATCCAAAGAACACATTATTTACATTTAATATGCTCATTTATCTAGGAGACCCAAAAGAACCCACAGATAAACTAGCAGGAACTAATAAGACGGTTCAACAAGGCACACACATACAAGATCAATAAATTTTAAAAGTCAATCAGGCTCCTCTACACTGGCGATAACAAATTAGAAACTATAAAAGAAAATAAGAAAAAAAGAAGATCTAAAAATTGTCACAAGAGCTGTATAAATTATTTAGAGCTCAGCATACGTAGAAGGCAATATAACTAACAAACTGAGTACGAACAGTTAAACTCCGCCCATCCCAAGGTTAGGAAAAGACTGTTGTTACTTTATGAGAACAGACCCTCTTCTTAAGGAGCAGATCAGTAAGTGAGAGTGAATCAAAGAAACACAGCATTTGAAAAGTCAGCTAGTCCAAGCCTCTTGATCGCACATACAGAAGCTGAAGCCCAGATAGGTTGAGTTACTTGCTAACGGGCCCAATGTCCTGACTCAAGGACTAGCATTTTTCACTCAGTCGCAAGACACAATCAAATGCAGTACCTTGGAAAGAGATGGGGAAAAAATGAAGAAATCAATTATATAGTTCCTCATCTTTAAGTACAGAAATAGCCGTGACAAAATTACACGTATTGAGGGAAAATTGAAGTGCAGAGTTTAAAATGTCAATAATCCACAGGGAAACTGGAGACCATTTAAAACATTCATATTAAATCTCTCTAGAAAAGACATTAAAAGATCTCCAATCAAAATGTGAATTTTATAATAGACATGGTATGATACAATTTATAATAGATATGGTAGGAACCTTTCCCTTTCACGGGAAAGCTTCGGCTGGGAAAAAGGAATTGTTCTTGAAAATGGGGCCTGTGCTATTGCAGACACTGTGCTCAACCTAGGTCCACCGAATGCTCTGATGTCATCACTGAGGTCACAGAATTCCACTGTGCGCCTGGCAACCTTGCAAACATAACAGCCCTGGTGAGCACTAGGCACTACTGCTGGTTCACCAAGTGGTACAAGTTTTTCAGCCATTTAGGAGACTTGACTATTTTTGTTTGTATTGAATCATTTCAACGGATTGCCCAAGAGCCAAGAAGGGCCAACCTGTAGGGAAGAGGAGGAGTTGGACATCTCTTGAGGCATCTTCTAAGGGAGACTTCTAGTTGGTACGATGGAACGGCGACAAAAGAGGAAACATCTGGAAAATGAAGAGTCCCAGGAAACTGCTGAGAACGGAGGAGGTATGTGGGGGGCAACTTGTCTGGGGCACATGGGTTTCTGCCAAACTGAAGCTTCTCTAGGAAGCGGGGGACTGAGAACGTGTCACCTGTGAAGCAGGGAGCGAGAGACCTTGTCTCACTGATGCTGCCGTATCTATCCGGAGGGTCCCTGTGGTGTGAGACGGCACAGAACGGCCAGATGCCCCCTGGGAGATGGGAGGTCAGCTCCGCTGGTCTGAGGACTCTCTCCTGGGGCAGCCGGGCCTGGAGCTTTGTCGGACTCACAGCAGGCTGCATCCTGCTTGCACAGACCTAGAGGTGCAGCTTTTCTCAGTCCCCGATTTCTCTCTTATGCTCTTGGATCTTTCCTAGGGGTCATGAGGTGGGGGATGTGAAGGATGCAAGGATGCTGAGAGAGACCCATGAGTTGCTTGGCCTCTTTTACCAAAGTGGAAAGAGAAGCCCCATGAGTTGAAGGCCCTGTTGAAAACTATCTTGACAAGTGGAATGCACTTTGAAAGAAGATTGTTTGTCTAGGGATGGTGTCATATTGAAAGCAAGGAGGTTTTATTCCTTCAACAGGAAGAATTTCCCAAAGGAGATCAAGGGAAGGGAAGGGTTTTCCAGAGACTGAGACCGCGTGAGCGGGGGTGAGAAATGGCCTCAGGGTCCTGCGGGGAGCTCTGAGAGCCACGGGCCACGTGGTGCCTGCGTGCATTAAATATAGGCGAGTAGCTTGCCCTGGGAGAGGGGTGGTCACCCCAGAGCTCCAGCTAGAGGCCTCTGCCCCAGATTAGAGCCCAGTAGCTCCTACCAGGCCCAGGGCCCTGGAGACTGTAGGATGGGCCCTGGGAATGGAGCTCTAGACAGCAGGCAGATTTCCAGGCAGTGGCTGGGACAGGCTGGGGAAGGCAATGACTGCCCCTGACCATTCAGAATATTTTGCCCTATGTTCCTGTGTGTGTGTGTGTGAGTGTGTGTGTGTGTGTGTGTGTGTGTGTGTGGTAGTGCAGAGAAGAGCGAGATGAATGGGGGTAGAGTGCTTACCAGATATAAAGTCTGCGTGGTAAAGTTCTTGTCACCCTGCCTGTACCTGGCTGACACTCGGTGTACGTAAGAGTGTATACAGAATTCTTGTTAGGGGTGTTTTATGAGACAGTAACTCATACACCCATGTACACTCTGATGCAGCAAAAATATCACACACCCCACATATAACTTCCTTAGTAAACCACACACAGCACATGGAGGTATATACACGCATCCCTCCTATACTACGTTCTCATACAACCCACCTGTATCACAATCCTCTCCACCAACACCAAACGCTGGAGATGAGATACGTATACAGACACACACACTATATATATAGGACACACACACACACACACACACACACTATATACATATATCTCCTCAACTCTTGCACAAACACAACTAACTTCAGCCATCTCTAAATACCTCTATAAGAACCAGTCACGTGTCATACACACCACACTTATAACACATTCTTGAGTAATGCCAGACCCGCTTTGTACAAACCACAGTAAACCACAGTCTCAGTAACCCATGTCAGGATTGCCAGAGAAAATATGGGCTATCCAGTTCAATTTGAATTCCAGATAAACAACAAGTAATTTTTCAGTATCCGTATGTCGCACATATTGTATGGGCTATACTTACACTAAAACTAAGTCAGGCCAAATACTGCATGGGAATACTTACACTCAAAGATTATTCTGGGTTTATCTGAAACTGAAATTTAACTGGGTGCCTTGTATTCTTGTTCGCTAAGTCTGGCAACCCTTATATACTTACCACCAGCTGATGTATTATATATTTATTGTAGTTTTGTTTAGTGTGTGTCTTCCCCTACTAGAATGTGCAGCGTTACCAAAGACTACAACAATGGAAGAGTGCCGGATACACAGGAGTAGCTGCTTACTGAATCTTGGTGAATGAATGAATGAACACACACCATAAATACAAGCCACACCATGTAATGAGGAAACGTTACATGTCCCAGAATTCCTGACTTGTGAACAGAAACCATGCACACAAAGGCCACAGACACAGATAGACACGTCTGCACTGTGCTCCCCATGCCAACCCCACACTTACCACAGACTTAACTGATACACATCACTCACTCTTCCCACACACTCACAGTCACCACCGAGGCCTACATTACCAACTAGACAGTGAGAGAATAAGTATTGATTGGAATTAAATCCTGGAGGATCCACTGGGAACCACACTCTCAGCTGTGTGTATTCACTGCACCTGACACGTGTCACACACTCAGTAAATATTTGTGGACAGAGGACTGATGAACCCACCCTGAGCCTTTCATTCCTCCCTCAGGAATCTCGAAGTCACAAGAGGATCCCCCTCGGCTTGGATCCACTGTGGTGGCCCAAGGCTGCAGCCCAGGGGCAGTGGAGGTCTCCTCTGCCTCTAAATACTTCTTCTGTACTTCTACTCTGTGCAAGCTCAGCTACGCTGGTAAGGGCGTGGGGCTCCTCAGGTGACGGGGTGCTTGGCTGTGAAGCAGGAGGCACACAGATCCCAGGGAGGCTGAGAGGAAATCCAGGGTCATCAGAGGTGATGAGGGCTCTGTGGAGGAGCCTGGGCAGGATGGCTGAGCTGTTCCGAGGGCGTGGATGCCAGCTGAGTCTAGGGATGTGTGTGTGAATACTGCTACTACCATGGTGGGGAAGTCAAGGAGCAGGGTCCGGAAAGGTCTGGGTTTGAGGTGGAGGGAAGAGGGACCAGATTAAGCATCTTCAGAGGAAAATGTAGGCTTTGTCTTTGCCTTTGCTTCCAGAGAAGGACAGAGTTCTGCATCATACACCTCCAGCCTGAGAGCAGGACCATCCAGCTCAGGTGCACACAGCTCACACATACACGCACCCTCCAGGCACAGCCCTTTTCAGTGCACATCAACCCCAAGCACGTGCTCCACAGTACTCTCCTGCACCACAGCCCCATTCCACAAGGAATGCACCACCGATATTCCCAAACTCCCACTCCTCATCGTACACGCATCCAGCCGCATCCCTCACATACTACAGCCCTCACCACCATACTCCACACCCCTGTATACAAACACCGCTCCAGTATACACCCCCACGCACATGAAAAGCCCACAGATGACACCAGATACACAACTCCGTCCTACGGCCAACGGACACCAAGCTCACGACATTGCTATGTCGTGCCAATGTCCCTCTCTCGTCTACCACACCTGCTCCCTCAGCTTCCGGCATGGCCCATGCATGTTATTATGATTTTAATTTCCTTTTTCAGGAATCCGGAGATTTCATCGAGACACTGCCCAGCCTAGACCACCCCTAGCCCAGGATCAGGAAGAAGGAGAGACCGCTTCCCCATCACACTGTGTCTCCTCCTCACCCTCTTCACCCTGTAAGAACTATCTGCACCCAGACAAAGAGGAAAGGGGCATGAAAATATACTACATGCAGGTACAAGTGAACAAGGGTGTCGCTGTCTCCTGGAAGACAAAGAAACCCTTGGAGTTGCCTGAAAAGCAGCTGAGGATAGAAGAAGTGACCCTTCCTGAGGATGTGTGTGCAGTAGCCACTGACCCCTCTTCTGATGTGTCCACCGAAAGCCTCCTGTCTGACAGTGAGCCCACTTGGGAGGAGAAAGAGTATGAGGAAAGGGCAGAGCCAGGCAGCCCATCAGGGCCACCTGCCGTTGAGGAGAGACCCAGCGCCAAGACAGCGGACTGGATGCTGACCATGGAGACCGGCTTCAGGTGCATGGCCTGCTGCCGGGTCTTCCCCACCTTGGAGATCCTCCAGCAGCACGTGAAGGGCGGCGTCCTGCAGGGCTTCAGCTGCCGTGCCTTTCATCTCACCATGGCCCAGCGGATGGGCAATGTGGAATCCGAGAGCACCCCTGAGGAAGAGGACGAGGAGGAGGAGGAGGAGAACGAGGAGGAGGAGGAGGAGGAGGAGGAGGAGGAGGAGAAGGAGGTAGAGAAGCAAGAAGAAAAGGAGAATGAGGGAGAGCAGCCCACGGGGGAAGGCCCCAGCCCAAAGAGACCCCGCAGGCAGGGTCTTTTCTCTCCTTTGAGTTCCAAACAGCAACTGAGATTCATGGGACAGAAGATCCTGGAAGACGGTGTGGCCGTCCCTTGGAAGAGGTAAGGCTTGAGGCTGGCAGTCTTCTGAGCCTATGTCACGAGGGCCCAGAGGAGTCTAAGGGAAGGGGCCGCACACATGTGCTGGTTTACCTAATGGCTCTGCAGTTGCATCAAATGGGACACACCTAGCACTAACAAAGGCATTGACCTCTGTTGACGTAAACAAGAAGGTGGAGCCTTTTCCTAGGAGTTTTCTCAGGGTCTGCACGATGGACCTCAACTCTTAGAGGACGTACTGCCAGCAGCTTCTTCTCGGCAGAGAGAGCCAGGAGTGGTCTCAAGAGAGGACAGGGGCCCTTGCAGGACCAGAACTTTGAGGTCTGAGAGCCTTGGGCCTGAGCCGAGATCTCACCCGGACCACTGGACCTAGCCTTCTGTAACAAAGGGGAATATGAAAGAGAGTCACGTGGAAATGAGGTCCCCCGAGATATGGAAATGTTCCAGAACCTTCGTTGCGTGGTAGTTGATCTGGAGCCAAGCTCACTGTGGTGTGTGTGGCTCTGAGCATTAAGGCAATGCTGGAGGGTAACCCTGACCAGCAGAGCTTGGAGTGCTTCTTGTCTCTTCCTGTTCTACCTCATTTGTTTTATCCCTTCCAGGGAGAAGAAAGGACCCTCGGGAGAGTAGCAGACAGAATGCCGTGGTCTGAAGGAGGATGAAGGGACCGGCACTCAGTCTAACATCATATGACAATAGAAGCGTCCTATGCAATAAAGGGCATTTTCCAAACCTTTCCTGGAGCTTTTATTTAATGACATTTTTCTATCTATGCATCTATCTGTCATCTACATCTGTATCTTTCAAGGTTTGTGAACAAGCTTTCACATAAGCACTAGAGACGTCCGCCAGCATTTTCCAGAAGAGGCCTGCAAATTGCTGGGGACTCCTCACAAATAGGGAACGGCCACAACCCCTGCCACACAGACTATGCGCGTGGCCCTCCTGACGTACTCCCACTCTCTCTCTGAATTTCCCAACGTCTGAGATGAGGGTGCTGGCTGGAGGCAATGATCACGTGCAGGCTGAATCTTCTCCAGATTCTGATTCTCTTCCTGGGCATATCGTCCTTAAGCACAGTCTCCATGTCCCTGGCCACACTGATCTCTCTCCTTCAGTCCTTCCCTCCCTCCCTCTCCTGCCTCCCAGTGCAGAGAATACTTTTTTGCATTTGAGACGACATTTATTTTTGGTTCACAGAATTCTCACCTGTTCTACTGTGGCCTCCGTTGTGAACATTCCAAAGCTGAGAATTTTCTGTTTTTCTCCCTCATTTCTGCTGAGTCTTTACCTTCCTAATGCAGTGAACTCACAGTGCCTAGCTGACTGGATGGGGAAAAAAATCCAGGGAGCAAAGAGAAATAATAAAAGAATATATCAGTTAATTTTTCATAGTGTTATCCAACTACATATTTTTAAATTTTGGAATAATATTAGGAATCTTCTCTTTATAAAAAACTGAATTATCGGGCTTCCCTGGTGGAGCAGTGGTTAAGAATATGCCTGCGAATGCAGGGGTCATGGGTTCGAGCCCTGGTCTGGGAAGATCCCACGTGCCACGGAGTAACTAAGCCCGCGTGCCACAACTACTGATCCTGCGCTCTAGAGCCCGTGTGCCACATCAACCGAGCCCACGTGCCACAACTACGGAAGCCTGCGTGCCTAGAGACCATGCTCCGCAACAAGAGAAGCCACTGCAATGAGAAGCCCGTGCACCACAGCCAAGAGGAGCCCCCGCTCACTGCAACTAGAGAACGCCCGCTAGCAGCAACAAAGACCCAATGCAGCCCCAAATAAATTAATTAATTTTTAAAAATTGAATTAGTTTCAAGGGTACAATGTATAAAAGTACAATAAAAGCCCCCCTTCATAACCCCCCAACCCCACTCTCAAGATGGAATCGATATGCTGTGATACAATTTATAGTCGTAGTACTACTCCTCCCCCACCACATCCGAAATCCTCTGAGCCAGGGGCAGCAGCTTCCTTTCACAATGCTAGGACCCGCCACAAGACACATGATAATCCCTTTGGACATTTCAAGGAACGGCACCAAGGGAACAGTACCGGGGAAATGCCACTGACAGCTCAGAATATCCATGGCATTTCTAGAGTCTCGGCACTGCTCTTGCTCTGGGAATGAAGGTCGAAAAAGCACATCGGAGAATGTTCATAGTTGTAAACAAGCTCCACCTTTGAAACACAATCTACATAGAACCACATATACAAGCCTGCACGATGGATGAAGCCAAGGTCTCCTCCATGATTTCCCTTCTGACCATCTTATTGTCTCCTCAACCATAAAAGGTGAACTTGAAACTCAGGACCTTGCCTTGTCACCAGAAACATCCAAGCTTGGATCAGTCTTTCTAAGACCAGATACTTGCTCTCTGAACTATTAGAGACTTGTCACATACACACAGGTAGAACAGGATTATTTCTATCTACCTGGGGACTTGGAGTCTTTCACATTGCTCCTGTTAAAACTCTCACAACAGCAAAACTTTACCTACAAAGGGTTCAAGCTATGACACTCCCAACTTCCACAAACCTCCTCAGCTCTTGTGAGTCACATGCAGCCAATTCCAGGAATTGGAAACATGGTTGTGAGGATGAAACTGACTTTGGGGCTCCCCTTGGATATGGTCTTCCAGACTTACCAAAAGGCCATTAAGAGGAAGGTTTACCCCACCTTAATAAGCAGATCTCTCCAAGGGTATTTTCAGAGCTTGATACCCTCCCACACCCTGAAAATATTATTACATCAAGAATGTAGAACTGCTAACCAAATGTAAGGCTCCCATATGATTCTATCAAACTGAGGATGCTTCTTTACTAAGCAGTGAGCACACTTGCTGTCCCAGGGACCTTGGCAGTTGCAACGTAGGGCTCTTCCCTTTGGGATGGAAACAGCAAGTTTTCCTGTGGTCTACACGCTGGCCCCAAAAATACTACACTCCCAATACTTGTCAACTTTAAGTATTTTTCTACATATCTCCATTTTTCTGTTACTATTTGGACTACATCCTAGACTTGACACTACATAAATTGCATTCAAGAAGCTATTTTTAAAAGTTGGTAGGAAACCTTAAATCTATGGCTTGCAGTCCCTGGCTTACTTTCATCTAGGTGCATAAGGGTTTTCAAAAGTAGTCAGGTTAGTTACCCTGTATCACAGCCCCACGCTTGTGTCACAGATATAAAAATGGAACATGATATTTAAGGCTTTAGTTGCCAAATCATCAAGCCTCCCAGACAGAGGCAATAGAGCAAAATGATTACAGAGGCATGGATTTTGATTTGCTCCAGTGTCTTGGGCAAGTCACTTGGCCTCTGTATTTATTTGTACTTATCTGCACTTATCTGTCACTTGGGGGTCATAATTGTACCTGGTCCATGGGTACGCTGTACAAATGATCTGTAAAGTAGTTACAAGAAACCGACACAGAGTAAGCACTCCACAGACATTGGCTATTAGCTATTGGAAATATTTCTCCGTGAAACAGATGACATTATCTGTGGATGACTCGGTGGGAGACAGTGAATCACAGAATCACAGCATGTTGAAAGTGACCTAGTTCACACTCTAATGTGAAAAGAAGAAAAGTGTGCATGGGTAGAAAATGTCTGAAACTTTACACAACAAAGAGTTCATCATGTTAACTTGGAGGATTAGAATAAATCAGGAAAGGAGGAAAGAAAAACTTGAGTGTAATTCAATTTCTCTATCATTTGTGTTTCTACACTGAGACTCTGAATACACTGGAAGTGCAATTTTTTTAATGTGGCGGGATAAAGGTTTTCAAGTTTTCCTGATCCATCCGTATTATTATCTCAGAATTGCTGGCATTTCTTGCCATCTTTGGATCTACACCCATGTGAGTCAGTGGGCCATTCTGGACGGAGGAGATAATAGAGCAGAAGTGAAGTGAGAGAAAAGGAGAGACAAGATTTTCTCTTTTCTCTTCAAAGAGGAAAGGTCTTTGGAATGGGAACAACTCACAACCAAACTTTGGGGAAAGGATGTGATGGAAAATGAGACAAACATCCTACCCCTGTGATGAGAAGGATTCCCTGGGCTGGATGGAGGGAGGTCACAGGTGGCTGGACAAGGAAACCAACTAGGGAGAAACACACACAAGTGCAGAGCAAACACCCTGAGGCCACTCAGCCTGACTCCATGCAAACATGTGTCCAGCAGACAGCCCTTCACCTGTGGCTCCCCAGCAAGACAGGTACCTCGGGGGTGCCAACTCATTCTGAGTCCATTATGCCTGGCCATTCATAAACCGCTGTCTAACGTGTGAGGAATAAACTCTCAATGTTTATGAGGAAATTGGGGAAGGAGATTGAAAGGCTACTTAAACGAAAAAAAAAGAAGTTCAGGAAGGCAAGATGGTAGAGAGACAAGAAAAAGACCTTAAAAGATAGAAAGGATTTGCCAAAGAAGAGAAAGCAAAAGAAATGATTCCGAATGGGTTAACCTGCAGCTAGGAAGTTAAGGAAGATTATTGATGGGTGAAGACTATGGAATAAAGCGAATAAAATTTCTCAGAAGTTGCTGAGAATATGGTAAGCAGCATGATTATCAAATTATGAATTGGCTGCAATGGCATTCTAGGGGGACACTAGGAAGGGGAAGCAAACGTTCCTGAGATGACAGTGGCAGGTGGAAAGTTGTTTCAGGGGAAGATCAGTCTTGCAGAGGGTGTATCAGAGGAGGGCAAGTGTGAGCAAGCAAGGAAATACTAAGTGTATACGGTTCCTTCACTGAGTGCACCCAGCCCCGCGGTCAGCCTTGAGAACAAGCAGGACTTCAGGTACTGGAGCTACATTTCAGTCATCAAGACTTGAGAAGACACCCTTAACTCAGGTCTTCTCTTCAAACTCCATCTTTCCTTCTTGACCTTCATTTGGCCTCTTCCCTTACCCTCCAGCTGTGGACTGAGGCCACAGAGCAAGATGGGTCACTAGTGTCCTCCATCCCCTGGCGACTGTGGTTCACATCAGTGGAGTACCAAAGGCAATAACCAAGTAACAGACACAAGAGTGTATGAAGAAGAAGAGATTCTGATAAGGCTTTCTGTGACAGTGTGGGCCAAGTCGGCTCTATATGGCTGGTATCACGTGAATTATGAGCAGCCTTAGGGGAGAAGTTCTCAGAAGGCAGAGCCTGGCTCTCGAGAGGCTCTGCGTGCTCACAGCCCACTCCAAGACCTCAGTTACAGCTTCGGCCCCCAATATCTCTCCCTCTGCCTGCTCACAGTTTTTGAAGTCTTCTTTCCTCCACATTTCTCTTGAGAGGTGGAGGAGGAAGATGAGCTTCAGGCCAGCTCAGACTCCCCTGGGATCCCAGCAGGATGCCTATCATTAACCTCCCACCTTCTAGGAAGCTCCTAAGATCTTCACATTTGGGGCAGTTCTCATTTCATCTGTGCTTCAAATTGCTGGCTGGAGACGGCCTGTTGGAAGGTGGCTAAAAGCAAGTAGCAATCCTTCGGGCAGCCTGGCCCTTCTCGACTGTCAGACATCTTCAGGGATATTCTAGGAAATGTTGTTTGTTCTAGAGAAGGGAGGGAAACAATCCAATTGTCCAATAATGCTTGAATGGAAAATAAATGATGCTATATGCATGTGATCACATAATATCACACAGTCAAAAATCAAAGACCTAGATCTATATGGATTCACGTGGATAAATCTTGAAAACATAATATTGATTGAAAGAAAATAAGATAAACAATGTTAGATTGTGATAACAGGTATGTAAGTGTTTAAATATTTAAATCAATTCAACATATTGCTTCTATATATAGAGATGCAAGAAAATAAACTTTATCCAAAGAACACATTATTTACATTTAATATGCTCATTTATCTAGGAGACCCAAAAGAACCCACAGATAAACTAGCAGGAACTAATAAGACGGTTCAACAAGGCACACACATACAAGATCAATAAATTTTAAAAGTCAATCAGGCTCCTCTACACTGGCGATAACAAATTAGAAACTATAAAAGAAAATAAGAAAAAAAGAAGATCTAAAAATTGTCACAAGAGCTGTATAAATTATTTAGAGCTCAGCATACGTAGAAGGCAATATAACTAACAAACTGAGTACGAACAGTTAAACTCCGCCCATCCCAAGGTTAGGAAAAGACTGTTGTTACTTTATGAGAACAGACCCTCTTCTTAAGGAGCAGATCAGTAAGTGAGAGTGAATCAAAGAAACACAGCATTTGAAAAGTCAGCTAGTCCAAGCCTCTTGATCGCACATACAGAAGCTGAAGCCCAGATAGGTTGAGTTACTTGCTAAAGGGCCCAATGTCCTGACTCAAGGACTAGCATTTTTCACTCAGTCGCAAGACACAATCAAATGCAGTACCTTGGAAAGAGATGGGGAAAAAATGAAGAAATCAATTATATAGTTCCTCATCTTTAAGTACAGAAATAGCCGTGACAAAATTACACGTATTGAGGGAAAATTGAAGTGCAGAGTTTAAAATGTCAATAATCCACAGGGAAACTGGAGACCATTTAAAACATTCATATTAAATCTCTCTAGAAAAGACATTAAAAGATCTCCAATCAAAATGTGAATTTTATAATAGACATGGTATGATACAATTTATAATAGATATGGTAGGAACCTTTCCCTTTCACGGGAAAGCTTCGGCTGGGAAAAAGGAATTGTTCTTGAAAATGGGGCCTGTGCTATTGCAGACACTGTGCTCAACCTAGGTCCACCGAATGCTCTGATGTCATCACTGAGGTCACAGAATTCCACTGTGCGCCTGGCAACCTTGCAAACATAACAGCCCTGGTGAGCACTAGGCACTACTGCTGGTTCACCAAGTGGTACAAGTTTTTCAGCCATTTAGGAGACTTGACTATTTTTGTTTGTATTGAATCATTTCAACGGATTGCCCAAGAGCCAAGAAGGGCCAACCTGTAGGGAAGAGGAGGAGTTGGACATCTCTTGAGGCATCTTCTAAGGGAGACTTCTAGTTGGTACGATGGAACGGCGACAAAAGAGGAAACATCTGGAAAATGAAGAGTCCCAGGAAACTGCTGAGAACGGAGGAGGTATGTGGGGGGCAACTTGTCTGGGGCACATGGGTTTCTGCCAAACTGAAGCTTCTCTAGGAAGCGGGGGACTGAGAACGTGTCACCTGTGAAGCAGGGAGCGAGAGACCTTGTCTCACTGATGCTGCCGTATCTATCCGGAGGGTCCCTGTGGTGTGAGACGGCACAGAACGGCCAGATGCCCCCTGGGAGATGGGAGGTCAGCTCCGCTGGTCTGAGGACTCTCTCCTGGGGCAGCCGGGCCTGGAGCTTTGTCGGACTCACAGCAGGCTGCATCCTGCTTGCACAGACCTAGAGGTGCAGCTTTTCTCAGTCCCCGATTTCTCTCTTATGCTCTTGGATCTTTCCTAGGGGTCATGAGGTGGGGGATGTGAAGGATGCAAGGATGCTGAGAGAGACCCATGAGTTGCTTGGCCTCTTTTACCAAAGTGGAAAGAGAAGCCCCATGAGTTGAAGGCCCTGTTGAAAAATATCTTGACAAGTGGAATGCACTTTGAAAGAAGATTGTTTGTCTAGGGATGGTGTCATATTGAAAGCAAGGAGGTTTTATTCCTTCAACAGGAAGAATTTCCCAAAGGAGATCAAGGGAAGGGAAGGGTTTTCCAGAGACTGAGACCGCGTGAGCGGGGGTGAGAAATGGCCTCAGGGTCCTGCGGGGAGCTCTGAGAGCCACGGGCCACGTGGTGCCTGCGTGCATTAAATATAGGCGAGTAGCTTGCCCTGGGAGAGGGGTGGTCACCCCAGAGCTCCAGCTAGAGGCCTCTGCCCCAGATTAGAGCCCAGTAGCTCCTACCAGGCCCAGGGCCCTGGAGACTGTAGGATGGGCCCTGGGAATGGAGCTCTAGACAGCAGGCAGATTTCCAGGCAGTGGCTGGGACAGGCTGGGGAAGGCAATGACTGCCCCTGACCATTCAGAATATTTTGCCCTATGTTCCTGTGTGTGTGTGTGTGAGTGTGTGTGTGTGTGTGTGTGTGTGTGTGTGGTAGTGCAGAGAAGAGCGAGATGAATGGGGGTAGAGTGCTTACCAGATATAAAGTCTGCGTGGTAAAGTTCTTGTCACCCTGCCTGTACCTGGCTGACACTCGGTGTACGTAAGAGTGTATACAGAATTCTTGTTAGGGGTGTTTTATGAGACAGTAACTCATACACCCATGTACACTCTGATGCAGCAAAAATATCACACACCCCACATATAACTTCCTTAGTAAACCACACACAGCACATGGAGGTATATACACGCATCCCTCCTATACTACGTTCTCATACAACCCACCTGTATCACAATCCTCTCCACCAACACCAAACGCTGGAGATGAGATACGTATACAGACACACACACTATATATATAGGACACACACACACACACACACACACACTATATACATATATCTCCTCAACTCTTGCACAAACACAACTAACTTCAGCCATCTCTAAATACCTCTATAAGAACCAGTCACGTGTCATACACACCACACTTATAACACATTCTTGAGTAATGCCAGACCCGCTTTGTACAAACCACAGTAAACCACAGTCTCAGTAACCCATGTCAGGATTGCCAGAGAAAATATGGGCTATCCAGTTCAATTTGAATTCCAGATAAACAACAAGTAATTTTTCAGTATCCGTATGTCGCACATATTGTATGGGCTATACTTACACTAAAACTAAGTCAGGCCAAATACTGCATGGGAATACTTACACTCAAAGATTATTCTGGGTTTATCTGAAACTGAAATTTAACTGGGTGCCTTGTATTCTTGTTCGCTAAGTCTGGCAACCCTTATATACTTACCACCAGCTGATGTATTATATATTTATTGTAGTTTTGTTTAGTGTGTGTCTTCCCCTACTAGAATGTGCAGCGTTACCAAAGACTACAACAATGGAAGAGTGCCGGATACACAGGAGTAGCTGCTTACTGAATCTTGGTGAATGAATGAATGAACACACACCATAAATACAAGCCACACCATGTAATGAGGAAACGTTACATGTCCCAGAATTCCTGACTTGTGAACAGAAACCATGCACACAAAGGCCACAGACACAGATAGACACGTCTGCACTGTGCTCCCCATGCCAACCCCACACTTACCACAGACTTAACTGATACACATCACTCACTCTTCCCACACACTCACAGTCACCACCGAGGCCTACATTACCAACTAGACAGTGAGAGAATAAGTATTGATTGGAATTAAATCCTGGAGGATCCACTGGGAACCACACTCTCAGCTGTGTGTATTCACTGCACCTGACACGTGTCACACACTCAGTAAATATTTGTGGACAGAGGACTGATGAACCCACCCTGAGCCTTTCATTCCTCCCTCAGGAATCTCGAAGTCACAAGAGGATCCCCCTCGGCTTGGATCCACTGTGGTGGCCCAAGGCTGCAGCCCAGGGGCAGTGGAGGTCTCCTCTGCCTCTAAATACTTCTTCTGTACTTCTACTCTGTGCAAGCTCAGCTACGCTGGTAAGGGCGTGGGGCTCCTCAGGTGACGGGGTGCTTGGCTGTGAAGCAGGAGGCACACAGATCCCAGGGAGGCTGAGAGGAAATCCAGGGTCATCAGAGGTGATGAGGGCTCTGTGGAGGAGCCTGGGCAGGATGGCTGAGCTGTTCCGAGGGCGTGGATGCCAGCTGAGTCTAGGGATGTGTGTGTGAATACTGCTACTACCATGGTGGGGAAGTCAAGGAGCAGGGTCCGGAAAGGTCTGGGTTTGAGGTGGAGGGAAGAGGGACCAGATTAAGCATCTTCAGAGGAAAATGTAGGCTTTGTCTTTGCCTTTGCTTCCAGAGAAGGACAGAGTTCTGCATCATACACCTCCAGCCTGAGAGCAGGACCATCCAGCTCAGGTGCACACAGCTCACACATACACGCACCCTCCAGGCACAGCCCTTTTCAGTGCACATCAACCCCAAGCACGTGCTCCACAGTACTCTCCTGCACCACAGCCCCATTCCACAAGGAATGCACCACCGATATTCCCAAACTCCCACTCCTCATCGTACACGCATCCAGCCGCATCCCTCACATACTACAGCCCTCACCACCATACTCCACACCCCTGTATACAAACACCGCTCCAGTATACACCCCCACGCACATGAAAAGCCCACAGATGACACCAGATACACCACTCCGTCCTACGGCCAACGGACACCAAGCTCACGACATTGCTATGTCGTGCCAATGTCCCTCTCTCGTCTACCACACCTGCTCCCTCAGCTTCCGGCATGGCCCATGCATGTTATTATGATTTTAATTTCCTTTTTCAGGAATCCGGAGATTTCATCGAGACACTGCCCAGCCTAGACCACCCCTAGCCCAGGATCAGGAAGAAGGAGAGACCGCTTCCCCATCACACTGTGTCTCCTCCTCACCCTCTTCACCCTGTAAGAACTATCTGCACCCAGACAAAGAGGAAAGGGGCATGAAAATATACTACATGCAGGTACAAGTGAACAAGGGTGTCGCTGTCTCCTGGAAGACAAAGAAACCCTTGGAGTTGCCTGAAAAGCAGCTGAGGATAGAAGAAGTGACCCTTCCTGAGGATGTGTGTGCAGTAGCCACTGACCCCTCTTCTGATGTGTCCACCGAAAGCCTCCTGTCTGACAGTGAGCCCACTTGGGAGGAGAAAGAGTATGAGGAAAGGGCAGAGCCAGGCAGCCCATCAGGGCCACCTGCCGTTGAGGAGAGACCCAGCGCCAAGACAGCGGACTGGATGCTGACCATGGAGACCGGCTTCAGGTGCATGGCCTGCTGCCGGGTCTTCCCCACCTTGGAGATCCTCCAGCAGCACGTGAAGGGCGGCGTCCTGCAGGGCTTCAGCTGCCGTGCCTTTCATCTCACCATGGCCCAGCGGATGGGCAATGTGGAATCCGAGAGCACCCCTGAGGAAGAGGACGAGGAGGAGGAGGAGGAGAACGAGGAGGAGGAGGAGGAGGAGGAGGAGGAGGAGGAGAAGGAGGTAGAGAAGCAAGAAGAAAAGGAGAATGAGGGAGAGCAGCCCACGGGGGAAGGCCCCAGCCCAAAGAGACCCCACAGGCAGGGTCTTTTCTCTCCTTTGAGTTCCAAACAGCAACTGAGATTCATGGGACAGAAGATCCTGGAAGACGGTGTGGCCGTCCCTTGGAAGAGGTAAGGCTTGAGGCTGGCAGTCTTCTGAGCCTATGTCACGAGGGCCCAGAGGAGTCTAAGGGAAGGGGCCGCACACATGTGCTGGTTTACCTAATGGCTCTGCAGTTGCATCAAATGGGACACACCTAGCACTAACAAAGGCATTGACCTCTGTTGACGTAAACAAGAAGGTGGAGCCTTTTCCTAGGAGTTTTCTCAGGGTCTGCACGATGGACCTCAACTCTTAGAGGACGTACTGCCAGCAGCTTCTTCTCGGCAGAGAGAGCCAGGAGTGGTCTCAAGAGAGGACAGGGGCCCTTGCAGGACCAGAACTTTGAGGTCTGAGAGCCTTGGGCCTGAGCCGAGATCTCACCCGGACCACTGGACCTAGCCTTCTGTAACAAAGGGGAATATGAAAGAGAGTCACGTGGAAATGAGGTCCCCCGAGATATGGAAATGTTCCAGAACCTTCGTTGCGTGGTAGTTGATCTGGAGCCAAGCTCACTGTGGTGTGTGTGGCTCTGAGCATTAAGGCAATGCTGGAGGGTAACCCTGACCAGCAGAGCTTGGAGTGCTTCTTGTCTCTTCCTGTTCTACCTCATTTGTTTTATCCCTTCCAGGGAGAAGAAAGGACCCTCGGGAGAGTAGCAGACAGAATGCCGTGGTCTGAAGGAGGATGAAGGGACCGGCACTCAGTCTAACATCATATGACAATAGAAGCGTCCTATGCAATAAAGGGCATTTTCCAAACCTTTCCTGGAGCTTTTATTTAATGACATTTTTCTATCTATGCATCTATCTGTCATCTACATCTGTATCTTTCAAGGTTTGTGAACAAGCTTTCACATAAGCACTAGAGACGTCCGCCAGCATTTTCCAGAAGAGGCCTGCAAATTGCTGGGGACTCCTCACAAATAGGGAACGGCCACAACCCCTGCCACACAGACTATGCGCGTGGCCCTCCTGACGTACTCCCACTCTCTCTCTGAATTTCCCAACGTCTGAGATGAGGGTGCTGGCTGGAGGCAATGATCACGTGCAGGCTGAATCTTCTCCAGATTCTGATTCTCTTCCTGGGCATATCGTCCTTAAGCACAGTCTCCATGTCCCTGGCCACACTGATCTCTCTCCTTCAGTCCTTCCCTCCCTCCCTCTCCTGCCTCCCAGTGCAGAGAATACTTTTTTGCATTTGAGACGACATTTATTTTTGGTTCACAGAATTCTCACCTGTTCTACTGTGGCCTCCGTTGTGAACATTCCAAAGCTGAGAATTTTCTGTTTTTCTCCCTCATTTCTGCTGAGTCTTTACCTTCCTAATGCAGTGAACTCACAGTGCCTAGCTGACTGGATGGGGAAAAAAATCCAGGGAGCAAAGAGAAATAATAAAAGAATATATCAGTTAATTTTTCATAGTGTTATCCAACTACATATTTTTAAATTTTGGAATAATATTAGGAATCTTCTCTTTATAAAAAACTGAATTATCGGGCTTCCCTGGTGGAGCAGTGGTTAAGAATATGCCTGCGAATGCAGGGGTCATGGGTTCGAGCCCTGGTCTGGGAAGATCCCACGTGCCACGGAGTAACTAAGCCCGCGTGCCACAACTACTGAGCCTGCGCTCTAGAGCCCGTGTGCCACATCAACCGAGCCCACGTGCCACAACTACGGAAGCCTGCGTGCCTAGAGACCATGCTCCGCAACAAGAGAAGCCACTGCAATGAGAAGCCCGTGCACCACAGCCAAGAGGAGCCCCCGCTCACTGCAACTAGAGAACGCCCGCTAGCAGCAACAAAGACCCAATGCAGCCCCAAATAAATTAATTAATTTTTAAAAATTGAATTAGTTTCAAGGGTACAATGTATAAAAGTACAATAAAAGCCCCCCTTCATAACCCCCCAACCCCACTCTCAAGATGGAATCGATATGCTGTGATACAATTTATAGTCGTAGTACTACTCCTCCCCCACCACATCCGAAATCCTCTGAGCCAGGGGCAGCAGCTTCCTTTCACAATGCTAGGACCCGCCACAAGACACATGATAATCCCTTTGGACATTTCAAGGAACGGCACCAAGGGAACAGTACCGGGGAAATGCCACTGACAGCTCAGAATATCCATGGCATTTCTAGAGTCTCGGCACTGCTCTTGCTCTGGGAATGAAGGTCCAAAAAGCACATCGGAGAATGTTCATAGTTGTAAACAAGCTCCACCTTTGAAACACAATCTACATAGAACCACATATACAAGCCTGCACGATGGATGAAGCCAAGGTCTCCTCCATGATTTCCCTTCTGACCACCTTATTGTCTCCTCAACCATAAAAGGTGAACTTGAAACTCAGGACCTTGCCTTGTCACCAGAAACATCCAAGCTTGGATCAGTCTTTCTAAGACCAGATACTTGCTCTCTGAACTATTAGAGACTTGTCACATACACACAGGTAGAACAGGATTATTTCTATCTACCTGGGGACTTGGAGTCTTTCACATTGCTCCTGTTAAAACTCTCACAACAGCAAAACTTTACCTACAAAGGGTTCAAGCTATGACACTCCCAACTTCCACAAACCTCCTCAGCTCTTGTGAGTCACATGCAGCCAATTCCAGGAATTGGAAACATGGTTGTGAGGATGAAACTGACTTTGGGGCTCCCCTTGGATATGGTCTTCCAGACTTACCAAAAGGCCATTAAGAGGAAGGTTTACCCCACCTTAATAAGCAGATCTCTCCAAGTGTATTTTCAGAGCTTGATACCATCCCACACCCTGAAAATATTATTACATCAAGAATGTAGAACTGCTAACCAAATGTAAGGCTCCCATATGATTCTATCAAACTGAGGATGCTTCTTTACTAAGCAGTGAGCACACTTGCTGTCCCAGGGACCTTGGCAGTTGCAACGTAGGGCTCTTCCCTTTGGGATGGAAACAGCAAGTTTTCCTGTGGTCTACACGCTGGCCCCAAAAATACTACACTCCCAATACTTGTCAACTTTAAGTATTTTTCTACATATCTCCATTTTTCTGTTACTATTTGGACTACATCCTAGACTTGACACTACATAAATTGCATTCAAGAAGCTATTTTTAAAAGTTGGTAGGAAACCTTAAATCTATGGCTTGCAGTCCCTGGCTTACTTTCATCTAGGTGCATAAGGGTTTTCAAAAGTAGTCAGGTTAGTTACCCTGTATCACAGCCCCACGCTTGTGTCACAGATATAAAAATGGAACATGATATTTAAGGCTTTAGTTGCCAAATCATCAAGCCTCCCAGACAGAGGCAATAGAGCAAAATGATTACAGAGGCATGGATTTTGATTTGCTCCAGTGTCTTGGGCAAGTCACTTGGCCTCTGTATTTATTTGTACTTATCTGCACTTATCTGTCACTTGGGGGTCATAATTGTACCTGGTCCATGGGTACGCTGTACAAATGATCTGTAAAGTAGTTACAAGAAACCGACACAGAGTAAGCACTCCACAGACATTGGCTATTAGCTATTGGAAATATTTCTCCGTGAAACAGATGACATTATCTGTGGATGACTCGGTGGGAGACAGTGAATCACAGAATCACAGCATGTTGAAAGTGACCTAGTTCACACTCTAATGTGAAAAGAAGAAAAGTGTGCATGGGTAGAAAATGTCTGAAACTTTACACAACAAAGAGTTCATCATGTTAACTTGGAGGATTAGAATAAATCAGGAAAGGAGGAAAGAAAAACTTGAGTGTAATTCAATTTCTCTATCATTTGTGTTTCTACACTGAGACTCTGAATACACTGGAAGTGCAATTTTTTTAATGTGGCGGGATAAAGGTTTTCAAGTTTTCCTGATCCATCCGTATTATTATCTCAGAATTGCTGGCATTTCTTGCCATCTTTGGATCTACACCCATGTGAGTCAGTGGGCCATTCTGGACGGAGGAGATAATAGAGCAGAAGTGAAGTGAGAGAAAAGGAGAGACAAGATTTTCTCTTTTCTCTTCAAAGAGGAAAGGTCTTTGGAATGGGAACAACTCACAACCAAACTTTGGGGAAAGGATGTGATGGAAAATGAGACAAACATCCTACCCCTGTGATGAGAAGGATTCCCTGGGCTGGATGGAGGGAGGTCACAGGTGGCTGGACAAGGAAACCAACTAGGGAGAAACACACACAAGTGCAGAGCAAACACCCTGAGGCCACTCAGCCTGACTCCATGCAAACATGTGTCCAGCAGACAGCCCTTCACCTGTGGCTCCCCAGCAAGACAGGTACCTCGGGGGTGCCAACTCATTCTGAGTCCATTATGCCTGGCCATTCATAAACCGCTGTCTAACGTGTGAGGAATAAACTCTCAATGTTTATGAGGAAATTGGGGAAGGAGATTGAAAGGCTACTTAAACGAAAAAAAAAGAAGTTCAGGAAGGCAAGATGGTAGAGAGACAAGAAAAAGACCTTAAAAGATAGAAAGGATTTGCCAAAGAAGAGAAAGCAAAAGAAATGATTCCGAATGGGTTAACCTGCAGCTAGGAAGTTAAGGAAGATTATTGATGGGTGAAGACTATGGAATAAAGTGAATAAAATTTCTCAGAAGTTGCTGAGAATATGGTAAGCAGCATGATTATCAAATTATGAATTGGCTGCAATGGCATTCTAGGGGGACACTAGGAAGGGGAAGCAAACGTTCCTGAGATGACAGTGGCAGGTGGAAAGTTGTTTCAGGGGAAGATCAGTCTTGCAGAGGGTGTATCAGAGGAGGGCAAGTGTGAGCAAGCAAGGAAATACTAAGTGTATACGGTTCCTTCACTGAGTGCACCCAGCCCCGCGGTCAGCCTTGAGAACAAGCAGGACTTCAGGTACTGGAGCTACATTTCAGTCATCAAGACTTGAGAAGACACCCTTAACTCAGGTCTTCTCTTCAAACTCCATCTTTCCTTCTTGACCTTCATTTGACCTCTTCCCTTACCCTCCAGCTGTGGACTGAGGCCACAGAGCAAGATGGGTCACTAGTGTCCTCCATCCCCTGGCGACTGTGGTTCACATCAGTGGAGTACCAAAGGCAATAACCAAGTAACAGACACAAGAGTGTATGAAGAAGAAGAGATTCTGATAAGGCTTTCTGTGACAGTGTGGGCCAAGTCGGCTCTATATGGCTGTTATCACGTGAATTATGAGCAGCCTTAGGGGAGAAGTTCTCAGAAGGCAGAGCCTGGCTCTCGAGAGGCTCTGCGTGCTCACAGCCCACTCCAAGACCTCAGTTACAGCTTCGGCCCCCAATATCTCTCCCTCTGCCTGCTCACAGTTTTTGAAGTCTTCTTTCCTCCACATTTCTCTTGAGAGGTGGAGGAGGAAGATGAGCTTCAGGCCAGCTCAGACTCCCCTGGGATCCCAGCAGGATGCCTATCATTAACCTCCCACCTTCTAGGAAGCTCCTAAGATCTTCACATTTGGGGCAGTTCTCATTTCAGCTGTGCTTCAAATTGCTGGCTGGAGACGGCCTGTTGGAAGGTGGCTAAAAGCAAGTAGCAATCCTTCGGGCAGCCTGGCCCTTCTCGACTGTCAGACATCTTCAGGGATATTCTAGGAAATGTTGTTTGTTCTAGAGAAGGGAGGGAAACAATCCAATTGTCCAATAATGCTTGAATGGAAAATAAATGATGCTATATGCATGTGATCACATAATATCACACAGTCAAAAATCAAAGACCTAGATCTATATGGATTCACGTGGATAAATCTTGAAAACATAATATTGATTGAAAGAAAATAAGATAAACAATGTTAGATTGTGATAACAGGTATGTAAGTGTTTAAATATTTAAATCAATTCAACATATTGCTTCTATATATAGAGATGCAAGAAAATAAACTTTATCCAAAGAACACATTATTTACATTTAATATGCTCATTTATCTAGGAGACCCAAAAGAACCCACAGATAAACTAGCAGGAACTAATAAGACGGTTCAACAAGGCACACACATACAAGATCAATAAATTTTAAAAGTCAATCAGGCTCCTCTACACTGGCGATAACAAATTAGAAACTATAAAAGAAAATAAGAAAAAAAGAAGATCTAAAAATTGTCACAAGAGCTGTATAAATTATTTAGAGCTCAGCATACGTAGAAGGCAATATAACTAACAAACTGAGTACGAACAGTTAAACTCCGCCCATCCCAAGGTTAGGAAAAGACTGTTGTTACTTTATGAGAACAGACCCTCTTCTTAAGGAGCAGATCAGTAAGTGAGAGTGAATCAAAGAAACACAGCATTTGAAAAGTCAGCTAGTCCAAGCCTCTTGATCGCACATACAGAAGCTGAAGCCCAGATAGGTTGAGTTACTTGCTAAAGGGCCCAATGTCCTGACTCAAGGACTAGCATTTTTCACTCAGTCGCAAGACACAATCAAATGCAGTACCTTGGAAAGAGATGGGGAAAAAATGAAGAAATCAATTATATAGTTCCTCATCTTTAAGTACAGAAATAGCCGTGACAAAATTACACGTATTGAGGGAAAATTGAAGTGCAGAGTTTAAAATGTCAATAATCCACAGGGAAACTGGAGACCATTTAAAACATTCATATTAAATCTCTCTAGAAAAGACATTAAAAGATCTCCAATCAAAATGTGAATTTTATAATAGACATGGTATGATACAATTTATAATAGATATGGTAGGAACCTTTCCCTTTCACGGGAAAGCTTCGGCTGGGAAAAAGGAATTGTTCTTGAAAATGGGGCCTGTGCTATTGCAGACACTGTGCTCAACCTAGGTCCACCGAATGCTCTGATGTCATCACTGAGGTCACAGAATTCCACTGTGCGCCTGGCAACCTTGCAAACATAACAGCCCTGGTGAGCACTAGGCACTACTGCTGGTTCACCAAGTGGTACAAGTTTTTCAGCCATTTAGGAGACTTGACTATTTTTGTTTGTATTGAATCATTTCAACGGATTGCCCAAGAGCCAAGAAGGGCCAACCTGTAGGGAAGAGGAGGAGTTGGACATCTCTTGAGGCATCTTCTAAGGGAGACTTCTAGTTGGTACGATGGAACGGCGACAAAAGAGGAAACATCTGGAAAATGAAGAGTCCCAGGAAACTGCTGAGAACGGAGGAGGTATGTGGGGGGCAACTTGTCTGGGGCACATGGGTTTCTGCCAAACTGAAGCTTCTCTAGGAAGCGGGGGACTGAGAACGTGTCACCTGTGAAGCAGGGAGCGAGAGACCTTGTCTCACTGATGCTGCCGTATCTATCCGGAGGGTCCCTGTGGTGTGAGACGGCACAGAACGGCCAGATGCCCCCTGGGAGATGGGAGGTCAGCTCCGCTGGTCTGAGGACTCTCTCCTGGGGCAGCCGGGCCTGGAGCTTTGTCGGACTCACAGCAGGCTGCATCCTGCTTGCACAGACCTAGAGGTGCAGCTTTTCTCAGACCCCGATTTCTCTCTTATGCTCTTGGATCTTTCCTAGGGGTCATGAGGTGGGGGATGTGAAGGATGCAAGGATGCTGAGAGAGACCCATGAGTTGCTTGGCCTCTTTTACCAAAGTGGAAAGAGAAGCCCCATGAGTTGAAGGCCCTGTTGAAAACTATCTTGACAAGTGGAATGCACTTTGAAAGAAGATTGTTTGTCTAGGGATGGTGTCATATTGAAAGCAAGGAGGTTTTATTCCTTCAACAGGAAGAATTTCCCAAAGGAGATCAAGGGAAGGGAAGGGTTTTCCAGAGACTGAGACCGCGTGAGCGGGGGTGAGAAATGGCCTCAGGGTCCTGCGGGGAGCTCTGAGAGCCACGGGCCACGTGGTGCCTGCGTGCATTAAATATAGGCGAGTAGCTTGCCCTGGGAGAGGGGTGGTCACCCCAGAGCTCCAGCTAGAGGCCTCTGCCCCAGATTAGAGCCCAGTAGCTCCTACCAGGCCCAGGGCCCTGGAGACTGTAGGATGGGCCCTGGGAATGGAGCTCTAGACAGCAGGCAGATTTCCAGGCAGTGGCTGGGACAGGCTGGGGAAGGCAATGACTGCCCCTGACCATTCAGAATATTTTGCCCTATGTTCCTCTGTGTGTGTGTGTGAGTGTGTGTGTGTGTGTGTGTGTGTGTGTGTGGTAGTGCAGAGAAGAGCGAGATGAATGGGGGTAGAGTGCTTACCAGATATAAAGTCTGCGTGGTAAAGTTCTTGTCACCCTGCCTGGACCTGGCTGACACTCGGTGTACGTAAGAGTGTATACAGAATTCTTGTTAGGGGTGTTTTATGAGACAGTAACTCATACACCCATGTACACTCTGATGCAGCAAAAATATCACACACCCCACATATAACTTCCTTAGTAAACCACACACAGCACATGGAGGTATATACACGCATCCCTCCTATACTACGTTCTCATACAACCCACCTGTATCACAATCCTCTCCACCAACACCAAACGCTGGAGATGAGATACGTATACAGACACACACACTATATATATAGGACACACACACACACACACACACACACTATATACATATATCTCCTCAACTCTTGCACAAACACAACTAACTTCAGCCATCTCTAAATACCTCTATAAGAACCAGTCACGTGTCATACACACCACACTTATAACACATTCTTGAGTAATGCCAGACCCGCTTTGTACAAACCACAGTAAACCACAGTCTCAGTAACCCATGTCAGGATTGCCAGAGAAAATATGGGCTATCCAGTTCAATTTGAATTCCAGATAAACAACAAGTAATTTTTCAGTATCCGTATGTCGCACATATTGTATGGGCTATACTTACACTAAAACTAAGTCAGGCCAAATACTGCATGGGAATACTTACACTCAAAGATTATTCTGGGTTTATCTGAAACTGAAATTTAACTGGGTGCCTTGTATTCTTGTTCGCTAAGTCTGGCAACCCTTATATACTTACCACCAGCTGATGTATTATATATTTATTGTAGTTTTGTTTAGTGTGTGTCTTCCCCTACTAGAATGTGCAGCGTTACCAAAGACTACAACAATGGAAGAGTGCCGGATACACAGGAGTAGCTGCTTACTGAATCTTGGTGAATGAATGAATGAACACACACCATAAATACAAGCCACACCATGTAATGAGGAAACGTTACATGTCCCAGAATTCCTGACTTGTGAACAGAAACCATGCACACAAAGGCCACAGACACAGATAGACACGTCTGCACTGTGCTCCCCATGCCAACCCCACACTTACCACAGACTTAACTGATACACATCACTCACTCTTCCCACACACTCACAGTCACCACCGAGGCCTACATTACCAACTAGACAGTGAGAGAATAAGTATTGATTGGAATTAAATCCTGGAGGATCCACTGGGAACCACACTCTCAGCTGTGTGTATTCACTGCACCTGACACGTGTCACACACTCAGTAAATATTTGTGGACAGAGGACTGATGAACCCACCCTGAGCCTTTCATTCCTCCCTCAGGAATCTCGAAGTCACAAGAGGATCCCCCTCGGCTTGGATCCACTGTGGTGGCCCAAGGCTGCAGCCCAGGGGCAGTGGAGGTCTCCTCTGCCTCTAAATACTTCTTCTGTACTTCTACTCTGTGCAAGCTCAGCTACGCTGGTTAGGGCGTGGGGCTCCTCAGGTGACGGGGTGCTTGGCTGTGAAGCAGGAGGCACACAGATCCCAGGGAGGCTGAGAGGAAATCCAGGGTCATCAGAGGTGATGAGGGCTCTGTGGAGGAGCCTGGGCAGGATGGCTGAGCTGTTCCGAGGGCGTGGATGCCAGCTGAGTCTAGGGATGTGTGTGTGAATACTGCTACTACCATGGTGGGGAAGTCAAGGAGCAGGGGCCGGAAAGGTCTGGGCTTGAGGTGGAGGGAAGAGGGATCAGATTAAGCATCTTCAGAGGAAAATGTAGGCTTTGTCTTTGCCTTTGCTTCCAGAGAAGGACAGAGTTCTGCATCATACACCTCCAGCCTGAGAGCAGGACCATCCAGCTCAGGTGCACACAGCTCACACATACACGCGCCCTCCAGGCACAGCCCTTTTCAGTGCACATCAACCCCAAGCACGTGCTCCACAGTACTCTCCTGCACCACAGCCCCATTCCACAAGGAATGCACCACCGATATTCCCAAACTCACACTCCTCATCGTACACGCATCCAGCCGCATCCCTCACATACTACAGCCCTCACCACCATACTCCACACCCCTGTATACAAACACCGCTCCAGTATACACCCCCACGCACATGAAAAGCCCACAGATGACACCAGATACACCACTCCGTCCTACGGCCAACGGACACCAAGCTCACGACATTGCTATGTCGTGCCAATGTCCCTCTCTCGTCTACCACACCTGCTCCCTCAGCTTCCGGCATGGCCCATGCATGTTATTATGATTTTAATTTCCTTTTTCAGGAATCCGGAGATTTCATCGAGACACTGCCCAGCCTAGACCACCCCTAGCCCAGGATCAGGAAGAAGGAGAGACCGCTTCCCCATCACACTGTGTCTCCTCCTCACCCTCTTCACCCTGTAAGAACTATCTGCACCCAGACAAAGAGGAAAGGGGCATGAAAATATACTACATGCAGGTACAAGTGAACAAGGGTGTCGCTGTCTCCTGGAAGACAAAGAAACCCTTGGAGTTGCCTGAAAAGCAGCTGAGGATAGAAGAAGTGACCCTTCCTGAGGATGTGTGTGCAGTAGCCACTGACCCCTCTTCTGATGTGTCCACCGAAAGCCTCCTGTCTGACAGTGAGCCCACTTGGGAGGAGAAAGAGTATGAGGAAAGGGCAGAGCCAGGCAGCCCATCAGGGCCACCTGCCGTTGAGGAGAGACCCAGCGCCAAGACAGCGGACTGGATGCTGACCATGGAGACCGGCTTCAGGTGCATGGCCTGCTGCCGGGTCTTCCCCACCTTGGAGATCCTCCAGCAGCACGTGAAGGGCGGCGTCCTGCAGGGCTTCAGCTGCCGTGCCTTTCATCTCACCATGGCCCAGCGGATGGGCAATGTGGAATCCGAGAGCACCCCTGAGGAAGAGGACGAGGAGGAGGAGGAGGAGAACGAGGAGGAGGAGTAGGAGGAGGAGGAGGAGGAGAAGGAGGTAGAGAAGCAAGAAGAAAAGGAGAATGAGGGAGAGCAGCCCACGGGGGAAGGCCCCAGCCCAAAGAGACCCCGCAGGCAGGGTCTTTTCTCTCCTTTGAGTTCCAAACAGCAACTGAGATTCATGGGACAGAAGATCCTGGAAGACGGTGTGGCCGTCCCTTGGAAGAGGTAAGGCTTGAGGCTGGCAGTCTTCTGAGCCTATGTCACGAGGGCCCAGAGGAGTCTAAGGGAAGGGGCCGCACACATGTGCTGGTTTACCTAATGGCTCTGCAGTTGCATCAAATGGGACACACCTAGCACTAACAAAGGCATTGACCTCTGTTGACGTAAACAAGAAGGTGGAGCCTTTTCCTAGGAGTTTTCTCAGGGTCTGCACGATGGACCTCAACTCTTAGAGGACGTACTGCCAGCAGCTTCTTCTCGGCAGAGAGAGCCAGGAGTGGTCTCAAGAGAGGACAGGGGCCCTTGCAGGACCAGAACTTTGAGGTCTGAGAGCCTTGGGCCTGAGCCGAGATCTCACCCGGACCACTGGACCTAGCCTTCTGTAACAAAGGGGAATATGAAAGAGAGTCACGTGGAAATGAGGTCCCCCGAGATATGGAAATGTTCCAGAACCTTCGTTGCGTGGTAGTTGATCTGGAGCCAAGCTCACTGTGGTGTGTGTGGCTCTGAGCATTAAGGCAATGCTGGAGGGTAACCCTGACCAGCAGAGCTTGGAGTGCTTCTTGTCTCTTCCTGTTCTACCTCATTTGTTTTATCCCTTCCAGGGAGAAGAAAGGACCCTCGGGAGAGTAGCAGACAGAATGCCGTGGTCTGAAGGAGGATGAAGGGACCGGCACTCAGTCTAACATCATATGACAATAGAAGCGTCCTATGCAATAAAGGGCATTTTCCAAACCTTTCCTGGAGCTTTTATTTAATGACATTTTTCTATCTATGCATCTATCTGTCATCTACATCTGTATCTTTCAAGGTTTGTGAACAAGCTTTCACATAAGCACTAGAGACGTCCGCCAGCATTTTCCAGAAGAGGCCTGCAAATTGCTGGGGACTCCTCACAAATAGGGAACGGCCACAACCCCTGCCACACAGACTATGCGCGTGGCCCTCCTGACGTACTCCCACTCTCTCTCTGAATTTCCCAACGTCTGAGATGAGGGTGCTGGCTGGAGGCAATGATCACGTGCAGGCTGAATCTTCTCCAGATTCTGATTCTCTTCCTGGGCATATCGTCCTTAAGCACAGTCTCCATGTCCCTGGCCACACTGATCTCTCTCCTTCAGTCCTTCCCTCCCTCCCTCTCCTGCCTCCCAGTGCAGAGAATACTTTTTTGCATTTGAGACGACATTTATTTTTGGTTCACAGAATTCTCACCTGTTCTACTGTGGCCTCCGTTGTGAACATTCCAAAGCTGAGAATTTTCTGTTTTTCTCCCTCATTTCTGCTGAGTCTTTACCTTCCTAATGCAGTGAACTCACAGTGCCTAGCTGACTGGATGGGGAAAAAAATCCAGGGAGCAAAGAGAAATAATAAAAGAATATATCAGTTAATTTTTCATAGTGTTATCCAACTACATATTTTTAAATTTTGGAATAATATTAGGAATCTTCTCTTTATAAAAAACTGAATTATCGGGCTTCCCTGGTGGAGCAGTGGTTAAGAATATGCCTGCGAATGCAGGGGTCATGGGTTCGAGCCCTGGTCTGGGAAGATCCCACGTGCCACGGAGTAACTAAGCCCGCGTGCCACAACTACTGAGCCTGCGCTCTAGAGCCCGTGTGCCACATCAACCGAGCCCACGTGCCACAACTACGGAAGCCTGCGTGCCTAGAGACCATGCTCCGCAACAAGAGAAGCCACTGCAATGAGAAGCCCGTGCACCACAGCCAAGAGGAGCCCCCGCTCACTGCAACTAGAGAACGCCCGCTAGCAGCAACAAAGACCCAATGCAGCCCCAAATAAATTAATTAATTTTTAAAAATTGAATTAGTTTCAAGGGTACAATGTATAAAAGTACAATAAAAGCCCCCCTTCATAACCCCCCAACCCCACTCTCAAGATGGAATCGATATGCTGTGATACAATTTATAGTCGTAGTACTACTCCTCCCCCACCACATCCGAAATCCTCTGAGCCAGGTGCAGCAGCTTCCTTTCACAATGCTAGGACCCGCCACAAGACACATGATAATCCCTTTGGACATTTCAAGGAACGGCACCAAGGGAACAGTACCGGGGAAATGCCACTGACAGCTCAGAATATCCATGGCATTTCTAGAGTCTCGGCACTGCTCTTGCTCTGGGAATGAAGGTCCAAAAAGCACATCGGAGAATGTTCATAGTTGTAAACAAGCTCCACCTTTGAAACACAATCTACATAGAACCACATATACAAGCCTGCACGATGGATGAAGCCAAGGTCTCCTCCATGATTTCCCTTCTGACCACCTTATTGTCTCCTCAACCATAAAAGGTGAACTTGAAACTCAGGACCTTGCCTTGTCACCAGAAACATCCAAGCTTGGATCAGTCTTTCTAAGACCAGATACTTGCTCTCTGAACTATTAGAGACTTGTCACATACACACAGGTAGAACAGGATTATTTCTATCTACCTGGGGACTTGGAGTCTTTCACATTGCTCCTGTTAAAATTCTCACAACAGCAAAACTTTACCTACAAAGGGTTCAAGCTATGACACTCCCAACTTCCACAAACCTCCTCAGCTCTTGTGAGTCACATGCAGCCAATTCCAGGAATTGGAAACATGGTTGTGAGGATGAAACTGACTTTGGGGCTCCCCTTGGATATGGTCTTCCAGACTTACCAAAAGGCCATTAAGAGGAAGGTTTACCCCACCTTAATAAGCAGATCTCTCCAAGGGTATTTTCAGAGCTTGATACCCTCCCACACCCTGAAAATATTATTACATCAAGAATGTAGAACTGCTAACCAAATGTAAGGCTCCCATATGATTCTATCAAACTGAGGATGCTTCTTTACTAAGCAGTGAGCACACTTGCTGTCCCAGGGACCTTGGCAGTTGCAACGTAGGGCTCTTCCCTTTGGGATGGAAACAGCAAGTTTTCCTGTGGTCTACACGCTGGCCCCAAAAATACTACACTCCCAATACTTGTCAACTTTAAGTATTTTTCTACATATCTCCATTTTTCTGTTACTATTTGGACTACATCCTAGACTTGACACTACATAAATTGCATTCAAGAAGCTATTTTTAAAAGTTGGTAGGAAACCTTAAATCTATGGCTTGCAGTCCCTGGCTTACTTTCATCTAGGTGCATAAGGGTTTTCAAAAGTAGTCAGGTTAGTTACCCTGTATCACAGCCCCACGCTTGTGTCACAGATATAAAAATGGAACATGATATTTAAGGCTTTAGTTGCCAAATCATCAAGCCTCCCAGACAGAGGCAATAGAGCAAAATGATTACAGAGGCATGGATTTTGATTTGCTCCAGTGTCTTGGGCAAGTCACTTGGCCTCTGTATTTATTTGTACTTATCTGCACTTATCTGTCACTTGGGGGTCATAATTGTACCTGGTCCATGGGTACGCTGTACAAATGATCTGTAAAGTAGTTACAAGAAACCGACACAGAGTAAGCACTCCACAGACATTGGCTATTAGCTATTGGAAATAGTTCTCCGTGAAACAGATGACATTATCCGTGGATGACTCGGTGGGAGACAGTGAATCACAGAATCACAGCATGTTGAAAGTGACCTAGTTCACACTCTAATGTGAAAAGAAGAAAAGTGTGCATGGGTAGAAAATGTCTGAAACTTTACACAACAAAGAGTTCATCATGTTAACTTGGAGGATTAGAATAAATCAGGAAAGGAGGAAAGAAAAACTTGAGTGTCATTCAATTTCTACATCATTTGTGTTTCTACACTGAGACTCTGAATACACTGGAAGTGCAATTTTTTTTAATGTGGCGGGATAAAGGTTTTCAAGTTTTCCTGATCCATCCGTATTATTATCTCAGAATTGCTGGCATTTCTTGCCATCTTTGGATCTACACCCATGTGAGTCAGTGGGCCATTCTGGACGGAGGAGATAATAGAGCAGAAGTGAAGTGAGAGAAAAGGAGAGACAAGATTTTCTCTTTTCTCTTCAAAGAGGAAAGGTCTTTGGAATGGGAACAACTCACAACCAAACTTTGGGGAAAGGATGTGATGGAAAATGAGACAAACATCCTACCCCTGTGATGAGAAGGATTCCCTGGGCTGGATGGAGGGAGGTCACAGGTGGCTGGACAAGGAAACCAACTAGGGAGAAACACACACAAGTGCAGAGCAAACACCCTGAGGCCACTCAGCCTGACTCCATGCAAACATGTGTCCAGCAGACAGCCCTTCACCTGTGGCTCCCCAGCAAGACAGGTACCTCGGGGGTGCCAACTCATTCTGAGTCCATTATGCCTGGCCATTCATAAACCGCTGTCTAACGTGTGAGGAATAAACTCTCAATGTTTATGAGGAAATTGGGGAAGGAGATTGAAAGGCTACTTAAACGAAAAAAAAAGAAGTTCAGGAAGGCAAGATGGTAGAGAGACAAGAAAAAGACCTTAAAAGATAGAAAGGATTTGCCAAAGAAGAGAAAGCAAAAGAAATGATTCCGAATGGGTTAACCTGCAGCTAGGAAGTTAAGGAAGATTATTGATGGGTGAAGACTATGGAATAAAGTGAATAAAATTTCTCAGAAGTTGCTGAGAATATGGTAAGCAGCATGATTATCAAATTATGAATTGGCTGCAATGGCATTCTAGGGGGACACTAGGAAGGGGAAGCAAACGTTCCTGAGATGACAGTGGCAGGTGGAAAGTTGTTTCAGGGGAAGATCAGTCTTGCAGAGGGTGTATCAGAGGAGGGCAAGTGTGAGCAAGCAAGGAAATACTAAGTGTATACGGTTCCTTCACTGAGTGCACCCAGCCCCGCGGTCAGCCTTGAGAACAAGCAGGACTTCAGGTACTGGAGCTACATTTCAGTCATCAAGACTTGAGAAGACACCCTTAACTCAGGTCTTCTCTTCAAACTCCATCTTTCCTTCTTGACCTTCATTTGACCTCTTCCCTTACCCTCCAGCTGTGGACTGAGGCCACAGAGCAAGATGGGTCACTAGTGTCCTCCATCCCCTGGCGACTGTGGTTCACATCAGTGGAGTACCAAAGGCAATAACCAAGTAACAGACACAAGAGTGTATGAAGAAGAAGAGATTCTGATAAGGCTTTCTGTGACAGTGTGGGCCAAGTCGGCTCTATATGGCTGGTATCACGTGAATTATGAGCAGCCTTAGGGGAGAAGTTCTCAGAAGGCAGAGCCTGGCTCTCGAGAGGCTCTGCGTGCTCACAGCCCACTCCAAGACCTCAGTTACAGCTTCGGCCCCCAATATCTCTCCCTCTGCCTGCTCACAGTTTTTGAAGTCTTCTTTCCTCCACATTTCTCTTGAGAGGTGGAGGAGGAAGATGAGCTTCAGGCCAGCTCAGACTCCCCTGGGATCCCAGCAGGATGCCTATCATTAACCTCCCACCTTCTAGGAAGCTCCTAAGATCTTCACATTTGGGGCAGTTCTCATTTCAGCTGTGCTTCAAATTGCTGGCTGGAGACGGCCTGTTGGAAGGTGGCTAAAAGCAAGTAGCAATCCTTCGGGCAGCCTGGCCCTTCTCGACTGTCAGACATCTTCAGGGATATTCTAGGAAATGTTGTTTGTTCTAGAGAAGGGAGGGAAACAATCCAATTGTCCAATAATGCTTGAATGGAAAATAAATGATGCTATATGCATGTGATCACATAATATCAAACAGTCAAAAATCAAAGACCTAGATCTATATGGATTCACGTGGATAAATCTTGAAAACATAATATTGATTGAAAGAAAATAAGATAAAGAATGTTAGATTGTGATAACAGGTATGTAAGTATTTAAATATTTAAATCAATTCAACATATTGCTTCTATATATAGAGATGCAAGAAAATAAACTTTATCCAAAGAACACATTATTTACATTTAATATGCTCATTTATCTAGGAGACCCAAAAGAACCCACAGATAAACTAGCAGGAACTAATAAGACGGTTCAACAAGGCACACACATACAAGATCAATAAATTTTAAAAGTCAATCAGGCTCCTCTACACTGGCGATAACAAATTAGAAACTATAAAAGAAAATAAGAAAAAAAGAAGATCTAAAATTTGTCACAAGAGCCGTATTAATTATTTAGAGCTAAGCATACGTAGAAGGCAATATAACTAACAAACTGAGTACGAAAGACTGTTGTTACTTTATGAGAACAGACCCTCTTCTTAAGGAGCAGATCAGTAAGTGAGAGTGAATCAAAGAAACACAGCATTTGAAAAGTCAGCTAGTCCAAGCCTCTTGATCGCACATACAGAAGCTGAAGCCCAGATAGGTTGAGTTACTTGCTAAAGGGCCCAATGTCCTGACTCAAGGACTAGCATTTTTCACTCAGTCGCAAGACACAATCAAATGCAGTACCTTGGAAAGAGATGGGGAAAAAATGAAGAAATCAATTATATAGTTCCTCATCTTTAAGTACAGAAATAGCCGTGACAAAATTACACGTATTGAGGGAAAATTGAAGTGCAGAGTTTAAAATGTCAATAATCCACAGGGAAACTGGAGACCATTTAAAACATTCATATTAAATCTCTCTAGAAAAGACATTAAAAGATCTCCAATCAAAATGTGAATTTTATAATAGACATGGTATGATACAATTTATAATAGATATGGTAGGAACCTTTCCCTTTCACGGGAAAGCTTCGGCTGGGAAAAAGGAATTGTTCTTGAAAATGGGGCCTGTGCTATTGCAGACACTGTGCTCAACCTAGGTCCACCGAATGCTCTGATGTCATCACTGAGGTCACAGAATTCCACTGTGCGCCTGGCAACCTTGCAAACATAACAGCCCTGGTGAGCACTAGGCACTACTGCTGGTTCACCAAGTGGTACAAGTTTTTCAGCCATTTAGGAGACTTGACTATTTTTGTTTGTATTGAATCATTTCAACGGATTGCCCAAGAGCCAAGAAGGGCCAACCTGTAGGGAAGAGGAGGAGTTGGACATCTCTTGAGGCATCTTCTAAGGGAGACTTCTAGTTGGTACGATGGAACGGCGACAAAAGAGGAAACATCTGGAAAATGAAGAGTCCCAGGAAACTGCCGAGAACGGAGGAGGTATGTGGGGGGCAACTTGTCTGGGGCACATGGGTTTCTGCCAAACTGAAGCTTCTCTAGGAAGCGGGGGACTGAGAACGTGTCACCTGTGAAGCAGGGAGCGAGAGACCTTGTCTCACTGATGCTGCCGTATCTATCCGGAGGGTCCCTGTGGTGTGAGACGGCACAGAACGGCCAGATGCCCCCTGGGAGATGGGAGGTCAGCTCCGCTGGTCTGAGGACTCTCTCCTGGGGCAGCCGGGCCTGGAGCTTTGTCGGACTCACAGCAGGCTGCATCCTGCTTGCACAGACCTAGAGGTGCAGCTTTTCTCAGACCCCGATTTCTCTCTTATGCTCTTGGATCTTTCCTAGGGGTCATGAGGTGGGGGATGTGAAGGATGCAAGGATGCTGAGAGAGACCCATGAGTTGCTTGGCCTCTTTTACCAAAGTGGAAAGAGAAGCCCCATGAGTTGAAGGCCCTGTTGAAAACTATCTTGACAAGTGGAATGCACTTTGAAAGAAGATTGTTTGTCTAGGGATGGTGTCATATTGAAAGCAAGGAGGTTTTATTCCTTCAACAGGAAGAATTTCCCAAAGGAGATCAAGGGAAGGGAAGGGTTTTCCAGAGACTGAGACCGCGTGAGCGGGGGTGAGAAATGGCCTCAGGGTCCTGCGGGGAGCTCTGAGAGCCACGGGCCACGTGGTGCCTGCGTGCATTAAATATAGGCGAGTAGCTTGCCCTGGGAGAGGGGTGGTCACCCCAGAGCTCCAGCTAGAGGCCTCTGCCCCAGATTAGAGCCCAGTAGCTCCTACCAGGCCCAGGGCCCTGGAGACTGTAGGATGGGCCCTGGGAATGGAGCTCTAGACAGCAGGCAGATTTCCAGGCAGTGGCTGGGACAGGCTGGGGAAGGCAAAGACTGCCCCTGACCATTCAGAATATTTTGCCCTATGTTCCTGTGTGTGTGTGTGTGAGTGTGTGTGTGTGTGTGTGTGTGTGTGTGTGTGGTAGTGCAGAGAAGAGCGAGATGAATGGGGGTAGAGTGCTTACCAGATATAAAGTCTGCGTGGTAAAGTTCTTGTCACCCTGCCTGGACCTGGCTGACACTCGGTGTACGTAAGAGTGTATACAGAATTCTTGTTAGGGGTGTTTTATGAGACAGTAACTCATACACCCATGTACACTCTGATGCAGCAAAAATATCACACACCCCACATATAACTTCCTTAGTAAACCACACACAGCACATGGAGGTATATACACGCATCCCTCCTATACTACGTTCTCATACAACCCACCTGTATCACAATCCTCTCCACCAACACCAAACGCTGGAGATGAGATACGTATACAGACACACACACTATATATATAGGACACACACACACACACACACACACTATATACATGTATCTCCTCAACTCTTGCACAAACACAACTAACTTCAGCCATCTCTAAATACCTCTATAAGAACCAGTCACGTGTCATACACACCACACTTATAACACATTCTTGAGTAATGCCAGACCCGCTTTGTACAAACCACAGTAAACCACAGTCTCAGTAACCCATGTCAGGATTGCCAGAGAAAATATGGGCTATCCAGTTCAATTTGAATTCCAGATAAACAACAAGTAATTTTTCAGTATCCGTATGTCCCACATATTGTATGGGCTATACTTACACTAAAACTAAGTCAGGCCAAATACTGCATGGGAATACTTACACTCAAAGATTATTCTGGGTTTATCTGAAACTGAAATTTAACTGGGTGCCTTGTATTCTTGTTCGCTAAGTCTGGCAACCCTTATATACTTACCACCAGCTGATGTATTATATATTTATTGTAGTTTTGTTTAGTGTGTGTCTTCCCCTACTAGAATGTGCAGTGTTACCAAAGACTACAACAATGGAAGAGTGCCGGATACACAGGAGTAGCTGCTTACTGAATCTTGGTGAATGAATGAATGAACACACACCATAAATACAAGCCACACCATGTAATGAGGAAACGTTACATGTCCCAGAATTCCTGACTTGTGAACAGAAACCATGCACACAAAGGCCACAGACACAGATAGTCACGTCTGCACTGTGCTCCCCATGCCAACCCCACACTTACCACAGACTTAACTGATACACATCACTCACTCTTCCCACACACTCACAGTCACCACCGAGGCCTACATTACCAACTAGACAGTGAGAGAATAAGTATTGATTGGAATTAAATCCTGGAGGATCCACTGGGAACCACACTCTCAACTGTGTGTATTCACTGCACCTGACACGTGTCACACACTCAGTAAATATTTGTGGACAGAGGACTGATGAACCCACCCTGAGCCTTTCATTCCTCCCTCAGGAATCTCGAAGTCACAAGAGGATCCCCCTCGGCTTGGATCCACTGTGGTGGCCCAATGCTGCAGCCCAGGGGCAGGGGAGGTCTCCTCTGCCTCTAAATACGTCTTCTGTACTTCTACTCTGTGCAAGCTCAGCTACGCTGGTAAGGGCGTGGGGCTCCTCAGGTGACGGGGTGCTTGGCTGTGAAGCAGGAGGCACACAGATCCCAGGGAGGCTGAGAGGAAATCCAGGGTCATCAGAGGTGATGAGGGCTCTGTGGAGGAGCCTGGGCAGGATGGCTGAGCTGTTCCGAGGGCGTGGATGCCAGCTGAGTCTGGGGGTGTGTGTGTGAATACTGCTACTACCATGGTGGGAAAGTCAAGGAGCAGGGGCCGGAAAGGTCTGGGCTTGAGGTGGAGGGAAGAGGGACCAGCTTAAGCATCTTCAGAGGAAAATGTAGGCTTTGTCTTTGCCTTTGCTTCCAGAGAAGGACAGAGTTCTGCATCATACACCTCCAGCCTGAGAGCAGGACCATCCAGCTCAGGTGCACACAGCTCACACATACACGCGCCCTCCAGGCACAGCCCTTCTCAGTGCACATCAACCCCAAGCACGTGCTCCACAGTACTCTCCTGCGCCACAGCCCCATTCCACAAGGAATGCACCACCGATATTCCCAAACTCACACTCCTCATCGTACACGCATCCAGCCGCATCCCTCACATACTACAGCCCTCACCACCATACTCCACACCCCTGTATACAGACACCGCTCCAGTATACCCCCCCACGCACATGAAAAGCCCACAGATGACACCACATACACCACTCCGTCCTACGGCCAACGGACACCAAGCTCACGACATTGCTATGTCGTGCCAATGTCCCTCTCTCGTCTACCACACCTGCTCCCTCAGCTTCCGGCATGGCCCATGCATGTTATTATGATTTTAATTTCCTTTTTCAGGAATCCGGAGATTTCATCGAGACACTGCCCAGCCTAGACCACCCCTAGCCCAGGATCAGGAAGAAGGAGAGACCGCTTCCCCATCACACTGTGTCTCCTCCTCACCCTCTTCACCCTGTAAGAACTATCTGCACCCAGACAAAGAGGAAAGGGGCATGAAAATATACTACATGCAGGTACAAGTGAACAAGGGTGTCGCTGTCTCCTGGAAGACAAAGAAACCCTTGGAGTTGCCTGAAAAGCAGCTGAGGATAGAAGAAGTGACCCTTCCTGAGGATGTGTGTGCAGTAGCCACTGACCCCTCTTCTGATGTGTCCACCGAAAGCCTCCTGTCTGACAGTGAGCCCACAGGGGAGGAGAAAGAGTATGAGGAAAGGGCAGAGCCAGGCAGCCCATCAGGGCCACCTGCCGTCAAGGAGAGACCCAGCGCCAAGACAGCGGACTGGATGCTGACCATGGAGACCGGCTTCAGGTGCATGGCCTGCTGCCGGGTCTTCCCCACCTTGGAGATCCTCCAGCAGCACGTGAAGTGTGGCGTCCTGCAGGGCTTCAGCTGCCGTGCCTTTCATCTCACCATGGCCCAGCGGATGGGCAATGTGGAATCCGAGAGCACCCCTGAGGAAGAGGACGAGGAGGAGGAGGAGGAGAACGAGGAGGAGGAGGAGGAGGAGGAGGAGGAGGAGGAGGAGAAGGAGTTAGAGAAGCAAGAAGAAAAGGAGAATGAGGGAGAGCAGCCCACGGGGGAAGGCCCCAGCCCAAAGAGACCCCGCAGGCAGGGTCTTTTCTCTCCTTTGAGTTCCAAACAGCAACTGAGATTCATGGGACAGAAGATCCTGGAAGACGGTGTGGCCGTCCCTTGGAAGAGGTAAGGCTTGAGGCTGGCAGTCTTCTGAGCCTATGTCACGAGGGCCCAGAGGAGTCTAAGGGAAGGGGCCGCACACATGTGCTGGTTTACCTAATGGCTCTGCAGTTGCATCAAATGGGACACACCCAGCACTAACAAAGGCATTGACCTCTGTTGACGTAAACAAGAAGGTGGAGCCTTTTCCTAGTTTTCTCAGGGTCTGCACGATGGACCTCAACTCTTAGAGGACGTACTGCCAGCAGCTCCTTCTCGGCAGAGAGAGCCAGGAGTGGTCTCAAGAGAGGACAGGGGCCCTTGCAGGACCAGAACTTTGAGGTCTGAGAGCCTTGGGCCTGAGCCGAGATCTCACCCGGACCACTGGACCGAGCCTTCTGTGACAAAGGGGAATATGAAAGAGAGTCACGTGGAAATGAGGTCCCCCGAGATATGGAAATGTTCCAGAACCTTCGTTGCGTGGTAGTTGATCTGGAGCCAAGCTCACTGTGGTGTGTGTGGCTCTGAGCATTAAGGCAATGCTGGAGGGTAACCCTGACCAGCAGAGCTTGGAGTGCTTCTTGTCTCTTCCTGTTCTACCTCATTTGTTTTATCCCTTCCAGGGAGAAGAAAGGACCCTCGGGAGAGTAGCAGACAGAATGCCATGGTCTGAAGGAGGATGAAGGGACCGGCACTCAGTCTAACATCATATGACAATAGAAGCGTCCTATGCAATAAAGGGCATTTTCCAAACCTTTCCTGGAGCTTTTATTTAATGACATTTTTCTATCTATGCATCTATCTGTCATCTACATCTGTATCTTTCAAGGTTTGTGAACAAGCTTTCACATAAGCACTAGAGACGTCCGCCAGCATTTTCCAGAAGAGGCCTGCAAATTGCTGGGGACTCCTCACAAATAGGGAACGGCCACAACCCCTGCCACACAGACTATGCGCGTGGCCCTCCTGACGTACTCCCACTCTCTCTCTGAATTTCCCAACGTCTGAGATGAGGGTGCTGACTGGAGGCAATGATCACGTGCAGGCTGAATCTTCTCCAGATTCTGATTCTCTTCCTGGGCATATCGTCCTTAAGCACAGTCTCCATGTCCCTGGCCACACTGATCTCTCTCCTTCAGTCCTTCCCTCCCTCCCTCTCCTGCCTCCCAGTGCAGAGAATACTTTTTTGCATTTGAGACGACATTTATTTTTGGTTCACAGAATTCTCACCTGTTCTACTGTGGCCTCCGTTGTGAACATTCCAAAGCTGAGAATTTTCTGTTTTTCTCCCTCATTTCTGCTGAGTCTTTACCTTCCTAATGCAGTGAACTCACAGTGCCTAGCTGACTGGATGGGGAAAAAAATCCAGGGAGCAAAGAGAAATAATAAAAGAATATATCAGTTAATTTTTCATAGTGTTATCCAACTACATATTTTTAAAATTTTGGAATAATATTAGGAATCTTCTCTTTATAAAAAACTGAATTATCGGGCTTCCCTGGTGGAGCAGTGGTTAAGAATATGCCTGCGAATGCAGGGGTCATGGGTTCGAGCCCTGGTCTGGGAAGATCCCACGTGCCACGGAGTAACTAAGCCCGCGTGCCACAACTACTGAGCCTGCGCTCTAGAGCCCGTGTGCCACATCAACCGAGCCCACGTGCCACAACTACGGAAGCCTGCGTGCCTAGAGACCATGCTCCGCAACAAGAGAAGCCACTGCAATGAGAAGCCCGTGCACCACAGCCAAGAGGAGGCCCTGCTCACTGCAACTAGAGAACGCCCGCTAGCAGCAACAAAGACCCAATGCAGCCCCAAATAAATTAATTAAATTTTAAAAATTGAATTAGTTTCAAGGGTACAATGTATAAAAGTACAATAAAAGCCCTCCTTCATAACCCCCCGACCCCACTCTCAAGATGGAATTGATATGCTGTGATACAATTTATAGTCGTAGTACTACTCCTCCTCCCACCACATCCGAAATCCTCTGAGCCAGGTGCAGCAGCTTCCTTTCACAATGCTAGGACCCGCCACAAGACACATGATAATCCCTTTGGACATTTCAAGGAGCGGCACCAAGGGAACAGTACCGGGGAAATGCCACTGACAGCTCAGAATATCCATGGCATTTCTAGAGCCTCGGCACTGCTCTCGCTCTGGGAATGAAGGTCCAAAAAGCACATCGGAGAATGTTCATAGTTGTAAACAAGCTCCACCTTTGAAACACAATCTACATAGAACCACATATACAAGCCTGCACGATGGATGAAGCCAAGGTCTCCTCCATGATTTCCCTTCTGACCACCTTATTGTCTCCTCAACCATAAAAGGTGAACTTGAAACTCAGGACCTTGCCTTGTCACCAGAAACATCCAAGCTTGGATCAGTCTTTCTAAGACCAGATACTTGCTCTCTGAACTATTAGAGACTTGTCACATACACACAGGTAGAACAGGATTATTTCTATCTACCTGGGGACTTGGAGTCTTTCACATTGCTCCTGTTAAAACTCTCACAACAGCAAAACTTTACCTACAAAGGGTTCAAGCTATGACACTCCCAACTTCCACAAACCTCCTCAGCTCTTGTGAGTCACATGCAGCCAATTCCAGGAATTGGAAACATGGTTGTGAGGATGAAACTGACTTTGGGGCTCCCCTTGGATATGGTCTTCCAGACTTACCAAAAGGCCATTAAGAGGAAGGTTTACCCCACCTCAGGGAAACCCGAGGCAGTACTTGCAGTCAAGGGCTGGCCATGGCTTCTGAGCTACATCCAAAAAGAATTTCATACTGTACCTGGATCTGCTGAAGCCATTTCTGACTGTCCGAGAGCCAGCATGTACCACTCCTCAACTGCCTCCATTGTGGATCATCAGTAGGGCTGTCAGATTTAGGACATAAAAATACAGGATACCCAGTTAAACTTGAACTTCTCATGAATAATAAGTCATTATTTTTAGTATAAGTAGATCCTATGAACTATTTGGGGCATACTTATCTTCAAAATGTACTCGTTGTTTTTCAAACATTCATATTTAACTAAACAGCCTATAATTTATCTGTCAACCCTACTCAGCAGAAATGATGGAGGCTCATAGAGATCCAGGAGATGCCTCAGCGCCTCCTCAGCTTTTATTTCTATGTCCTGGACAGCGAGCACGAACCTTCCACTCCCAGTCAGTGGCTAGAATGGAGGATATTCTCTGTTTTAGAGCTTTTTCTACTTGTCATTGTTATTATCTTCCTTATTTTAAAGAGATGTTTATTTTTTCCCAATCTTAATAGCTCATCCAAAAGTATTTCAAAGTTCATTAGAGAAGGGAAAAACAATATGGTTCTGAAAAGTGAAGGAAACCGCCTGGTGTTTAGTAAAGAAGTAGTAGGGAGACTGAAAAAGCCAAACTTAATAAGCAGATCTCTCCAAGGGTATTTTCAGAGCTTGATACCCTCCCACACCCTGAAAATATTATTACATCAAGAATGTAGAACTGCTAACCAAATGTAAGGCTCCCATATGATTCTATCAAACTGAGGATGCTTCTTTACTAAGCAGTGAGCACACTTGCTGTCCCAGGGACCTTGGCAGTTGCAACGTAGGGCTCTTCCCTTTGGGATGGAAACAGCAAGTTTTCCTGTGGTCTACACGCTGGCCCCAAAAATACTACACTCCCAATACTTGTCAACTTTAAGTATTTTTCTACATATCTCCATTTTTCTGTTACTATTTGGACTACATCCTAGACTTGACACTACATAAATTGCATTCAAGAAGCTATTTTTAAAAGTTGGTAGGAAACCTTAAATCTATGGCTTGCAGTCCCTGGCTTACTTTCATCTAGGTGCATAAGGGTTTTCAAAAGTAGTCAGGTTAGTTACCCTGTATCACAGCCCCACGCTTGTGTCACAGATATAAAAATGGAACATGATATTTAAGGCTTTAGTTGCCAAATCATCAAGCCTCCCAGACAGAGGCAATAGAGCAAAATGATTACAGAGGCATGGATTTTGATTTGCTCCAGTGTCTTGGGCAAGTCACTTGGCCTCTGTATTTATTTGTACTTATCTGCACTTATCTGTCACTTGGGGGTCATAATTGTACCTGGTCCATGGGTACGCTGTACAAATGATCTGTAAAGTAGTTACAAGAAACCGACACAGAGTAAGCACTCCACAGACATTGGCTATTAGCTATTGGAAATAGTTCTCCGTGAAACAGATGACATTATCCGTGGATGACTCGGTGGGAGACAGTGAATCACAGAATCACAGCATGTTGAAAGTGACCTAGTTCACACTCTAATGTGAAAAGAAGAAAAGTGTGCATGGGTAGAAAATGTCTGAAACTTTACACAACAAAGAGTTCATCATGTTAACTTGGAGGATTAGAATAAATCAGGAAAGGAGGAAAGAAAAACTTGAGTGTCATTCAATTTCTACATCATTTGTGTTTCTACACTGAGACTCTGAATACACTGGAAGTGCAATTTTTTTTAATGTGGCGGGATAAAGGTTTTCAAGTTTTCCTGATCCACCCGTATTATTATCTCAGAATTGCTGGCATTTCTTGCCATCTTTGGATCTACACCCATGTGAGTCAGTGGGCCATTCTGGACGGAGGAGATAATAGAGCAGAAGTGAAGTGAGAGAAAAGGAGAGACAAGATTTTCTCTTTTCTCTTCAAAGAGGAAAGGTCTTTGGAATGGGAACAACTCACAACCAAACTTTGGGGAAAGGATGTGATGGAAAATGAGACAAACATCCTACCCCTGTGATGAGAAGGATTCCCTGGGCTGGATGGAGGGAGGTCACAGGTGGCTGGACAAGGAAACCAACTAGGGAGAAACACACACAAGTGCAGAGCAAACACCCTGAGGCCACTCAGCCTGACTCCATGCAAACATGTGTCCAGCAGACAGCCCTTCACCTGTGGCTCCCCAGCAAGACAGGTACCTCGGGGGTGCCAACTCATTCTGAGTCCATTATGCCTGGCCATTCATAAACCGCTCTCTAACGTGTGAGGAATAAACTCTCAATGTGTATGAGGAAATTGGGGAAGGAGATTTAAAGCTTACTTAAACGAAAAAAAAAAAGAAGTTCAGGAAGGCAAGATGGTAGAGAGACAAGAAAATGACCTTAAAAGATTGAAAGGATTTGCCAAAGAAGAGAAAGAAAAAGAAAAGATTCCGAATGGGTTAACCTGCAGCTAGGAAGTTAAGGAAGATTATTGATGGGTGAAGACTATGGAATAAAGTGAATAAAATTTCTCAGAAGTTGCTGAGAATATGGTAAGCAGCATGATTATCAAATTATGAATTGGCTGCAATGGCATTCTAGGGGGACACTAGGAAGGGGAAGCCAATGTTCCTGAGATGACAGTAGCAGGTGGAAAGTTGTTTCAGGGGAAGATCAGTCTTGCAGAGGGTGTATCAGAGGAGGGCAAGTGTGAGCAAGCAAGGAAATACTAAGTGTATACGGTTCCTTCACTGAGTGCACCCAGCCCCGCGGTCAGCCTTGAGAACAAGCAGGATTTCAGGTACTGGAGCTACATTTCAGTCATCAAGGCTTGAGAAGACACACTTAACTCAGGTCTTCTCTTCAAACTCCATCTTTCCTTCTTGACCTTCATTTGGCCTCTTCCCTTACCCTCCAGCTGTGGACTGAGGCCACAGAGCAAGATGGGTCACTAGTGTCCTCCATCCCCTGGCGACTGTGGTTCACATCAGTGGAGTACCAAAGGCAATAACCAAGTAACAGACACAAGAGTGTATGAAGAAGAAGAGATTCTGATAAGGCTTTCTGTGACAGTGTGGGCCAAGTCGGCTCTATATGGCTGGTATCACGTGAATTATGAGCAGCCTTAGGGGAGAAGTTCTCAGAAGGCAGAGCCTGGCTCTCGAGAGGCTCTGCGTGCTCACAGCCCACTCCAAGACCTCAGTTACAGCTTCGGCCCCCAATATCTCTCCCTCTGCCTGCTCACAGTTTTTGAAGTCTTCTTTCCTCCACATTTCTCTTGAGAGGTGGAGGAGGAAGATGAGCTTCAGGCCAGCTCAGACTCCCCTGGGATCCCAGCAGGATGCCTAGCATTAACCTCCCACCTTCTAGGAAGCTCCTAAGATCTTCACATTTGGGGCAGTTCTCATTTCAGCTGTGCTTCAAATTGCTGGCTGGAGACGGCCTGTTGGAAGGTGGCTAAAAGCAAGTAGCAATCCTTCGGGCAGCCTGGCCCTTCTCGACTGTCAGACATCTTCAGGGATATTCTAGGAAATGTTGTTTGTTCTAGAGAAGGGAGGGAAACAATCCAATTGTCCAATAATGCTTGAATGGAAAATAAATGATGCTATATGCATGTGATCACATAATATCAAACAGTCAAAAATCAAAGACCTAGATCTCTATGGATTCACGTGGATAAATCTTGAAAACATAATATTGATTGAAAGAAAATAAGATAAAGAATGTTAGATTGTGATAACAGGTATGTAAGTATTTAAATATTTAAATCAATTCAACATATTGCTTCTATATATAGAGATGCAAGAAAATAAACTTTATCCAAAGAACACATTATTTACATTTAATATGCTCATTTATCTAGGAGACCCAAAAGAACCCACAGATAAACTAGCAGGAACTAATAAGACGGTTCAACAAGGCACACACATACAAGATCAATAAATTTTAAAAGTCAATCAGGCTCCTCTACACTGGCGATAACAAATTAGAAACTATAAAAGAAAATAAGAAAAAAAGAAGATCTAAAAATTGTCACAAGAGCCGTATAAATTATTTAGAGCTAAGCATACGTAGAAGGCAATATAACTAACGAACTGAGTACGAACAGTTAAACTCCGCCCAACCCAAGGTTAGGAAAAGACTGTTGTTACTTTATGAGAACAGACCCTCTTCTTAAGGAGCAGATCAGTAAGTGAGAGTGAATCAAAGAAACACAGCATTTGAAAAGTCAGCTAGTCCAAGCCTCTTGATCGCACATACAGAAGCTGAAGCCCAGATAGGTTGAGTTACTTGCTAAAGGGCCCAATGTCCTGACTCAAGGACTAGCATTTTTCACTCAGTCGCAAGACACAATCAAATGCAGTGCCTTGGAAAGAGATGGGGAAAAAATGAAGAAATCAATTATATAGTTCCTCATCTTTAAGTACAGAAATAGCCGTGACAAAATTACACGTATTGAGGGAAAATTGAAGTGCAGAGTTTAAAATGTCAATAATCCACAGGGAAACTGGAGACCATTTAAAACATTCATATTAAATCTCTCTAGAAAAGACATTAAAAGATCTCCAATCAAAATGTGAATTTTATAATAGACATGGTATGATACAATTTATAATAGATATGGTAGGAACCTTTCCCTTTCACGGGAAAGCTTCGGCTGGGAAAAAGGAATTGTTCTTGAAAATGGGGCCTGTGCTATTGCAGACACTGTGCTCAACCTAGGTCCACCGAATGCTCTGATGTCATCACTGAGGTCACAGAATTCCACTGTGAGCCTGGCAACCTTGCAAACATAACAGCCCTGGTGAGCACTAGGCACTACTGCTGGTTCACCAAGTGGTACAAGTTTTTCAGCCATTTAGGAGACTTGACTATTTTTGTTTGTATTGAATCATTTCAACGGATTGCCCAAGAGCCAAGAAGGGCCAACCTGTAGGGAAGAGGAGGAGTTGGACATCTCTTGAGGCATCTTCTAAGGGAGACTTCTAGTTGGTACGATGGAACGGCGACAAAAGAGGAAACATCTGGAAAATGAAGAGTCCCAGGAAACTGCCGAGAACGGAGGAGGTATGTGGGGGGCAACTTGTCTGGGGCACATGGGTTTCTGCCAAACTGAAGCTTCTCTAGGAAGCGGGGGACTGAGAACGTGTCACCTGTGAAGCAGGGAGCGAGAGACCTTGTCTCACTGATGCTGCCGTATCTATCCGGAGGGTCCCTGTGGTGTGAGACGGCACAGAACGGCCAGATGCCCCCTGGGAGATGGGAGGTCAGCTCCGCTGGTCTGAGGACTCTCTCCTGGGGCAGCCGGGCCTGGAGCTTTGTCGGACTCACAGCAGGCTGCATCCTGCTTGCACAGACCTAGAGGTGCAGCTTTTCTCAGTCCCCGATTTCTCTCTTATGCTCTTGGATCTTTCCTAGGGGTCATGAGGTGGGGGATGTGAAGGATGCAAGGATGCTGAGAGAGACCCATGAGTTGCTTGGCCTCTTTTACCAAAGTGGAAAGAGAAGCCCCATGAGTTGAAGGCCCTGTTGAAAAATATCTTGACAAGTGGAATGCACTTTGAAAGAAGATTGTTTGTCTAGGGATGGTGTCATATTGAAAGCAAGGAGGTTTTATTCCTTCAACAGGAAGAATTTCCCAAAGGAGATCAAGGGAAGGGAAGGGTTTTCCAGAGACTGAGACCGCGTGAGCGGGGGTGAGAAATGGCCTCAGGGTCCTGCGGGGAGCTCTGAGAGCCACGGGCCACGTGGTGCCTGCGTGCATTAAATGTAGGCGAGTAGCTTGCCCTGGGAGAGGGGTGGTCACCCCAGAGCTCCAGCTAGAGGCCTCTGCCCCAGATTAGAGCCCAGTAGCTCCTACCAGGCCCAGGGCCCTGGAGACTGTAGGATGGGCCCTGGGAATGGAGCTCTAGACAGCAGGCAGATTTCCAGGCAGTGGCTGGGACAGGCTGGGGAAGGCAATGACTGCCCCTGACCATTCAGAATATTTTGCCCTATGTTCCTGTGTGTGTGTGTGTGTGAGTGTTTGTGTGTGTGTGTGTGTGTGTGTGTGTGTGTGTGTGTGGTAGTGCAGAGAAGAGCGAGATGAATGGGGGTAGAGTGCTTACCAGATATAAAGTCTGCATGGTAAAATTCTTGTCACCCTGCCTGGACCTGGCTGACACTCGGTGTACGTAAGAGTGTATACAGAATTCTTGTTAGGGGTGTTTTATGAGACAGTAACTCATACACCCATGTACACTCTGATGCAGCAAAAATATCACACACCCCACATATAACTTCCTTAGTAAACCACACACAGCACATGGAGGTATATACACGCATCCCTCCTATACTACGTTCTCATACAACCCACCTGTATCACAATCCTCTCCTCCAACACCAAACGCTGGAGATGAGATATGTATATAGACACACACACTATATATATAGGACACACACACACACACACACACACTATATACATGTATCTCCTCAACTCTTGCACAAACACAGCTAACTTCAGCCATCTCTAAATACCTCTATAAGAACCAGTCACGTGTCATACACACCACACTTATAACACATTCTTGAGTAATGCCAGACCCGCTTTGTACAAACCACAGTAAGCCACAGTCTCAGTAACCCATGTCAGGATTGCCAGAGAAAATATGGGCTATCCAGTTCAATTTGAATTCCAGATAAACAACAAGTAATTTTTCAGTATCTGTATGTCCCACATATTGTATGGGCTATACTTACACTAAAACTAAGTCAGGCCAAATACTGCATGGGAATACTTACACTCAAAGATTATTCTGGGTTTATCTGAAACTGAAATTTAACTGGGTGCCTTGTATTCTTGTTCGCTAAGTCTGGCAACCCTTATATACTTACCACCAGCTGATGTATTATATATTTATTGTAGTTTTGTTTAGTGTGTGTCTTCCCCTACTAGAATGTGCAGCGTTACCAAAGACTACAACAATGGAAGAGTGCCGGATACACAGGAGTAGCTGCTTACTGAATCTTGGTGAATGAATGAATGAACACACACCATAAATACAAGCCACACCATGTAATGAGGAAACGTTACATGTCCCAGAATTCCTGACTTGTGAACAGAAACCATGCACACAAAGGCCACAGACACAGATAGACACGTCTGCACTGTGCTCCCCATGCCAACCCCACACTTACCACAGACTTAACTGATACACATCACTCACTCTTCCCACACACTCACAGTCACCACCGAGGCCTACATTACCAACTAGACAGTGAGAGAATAAGTATTGATTGGAATTAAATCCTGGAGGATCCACTGGGAACCACACTCTCAGCTGTGTGTATTCACTGCACCTGACACGTGTCACACACTCAGTAAATATTTGTGGACAGAGGACTGATGAACCCACCCTGAGCCTTTCATTCCTCCCTCAGGAATCTCGAAGTCACAAGAGGATCCCCCTCGGTTTGGATCCACTGTGGTGGCCCAAGGCTGCAGCCCAGGGGCAGTGGAGGTCTCCTCTGCCTCTAAGTACTTCTTCTGTACTTCTACTCTGCGCAAGCTCAGCTACGCTGGTAAGGGCGTGGGGCTCCTCAGGTGACGGGGTGCTTGGCTGTGAAGCAGGAGGCACACAGATCCCAGGGAGGCTGAGAGGAAATCCAGGGTCATCAGAGGTGATGAGGGCTCTGTGGAGGAGCCTGGGCAGGATGGCTGAGCTGTTCCGAGGGCGTGGATGCCAGCTGAGTCTGGGGGTGTGTGTGTGAATACTGCTACTACCATGGTGGGGAAGTCAAGGAGCAGGGGCCGGAAAGGTCTGGGCTTGAGGTGGAGGGAAGAGGGACCAGATTAAGCATCTTCAGAGGAAAATGTAGGCTTTGTCTTTGCCTTTGCTTCCAGAGAAGGACAGAGTTCTGCATCATACACCTCCAGCCTGAGAGCAGGACCATCCAGCTCAGGTGCACACAGCTCACACATACACGCGCCCTCCAGGCACAGCCCTTCTCAGTGCACATCAACCCCAAGCACGTGCTCCACAGTACTCTCCTGCACCACAGCCCCATTCCACAAGGAATGCACCACCGATATTCCCAAACTCACACTCCTCATCGTACACGCATCCAGCCGCATCCCTCACATACTACAGCCCTCACCACCATACTCCACACCCCTGTATACAGACACCGCTCCAGTATACCCCCCCACGCACATGAAAAGCCCACAGATGACACCACATACACCACTCCGTCCTACGGCCAACGGACACCAAGCTCACGACATTGCTATGTCGTGCCAATGTCCCTCTCTCGTCTACCACACCTGCTCCCTCAGCTTCCGGCATGGCCCATGCATGTTATTATGATTTTAATTTCCTTTTTCAGGAATCCGGAGATTTCATCGAGACACTGCCCAGCCTAGACCACCCCTAGCCCAGGATCAGGAAGAAGGAGAGACCGCTTCCCCATCACACTGTGTCTCCTCCTCACCCTCTTCACCCTGTAGGAACTATCTGCACCCAGACAAAGAGGAAAGGGGCATGAAAATATACTACATGCAGGTACAAGTGAACAAGGGTGTCGCTGTCTCCTGGAAGACAAAGAAACCCTGGGAGTTGCCTGAAAAGCAGCTGAGGATAGAAGAAGTGACCCTTCCTGAGGATGTGTGCGCAGTAGCCACTGACCCCTCTTCTGATGTGTCCACCGAAAGCCTCCTGTCTGACAGTGAGCCCACTGGGGAGGAGAAAGAGTATGAGGAAAGGGCAGAGCCAGGCGGCCCATCAGGGCCACCTGCCGTCGAGGAGAGACCCAGCGCCAAGACAGCGGACTGGATGCTGACCATGGAGACCGGCTTCAGGTGCATGGCCTGCTGCCGGGTCTTCCCTACCTTGGGGATCCTCCAGCAGCACGTGAAGTGTGGCGTCCTGCAGGGCTTCAGCTGCCGTGCCTTTCATCTCACCATGGCCCAGCAGATGGGCAATGTGGAATCCGAGAGCACCCCTGAGGAAGAGGACGAGGAGGAGGAGGAGGAGAACGAGGAGGAGGTGGAGGAGGAGGAGGAGGAGAAGGAGGTAGAGAAGCAAGAAGAAAAGGAGAATGAGGGAGAGCAGCCCACGGGGGAAGGCCCCAGCCCAAAGAGACCCCGCAGGCAGGGTCTTTTCTCTCCTTTGAGTTCCAAACAGCAACTGAGATTCATGGGACAGAAGATCCTGGAAGACGGTGTGGCCGTCCCTTGGAAGAGGTAAGGCTTGAGGCTGGCAGTCTTCTGAGCCTATGTCACGAGGGCCCAGAGGAGTCTAAGGGAAGGGGCCGCACACATGTGCTGGTTTACCTAATGGCTCTGCAGTTGCATCAAATGGGACACACCCAGCACTAACAAAGGCATTGACCTCTGTTGACGTAAACAAGAAGGTGGAGCCTTTTCCTAGGAGTTTTCTCAGGGTCTGCACGATGGACCTCAACTCTTAGAGGACGTACTGCCAGCAGCTCCTTCTCGGCAGAGAGAGCCAGGAGTGGTCTCAAGAGAGGACAGGGGCCCTTGCAGGACCCGAACTTTGAGGTCTGAGAGCCTTGGGCCTGAGCTGAGATCTCACCCGGACCACTGGACCTAGCCTTCTGTGACAAAGGGGAATATGAAAGAGAGTCACGTGGAAATGAGGTTCCCCGAGATATGGAAGTGTTCCAGAACCTTCGTTGTGTGGTAGTTGATCTGGAGCCAAGCTCACTGTGGTGTGTGTGGCTCTGAGCATTAAGGCAATGCTGGAGGGTAACCCTGACCAGCAGAGCTTGGAGTGCTTCTTGTCTCTTCCTGTTCTACCTCATTTGTTTTATCCCTTCCAGGGAGAAGAAAGGACCCTCGGGAGAGTAGCAGACAGAATGCCGTGGTCTGAAGGAGGATGAAGGGACCGGCACTCAGTCTAACATCATATGACAATAGAAGCGTCCTATGCAATAAAGGGCATTTTCCAAACCTTTCCTGGAGCTTTTATTTAATGACATTTTTCTATCTATGCATCTATCTGTCATCTACATCTGTATCTTTCAAGGTTTGTGAACAAGCTTTCACATAAGCACTAGAGACGTCCGCCAGCATTTTCCAGAAGAGGCCTGCAAATTGCTGGGGACTCCTCACAAATAGGGAACGGCCACAACCCGTGCCACACAGACTATGCGCGTGGCCCTCCTGACGTACTCCCACTCTCTCTCTGAATTTCCCAACGTCTGAGATGAGGGTGCTGGCTGGAGGCAATGATCACGTGCAGGCTGAATCTTCTCCAGATTCTGATTCTCTTCCTGGGCATATCGTCCTTAAGCACAGTCTCCATGTCCCTGGCCACACTGATCTCTCTCCTTCAGTCCTTCCCTCCCTCCTTCTCCTGCCTCCCAGTGCAGAGAATACTTTTTTGCATTTGAGACGACATTTATTTTTGGTTCACAGAATTCTCACCTGTTCTACTGTGGCCTCCGTTGTGAACATTCCAAAGCTGAGACTTTTCTGTTTTCTCCCTCATTTCTGCTGAGTCTTTACCTTCCTAATGCAGTGAACTCACAGTGCCTAGCTGACTGGATGGCGAAAAAAATCCAGGGAGCAAAGAGAAATAATAAAAGAATATATCAGTTAATTTTTCATAGTGTTATCCAACTACATATTTTTAAAATTTTGGAATAATATTAGGAATCTTCTCTTTATAAAAAACTGAATTATCGGGCTTCCCTGGTGGAGCAGTGGTTAAGAATATGCCTGCGAATGCAGGGGTCCTGGGTTCGAGCCCTGGTCTTGGAAGATCCCACGTGCCACGGAGTAACTAAGCCCGCACACCACAACTACTGAGCCTGCGCTCTAGAGCCCATGTGCCACATCAACCGAGCCCACGTGCCACAACTACGGAAGCCTGCGTGCCTAGAGACCATGCTCTGCAACAAGAGAAGCCACTGCAATGAGAAGCCCGTGCACCACAGCCAAGAGGAGCCCCCGCTCACTGCAACTAGAGAACGCCCGCTAGCAGCAACAAAGACCCAATGCAGCCCCAAATAAATTAATTAATTTTTAAAAATTGAATTAGTTTCAAGGGTACAATGTATAAAAGTACAATAAAAGCCCCCCTTCATAACCCCCCAACCCCACTCTCAAGATGGAATCGATATGCTGTGATACAATTTATAGTCGTAGTACTACTCCTCCTCCCACCACATCCGAAATCCTCTGAGCCAGGTGCAGCAGCTTCCTTTCACAATGCTAGGACCCGCCACAAGACACATGATAATCCCTTTGGACATTTCAAGGAGCGGCACCAAGGGAACAGTACCGGGGAAATGCCACTGACAGCTCAGAATATCCATGGCATTTCTAGAGCCTCGGCACTGCTCTCGCTCTGGGAATGAAGGTCCAAAAAGCACATCGGAGAATGTTCATAGTTGTAAACAAGCTCCACCTTTGAAACACAATCTACATAGAACCACATATACAAGCCTGCACGATGGATGAAGCCAAGGTCTCCTCCATGATTTCCCTTCTGACCACCTTATTGTCTCCTCAACCATAAAAGGTGAACTTGAAACTCAGGACCTTGCCTTGTCACCAGAAACATCCAAGCTTGGATCAGTCTTTCTAAGACCAGATACTTGCTCTCTGAACTATTAGAGACTTGTCACATACACACAGGTAGAACAGGATTATTTCTATCTACCTGGGGACTTGGAGTCTTTCACATTGCTCCTGTTAAAACTCTCACAACAGCAAAACTTTACCTACAAAGGGTTCAAGCTATGACACTCCCAACTTCCACAAACCTCCTCAGCTCTTGTGAGTCACATGCAGCCAATTCCAGGAATTGGAAACATGGTTGTGAGGATGAAACTGACTTTGGGGCTCCCCTTGGATATGGTCTTCCAGACTTACCAAAAGGCCATTAAGAGGAAGGTTTACCCCACCTCAGGGAAACCCGAGGCAGTACTTGCAGTCAAGGGCTGGCCATGGCTTCTGAGCTACATCCAAAAAGAATTTCATACTGTACCTGGATCTGCTGAAGCCATTTCTGACTGTCCGAGAGCCAGCATGTACCGTTCCTCAACTGCCTCCATTGTGGATCATCAGTAGGGCTGTCAGATTTAGGACATAAAAATACAGGATACCCAGTTAAACTTGAACTTCACATGAATAATAAGTCATTATTTTTAGTATAAGTAGATCCTATGAACTATTTGGGGCATACTTATCTTCAAAATGTACTCGTTGTTTTTCAAACATTCATATTTAACTAAACAGTCTATATTTTATCTGTCAACCCTACTCAGCAGAAATGATGGAGGCTCATAGAGATCCAGGAGACGCCTCAGCGCCTCCTCAGCTTTTATTTCTACGTCCTGGACAGGGAGCACGAACCTTCCACTCCCAGTCAGTGGCTAGAATGGAGGATATTCTCTGTTTTAGAGCTTTTTCTACTTGTCATTGTTATTATCTTCCTTATGTTAAAGAGATGTTTATTTTTTCCCAATCTTAATAGCTCATCCAAAAGTATTTCAAAGTTCATTAGAGAAGGGAAAAACAATATGGTTCTGAAAAGTGAAGGAAACCGCCTGGTGTTTAGTAAAGAAGTAGTAGGGAGACTGAAAAAGCCAAACTTAATAAGCAGATCTCTCCAAGGGTATTTTCAGAGCTTGATACCCTCCCACACCCTGAAAATATTATTACATCAAGAATGTAGAACTGCTAACCAAATGTAAGGCTCCCATATGATTCTATCAAACTGAGGATGCTTCTTTACTAAGCAGTGAGCACACTTGCTGTCCCAGGGACCTTGGCAGTTGCAACGTAGGGCTCTTCCCTTTGGGATGGAAACAGCAAGTTTTCCTGTGGTCTACACGCTGGCCCCAAAAATACGACACTCCCAATACTTGTCAACTTTAAGTATTTTTCTACATATCTCCATTTTTCTGTTACTATTTGGACTACATCCTAGACTTGACACTACATAAATTGCATTCAAGAAGCTATTTTTAAAAGTTGGTAGGAAACCTTAAATCTATGGCTTGCAGTCCCTGGCTTACTTTCATCCAGGTGCATAAGGGTTTTCAAAAGTAGTCAGGTTAGTTACCCTGTATCACAGCCCCACGCTTGTGTCACAGATATAAAAATGGAACATGATATTTAAGGTTTTAGTTGCCAAATCATCAAGCCTCCCAGACAGAGGCAATAGAGCAAAATGAGTACAGAGGCCTGGATTTTGATTTGCTCCAGTGTCTTGGGCAAGTCACTTGGCCTCTGTATTTATTTGTACTTATCTGCACTTATCTGTCACTTGGGGGTCATAATTGTACCTGGTCCATGGGTACGCTGTACAAATGATCTGTAAAGTAGTTACAAGAAACCGACACAGAGTAAGCACTCCACAGACATTGGCTATTAGCTATTGGAAATATTTCTCCGTGAAACAGATGACATTATCCGTGGATGACTCGGTGGGAGACAGTGAATCACAGAATCACAGCATGTTGAAAGTGACCTAGTTCACACTCTAATGTGAAAAGAAGAAAAGTGTGCATGGGTAGAAAATGTCTGAAACTTTACACAACAAAGAGTTCATCATGTTAACTTGGAGGATTAGAATAAATCAGGAAAGGAGGAAAGAAAAACTTGAGTGTCATTCAATTTCTACATCATTTGTGTTTCTACACTGAGACTCTGAATACACTGGAAGTGCAATTTTTTTTAATGTGGCGGGATAAAGGTTTTCAAGTTTTCCTGATCCATCCGTATTATTATCTCAGAATTGCTGGCATTTCTTGCCATCTTTGGATCTACACCCATGTGAGTCAGTGGGCCATTCTGGACGGAGGAGATAATAGAGCAGAAGTGAAGTGAGAGAAAAGGAGAGACAAGATTTTCTCTTTTCTCTTCAAAGAGGAAAGGTCTTTGGAATGGGAACAACTCACAACCAAACTTTGGGGAAAGGATGTGATGGAAAATGAGACAAACATCCTACCCCTGTGATGAGAAGGATTCCCTGGGCTGGATGGAGGGAGGTCACAGGTGGCTGGACAAGGAAACCAACTAGGGAGAAACACACACAAGTGCAGAGCAAACACCCTGAGGCCACTCAGCCTGACTCCATGCAAACATGTGTCCAGCAGACAGCCCTTCACCTGTGGCTCCCCAGCAAGACAGGTACCTCGGGGGTGCCAACTCATTCTGAGTCCATTATGCCTGGCCATTCATAAACCGCTGTCTAACGTGTGAGGAATAAACTCTCAATGTGTATGAGGAAATTGGGGAAGGAGATTGAAAGGTTACTTAAACGGAAAAAAAAGAAGTCCAGGAAGGCAAGATGGTAGAGAGAGAAGAAAATGACCTTGAAAGATAGAAAGGGTTTGTCAAAGAAGAGAAAGAAAAAGAAATGATTCCGAATGGGTTAACCTGCAGCTAGGAAGTTAAGGAAGATTATTGATGGGTGAAGACTATGGAATAAAGTGAATAAAATTTCTCAGAAGTTGCTGAGAATATGGTAAGCAGCATGATTATCAAATTATGAATTGGCTGCAATGGCATTCTAGGGGGACACTAGGAAGGTGAAGCAAACGTTCCTGAGATGACAGTGGCAGGTGGAAAGTTGTTTCAGGGGAAGATCAGTCTTGCAGAGGGTGTATCAGAGGAGGGCAAGTGTGAGCAAGCAAGGAAATACTAAGTGTATACGGTTCCTTCACTGAGTGCACCCAGCCCCGCGGTCAGCCTTGAGAACAAGCAGGACTTCAGGTACTGGAGCTACATTTCAGTCATCAAGACTTGAGAAGACACCCTTAACTCAGGTCTTCTCTTCAAACTCCATCTTTCCTTCTTGACCTTCATTTGGCCTCTTCCCTTACCCTCCAGCTGTGGACTGAGGCCACAGAGCAAGATGGGTCACTAGTGTCCTCCATCCCCTGGCGACTGTGGTTCACATCAGTGGAGTACCAAAGGCAATAACCAAGTAACAGACACAAGAGTGTATGAAGAAGAAGAGATTCTGATAAGGCTTTCTGTGACAGTGTGGGCCAAGTCGGCTCTATATGGCTGGTATCACGTGAATTATGAGCAGCCTTAGGGGAGAAGTTCTCAGAAGGCAGAGCCTGGCTCCCGAGAGGCTCTGCGTGCTCACAGCCCACTCCAAGACCTCAGTTACAGCTTCGGCCCCCAATATCTCTCCCTCTGCCTGCTCACAGTTTTTGAAGTCTTCTTTCCTCCACATTTCTCTTGAGAGGTGGAGGAGGAAGATGAGCTTCAGGCCAGCTCAGACTCCCCTGGGATCCCAGCAGGATGCCTATCATTAACCTCCCACCTTCTAGGAAGCTCCTAAGATCTTCACATTTGGGGCAGTTCTCATTTCATCTGTGCTTCAAATTGCTGGCTGGAGACGGCCTGTTGGAAGGTGGCTAAAAGCAAGTAGCAATCCTTCGGGCAGCCTGGCCCTTCTCGACTGTCAGACATCTTCAGGGATATTCTAGGAAATGTTGTTTGTTCTAGAGAAGGGAGGGAAACAATCCAATTGTCCAATAATGCTTGAATGGAAAATAAATGATGCTATATGCATGTGATCACATAATATCAAACAGTCAAAAATCAAAGACCTAGATCTCTATGGATTCACGTGGATAAATCTTGAAAACATAATATTGATTGAAAGAAAATAAGATAAAGAATGTTAGATTGTGATAACAGGTATGTAAGTATTTAAATATTTAAATCAATTCAACATATTGCTTCTATATATAGAGATGCAAGAAAATAAACTTTATCCAAAGAACACATTATTTACATTTAATATGCTCATTTATCTAGGAGACCCAAAAGAACCCACAGATAAACTAGCAGGAACTAATAAGACGGTTCAACAAGGCACACACATACAAGATCAATAAATTTTAAAAGTCAATCAGGCTCCTCTACACTGGCGATAACAAATTAGAAACTATAAAAGAAAATAAGAAAAAAAGAAGATCTAAAAATTGTCACAAGAGCCGTATAACTTATTTAGAGCTAAGCATACGTAGAAGGCAATATAACTAACGAACTGAGTACGAACAGTTAAACTCCGCCCAACCCAAGGTTAGGAAAAGACTGTTGTTACTTTATGAGAACAGACCCTCTTCTTAAGGAGCAGATCAGTAAGTGAGAGTGAATCAAAGAAACACAGCATTTGAAAAGTCAGCTAGTCCAAGCCTCTTGATCGCACATACAGAAGCTGAAGCCCAGATAGGTTGAGTTACTTGCTAAAGGGCCCAATGTCCTGACTCAAGGACTAGCATTTTTCACTCAGTCGCAAGACACAATCAAATGCAGTACCTTGGAAAGAGATGGGGAAAAAATGAAGAAATCAATTATATAGTTCCTCATCTTTAAGTACAGAAATAGCCGTGACAAAATTACACGTATTGAGGGAAAATTGAAGTGCAGAGTTTAAAATGTCAATAATCCACAGGGAAACTGGAGACCATTTAAAACATTCATATTAAATCTCTCTAGAAAAGACATTAAAAGATCTCCAATCAAAATGTGAATTTTATAATAGACATGGTATGATACAATTTATAATAGATATGGTAGGAACCTTTCCCTTTCACGGGAAAGCTTCGGCTGGGAAAAAGGAATTGTTCTTGAAAATGGGGCCTGTGCTATTGCAGACACTGTGCTCAACCTAGGTCCACCGAATGCTCTGATGTCATCACTGAGGTCACAGAATTCCACTGTGAGCCTGGCAACCTTGCAAACATAACAGCCCTGGTGAGCACTAGGCACTACTGCTGGTTCACCAAGTGGTACAAGTTTTTCAGCCATTTAGGAGACTTGACTATTTTTGTTTGTATTGAATCATTTCAACGGATTGCCCAAGAGCCAAGAAGGGCCAACCTGTAGGGAAGAGGAGGAGTTGGACATCTCTTGAGGCATCTTCTAAGGGAGACTTCTAGTTGGTACGATGGAACGGCGACAAAAGAGGAAACATCTGGAAAATGAAGAGTCCCAGGAAACTGCCGAGAACGGAGGAGGTATGTGGGGGGCAACTTGTCTGGGGCACATGGGTTTCTGCCAAACTGAAGCTTCTCTAGGAAGCGGGGGACTGAGAACGTGTCACCTGTGAAGCAGGGAGCGAGAGACCTTGTCTCACTGATGCTGCCGTATCTATCCGGAGGGTCCCTGTGGTGTGAGACGGCACAGAACGGCCAGATGCCCCCTGGGAGATGGGAGGTCAGCTCCGCTGGTCTGAGGACTCTCTCCTGGGGCAGCCGGGCCTGGAGCTTTGTCGGACTCACAGCAGGCTGCATCCTGCTTGCACAGACCTAGAGGTGCAGCTTTTCTCAGTCCCCGATTTCTCTCTTATGCTCTTGGATCTTTCCTAGGGGTCATGAGGTGGGGGATGTGAAGGATGCAAGGATGCTGAGAGAGACCCATGAGTTGCTTGGCCTCTTTTACCAAAGTGGAAAGAGAAGCCCCATGAGTTGAAGGCCCTGTTGAAAAATATCTTGACAAGTGGAATGCACTTTGAAAGAAGATTGTTTGTCTAGGGATGGTGTCATATTGAAAGCAAGGAGGTTTTATTCCTTCAACAGGAAGAATTTCCCAAAGGAGATCAAGGGAAGGGAAGGGTTTTCCAGAGACTGAGACCGCGTGAGCGGGGGTGAGAAATGGCCTCAGGGTCCTGCGGGGAGCTCTGAGAGCCACGGGCCACGTGGTGCCTGCGTGCATTAAATGTAGGCGAGTAGCTTGCCCTGGGAGAGGGGTGGTCACCCCAGAGCTCCAGCTAGAGGCCTCTGCCCCAGATTAGAGCCCAGTAGCTCCTACCAGGCCCAGGGCCCTGGAGACTGTAGGATGGGCCCTGGGAATGGAGCTCTAGACAGCAGGCAGATTTCCAGGCAGTGGCTGGGACAGGCTGGGGAAGGCAATGACTGCCCCTGACCATTCAGAATATTTTGCCCTATGTTCCTGTGTGTGTGTGTGTGTGAGTGTTTGTGTGTGTGTGTGTGTGTGTGTGTGGTAGTGCAGAGAAGAGCGAGATGAATGGGGGTAGAGTGCATACCAGATATAAAGTCTGTGTGGTAAAGTTCTTGTCACCCTGCCTGGACCTGGCTGACACTCGGTGTACGTAAGAGTGTATACAGAATTCTTGTTAGGGGTGTTTTATGAGACAGTAACTCATACACCCATGTACACTCTGATGCAGCAAAAATATCACACACCCCACATATAACTTCCTTAGTAAACCACACAGAGCACATGGAGGTATATACACGGATCCCTCCTGTACTACATTCTCATACAACCCACCTGTATCACAATCCTCTCCTCCAACACCAAACCCTGGAGATGAGATGTGTATATAGACACACACACTATATATATAGGACACACACACACACACACACACACTATATACATGTATCTCCTCAACTCTTGCACAAACACAGCTAACTTCAGCCATCTCTAAATACCTCTATAAGAACCAGTCACGTGTCATACACACCACACTTATAACACATTCTTGAGTAATGCCAGACCCGCTTTGTACAAACCACAGTAAGCCAGAGTCTCAGTAACCCATGTCAGGATTGCCAGAGAAAATATGGGCTATCCAGTTCAATTTGAATTCCAGATAAACAACAAGTAATTTTTCAGTATCCGTATGTCCCACATATTGTATGGGCTATACTTACACTAAAACTAAGTCAGGCCAAATACTGCATGGGAATACTTACACTCAAAGATTATTCTGGGTTTATCTGAAACTGAAATTTAACTGGGTGCCTTGTATTCTTGTTCGCTAAGTCTGGCAACCCTTATATACTTACCACCAGCTGATGTATTATATATTTATTGTAGTTTTGTTTAGTGTGTGTCTTCCCCTACTAGAATGTGCAGCGTTACCAAAGACTACAACAATGGAAGAGTGCCGGATACACAGGAGTAGCTGCTTACTGAATCTTGGTGAATGAATGAATGAACACACACCATAAATACAAGCCACACCATGTAATGAGGAAACGTTACACGTCCCAGAATTCCTGACTTGTGAACAGAAACCATGCACACAAAGGCCACAGACACAGATAGACACGTCTGCACTGTGCTCCCCATGCCAACCCCACACTTACCACAGACTTAACTGATACACATCACTCACTCTTCCCACACACTCACAGTCACCACCGAGGCCTACATTACCAACTAGACAGTGAGAGAATAAGTATTGATTGGAATTAAATCCTGGAGGATCCACTGGGAACCACACTCTCAACTGTGTGTATTCACTGCACCTGACACGTGTCACACACTCAGTAAATATTTGTGGACAGAGGACTGATGAACCCACCCTGAGCCTTTCATTCCTCCCTCAGGAATCTCGAAGTCACAAGAGGATCCCCCTCGGCTTGGATCCACTGTGGTGGCCCAAGGCTGCAGCCCAGGGGCAGGGGAGGTCTCCTCTGCCTCTAAATACTTCTTCTGTACTTCTACTCTGCGCAAGCTCAGCTACGCTGGTAAGGGCGTGGGGCTCCTCAGGTGACGGGGTGCTTGGCTGTGAAGCAGGAGGCACACAGATCCCAGGGAGGCTGACAGGAAATCCAGGGTCATCAGAGGTGATGAGGGCTCTGTGGAGGAGCCTGGGCAGGATGGCTGAGCTGTTCCGAGGGCGTGGATGCCAGCTGAGGCTGGGGGTGTGTGTGTGAATACTGCTACTACCATGGTGGGGAAGTCAAGGAGCAGGGGCCGGAAAGGTCTGGGCTTGAGGTGGAGGGAAGAGGGACCAGATTAAGCATCTTCAGAGGAAAATGTAGGCTTTGTCTTTGCCTTTGCTTCCAGAGAAGGACAGAGTTCTGCATCATACACCTCCAGCCTGAGAGCAGGACCATCCAGCTCAGGTGCACACAGCTCACACATACACGCGCCCTCCAGGCACAGCCCTTCTCAGTGCACATCAACCCCAAGCACGTGCTCCACAGTACTCTCCTGCACCACAGCCCCATTCCACAAGGAATGCACCACTGATATTCCCAAACTCACACTCCTCATCGTACACGCATCCAGCCGCATCCCTCACATACTACAGCCCTCACCACCATACTCCACACCCCTGTATACAGACACCGCTCCAGTATACCCCCCCACGCACATGAAAAGCCCACAGATGACACCACATACACCACTCCGTCCTACGGCCAACGGACACCAAGCTCACGACATTGCTATGTCGTGCCAATGACCCTCTCTCGTCTACCACACCTGCTCCCTCAGCTTCCGGCATGGCCCATGCATGTTATTATTATTTTAATTTCCTTTTTCAGGAATCCGGAGATTTCATCGAGACACTGCCCAGCCTAGACCACCCCTAGCCCAGGATCAGGAAGAAGGAGAGACCGCTTCCCCATCACACTGTGTCTCCTCCTCACCCTCTTCACCCTGTAAGAACTATCTGCACCCAGACAAAGAGGAAAGGGGCATGAGAATACACTACATGCAGGTACAAGTGAACAAGGGTGTCGCTGTCTCCTGGAAGACAAAGAAACCCTTGGAGTTGCCTGAAAAGCAGCTGAGGATAGAAGAAGTGACCCTTCCTGAGGATGTGTGCGCAGTAGCCACTGACCCCTCTTCTGATGTGTCCACCGAAAGCCTCCTGTCTGACAGTGAGCCCACTGGGGAGGAGAAAGAGTATGAGGAAAGGGCAGAGCCAGGCAGCCCATCAGGGCCACCTGCCGTTGAGGAGAGTCCCAGCGCCAAGACAGCGGACTGGATGCTGACCATGGAGACCGGCTTCAGGTGCATGGCCTGCTGCCGGGTCTTCCCCACCTTGGAGATCCTCCAGCAGCACGTGAAGGGCGGCGTCCTGCAGGGCTTCAGCTGCCGTGCCTTTCATCTCACCATGGCCCAGCGGATGGGCAATGTGGAATCCGAGAGCACCCCTGAGGAAGAGGACGAGGAGGAGGAGGAGGAGAACGAGGAGGAGGAGGAGGAGGAGGAGGAGGAGAAGGAGGTAGAGAAGCAAGAAGAAAAGGAGAATGAGGGAGAGCAGCCCACGGGGGAAGGCCCCAGCCCAAAGAGACCCCGCAGGCAGGGTCTTTTCTCTCCTTTGAGTTCCAAACAGCAACTGAGATTCATGGGACAGAAGATCCTGGAAGACGGTGTGGCCGTCCCTTGGAAGAGGTAAGGCTTGAGGCTGGCAGTCTTCTGAGCCTATGTCACGAGGGCCCAGAGGAGTCTAAGGGAAGGGGCCGCACACATGTGCTGGTTTACCTAATGGCTCTGCAGTTGCATCAAATGGGACACACCCAGCACTAAGAAAGGCATTGACCTCTGTTGACGTAAACAAGAAGGTGGAGCCTTTTCCTAGGAGTTTTCTCAGGGTCTGCACGATGGACCTCAACTCTTAGAGGACGTACTGCCAGCAGCTCCTTCTCGGCAGAGAGAGCCAGGAGTGGTCTCAAGAGAGGACAGGGGCCCTTGCAGGACCAGAACTTTGAGGTCTGAGAGCCTTGGGCCTGAGCCGAGATCTCACCCGGACCACTGGACCTAGCCTTCTGTGACAAAGGGGAATATGAAAGAGAGTCACGTGGAAATGAGGTCCCCCGAGATATGGAAATGTTCCAGAACCTTCGTTGCGTGGTAGTTGATCTGGAGCCAAGCTCACTGTGGTGTGTGTGGCTCTGAGCATTAAGGCAATGCTGGAGGGTAACCCTGACCAGCAGAGCTTGGAGTGCTTCTTGTCTCTTCCTGTTCTACCTCATTTGATTTGTCCCTTCCAGGGAGAAGAAAGGACCCTCGGGAGAGTAGCAGACAGAATGCCGTGGTCTGAAGGAGGATGAAGGGACCGGCACTCAGTCTAACATCATATGACAATAGAAGCGTCCTATGCAATAAAGGGCATTTTCCAAACCTTTCCTGGAGCTTTTATTTAATGACATTTTTCTATCTATGCATCTATCTGTCATCTACATCTGTATCTTTCAAGGTTTGTGAACAAGCTTTCACATAAGCACTAGAGACGTCCGCCAGCATTTTCCAGAAGAGGCCTGCAAATTGCTGGGGACTCCTCACAAATAGGGAACAGCCACAACCACTGCCAAACAGACTATGCGCGTGGCCCTCCTGACGTACTCCCACTCACTCTCTGAATTTCCCAACGTCTGAGATGAGGGTGCTGGCTGGAGGCAATGATCACGTGCAGGCTGAATCTTCTCCAGATTCTGATTCTCTTCCTGGGCATATCGTCCTTAAGCACAGTCTCCATGTCCCTGGCCACACTGATCTCTCTCCTTCAGTCCTTCCCTCCCTCCCTCTCCTGCCTCCCAGTGCAGAGAATACTTTTTTGCATTTGAGACGACATTTATTTTTGGTTCACAGAATTCTCACCTGTTCTACTGTGGCCTCCACTGTGAACATTCCAAAGCTGAGACTTTTCTGTTTTTCTCCCTCATTTCTGCTGAGTCTTTACCTTCCTAATGCAGTGAACTCACAGTGCCTAGCTGACTGGATGGGGAAAAAAATCCAGGGAGCAAAGAGAAATAATAAAAGAATATATCAGTTAATTTTTCATAGTGTTATCCAACTACATATTTTTAAAATTTTGGAATAATATTAGGAATCTTCTCTTTATAAAAAACTGAATTATCGGGCTTCCCTGGTGGAGCAGTGGTTAAGAATATGCCTGCGAATGCAGGGGTCATGGGTTCGAGCCCTGGTCTGGGAAGATCCCACGTGCCACGGAGTAACTAAGCCCGCGCGCCACAACTACTGAGCCTGCGCTCTAGAGCCCGTGTGCCACATCAACCGAGCCCACGTGCCACAACTACGGAAGCCTGCGTGCCTAGAGACCATGCTCCGCAACAAGAGAAGCCACTGCAATGAGAAGCCCGTGCACCACAGCCAAGAGGAGCCCCCGCTCACTGCAACTAGAGAACGCCCGCTAGCAGCAACAAAGACCCAATGCAGCCCCAAATAAATTAATTAATTTTTAAAAATTGAATTAGTTTCAAGGGTACAATGTATAAAAGTACAATAAAAGCCCCCCTTCATAACCCCCCAACCCCACTCTCAAGATGGAATCGATATGCTGTGATACAATTTATAGTCGTAGTACTACTCCTCCTCCCACCACATCCGAAATCCTCTGAGCCAGGTGCAGCAGCTTCCTTTCACAATGCTAGGACCCGCCACAAGACACATGATAATCCCTTTGGACATTTCAAGGAGCGGCACCAAGGGAACAGTACCGGGGAAATGCCACTGACAGCTCAGAATATCCATGGCATTTCTAGAGCCTCGGCACTGCTCTCGCTCTGGGAATGAAGGTCCAAAAAGCACATCGGAGAATGTTCATAGTTGTAAACAAGCTCCACCTTTGAAACACAATCTACATAGAACCACATATACAAGCCTGCACGATGGATGAAGCCAAGGTCTCCTCCATGATTTCCCTTCTGACCACCTTATTGTCTCCTCAACCATAAAAGGTGAACTTGAAACTCAGGACCTTGCCTTGTCACCAGAAACATCCAAGCTTGGATCAGTCTTTCTAAGACCAGATACTTGCTCTCTGAACTATTAGAGACTTGTCACATACACACAGGTAGAACAGGATTATTTCTATCTACCTGGGGACTTGGAGTCTTTCACATTGCTCCTGTTAAAACTCTCACAACAGCAAAACTTTACCTACAAAGGGTTCAAGCTATGACACTCCCAACTTCCACAAACCTCCTCAGCTCTTGTGAGTCACATGCAGCCAATTCCAGGAATTGGAAACATGGTTGTGAGGATGAAACTGACTTTGGGGCTCCCCTTGGATATGGTCTTCCAGACTTACCAAAAGGCCATTAAGAGGAAGGTTTACCCCACCTCAGGGAAACCCGAGGCAGTACTTGCAGTCAAGGGCTGGCCATGGCTTCTGAGCTACATCCAAAAAGAATTTCATACTGTACCTGGATCTGCTGAAGCCATTTCTGACTGTCCGAGAGCCAGCATGTACCGTTCCTCAACTGCCTCCATTGTGGATCATCAGTAGGGCTGTCAGATTTAGGACATAAAAATACAGGATACCCAGTTAAACTTGAACTTCACATGAATAATAAGTCATTATTTTTAGTATAAGTAGATCCTATGAACTATTTGGGGCATACTTATCTTCAAAATGTACTCGTTGTTTTTCAAACATTCATATTTAACTAAACAGTCTATATTTTATCTGTCAACCCTACTCAGCAGAAATGATGGAGGCTCATAGAGATCCAGGAGACGCCTCAGCGCCTCCTCAGCTTTTATTTCTACGTCCTGGACAGCGAGCACGAACCTTCCACTCCCAGTCAGTGGCTAGAATGGAGGATATTCTCTGTTTTAGAGCTTTTTCTACTTGTCATTGTTATTATCTTCCTTATGTTAAAGAGATGTTTATTTTTTCCCAATCTTAATAGCTCATCCAAAAGTATTTCAAAGTTCATTAGAGAAGGGAAAAACAATATGGTTCTGAAAAGTGAAGGAAACCGCCTGGTGTTTAGTAAAGAAGTAGTAGGGAGATTGAAAAAGCCAAACTTAATAAGCAGATCTCTCCAAGGGTATTTTCAGAGCTTGATACACTCCCACACCCTGAAAATATTATTACATCAAGAATGTAGAACTGCTAACCAAATGTAAGGCTCCCATATGATTCTATCAAACTGAGGATGCTTCTTTACTAAGCAGTGAGCACACTTGCTGCCCCAGGGACCTTGGCAGTTGCAACGTAGGGCTCTTCCCTTTGGGATGGAAACAGCAAGTTTTCCTGTGGTCTACACGCTGGCCCCAAAAATACTACACTCCCAATACTTGTCAACTTTAAGTATTTTTCTACATATCTCCATTTTTCTGTTACTATTTGGACTACATCCTAGACTTGACACTACATAAATTGCATTCAAGAAGCTATTTTTAAAAGTTGGTAGGAAACCTTAAATCTATGGCTTGCAGTCCCTGGCTTACTTTCATCCAGGTGCATAAGGGTTTTCAAAAGTAGTCAGGTTAGTTACCCCGTATCACAGCCCCACGCTTGTGTCACAGATATAAAAATGGAACATGATATTTAAGGTTTTAGTTGCCAAATCATCAAGCCTCCCAGACAGAGGCAATAGAGCAAAATGATTACAGAGGCATGGATTTTGATTTGCTCCAGTGTCTTGGGCAAGTCACTTGGCCTCTGTATTTATTTGTACTTATCTGCACTTATCTGTCACTTGGGGGTCATAATTGTACCTGGTCCACGGGTACGCTGTACAAATGATCTGTAAAGTAGTTACAAGAAACCGACACAGAGTAAGCACTCCACAGACATTGGCTATTAGCTATTGGAAATAGTTCTCCGTGAAACAGATGACATTATCCGTGGATGACTCGGTGGGAGACAGTGAATCACAGAATCACAGCATGTTGAAAGTGACCTAGTTCACACTCTAATGTGAAAAGAAGAAAAGTGTGCATGGGTAGAAAATGTCTGAAACTTTACACAACAAAGAGTTCATCATGTTAACTTGGAGGATTAGAATAAATCAGGAAAGGAGGAAAGAAAAACTTGAGTGTAATTCAATTTCTCTATCATTTGTGTTTCTACACTGAGACTCTGAATACACTGGAAGTGCAATTTTTTTTAATGTGGCGGGATAAAGGTTTTCAAGTTTTCCTGATCCATCCATATTATTATCTCAGAATTGCTGGCAGTTCTTGCCATCTTCGGATCTACAACCATGTGAGTCAGTGGGCCATTCTGGACGGAGGAGATAATAGAGCAGAAGTGAAGTGAGAGAAAAGGAGAGACAAGATTTTCTCTTTTCTCTTCAAAGAGGAAAGGTCTTTGGAATTGGAACAACTCACAACCAAACTTTGGGGAAAGGATGTGATGGAAAATGAGACAAACATCCTACCCCTGTGATGAGAAGGATTCCCTGGGCTGGATGGAGGGAGGTCACAGGTGGCTGGACAAGGAAACCAACTAGGGAGAAACACACACAAGTGCAGAGCAAACACCCTGAGGCCACTCAGCCTGACTCCATGCAAACATGTGTCCAGCAGACAGCCCTTCACCTGTGGCTCCCCAGCAAGACAGGTACCTCGGGGGTGCCAAGTCATTCTGAGTCCATTATGCCTGGCCATTCATAAACCGCTGTCTAACGTGTGAGGAATAAACTCTCAATGTTTATGAGGAAATTGCGGAAGGAGATTGAAAGGTTACTTAAACGGAAAAAAAAGAAGTTCAGGAAGGCAAGATGGTAGAGAGACAAGAAAAAGACCTTGAATGATAGAAAGGATTTGCCAAAGAAGAGAAAGAAAAAGAAATGATTCCGAATGGGTTAACCTGCAGCTAGGAAGTTAAGGAAGATTATTGATGGGTGAAGACTATGGAATAAAGCGAATAAAATTTCTCAGAAGTTGCTGAGAATATGGTAAGCAGCATGATTATCAAATTATGAATTGGCTGCAATGGCATTCTAGGGGGACACTAGGAAGGGGAAGCAAACGTTCATGAGATGACAGTGGCAGGTGGAAAGTTGTTTCAGGGGAAGATCAGTCTTGCAGAGGGTGTATCAGAGGAGGGCAAGTGTGAGCAAGCAAGGAAATACTAAGTGTATACGGTTCCTTCACTGAGTGCACCCAGCCCCGCGGTCAGCCTTGAGAACAAGCAGGACTTCAGGTACTGGAGCTACATTTCAGTCATCAAGACTTGAGAAGACACCCTTAACTCAGGTCTTCTCTTCAAACTCCATCTTTCCTTCTTGACCTTCATTTGGCCTCTTCCCTTACCCTCCAGCTGTGGACTGAGGCCACAGAGCAAGATGGGTCACTAGTGTCCTCCATCCCCTGGCGACTGTGGTTCACATCAGTGGAGTACCAAAGGCAATAACCAAGTAACAGACACAAGAGTGTATGAAGAAGAAGAGATTCTGATAAGGCTTTCTGTGACAGTGTGGGCCAAGTCGGCTCTATATGGCTGGTATCACGTGAATTATGAGCAGCCTTAGGGGAGAAGTCCTCAGAAGGCAGAGCCTGGCTCTCGAGAGGCTCTGCGTGCTCACAGCCCACTCCAAGACCTCAGTTACAGCTTCGGCCCCCAATATCTCTCCCTCTGCCTGCTCACAGTTTTTGAAGTCTTCTTTCCTCCACATTTCTCTTGAGAGGTGGAGGAGGAAGATGAGCTTCAGGCCAGCTCAGACTCCCCTGGGATCCCAGCAGGATGCCTATCATTAACCTCCCACCTTCTAGGAAGCTCCTAAGATCTTCACATTTGGGGCAGTTCTCATTTCAGCTGTGCTTCAAATTGCTGGCTGGAGACGGCCTGTTGGAAGGTGGCTAAAAGCAAGTAGCAATCCTTCGGGCAGCCTGGCCCTTCTCGAGTGTCAGACATCTTCAGGGATATTCTAGGAAATGATGTTTGTTCTAGAGAAGGGAGGGAAACAATCCAATTGTCCAATAATGCTTGAATGGAAAATAAATGATGCTATATGCATGTGATCACATAATATCAAACAGTCAAAAATCAAAGACCTAGATCTATATGGATTCACGTGGATAAATCTTGAAAACATAATATTGATTGAAAGAAAATAAGATAAACAATGTTAGATTGTGATAACAGGTATGTAAGTATTTAAATATTTAAATCAATTCAACATATTGCTTCTATATATAGAGATGCAAGAAAATAAACTTTATCCAAAGAACACATTATTTACATTTAATATGCTCATTTATCTAGGAGACCCAAAAGAACCCACAGATAAACTAGCAGGAACTAATAAGACGGTTCAACAAGGCACACACATACAAGATCAATAAATTTTAAAAGTCAATCAGGCTCCTCTACACTGGCGATAACAAATTAGAAACTATAAAAGAAAATAAGAAAAAAAGAAGATCTAAAAATTGTCACAAGAGCCGTATAAATTATTTAGAGCTAAGCATACGTAGAAGGCAATATAACTAACAAACTGAGTACGAACAGTTAAACTCCGCCCAACCCAAGGTTAGGAAAAGACTGTTGTTACTTTATGAGAACAGACCCTCTTCTTAAGGAGCAGATCAGTAAGTGAGAGTGAATCAAAGAAACACAGCATTTGAAAAGTCAGCTAGTCCAAGCCTCTTGATCGCACATACAGAAGCTGAAGCCCAGATAGGTTGAGTTACTTGCTAAAGGGCCCAATGTCCTGACTCAAGGACTAGCATTTTTCACTCAGTCGCAAGACACAATCAAATGCAGTACCTTGGAAAGAGATGGGGAAAAAATGAAGAAATCAATTATATAGTTCCTCATCTTTAAGTACAGAAATAGCCGTGACAAAATTACACGTATTGAGGGAAAATTGAAGTGCAGAGTTTAAAATGTCAATAATCCACAGGGAAACTGGAGACCATTTAAAACATTCATATTAAATCTCTCTAGAAAAGACATTAAAAGATCTCCAATCAAAATGTGAATTTTATAATAGACATGGTATGATACAATTTATAATAGATATGGTAGGAACCTTTCCCTTTCACGGGAAAGCTTCGGCTGGGAAAAAGGAATTGTTCTTGAAAATGGGGCCTGTGCTATTGCAGACACTGTGCTCAACCTAGGTCCACCGAATGCTCTGATGTCATCACTGAGGTCACAGAATTCCACTGTGAGCCTGGCAACCTTGCAAACATAACAGCCCTGGTGAGCACTAGGCACTACTGCTGGTTCACCAAGTGGTACAAGTTTTTCAGCCATTTAGGAGACTTGACTATTTTTGTTTGTATTGAATCATTTCAACGGATTGCCCAAGAGCCAAGAAGGGCCAACCTGTAGGGAAGAGGAGGAGTTGGACATCTCTTGAGGCATCTTCTAAGGGAGACTTCTAGTTGGTACGATGGAACGGCGACAAAAGAGGAAACATCTGGAAAATGAAGAGTCCCAGGAAACTGCCGAGAACGGAGGAGGTATGTGGGGGGCAACTTGTCTGGGGCACATGGGTTTCTGCCAAACTGAAGCTTCTCTAGGAAGCGGGGGACTGAGAACGTGTCACCTGTGAAGCAGGGAGCGAGAGACCTTGTCTCACTGATGCTGCCGTATCTATCCGGAGGGTCCCTGTGGTGTGAGACGGCACAGAACGGCCAGATGCCCCCTGGGAGATGGGAGGTCAGCTCCGCTGGTCTGAGGACTCTCTCCTGGGGCAGCCGGGCCTGGAGCTTTGTCGGACTCACAGCAGGCTGCATCCTGCTTGCACAGACCTAGAGGTGCAGCTTTTCTCAGTCCCCGATTTCTCTCTTATGCTCTTGGATCTTTCCTAGGGGTCATGAGGTGGGGGATGTGAAGGATGCAAGGATGCTGAGAGAGACCCATGAGTTGCTTGGCCTCTTTTACCAAAGTGGAAAGAGAAGCCCCATGAGTTGAAGGCCCTGTTGAAAAATATCTTGACAAGTGGAATGCACTTTGAAAGAAGATTGTTTGTCTAGGGATGGTGTCATATTGAAAGCAAGGAGGTTTTATTCCTTCAACAGGAAGAATTTCCCAAAGGAGATCAAGGGAAGGGAAGGGTTTTCCAGAGACTGAGACCGCGTGAGCGGGGGTGAGAAATGGCCTCAGGGTCCTGCGGGGAGCTCTGAGAGCCACGGGCCACGTGGTGCCTGCGTGCATTAAATGTAGGCGAGTAGCTTGCCCTGGGAGAGGGGTGGTCACCCCAGAGCTCCAGCTAGAGGCCTCTGCCCCAGATTAGAGCCCAGTAGCTCCTACCAGGCCCAGGGCCCTGGAGACTGTAGGATGGGCCCTGGGAATGGAGCTCTAGACAGCAGGCAGATTTCCAGGCAGTGGCTGGGACAGGCTGGGGAAGGCAATGACTGCCCCTGACCATTCAGAATATTTTGCCCTATGTTCCTGTGTGTGTGTGTGTGTGTGAGTGTGTGTGTGTGTGTGTGTGTGTGTGTGTGTGTGTGTGGTAGTGCAGAGAAGAGCGAGATGAATGGGGGTAGAGTTCATACCAGATATAAAGTCTGCGTGGTAAAGTTCTTGTCACCCTGCCTGGACCTGGCTGACACTCGGTGTACGTAAGAGTGTATACAGAATTCTTGTTAGGGGTGTTTTATGAGACAGTAACTCATACACCCATGTACACTCTGATGCAGCAAAAATATCACACACCCCACATATAACTTCCTTAGTAAACCACACAGAGCACATGGAGGTATATACACGGATCCCTCCTGTACTACATTCTCATACAACCCACCTGTATCACAATCCTCTCCTCCAACACCAAACGCTGGAGATGAGATATGTATATAGACACACACACTATATATATAGGACACACACACACACACACACACACACTATATACATGTATCTCCTCAACTCTTGCACAAACACAGCTAACTTCAGCCATCTCTAAATACCTCTATAAGAACCAGTCACGTGTCATACACACCACACTTATAACACATTCTTGAGTAATGCCAGACCCGCTTTGTACAAACCACAGTAAACCACAGTCTCAGTAACCCATGTCAGGATTGCCAGAGAAAATATGGGCTATCCAGTTCAATTTGAATTCCAGATAAACAACAAGTAATTTTTCAGTATCCGTATGTCCCACATATTGTATGGGCTATACTTACACTAAAACTAAGTCAGGCCAAATACTGCATGGGAATACTTACACTCAAAGATTATTCTGGGTTTATCTGAAACTGAAATTTAACTGGGTGCCTTGTATTCTTGTTCGCTAAGTCTGGCAACCCTTATATACTTACCACCAGCTGATGTATTATATATTTATTGTAGTTTTGTTTAGTGTGTGTCTTCCCCTACTAGAATGTGCAGCGTTACCAAAGACTACAACAATGGAAGAGTGCCGGATACACAGGAGTAGCTGCTTACTGAATCTTGGTGAATGAATGAATGAACACACACCATAAATACAAGCCACACCATGTAATGAGGAAACGTTACACGTCCCAGAATTCCTGAGTTGTGAACAGAAACCATGCACACAAAGGCCACAGACACAGATAGACACGTCTGCACTGTGCTCCCCATGCCAACCCCACACTTACCACAGACTTAACTGGTACACATCACTCACTCTTCCCACACACTCACAGTCACCACCGAGGCCTACATTACCAACTAGACAGTGAGAGAATAAGTATTGATTGGAATTAAATCCTGGAGGATCCACTGGGAACCACACTCTCAGCTGTGTGTATTCACTGCACCTGACACGTGTCACACACTCAGTAAATATTTGTGGACAGAGGACTGATGAACCCACCCTGAGCCTTTCATTCCTCCCTCAGGAATCTCGAAGTCACAAGAGGATCCCCCTCGGCTTGGATCCACTGTGGTGGCCCAAGGCTGCAGCCCAGGGGCAGTGGAGGTCTCCTCTGCCTCTAAATACTTCTTCTGTACTTCTACTCTGCGCAAGCTCAGCTACGCTGGTAAGGGCGTGGGGCTCCTCAGGTGACGGGGTGCTTGGCTGTGAAGCAGGAGGCACACAGATCCCAGGGAGGCTGAGAGGAAATCCAGGGTCATCAGAGGTGATGAGGGCTCTGTGGAGGAGCCTGGGCAGGATGGCTGAGCTGTTCCGAGGGCGTGGATGCCAGCTGAGTCTGGGTGTGTGTGTGTGAATACTGCTACTACCATGGTGGGGAAGTCAAGGAGCAGGGGCCGGAAAGGTCTGGGCTTGAGGTGGAGGGAAGAGGGACCAGATTAAGCATCTTCAGAGGAAAATGTAGGCTTTGTCTTTGCCTTTGCTTCCAGAGAAGGACAGAGTTCTGCATCATACACCTCCAGCCTGAGAGCAGGACCATCCAGCTCAGGTGCACACAGCTCACACATACACGCGCCCTCCAGGCACAGCCCTTCTCAGTGCACATCAACCCCAAGCACGTGCTCCACAGTACTCTCCTGCACCACAGCCCCATTCCACAAGGAATGCACCACCGATATTCCCAAACTCACACTCCTCATCGTACACGCATCCAGCCGCATCCCTCACATACTACAGCCCTCACCACCATACTCCACACCCCTGTATACAGACACCGCTCCAGTATACCCCCCCACGCACATGAAAAGCCCACAGATGACACCACATACACCACTCCGTCCTACGGCCAACGGACACCAAGCTCACGACATTGCTATGTCGTGCCAATGTCCCTCTCTCATCTACCACACCTGCTCCCTCAGCTTCCGGCATGGCCCATGCATGTTATTATGATTTTAATTTCCTTTTTCAGGAATCCGGAGATTTCATCGAGACACTGCCCAGCCTAGACCACCCCTAGCCCAGGATCAGGAAGAAGGAGAGACCGCTTCCCCATCACACTGTGTCTCCTCCTCACCCTCTTCACCCTGTAAGAACTATCTGCACCCAGACAAAGAGGAAAGGGGCATGAAAATATACTACATGCAGGTACAAGTGAACAAGGGTGTCGCTGTCTCCTGGGAGACAAAGAAACCCTTGGAGTTGCCTGAAAAGCAGCTGAGGATAGAAGAAGTGACCCTTCCTGAGGATGTGTGCGCAGTAGCCACTGACCCCTCTTCTGATGTGTCCACCGAAAGCCTCCTGTCTGACAGTGAGCCCACTGGGGAGGAGAAAGAGTATGAGGAAAGGGCAGAGCCAGGCAGCCCATCAGGGCCACCTGCCATCGAGGAGAGACCCAGCGCCAAGACAGCGGACTGGATGCTGACCATGGAGACCGGCTTCAGGTGCATGGCCTACTGCCGGGTCTTCCCCACCTTGGGGATCCTCCAGCAGCACGTGAAGGGCGGCGTCCTGCAGGGCTTCAGCTGCCGTGCCTTTCATCTCACCATGGCCCAGCGGATGGGCAATGTGGAATCCGAGAGCACCCCTGAGGAAGAGGACGAGGAGGAGGAGGAGGAGAACGAAGAGGAGGAGGAGGAGGAGGAGAAGGAGGTAGAGAAGCAAGAAGAAAAGGAGAATGAGGGAGAGCAGCCCACGGGGGAAGGCCCCAGCCCAAAGAGACCCCGCAGGCAGGGTCTTTTCACTCCTTTGAGTTCCAAACAGCAACTGAGATTCATGGGACAGAAGATCCTGGAAGACGGTGTGGCCGTCCCTTGGAAGAGGTAAGGCTTGAGGCTGGCAGTCTTCTGAGCCTATGTCACGAGGGCACAGAGGAGTCTAAGGGAAGGGGCCGCACACATGTGCTGGTTTACCTAATGGCTCTGCAGTTGCATCAAATGGGACACACCCAGCACTAACAAAGACATTGACCTCTGTTGACGTAAACAAGAAGGTGGAGCCTTTTCCTAGGAGTTTTCTCAGGGTCTGCACGATGGACCTCAACTCTTAGAGGACGTACTGCCAGCAGCTCCTTCTCGGCAGAGAGAGCCAGGAGTGGTCTCAAGAGAGGACAGGGGCCCTTGCAGGACCAGAATTTTGAGGTCTGAGAGCCTTGGGCCTGAGCTGAGATCTCACACGGACCACTGGACCTAGCCTTCTGTGACAAAGGGGAATATGAAAGAGAGTCACGTGGAAATGAGGTTCCCCGAGATATGGAAGTGTTCCAAAACCTTCGTTGTGTGGTAGTTGATCTGGAGCCAAGGTCACTGTGGTGTGTGTGGCTCTGAGCATTAAGGCAATGCTGGAGGGTAACCCTGACCAGCAGAGCTTGGAGTGCTTCTTGTCTCTTCCTGTTCTACCTCATTTGTTTTTTCCCTTCCAGGGAGAAGAAAGGACCCTCGGGAGAGTAGCAGACAGAATGCCGTGGTCTGAAGGTGGATGAAGGGACTGGCACTCAGTCTAACATCATATGACAATAGAAGCGTCCTATGCAATAAAGGGCATTTTCCAAACCTTTCCTGGAGCTTTTATTTAATGACATTTTTCTATCTATGCATCTATCTGTCATCTACATCTGTATCTTTCAAGGTTTGTGAACAAGCTTTCACATAAGCACTAGAGACGTCCGCCAGCATTTTCCAGAAGAGGCCTGCAAATTGCTGGGGACTCCTCACAAATAGGGAACGGCCACAACCCCTGCCACACAGACTATGCGCGTGGCCTTCCTGACGTACTCCCACTCTCTCTCTGAATTTCCCAACGTCTGAGATGAGGGTGCTGGCTGGAGGCAATGATCACGTGCAGGCTGAATCTTCTCCAGATTCTGATTCTCTTCCTGGGCATATCGTCCTTAAGCACAGTCTCCGTGTCCCTGGCCACACTGATCTCTCTCCTTCAGTCCTTCCCTCCCTCCCTCTCCTGCCTCCCAGTGCAGAGAATACTTTTTTGCATTTGAGACGACATTTATTTTTGGTTCACAGAATTCTCACCTGTTCTACTGTGGCCTCCGTTGTGAACATTCCAAAGCTGAGACTTTTCTGTTTTTCTCCCTCATTTCTGCTGAGTCTTTACCTTCCTAATGCAGTGAACTCACAGTGCCTAGCTGACTGGATGGGGAAAAAGATCCAGGGAGCAAAGAGAAATAATAAAAGAATATATCAGTTAATTTTTCATAGTGTTATCCAACTACATATTTTTAAAATTTTGGAATAATATTAGGAATCTTCTCTTTATAAAAAACTGAATTATCGGGCTTCCCTGGTGGAGCAGTGGTTAAGAATATGCCTGCGAATGCAGGGGTCATGGGTTCGAGCCCTGGTCTGGGAAGATCCCACGTGCCACGGAGTAACTAAGCCCGCGTGCCACAACTACTGAGCCTGCGCTCTAGAGCCCGTGTGCCACATCAACCGAGCCCACGTGCCACAACTACGGAAGCCTGCGTGCCTAGAGACCATGCTCCGCAACAAGAGAAGCCACTGCAATGAGAAGCCCGTGCACCACAGCCAAGAGGAGCCCCCGCTCACTGCAACTAGAGAACGCCCGCTAGCAGCAACAAAGACCCAATGCAGCCCCAAATAAATTAATTAATTTTTAAAAATTGAATTAGTTTCAAGGGTACAATGTATAAAAGTACAATAAAAGCCCCCCTTCATAACCCCCCAACCCCACTCTCAAGATGGAATCGATATGCTGTGATACAATTTATAGTCGTAGTACTATTCCTCCTCCCACCACATCCGAAATCCTCTGAGCCAGGTGCAGCAGCTTCCTTTCACAATGCTAGGACCCGCCACAAGACACATGATAATCCCTTTGGACATTTCAAGGAGCGGCACCAAGGGAACAGTACCGGGGAAATGCCACTGACAGCTCAGAATATCCATGGCATTTCTAGAGCCTCGGCACTGCTCTCGCTCTGGGAATGAAGGTCCAAAAAGCACATCGGAGAATGTTCATAGTTGTAAACAAGCTCCACCTTTGAAACACAATCTACATAGAACCACATATACAAGCCTGCACGATGGATGAAGCCAAGGTCTCCTCCATGATTTCCCTTCTGACCACCTTATTGTCTCCTCAACCATAAAAGGTGAACTTGAAACTCAGGACCTTGCCTTGTCACCAGAAACATCCAAGCTTGGATCAGTCTTTCTAAGACCAGATACTTGCTCTCTGAACTATTAGAGACTTGTCACATACACACAGGTAGAACAGGATTATTTCTATCTACCTGGGGACTTGGAGTCTTTCACATTGCTCCTGTTAAAACTCTCACAACAGCAAAACTTTACCTACAAAGGGTTCAAGCTATGACACTCCCAACTTCCACAAACCTCCTCAGCTCTTGTGAGTCACATGCAGCCAATTCCAGGAATTGGAAACATGGTTGTGAGGATGAAACTGACTTTGGGGCTCCCCTTGGATATGGTCTTCCAGACTTACCAAAAGGCCATTAAGAGGAAGGTTTACCCCACCTCAGGGAAACCCGAGGCAGTACTTGCAGTCAAGGGCTGGCCATGGCTTCTGAGCTACATCCAAAAAGAATTTCATACTGTACCTGGATCTGCTGAAGCCATTTCTGACTGTCCGAGAGCCAGCATGTACCGTTCCTCAACTGCCTCCATTGTGGATCATCAGTAGGGCTGTCAGATTTAGGACATAAAAATACAGGATACCCAGTTAAACTTGAACTTCACATGAATAATAAGTCATTATTTTTAGTATAAGTAGATCCTATGAACTATTTGGGGCATACTTATCTTCAAAATGTACTCGTTGTTTTTCAAACATTCATATTTAACTAAACAGTCTATATTTTATCTGTCAACCCTACTCAGCAGAAATGATGGAGGCTCATAGAGATCCAGGAGACGCCTCAGCGCCTCCTCAGCTTTTATTTCTACGTCCTGGACAGCGAGCACGAACCTTCCACTCCCAGTCAGTGGCTAGAATGGAGGATATTTTCTGTTTTAGAGCTTTTTCTACTTGTCATTGTTATTATCTTCCTTATTTTAAAGAGATGTTTATTTTTTCCCAATCTTAATAGCTCATCCAAAAGTATTTCAAAGTTCATTAGAGAAGGGAAAAACAATATGGTTCTGAAAAGTGAAGGAAACCGCCTGGTGTTTAATAAAGAAGTAGTAGGGAGACTGAAAAAGCCAAACTTAATAAGCAGATCTCTCCAAGGGTATTTTCAGAGCTTGATACCCTCCCACACCCTGAAAATATTATTACATCAAGAATGTAGAACTGCTAACCAAATGTAAGGCTCCCATATGATTCTATCAAACTGAGGATGCTTCTTTACTAAGCAGTGAGCACACTTGCTGTCCCAGGGACCTTGGCAGTTGCAACGTAGGGCTCTTCCCTTTGGGATGGAAACAGCAAGTTTTCCTGTGGTCTACACGCTGGCCCCAAAAATACTACACTCCCAATACTTGTCAACTTTAAGTATTTTTCTACATATCTCCATTTTTCTGTTACTATTTGGACTACATCCTAGACTTGACACTACATAAATTGCATTCAAAAAGCCTTTTTTAAAAGTTGGTAGGAAACCTTAAATCTATGGCTTGCAGTCCCTGGCTTACTTTCATCCAGGTGCATAAGGGTTTTCAAAAGTAGTCAGGTTAGTTACCCCGTATCACAGCCCCACGCTTGTGTCACAGATATAAAAATGGAACATGATATTTAAGGTTTTAGTTGCCAAATCATCAAGCCTCCCAGACAGAGGCAATAGAGCAAAATGATTACAGAGGCATGGATTTTGATTTGCTCCAGTGTCTTGGGCAAGTCACTTGGCCTCTGTATTTATTTGTACTTATCTGCACTTATCTGTCACTTGGGGGTCATAATTGTACCTGGTCCATGGGTACGCTGTACAAATGATCTGTAAAGTAGTTACAAGAAACCGACACAGAGTAAGCACTCCACAGACATTGGCTATTAGCTATTGGAAATAGTTCTCCGTGAAACAGATGACATTATCCGTGGATGACTCGGTGGGAGACAGTGAATCCCAGAATCACAGCATGTTGAAAGTGACCTAGTTCACACTCTAATGTGAAAAGAAGAAAAGTGTGCATGGGTAGAAAATGTCTGAAACTTTACACAACAAAGAGTTCATCATGTTAACTTGGAGGATTAGAATAAATCAGGAAAGGAGGAAAGAAAAACTTGAGTGTAATTCAATTTCTCTATCATTTGTGTTTCTACACTGAGACTCTGAATACACTGGAAGTGCAATTTTTTTTAATGTGGCGGGATAAAGGTTTTCAAGTTTTCCTGATCCATCCGTATTATTATCTCAGAATTGCTGGCATTTCTTGCCATCTTTGGATCTACACCCATGTGAGTCAGTGGGCCATTCTGGACGGAGGAGATAATAGAGCAGAAGTGAAGTGAGAGAAAAGGAGAGACAAGATTTTCTCTTTTCTCTTCAAAGAGGAAAGGTCTTTGGAATGGGAACAACTCACAACCAAACTTTGGGGAAAGGATGTGATGGAAAATGAGACAAACATCCTACCCCTGTGATGAGAAGGATTCCCTGGGCTGGATGGAGGGAGGTCACAGGTGGCTGGACAAGGAAACCAACTAGGGAGAAACACACACAAGTGCAGAGCAAACACCCTGAGGCCACTCAGCCTGACTCCATGCAAACATGTGTCCAGCAGACAGCCCTTCACCTGTGGCTCCCCAGCAAGACAGGTACCTCGGGGGTGCCAACTCATTCTGAGTCCATTATGCCTGGCCATTCATAAACCGCTGTCTAACGTGTGAGGAATAAACTCTCAATGTGTATGAGGAAATTGGGGAAGGAGATTGAAAGGTTACTTAAACGGAAAAAAAAGAAGTTCAGGAAGGCAAGATGGTAGAGAGACAAGAAAAAGACCTTGAAAGATAGAAAGGATTTGCCAAAGAAGAGAAAGAAAAAGAAAAGATTCCGAATGGGTTAACCTGCAGCTAGGAAGTTAAGGAAGATTATTGATGGGTGAAGACTATGGAATAAAGCGAATAAAATTTCTCAGAAGTTGCTGAGAATATGGTAAGCAGCATGATTATCAAATTATGAATTGGCTGCAATGGCATTCTAGGGGGACACTAGGAAGGGGAAGCAAACGTTCATGAGATGACAGTGGCAGGTGGAAAGTTGTTTCAGGGGAAGATCAGTCTTGCAGAGGGTGTATCAGAGGAGGGCAAGTGTGAGCAAGCAAGGAAATACTAAGTGTATACGGTTCCTTCACTGAGTGCACCCAGCCCCGCGGTCAGCCTTGAGAACAAGCAGGACTTCAGGTACTGGAGCTACATTTCAGTCATCAAGACTTGAGAAGACACCCTTAACTCAGGTCTTCTCTTCAAACTCCATCTTTCCTTCTTGACCTTCATTTGGCCTCTTCCCTTACCCTCCAGCTGTGGACTGAGGCCACAGAGCAAGATGGGTCACTAGTGTCCTCCATCCCCTGGCGACTGTGGTTCACATCAGTGGAGTACCAAAGGCAATAACCAAGTAACAGACACAAGAGTGTATGAAGAAGAAGAGATTCTGATAAGGCTTTCTGTGACAGTGTGGGCCAAGTCGGCTCTATATGGCTGGTATCACGTGAATTATGAGCAGCCTTAGGGGAGAAGTTCTCAGAAGGCAGAGCCTGGCTCTCGAGAGGCTCTGCGTGCTCACAGCCCACTCCAAGACCTCAGTTACAGCTTCGGCCCCCAATATCTCTCCCTCTGCCTGCTCACAGTTTTTGAAGTCTTCTTTCCTCCACATTTCTCTTGAGAGGTGGAGGAGGAAGATGAGCTTCAGGCCAGCTCAGACTCCCCTGGGATCCCAGCAGGATGCCTATCATTAACCTCCCACCTTCTAGGAAGCTCCTAAGATCTTCACATTTGGGGCAGTTCTCATTTCAGCTGTGCTTCAAATTGCTGGCTGGAGACGGCCTGTTGGAAGGTGGCTAAAAGCAAGTAGCAATCCTTCGGGCAGCCTGGCCCTTCTCGACTGTCAGACATCTTCAGGGATATTCTAGGAAATGTTGTTTGTTCTAGAGAAGGGAGGGAAACAATCCAATTGTCCAATAATGCTTGAATGGAAAATAAATGATGCTATATGCATGTGATCACATAATATCAAACAGTCAAAAATCAAAGACCTAGATCTATATGGATTCACGTGGATAAATCTTGAAAACATAATATTGATTGAAAGAAAATAAGATAAAGAATGTTAGATTGTGATAACAGGTATGTAAGTATTTAAATATTTAAATCAATTCAACATATTGCTTCTATATATAGAGATGCAAGAAAATAAACTTTATCCAAAGAACACATTATTTACATTTAATATGCTCATTTATCTAGGAGACCCAAAAGAACCCACAGATAAACTAGCAGGAACTAATAAGACGGTTCAACAGGGCACACACATACAAGATCAATAAATTTTAAAAGTCAATCAGGCTCCTCTACACTGGCGATAACAAATTAGAAACTATAAAAGAAAATAAGAAAAAAAGAAGATCTAAAAATTGTCACAAGAGCCGTATAAATTATTTAGAGCTAAGCATACGTAGAAGGCAATATAACTAACAAACTGAGTACGAACAGTTAAACTCCGCCCAACCCAAGGTTAGGAAAAGACTGTTGTTACTTTATGAGAACAGACCCTCTTCTTAAGGAGCAGATCAGTAAGTGAGGGTGAATCAAAGAAACACAGCATTTGAAAAGTCAGCTAGTCCAAGCCTCTTGATCGCACATACAGAAGCTGAAGCCCAGATAGGTTGAGTTACTTGCTAAAGGGCCCAATGTCCTGACTCAAGGACTAGCATTTTTCACTCAGTCGCAAGACACAATCAAATGCAGTGCCTTGGAAAGAGATGGGGAAAAAATGAAGAAATCAATTATATAGTTCCTCATCTTTAAGTACAGAAATAGCCGTGACAAAATTACACGTATTGAGGGAAAATTGAAGTGCAGAGTTTAAAATGTCAATAATCCACAGGGAAACTGGAGACCATTTAAAACATTCATATTAAATCTCTCTAGAAAAGACATTAAAAGATCTCCAATCAAAATGTGAATTTTATAATAGACATGGTATGATACAATTTATAATAGATATGGTAGGAACCTTTCCCTTTCACGGGAAAGCTTCGGCTGGGAAAAAGGAATTGTTCTTGAAAATGGGGCCTGTGCTATTGCAGACACTGTGCTCAACCTAGGTCCACCGAATGCTCTGATGTCATCACTGAGGTCACAGAATTCCACTGTGAGCCTGGCAACCTTGCAAACATAACAGCCCTGGTGAGCACTAGGCACTACTGCTGGTTCACCAAGTGGTACAAGTTTTTCAGCCATTTAGGAGACTTGACTATTTTTGTTTGTATTGAATCATTTCAACGGATTGCCCAAGAGCCAAGAAGGGCCAACCTGTAGGGAAGAGGAGGAGTTGGACATCTCTTGAGGCATCTTCTAAGGGAGACTTCTAGTTGGTACGATGGAACGGCGACAAAAGAGGAAACATCTGGAAAATGAAGAGTCCCAGGAAACTGCCGAGAACGGAGGAGGTATGTGGGGGGCAACTTGTCTGGGGCACATGGGTTTCTGCCAAACTGAAGCTTCTCTAGGAAGCGGGGGACTGAGAACGTGTCACCTGTGAAGCAGGGAGCGAGAGACCTTGTCTCACTGATGCTGCCGTATCTATCCGGAGGGTCCCTGTGGTGTGAGACGGCACAGAACGGCCAGATGCCCCCTGGGAGATGGGAGGTCAGCTCCGCTGGTCTGAGGACTCTCTCCTGGGGCAGCCGGGCCTGGAGCTTTGTCGGACTCACAGCAGGCTGCATCCTGCTTGCACAGACCTAGAGGTGCAGCTTTTCTCAGTCCCCGATTTCTCTCTTATGCTCTTGGATCTTTCCTAGGGGTCATGAGGTGGGGGATGTGAAGGATGCAAGGATGCTGAGAGAGACCCATGAGTTGCTTGGCCTCTTTTACCAAAGTGGAAAGAGAAGCCCCATGAGTTGAAGGCCCTGTTGAAAAATATCTTGACAAGTGGAATGCACTTTGAAAGAAGATTGTTTGTCTAGGGATGGTGTCATATTGAAAGCAAGGAGGTTTTATTCTTTCAACAGGAAGAATTTCCCAAAGGAGATCAAGGGAAGGGAAGGGTTTTCCAGAGACTGAGACCGCGTGAGCGGGGGTGAGAAATGGCCTCAGGGTCCTGCGGGGAGCTCTGAGAGCCACGGGCCACGTGGTGCCTGCGTGCATTAAATGTAGGCGAGTAGCTTGCCCTGGGAGAGGGGTGGTCACCCCAGAGCTCCAGCTAGAGGCCTCTGCCCCAGATTAGAGCCCAGTAGCTCCTACCAGGCCCAGGGCCCTGGAGACTGTAGGATGGGCCCTGGGAATGGAGCTCTAGACAGCAGGCAGATTTCCAGGCAGTGGCTGGGACAGGCTGGGGAAGGCAATGACTGCCCCTGACCATTCAGAATATTTTGCCCTATGTTCCTGTGTGTGTGTGTGTGTGTGAGTGTGTGTGTGTGTGTGTGTGTGTGTGTGTGTGTGTGGTAGTGCAGAGAAGAGCGAGATGAATGGGGGTAGAGTTCATACCAGATATAAAGTCTGCGTGGTAAAGTTCTTGTCACCCTGCCTGGACCTGGCTGACACTCGGTGTACGTAAGAGTGTATACAGAATTCTTGTTAGGGGTGTTTTATGAGACAGTAACTCATACACCCATGTACACTCTGATGCAGCAAAAATATCACACACCCCACATATAACTTCCTTAGTAAACCACACAGAGCACATGGAGGTATATACACGGATCCCTCCTGTACTACATTCTCATACAACCCACCTGTATCACAATCCTCTCCTCCAACACCAAACGCTGGAGATGAGATATGTATATAGACACACACACTATATATATAGGACACACACACACACACACACACACACTATATACATGTATCTCCTCAACTCTTGCACAAACACAGCTAACTTCAGCCATCTCTAAATACCTCTATAAGAACCAGTCACGTGTCATACACACCACACTTATAACACATTCTTGAGTAATGCCAGACCCGCTTTGTACAAACCACAGTAAACCACAGTCTCAGTAACCCATGTCAGGATTGCCAGAGAAAATATGGGCTATCCAGTTCAATTTGAATTCCAGATAAACAACAAGTAATTTTTCAGTATCCGTATGTCCCACATATTGTATGGGCTATACTTACACTAAAACTAAGTCAGGCCAAATACTGCATGGGAATACTTACACTCAAAGATTATTCTGGGTTTATCTGAAACTGAAATTTAACTGGGTGCCTTGTATTCTTGTTCGCTAAGTCTGGCAACCCTTATATACTTACCACCAGCTGATGTATTATATATTTATTGTAGTTTTGTTTAGTGTGTGTCTTCCCCTACTAGAATGTGCAGCGTTACCAAAGACTACAACAATGGAAGAGTGCCGGATACACAGGAGTAGCTGCTTACTGAATCTTGGTGAATGAATGAATGAACACACACCATAAATACAAGCCACACCATGTAATGAGGAAACGTTACACGTCCCAGAATTCCTGAATTGTGAACAGAAACCATGCACACAAAGGCCACAGACACAGATAGACACGTCTGCACTGTGCTCCCCATGCCAACCCCACACTTACCACAGACTTAACTGGTACACATCACTCACTCTTCCCACACACTCACAGTCACCACCGAGGCCTACATTACCAACTAGACAGTGAGAGAATAAGTATTGATTGGAATTAAATCCTGGAGGATCCACTGGGAACCACACTCTCAGCTGTGTGTATTCACTGCACCTGACACGTGTCACACACTCAGTAAATATTTGTGGACAGAGGACTGATGAACCCACCCTGAGCCTTTCATTCCTCCCTCAGGAATCTCGAAGTCACAAGAGGATCCCCCTCGGCTTGGATCCACTGTGGTGGCCCAAGGCTGCAGCCCAGGGGCAGTGGAGGTCTCCTCTGCCTCTAAATACTTCTTCTGTACTTCTACTCTGCGCAAGCTCAGCTACGCTGGTAAGGGCGTGGGGCTCCTCAGGTGACGGGGTGCTTGGCTGTGAAGCAGGAGGCACACAGATCCCAGGGAGGCTGAGAGGAAATCCAGGGTCATCAGAGGTGATGAGGGCTCTGTGGAGGAGCCTGGGCAGGATGGCTGAGCTGTTCCGAGGGCGTGGATGCCAGCTGAGTCTGGGTGTGTGTGTGTGAATACTGCTACTACCATGGTGGGGAAGTCAAGGAGCAGGGGCCGGAAAGGTCTGGGCTTGAGGTGGAGGGAAGAGGGACCAGATTAAGCATCTTCAGAGGAAAATGTAGGCTTTGTCTTTGCCTTTGCTTCCAGAGAAGGACAGAGTTCTGCATCATACACCTCCAGCCTGAGAGCAGGACCATCCAGCTCAGGTGCACACAGCTCACACATACACGCGCCCTCCAGGCACAGCCCTTCTCAGTGCACATCAACCCCAAGCACGTGCTCCACAGTACTCTCCTGCACCACAGCCCCATTCCACAAGGAATGCACCACCGATATTCCCAAACTCACACTCCTCATCGTACACGCATCCAGCCGCATCCCTCACATACTACAGCCCTCACCACCATACTCCACACCCCTGTATACAGACACCGCTCCAGTATACCCCCCCACGCACATGAAAAGCCCACAGATGACACCACATACACCACTCCGTCCTACGGCCAACGGACACCAAGCTCACGACATTGCTATGTCGTGCCAATGTCCCTCTCTCATCTACCACACCTGCTCCCTCAGCTTCCGGCATGGCCCATGCATGTTATTATGATTTTAATTTCCTTTTTCAGGAATCCGGAGATTTCATCGAGACACTGCCCAGCCTAGACCACCCCTAGCCCAGGATCAGGAAGAAGGAGAGACCGCTTCCCCATCACACTGTGTCTCCTCCTCACCCTCTTCACCCTGTAAGAACTATCTGCACCCAGACAAAGAGGAAAGGGGCATGAAAATATACTACATGCAGGTACAAGTGAACAAGGGTGTCGCTGTCTCCTGGGAGACAAAGAAACCCTTGGAGTTGCCTGAAAAGCAACTGAGGATAGAAGAAGTGACCCTTCCTGAGGATGTGTGCGCAGTAGCCACTGACCCCTCTTCTGATGTGTCCACCGAAAGCCTCCTGTCTGACAGTGAGCCCACTGGGGAGGAGAAAGAGTATGAGGAAAGGGCAGAGCCAGGCAGCCCATCAGGGCCACCTGCCATCGAGGAGAGACCCAGCGCCAAGACAGCGGACTGGATGCTGACCATGGAGACCGGCTTCAGGTGCATGGCCTGCTGCCGGGTCTTCCCCACCTTGGGGATCCTCCAGCAGCACGTGAAGGGCGGCGTCCTGCAGGGCTTCAGCTGCCGTGCCTTTCATCTCACCATGGCCCAGCGGATGGGCAATGTGGAATCCGAGAGCACCCCTGAGGAAGAGGACGAGGAGGAGGAGGAGGAGAACGAAGAGGAGGAGGAGGAGGAGGAGGAGGAGAAGGAGGTAGAGAAGCAAGAAGAAAAGGAGAATGAGGGAGAGCAGCCCACGGGGGAAGGCCCCAGCCCAAAGAGACCCCGCAGGCAGGGTCTTTTCACTCCTTTGAGTTCCAAACAGCAACTGAGATTCATGGGACAGAAGATCCTGGAAGACGGTGTGGCCGTCCCTTGGAAGAGGTAAGGCTTGAGGCTGGCAGTCTTCTGAGCCTATGTCACGAGGGCACAGAGGAGTCTAAGGGAAGGGGCCGCACACATGTGCTGGTTTACCTAATGGCTCTGCAGTTGCATCAAATGGGACACACCCAGCACTAACAAAGACATTGACCTCTGTTGACGTAAACAAGAAGGTGGAGCCTTTTCCTAGGAGTTTTCTCAGGGTCTGCACGATGGACCTCAACTCTTAGAGGACGTACTGCCAGCAGCTCCTTCTCGGCAGAGAGAGCCAGGAGTGGTCTCAAGAGAGGACAGGGGCCCTTGCAGGACCAGAATTTTGAGGTCTGAGAGCCTTGGGCCTGAGCTGAGATCTCACACGGACCACTGGACCTAGCCTTCTGTGACAAAGGGGAATATGAAAGAGAGTCACGTGGAAATGAGGTTCCCCGAGATATGGAAGTGTTCCAAAACCTTCGTTGTGTGGTAGTTGATCTGGAGCCAAGGTCACTGTGGTGTGTGTGGCTCTGAGCATTAAGGCAATGCTGGAGGGTAACCCTGACCAGCAGAGCTTGGAGTGCTTCTTGTCTCTTCCTGTTCTACCTCATTTGTTTTTTCCCTTCCAGGGAGAAGAAAGGACCCTCGGGAGAGTAGCAGACAGAATGCCGTGGTCTGAAGGTGGATGAAGGGACTGGCACTCAGTCTAACATCATATGACAATAGAAGCGTCCTATGCAATAAAGGGCATTTTCCAAACCTTTCCTGGAGCTTTTATTTAATGACATTTTTCTATCTATGCATCTATCTGTCATCTACATCTGTATCTTTCAAGGTTTGTGAACAAGCTTTCACATAAGCACTAGAGACGTCCGCCAGCATTTTCCAGAAGAGGCCTGCAAATTGCTGGGGACTCCTCACAAATAGGGAACGGCCACAACCCCTGCCACACAGACTATGCGCGTGGCCTTCCTGACGTACTCCCACTCTCTCTCTGAATTTCCCAACGTCTGAGATGAGGGTGCTGGCTGGAGGCAATGATCACGTGCAGGCTGAATCTTCTCCAGATTCTGATTCTCTTCCTGGGCATATCGTCCTCAAGCACAGTCTCCGTGTCCCTGGCCACACTGATCTCTCTCCTTCAGTCCTTCCCTCCCTCCCTCTCCTGCCTCCCAGTGCAGAGAATACTTTTTTGCATTTGAGACGACATTTATTTTTGGTTCACAGAATTCTCACCTGTTCTACTGTGGCCTCCGTTGTGAACATTCCAAAGCTGAGACTTTTCTGTTTTTCTCCCTCATTTCTGCTGAGTCTTTACCTTCCTAATGCAGTGAACTCACAGTGCCTAGCTGACTGGATGGGGAAAAAGATCCAGGGAGCAAAGAGAAATAATAAAAGAATATATCAGTTAATTTTTCATAGTGTTATCCAACTACATATTTTTAAAATTTTGGAATAATATTAGGAATCTTCTCTTTATAAAAAACTGAATTATCGGGCTTCCCTGGTGGAGCAGTGGTTAAGAATATGCCTGCGAATGCAGGGGTCATGGGTTCGAGCCCTGGTCTGGGAAGATCCCACGTGCCACGGAGTAACTAAGCCCGCGTGCCACAACTACTGAGCCTGCGCTCTAGAGCCCGTGTGCCACATCAACCGAGCCCACGTGCCACAACTACGGAAGCCTGCGTGCCTAGAGACCATGCTCCGCAACAAGAGAAGCCACTGCAATGAGAAGCCCGTGCACCACAGCCAAGAGGAGCCCCCGCTCACTGCAACTAGAGAACGCCCGCTAGCAGCAACAAAGACCCAATGCAGCCCCAAATAAATTAATTAATTTTTAAAAATTGAATTAGTTTCAAGGGTACAATGTATAAAAGTACAATAAAAGCCCCCCTTCATAACCCCCCAACCCCACTCTCAAGATGGAATCGATATGCTGTGATACAATTTATAGTCGTAGTACTATTCCTCCTCCCACCACATCCGAAATCCTCTGAGCCAGGTGCAGCAGCTTCCTTTCACAATGCTAGGACCCGCCACAAGACACATGATAATCCCTTTGGACATTTCAAGGAGCGGCACCAAGGGAACAGTACCGGGGAAATGCCACTGACAGCTCAGAATATCCATGGCATTTCTAGAGCCTCGGCACTGCTCTCGCTCTGGGAATGAAGGTCCAAAAAGCACATCGGAGAATGTTCATAGTTGTAAACAAGCTCCACCTTTGAAACACAATCTACATAGAACCACATATACAAGCCTGCACGATGGATGAAGCCAAGGTCTCCTCCATGATTTCCCTTCTGACCACCTTATTGTCTCCTCAACCATAAAAGGTGAACTTGAAACTCAGGACCTTGCCTTGTCACCAGAAACATCCAAGCTTGGATCAGTCTTTCTAAGACCAGATACTTGCTCTCTGAACTATTAGAGACTTGTCACATACACACAGGTAGAACAGGATTATTTCTATCTACCTGGGGACTTGGAGTCTTTCACATTGCTCCTGTTAAAACTCTCACAACAGCAAAACTTTACCTACAAAGGGTTCAAGCTATGACACTCCCAACTTCCACAAACCTCCTCAGCTCTTGTGAGTCACATGCAGCCAATTCCAGGAATTGGAAACATGGTTGTGAGGATGAAACTGACTTTGGGGCTCCCCTTGGATATGGTCTTCCAGACTTACCAAAAGGCCATTAAGAGGAAGGTTTACCCCACCTCAGGGAAACCCGAGGCAGTACTTGCAGTCAAGGGCTGGCCATGGCTTCTGAGCTACATCCAAAAAGAATTTCATACTGTACCTGGATCTGCTGAAGCCATTTCTGACTGTCCGAGAGCCAGCATGTACCGTTCCTCAACTGCCTCCATTGTGGATCATCAGTAGGGCTGTCAGATTTAGGACATAAAAATACAGGATACCCAGTTAAACTTGAACTTCACATGAATAATAAGTCATTATTTTTAGTATAAGTAGATCCTATGAACTATTTGGGGCATACTTATCTTCAAAATGTACTCGTTGTTTTTCAAACATTCATATTTAACTAAACAGTCTATATTTTATCTGTCAACCCTACTCAGCAGAAATGATGGAGGCTCATAGAGATCCAGGAGACGCCTCAGCGCCTCCTCAGCTTTTATTTCTACGTCCTGGACAGCGAGCACGAACCTTCCACTCCCAGTCAGTGGCTAGAATGGAGGATATTTTCTGTTTTAGAGCTTTTTCTACTTGTCATTGTTATTATCTTCCTTATTTTAAAGAGATGTTTATTTTTTCCCAATCTTAATAGCTCATCCAAAAGTATTTCAAAGTTCATTAGAGAAGGGAAAAACAATATGGTTCTGAAAAGTGAAGGAAACCGCCTGGTGTTTAATAAAGAAGTAGTAGGGAGACTGAAAAAGCCAAACTTAATAAGCAGATCTCTCCAAGGGTATTTTCAGAGCTTGATACCCTCCCACACCCTGAAAATATTATTACATCAAGAATGTAGAACTGCTAACCAAATGTAAGGCTCCCATATGATTCTATCAAACTGAGGATGCTTCTTTACTAAGCAGTGAGCACACTTGCTGTCCCAGGGACCTTGGCAGTTGCAACGTAGGGCTCTTCCCTTTGGGATGGAAACAGCAAATTTTCCTGTGGTCTACACGCTGGCCCCAAAAATACTACACTCCCAATACTTGTCAACTTTAAGTATTTTTCTACATATCTCCATTTTTCTGTTACTATTTGGACTACATCCTAGACTTGACACTACATAAATTGCATTCAAAAAGCCTTTTTTAAAAGTTGGTAGGAAACCTTAAATCTATGGCTTGCAGTCCCTGGCTTACTTTCATCCAGGTGCATAAGGGTTTTCAAAAGTAGTCAGGTTAGTTACCCCGTATCACAGCCCCACGCTTGTGTCACAGATATAAAAATGGAACATGATATTTAAGGTTTTAGTTGCCAAATCATCAAGCCTCCCAGACAGAGGCAATAGAGCAAAATGATTACAGAGGCATGGATTTTGATTTGCTCCAGTGTCTTGGGCAAGTCACTTGGCCTCTGTATTTATTTGTACTTATCTGCACTTATCTGTCACTTGGGGGTCATAATTGTACCTGGTCCATGGGTACGCTGTACAAATGATCTGTAAAGTAGTTACAAGAAACCGACACAGAGTAAGCACTCCACAGACATTGGCTATTAGCTATTGGAAATAGTTCTCCGTGAAACAGATGACATTATCCGTGGATGACTCGGTGGGAGACAGTGAATCCCAGAATCACAGCATGTTGAAAGTGACCTAGTTCACACTCTAATGTGAAAAGAAGAAAAGTGTGCATGGGTAGAAAATGTCTGAAACTTTACACAACAAAGAGTTCATCATGTTAACTTGGAGGATTAGAATAAATCAGGAAAGGAGGAAAGAAAAACTTGAGTGTAATTCAATTTCTCTATCATTTGTGTTTCTACACTGAGACTCTGAATACACTGGAAGTGCAATTTTTTTTAATGTGGCGGGATAAAGGTTTTCAAGTTTTCCTGATCCATCCGTATTATTATCTCAGAATTGCTGGCATTTCTTGCCATCTTTGGATCTACACCCATGTGAGTCAGTGGGCCATTCTGGACGGAGGAGATAATAGAGCAGAAGTGAAGTGAGAGAAAAGGAGAGACAAGATTTTCTCTTTTCTCTTCAAAGAGGAAAGGTCTTTGGAATGGGAACAACTCACAACCAAACTTTGGGGAAAGGATGTGATGGAAAATGAGACAAACATCCTACCCCTGTGATGAGAAGGATTCCCTGGGCTGGATGGAGGGAGGTCACAGGTGGCTGGACAAGGAAACCAACTAGGGAGAAACACACACAAGTGCAGAGCAAACACCCTGAGGCCACTCAGCCTGACTCCATGCAAACATGTGTCCAGCAGACAGCCCTTCACCTGTGGCTCCCCAGCAAGACAGGTACCTCGGGGGTGCCAACTCATTCTGAGTCCATTATGCCTGGCCATTCATAAACCGCTGTCTAACGTGTGAGGAATAAACTCTCAATGTTTATGAGGAAATTGCGGAAGGAGATTGAAAGGTTACTTAAACGGAAAAAAAAGAAGTTCAGGAAGGCAAGATGGTAGAGAGACAAGAAAAAGACCTTGAAAGATAGAAAGGATTTGCCAAAGAAGAGAAAGAAAAAGAAAAGATTCCGAATGGGTTAACCTGCAGCTAGGAAGTTAAGGAAGATTATTGATGGGTGAAGACTATGGAATAAAGCGAATAAAATTTCTCAGAAGTTGCTGAGAATATGGTAAGCAGCATGATTATCAAATTATGAATTGGCTGCAATGGCATTCTAGGGGGACACTAGGAAGGGGAAGCAAACGTTCATGAGATGACAGTGGCAGGTGGAAAGTTGTTTCAGGGGAAGATCAGTCTTGCAGAGGGTGTATCAGAGGAGGGCAAGTGTGAGCAAGCAAGGAAATACTAAGTGTATACGGTTCCTTCACTGAGTGCACCCAGCCCCGCGGTCAGCCTTGAGAACAAGCAGGACTTCAGGTACTGGAGCTACATTTCAGTCATCAAGACTTGAGAAGACACCCTTAACTCAGGTCTTCTCTTCAAACTCCATCTTTCCTTCTTGACCTTCATTTGGCCTCTTCCCTTACCCTCCAGCTGTGGACTGAGGCCACAGAGCAAGATGGGTCACTAGTGTCCTCCATCCCCTGGCGACTGTGGTTCACATCAGTGGAGTACCAAAGGCAATAACCAAGTAACAGACACAAGAGTGTATGAAGAAGAAGAGATTCTGATAAGGCTTTCTGTGACAGTGTGGGCCAAGTCGGCTCTATATGGCTGGTATCACGTGAATTATGAGCAGCCTTAGGGGAGAAGTTCTCAGAAGGCAGAGCCTGGCTCTCGAGAGGCTCTGCGTGCTCACAGCCCACTCCAAGACCTCAGTTACAGCTTCGGCCCCCAATATCTCTCCCTCTGCCTGCTCACAGTTTTTGAAGTCTTCTTTCCTCCACATTTCTCTTGAGAGGTGGAGGAGGAAGATGAGCTTCAGGCCAGCTCAGACTCCCCTGGGATCCCAGCAGGATGCCTATCATTAACCTCCCACCTTCTAGGAAGCTCCTAAGATCTTCACATTTGGGGCAGTTCTCATTTCAGCTGTGCTTCAAATTGCTGGCTGGAGACGGCCTGTTGGAAGGTGGCTAAAAGCAAGTAGCAATCCTTCGGGCAGCCTGGCCCTTCTCGACTGTCAGACATCTTCAGGGATATTCTAGGAAATGTTGTTTGTTCTAGAGAAGGGAGGGAAACAATCCAATTGTCCAATAATGCTTGAATGGAAAATAAATGATGCTATATGCATGTGATCACATAATATCAAACAGTCAAAAATCAAAGACCTAGATCTATATGGATTCACGTGGATAAATCTTGAAAACATAATATTGATTGAAAGAAAATAAGATAAAGAATGTTAGATTGTGATAACAGGTATGTAAGTATTTAAATATTTAAATCAATTCAACATATTGCTTCTATATATAGAGATGCAAGAAAATAAACTTTATCCAAAGAACACATTATTTACATTTAATATGCTCATTTATCTAGGAGACCCAAAAGAACCCACAGATAAACTAGCAGGAACTAATAAGACGGTTCAACAGGGCACACACATACAAGATCAATAAATGTTAAAAGTCAATCAGGCTCCTCTACACTGGCGATAACAAATTAGAAACTATAAAAGAAAATAAGAAAAAAAGAAGATCTAAAAATTGTCACAAGAGCCGTATAAATTATTTAGAGCTAAGCATACGTAGAAGGCAATATAACTAACAAACTGAGTACGAACAGTTAAACTCCGCCCAACCCAAGGTTAGGAAAAGACTGTTGTTACTTTATGAGAACAGACCCTCTTCTTAAGGAGCAGATCAGTAAGTGAGGGTGAATCAAAGAAACACAGCATTTGAAAAGTCAGCTAGTCCAAGCCTCTTGATCGCACATACAGAAGCTGAAGCCCAGATAGGTTGAGTTACTTGCTAAAGGGCCCAATGTCCTGACTCAAGGACTAGCATTTTTCACTCAGTCGCAAGACACAATCAAATGCAGTACCTTGGAAAGAGATGGGGAAAAAATGAAGAAATCAATTATATAGTTCCTCATCTTTAAGTACAGAAATAGCCGTGACAAAATTACACGTATTGAGGGAAAATTGAAGTGCAGAGTTTAAAATGTCAATAATCCACAGGGAAACTGGAGACCATTTAAAACATTCATATTAAATCTCTCTAGAAAAGACATTAAAAGATCTCCAATCAAAATGTGAATTTTATAATAGACATGGTATGATACAATTTATAATAGATATGGTAGGAACCTTTCCCTTTCACGGGAAAGCTTCGGCTGGGAAAAAGGAATTGTTCTTGAAAATGGGGCCTGTGCTATTGCAGACACTGTGCTCAACCTAGGTCCACCGAATGCTCTGATGTCATCACTGAGGTCACAGAATTCCACTGTGAGCCTGGCAACCTTGCAAACATAACAGCCCTGGTGAGCACTAGGCACTACTGCTGGTTCACCAAGTGGTACAAGTTTTTCAGCCATTTAGGAGACTTGACTATTTTTGTTTGTATTGAATCATTTCAACGGATTGCCCAAGAGCCAAGAAGGGCCAACCTGTAGGGAAGAGGAGGAGTTGGACATCTCTTGAGGCATCTTCTAAGGGAGACTTCTAGTTGGTACGATGGAACGGCGACAAAAGAGGAAACATCTGGAAAATGAAGAGTCCCAGGAAACTGCCGAGAACGGAGGAGGTATGTGGGGGGCAACTTGTCTGGGGCACATGGGTTTCTGCCAAACTGAAGCTTCTCTAGGAAGCGGGGGACTGAGAACGTGTCACCTGTGAAGCAGGGAGCGAGAGACCTTGTCTCACTGATGCTGCCGTATCTATCCGGAGGGTCCCTGTGGTGTGAGACGGCACAGAACGGCCAGATGCCCCCTGGGAGATGGGAGGTCAGCTCCGCTGGTCTGAGGACTCTCTCCTGGGGCAGCCGGGCCTGGAGCTTTGTCGGACTCACAGCAGGCTGCATCCTGCTTGCACAGACCTAGAGGTGCAGCTTTTCTCAGTCCCCGATTTCTCTCTTATGCTCTTGGATCTTTCCTAGGGGTCATGAGGTGGGGGATGTGAAGGATGCAAGGATGCTGAGAGAGACCCATGAGTTGCTTGGCCTCTTTTACCAAAGTGGAAAGAGAAGCCCCATGAGTTGAAGGCCCTGTTGAAAAATATCTTGACAAGTGGAATGCACTTTGAAAGAAGATTGTTTGTCTAGGGATGGTGTCATATTGAAAGCAAGGAGGTTTTATTCCTTCAACAGGAAGAATTTCCCAAAGGAGATCAAGGGAAGGGAAGGGTTTTCCAGAGACTGAGACCGCGTGAGCGGGGGTGAGAAATGGCCTCAGGGTCCTGCGGGGAGCTCTGAGAGCCACGGGCCACGTGGTGCCTGCGTGCATTAAATGTAGGCGAGTAGCTTGCCCTGGGAGAGGGGTGGTCACCCCAGAGCTCCAGCTAGAGGCCTCTGCCCCAGATTAGAGCCCAGTAGCTCCTACCAGGCCCAGGGCCCTGGAGACTGTAGGATGGGCCCTGGGAATGGAGCTCTAGACAGCAGGCAGATTTCCAGGCAGTGGCTGGGACAGGCTGGGGAAGGCAATGACTGCCCCTGACCATTCAGAATATTTTGCCCTATGTTCCTGTGTGTGTGTGTGTGAGTGTGTGTGTGTGTGTGTGTGTGTGTGTGTGTGGTAGTGCAGAGAAGAGCGAGATGAATGGGGGTAGAGTGCATACCAGATATAAAGTCTGCGTGGTAAAGTTCTTGTCACCCTGCCTGGACCTGGCTGACACTCGGTGTACGTAAGAGTGTATACAGAATTCTTGTTAGGGGTGTTTTATGAGACAGTAACTCATACACCCATGTACACTCTGATGCAGCAAAAATATCACACACCCCACATATAACTTCCTTAGTAAACCACACAGAGCACATGGAGGTTTATACACGGATCCCTCCTGTACTACATTCTCATACAAACCACCTGTATCACAATCCTCTCCTCCAACACCAAACGCTGGAGATGAGATATGTATATAGACACACACACTATATATATAGGACACACACACACACACACACACACACACTATATACATGTATCTCCTCAACTCTTGCACAAACACAGCTAACTTCAGCCATCTCTAAATACCTCTATAAGAACCAGTCACGTGTCATACACACCACACTTATAACACATTCTTGCGTAATGCCAGACCCGCTTTGTACAAACCACAGTAAACCACAGTCTCAGTAACCCATGTCAGGATTGCCAGAGAAAATATGGGCTATCCAGTTCAATTTGAATTCCAGATAAACAACAAGTAATTTTTCAGTATCCGTATGTCCCACATATTGTATGGGCTATACTTACACTAAAACTAAGTCAGGCCAAATACTGCATGGGAATACTTACACTAAAAGATTATTCTGGGTTTATCTGAAACTGAAATGTAACTGGGTGCCTTGTATTCTTGTTCGCTAAGTCTGGCAACCCTTATATACTTACCACCAGCTGATGTATTATATATTTATTGTAGTTTTGTTTAGTGTGTGTCTTCCTCTACTAGAATGTGCAGCGTTACCAAAGACTACAACAATGGAAGAGTGCCGGATACACAGGAGTAGCTGCTTACTGAATCTTGGTGAATGAATGAATGAACACACACCATAAATACAAGCCACACCATGTAATGAGGAAACGTTACACGTCCCAGAATTCCTGACTTGTGAACAGAAACCATGCACACAAAGGCCACAGACACAGATAGACACGTCTGCACTGTGCTCCCCATGCCAACCCCACACTTACCACAGACTTAACTGATACACATCACTCACTCTTCCCACACACTCACAGTCACCACCGAGGCCTACATTACCAACTAGACAGTGAGAGAATAAGTATTGATTAGAATTAAATCCTGGAGGATCCACTGGGAACCACACTCTCAACTGTGTGTATTCACTGCACCTGACACGTGTCACACACTCAGTAAATATTTGTGGACAGAGGACTGATGAACCCACCCTGAGCCTTTCATTCCTCCCTCAGGAATCTCAAAGTCACAAGAGGATCCCCCTCGGCTTGGATCCACTGTGGTGGCCCAAGGCTGCAGCCCAGGGGCAGTGGAGGTCTCCTCTGCCTCTAAATACTTCTTCTGTACTTCTACTCTGCGCAAGCTCAGCTACGCTGGTAAGGGCGTGGGGCTCCTCAGGTGACGGGGTGCTTGGCTGTGAAGCAGGAGGCACACAGATCCCAGGGAGGCTGAGAGGAAATCCAGGGTCATCAGAGGTGATGAGGGCTCTGTGGAGGAGCCTGGGCAGGATGGCTGAGCTGTTCCGAGGGCGTGGATGCCAGCTGAGTCTGGGGGTGTGTGTGTGAATACTGCTACTACCATGGTGGGGAAGTCAAGGAGCAGGGGCCGGAAAGGTCTGGGCTTGAGGTGGAGGGAAGAGGGACCAGATTAAGCATCTTCAGAGGAAAATGTAGGCTTTGTCTTTGCCTTTGCTTCCAGAGAAGGACAGAGTTCTGCATCATACACCTCCAGCCTGAGAGCAGGACCATCCAGCTCAGGTGCACACAGCTCACACATACACGCGCCCTCCAGGCACAGCCCTTCTCAGTGCACATCAACCCCAAGCACGTGCTCCACAGTACTCTCCTGCACCACAGCCCCATTCCACAAGGAATGCACCACCGATATTCCCAAACTCACACTCCTCATCGTACACGCATCCAGCCGCATCCCTCACATACTACAGCCCTCACCACCATACTCCACACCCCTGTATACAGACACCGCTCCAGTATACCCCCCCACGCACATGAAAAGCCCACAGATGACACCACATACACCACTCCGTCCTACGGCCAACGGACACCAAGCTCACGACACTGCTATGTCGTGCCAATGTCCCTCTCTCATCTACCACACCTGCTCTCTCAGCTTCCGGCATGGCCCACGCATGTTATTATGATTTTAATTTCCTTTTTCAGGAATCCGGAGATTTCATCGAGACACTGCCCAGCCTAGACCACCCCTAGCCCAGGATCAGGAAGAAGGAGAGACCGCTTCCCCATCACACTGTGTCTCCTCCTCACCCTCTTCACCCTGTAAGAACTATCTGCACCCAGACAAAGAGGAAAGGGGCATGAAAATATACTACATGCAGGTACAAGTGAACAAGGGTGTCGCTGTCTCCTGGGAGACAAAGAAACCCTTGGAGTTGCCTGAAAAGCAGCTGAGGATAGAAGAAGTGACCCTTCCTGAGGACGTGTGCGCAGTAGCCACTGACCCCTCTTCTGATGTGTCCACCGAAAGCCTCCTGTCTGACAGTGAGCCCACTGGGGAGGAGAAAGAGTATGAGGAAAGGGCAGAGCCAGGCAGCCCATCAGGGCCACCTGCCATCGAGGAGAGACCCAGCGCCAAGACAGCGGACTGGATGCTGACCATGGAGACCGGCTTCAGGTGCATGGCCTACTGCCGGGTCTTCCCCACCTTGGGGATCCTCCAGCAGCACGTGAAGGGCGGCGTCCTGCAGGGCTTCAGCTGCCGTGCCTTTCATCTCACCATGGCCCAGCGGATGGGCAATGTGGAATCCGAGAGCACCCCTGAGGAAGAGGACGAGGAGGAGGAGGAGGAGAACGAGGAGGAGGAGGAGGAGGAGGAGGAGGAGGAGAAGGAGGTAGAGAAGCAAGAAGAAAAGGAGAATGAGGGAGAGCAGCCCACGGGGGAAGGCCCCAGCCCAAAGAGACCCCACAGGCAGGGTCTTTTCTCTCCTTTGAGTTCCAAACAGCAACTGAGATTCATGGGACAGAAGATCCTGGAAGACGGTGTGGCCGTCCCTTGGAAGAGGTAAGGCTTGAGGCTGGCAGTCTTCTGAGCCTATGTCACGAGGGCCCAGAGGAGTCTAAGGGAAGGGGCCGCACACATGTGCTGGTTTACCTAATGGCTCTGCAGTTGCATCAAATGGGACACACCCAGCACTAACAAAGACATTGACCTCTGTTGACGTAAACAAGAAGGTGGAGCCTTTTCCTAGGAGTTTTCTCAGGGTCTGCACGATGGACCTCAACTCTTAGAGGACGTACTGCCAGCAGCTCCTTCTCGGCAGAGAGAGCCAGGAGTGGTCTCAAGAGAGGACAGGGGCCCTTGCAGGACCAGAACTTTGAGGTCTGAGAGCCTTGGGCCTGAGCTGAGAACTCACCCGGACCACTGGACCTAGCCTTCTGTGACAAAGTGGAATATGAAAGAGAGTCACGTGGAAATGAGGTTCCCCGAGATATGGAAGTGTTCCAGAACATTCGTTGTGTGGTAGTTGATCTGGAGCCAAGCTCACTGTGGTGTGTTTGGCTCTGAGCATTAAGGCAATGCTGGAGGGTAACCCTGACCAGCAGAGCTTGGAGTGCTTCTTGTCTCTTCCTGTTCTACCTCATTTGTTTTATCCCTTCCAGGGAGAAGAAAGGACCCTCGGGAGAGTAGCAGACAGAATGCCGTGGTCTGAAGGAGGATGAAGGGACCGGCACTCAGTCTAACATCATATGACAATAGAAGCGTCCTATGCAATAAAGGGCATTTTCCAAACCTTTCCTGGAGCTTTTATTTAATGACATTTTTCTATCTATGCATCTATCTGTCATCTACATCTGTATCTTTCAAGGTTTGTGAACAAGCTTTCACATAAGCACTAGAGACGTCCGCCAGCATTTTCCAGAAGAGGCCTGCAAATTGCTGGGGACTCCTCACAAATAGGGAACGGCCACAACCCCTGCCACACAGACTATGCGCGTGGCCCTCCTGACGTACTCCCACTCTCTCTCTGAATTTCCCAACGTCTGAGATGAGGGTGCTGGCTGGAGGCAATGATCACGTGCAGGCTGAATCTTCTCCAGATTCTGATTCTCTTCCTGGGCATATCATCCTTAAGCACAGTCTCCGTGTCCCTGGCCACACTGATCTCTCTCCTTCAGTCCTTCCCTCCCTCCCTCTCCTGCCTCCCAGTGCAGAGAATACTTTTTTGCATTTGAGACGACATTTATTTTTGGTTCACAGAATTCTCACCTGTTCTACTGTGGCCTCCGTTGTGAACATTCCAAAGCTGAGACTTTTCTGTTTTTCTCCCTCATTTCTGCTGAGTCTTTACCTTCCTAATGCAGTGAACTCACAGTGCCTAGCTGACTGGATGGGGAAAAAGATCCAGGGAGCAAAGAGAAATAATAAAAGAATATATCAGTTAATTTTTCATAGTGTTATCCAACTACATATTTTTAAAATTTTGGAATAATATTAGGAATCTTCTCTTTATAAAAAACTGAATTATCGGGCTTCCCTGGTGGAGCAGTGGTTAAGAATATGCCTGCGAATGCAGGGATCATGGGTTCAAGCCCTGGTCTGGGAAGATCCCACGTGCCACGGAGTAACTAAGCCCGCGCGCCAGAACTACTGAGCCTGCGCTCTAGAGCCCGTGTGCCACATCAACCGAGCCCACGTGCCACAACTACGGAAGCCTGCGTGCCTAGAGACCATGCTCCGCAACAAGAGAAGCCACTGCAATGAGAAGCCCGTGCACCACAGCCAAGAGGAGCCCCCGCTCACTGCAACTAGAGAACGCCCGCTAGCAGCAACAAAGACCCAATGCAGCCCCAAATAAATTAATTAATTTTTAAAAATTGAATTAGTTTCAAGGGTACAATGTATAAAAGTACAATAAAAGCCCCCCTTCATAACCCCCCAACCCCACTCTCAAGATGGAATCGATATGCTGTGATACAATTTATAGTCGTAGTACTACTCCTCCTCCCACCACATCCGAAATCCTCTGAGCCAGGTGCAGCAGCTTCCTTTCACAATGCTAGGACCCGCCACAAGACACATGATAATCCCTTTGGACATTTCAAGGAGCGGCACCAAGGGAACAGTACCGGGAAAATGTCACTGACAGCTCAGAATATCCATGGCATTTCTAGAGCCTCGGCACTGCTCTCGCTCTGGGAATGAAGGTCCAAAAAGCACATCGGAGAATGTTCATAGTTGTAAACAAGCTCCACCTTTGAAACACAATCTACATAGAACCACATATACAAGCCTGCACGATGGATGAAGCCAAGGTCTCCTCCATGATTTCCCTTCTGACCACCTTATTGTCTCCTCAACCATAAAAGGTGAACTTGAAACTCAGGACCTTGCCTTGTCACCAGAAACATCCAAGCTTGGATCAGTCTTTCTAAGACCAGATACTTGCTCTCTGAACTATTAGAGACTTGTCACATACACACAGGTAGAACAGGATTATTTCTATCTACCTGGGGACTTGGAGTCTTTCACATTGCTCCTGTTAAAACTCTCACAACAGCAAAACTTTACCTACAAAGGGTTCAAGCTATGACACTCCCAACTTCCACAAACCTCCTCAGCTCTTGTGAGTCACATGCAGCCAATTCCAGGAATTGGAAACATGGTTGTGAGGATGAAACTGACTTTGGGGCTCCCCTTGGATATGGTCTTCCAGACTTACCAAAAGGCCATTAAGAGGAAGGTTTACCCCACCTCAGGGAAACCCGAGGCAGTACTTGCAGTCAAGGGCTGGCCATGGCTTCTGAGCTACATCCAAAAAGAATTTCATACTGTACCTGGATCTGCTGAAGCCATTTCTGACTGTCCGAGAGCCAGCATGTACCGTTCCTCAACTGCCTCCATTGTGGATCATCAGTAGGGCTGTCAGATTTAGGACATAAAAATACAGGATACCCAGTTAAACTTGAACTTCACATGAATAATAAGTCATTATTTTTAGTATAAGTAGATCCTATGAACTATTTGGGGCATACTTATCTTCAAAATGTACTCGTTGTTTTTCAAACATTCATATTTAACTAAACAGTCTATATTTTATCTGTCAACCCTACTCAGCAGAAATGATGGAGGCTCATAGAGATCCAGGAGACGCCTCAGCGCCTCCTCAGCTTTTATTTCTACGTCCTGGACAGCGAGCACGAACCTTCCACTCCCAGTCAGTGGCTAGAATGGAGGATATTCTCTGCTTTAGAGCTTTTTCTACTTGTCATTGTTATTATCTTCCTTATTTTAAAGAGATGTTTATTTTTTCCCAATCTTAATAGCTCATCCAAAAGTATTTCAAAGTTCATTAGAGAAGGGAAAAACAATATGGTTCTGAAAAGTGAAGGAAACCGCCTGGTGTTTAGTAAAGAAGTAGTAGGGAGACTGAAAAAGCCAAACTTAATAAGCAGATCTCTCCAAGGGTATTTTCAGAGCTTGATACCCTCCCACACCCTGAAAATATTATTACATCAAGAATGTAGAACTGCTAACCAAATGTAAGGCTCCCATATGATTCTATCAAACTGAGGATGCTTCTTTACTAAGCAGTGAGCACACTTGCTGCCCCAGGGACCTTGGCAGATGCAACGAAGGGCTCTTCCCTTTGGGATGGAAACAGCAAGTTTTCCTGTGGTCTACACGCTGGCCCCAAAAATACTACACTCCCAATACTTGTCAACTTTAAGTATTTTTCTACATATCTCCATTTTTCTGTTACTATTTGGACTACATCCTAGACTTGACACTACATAAATTGCATTCAAGAAGCTATTTTTAAAAGTTGGTAGGAAACCTTAAATCTATGGCTTGCAGTCCCTGGCTTACTTTCATCCAGGTGCATAAGGGTTTTCAAAAGTAGTCAGGTTAGTTACCCTGTATCACAGCCCCACGCTTGTGTCACAGATATAAAAATGGAACATGATATTTAAGGTTTTAGTTGCCAAATCATCAAGCCTCCCAGACAGAGGCAATAGAGCAAAATGATTACAGAGGCATGGATTTTGATTTGCTCCAGTGTCTTGGGCAAGTCACTTGGCCTCTGTATTTATTTGTACTTATCTGCACTTATCTGTCACTTGGGGGTCATAATTGTACCTGGTCCATGGGTACGCTGTACAAATGATCTGTAAAGTAGTTACAAGAAACCGACACAGAGTAAGCACTCCACAGACATTGGCTATTAGCTATTGGAAATATTTCTCCGTGAAACAGATGACTTTATCCGTGGATGACTCGGTGGGAGACAGTGAATCACAGAATCACAGCATGTTGAAAGTGACCTAGTTCACACTCTAATGTGAAAAGAAGAAAAGTGTGCATGGGTAGAAAATGTCTGAAACTTTACACAACAAAGAGTTCATCATGTTAACTTGGAGGATTAGAATAAATCAGGAAAGGAGGAAAGAAAAACTTGAGTGTAATTCAATTTCTCTATCATTTGTGTTTCTACACTGAGACTCTGAATACACTGGAAGTGCAATTTTTTTTAATGTGGCGGGATAAAGGTTTTCAAGTTTTCCTGATCCATCCGTATTATTATCTCAGAATTGCTGGCATTTCTTGCCATCTTTGGATCTACACCCATGTGAGTCAGTGGGCCATTCTGGACGGAGGAGATAATAGAGCAGAAGTGAAGTGAGAGAAAAGGAGAGACAAGATTTTCTCTTTTCTCTTCAAAGAGGAAAGGTCTTTGGAATGGGAACAACTCACAACCAAACTTTGGGGAAAGGATGTGATGGAAAATGAGACAAACATCCTACCCCTGTGATGAGAAGGATTCCCTGGGCTGGATGGAGGGAGGTCACAGGTGGCTGGACAAGGAAACCAACTAGGGAGAAACACACACAAGTGCAGAGCAAACACCCTGAGGCCACTCAGCCTGACTCCATGCAAACATGTGTCCAGCAGACAGCCCTTCACCTGTGGCTCCCCAGCAAGACAGGTACCTCGGGGGTGCCAAGTCATTCTGAGTCCATTATGCCTGGCCATTCATAAACCGCTGTCTAACGTGTGAGGAATAACCTCTCAATGTGTATGAGGAAATTGGGGAAGGAGATTGAAAGGTTACTTAAACGGAAAAAAAAGAAGTTCAGGAAGGCAAGATGGTAGAGAGACAAGAAAAAGACCTTGAAAGATAGAAAGGATTTGCCAAAGAAGAGAAAGAAAAAGAAATGATTCCGAATGGGTTAACCTGCAGCTAGGAAGTTAAGGAAGATTATTGATGGGTGAAGACTATGGAATAAAGCGAATAAAATTTCTCAGAAGTTGCTGAGAATATGGTAAGCAGCATGATTATCAAATTATGAATTGGCTGCAATGGCATTCTAGGGGGACACTAGGAAGGGGAAGCAAACGTTCATGAGATGACAGTGGCAGGTGGAAAGTTGTTTCAGGGGAAGATCAGTCTTGCAGTGGGTGTATCAGAGGAGGGCAAGTGTGAGCAAGCAAGGAAATACTAAGTGTATACGGTTCCTTCACTGAGTGCACCCAGCCCCACGGTCAGCCTTGAGAACAAGCAGGACTTCAGGTACTGGAGCTACATTTCTGTCATCAAGACTTGAGAAGACACCCTTAACTCAGGTCTTCTCTTCAAACTCCATCTTTCCTTCTTGACCTTCATTTGGCCTCTTCCCTTACCCTCCAGCTGTGGACTGAGGCCACAGAGCAAGATGGGTCACTAGTGTCCTCCATCCCCTGGCGACTGTGGTTCACATCAGTGGAGTACCAAAGGCAATAACCAAGTAACAGACACAAGAGTGTATGAAGAAGAAGAGATTCTGATAAGGCTTTCTGTGACAGTGTGGGCCAAGTCGGCTCTATATGGCTGGCATCACGTGAATTATGAGCAGCCTTAGGGGAGAAGTCCTCAGAAGGCAGAGCCTGGCTCTCGAGAGGCTCTGCGTGCTCACAGCCCACTCCAAGACCTCAGTTACAGCTTCGGCCCCCAATATCTCTCCCTCTGCCTGCTCACAGTTTTTGAAGTCTTCTTTCCTCCACATTTCTCTTGAGAGGTGGAGGAGGAAGATGAGCTTCAGGCCAGCTCAGACTCCCCTGGGATCCCAGCAGGATGCCTATCATTAACCTCCCACCTTCTAGGAAGCTCCTAAGATCTTCACATTTGGGGCAGTTCTCATTTCAGCTGTGCTTCAAATTGCTGGCTGGAGACGGCCTGTTGGAAGGTGGCTAAAAGCAAGTAGCAATCCTTCGGGCAGCCTGGCCCTTCTCGACTGTCAGACATCTTCAGGGATATTCTAGGAAATGTTGTTTGTTCTAGAGAAGGGCGGGAAACAATCCAATTCTCCAATAATGCTTGAATGGAAAATAAATGATGCTATATGCATGTGATCACATAATATCAAACAGTCAAAAATCAAAGACCTAGATCTATATGGATTCACGTGGATAAATCTTGAAAACATAATATTGATTGAAAGAAAATAAGATAAAGAATGTTAGATTGTGATAACAGGTATGTAAGTATTTAAATATTTAAATCAATTCAACATATTGCTTCTATATATAGAGATGCAAGAAAATAAACTTTATCCAAAGAACACATTATTTACATTTAATATGCTCATTTATCTAGGAGACCCAAAAGAACCCACAGATAAACTAGCAGGAACTAATAAGACGGTTCAACAGGGCACACACATACAAGATCAATAAATGTTAAAAGTCAATCAGGCTCCTCTACACTGGCGATAACAAATTAGAAACTATAAAAGAAAATAAGAAAAAAAGAAGATCTATAAATTGTCACAAGAGCCGTATAAATTATTTAGAGCTAAGCATACGTAGAAGGCAATATAACTAACAAACTGAGTACGAACAGTTAAACTCCGCCCAACCCAAGGTTAGGAAAAGACTGTTGTTACTTTATGAGAACAGACCCTCTTCTTAAGGAGCAGATCAGTAAGTGAGAGTGAATCAAAGAAACACAGCATTTGAAAAGTCAGCTAGTCCAAGCCTCTTGATCGCACATACAGAAGCTGAAGCCCAGATAGGTTGAGTTACTTGCTAAAGGGCCCAATGTCCTGACTCAAGGACTAGCATTTTTCACTCAGTCGCAAGACACAATCAAATGCAGTACCTTGGAAAGAGATGGGGAAAAAATGAAGAAATCAATTATATAGTTCCTCATCTTTAAGTACAGAAATAGCCGTGACAAAATTACACGTATTGAGGGAAAATTGAAGTGCAGAGTTTAAAATGTCAATAATCCACAGGGAAACTGGAGACCATTTAAAACATTCATATTAAATCTCTCTAGAAAAGACATTAAAAGATCTCCAATCAAAATGTGAATTTTATAATAGACATGGTATGATACAATTTATAATAGATATGGTAGGAACCTTTCCCTTTCACGGGAAAGCTTCGGCTGGGAAAAAGGAATTGTTCTTGAAAATGGGGCCTGTGCTATTGCAGACACTGTGCTCAACCTAGGTCCACCGAATGCTCTGATGTCATCACTGAGGTCACAGAATTCCACTGTGAGCCTGGCAACCTTGCAAACATAACAGCCCTGGTGAGCACTAGGCACTACTGCTGGTTCACCAAGTGGTACAAGTTTTTCAGCCATTTAGGAGACTTGACTATTTTTGTTTGTATTGAATCATTTCAACGGATTGCCCAAGAGCCAAGAAGGGCCAACCTGTAGGGAAGAGGAGGAGTTGGACATCTCTTGAGGCATCTTCTAAGGGAGACTTCTAGTTGGTACGATGGAACGGCGACAAAAGAGGAAACATCTGGAAGATGAAGAGTCCCAGGAAACTGCCGAGAACGGAGGAGGTATGTGGGGGGCAACTTGTCTGGGGCACATGGGTTTCTGCCAAACTGAAGCTTCTCTAGGAAGCGGGGGACTGAGAACGTGTCACCTGTGAAGCAGGGAGCGAGAGACCTTGTCTCAGTGATGCTGCCGTATCTATCCGGAGGGTCCCTGTGGTGTGAGACGGCACAGAACGGCCAGATGCCCCCTGGGAGATGGGAGGTCAGCTCCGCTGGTCTGAGGACTCTCTCCTGGGGCAGCCGGGCCTGGAGCTTTGTCGGACTCACAGCAGGCTGCATCCTGCTTGCACAGACCTAGAGGTGCAGCTTTTCTCAGTCCCCGATTTCTCTCTTATGCTCTTGGATCTTTCCTAGGGGTCATGAGGTGGGGGATGTGAAGGATGCAAGGATGCTGAGAGAGACCCATGAGTTGCTTGGCCTCTTTTACAAAAGTGGAAAGAGAAGCCCCATGAGTTGAAGGCCCTGTTGAAAAATATCTTGACAAGTGGAATGTACTTTGAAAGAAGATTGTTTGTCTAGGGATGGTGTCATATTGAAAGCAAGGAGGTTTTATTCTTTCAACAGGAAGAATTTCCCAAAGGAGATCAAGGGAAGGGAAGGGTTTTCCAGAGACTGAGACCGCGTGAGCGGGGGTGAGAAATGGCCTCAGGGTCCTGCGGGGAGCTCTGAGAGCCACGGGCCACGTGGTGCCTGCGTGCATTAAATGTAGGCGAGTAGCTTGCCCTGGGAGAGGGGTGGTCACCCCAGAGCTCCAGCTAGAGGCCTCTGCCCCAGATTAGAGCCCAGTAGCTCCTACCAGGCCCAGGGCCCTGGAGACTGTAGGATGGGCCCTGGGAATGGAGCTCTAGACAGCAGGCAGATTTCCAGGCAGTGGCTGGGACAGGCTGGGGAAGGCAATGACTGCCCCTGACCATTCAGAATATTTTGCCCTATGTTCCTGTGTGTGTGTGTGTGAGTGTGTGTGTGTGTGTGTGTGTGTGTGTGTGTGTGGTAGTGCAGAGAAGAGCGAGATGAATGGGGGTAGAGTGCTTACCAGATATAAAGTCTGCGTGGTAAAGTTCTTGTCACCCTGCCTGGACCTGGCTGACACTCGGTGTACGTAAGAGTGTATACAGAATTCTTGTTAGGGGTGTTTTATGAGACAGTAACTCATACACCCATGTACACTCTGATGCAGCAAAAATATCACACACCCCACATATAACTTCCTTAGTAAACCACACACAGCACATGGAGGTATATACACGCATCCCTCCTATACTACGTTCTCATACAACCCACCTGTATCACAATCCTCTCCTCCAACACCAAACGCTGGAGATGAGATATGTATATAGACACACACACTATATATATAGGACACACACACACACACACACACACACTATATACATGTATCTCCTCAACTCTTGCACAAACACAGCTAACTTCAGCCATCTCTAAATACCTCTATAAGAACCAGTCACGTGTCATACACACCACACTTATAACACATTCTTGAGTAATGCCAGACCCGCTTTGTACAAACCACAGTAAACCACAGTCTCAGTAACCCATGTCAGGATTGCCAGAGAAAATATGGGCTATCCAGTTCAATTTGAATTCCAGATAAACAACAAGTAATTTTTCAGTATCCGTATGTCCCACATATTGTATGGGCTATACTTACACTAAAACTAAGTCAGGCCAAATACTGCATGGGAATACTTACACTAAAAGATTATTCTGGGTTTATCTGAAACTGAAATTTAACTGGGTGCCTTGTATTCTTGTTCGCTAAGTCTGGCAACCCTTATATACTTACCACCAGCTGATGTATTATATATTTATTGTAGTTTTGTTTAGTGTGTGTCTTCCCCTACTAGAATGTGCAGCATTACCAAAGACTACAACAATGGAAGAGTGCCGGATACACAGGAGTAGCTGCTTACTGAATCTTGGTGAATGAATGAATAAACACACACCATAAATACAAGCCACACCATGTAATGAGGAAACGTTACATGTCCCAGAATTCCTGACTTGTGAACAGAAACCATGCACACAAAGGCCACAGACACAGATAGACACGTCTGCACTGTGCTCCCCATGCCAACCCCACACTTACCACAGACTTAACTGATACACATCACTCACTCTTCCCACACACTCACAGTCACCACCGAGGCCTACATTACCAAGTAGACAGTGAGAGAATAAGTATTGATTGGAATTAAATCCTGGAGGATCCACTTGGAACCACACTCTCAACTGTGTGTATTCACTGCACCTGACACGTGTCACACACTCAGTAAATATTTGTGGACAGAGGACTGATGAACCCACCCTGAGCCTTTCATTCCTCCCTCAGGAATCTCGAAGTCACAAGAGGATCCCCCTCGGCTTGGATCCACTGTGGTGGCCCAAGGCTGCAGCCCAGGGGCAGTGGAGGTCTCCTCTGCCTCTAAATACTTCTTCTGTACTTCTACTCTGCGCAAGCTCAGCTACGCTGGTAAGGGCGTGGGGCTCCTCAGGTGACGGGGTGCTTGGCTGTGAAGCAGGAGGCACACAGATCCCAGGGAGGCTGAGAGGAAATCCAGGGTCATCAGAGGTGATGAGGGCTCTGTGGAGGAGCCTGGGCAGGATGGCTGAGCTGTTCCGAGGGCGTGGATGCCAGCTGAGTCTGGGGGTGTGTGTGTGAATACTGCTACTACCATGGTGGGGAAGTCAAGGAGCAGGGGCCGGAAAGGTCTGGGCTTGAGGTGGAGGGAAGAGGGACCAGATTAAGCATCTTCAGAGGAAAATGTAGGCTTTGTCTTTGCCTTTGCTTCCAGAGAAGGACAGAGTTCTGCATCATACACCTCCAGCCTGAGAGCAGGACCATCCAGCTCAGGTGCACACAGCTCACACATACACGCGCCCTCCAGGCACAGCCCTTCTCAGTGCACATCAACCCCAAGCACGTGCTCCACAGTACTCTCCTGCACCACAGCCCCATTCCACAAGGAATGCACCACCGATATTCCCAAACTCACACTCCTCATCGTACACGCATCCAGCCGCATCCCTCACATACTACAGCCCTCACCACCATACTCCACACCCCTGTATACAGACACCACTCCAGTATACCCCCCCACGCACATGAAAAGCCCACAGATGACACCAGATACACCACTCCGTCCTACGGCCAACAGACACCATGCTCACGACATTGCTATGTCGTGCCAATGTCCCTCTCTCATCTACCACACCTGCTCCCTCAGCTTCCGGCATGGCCCATGCATGTTATTATGATTTTAATTTCCTTTTTCAGGAATCCGGAGATTTCATCGAGACACTGCCCAGCCTAGACCACCCCTAGCCCAGGATCAGGAAGAAGGAGAGACCGCTTCCCCATCACACTGTGTCTCCTCCTCACCCTCTTCACCCTGTAAGAACTATCTGCACCCAGACAAAGAGGAAAGGGGCATGAAAATATACTACATGCAGGTACAAGTGAACAAGGGTGTCGCTGTCTCCTGGAAGACAAAGAAACCCTTGGAGTTGGCTGAAAAGCAGCTGAGGATAGAAGAAGTGACCCTTCCTGAGGATGTGTGCGCAGTAGCCACTGACCCCTCTTCTGATGTGTCCACCGAAAGCCTCCTGTCTGACAGTGAGCCCACTGGGGAGGAGAAAGAGTATGAGGAAAGGGCAGAGCCAGGCAGCCCATCAGGGCCACCTGCTGTCGAGGAGAGACCCAGCGCCAAGACAGTGGACTGGATGCTGACCATGGAGACCGGCTTCAGGTGCATGGCCTGCTGCCGGGTCTTCCCCACCTTGGGGATCCTCCAGCAGCACGTGAAGGGCGGCGTCCTGCAGGGCTTCAGCTGCCGTGCCTTTCATCTCACCATGGCCCAGCGGATGGGCATTGTGGAATCCGAGAGCACCCCTGAGGAAGAGGACGAGGAGGAGGAGGAGGAGAACGAGGAGGAGGAGGAGGAGGAGGAGGAGGAGGAGAAGGAGGTAGAGAAGCAAGAAGAAAAGGAGAATGAGGGAGAGCAGCCCACGGGGGAAGGCCCCAGCCCAAAGAGACCCCGCAGGCAGGGTCTTTTCTCTCCTTTGAGTTCCAAACAGCAACTGAGATTCATGGGACAGAAGATCCTGGAAGACGGTGTGGCCGTCCCTTGGAAGAGGTAAGGCTTGAGGCTGGCAGTCTTCTGAGCCTATGTCACGAGGGCCCAGAGGAGTCTAAGGGAAGGGGCCGCACACATGTGCTGGTTTACCTAATGGCTCTGCAGTTGCATCAAATGGGACACACCCAGCCCTAACAAAGGCATTGACCTCTGTTGATGTAAACAAGAAAGTGGAGCCTTTTCCTAGGAGTTTTCTCAGGGTCTGCACGATGGACCTCAACTCTTAGAGGACGTACTGCCAGCAGCTCCTTCTCGGCAGAGAGAGCCAGGAGTGGTCTCAAGAGAGGACAGGGGCCCTTGCAGGACCAGAACTTTGAGGTCTGAGAGCCTTGGGCCTGAGCCGAGATCTCACCCGGACCACTGGACCTAGCCTTCTGTGACAAAGGGGAATATGAAAGAGAGTCACGTGGAAATGAGGTCCCCCGAGATATGGAAATGTTCCAGAACCTTCGTTGCGTGGTAGTTGATCTGGAGCCAAGCTCACTGTGGTGTGTGTGGCTCTGAGCATTAAGGCAATGCTGGAGGGTAACCCTGACCAGCAGAGCTTGGAGTGCTTCTTGTCTCTTCCTGTTCTACCTCATTTGTTTTATCCCTTCCAGGGAGAAGAAAGGACCCTCGGGAGAGTAGCAGACAGAATGCCGTGGTCTGAAGGAGGATGAAGGGACCGGCACTCAGTCTAACATCATATGACAATAGAAGCGTCCTATGCAATAAAGGGCATTTTCCAAACCTTTCCTGGAGCTTTTATTTAATGACATTTTTCTATCTATGCATCTATCTGTCATCTACATCTGTATCTTTCAAGGTTTGTGAACAAGCTTTCACATAAGCACTAGAGACGTCCGCCAGCATTTTCCAGAAGAGGCCTGCAAATTGCTGGGGACTCCTCACAAATAGGGAACGGCCACAACCCCTGCCACACAGACTATGCGCGTGGCCCTCCTGACGTACTCCCACTCTCTCTCTGAATTTCCCAACGTCTGAGATGAGGGTGCTGGCTGGAGGCAATGATCACGTGCAGGCTGAATCTTCTCCAGATTCTGATTCTCTTCCTGGGCATATCGTCCTTAAGCACAGTCTCCATGTCCCTGGCCACACTGATCTCTCTCCTTCAGTCCTTCCCTCCCTCCCTCTCCTGCCTCCCAGTGCAGAGAATACTTTTTTGCATTTGAGACGACATTTATTTTTGGTTCACAGAATTCTCACCTGCAAACATGTGTCCAGCAGACAGCCCTTCACCTGTGGCTCCCCAGCAATACAGGTACCTCGGGGGTGCCAACTCATTCTGAGTCCATTATGCCTGGCCATTCATAAACCGCTGTCTAACGTGTGAGGAATAACCTCTCAATGTGTATGAGGAAATTGGGGAAGGAGATTGAAAGGTTACTTAAACGAAAAAAAAAGAAGTTCAGGAAGGCAAGATGGTAGAGAGACAAGAAAAAGACCTTAAAAGATAGAAAGGATTTGCCAAAGAAAAGAAAGCAAAAGAAATGATTCCGAATGGGTTAACCTGCAGCTAGGAAGTTAAGGAAGATTATTGATGGGTGAAGACTATGGAATAAAGCGAATAAAATTTCTCAGAAGTTGCTGAGAATATGGTAAGCAGCATGATTATCAAATTATGAATTGGCTGCAATGGCATTCTAGGGGGACACTAGGAAGGGGAAGCAAACGTTCCTGAGATGACAGTGGCAGGTGGAAAGTTGTTTCAGGGGAAGATCAGTCTTGCAGAGGGTGTATCAGAGGAGGGCAAGTGTGAGCAAGCAAGGAAATACTAAGTGTATACGGTTCCTTCACTGAGTGCACCCAGCCCCGCGGTCAGCCTTGAGAACAAGCAGGACTTCAGGTACTGGAGCTACATTTCAGTCATCAAGACTTGAGAAGACACCCTTAACTCAGGTCTTCTCTTCAAACTCCATCTTTCCTTCTTGACCTTCATTTGGCCTCTTCCCTTACCCTCCAGCTGTGGACTGAGGCCACAGAGCAAGATGGGTCACTAGTGTCCTCCATCCCCTGGCGACTGTGGTTCACATCAGTGGAGTACCAAAGGCAATAACCAAGTAACAGACACAAGAGTGTATGAAGAAGAAGAGATTCTGATAAGGCTTTCTGTGACAGTGTGGGCCAAGTCGGCTCTATATGGCTGGTATCCCGTGAATTATGAGCAGCCTTAGGGGAGAAGTTCTCAGAAGGCAGAGCCTGGCTCTCGAGAGGCTCTGCGTGCTCACAGCCCACTCCAAGACCTCAGTTACAGCTTCGGCCCCCAATATCTCTCCCTCTGCCTGCTCACAGTTTTTGAAGTCTTCTTTCCTCCACATTTCTCTTGAGAGGTGGAGGAGGAAGATGAGCTTCAGGCCAGCTCAGACTCCCCTGGGATCCCAGCAGGATGCCTATCATTAACCTCCCACCTTCTAGGAAGCTCCTAAGATCTTCACATTTGGGGCAGTTCTCATTTCAGCTGTGCTTCAAATTGCTGGCTGGAGACGGCCTGTTGGAAGGTGGCTAAAAGCAAGTAGCAATCCTTCGGGCAGCCTGGCCCTTCTCGACTGTCAGACATCTTCAGGGATATTCTAGGAAATGTTGTTTATTCTAGAGAAGGGAGGGAAACAATCCAATTGTCCAATAATGCTTGAATGGAATATAAATGATGCTATATGCATGTGATCACATAATATCAAACAGTCAAAAATCAAAGACCTAGATCTATATGGATTCACGTGGATAAATCTTGAAAACATAATATTGATTGAAAGAAAATAAGATAAAGAATGTTAGATTGTGATAACAGGTATGTAAGTATTTAAATATTTAAATCAATTCAACATATTGCTTCTATATATAGAGATGCAAGAAAATAAACTTTATCCAAAGAACACATTATTTACATTTAATATGCTCATTTATCTAGGAGACCCAAAAGAACCCACAGATAAACTAGCAGGAACTAATAAGACGGTTCAACAAGGCACACACATACAAGATCAATAAATTTTAAAAGTCAATCAGGCTCCTCTACACTGGCGATAACAAATTAGAAACTATAAAAGAAAATAAGAAAAAAAGAAGATCTAAAAATTGTCACAAGAGCCGTATAAATTATTTAGAGCTAAGCATACGTAGAAGGCAATATAACTAACAAACTGAGTACGAACAGTTAAACTCCGCCCAACCCAAGGTTAGGAAAAGACTGTTGTTACTTTATGAGAACAGACCCTCTTCTTAAGGAGCAGATCAGTAAGTGAGGGTGAATCAAAGAAACACAGCATTTGAAAAGTCAGCTAGTCCAAGCCTCTTGATCGCACATACAGAAGCTGAAGCCCAGATAGGTTGAGTTACTTGCTAAAGGGCCCAATGTCCTGACTCAAGGACTAGCATTTTTCACTCAGTCGCAAGACACAATCAAATGCAGTACCTTGGAAAGAGATGGGGAAAAAATGAAGAAATCAATTATATAGTTCCTCATCTTTAAGTACAGAAATAGCCGTGACAAAATTACACGTATTGAGGGAAAATTGAAGTGCAGAGTTTAAAATGTCAATAATCCACAGGGAAACTGGAGACCATTTAAAACATTCATATTAAATCTCTCTAGAAAAGACATTAAAAGATCTCCAATCAAAATGTGAATTTTATAATAGACATGGTATGATACAATTTATAATAGATATGGTAGGAACCTTTCCCTTTCACGGGAAAGCTTCGGCTGGGAAAAAGGAATTGTTCTTGAAAATGGGGCCTGTGCTATTGCAGACACTGTGCTCAACCTAGGTCCACCGAATGCTCTGATGTCATCACTGAGGTCACAGAATTCCACTGTGAGCCTGGCAACCTTGCAAACATAACAGCCCTGGTGAGCACTAGGCACTACTGCTGGTTCACCAAGTGGTACAAGTTTTTCAGCCATTTAGGAGACTTGACTATTTTTGTTTGTATTGAATCATTTCAACGGATTGCCCAAGAGCCAAGAAGGGCCAACCTGTAGGGAAGAGGAGGAGTTGGACATCTCTTGAGGCATCTTCTAAGGGAGACTTCTAGTTGGTACGATGGAACGGCGACAAAAGAGGAAACATCTGGAAGATGAAGAGTCCCAGGAAACTGCCGAGAACGGAGGAGGTATGTGGGGGGCAACTTGTCTGGGGCACATGGGTTTCTGCCAAACTGAAGCTTCTCCAGGAAGCGGGGGACTGAGAACGTGTCACCTGTGAAGCAGGGAGCGAGAGACCTTGTCTCACTGATGCTGCCGTATCTATCCGGAGGGTCCCTGTGGTGTGAGACGGCACAGAACGGCCAGATGCCCCCTGGGAGATGGGAGGTCAGCTCCGCTGGTCTGAGGACTCTCTCCTGGGGCAGCCGGGCCTGGAGCTTTGTCGGACTCACAGCAGGCTGCATCCTGCTTGCACAGACCTAGAGGTGCAGCTTTTCTCAGTCCCCGATTTCTCTCTTATGCTCTTGGATCTTTCCTAGGGGTCATGAGGTGGGTGATGTGAAGGATGCAAGGATGCTGAGAGAGACCCATGAGTTGCTTGGCCTCTTTTACAAAAGTGGAAAGAGAAGCCCCATGAGTTGAAGGCCCTGTTGAAAAATATCTTGACAAGTGGAATGTACTTTGAAAGAAGATTGTTTGTCTAGGGATGGTGTCATATTGAAAGCAAGGAGGTTTTATTCTTTCAACAGGAAGAATTTCCCAAAGGAGATCAAGGGAAGGGAAGGGTTTTCCAGAGACTGAGACCGCGTGAGCGGGGGTGAGAAATGGCCTCAGGGTCCTGCGGGGAGCTCTGAGAGCCACGGGCCACGTGGTGCCTGCGTGCATTAAATGTAGGCGAGTAGCTTGCCCTGGGAGAGGGGTGGTCACCCCAGAGCTCCAGCTAGAGGCCTCTGCCCCAGATTAGAGCCCAGTAGCTCCTACCAGGCCCAGGGCCCTGGAGACTGTAGGATGGGCCCTGGGAATGGAGCTCTAGACAGCAGGCAGATTTCCAGGCAGTGGCTGGGACAGGCTGGGGAAGGCAATGACTGCCCCTGACCATTCAGAATATTTTGCCCTATGTTCCTGTGTGTGTGTGTGTGTGAGTGTGTGTGTGTGTGTGTGTGTGTGTGTGTATGTGTGTGGTAGTGCAGAGAAGAGCGAGATGAATGGGGTTAGAGTGCTTACCAGATATAAAGTCTGCGTGGTAAAGTTCTTGTCACCCTGCCTGGACCTGGCTGACACTCGGTGTACGTAAGAGTGTATACAGAATTCTTGTTAGGGGTGTTTTATGAGACAGTAACTCATACACCCATGTACACTCTGATGCAGCAAAAATATCACACACCCCACATATAACTTCCTTAGTAAACCACACACAGCACATGGAGGTATATACACGCATCCCTCCTATACTACGTTCTCATACAACCCACCTGTATCACAATCCTCTCCTCCAACACCAAACGCTGGAGATGAGGTATGTATATAGACACACACACTATATATATAGGACACACACACACACACACACACACACACTATATACATGTATCTCCTCAACTCTTGCACAAACACAACTAACTTCAGCCATCTCTAAATACCTCTATAAGAACCAGTCACGTGTCATACACACCACACTTATAACACATTCTTGAGTAATGCCAGACCCGCTTTGTACAAACCACAGTAAACCACAGTCTCAGTAACCCATGTCAGGATTGCCAGAGAAAATATGGGCTATCCAGTTCAATTTGAATTCCAGATAAACAACAAGTAATTTTTCAGTATCCGTATGTCCCACATATTGTATGGGCTATACTTACACTAAAACTAAGTCAGGCCAAATACTGCATGGGAATACTTACACTCAAAGATTATTCTGGGTTTATCTGAAACTGAAATTTAACTGGGTGCCTTGTATTCTTGTTCGCTAAGTCTGGCAACCCTTATATACTTACCACCAGCTGATGTATTATATATTTATTGTAGTTTTGTTTAGTGTGTGTCTTCCCCTACTAGAATGTGCAGCATTACCAAAGACTACAACAATGGAAGAGTGCCGGATACACAGGAGTAGCTGCTTACTGAATCTTGGTGAATGAATGAATGAACACACACCATAAATACAAGCCACACCATGTAATGAGGAAACGTTACATGTCCCAGAATTCCTGACTTGTGAACAGAAACCATGCACACAAAGGCCACAGACACAGATAGACACGTCTGCACTGTGCTCCCCATGCCAACCCCACACTTACCACAGACTTAACTGATACACATCACTCACTCTTCCCACACACTCACAGTCACCACCGAGGCCTACATTACCAACTAGACAGTGAGAGAATAAGTATTGATTGGAATTAAATCCTGGAGGATCCACTGGGAACCACACTCTCAACTGTGTGTATTCACTGCACCTGACACGTGTCACACACTCAGTAAATATTTGTGGACAGAGGACTGATGAACCCACCCTGAGCCTTTCATTCCTCCCTCAGGAATCTCGAAGTCACAAGAGGATCCCCCTCGGCTTGGATCCACTGTGGTGGCCCAAGGCTGCAGCCCAGGGGCAGTGGAGGTCTCCTCTGCCTCTAAGTACTTCTTCTGTACTTCTACTCTGCGCAAGCTCAGCTACGCTGGTAAGGGCGTGGGGCTCCTCAGGTGACGGGGTGCTTGGCTGTGAAGCAGGAGGCACACAGATCCCAGGGAGGCTGAGAGGAAATCCAGGGTCATCAGAGGTGATGAGGGCTCTGTGGAGGAGCCTGGGCAGGATGGCTGAGCTGTTCCGAGGGCGTGGATGCCAGCTGAGTCTGGGGGTGTGTGTGTGAATACTGCTACTACCATGGTGGGGAAGTCAAGGAGCAGGGGCCGGAAAGGTCTGGGCTTGAGGTGGAGGGAAGAGGGACCAGATTAAGCATCTTCAGAGGAAAATGTAGGCTTTGTCTTTGCCTTTGCTTCCAGAGAAGGACAGAGTTCTGCATCATACACCTCCAGCCTGAGAGCAGGACCATCCAGCTCAGGTGCACACAGCTCACACATACACGCGCCCTCCAGGCACAGCCCTTCTCAGTGCACATCAACCCCAAGCACGTGCTCCACAGTACTCTCCTGCACCACAGCCCCATTCCACAAGGAATGCACCACCGATATTCCCAAACTCACACTCCTCATCGTACACGCATCCAGCCGCATCCCTCACATACTACAGCCCTCACCACCATACTCCACACACCTGTATACAGACACCACTCCAGTATACCCCCCCACGCACATGAAAAGCCCACAGATGACACCACATACACCACTCCGTCCTACGGCCAACGGACACCAAGCTCACGACATTGCTATGTCGTGCCAATGTCCCTCTCTCGTCTACCACACCTGCTCCCTCAGCTTCCGGCATGGCCCATGCATGTTATTATGATTTTAATTTCCTTTTTCAGGAATCCGGAGATTTCATCGAGACACTGCCCAGCCTAGACCACCCCTAGCCCAGGATCAGGAAGAAGGAGAGACCGCTTCCCCATCACACTGTGTTTCCTCCTCACCCTCTTCACCCTGTAAGAACTATCTGCACCCAGACAAAGAGGAAAGGGGCATGAAAATATACTACATGCAGGTACAAGTGAACAAGGGTGTCGCTGTCTCCTGGAAGACAAAGAAACCCTTGGAGTTGCCTGAAAAGCAGCTGAGGATAGAAGAAGTGACCCTTCCTGAGGCTGTGTGCACAGTAGCCACGGACACCTCTTCTGATGTGTCCACCGAAAGCCTCCTGTCTGACAGTGAGCCCACTGGGGAGGAGAAAGAGTATGAGGAAAGGGCAGAGCCAGGCAGCACATCAGGGCCACCTGCCGTCGAGGAGAGACCCAGCGCCAAGACAGCGGACTGGATGCTGACCATGGAGACCGGCTTCAGGTGCATGGCCTGCTGCCGTGTCTTCCCCACCTTGGGGATCCTCCAGCAGCACGTGAAGGGCGGCGTCCTGCAGGGCTTCAGCTGCCGTGCCTTTCATCTCACCATGGCCCAGCGGATGGGCAATGTGGAATCCGAGAGCTCCCCTGAGGAAGAGGACGAGGAGGAGGAGGAGGAGAACGAGGAGGAGGAGGAGGAGGAGGAGGAGGAGGAGAAGGAGGTAGAGAAGCAAGAAGAAAAGGAGAATGAGGGAGAGCAGCCCACGGGGGAAGGCCCCAGCCCAAAGAGACCCCACAGGCAGGGTCTTTTCTCTCCTTTGAGTTCCAAACAGCAACTGAGATTCATGGGACAGAAGATCCTGGAAGACGGTGTGGCCGTCCCTTGGAAGAGGTAAGGCTTGAGGCTGGCAGTCTTCTGAGCCTATGTCACGAGGGCCCAGAGGAGTCTAAGGGAAGGGGCCGCACACATGTGCTGGTTTACCTAATGGCTCTGCAGTTGCATCAAATGGGACACACCCAGCACTAACAAAGGCATTGACCTCTGTTGACGTAAACAAGAAGGTGGAGCCTTTTCCTAGGAGTTTTCTCAGGGTCTGCACGATGGACCTCAACTCTTAGAGGACGTACTGCCAGCAGCTCCTTCTCGGCAGAGAGAGCCAGGAGTGGTCTCAAGAGAGGACAGGGGCCCTTGCAGGACCAGAACTTTGAGGTCTGAGAGCCTTGGGCCTGAGCCGAGATCTCACCCGGACCACTGGACCTAGCCTTCTGTGACAAAGGGGAATATGAAAGAGAGTCACGTGGAAATGAGGTTCCCCGAGATATCGAAGTGTTCCAGAACCTTCGTTGCGTGGTAGTTGATCTGGAGCCAAGCTCACTGTGGTGTGTGTGGCTCTGAGCATTAAGGCAATGCTGGAGTGTAACCCTGACCAGCAGAGCTTGGAGTGCTTCTTGTCTCTTCCTGTTCTACCTCATTTGTTTTATCCCTTCCAGGGAGAAGAAAGGACCCTCGGGAGAGTAGCAGACAGAATGCCGTGGTCTGAAGGAGGATGAAGGGACCGGCACTCAGTCTAACATCATATTTCAATAGAAGCGTCCTATGCAATAAAGGCCATTTTCCAAACCTTTCCTGGAGCTTTTATTTAATGACATTTTTCTATCTATGCATCTATCTGTCATCTACATCTGTATCTTTCAAGGTTTGTGAACAAGCTTTCACATAAGCACTAGAGACGTCCGCCAGCATTTTCCAGAAGAGGCCTGCAAATTGCTGGGGACTCCTCACAAATAGGGAACAGCCACAACCCCTGCCACACAGACTATGCGCGTGGCCCTCCTGACGTACTCCCACTCTCTCTCTGAATTTCCCAACGTCTGAGATGAGGGTGCTGGCTGGAGGCAATGATCACGTGCAGGCTGAATCTTCTCCAGATTCTGATTCTCTTCCTGGGCATATCGTCCTTAAGCACAGTCTCCATGTCCCTGGCCACACTGATCTCTCTCCTTCAGTCCTTCCCTCCCTCCCTCTCCTGCCTCCCAGTGCAGAGAATACTTTTTTGCATTTGAGACGACATTTATTTTTGGTTCACAGAATTCTCACCTGTTCTACTGTGGCCTCCGTTGTGAACATTCCAAAGCTGAGACTTTTCTGTTTTTCTCCCTCATTTCTGCTGAGTCTTTACCTTCCTAATGCAGTGAACTCACAGTGCCTAGCTGACTGGATGGGGAAAAAAATCCAGGGAGCAAAGAGAAATAATAAAAGAATATATCAGTTAATTTTTCATAGTGTTATCCAACTACATATTTTTAAAATTTTGGAATAATATTAGGAATCTTCTCTTTATAAAAAACTGAATTATCGGGCTTCCCTGGTGGAGCAGTGGTTAAGAATATGCCTGCGAATGCAGGGGTCATGGGTTCGAGCCCTGGTCTGGGAAGATCCCACGTGCCACGGAGTAACTAAGCCCGCGTGCCACAACTACTGAGCCTGCGCTCTAGAGCCCGTGTGCCACATCAACCGAGCCCACGTGCCACAACTACGGAAGCCTGCGTGCCTAGAGACCATGCTCCGCAACAAGAGAAGCCACTGCAATGAGAAGCCCGTGCACCACAGCCAAGAGGAGCCCCCGCTCACTGCAACTAGAGAACGCCCGCTAGCAGCAACAAAGACACAATGCAGCCCCAAATAAATTAATTAATTTTTAAAAATTGAATTAGTTTCAAGGGTACAATGTATAAAAGTACAATAAAAGCCCCCCTTCATAACCCCCCAACCCCACACTCAAGATGGAATCGATATGCTGTGATAGAAGTTATAGTCGTAGTACTACTCCTCCTCCCACCACATCCGAAATCCTCTGAGCCAGGTGCAGCAGCTTCCTTTCACAATGCTAGGACCCGCCACAAGACACATGATAATCCCTTTGGACATTTCAAGGAGCGGCACCAAGGGAACAGTACCGGGGAAATGCCACTGACAGCTCAGAATATCCATGGCATTTCTAGAGCCTCGGCACTGCTCTCGCTCTGGGAATGAAGGTCCAAAAAGCACGTCAGAGAGTGTTCATATTTGTAAACAAGCTCCACCTTTGAAACACAATCTACATAGAACCACATATACAAGCCTGCACATTGGATGAAGCCAACGTCTCCTCCATGATTGACCTTCTGACCACCTTATTGTCTCCTCAACCATAAAAGGTCAACTTCAGACTCACGACCTTGCCTTGTCACCAGAAACATCCAAGCTTGGATCAGTCTTTGTAAGAGCAGATATTTGCTCTCTGAACTATTAGAGACTTGTCACATACACAGAAGTAAAACAGGATTGTTTCTATCTACCTGGGGACATGGAGTCTTTCACATTGCTCCTGTTAAAACTCTCAGAGCACCAAAACTTTACCTACAAAGGGTTCAAGCTATGACACTCCCAATTTTCACAAACCTCCTCATCTCTTGTGAGTCACCTGCAGCCAATTCCAGGAATTGGAAACATGGTTGTGAGGATGAAACTGACTTTGGGGCTCCCCTTGGATATGGTCTTCCAGACTTACCAAAAGGCCATTAAGAGGACGGTTTACCCCACCTCAGGGAAACCCGAGGCAGTACTTGCAGTCAAGGGCTGGCCATGGCTTCTGAGCTACATCCAAAAAGAATTTCATACTGTACCTGGATCTGCTGATGCCATTTCTGACTGTCCGAGAGCCAGCATGTACCGTTCCTGAACTGCCTTCATTGTGGATCATCAGTAGGGCTGTCACCTTTACTAAATAAAAATACAGGATACCCAGTTAAACTTGAATTTCACATGAATAATAAGTCATCACCTTTAGTATAAGTAGATCCTATGTACTATTTGGGGCATACTTACGTTAAAAATGTACTCGTTGTTTTTCTGACATTCATATTTAACTGAAGAGCCTATATTTTATCTGTCAACCCTACTCAGCAGAAATGATGGAGGCTTATAGATATCCAAGAGATGCCTCAGACCATCCTCAGCTTTTATTTCTATGTCCTGGACAGTGAGCCCGAGCTTCCCACTCCCATTAATTGGCTATAATGGAGTATAGTCTCCATTTTAGAGGGTTTGCTACTTGTCATTGTTATTATCTTCCTCTCACAGCAGTGAGAGGCCCGCATATTGCAAAACAAACAAACAAACAAACAAACAAAAAGGAATAAGCTTGAATAATTCCTCCAAATCTCAGTGGTTTAAAACAACAAAGGTTCATTTCCCACTCGTTGTACATGCCCATCATGGGCTGCCTAGGAGTTCTGCTCTTCGTTTTCCTTATTCCTGCCCCCTGCTTGACAAAGCCACCTCTCTCAGTCATCTTTGTAGAGAGAAAGAATTCTGGAGCCTCACACTGGCAGTGTGAGTTCTCGCCCAAAAGTAACACACATTACTTCCACCCAAAATTGTTGACCACAATCTTATTTTTAGGGAAACCACTGCCCAAAACTGCCTGCCCTGACCAGGCCCGACAGTAACCACTTTCACGAGTTATCTTAAAACAGGAGGTCCTGGTAAGGAACGCGGAACTAACCAACTACCACCAACCGGAAGAATTAGGGAAAGGTCAAAAGGAGAGAGGAGACTCCTGTCCATATGTCCTACCAACCTCCCAGAATCCTTCTCTCTGGAACCTATCTTAGCTGAGCAATGTGTGCACCACCAGAAAGGATCCTGAGTCAGAATGACTGGCCGGAGACAACCCAGAAACTAACCCCATCACCATAAAACCTGAGACTGTGAGCCACATGGCAGAGCAGTTCTCCTGGGTTCCCTTCCCCTCCTGCTCTGCACCCGGACACCCCTTCCCAATAAAGTCTGTTGATTTGTCAGCACGTGTGTCTCCTCAGAAAATTCTTTTCTGAGTGGTAGGCAAGAGCCCACTCTTGGGCCCTGGAAGAGGTCCCTCTTCCTGCAACATTATCATGTGTCTCTCCATTTTCTAAACTCCTTAGGCGAAAGTAATTGTGAACAATACTACTGAATAGTACAGAAACCATACAGAAAAATTCTAATCCCTCCCTGTTAAATAAGAGACTTGACAAAACCACCAAGCTATGCATTCACAAAACTGGGTCTAGAACTCACATCTCTTAGGTCATGATTCAGAACCTTTTCCCACTATGCTATATGTTAGGATTTTTACACCAAGACAATGTAGTTGGGTTAATAATGCCTTTCATTTTTTGTTTTTGTTTTTTTTTCATAAATGGATTCAGGAGGGAGGCTTTGGAAGCCCCTAAAACACTTGCCTTAACCTGAAAAGCAACTGGAAAATAATCCCACTGCCTTTTGAAATGTTTGACCTAGTAAAGATTAGATGTTTGCGAGGCTTTTATGTTCTGAATATAAGGAATAAAAAGGAAACAATCTTCCTAAGACTTTAGGAAACAGGCGGAAAAACTCTTGACTCCCACTTTGCTATTTTGATTAGCTCGTTGACACTTCAGTTCTTTGACTAATAGCAGTGGCAACAGCTGGAGTTTAGCCAAGATATAAGTATATATAATAGGGTGGCGGCCCCTGCAGAACCACATACCACTGTAAATGCTTTAGCTCAATCCTACTTGCTCATAGGTCTGTGCAAAGTAACAAATGGTTCTGAAACATTTATTCCAAATAGCTTTCTTATTATTACTTTAAAGATAACTTGGCTGCCAAATACTTGCTCCCTGGTGAAAAAGAATGCATATATGGGAGGAGGATTTATGTATCAAGATATGCTGCTTATTTCCCTCCTGCTGATACAATGCACATCTAATGAATTAGAGGTAATCTTCCTCTCTTCCCCAAATTGTAGATAAATGAGTATGTCGTTTCTCCCTCCCTTCAATTCATCCTGGTCATAGTTATTTTCTTTAAGAATATTATTCCCCTGCTTAAATCTTAAATGGCTTCCCAATGCGAGAAGAATAAAACCGAAAAGAGTCAACCGAACGTTCAAAGCCCCGTAGGGTTGAAGACCCTGCCGAGTTTTCCAGACTAAGCGTAACACTCACCTTCCCGCCTCCACTCAACTAGGCCAGACTTCCCTCCCTCCATCAGAGGACAGGCACTTGCTCAACTCATTTCTTTCAAGAGTATAATTTTTCAAAGTACAAATTGTTTTTAAGTTCAATTAAAATCCCACTTTCTACAGGAAGCCCTTCCAGATATCCCAGTGAGAATGGACCACACATTTTCCCAGCATGTTAGTTGTACCTCTGTGATAACTCTTTTCACATCCTTCAATCGGGCAGACTCTTAATGAATGCGTCTGATTTCCCCCACAACATAGAGTAGGAGCCCTTGGAAAGTAAGACGCCATGATTCCTTATCTCTGGATTTTCCACATCTCCTTGCACTGAGTATGATCCCTAGCAGGACCCTGTGGGCTCCTGGGCACAAAGCCTGTATCGGTGTCCCCCATTTCTTGATTACAGGAAATGGCTTCATTCAGCCTCCATGACCTTCCCTGAGTTCCAAGGAGCAGGTTCAAACAGTTGCTAATTAGAGAAGGGAGGGGATGCGAGACAAGGGAGGAATAGTCAAAAGAAACACTAGTGCAGCCTTCGGGCAGGGTCTTGGTTCCCCCTTAAGGGATACACATAACAATATCTTTGAGCTGTTTTGCAGATACTGAAACCCCCACTAGGTGGGAGAAGTTAATGGTGTGCTACCCACAAACACACAGACCCCAGAACCAGTTGGAACCGTAAGGTTGATGATGCTGACACCCACTTACCTCACCACCAACCAATCAGAGAAATGTCCATGAGCTGATCATGCTCTCCTCTTTGAACGATTACTATAAAACTCCTCACTACCCTCTCCAGGTCAGGGACACAGAGTTTTGAGGGCAATCGCCTGCTCTAGCCCCCTTTGCCTGGCAAAGCAATAAAGCTATTCTTTTCTACTTCACCCACAACTCTGTCTTGAGATTTAATTCAGTGTCAGGGTACGGAGGCCGGATTCGGCTTCAAGTATGAGCTCCCCTACTTGCTCCTCTATCCCGCAAAAAAAAAACAAAAGCTTAAATAAATTACCAAAGTACTGGATCTTCTTCCTCCCTAGGCAAAACAATGTCCTGACCAGTGGCCTCTCTTCCTTTTCCCCATACCAGCACAGGAATGCCATCTCTGCATTTATGCTTGCCTGTCACCATGTTCATGTAACTGAACAGAAGTGACAGCCCTCGGGCTTCCCTGGTGGCGCAGTGGTTGGGAGTCCACCTGCCGATGCAGGGGACATGGGTTCGTGCCCCGGTCCGGGAGCATCCCGCATGCTGCGGAGCCGCTGGGCCCGTGAGCCATGGCCGCTGGGCCTGCACGTCCGGAGCCTGTGCTCCGCAAAGGGAGAGGCCACAACAGTGAGAGGCCCACATACCGCAAAAAAAAAAAAAAAAAAAAATACTATACACCATGCCCAAATGAAATGCAGTGATGATGAAACATATGAAAATCAATCATTGTAATACAGCAAAATTAACAGAAGGAAAGACAAAACCACGTGATTATATCAACTGATGTAGAAAAAACATTTGACAAAAGTCTAATACCCTTTCCTGATAAAAACACAGTGAACTATTAATAGAAGGAAAGTACTTCAACATAATAAAAGCCATATATGAAAAACCAACAGCTAACATCATACTCGGCAGTGAAAGACTTAAAGCTTTTCCTCTAAGACCAGGAAGACGGAAAAGATACCCACTCTCATCACTACTATTCAACATAGTACTAAATGTCCTAGCCAGAGAAATCAGACACACAAAAAAATAAAATAAAAGGCATCCAAATTTGAAAGGAAGAAGTAAAATGATCTCTGTTTACAGATGACATATTAGGCACAAAAATTCCTAAAGATTACACACACACACACACACACACACACACAAACAAACCTGCTGAACCCAAGAAATAATTTTAGCAAAGTTGCAGAATACAAAATTAACAAACACAATGCAGTTGCATTTTTATACATTAACAATGATCAATCTGAAAGAGAATTAAGAAAATAATCTCACTTACAGCAGCATCAAGAAGGAGAAAATGCTTAGGTATAAAATTAGCCAAGAAGGTGAAGAACTTGTACATTGGAAACTACAACACACTGCTTAAAGATATCAAGGAAGATTGTATTTGTATATAAATGGAAAGACATCCCATGCTCAAGGATTGGAATATCGTTAAAATGGCCACGCTACCCAAAGAAATCTACAAATTGAATGCAATTCCGATCAAAATCCCAGTAGCAGAAAAATATCTTATGATTCTTATGGAGCCTCAAGTAGCCATAACAATCTTGTAAAAGAACAAAGTTAGAAGCCTCACACTTCCTGATTTCAAAACACAGTACAAAGCAACAGCAATCAAAGTGGTATGGTACTTGTAGAAAAACATTTAGACCAGTTTAACAGAGTAGAGAGCCTAGAAATTAACCCTTGCTTATATGGCCAAACGATATTTGACAAAGGTGCCAAAAATACACAATGGGGAAAACACAATCTCTTAAACAAATGATATTGGAAAACTGGATATCTACTTGCAAAAGAATAAATTAAAGAACGAAGTACAGGGGTTCCCTGTGGCGCAGTGGTTGAGAGTCCACCTGCCGATGCAGGGGACATGGGTTCGTTCCCCAGGTCCGGGACATTCCCACATGCCACGGAGCGGCTAGGCCCGTGAGTCATGGCCGCTGAGCCTGCGCGTGCGGAGCCTGTGCTCCACAACAGGACAGGCCACAACAATGAGAGGCCCGCGTACCGCAAAAAAAAAAAAAAAAAAAAAAAGAAAGAAAGAAGTACAGGACCAAAACTATAAAACTCCTAGAAGCAAGCATAGGGTAAAAATTTTAGGACATTACATTTGGCAATAATTTCTGGGATACGATACTAAAAGCACATACAACAATGCAAAAGTAGACAAATAGGACTACATCAAATTTTAAAACTTCCATGCAGGTAAGGAAACAATCAACAGAATGACAAGGCAACCTATTGGAATGGGAAAAATATTTGAAAATCTTATGTCTAATGTGGGATTAATATCCAAAATATCTGAGGAACTTCCACAACTCAACAAAAAAACCCACAAATAACTGATTTTTTAAGTGCAAAGAACTTGAACAGACAAGTCTCCAGTGAAGATATACAAATGGCCAACAAGCACATGAAAAGATGCTCAACATCACTAAACTTAAGAGAAATGCAAATCAAGGCCACAATGAGACATTATCTCACACCCATTGGGATGGCCACTGTCAAAAGAACAGAAATAACAAGTGTTGGAGAGGACACGGAGAGGTTAGAACCCTGTGCCCTCTTGCTGGGAATGAGAAATGGTGCAGCCACTAGAGAAAATAGTACAGAAGTTCCTCAAAAAATTAAAAATAAAATTACCATATGATCCAGCAATCCCACTTCTGGGTTTATATGCAAAATAATTCAAAGCAGGATCTCAGAAATAAATCTGCACACTCTGCAACATTATTCACAATAGTCAGGAGGTGGAAGCAAACAAAATATTCCTTCACAGATGAATGGACATACAAACAATGAAATATTATACAGCCTTAAAAAAAAAGAAGGGAATCCTGTCAAATGCTACAACATGGATGAATCCTGAGGACATGATGCTAAGCAAAATAAGCCAGTCACAAAAGGACAAATACTGTATGATTCCTCTCATATGAAGTATGTAGAGTACTCAAAATCATAGAAACAGAAAGTAGAAAAGTGGTTGCCATGGAAGGGCTGGAAGAAGGAGGGTGGGGGAATTAGTGTTTAATGGGTATCGAGTTTCAGTTCTGCAAGATGAAAAAGTTCTAGAAGTCTGTTGCACAACAATGTGAATACACTTAAAACACTAAACTGTATGCTTAAAATGACTTAGATGATAATCACTGTCATGTGTTTTTAGTACAATTTTTTAAATATATACTGACGTCTGAGTGCTAACCACAGAGAATATCATTTAATTTGTCTGGGATGCAGACTGGACACTGGGATTTTATTTTATTTTTTTTAATTTTTTTTTGTGGTACGCAGGCCTCTCGCTGTTGTGGCCTCTCCCGTTGCGGAGCACAGGCTCCAGAGGCACAGGCTCAGCGGCCATGGCTCACGGGCCCAGCCGCTCCATGGCATGTGGGATCTTCCCGGACCGGGGCACGAACCCGTGTCCCCTGCATCGGCAGGCGGACTCTCAACCACTGCGCCACCAAGGAAGCCCGACACTGGGAGTTTTTAAAGGCCTCCTGTAATTCATCAGTGCCATACAGGACCATGGGCCTAGTGTCACATGTTATGATTTTTCCAAGACAGGCTAAAATCAAGATTTTTATCTTTATTTGTAATGTTTATATAAACACTGCTGTTTTTTTTTTTAATGCTGGCAACTAATTTTTTAAATTCTGTGCAAACCAAACACACCACTCTTGCTGCCTCTTGGGCTACCGATCTCCAAGTTCCTTTCTAGCTTACAATGTCTGTGGATCAAAATTAAGTTTCCTGTGTCTCAGTAGGTGGCCTCCTTACCAGGGGACTCTCCTCTGGCTTTTGAATCTTCCTATGTGAAATACTCATCAATAAAATGGGTCACTATGCATAATGGGGTGTCCCAAGAAGTGTATCATGTATCATGGTTACAAGTCCTTGGCATGTGTGGGTTATCGTTTTGGTCAGTATAGTCGATTGGAGGTTTCTGAACAACAATTTCAGGCAGAGAAACCTGGTTCTTTTGAGGGGGTGGGGGGATGTTTGTTTATTTGATTTCCAGTTTGAGAGAACCCTGTAGTTTAAGCTGAATAGTACATGGATTCCTAAATACACTTACCATACAAAAGTTGAATTGCTTTCATGTAAGTAGGACTGGAGAAGTGGGAAGTGAATGACTGTAATTCATCTCCTGCCTTATCAACAGGCTTTTCTTTTTTTTTTTTTTTTTTTTTTCTTTTTGCGGTACGCGGGCCTCTCACTGTTGTGGCCTCTCCCGTTGCGGAGCACAGGCTCCGGACGCGCAGGCCCAGCGGCCATGGCTCACGGGCCCAGCCGCTCCGCGGCATATGGGATCCTCCCAGACCGGGGCACGAACCCGTATCCCCTGCATCGGCAGGCGGACTCTCAACCACTGCGCCACCAGGGAGGCCCAACAGGCTTTTCTGTCCTGAGCAAACTCGGCTCCACAGAGCCTCCATCCAGGTTCAAAGGGAAAGGTTCAAGGGCTGGAGGAGGGAAAGCAGTGAGCTGAACATCTTCATTCCCTGCTCCTGAGTAACCACTGCTCTTACCCACTGTACTGAGCTTCTACTTAAGCTTTTGTTAGAAAAGGGGTTCAAGTGCTTTAAAGAAAGAAGTTAAAAAAACCCTGACCTAGATGAGGCTATCTAGAATACTCATTAATTTTTCAGATAACACTAATAGAAAAGTAACTGCACAAATAGAAAATACAAGCACCAATGAACAGTGAATACATGGATGGAAAAGAAAGTGGAATTCTGAGGCTATCCAACAAACCAAATCATACGTTATTGTTTATAACACAACTTCAACCTAGAGAAAGCCTAAGTAAAAGCATGGGGATGTAAGGTCCCTTGCAGCCTGCCCACTCACCTTCCGCGTGGAGCAACACTCCAGGCTAGATTTTAGTGTCTGTGAGAGTGAAAAGCATGCTTAGCAGTGAGGTTAAGTAAAGGTCTATAACATGAATCTTGAGGAAAGAGTAAAATAACCAAGATTATTCTTTCAAGATAAAAACACTATAAAAGATTGAATCTAAAAAGACAAAGGCTGCAGAAGCAGCCAAAGAAAAAAATAGGTAAATTGGACTATATCAAAATTTAAAACTTTTATGCATCCAACTTTTGTACTATCAACAAAGTGAAAAGGCAGCTCTTGGAATGAAACAAAATATTTGCAAATTATATGTCTGACAAAGGGTTAATATCAAGAATATAAACAGAACTCCTACAAATCAACAACAAAACAAACAAACAACTCAATTTAAAAATGGGCAAAGGACTTGAATAGGAATTTCTTCAAAGAAAATATACAAATATCTAATAAGCGCATGAAGAGATGGCTTTACATCTCTAATATTAGGGAAATACAAATCAAAACCACAGTGAGACACCACTTCCCATTCGTCAGAATGGTTATTATCCAAAAAACAGAAAATAACTATTAGTGAAGATGCAGAGAAATCGGAACTCTTGTGCGCTGCTGGTGGGAATATAAAACAGTGCAACACTGTGGAAAGTAGTATGGCAGTTCCTCAAAAAATTAAAAATAGGATTACTATCTGATCCAACAATTCCACTTTTGGATATATACCCAAAAGAATTGAAAGCAAGGATGTGAAAAGATATTTGCCCACCCACATTCATAGCAGTAATATTCACAATAGCCAAAAGGAGGAAACAACCCAATTGTGCATCAACGCACGCATGGATAAAGAAAATGTGGTGTACACCTAGCGTGAAGTATTATGCAACCTTAAAAAGGAAAGAAATTCTGACACATGCTACAACGTGGATGAACCTTGAAGATAGTATGTGAAGTGAAATAAGCCAGTCACAAAAGGACAAATACTGTATATTACCTCACCTATATACGATACCTAGAATAGTCAAATTCATAGAGACAGAAAGTAGAATGATAGTTGCCAGGGGCTGGGGGAAGGGAGGAAAGAGGAGTTATTGTTTAATGAGTACCGGGTTCCCATCTTACGAGATGAAAAAAGTCCTCGAAGTGGACAGTAGTGATGGTTGCACAACAGTGTGAATGCCACTGAAGTGTATACCTTTTTATAAAATGGTTAAAATGGTAAATTACATGTTATGTATATTTTACCACAATGTTTTCAAACATTTTTTAAAAACAAAGACTATAAAATCATGAAAGCATGTTAGCCCACATGCCAAGTGAGTTTCATGAGATGCCAGCCACACGGACTTAACGTATTTCTTCTTTACAATATCATCCCACTTCATTTGATAGACATGAGAACCTGTGATCCACCAGGGTGAACTCTGAGTGCACCTGCAATGGCAGGACTGGTCATAGGGACTGTGACTTAGGAAGGAAATCAATGGAAACATTAAAGAAAGCTTAGAAGGGCTGGTTGAACACAATGAGGTGAGCAGGAATACTGAAAACATTTCAGCCCAAAGGGATTTTAGTGAACCTGATGATTCTCGAACATTACTGGCAAGGCCACTTATAACAGACATCAAACTACTTATTATAACAGGGGAGATAAAAGTCAACTGGTACAGTTTGTGAGAATGAAGTCTTTAGACTACTAACAGGACAAAAGTGTAGACAGTAGGGATTGTTTATCAGACACTAAATGTAATACAGAGAGAAACTAAAGGATCTCATTCCAAAAACACATAAACTTGCCTCATGGATGCTGAAACAATCTTGCGGTTGGAGACAGCAATGATTTCACACATTTTACAATATTAGAAGGTCTGGCCCCCCTTCCTCTGGAAAAGTGAAGATGCTGATTTCTTTTTTTTCATCCTCTCTGCTTCAGATGGATCTGAGAAACTCAGACGTGTTTGGCATGACGTGTACCACCATTAAATATGCTTCAAGGAGTTACAATATCAACGGATAATGAATAACGTAAAATTAACCATGAATAAAAGACAGACCAAATTTGATACTTCCACGAATTGAGAACTAAGAGCAAATTCACAGCAAGTAAGAGAAAACTCCAACAAAGGAACCTGGAAAAAGCTCCAAAAGATTGAGTTATAACGTAAAAAAGAATTTTCAAGAAAACGTGTCAATTAAGCTTTTGGCAAGATTTAAGAGCAGAGGCAAAGCTCTCAAGTTCATGGTGGTGTTAGAGGATCCAATCCCCCTGCTGTGCCTGAGGTAGGCAGTGAAGGAAGAAGATAAAGACATGATGCTTCGTGGGAGCAGGAAGATACACAAAGAGCTGCCAATGAGCTCCATCAGCAAGTGGCCCCCCAGCCCACTGGCAGCACAATGGGAACCAGACACCTGCGCACAATGCCTGAAGCACACACCAGAAGGATGCTCTGCGTCCAGAGACATGCCAAGCTTCAGCGGCAAAGACCTCTCCAGGTGGGAAAAATGTAATTGACCTATGTGCTTTTCTTCTTTTTATTCCTCTTTTTATTGATGTCAGGTCACTGAATATTCATATCATAAAAGCTATGTTCCATTTCATAGAGATAGCCATTTCAGGGTTTGGGATTTAGACAAATGATCTACTTCACAACAACCATCCATAAGACCCACATCACTTTACTTCTCAGTATTCAACCTTCCTAAATCCTCCCAGATGGCTACATTTTACCAAAAGACGTCTCTCCATTCACAGGAGCAGGGCTTCATGGGGGAGCAATTGCTCACACTTTCTGTGACTCGCCAACCACGTTTCTTGTGAGTAAAGGTCACCACGGCTTAATAACACTTTCTGTGTAGAATACGGAGAGGAACACAATTGCATTTTATAATCAGATCTACGTTTGTCCTTGTGACATAGCAACAGAGGAGAATAAAACATTCACTGACTGTCAAGCCTCGAAAGATGACTTTAAATCACCCAGCTTTATGTTTCAGTGGCCTTTTTTATTGAAACATAATCAACTCATATTTGATGAAACAGACACAAGACTATGGGAAGAACAACGATTCCAAATGTGGAGAAGGTCTGGACTTCTTACTGTTTGTTATTTCAGTAATTTAAGCATTTTGAGATTCAGGTCTATGAAACTCCTTTCTAACCCAAGTCAAGGACTTGGTCTCTCTCCAAAGTTTTTTAAAGAAAACACGGATTGAAAGTCAATGCACATCAGTCATGTGAGGGAAAGGCGGCTTTTGTAGTGAGATATGGATCTGAATCTCAGCCTTATCACTTATTAGTTACATGACCTGACATTCGTGTCGTTACCTCTCTGAGCCTCAATTTTCTGTCTGTAACATGGTGCTGATAATGCTTACTTCTGCTGCTTGCTGAGGATATTAAATGGGGTAATGAATCAACATTACCTGGCACAGAGCCAGGGGCATGGTCAATGTTTTAAAAATTGAAGGTAAAAAGAGGTTAGGACATTTCTGGCTTCTATATGTGCTGAGGAGAAGGAAGAAGGTGGGGAGAGAAGGAAAGAAAAGAAGGAGTATCACAGCACAATGCACTGATACCCCTAAGATACGTCACTATCCTAACATCCTTTCTAACAGAAACACAGAATAGAATCGAAGACCCATCTTATGCAGCCAACTCATAAAGCAGGTATAGGACTCCCACCATAACATCAGGAGTCCAACGGGTTCCACTGTAATTAACTTGGATTTGTACTCAGACCATTCAGATGTGAGGATAAAATCATTTCTTAAATAAACTAAAGGGAACTTAAAGCTATCCCTCTACCCCCAGTCTCTACTGCAAGGGCTAAAGAATTTCCATACTCGTCTCCCTTTCCCACTCACTTCAGACATGCCATGTCCCACCAAGATGCAGTTATCCTACTTCCCTCTCTTCCGTCTCTGTTTGGGTGAAAAAAATCATCCATTCCTGTATTGGTTCTGTCTTTTGGACCATTTCTAACCGATTTTCTTCATATCTCATCACAGAATGATAACTTTAGGCAAGGCTTGAAGAGTAAACTGCAGCCAGCTAGTAAATTCAAAACAAGCCCAAGGTCAGCAGCACACCAGTGAGACCAGGGTTCATTACTTAAACGTTAGAATCATTTCACATGAAAATGAAAAGGGGGGTTAATCAGTTAATGAATCTGGCACAGCAGCATCCAGAGCGGCAGGGGAGGACAAAACACTGAATGAGTTCAGAAACCAAGGAGACATTATAAACAAAGAGGGCCATTGCCTACATGTCCCTGCTTCTCTCCTTAAGATCTGAATGTCCTTTGAATCCTAACATTTAAGAGTGCAACCCTTTCCAGCTCTGGGAGGCTTGAATGCCTCTAGTGAAATGCCAGCGTTAATGAGAGTCTAATATACCTTTCCACCTGCAGCACCTGTGCAGACAAATTGTACCAGGCTTCAGACAAGCTGAAAAGCCTCCGTGTGCTGTAGATGGAACAGCTGGTAGAGTCAGTGTTCATTTGCTGAATGGTTCCTGTAGTCCCAGCTTGAGCTGGATAGGAAACTCTACAAAGGTAGCTAACTCGGAGCTTCCACGCAAGAAACATCTGTCAACTCAACAACTTTGTGTGAGACGCCTGCCTTCTCGGCTGTGGCGAATGACGACAAAGACTGCCACCAGATAGACTGACAATGGTAGTCAACACGTCCTTTCTGAAATGACACAGCAAGACTCCATCGCCACTAGCTCCAGTTTTGAAACAACATCTGGCACAGAACCAGGGTCATTTACCCACCCCCCTCCTTGGAATAAAATGAACACTTGGTTATTCACAATGCATTTGGTCCCCTTCCATTGAGAGGTATTTTAGCTACCTATTTGTTCTATCTATTGAGTTTATTCTGCATCATTGTATCTACTCTACAAAGCCTGTAAGCATTATTATCAAAAAGAAAGATGAAAAACACCTTTTCAGGAACAGAGTGGTAGAAACCTTCAAACCACCCAACTAACTTCAAAGCATTATCTAACTCCCAGAATTACCCCAGTGGGTACAAGCACATACTATGGAGAGAGTGTATTTTTCAATAAAATATTCCCTTTGTGGGCTGAAACATGCCCTATCTTCTTATGAAATTATTAGTTCGTTATTAAAATTCTTCAATTGAACTATTTCTTGAGATCTGTTCCTCTGCTGACTCATACCCGCTATCACTGATCCTAATCCCACCCTGTACCAGAGATTCTCAGTAAAAGGAAACGAGAAGATTGTACATACACAAAGCCTACGTTCACACCTTCTCTCCAAAACTAATACACCAATAAAGCCAATAAACCAGTTGAAAATCAACAAAGAGAAAAAGAGATCCTTCCATGCTCCATGCCCACCTGATCTCACATTGTCCTACTTCTACTCTCAGCTTTGTCTTCCATTTCTAGATCTTTTCCTACCTTTTGGGAAAATCTAAACTTATCTTCTGAATGAGAAAACTAAATGCCTTTAGTGAATACTCACCCCTACATCTTCCTTCACTACACAAACTTCATCATGCATTTTCAAGGCAAGCACCTTATCTGAGCTCCCCCTGACTCTCCACAATGAGGGAAGGGGACTGTCTAAAATTTCCCATCAGAATGAAGTTGGATGCAAACAAAGAGCCATCCGAACTTTAAGGCTACAATAGGTTGTTCTGAATTTCACTCTTTGAGGAAAAGCATTTCTTTAAATGATGGTCCTTTAAAATGTTAATCTATTGCCAATGTGCTTCAGCATCACTTTAGGGAAAATCAAATGACACTCTGTTTCCTATAGACACTTTACAGTCTACAAGCTGAGGTGATTAACGCTTGATATTCAGTACAACATGGTGGCCCAAAAGCTAATAAGAAACTTATTATGAATGACTTCACAGCCTAAGACAGTAGCCTACAATTCCTTCCCATTACTGGTTCTGTCCTCCAAGTCTAATGAGTATTCCTGCACATAACTTTACACTTTGATTTTTTATCATTACCAAGCCATCAGACATGGATTAGGAGCAAAGTCAAAGTAATAGGAGGTTATATCCCAATATTATTTTTGAGCAACTAACAGTTCTCACTTGAATGAAATGAATTTTATTTTACACCAAACTCAATGATATAGCTGTCGTCTGGAACTTCAGTGCTATACTCTACTTCCTGGAAGTTTAGCTCATTGGATTCCTGGATTTCAGCACAGAAACCCTGAGTTCCACTCTTCAGGCCTGCCATTGAGTTACTATGTAATCATGCCTAAGTCATTTTTTGATTTGTTTGCTTTTTCTCCATTGGTAAAATGGCAATAATCCAAATTCTCCAAGCCAGGGACCTCATTTTAGGATTTATTTTTAAGCTATGTTTCTAGAAGCCCTAAAATTCTGCATAGTTGTTTCAGGTGTTACATACAAATAATTTAGTCCAAATTTTTTATTTTTAATGTATATTTTAACACTGTGGGAATATTCTAGGAGTCACTGACTCACAAGTGATATATATTAGGTTTTAACACATTTTGGTGAACCCCCTTGCAAGGCATGTCTGGTTAACTCATTCTTGTCTGCAAATCTCAGTGTAAGACTCCTACCAAATTTGTGTATATAAATGACCTTACTTTAAATATGTTATTTATTAGTAAGTGTGTAGATTGGCCCTGGTCATTTTTTTAAAACAGCAGTACCTGCTTTGCTCTCATTTCTAAACATGTGTAATCAAGTCCTCATGTCTGTGAAAGCCTTTGTCAAAGCCTACATGCTAAACCAGTCCATATTGGGCATGTGCAGTACCTAGTCTTAGCATGCAACCTTTGGGCAATGAGGCAAGATGGTGCTAGTGGTATAGTGAGAAACTGCTAGAGCCAGGTTACAAGGGCTGCTTGATTAATGGCAGATTTTGCAATCATGTTGGGGAATCATGCTGGATTTTCAGGGTGACAAACAGTTTTCAGGATGCCAAAGGGTTAGATGAGACACCATTCTGGGTTTCATGCAACTGGATAGGACCTCAGAGAATGGAAAATCCATGTTCCTTGAACATCGCACAGACTGGCCTATTGGTACAATTGGCTAAGTACATATCATCTAAGTTTATCACGGTAAACTGTCCCTTCTCTAAGATTTATATAATAAGAGAATTCCGTTTTCCCCTATCAGTAACCCACTTCTACAATAACATGCCCCTCCAATTTCTATACCATGTAAAATTCAGACTCATCTACCTGGAACCCAGTCTTATCACATAATAGTCAATTACTCAATAACTAATTTCTAACAGATAATGTTTTAATATTACTTAGTTATAAATCTTTTAGTACTTATTAGAAGTTTTGTGTGCTTCTTCCCTGACTTTGATGCTTATGATAAGAAATACGAGGGCTTCCCTGGTGGCGCAGTGGTTGAGAGTCCACCTGCCGATGCAGGGGATGCGCATTTGTGCCCCGGTCTGGGAAGATCCCACATGCCGCAGAGCGGCTAGGCCCGTGAGCCATGGCCACTGAGCCTGCGCGTCCGGAGCCTGTGCTCCGCAAAGGGAGAGGCCACAGCAGTGAGAGGCCCGTGTACCGCAAAATATAAAAATTAAAAAAAAAAATACAAGCAGTAGTTAGGCATTGTTGGTGATGCAATTTTGAAATGGGATTTCTTACTATACCTCCCATGGGTTTCTGGGTAAATAATAACTGCAGAGTGTCCTGAGAGCACACAGCAGTCCATTACCATTTTCAGCTACCTGCCTGTCAAATCAGTATTTTCATAATATAGTTTATACTTTGGAGTTCTAGAGAAAATTATATTTGTAAAAGGAATCAATCACTGGGGGGAAAAAAGTTTGAAAGCTGCTATTTTGACGACACAACCGCTGGCATCATTTGTAAATCAACCTGATAGATAAAACCAAAACATCCAACGTGTATTCCATGCTGTATTTTGTCTGAGTTATGAGTAGGCATACCCCCTGAGAGGGAGACTGCTTACTTCAGCCCAACTCAAAACACAGATGGAACAGCTCTCCAAAATCAATTATGCAGTCAATGCATGAAAATAGAAAAAGTAAGTTTTGTGGGGAGACAGAAAATTTGGGTTTCATCTGAATCAGAAAGAATACACAGAGGTCTCATGATGATACTATCATGTCACTGATATTTATTATAAATATTGGATGCCTCTGGCCTGGTTGTATATTTATGATAAGGAATTAAACCAGTTGTTAAATGCCGAGCTGTGATTACACATGGGTTCTGGTCAGATTCAATCTTTTCTTTTCTTTTCTTTTTTAACATCTTTATTGGGTTATACTTACTTTAAAATGGTGTGTTAGTTCATGCTTTATTAAAAAGTGAATCAGCTATATATATACATATATCACCATATCTCCTCCCTCTTGTGTCTTCCTCCCACTCTCCCTATCCCACCCCTCTAGGTGGTAACAAAGCACCGAGCTGATCTCCCTGTGCTATGCGGCCGCTTCCCACTAGCTATCTATTTCACATTTGGTAGTGTATATATGTCCATGCCACTCTCTCACTTCATCCCAGCTTACCCTTCCCACTCCCCGTGTCCTCAAGTCCATTCTCTACATCTGTGTCTTTATTCCTATCCTGCCCCTAGGTTCTTCAGAACCTTTGTTTTTTTTTAGATACCATATATACGTGTTAGCATAGGGTATTTATTTTTCTCTTTCAGACTTACTTCACTCTGTATAGCAGTCTCTAGCTCCATTCACCTCACTACAAATAACTCAATTTTGTTTCTTTTTATGGCTGAGTAATATTCCATTGTATATATGTGCCACATCTTCTTTATCCATTCATCTATCGATGGACACATAGGTTGCTTCCATACCCTGGCTGTTGTAAATAGAGCTGCAATGAACATTGTGGCACATGACTCTTTTTGAATTATGGTTTTCTCAGGGTATATGCCCAGTAGTGGGATTGCTGAGTCGTATGGTAGCTCTATTTTTAGTTTTTTAAGGAACCTCCATACTGACCTCCATAGTGGCTGTATCAAGTTACATTCCCAACAACAGTGCAAGAGGCTTCCCTTTTCTCCACAGCCTCTGCAGCATTTACGGTTTGTAGATTTTTTGATGATGGCCATTCTGACTGGTGTGAGGTGATACCTCATTGTAGCTTTGATTTGCATTTCTCTAATGATTAGTGATGTTGAGCATTCTTTCATGTGTTTGTGGGCAATCTCTATATCTTCTTTGGAGAAATGTCTATTTAGGCCTTCTGCCCATTTTTGGATTGGGTTCTTTGTTTTTTTGATATTGAGTTGCATGAGATGTTTGTGAATTTTGGAGATTGATCCTTTGTCAGTTGCTTCGTTTGCAAATATTTCCTCCCATTCTGAGGGTGGTCTTTTCATCTTGTTTAGGGTTTCTTTTGATGTGCAAAAGCTTTTACGTTTCATTAGGTCCCATTTGTTTATTTTTATTTCCATTTCTCTAGGAGGTGGGTCAAAAAGGATCTTGCTGTGATTTATGTCATAGACTGTTCTGCCTATGTTTTCCTTGAAGAGTTTTATAGTGTCTGGCTGTATATTTAGGTCATTAATCCATTTTGACTTTCTTTTTCGTATGGTGTTAGGGAGTGTTCTAATTTCATTCTTTAACATGTAGCTGTCCAGTTTCCTCAGCACCACTTATAGAAGAGGCTCTCTTTTTTCCATTGTGTATTCTTGCCTCCTTTCTCAAAAATAAGGTGACCAAATGTGCGTGGCTTTATCTCCGGGCTTTCTGTCCTGTTCCACTGATCTATATTTCTGTTTTTGTGCCAGTACCATACTGTCTTGATTACTGTAGCTTTGTAGTATAGTATGAAGTCTGGGAGCCTGATTCCTCCAGCTCGTTTTTCTTTCTCAACATTGCTTTGGCTATTCAGGGTCTTTTGTGTTTCCATACAAATTGTGAAAATTTTTGTTCTAGTTCTGTGAAAAATGCCATTGCTAGTTTGATGGGAATTGCACTGAATCTGTAGATTGCTTTGGGTCGTATAGTCATTTTCACAATGTTGATTCTTCCAATCCAAGAACATGGTATTCCTCTCCATCTATTTGAATCATCTTTCATTTCTTTCATCAGTGTCTTACACTTTTCTGCATACAGGTCTTTTGTCTCCTTAGGTAGGTTTATTCCTAGGTATTTTATTCTTTTTGTTGCCATGGTAAATGGGAGTGTTTCCTTCATTTCTCTTTCAGATTTTTCATCATTAGTGTACAGGAATGCAAGAGGTTTCTGCCCATTTTGTATCCTGCTACTTTACCAAATTCATTGATTAGCTCTAGTAGTTTTCTGGTAGCATCTTTAGGATTCTCTATGTAAAGTAGCATGTCATCTGCAAACAGTGACAGCTTTACTTCTTTTCCAATTTGGATTCCTTTTATTTCTTTTTCTCCTCTGATTGCTGCGGCTAAAACTTCCAAAACTATGTTGAATAATAGTGGTGAGAGTGGACAACCTTGTCTTGTTCCTGATCTTAGAGGAAAGGGTTTCAGTTTCTCACCATTGAGAACGATGTTAGCTATGGGTTTGTCATACATGGCCTTTATTATACTGAGGTAAGTTCCCTCTATGCCTAGTTTCTGGATGCTTTTTTATCATAAATGGGTGTTGAATTTTGTCAAAAGCTTTTTCTGCATCTCTTGAGATGATCATATTGTTTTACTCCTTCAATTTGTTAATATGGTTTATCACAATGATTGATTTGCGTATATTAAAGAATCCTTGCATCCTGGGATAAACCCCACTTGATCGTGGTGTATGATCCTTTTAATGTGCTGCTGGATTCTGTTTGCTAGTATTTTGTTGAGGATTTTTTCATCTCTGTTCATCAATGATATTGGCCTGTAGTTTTCTATCAATGTGACATATTTGTCTGGTTTTGGTATCAGGGTGATGGTGGCCTTGTAGAATGAGTTTGGAAGTGTTGCTCCATCTGCTACATTTTGGGAGAGCTTGACAAGGAGACGTGTTAGCTCTTCTCTAAATGTTTGATAGAATTTGCCTGTGAAGCCATCTGGTCCTGGGCTTTTGTTTCTTGGAAGATTTTTAATCACAGTCTCAATTTCAGCACTTGTGATTGGTCTGTTTATATTTTCTATTCCTTCCTGGTTCGGTCTCGGAAGGTTATGCTTTTCTAATAATTTGTCCATTTCTTCCAGGTTGTCCATTTTATTGGCATAGAGTTGCTTGTAGTCATCTCTCACGATCCTTTGTATTTCTGCAGTGTCAGTTGTTACTTCTTCTTCATTTCTAACTGTTGATTTGCATCTTCTCCCTTTTTTTCCTGATGAGTCTGACTAATGGTTTATCAATTTGGCTTCTCTTCTCAAAGAACCGGCTTTTAGTTTTATTGATCTTTGCTACTGTTTCCTTCATTTCTTTTTTGTTTATTTCTGATGTGATCTTAATGATTTCTTTCCTTTTGCTAACTTTGGGTCTTTTTTGTTTTTCTTTCTCTAATTGCTTTAGGTGTGAGGTTAGGTTGTTTATTTGAGATTTTTCCTGTTTCTTGAGGTAGGATTGTATTGCTATAAACTTCCCTCTTAGAACTGCAGTTGCTGCATCCCATAGGTTTTGGGTCATCATGTTTTCATTTCACATAACTGATGTGTCTTAGATGCTTAACATGAAAACAAATATTCTAAAATCAGCAGTGTCCTTTTGCTTTTTGTATCACTTCTATATTATATCATTATTTAAACAATACTGTAGCCAATTAATGTGCATAGGGAAAAATCAATCGACCATAAAGAAAGCTTAAGTTTTTCTATTATTTAATATCTTTTCATAGAAGGCAACTTGACAACTGTTTTCTCTCAAGAAAATGACTTCCTAGGGGTTCTCCCAGAATCAAACCCAGTCATAAACATTCCAGTTCAAATAGTTAATATGAGAAATGGAAGAAACGCCAATAGGAAAGTGAGATAGGGAAGAGAAGGCAAGCATTAAATACTGTGTTATAGCCAGGTAAGAGTGTGGAAAAGTGGAGGTAATCCACAGAGAAACTCTGGGAAACACAAGCTTCCAACTTGAAGGGCCAGGGAGCTGGGGCATTTAGATACCCACTCCCATCAGTCCTTGGTTGAGGACTGCTGCTGGGAAGCTATTAATTCCCCTCACTTCCTTCCTGCCATCTACACAGACAGAGCAGACTTCAACAGCTTCAGAAGTTCCTGGGCTGGAAAATGCCAAATAATGGCAATTGAAAGTTTGCCACATGCACAAAATGGTAGGGTCTAAGAAATATAGGAGGGACATTGAACAAATTGCCAATAGCAGGCAACCGGCAAATGCAAATTCAGAGGGCTTCACAAGTCATCTTAGCAATTAGAATAGATAATAAGAAACCTCTCTCAACAAGAGCCTGAGATGCACTATTCTTATCATTTGAATAATGAGTGCTGGTTTCCATTTATTAAACAGTTCTTATGTGCCAGGTACTGTACCAATGGCCCAACGTCCATGATCTCATTTAATGCCCACAACAATCTTATTAGTACATCACCAGTTTATAGAGGAGGAAGCTGGACTCAGAGGCATTAAGTAATTTACTGAAGTAACAGACACCAGCCCAGGTCTCTCAGTTGCCAAAATATTTTCTCTTTCTGCCTCCCACTGTTTTCAGCGTCCCTAGATGGACAGATATATTTTCTTTAGCTTGAGTATGTCATTAGCTCTGGAAATTCTATCTAAAAAACGTCACAGTCCGCCCCTTTCAGAGAAAGACCTGTGTCTTCATATCTTGGAAATTCCAGCCTGTGTACCAAACATGGAGAGACTTCCCACCTGGTGCCCCTGTCATCTCTGCCGCGTGGACTTTTACGAGAGGCTCTCATTTGGTGCTCTGCACCTGCCCCATGGTGGTTAGCACTTTCAAAGAGCTGCAGGCTCCAGGAATCACAAAACCATCTCTGCTTCTATGTCCTTTCCCACCTGATTTCCATTTGCTCTGCCTGGTCATGATGGGAAGTTTCTTTTTTTGTAGCATCATTCCAGTCTGACTTTTCTTTCACCTCTTCACATTCCACATTCCATCAAGTGGCAATTTTATTCTACGATCACCAGTTAGAACTTTAAAATAGATTTTCAAAGAATATCTGACTGTTAGAACTTCAAATAGCTCAAATATAACCATTTTCTTCAATAAACCTAAATTCTAATCTCTTTTAAATAGTATTTTGAGCAAAATAATAATTCATGCTCACTTGTATTAGTCCCTTTTCACTCCTGAGTCTCCAAGTCATTCTTAAAACCTTCAAACTTTAAGTCCTCTAATGCTATCACAGCACACTTTTAATTACTGGTATCAAAAGAAAGGGACTATCATAGGGGAAAAGCCTTCTATGTTATTTTACCAGCTTAATTTCTACACAAAAGCTTTCAAGTAATCAACAAAAAGAAGAAATGCGAATCCAAATAAGCCACAAACTAGGAAGACAGTCCAAGAATGAACAATGAAGGTCAAATCCAAGTACAACAAACCCCATGGAGAATACTGATGTTTTGCTGCAGTGACATTTCATGGTTAATTGGTGGTTTGTTAAAGATTACATTTCCAAGATCAAAAAGAATAATGATAAAACACACTCAGACATGGAAAGCAAGGGCTCTATAAACAGTAGCTGTTTGGAAATTATAAATGGTACTAAATGACTAATGAGGAAGATAGAGAGCTTACCAATTCTCAGGGAATTTTGTAACTTTCAAACCACAGACTGTTGTGGGCAGGATTTGATCAAAGGTCTCTAGAGTACACTTTCATCCTCATGAGGTTGGGGTCAGGAAGAGGAGAAGGTAAAGAGGACCAGGAGCTATAAGGCTGTGACTTGGAAAGGCCTTTTGCAGTCATCTACTTCCAGCATCCTGCCCCAGAATTCCTCAAATTCCATGTTTTCCCATAAGCTGTTATTTCCATCCAGGTGTTACATGTACCAGACCCCTTTTCTACAGCAATGGCCCTTTCAGGTCTTGAGGGAATTTAAAATCATACAAAGAAAAATCTGCCTTGCAGAATCTTAGGAGATTTCACTGATTTCACATTGCTCTTAATGGAACGAAGGCATGGCATCATCTGCCTAGCCTCATATAAAAAAGGAGGAAAAAACCAAAAAACATTCATTACCCCATTGAATCTGGTGCCCTACATAGTCCCATGTGTGACACTGGTCCCACACAGAAAAATTTGAGCTTACTGTCCACGCTGGTGCTCAGTTAAACCCACCCTATACACAGTCACCTAAGTGGCTTTTCTAGGACACAGTCTGATGGAGGCACTCCTCTGCCTTACCTTCAATGAATCCCCATTGCTTACAGAACAAAGTCTAAATGACAGAGCCATGGCTCTCGTTCCAGCCATATCTCCTATCAACCCCCTTTCTCAGAGTTCATGCCCCAGCCATGCTGAAGAACATACAATATTCTCTTTATCTTAAGGATTTTGTACAGAGTGGTCCCTCTGCCTGAAACTTCCTTCCTTCCTTCCATCTTTGCCTGGGAAGGTCCTGGAAAATTGCTACTCACCCTGCTCATCTCCACTATCACTTCGTTCAAGAAGTCCCTCTGGGTCTCCCATTCCCTACCACCACAACTGGACTTAGTTAAATTTACCCTCCTGTTTACACCCACAAACACCTACTTCCTCTATCAAATGACTTATTTCCGATGTTGTAATTACCTATTTCTTTATCAGTCTCTCTGACTGAACTATACACTCCTTAAAGACCGAGAAGTTGTTTCCTTCACTATCGTATCACAAAACCTAACAGACTAACTGACACATGATAGGAACTCAGTAAATACGTGTTGGATGAATAAATGAATGAATGAACGAATGAACAACACACTAACCAGCTGTATGAGCTCAATCTCTAGTCCATCCCTCTGTCTCTTACCTGCAACCTAAAACAATCCCAGTACTTCTGGTTGTCTTCCTTGGTCCTGGAACATTTGTGAACTTGCAACAACATCATTCCCATCCCAGACAATGCCACTTCCAATAATTTGTTGTCCTTATCTATAGTAACACCAGTTATCTAAATTTGGCCCATCTAATCCAACCACATCCCAAATCCTCTGAGCCAGGTGCAGCAGCTTCCTTTCACAATGCTAGGACCCACCACAAAACAGATGATAATCCCTTTGCACATTTCAAGGAGCAGCACCAAGGGAACAGTACCTGGGAAAGGCCATTGACAGCTCAGAATATCCAGGGCATTTCTAGAACCTCGGCACTGCTCTCGCTCTAGGAATGAAGGTCCAAAAAGCGTCTCAGAGAATGTTCATAATTGTAAACAAGCTCCACCTTTGAAACACAATCTAGATAGAACCAAATATACAAGCCTGCACAATGGATGAAGCCAACGTCTCCTCCATGATTGCCCTTCTGACAACCTTATAGTCTCCTCAACCATAAAAGGTGAACTTCAAACTCACGACCTTGCCTTGTCACCAGAAACATCCAAGCTTGGATCAGTCTTTCCAAGACCAGATATTTGTTCTGTGAGCTACTAGAGACTTGTCACATACACAGAAGTATAAGAGGATTATTTCTATCTACCTGGGGACCTGGAGACTTTCACATTGCTCCTGTTAAAACTCTCACAACAGCAAAACTTTACCTACAAAGGGTTCAAGCTATGACACTCCCAATTTCCACAAACCTCCTCAGCTCTTGTGAGTCACATGCAGCCAATTCCAGGAATTGGAAACATGGTTGGGAGGATGAAACTGACTTTGGGGCTCCCCTTGGATATGGTCTTCCAGACTTACCAAAAGGCCATTAAGAGGAAGGTTTACCCCACCTCAGGGAAACCCGAGGCAGTACTTGCAGTCAAGGGCTGGCCATGGCTTCTGAGCTACATCCAAAAAGAAATTCATACTGTACCTGGATCTGCTGGAGCCATTTCTGACTGTCCGAGAGCCAGCATGTACCGTTCCTGAACTGCCTCCATTGTGGATCATCAGTAGGGCTGTCAGATTTACTAAATAAAAATACAGGATACCCAGTTAAACTTGAACTTCACATGAATAGTAAGTCATCACTTTTAGTATAAGTAGATCCTATGTAGTATTTGGGGCATACTTATCTTAAAAATGTACTCGTTGTTTTTCTGACATTCATATTTAACTGAACAGCTTATATTTTACCTGTCAACCCTACTCATCAGAAATGATGGAGGCTTATAGAGATCCAAGAGATGCCTCAGAGCATCCTCAGCTTTTATTTCTATGTCCTGGACAGTGAGGACGAGCTTCCCACTCCCATTAATTGCCTGTAATGGCATATATTCTCCATTTTAGAGTCTTTTCTACTTGTCATTGTAATTATCTTCCTTATTTTAAAGAGATGTATGTTTTTTTCCAAACTTAATAGCTCATCCAAAAGTATTTGGAAGTTCATTCGACAAGGGAAAAACAACATGATTCTGACAAGCGAAGGAAGCCGCCTGGTGCTTAGTAAAGAAGTATTAGGGAGATTGAAAAAGCCAAACTTAATAAGCAAATCTCTCCAAGGGTATTTTCAGAGCTTGATACCCTCCCACACCCTGAAAATATTATTACATCAAGAATGTAGAACCTGCTAACCAAATGTAAGGCTCCCATATGATTCTATCAAACTGAGGATGCTTCTTTACTAAGCAGTGAGCACACGTGCTGCCCCAGGTACCTTGGCAGTTGCAACACAGAGCTCTTCCCTTTGGGATGGAAACAGCAAGTTTTCCTGTAGTCTTCACACTGGCCCCAAAAATACTACACTCCCAATTCTTGTCAACTTTAAGTATTTTTCTGCATATCTTCATTTTTCTGTTACTATTTGGACTACATCCTAGACTTGACATTACATACATTGCATTCAAGAAGCTATTTTTAAAAGTTGGTAGGAAATCTTAAATCTATGGCTTGCAGTCCCTGGCTTACTTTCATCCAGGTGCATAAGGGTTTTCAAAAGTACTCAGGTTAGTTACCCCGTATCACAGTCCCACGCTTGTGTCACAGATATGAAAATGGAACATGATATTTAAGGTTTTAGTTGCCAAATCATCAAGCTTCCCAGACAGAGGCAATAAAGCAAAATGAGTACAGAGGCATGGATTTTGATTTGCTCCAGTGTATTGGGAAAGTCACTTGGCCTCTGTATTTATTTGTACTTATCTGCACTTATCTGTCACTTGGGGGTTATCATTGTACCTAGTCCATGGGTATGTTGTACAAATTAACTGTAACGTAGTTAGAAGAAACCGACACAGAGTAAGCACTCCACAGACATTGGCTATTAGCTATTGGAAATATTTCTCCATGAAACAGATGACTTTATCAGTGGATGACCCGGTGGGAGACAGTGAATCACAGAATCACAGCACGTTGAAGGTGACCTAGTTCACACACTTATGTGAAAAAAAGAAAAGTGTGCATGGGTAGAAAATGTCTGAAACTTTACATAACAAATAGTACATCATGTTAACTTTGAGGATTAGAATAAATGAGGAAAGGAGGAAAGCAAAACTTGAGTGTAATTCAATTTCTACATCATTTGTGTTTCTACACAGAGACTCTGAATACACTGGAAGTGCAATTTTTTTTAATGTGGCGGGATAAAGGTTTTCAAGTTTTCCTGATCCATCCGTATTATTATTTCAGAATTGCTGGCATTTCTTGCCATCTTCAGATCTACACCCATTTGAGTCAGTGGGCCCTTCTGGATGGAGGAGATAATAGAGCAGAAGTGAAGTGAGAGAAAAGGACAGACAAGGTTTTCTCTTTTCTCTTCAAAGAGGAAAGGTCTTTGGAATGGGAACAACTCACAACCAAACTTTGGGGAAAGGATGTGATGGAAAATGAGACAAACATCCGACCCCTGTGATGAGAAGGATTCCCTGGGCTGGATGGAGGGAGGTCACAGGTGGCTGGACAAGGAAACCAACTAGGGAGAAACACACACAAGTGCAGAGCAAACACCCCGAGGCCACTCAGCCTGACTCCATGCAAACATGTGTCCAGCAGACAGCCCTTCACCTGTGGCTCCCCAGCAAGACAGGTACCTCGGGGGTGCCAACTCATTCTGAGTCCATTATGCCTGGCCATTCATAAACCGCTGTCTAACTTGTGAGGAATAAATTCTAAATGTTTATGAGGAAGTTGGGGAAGGAGATTGAAAGGTTACTTAAACGGAAAAAAAAAAGTTCAGGAAGGCAGGATGGTAGAGAGACAAGAAAAAGACCTTAAAAGATAGAAAGGATTTGCCAAAGAAGAGAAAGCAAAAGAAATGATTCCGAATGGGTTAACCTGCAGCTAGGAAGTTAAGGAAGATTATTGATGGGTGAAGACTATGGAATAAAGTGAATAAAATTTCTCAGAAGTTGCTGAGACTATGGTAAGACGCATGATTATCAAATTATGAATTGTCTGCAGTAGCATTCTAGGGGGACACTAGGAAGGGGAAGCAAATGTTCATGAGATGACAGTGGCAGGTGGAAAGTTGTTTCAGGGGAAGATCAGACGTGCAGAGTGTGTATCAGAGGAGGGCAAGTGTGAGCAAGCAAGGAAATACTAAGTGTATACGATTCCTTCACTGAGTGCACCCAGCCCCGTGGTCAGCCTTGAGAACAAGCAGGACTTCAGGTACTGGAGCTACATTTCAGTCATCAAGACTTGAGAAGACACCCTTAACTCAGGTCTTCTCTTCAAACTCCATCTTTCCTTCTTGACCTTCAATTGGCCTCTTCCCTTACCCTCAAGCTGTGGACTGAGGCCACAGAGCAAGATGGGTCACTAGTGTCCTCCATCCCCTGGTGACTGTGCTTCACATCAGTGGAGTACCAAAGGCAATAACCACGTAACAGACACAAGAGTGTATGAAGAAGAAGAGATTCTGATAAGGCTTTCTGTGACAGTGTGGGACGAGTTGGCTGTATATGCCTGCTATCACCTGAATGATGAGCAACCTTAGGGGAGAAGTGCTCAGAAGGCAGAGCCTGGCTCTCGAGAGGCTCTGCATCCTCACAGCCCACTCCAAGGTCTCAGTTGCAGCTTCGGCCCCCAATCTCTCTCCTTCTGCCTACTCATAGTTTTTGAAGTCTTCTTTCCTCCACATTTCTCTTGAGAGGTGGAGGAGGAAGATGAGCTTCAGGCCAGCTCAGACTCCCCTGGGATCCCAGCAGGATGCCTATCATTAACCTCCCACATTCTAGGAAGCTCCTAAGATCTCCACACTTGGGGGAGTTTTCATTTCATCAGTGCTTCAAATTGCTGGCTGGAGATGGCCTGTTGAAAGGTGGCTAAAAGCAAGTAGGAACCTTTGGGCAGCCTGGCCCTTCTCGACTGTCAGACATCTTCAGGGATATTTTGGGAAACATTGCTTGTTTTAGAGAAGGGAGGGAAACAATCCAATTGTCCAATAATGCTTGAATGGAAAATAAATGATGCTATACGAATGTGACGAAATAATACCAAACAGTCAAAAATCAAAGACCTAGATCTATATGGACGGATGTCACTAAATCTTGAAAACATAATATTGTTTGAAAGAAAATAAGATAAAGAATCTTAGATTATGATAACAGGTATGTAAGTATTTAAATATTTAAATCAATTCAACATGTTGCTTCTATATATATAGATGCAAGAAAATAAATTTTATCCAATGAACACATTATTTACATTTAATATGTTCATTTATCTAGGAAACTCAAAAGAACCCACAGATAAACTAGCAGGAACTAATAAGACGGTTCAACAAAGCACACACATACAAGATCAATAAATTTTAAAAGTCAATCACGCTCCTCTATACTGGTGATAGCAAATTAGAAACTGTAAAAGAAAATAAGAAAAGAAGAAGATCTAAAAATTGTCACAAGAGCCATATAAATTACTTAGAACTAAGCATACATAAAAGTAAATAAAACTGACAAACTGAGTACGACCACTTAAACTGCGCCCAACCCAAGGATTAGAAAACGACTGTTCTTACTTTATGAGAACACGCCCTCTTCCTAAGTAGCAGATCAGTACGTGAGAGTGAATCAAAGAAACACAGCATTTGAAAAGTCAACTAGGCCAAGCCTCTCGATCGCACAGACAGAAGCTGAAGCCCAGACAGGTTGAGTTACTTGGTAAAGGGTCCAATGTCCTGACTCAAGGACTCGCATTTTTCACTCATTCGTAAGACACAATCAAATTCAGTACCTTGGAAAGAGATGGGAAAAAAATGAAGAAATCAATTATATAGTTACTCATCTTTAACTACAGAAATAGCCGTGACAAAATTACACGTATTGAGGGAAAATTGAAGTGCAGAGATTAAAATGTCAATAATCCACAGGGAAACTGGAGACCATTTAAAATATTCATATTAAATCTCTCTAGAAAAGGCATTAAAAGATCTCCAATCAAAATGTTCATTTTATAATAGATATGGTATGATACAACTTATAATAGATATGGTATGAACCTTTCCCTTTCACGGGAAAGCTTCGGCTGGGAAACAGGAATTGTTCTTGAAAATGGGGCCTGTGCTATTGCAGACACTGTGCTGAACATAGGTCCACAGAATGCTCCGATGTCATCATTGAGGTCACAGAATCCTGCTGTGCGCCTGGCACCCTTGTAAACTGAACAGCCCTGGTGAGCACTAGGCAGTACTGCTGGTTCACTAAGTGGTACAAGTTTTTCAGCCATTTAGGAGACTTGACTATTTTTGTTTGTATTGAATCACTTGAACAGATTGCCCAAGAGGCAACAAGGGCCAACCTGTAGGGAAGAGGAGGAGTTGGACATCTCTTGAGGCATCTTCTAAGGGAGACTTCTAGTAGGTACCATGAAACGGCGACAAAAGAGGAAACATCTGGAAAATGAAGAGTCCCAGGAAACTGCCGAGAATGGAGGAGGTATGTGGGGGGCAACTTGCTGGGGCACATGGGTTTCTGCCAAACTAAACCTTCTCTAGGATGGGGGGGACTGAGAACGTGTCACCTGTGAAGCAGGGAGCGAGAGACCTCGTCTCACTGATGCTGCCGTATCCATCCGGAGGGTCCCTGTGGTGTGAGATGGCACAGAACGGCCAGATGCCCCCTGGGAGATGGGAGGTCAGCTCCGCTGGTCTGGGGACTCTCTCCTGGGGCAGCCGGGCCTGGAGCTTTGTCGGACTCACAGCAGGCTGCATCCTGCTTGCACAGACCTAGAGGTGCAACTTTTCTCAGTCCCCGATTTCTCTCTTATTCTCTTGGATCTTTCCCTGGGGTCATGAGGTGGGGGATGTGAAGGATGCAAGGATGCTGAGAGAGACCCATGAGTTGCTTGGCCTCTTTTACCAAAGTGGAAAGAGAAGCCCCATGAGTTGAAGGCCCTGTAGAAAAGTATCTTGACAAGTGGAATGCAGTTCGAAAGAAGATTGTTTGTCTAGGGATGGTGTCATATTGAAAGCAAGGAGGTTTTATTCCTTCAACAGGATGAATTGCCCAAAGGAGATCAAGGGAAGGGAAGGGTTTTCCAGAGACTGAGACCACGTGGGCGGGGGTGAAAAATGTCCTCAGTGTCCTGCAGGGAGCTCTGAGAGCCACGGGCCACGGGGTGCCTGCGTGCATTAAATGTAGGCGAGTAGCTTGCCCTGGGCGGGGGTGGACACCCCAGAGTTCCAGCTAGACGTCTCTGCCCCAGATTAGAGCCCAGTAGCTCCTACCAGGCCCAGGACACTGGAGACTGTAGGATGGGCCCTGGGAATGGAGGTCTAGACAGCAGGTAGATTTTCAGGCAGTGGCTGGGACAGGCTGGGGAAGGCAATGACTGCCCCTGACCATTCAGAATATTTTTCTCTATGTTCCTGTGTGTGTGTGTGTGACTGTGTCTGTGTGTGTGTGTGTGTTGTAGTGCAGAGATGAGCAGGATGAATGGGGATAGAGTGCTTATCAGATATAAAGTCTGCGTGGTAAAGTTCCTGTCACCCTGCCTGGACCTGGCTGACACTCGCTGTATGTAAGAGTGTATACAGAACTCTTGTTAGGGGTGTTTTATGAGACAGTAACTCATACACCCATGTGCACTCTGATACAGCAAAAATATCACACACCCCACATATAACTTCCTTAGTAAACCACACACAGCACATGGAGGTATATACATGCATCCCTCCTGTACTACGTTCTCATACAACCCATCTGTACCACAATCCTGTCCTCCAACACCAAACGCTGGAGATGAGATATGTATATAGACACTCACACTATATATATAGGACACACAGACACACACACACACTATATATATATATATATATATATATATATATATATATATATATATATATATATATATATATATATATATATATATATGTATCTCCACAACTCTCACACAAACACAGCTAACTTCAGCCATCGCTAAATACCTCTGTAAGAACCAGTCACGTGTCATACACACCACACTTGTAACACATTCTTGAGTAATGCCAGACCCGCTTTGTACAAACCACAGTAAACCACAGTCTCAGTAACCCATGTCAGGATTGCCAGAGAAAATATGGGCTATCCAGTTCAATTTGAATTCCAGATAAACAACAAGTAATTTTTCAGTATCCGTATGTCCCACATATTGTATGGGCTATACTTACACTAAAACTAAGTCAGGCCAAATACTGCATGGGAATACTTACACTAAAAGATTATTCTGGGTTTATCTGAAACTGAAATTTAACTGGGTGCCTTGTATTCTTGTTCGCTAAGTCTGGCAACCCCTATATACTTACCACCAGCTGATGTATTATATATTTATTGTAGTTTTGTTTAGTGTGTGTCTTCCCCTACTAGAATGTGCAGCGTTACCAAAGACTACAACAATGGAAGAGTGCCGGATACACAGGAGTAGCTGCTTACTGAATCTTGGTGAATGAATGAATGAACACGCACCATAAATACAAGCCACACCATGTAATGAGGAAACGTTACATGTCCCAGAATTCCTGACTTGTGAACAGAAAAAATGCACACAAAGGCCACAGACACAGATAGACACATCTGCACTGTGCTCCCCATGCCAACCCCACACATACCACAGACTTAACTGATACACATCACTCACTCTTCCCACACACTCACAGTCACCACCGAGGCCTACATTACCAACTAGACAGTGAGAGAATAAGTATTGATTGGAATTAAATCCTGGAGGATCCACTGGGAACCACACTCTCAACTGTGTGTATTCACTGCACCTGACACGTGTCACACACTCAGTAAATATTTGTGGACAGAGGACTGATGAATCCACCCTGAGCCTTTCATTCCTCCCTCAGGAATCTCGAAGTCACAAGAGGATCCCCCTCGGCTTGGATCCACTGTGGTGGCCCAAGGCTGCAGCCCAGGGGCAGTGGAGGTCTCCTCTGCCCCTAAATACTTCTTCTGTACTTCTAGTCCGCGCAAGCTCAGCTACGCTGGTAAGGGCGCGGGGCTCCTCAGGTGAGGGGGTGCTTGGCTGTGAGGCAGGAGGCACACAGATCCCAGGGAGGCTGAGAGGAAATCCCTGGTCATCAGAGGTGATGAGGGCTCTGTGGAGGAGCCTGTGCAGGATGGCTGAGCTGTTCCGAGGGCGTGGCTGCCAGCTGAGTCTGGGTGGGCGGTGTGAATACTGCTACTACAATGGTGGGGAAGTCAAGGAGCAGGGTCCGGAAATGTCTGGGCTTGAGGTGGAGGGAAGAGGGACCAGATTAAGCATCTTCAGAGGAAAATGTAGGCTTTGTCTTTGCCTTTGCTTCCAGAGAAGGACAGAGTTCTGCATCATACACCTCCAGACTGAGAGCAGGACCATCCAGCTCAGGTCCACACAGCTCACACATACATCTGCCCTCCAGGCACAGCCCTTCTCAGAGCACACATAAACCCCAAGCACCACAGGCCCATTCCACATGTAATGCACCACCGATATTACCAAAATCACACTCCTTGTCATACACGCATCCAGCCGCATCCCTCACATACCACAGCCCTCACCACCATACTCCACACCCCTGTATACAGACACCGCTCCAGTATCCCCCCCACACACATGAAAAGCCCACAGATGACACCAGATACACCGCTCCATCCTACGGCCAACAGACACCAAGCTCACGACATAGCTACGTCATGCAAATGTCCCTCTCTCGTCTACCACACCTGCTCCCTCAGCTTCCGGCACGGCCCATGCATGTTATTATGGTTTTAATTTCCTTTTTCAGCAATGCGGAGATTTCGAGACACTGCCTGGCCTACAGCACCCCTAGCCCAGGTTCAGGAAGAAGGGGAGACCGCTCCCCCATCACACTGTGTCTCCTCCTCACTCTCTTCACCCTGTAAGGACTATCTGCACCCAGACAAAGAGGAAAGGGGCATGAAAATATACTACATGCAGGTACAAGTGAACAAGGGTGTCGCTGTCTCCTGGAAGACAAAGAAACACTTGGAGTTGCCTGAAAAGCAGCTGACGATAGAAGAAGTGACCCTTCCTTAGGATGCGTGCACAGTAGGCACTTGCCCCTCTGATGTGTTCACCGAAAGCCTCCTGTCTGACAGTGAGCCCACTGGGGAGGAGAAAGAGTATGAGGAAAGGGCAGAGCCAGGCAGCCCATCAGGGTCACCTGCCATCGAGGAGAGACCCAGGGCCAAGACACCGGACTGGAAGGTGACCATGGAGACCGGCTTCAGGTGCATGGCCTGCTGCCGGGTCTTCCCCACCTTGGAGATCCTCCAGCAGCACGTGAAGGGCGGCATCCTGCAGGGCTTCAGCTGCCGTGTCTTTCATCTCAACATGGCCCAGTGGATGGGCAATGTGGAATCCGAGAGCACACCTGAGGAGGAGGAGGAGGAGGAGGAAGAGAAGCAAGAAGAAAAGGAGAATGAGGGAGAGCAGCCCACGGGGGAAGGCCCCAGCCCAAAGAGACCCCGCAGGCAGGGTCTTTTCTCTCCTTTGAGTTCCAAACAGCAACTGAGATTCATGGGACAGAAGATCCTGGAGGACGGTGTGGCCGTCCCTTGGAAGAGGTAAGGCTTGAGGCTGGCAGTCTTCTGAGCCTATGTCACGAGGGCCCAGAGGAGTCTAAGGGAAGGGGCCGCACACATGTGCTGGTTTACCTAATGGCTCTGCAGTTGCATCAAATGGGACACACCCAGCACTAACAAAGGCATTGACCTCTGTTGACGTAAACAAGAAGGTGGAGCCTTTTCCTAGGAGTTTTCTCAGGGTCTGCACGATGGACCTCAACTCTTAGAGGACGTACTGCCAGCAGCTCCTTCTCGGCAGAGAGAGCCAGGAGTGGTCTCAAGAGAGGACAGGGGCCCTTGCAGGACCAGAACTTTGAGGTCTGAGAGCCTTGGGCCTGAGCCGAGATCTCACCCTGACCACTGGACCTAGCCTTCTGTGACAAAGGGGAATATGAAAGAGAGTCACGTGGAAATGAGGTCCCCCGAGATATGGAAATGTTCCAGAATCTTCGTTGCGTGGTAGTTGATCTGGAGCCAAGCTCACTGTGGTGTGTGTGGCTCTGAGCATTAAGGCAATGCTGGAGGGTAACCCTGACCAGCAGAGCTTGGAGTGCTTCTTGTCTCTTCCTGTCCTACCTCATTTGTTTTATCCCTTCCAGGGAGAAGAAAGGACCCTCGGGAGAGCAGCAGACAGAATGCCGTGGTCTGAAGGAGGATGAAGGGACCGGCACTCAGTCTAACATCATATGACAATAGAAGCGTCCTATGCAATAAAGGGCATTTTCCAAACCTTTCCTGGAGCTTTTATTTAAGGACATTTTTCTATCTATGCATCTATCTGTCATCTACATCTGTATCTTTCAAGGTTTGTGAACAAGCTTTCACATAAGCACTAGAGACGTCCGCCAGCATTTTCCAGAAGAGGCCTGCAAATTGCTGGGGACTCCTCACAAATAGGGAACGGCCACAACCCCTGCCACACAGACTATGCGCGTGGCCCTCCTGACGTACTCCCACTCTCTCTCTGAATTTCCCAACGTCTGAGATGAGGGTGCTGGCTGGAGGCAATGATCACGTGCAGGCTGAATCTTCTCCAGATTCTGATTCTCTTCCTGGGCATATCGTCCTCAAGCACAGTCTCCATGTCCCTGGCCACACTGATCTCTCTCCTTCAGTCCTTCCCTCCCTCCCTCTCCTGCCTCCCAGTGCAGAGAATACTTTTTTGCATTTGAGACGACATTTATTTTTGGTTCACAGAATTCTCACCTGTTCTACTGTGGCCTCCGTTGTGAACATTCCAAAGCTGAGACTTTTCTGTTTTTCTCCCTCATTTCTGCTGAGTCTTTACCTTCCTAATGCAGTGAACTCACAGTGCCTAGCTGACTGGATGGGGAAAAAGATCCAGGGAGCAAAGAGAAATAATAAAAGAATATATCAGTTAATTTTTCATAGTGTTATCCAACTACATATTTTTAAAATTTTGGAATAATATTAGGAATCTTCTCTTTATAAAAAACTGAATTATCGGGCTTCCCTGGTGGAGCAGTGGTTAAGAGTATGCCTGCGAATGCACGGGACATGGGTTCGAGCCCTGGTCTGGGAAGATCCCACGTGCCACGGAGTAACTAAGCCCGCGCGCCCCAACTACTGAGCCTGCGCTCTAGAGCCTGTGCCACATCTACCGAGCCCACGTGCCACAACTACGGAAGCCTGCGTGCCTAGAGACCATGCTCCGCAACAAGAGAAGCCACTGCAATGAGAAGCCCGTGCACCAGAGCCAAGAGGAGCCCCCGCTCACTGCAACTAGAGAACGCCCGCTAGCAGCAACAAAGACCCAATGCAGCCCCAAATAAATTAATTAATTTTAAAAAATTGAATTAGTTTCAAGGGTACAATGTATAAAAGTACAATAAAAGCCCCCCTTCATAACCCCCCAACCCCACTCTCAAGATGGAATCGATATGCTGTGATACAATTTATAGTCGTAGTACTACTCCTCCTCCCACCACATCCGAAATCCTCTGAGCCAGGTGCAGCAGCTTCCTTTCACAATGCTAGGACCCGCCACAAGACACATGATAATCCCTTTGGACATTTCAAGGAGCGGCACCAAGGGAACAGTACCGGGGAAATGCCACTGACAGCTCAGAATATCCATGGCATTTCTAGAGCCTCGGCACTGCTCTCGCTCTGGGAATGAAGGTCCAAAAAGCACATTGGAGAATGTTCATAGTTGTAAACAAGCTCCACCTTTGAAACACGATCTACATAGAACCACATATACAAGCCTGCACGATGGATGAAGCCAAGGTCTCCTCCATGATTTCCCTTCTGACCACCTTATTGTCTCCTCAACCATAAAAGGTGAACTTGAAACTCAGGACCTTGCCTTGTCACCAGAAACATCCAAGCTTGGATCAGTCATTCTAAGACCAGATACTTGCTCTCTGAACTATTAGAGACTTGTCACATACACACAGGTAGAACAGGATTATTTCTATCTACCTGGGGACATGGAGTCTTTCACATTGCTCCTGATAAAACTCTCACAACAGCAAAACTTTACCTACAAAGGGTTCAAGCTATGACACTCCCAATTTCCACAAACCTCCTCAGCACTTGTGAGTCACATGCAGCCAATTCCAGGAATTGGAAACATGGTTGTGAGGATGAAACTGACTTTGGGGCTCCCCTTGGATATGGTCTTCCAGACTTACCAAAAGGCCATTAAGAGGAAGGTTTACCCCACCTCAGGGAAACCAGTGGCAGTACTTGCAGTCAAGGGCTGGCCATGGCTTCTGAGCTACATCCAAAAAGAATTTCATACTGTACCTGGGTCTGCTGAAGCCATTTCTGACTGTCCGAGAGCCAGCATGTACCGCTCCTCAACTGCCTCCATTGTGGATCATCAGTAGGGCTGTCAGATTTAGGACATAAAAATACAGGATACCCAGTTAAACTTGAACTTCACATGAATAATAAGTCATTATTTTTAGTATAAGTAGATCCTATGAACTATTTGGGGCATACTTATCTTCAAAATGTACTCGTTGTTTTTCAAACATTCATATTTAACTAAACAGCCTATATTTTATCTGTCAACCCTACTCAGCAGAAATGATGGAGGCTCATAGAGATCCAGGAGACGCCTCACCGCCTCCTCAGCTTTTATTTCTACGTCCTGGACAGCGAGCACGAACCTTCCACTCCGTTATTGGCTAGAGTGGAGGATATTCTCTGTTTTAGAGATTTTTCTACTTGTCATTGTTATTATCTTCCTTATTTTAAAGAGATGTTTATTTTTCCCCAAACTTAATAGCTCATCCAAAAGTATTTCAAAGTTCATTAGACAAGGGAAAAACAACATGTTTCTGAAAAGTGAAGGAAACCGCCTGGTGTTTAGTAAAGAAGTAGTAGGGAGATTGAAATAGCCAAACTTAATAAGCATATCTCTCTAAGGGTATTTTCAGAGCTTGATACCCTCCCACACCCTGAAAATATTATTACATCAAGAATGTAGAACTGCTAACCAAATGTAAGGCTCCCATATGATTCTATCAAACTGAGGATGCTTCTTTACTAAGCAGTGAGCACACTTGCTGCCCCAGGGACCTTGGCAGTTGCAACGTAGGGCTCTTCCCTTTGGGATGGAAACAGCAAGTTTTCCTGTGGTCTACACGCTGGCCCCCAAAATACTACACTCCCAGTACTTGTCAACTTTAAGTATTTTCCTACATATCTCCATTTTTCTGTTACTATTTGGGCTACATCCTAGACTTGACACTACATAAATTGCATTCAAGAAGCTATTTTTAAAAGTTGGTAGGAAACCTTAAATCTATGGCTTGCAGTCCCTGGCTTACTTTCATCCAGGTGCATAAGGGTTTTCAAAAGTAGTCAGGTTAGTTACCCCGTATCACAGCCCCACGCTTGTGTCACAGATATAAAAATGGAACATGATATTTAAGGTTTTAGTTGCCAAATCATCAAGCCTCCCAGACAGAGGCAATAGAGCAAAATGATTACAGAGGCATGGATTTTGATTTGCTCCAGCGTCTTGGGCAAGTCACTTGGCCTCTGTATTTATTTGTACTTATCTGCACTTATCTGTCACTTGGGGGTCATAATTGTACCTGGTCCATGGGTACGCTGTACAAATGATCTGTAAAGTAGTTACAAGAAACCGACACAGAGTAAGCACTCCACAGACATTGGCGTTTAGCTATTGGAAATAGTTCTCCGTGAAACAGATGACTTTATCAGTGGATGACTCGGTGGGAGACAGTGAATCACAGAATCACAGCATGTTGAAAGTGACCTAGTTCACACTCTTATGTGAAAAAAAGAAAAGTGTGCATGGGTAGAAAATGTCTGAAACTTTACCTAACAAATAGTTCATCATGTTAGCATTGAGGATTAATATAAATCAGGAAAGGAGGAAAGAAAAACTTGAGTGTAATTCAATTTCTCTATCATTTGTGTTTCTACACTGAGACTCTGAATACACTGGAAGTGCAATTTTTTTTAATGTGGCGGGATAAAGGTTTTCAAGTTTTCCTGATCCATCCATATTATTATCTCAGAATTGCTGGCAGTTCTTGCCATCTTCGGATCTACACCCATGTGAGTCAGTGGGCCATTCTGGACGGAGGAGATAATAGAGCAGAAGTGAAGTGAGAGAAAAGGAGAGACAAGATTTTCTCTTTTCTCTTCAAAGAGGAAAGGTCTTTGGAATGGGAACAACTCACAACCAAACTTTGGGGAAAGGATGTGATGGAAAATGAGACAAACATCCTACCCCTGTGATGAGAAGGATTCCCTGGGCTGGATGGAGGGAGATCACAGGTGGCTGGACAAGGAAACCAACTAGGGAGAAACACACACAAGTGCAGGGCAAACACCCTGAGGCCACTCAGCCTGACTCCATGCAAACATGTGTCCAGCAGCCAGCCCTTCACCTCTGGCTCCCCAGCAAGACAGGTACCTCGGGCGTGCCAACTCATTCTGAGTCCATTATGCCTGGCCATTCATAAACCGCTGTCTAACGTGTGAGGAATAAACTCTCAATGTTTATGAGGAAACTGGGGAAGGAGATTGAAAGGTTACTTAAACGGCAAAAAAAGAAGTTCAGCAAGGCAGGATGGTAGAGAGACAAGAAAAAGACCTTAAAAAATAGAAAGGATTTGCCAAAGAAGAGAAAGAAAAAGAAATGATTCCAAATGGGTTAACCTGCAGCTAGGAAGTTAAGGAAGATTATTGATGGGTGAAGACTATGGAATAAAGCGAATAAAATTTATCCGAAATTGCTGAGAATATGGTAAGCAGCATGATTATCAAATTATGAATTGGCTGCAATGGCATTCTAGGGGGACACTAGGAAGGGGAAGCAAATGTTCCTGAGATGACAGTAGCAGGTGGAAAGTTGTTTCAGGGGAAGATCAGTCTTGCAGAGTGTGTATCAGTGGAGGGCAAGCGTGAGCAAGCAAGGAAATACTAAGTGTATACGGTTCCTTCACTGAGTGCACCCAGCCCCGCGGTCAGCCTTGAGAACAAGCAGGACTTCAGGTACTAGAGCTACATTTCAGTCATCAAGACTTGAGAAGACACCCTTAACTCAGGTCTTCTCTTCAAACTCCATCTTTCCTTCTTAACCTTCATTTGGCCTCTTCCCTTACCCTCCAGCTGTGGACTGAGGCCACAGAGCAAGATGGGTCACTAGTGTCCTCCATCCCCTGGCGACTGTGGTTCACATCAGTGGAGTACCAATGGCAATAACCAAGTAACAGACACAAGATTGTATGAAGAAGAAGAGATTCTGATAAGGCTTTCTGTGACAGTGTGGGCCAAGTCGGCTCTATATGGCCGGTATCACGTGAATTATGAGCAGCCTTAGGGGAGAAGTTCTCAGAAGGCAGAGCCTGGCTCTCTAGAGGCTCTGCGTGCTCACAGCCCACTCCAAGACCTCAGTTACAGCTTCGGCCCCCAATATCCCTCCCTCTGCCTGCTCACAGATTTTGAAGTCTTCTTTCCTCCACATTTCTCTTGAGAGGTGGAGGAGGAAGATGAGCTTCAGGCTAGCTCAGACTCCCCTGGGATCCCAGCAAGATGCCTATCATTAACCTCCCACCTTCTAGGAAGCTCCTAAGATCTTCACATTTGGGGCAGTTCTCATTTCAGCTGTGCTTCAAATTGCTGGCTGGAGACGGCCTGTTGGAAGGTGGCTAAAAGCAAGTAGCAATCCTTCGGGCAGCCTGGCCCTTCTCGACTGTCAGACACCTTCTGGGATATTCTAGGAAATGTTGTTTGTTCTAGAGAAGGGAGGGAAACAATCCAATTGTCCAATAATGCTTGAATGGAAAATAAATGAAGCTATATGCATGTGATCAAATAATATCAAACAGTCAAAAATCAAAGACCTAGATCTATATGGATTCACATGGATAAATCTTGAAAACATAATATTGATTGAAAGAAAATAAGATAAAGAACGTTAGATTGTGATAACAGGTATGTAAGTATTTAAATATTTAAATCAATTCAACATATTGCTTCAATATATATAGATGCAAGAAAATAAACTTTATCCAAAGAACACACTATTTACATTTAATATGCTCATTTATCTAGGAGACCCAAAAGAACCCACAGATAAACTAGCAGGAACTAATAAGATGGTTCAACAAGGCACACACATACAAGATCAATAAATTTTAAAAATCAATCAGGCTCCTCTACACTGGCGATAACAAATTAGAAACTGTAAAAGAAAATAAGAAAAAAAGAAGATCTAAAAATAGTCACAAGAGCCATATAAATTATTTAGAGCTAAGCATACGTAGAAGGCAATATAACTAACAAACTGAGTACGAACAGTTAAACTCCGCCCAACCCAAGGTTAGGAAAAGACTGTTGTTACTTTATGAGAACAGACCCTCTTCTTAAGGAGCAGATCAGTAAGTGAGAGTGAATCAAAGAAACACAGCATTTGAAAAGTCAGCTAGTCCAAGCCTCTTGATCGCACATACAGAAGCTGAAGCCCAGACAGGTTGAGTTACTTGCTAAAGGGCCCAATGTCCTGACTCAAGGACTAGCATTTTTCACTCAGTCGCAAGACACAATCAAATGCAGTACCTTGGAGAGAGATGGGGAAAAAATGAAGAAATCAATTATATAGTTCCTCATCTTTAAGTACAGAAATAGCTGTGACAAAATTACACGTATTGAGGGAAAATTGAAGTGCAGAGTTTAAAATGTCAATAATCCACAGGGAAACTGGAGACCATTTAAAATATTCATATTAAATCTCTCTAGAAAAGACATTAAAAGATGTCCAATCAAAATGTGAATTTTATAATAGACATGGTATGATACAATTTATAATAGATATGGTATGAACCTTTCCCTTTCACGGGAAAGCATCGGCTGGGAAAAAGGAATTGTTCTTGAAAATGGGGCCTGTGCTACTGCAGACACTGTGCTCACCCTAGGTCCATCGAATGCACTGATGTCAGCACTGAGGTCACAGAATTCCGCTGTGCGCCTGGCAACCCTGCAAACATAACAGCCCTGGTGAGCACTAGGCAGTACTGCTGGTTCACTAAGTGGTACAAGTTTTTCAGCCATTTAGGAGACTTGACTATTTTTGTTTGTATTGAATCATTTCACGGATTGCCCAAGAGCCAAGAAGGGCCAACCTGTAGGGAAGAGGAGGAGTTGGACATCTCTTGAGGCATCTTCTAAGGGAGACTTCTAGTTGGTACGATGGAACGGCGACAAAAGAGGAAACATCTGGAAAATGAAGAGTCCCAGGAAACTGCCGAGAACGGAGGAGGTATGTGGGGGGCAACTTGTCTGGGGCACATGGGTTTCTGCCAAACTGAAGCTTCTCTAGGAAGCGGGGGACTGAGAACGTGTCACCTGTGAAGCAGGGAGCGAGAGACCTTGTCTCACTGATGCTGCCGTATCTATCTGGAGGGCCCCTGTGGTGTGAGACGGCACAGAACGGCCAGATGACCCCTGGGAGTTGGGAGGTCAGCTCCGCTGGTCTGAGGACTCTCTCCTGGGGCAGCCGGGCCTGGAGCTTTGTCGGACTCACAGCAGGCTGCATCCTGCTTGCACAGACCTAGAGGTGCAGCTTTCCTCAGTCCCCGATTTCTCTCTTATTCTCTTGGATCTTTCCCTGGGGTCATGAGGTGGGGGATGTGAAGGATGCAAGGATGCTGAGAGAGACCCATGAGTTGCTTGGCCTCTTTTACCAAAGTGGAAAGAGAAGCCCCATGAGTTGAAGGCCCTGTTGAAAAATATCTTGACAAGTGGAATGCACTTTGAAAGAAGATTGTTTGTCTAGGGATGGTGTCATATTGAAAGCAAGGAGGATTTATTCCTTCAACAGGAAGAATTTCCCAAAGGAGATCAAGGGAAGGGAAGGGTTTTCCAGAGACTGAGACCACGTGAGCGGGGGTGAGAAATGGCCTCAGGGTCCTGCGGGGAGCTCTGAGAGCCACGGGCCACGTGGTGCCTGCGTGCATTAAATGTAGGCGAGGAGCTTGCCCTGGGAGAGGGGTGGTCACCCCAGAGCTCCAGCTAGAGGCCTCTGCCCCAGATTAGAGCCCAGTAGCTCCTACAAGGCCCAGGGCCCTGGAGACTGTAGGATGGGCCCTGGGAATGGAGCTCTAGACAGCAGGCAGATTTCCAGGCATTGGCTGGGACAGTCTGGGGAAGGCAATGACTGCCCCTGACCATTCAGAATATTTTGCTCTATGTTCCTGTGTGTGTGTGGGTGTGTGAGTGTGTGTGTGTGTGTGTGTGTGTGTGTGTGGTAGTGCAGAGAAGAGCGAGATGAATGGGGTTAGAGTGCTTACCAGATATAAAGTCTGCGTGGTAAAGTTCTTGTCACCCTGCCTGGACCTGGCTGACACTCGGTGTACGTAAGAGTGTATACAGAATTCTTGTTAGGGGTGTTTTATGAGACAGTAACTCATAGACCCATGTACACTCTGATGCAGCAAAAATATCACACACCCCACATTTAACTTCCTTAGTAAACCACACACAGCACATAGAGGTATATACACGGATCCCTCCTGTACTACGTTCTCATACAACCCACCTGTATCACAATCCTCTCCTCCAACACCAAACGCTGGAGATGAGATATGTATATAGACACTCACACTATATATATAGGACACGCACACACACTCACACTATATATATATATATATATATATATATATATATATATATATATATATATATATATATGTATCTCCACAACTCTCGCACAAACACAGCTAACTTCAGCCATCGCTAAATACCTCTGTAAGAACCAGTCACGTGCCATACACACCACACTTGTAACACATTCTTGAGTAATGCCAGACCCGCTTTGTACAAACCACAGTAAACCACAGTCTCAGTAACCCATGTCAGGATTGCCAGAGAAAATATGGGCTATCCAGTTCAATTTGAATTCCAGATAAACAACAAGTAATTTTTCAGTATCAGTATGTCCCAAATATTGTATGGGCCATACTTACACTAAAACTAAGTAAGAACAAATACTGCATGGGAATACTTACACTAAAAAATTATTCTGGGTTTATCTGAAACTGAAATTTAACTGGGTGCCTTGTATTCTTGTTCGCTAAGTCTGGCAACCCTTATATACTTACCACCAGCTGATGTATTATATATTTATTGTAGTTTTGTTTAGTGTGTGTCTTCCCCTATTAGAATGTGCAGCGTTACCAAAGACTACAACAATGGAAGAGTGCCGGATACACAGGAGTAGCTGCTTACTGAATCTTGGTGAATGAATGAATGAACACGCACCATAAATACAAGCCACACCATGTAATGAGGAAACGTTACATGTCCCAGAATTCCTGACTTGTGAACAGAAACCATGCACACAAAGGCCACAGACACAGATAGACACGTCTGCACTGTGCTCCCCATGCCAACCCCACACTTACCACAGACTTAACTGATACACATCACTCACTCTTCCCACACACTCACAGTCACCACCGAGGCCTACATTACCAACTAGACAGTGAGAGAATAAGTATTGATTGGAATTAAATCCTGGAGGATCCACTGGGAATCACACTCTCAACTGTGTGTATTCACTGCACCTGACACGTGTCACACACTCAGTAAATATTTGTGGACAGAGGACTGATGAACCCACCCTGAGCCTTTCATTCCTCCCTCAGGAATCTCGAAGTCACAAGAGGATCCCCCTCGGCTTGGATCCACTGTGGTGGCCCAAGGCTGCAGCCCAGGGGCAGTGGAGGTCTCCTCTGCCCCTAAATACTTCTTCTGTACTTCTAGTCCGCGCAAGCTCAGCTACGCTGGTAAGGGCGCGGGGCTCCTCAGGTGAGGGGGTGCTTGGCTGTGAGGCAGGAGGCACACAGATCCCAGGGAGGCTGAGAGGAAATCCAGGGTCATCAGAGGTGATGAGGGCTCTGTGGAGGAGCCTGGGCAGGATGGCTGAGCTGTTCCGAGGGCGTGGATGCCAGCTGAGTCTGGGGGGGCGGTGTGAATACTGGTAGTACCATGGTGGGGAAGTCAAGGAGCAGGGGCCGGAAAGGTCTGGGCTTGAGGTGGAGGGAAGAGGGACCAGATTAAGCATCTTCAGAGGAAAATGTAGGCTTTGTCTTTGCCTTTGCTTCCAGAGAAGGACAGAGTTCTGCATCATACACCTCCAGCCTGAGAGCAGGACCATCCAGCTCAGGTCCACACAGCTCACACATACAACTGCCCTCCAGGCACAGCCCTTCTCACAGCACACATAAACCCCAAGCACCACAGCCCCATTCCACAAGTAATGCACCACCAATATTACCAAAATCACACTCCTTGTCATACACGCATCCAGCCGCATCCCTCACATACCACAGCCCTCACCACCATACTCCACACCCCTGTATACAGACACCGCTCCAGTATCCCCCCCACGCACATGAAAAGCCCACAGATGACAGCAGATACACCGCTCCATCCTACGGCCAACAGACACCAAGCTCACGACATAGCTACGTCATGCAAATGTCCCTCTCTCGTCTACCACACCTGCTCCCTCAGCTTCCGGCACGGCCCATGCATGTTATTATGGTTTTAATTTCCTTTTTCAGCAATGCGGAGATTTCGAGACACTGCCTGGCCTACAGCACACCTAGCCCAGGTTCAGGAAGAAGGGGAGACCGCTCCCCCATCACACTGTGTCTCCTCCTCACTCTCTTCACCCTGTAAGGACTATCTGCACCCAGACAAAGAGGAAAGGGGCATGAAAATATACTACATGCAGGTACAAGTGAACAAGGGTGTCGCTGTCTCCTGGAAGACAAATAAACACTTGGAGTTGCCTGAAAAGCAGCTGACGATAGAAGAAGTGACCCTTCCTGAGGATGCGTGCACAGTAGGCACTTGCCCCTCTGATGTGTTCACCGAAAGCCTCCTGTCTGACAGTGAGCCCACTGGGGAGGAGAAAGAGTATGATGAAAGGGCAGAGCCAGGCAGCCCATCAGGGTCACCTGCCATCGAGGAGAGACCCAGGGCCAAGACACCGGACTGGATGGTGACCATGGAGACCGGCTTCAGGTGCATGGCCTGCTGCCGGGTCTTCCCCACCTTGGAGATCCTCCAGCAGCACGTGAAGGGCGGCGTCCTGCAGGGCTTCAGCTGCCGTGTCTTTCATCTCAACATGGCCCAGTGGATGGGCAATGTGGAATCCGAGAGCACACCTTAGGAGGAGGAGGAGGAGGAGGAAGAGAAGCAAGAAGAAAAGGAGAATGAGGGAGAGCAGCCCACGGGGGAAGGCCCCAGCCCAAAGAGACCCCGCAGGCAGGGTCTTTTCTCTCCTTTGAGTTCCAAACAGCAACTGAGATTCATGGGACAGAAGATCCTGGAAGACGGTGTGGCCATCCCTTGGAAGAGGTAAGGCTTGAGGCTGGCAGTCTTCTGAGCCTATGTCACGGGGGCCCAGAGGAGTCTAAGGGAAGGGGCCGCACACATGTGCTGGTTTACCTAATGGCTCTGCAGTTGCATCAAATGGGACACACCCGGCACTAACAAAGGCATTGACCTCTGTTGACGTAAACAAGAAGGTGGAGCCTTTTCCTAGGAGTTTTCTCAGGGTCTGCACGATGGACCTCAACTCTTAGAGGACGTACTGCCAGCAGCTCCTTCTCGGCAGAGAGAGCCAGGAGTGGTCTCAAGAGAGGACAGGGGCCCTTGCAGGACCAGAACTTTGAGGTCTGAGAGCCTTGGGCCTGAGCCGAGATCTCACCCTGACCACTGGACCGAGCCTTCTGTGACAAAGGGGAATATGAAAGAGAGTCACGTGGAAATGAGGTCCCCCGAGATATGGAAATGTTCCAGAACCTTCGTTGCGTGGTAGTTGATCTGGAGCCAAGCTCACTGTGGTGTGTGTGGCTCTGAGCATTAAGGCAATGCTGGAGGGTAACCCTGACCAGCAGAGCTTGGAGTGCTTCTTGTCTCTTCCTGTCCTACCTCATTTGTTTTATCCCTTCCAGGGAGAAGAAAGGACCCTCGGGAGAGTAGCAGACAGAATGCCGTGGTCTGAAGGAGGATGAAGGGACCGGCACTCAGTCTAACATCATATGACAATAGAAGCGTCCTATGCAATAAAGGGCATTTTCCAAACCTTTCCTGGAGCTTTTATTTAAGGACATTTTTCTATCTATGCATCTATCTGTCATCTACATCTGTATCTTTCAAGGTTTGTGAACAAGCTTTCACATAAGCACTAGAGACGTCCGCCAGCATTTTCCAGAAGAGGCCTGCAAATTGCTGGGGACTCCTCACAAATAGGGAACGGCCACAACCCCTGCCACACAGACTATGCGCGTGGCCCTCCTGACGTACTCCCACTCTCTCTCTGAATTTCCCAACGTCTGAGATGAGGGTGCTGGCTGGAGGCAATGATCACGTGCAGGCTGAATCTTCTCCAGATTCTGATTCTCTTCCTGGGCATATCGTCCTCAAGCACAGTCTCCATGTCCCTGGCCACACTGATCTCTCTCCTTCAGTCCTTCCCTCCCTCCCTCTCCTGCCTCCCAGTGCAGAGAATACTTTTTTGCATTTGAGACGACATTTATTTTTGGTTCACAGAATTCTCACCTGTTCTACTGTGGCCTCCGTTGTGAACATTCCAAAGCTGAGACTTTTCTGTTTTTCTCCCTCATTTCTGCTGAGTCTTTACCTTCCTAATGCAGTGAACTCAGAGTGCCTAGCTGACTGGATGGGGAAAAAGATCCAGGGGGCAAAGAGAAATAATAAAAGAATATATCAGTTAATTTTTCATAGTGTTATCCAACTACATATTTTTAAAATTTTGGAATAATATTAGGAATCTTCTCTTTATAAAAAACTGAATTATCGGGCTTCCCTGGTGGAGCAGTGGTTAAGAATATGCCTGCGAATGCAGGGGACATGGGTTCGAGCCCTGTTCTGGGAAGATCCCACGTGCCACGGAGTAACTAAGCCCGCACGCCACAACAACTGAGCCTGCGCTCTAGAGCCCGTGCCACATCTACCGAGCCCACGTGCCACAACTACGGAAGCCTGCGTGCCTAGAGCCCATGCTCTGCAACAAGAGAAGCCACTGCAATGAGAAGCCCGTGCACCACAACCAAGAGGAGCCCCCGCTCACTGCAACTAGAGAACGCCCGCTAGCAGCAACAAAGACCCAATGCAGCCCCAAATAAATTAATTAATTTTAAAAAATTGAATTAGTTTCAAGGGTACAATGTATAAAAGTACAATAAAAGCCCCCCTTCAAACCCCCCAACCCCACTCTCAAGATGGAATCGATATGCTGTGATACAATTTATAGTCGTAGTACTACTCCTCCTCCCACCACATCCGAAATCCTCTGAGCCAGGTGCAGCAGCTTCCTTTCACAATGCTAGGACCCGCCACAAGACACATGATAATCCCTTTGGACATTTCAAGGAGCGGCACCAAGGGAACAGTACCGGGGAAATGCCACTGACAGCTCAGAATATCCATGGCATTTCTAGAGCCTCGGCACTGCTCTCGCTCTGGGAATGAAGGTCCAAAAAGCACATCGGAGAATGTTCATAGTTGTAAACAAGCTCCACCTTTGAAACACGATCTACATAGAACCACATATACAAGCCTGCACGATGGATGAAGCCAAGGTCTCCTCCATGATTTCCCTTCTGACCACCTTATTGTCTCCTCAACCATAAAAGGTGAACTTGAAACTCAGGACCTTGCCTTGTCACCAGAAACATCCAAGCTTGGATCAGTCTTTCTAAGACCAGATACTTGCTCTCTGAACTATTAGAGACTTGTCACATACACACAGGTAGAACAGGATTATTTCTATCTACCTGGGGACATGGAGTCTTTCACATTGCTCCTGTTAAAACTCTCACAACAGCAAAACTTTACCTACAAAGGGTTCAAGCTATGACACTCCCAATTTCCACAAACCTCCTCAGCTCTTGTGAGTCACATGCAGCCAATTCCAGGAATTGGAAACATGGTTGTGAGGATGAAACTGACTTTGGGGCTCCCCTTGGATATGGTCTTCCAGACTTACCAAAAGGCCATTAAGAGGAAGGTTTACCCCACCTCAGGGAAACCCGAGGCAGTACTTGCAGTCAAGGGCTGGCCATGGCTTCTGAGCTACATCCAAAAAGAATTTCATACTGTACCTGGATCTGCTGAAGCCATTTCTGACTGTCCGAGAGCCAGCATGTACCGCTCCTCAACTGCCTCCATTGTGGCCGCTCCTCAACTGCCTCCATTGTGGATCATCAGTAGGGCTGTCAGATTTAGTAAATAAAAATACAGGATACCTAGTTAACCTTGAACTTCACATGAATAATAAGTCATTATTTTTAGTATAAGTAGATCCTATGAACTATTTGGGGCATACTTATCTTCAAAATGTACTCGTTGTTTTTCAAACATTCATATTTAACTAAACAGCCTATATTTCATCTGTCAACCCTACTCAGCAGAAATGATGGAGGCTCATAGAGATCCAGGAGACGCCTCAGCGCCTCCTCAGCTTTTATTTCTACGTCCTGGACAGCGAGCACGAACCTTCCACTCCGTCATTGGCTAGAATGGAGGATATTCTCTGTTTTAGAGCTTTTTCTACTTGTCATTGTTATTATCTTCCTTATTTTAAAGAGATGTTTATTTTTCCCCAAACTTAATAGCTCATCCAAAAGTATTTCAAAGTTCATTAGACAAGGGAAAAACAACATGGTTCTGAAAAGTGAAGGAAACCGCCTGGTGTTTAGTAAAGAAGTAGTAGGGAGATTGAAAAAGCCAAACTTAATAAGCAGATCTCTCCAAGGGTATTTTCAGAGCTTGATACCCTCCCACACCCTGAAAATATTATTACATCAAGAATGTAGAACTGCTAACCAAATGTAAGGCTCCCATATGATTCTATCAAACTGAGGATGCTTCTTTACTAAGCAGTGAGCACACTTGCTGCCCCAGGGACCTTGGCAGTTGCAACGTAGGGCTCTTCCCTTTGGGATGGAAACAGCAAGTTTTCCTGTGGTCTACACGCTGGCCCCAAAAATACTACACTCCCAATACTTGTCAACTTTAAGTATTTTCCTACATATCTCCATTTTTCTGTTACTATTTGGGCTACATCCTAGACTTGACACTACATAAATTGCATTCAAGAAGATATTTTTAAAAGTTGGTAGGAAACCTTAAATCTATGGCTTGCAGTCCCTGGCTTAATTTCATCCAGGTGCATAAGGGTTTTCAAAAGTAGTCAGGTTAGTTACCCCGTATCACAGCCCCACGCTTGTGTCACAGGTATAAAAATGGAACATGATATTTAAGGTTTTAGTTGCCAAATCATCAAGCCTCCCACACAGAGGCAATAGAGCAAAATGATTACAGAGGCATGGATTTTGATTTGCTCCAGCGTCTTGGGCAAGTCACTTGGCCTCTGTATTTATTTGTACTTATCTGCACTTATCTGTCACTTGGGGGTCATAATTGTACCTGGTCCATGGGTACGCTGTACAAATGATCTGTAAAGTAGTTACAAGAAACCGACACAGAGTAAGCACTCCACAGACATTGGCTATTAACTATTGGAAATAGTTCTCCGTGAAACAGATGACTTTATCTGTGGATGACTCGGTGGGAGACAGTGAATCACAGAATCACAGCATGTTGAAAGTGACCTAGTTCACACTCTTATGTGAAAAAAAGAAAAGTGTGCATGGTTAGAAAATGTCTGAAACTTTACCTAACAAATAGTTCATCATGTTAGCATTGAGGATTAGAATAAATCAGGAAAGGAGGAAAGAAAAACTTGAGTGTAATTCAATTTCTCTATCATTTGTGTTTCTACACTGAGACTCTGAATACACTGGAAGTGCAATTTTTTTTAATGTGGCGGGATAAAGGTTTTCAAGTTTTCCTGATCCATCCATATTATTATCTCAGAATTGCTGGCAGTTCTTGCCATCTTCGGATCTACACCCATGTGAGTCAGTGGGCCATTCTGGACGGAGGAGATAATAGAGCAGAAGTGAAGTGAGAGGAAAGGAGAGACAAGATTTTCTCTTTTCTCTTCAAAGAGGAAAGGTCTTTGGAATGGGAACAACTCACAGCCAAACTTTGGGGAAAGGATGTGATGGAAAATGAGACAAACATCCTACCCCTGTGATGAGAAGGATTCCCTGGGCTGGATGGAGGGAGGTCACAGGTGGCTGGACAAGGAAAGCAACTAGGGAGAAACACACACAAGTGCAGGGCAAACACCCTGAGGCCACTCAGCCTGACTCCATGCAAACATGTGTCCAGCAGCCAGCCCTTCACCTGTGGCTCCCCAGCAAGACAGGTACCTCGGGGGTGCCAACTCATTCTGAGTCCATTATGCCTGGGCATTCATAAACCGCTGTCTAACGTGTGAGGAATAAACTCTCAATGTTTATGAGGAAACTGGGGAAGGAGATTGAAAGGTTACTTAAACGGAAAAAAAAGAAGTTCAGCAAGGCAGGATGGTAGAGAGACAAGAAAAAGACCTTAAAAGATAGAAAGGATTTGCCAAAGAAGAGAAAGAAAAAGAAATGATTCCGAATGGGTTAACCTGCAGCTAGGAAGTTAAGGAAGAATATTGATGGGTGAAGACTATGGAATAAAGCGAATAAAATTTATCCAAAATTGCTGAGAATATGGTAAGCAGCATGATTATCAAATTATGAATTGGCTGCAATGGCATTCTAGGGGGACACTAGGAAGGGGAAGCAAATGTTCCTGAGATGACAGTAGCAGGGGGAAAGTTGTTTCAGGGGAAGATCAGTCTTGCAGAGGGTGTATCAGAGGAGGGCAAGTGTGAGCAAGCAAGGAAATACTAAGTGTATACGGTTCCTTCACTGAGTGCACCCAGCCCCGCGGTCAGCCTTGAGAACAAGCAGGACTTCAGGTACTGGAGCTACATTTCAGTCATCAAGACTTGAGAAGACACCCTTAACTCAGGTCTTCTCTTCAAACTCCATCTTTCCTTCTTAACCTTCATTTGGCCTCTTCCCTTACCCTCCAGCTGTGGACTGAGGCCACAGAGCAAGATGGGTCACTAGTGTCCTCCATCCCCTGGCGACTGTGGTTCACATCACTGGAGTACCAAAGGCAATAACCAAGTAACAGACACAAGAGTGTATGAAGAAGAAGAGATTCTGATAAGGCTTTCTGTGACAGTGTGGGCCAAGTCGGCTCTATATGGCTGGTATCACGTGAATTATGAGCAGCCTTAGGGGAGAAGTTCTCAGAAGGCAGAGCCTGGCTCTCGAGAGGCTCTGCGTGCTCACAGCCCACTCCAAGACCTCAGTTACAGCTTCGGCCCCCAATATCTCTCCCTCTGCCTGCTCACAGTTTTTGAAGTCTTCTTTCCTCCACATTTCTCTTGAGAGGTGGAGGAGGAAGATGAGCTTCAGGCCAGCTCAGACTCCCCTGGGATCCCAGCAGGATGCCTATCATTAACCTCCCACCTTCTAGGAAACTCCTAAGATCTTCACATTTGGGGCAGTTCTCATTTCAGCTGTGCTTCAAATTGCTGGCTGGAGACGGCCTGTTGGAAGGTGGCTAAAAGCAAGTAGCAATCCTTCGGGCAGCCTGGCCCTTCTCGACTGTCAGACATCTTCAGGGATATTCTAGGAAATGTTGTTTGTTCTAGAGAAGGGAGGGAAACAATCCAATTGTCCAATAATGCTTGAATGGAAAATAAATGATGCTATATGCATGTGATCAAATAATATCAAACAGTCAAAAATCAAAGACCTAGATCTATATGGATTCACGTGGATAAATCTTGAAAACATAATATTGATTGAAAGAAAATAAGATAAAGAACGTTAGATTGTGATAACAGGTATGTAAGTATTTAAATATTTAAATCAATTCAACATATTGCTTCTATATATAGAGATGCAAGAAAATAAACTTTATCCAAAGAACACATTATTTACATTTAATATGCTCATTTATCTAGGAGACCCAAAAGAACCCACAGATAAACTAGCAGGAACTAATAAGACGGTTCAACAAGGCACACACATACAAGATCAATAAATTTTAAAAATCAATCAGGCTCCTCTACACTGGCGATAACAAATTAGAAACTGTAAAAGAAAATAAGAAAAAAAGAAGATCTAAATATTGTCACAAGAGCCATATAAATTATTTAGAGCTAAGCATACGTAGAAGGCAATATAACTAACAAACTGAGTACGAACAGTTAAACTCCGCCCAACCCAAGGTTAGGAAAAGACTGTTGTTACTTTATGAGAACAGACCCTCTTCTTAAGGAGCAGATCAGTAAGTGAGAGTGAATCAAAGAAACACAGCATTTGAAAAGTCAGCTAGTCCAAGCCTCTTGATCGCACATACAGAAGCTGAAGCCCAGATAGGTTGAGTTACTTGCTAAAGGGCCCAATGTCCTGACTCAAGGACTAGCATTTTTCACTCAGTCGCAAGACACAATCAAATGCAGTACCTTGGAGAGAGATGGGGAAAAAATGAAGAAATCAATTATATAGTTCCTCATCTTTAAGTACAGAAATAGCTGTGACAAAATTACACGTATTGAGGGAAAATTGAAGTGCAGAGTTTAAAATGTCAATAATCCACAGGGAAACTGGAGACCATTTAAAATATTCATATTAAATCTCTCTAGAAAAGACATTAAAAGATGTCCAATCAAAATGTGAATTTTATAATAGACATGGTATGATACAATTTATAATAGATATGGTAGGAACCTTTCCCTTTCACGGGAAAGCATCGGCTGGGAAAAAGGAATTGTTCTTGAAAATGGGGCCTGTGCTACTGCAGACACTGTGCTCACCCTAGGTCCACCGAATGCACTGATGTCAGCACTGAGGTCACAGAATTCCGCTGTGCGCCTGGCAACCTTGCAAACATAACAGCCCTGGTGAGCACTAGGCAGTACTGCTGGTTCACTAAGTGGTACAAGTTTTTCAGCCATTTAGGAGACTTGACTATTTTTGTTTGTATTGAATCATTTCAACGGATTGCCCAAGAGCCAAGAAGGGCCAACCTGTAGGGAAGAGGAGGAGTTGGACATCTCTTGAGGCATCTTCTAAGGGAGACTTCTAGTTGGTACGATGGAACGGCGACAAAAGAGGAAACATCTGGAAAATGAAGAGTCCCAGCAAACTGCCGAGAACGGAGGAGGTATGTGGGGGGAAACTTGTCTGGGGAACATGGGTTTCTGCCAAACTGAAGCTTCTCTAGGAAGCGGGGGACTGAGAACGTGTCACCTGTGAAGCAGGGAGCGAGAGACCTTGTCTCACTGATGCTGCCGTATCTATCTGGAGGGCCCCTGTGGTGTGAGACGGCACAGAACGGCCAGATGCCCCCTGGGAGATGGGAGGTCAGCTCCGCTGGTCTGAGGACTCTCTCCTGGGGCAGCCGGGCCTGGAGCTTTGTCGGACTCACAGCAGGCTGCATCCTGCTTGCACAGACCTAGAGGTGCAGCTTTTCTCAGTCCCCGATTTCTCTCTTATTCTCTTGGATCTTTCCCTGGGGTCATGAGGTGGGGGATGTGAAGGATGCAAGGATGCTGAGAGAGACCCATGAGTTGCTTGGCCTCTTTTACCAAAGTGGAAAGAGAAGCCCCATGAGTTGAAGGCCCTGTTGAAAAATATCTTGACAAGTGGAATGCACTTTGAAAGAAGATTGTTTGTCTAGGGATGGTGTCATATTGAAAGCAAGGAGGATTTATTCCTTCAACAGGAAGAATTTCCCAAAGGAGATCAAGGGAAGGGAAGGGTTTTCCAGAGACTGAGACCACGTGAGCGGGGGTGAGAAATGGCCTCAGGGTCCTGCGGGGAGCTCTGAGAGCCACGGGCCACGTGGTGCCTGCGTGCATTAAATGTAGGCGAGTAGCTTGCCCTGGGAGAGGGGTGGTCACCCCAGAGCTCCAGCTAGAGGCCTCTGCCCCAGATTAGAGCCCAGTAGCTCCTACCAGGCCCAGGGCCCTGGAGACTGTAGGATGGGCCCTGGGAATGGAGCTCTAGACAGCAGGCAGATTTCCAGGCAGTGGCTGGGACAGGCTGGGGAAGGCAATGACTGCCCCTGACCATTCAGAATATTTTGCTCTATGTTCCTGTGTGTGTGTGGGTGTGTGAGTGTGTGTGTGTGTGTGTGTGTGTGTGGTAGTGCAGAGAAGAGCGAGATGAATGGGGTTAGAGTGCTTACCAGATATAAAGTCTGCGTGGTAAAGTTCTTGTCACCCTGCCTGGACCTGGCTGACACTCGGTGTACGTAAGAGTGTATACAGAATTCTTGTTAGGGGTGTTTTATGAGACAGTAACTCATACACCCATGTACACTCTGATGCAGCAAAAATATCACACACCCCACATATAACTTCCTTATTAAACCACACACAGCACATGGAGGTATATACACGGATCCCTCCTGTACTACGTTCTCATACAACCCACCTGTATCACAATCCTCTCCTCCAACACCAAACGCTGGAGATGAGATATGTATATAGACACTCACACTATATATATAGGACACACACACACACACACACACACACTATATATATATATATATATATATATATATATATATATATATATATATCCACAACTCTCGCACAAACACAGCTAACTTCAGCCATCGCTAAATACCTCTGTAAGAACCAGTCACGTGTCATACACACCACACTTGTAACACATTCTTGAGTAATGCCAGACCCGCTTTGTACAAACCACAGTAAACCACAGTCTCAGTAACCCATGTCAGGATTGCCAGAGAAAATATGGGCTATCCAGTTCAATTTGAATTCCAGATAAACAACAAGTAATTTTTCAGTATCAGTATGTCCCAAATATTGTATGGGCCATACTTACACTAAAACTAAGTAAGAACAAATACTGCATGGGAATACTTACACTAAAAAATTATTCTGGGTTTATCTGAAACTGAAATTTAACTGGGTGCCTTGTATTCTTGTTCGCTAAGTCTGGCAACCCTTATATACTTACCACCAGCTGATGTATTATATATTTATTGTAGTTTTGTTTAGTGTGTGTCTTCCCCTACTAGAATGTGCAGCGTTACCAAAGACTACAACAATGGAAGAGTGCCGGATACACAGGAGTAGCTGCTTACTGAATCTTGGTGAATGAATGAATGAACACGCACCATAAATACAAGCCACACCATGTAATGAGGAAACGTTACATGTCCCAGAATTCCTGACTTGTGAACAGAAAAAATGCACACAAAGGCCACAGACACAGATAGACACATCTGCACTGTGCTCCCCATGCCAACCCCACACTTACCACAGACTTAACTGATACACATCACTCACTCTTCCCACACACTCACAGTCACCACCGAGGCCTACATTACCAACTAGACAGTGAGAGAATAAGTATTGATTGGAATTATATCCTGGAGGATCCACTGGGAACCACACTCTCAACTGTGTGTATTCACTGCACCTGACACGTGTCACACACTCAGTAAATATTTGTGGACAGAGGACTGATGAACCCACCCTGAGCCTTTCATTCCTCCCTCAGGAATCTCGAAGTCACAAGAGGATCCCCCTCGGCTTGGATCCACTGTGGTGGCCCAAGGCTGCAGCCCAGGGGCAGTGGAGGTCTCCTCCACCCCTAAATACTTCTTCTGTACTTCTACTCCGCGCAAGCTCAGCTACGCTGGTAAGGGCGCGGGGCTCCTCAGGTGAGGGGGTGCTTGGCTGTGAGGCAGGAGGCACACAGATCCCAGGGAGGCTGAGAGGAAATCCAGGGTCATCAGAGGTGATGAGGGCTCTGTGGAGGAGCCTGGGCAGGATGGCTGAGCTGTTCCGAGGGCGTGGATGCCAGCTGAGTATGGGGGGGCGGTGTGAATACTGGTAGTACCATGGTGGGGAAGTCAAGGAGCAGGGGCCGGAAAGGTCTGGGCTTGAGGTGGAGGGAAGAGGGACCAGATTAAGCATCTTCAGAGGAAAATGTAGGCTTTGTCTTTGCCTTTGCTTCCAGAGAAGGACAGAGTTCTGCATCATACACCTCCAGCCTGAGAGCAGGACCATCCAGCTCAGGTCCACACAGCTCACACATACATCTGCCCTCCAGGCACAGCCCTTCTCACAGCACACATAAACCCCAAGCACCACAGCCCCATTCCACAAGTAACGCACCACCGATATTACCAAAATCACACTCCTTGTCATACACGCATCCAGCCGCATCCCTCACATACCACAGCCCTCACCACCATACTCCACACCCCTGTATACAAACACCGCTCCAGTATCCCCCCCACGCACATGAAAAGCCCACAGATGACACCAGATACACCGCTCCATCCTACGGCCAACAGACACCAAGCTCACGACATAGCTACGTCATGCAAATGTCCCTCTCTCGTCTACCACACCTGCTCCCTCAGCTTCCGGCACGGCCCATGCATGTTATTATGGTTTTAATTTCCTTTTTCAGCAATGCGGAGATTTCGAGACACTGCCTGGCCTACAGCACACCTAGCCCAGGTTCAGGAAGAAGGGGAGACCGCTCCCCCATCACACTGTGTCTCCTCCTCACTCTCTTCACCCTGTAAGGACTATCTGCACCCAGACAAAGAGGAAAGGGGCATGAAAATATACTACATGCAGGTACAAGTGAACAAGGGTGTCGCTGTCTCCTGGAAGACAAAGAAACCCTTGGAGTTGCCTGAAAAGCAGCTGACGATAGAAGAAGTGACCCTTCCTGAGGATGCGTGCACAGTAGGCACTTGCCCCTCTGATGTGTTCACCGAAAGCCTCCTGTCTGACAGTGAGCCCACTGGGGAGGAGAAAGAGTATGAGGAAAGGGCAGAGCCAGGCAGCCCATCAGGGTACCTGCCGTCGAGGAGAGACCCAGGGCCAAGACACTGGACTGGATGGTGACCATGGAGACCGGCTTCAGGTGCATGGCCTGCTGCCGGGTCTTCCCCACCTTGGAGATCCTCCAGCAGCACGTGTAGGGCGGTGTCCTGCAGGGCTTCAGCTGCCGTGTCTTTCATCTCAACATGGCCCAGTGGATGGGCAATGTGGAATCCGAGAGCACCCCTGAGGAGGAGGAGGAGGAGGAGGAAGAGAAGCAAGAAGAAAAGGAGAATGAGGGAGAGCAGCCCACGGGGGAAGGCCCCAGCCCAAAGAGACCCCGCAGGCAGGGTCTTTTCTCTCCTTTGAGTTCCAAACAGCAACTGAGATTCATGGGACAGAAGATCCTGGAAGACGGTGTGGCCGTCCCTTGGAAGAGGTAAGGCTTGAGGCTGGCAGTCTTCTGAGCCTATGTCACGAGGGCCCAGAGGAGTCTAAGGGAAGGGGCCGCACACATGTGCTGGTTTACCTAATGGCTCTGCAGTTGCATCAAATGGGACACACCCAGCACTAACAAAGGCATTGACCTCTGTTGACGTAAACAAGAAGGTGGAGCCTTTTCCTAGGAGTTTTCTCAGGGTCTGCACGATGGACCTCAACTCTTAGAGGACGTACTGCCAGCAGCTCCTTCTCGGCAGAGAGAGCCAGGAGTGGTCTCAAGAGAGGACAGGGGCCCTTGCAGGACCAGAACTTTGAGGTCTGAGAGCCTTGGGCCTGAGCCGAGATCTCACCCGGACCACTGGACCGAGCCTTCTGTGACAAAGGGGAATATGAAAGAGAGTCACGTGGAAATGAGGTCCCCCGAGATATGGAAATGTTCCAGAACCTTCGTTGCGTGGTAGTTGATCTGGAGCCAAGCTCACTGTGGTGTGTGTGGCTCTGAGCATTAAGGCAATGCTGGAGGGTAACCCTGACCAGCAGAGCTTGGAGTGCTTCTTGTCTCTTCCTGTCCTACCTCATTTGTTTTATCCCTTCCAGGGAGAAGAAAGGACCCTCGGGAGAGTAGCAGACAGAATGCCGTGGTCTGAAGGAGGATGAAGGGACCGGCACTCAGTCTAACATCATATGACAATAGAAGCGTCCTATGCAATAAAGGGCATTTTCCAAACCTTTCCTGGAGCTTTTATTTAAGGACATTTTTCTATCTATGCATCTATCTGTCATCTACATCTGTATCTTTCAAGGTTTGTGAACAAGCTTTCACATAAGCACTAGAGACGTCCGCCAGCATTTTCCAGAAGAGGCCTGCAAATTGCTGGGGACTCCTCACAAATAGGGAACGGCCACAACCCCTGCCACACAGACTATGCGCGTGGCCCTCCTGACGTACTCCCACTCTCTCTCTGAATTTCCCAACGTCTGAGATGAGGGTGCTGGCTGGAGGCAATGATCACGTGCAGGCTGAATCTTCTCCAGATTCTGATTCTCTTCCTGGGCATATCGTCCTCAAGCACAGTCTCCATGTCCCTGGCCACACTGATCTCTCTCCTTCAGTCCTTCCCTCCCTCCCTCCCCTGCCTCCCAGTGCAGAGAATACATTTTTGCATTTGAGACGACATTTATTTTTGGTTCACAGAATTCTCACCTGTTCTACTGTGGCCTCCGTTGTGAACATTCCAAAGCTGAGACTTTTCTGTTTTTCTCCCTCATTTCTGCTGAGTCTTTACCTTCCTAATGCAGTGAACTCAGAGTGCCTAGCTGACTGGATGGGGAAAAAGATCCAGGGGGCAAAGAGAAATAATAAAAGAATATATCAGTTAATTTTTCATAGTGTTATCCAACTACATATTTTTAAAATTTTGGAATAATATTAGGAATCTTCTCTTTATAAAAAAACTGAATTATCGGGCTTCCCTGGTGGAGCAGTGGTTAAGAATATGCCTGCGAATGCAGGGGACATGGGTTCGAGCCCTGTTCTGGGAAGATCCCACGTGCCACGGAGTAACTAAGCCCGCGCGCCACAACTACTGAGCCTGCGCTCTAGAGCCCGTGCCACATCTACCGAGCCCACGTGCCACAACTACGGAAGCCTGCGTGCCTAGAGCCCATGCTCCGCAACAAGAGAAGCCACTGCAATGAGAAGCCCATGCACCACAGCCAAGAGGAGCCCCCGCTCACTGCAACTAGAGAATGCCCGCTAGCAGCAACAAAGACCCAATGCAGCCCCAAATAAATTAATTAATTTTAAAAAATTGAATTAGTTTCAAGGGTACAATGTATAAAAGTACAATAAAAGCCCCCCTTCAAACCCCCCAACCCCACTCTCAAGATGGAATAGATATGCTGTGATACAATTTATAGTCGTAGTACTACTCCTCCTCCCACCACATCCGAAATCCTCTGAGCCCGGTGCAGCAGCTTCCTTTCACAATGCTAGGACCCGCCACAAGACACATGATAATCCCTTTGGACATTTCAAGGAGCGGCACCAAGGGAACAGTACCGGGGAAATGCCACTGACAGCTCAGAATATCCATGGCATTTCTAGAGACTCGGCACTGCTCTCGCTCTGGGAATGAAGGTCCAAAAAGCACATCGGAGAATGTTCATAGTTGTAAACAAGCTCCACCTTTGAAACACGATCTACATAGAACCACATATACAAGCCTGCACGATGGATGAAGCCAAGGTCTCCTCCATGATTTCCCTTCTGACCACCTTATTGTCTCCTCAACCATAAAAGGTGAACTTGAAACTCAGGACCTTGCCTTGTCACCAGAAACATCCAAGCTTGGATCAGTCTTTCTAAGACCAGATACCTGCTCTCTGAACTATTAGAGACTTGTCACAAACACACAGGTAGAACAGGATTATTTCTATCTACCTGGGGACATGGAGTCTTTCACATTGCTCCTGATAAAACTCTCACAACAGCAAAACTTTACCTACAAAGGGTTCAAGCTATGACACTCCCAATTTCCACAAACCTCCTCAGCTCTTGTGAGTCACATGCAGCCAATTCCAGGAATTGGAAACATGGTTGTGAGGATGAAACTGACTTTGGGGCTCCCCTTGGATATGGTCTTCCAGACTTACCAAAAGGCCATTAAGAGGAAGGTTTACCCCACCTCAGGGAAACCCGAGGCAGTACTTGCAGTCAAGGGCTGGCCATGGCTTCTGAGCTACATCCAAAAAGAATTTCATACTGTACCTGGATCTGCTGAAGCCATTTCTGACTGTCCGAGAGCCAGCATGTACCGCTCCTCAACTGCCTCCATTGTGGATCATCAGTAGGGCTGTCAGATTTAGTAAATAAAAATACAGGATACCCAGTTAACCTTGAACTTCACATGAATAATAAGTCATTATTTTTAGTATAAGTAGATCCTATGAACTATTTGGGGCATACTTATCTTCAAAATGTACTCGTTGTTTTTCAAACATTCATATTTAACTAAACAGCCTATATTTCATCTGTCAACCCTACTCAGCAGAAATGATGGAGGCTCATAGAGATCCAGGAGACGCCTCAGCGCCTCCTCAGCTTTTATTTCTACGTTCTGGACAGCGAGCACGAACCTTCCACTCCGTCATTGGCTAGAATGGAGGATATTCTCTGTTTTAGAGCTTTTTCTACTTGTCATTGTTATTATCTTCCTTATTTTAAAGAGATGTTTATTTTTCCCCAAACTTAATAGCTCATCCAAAAGTATTTCAAAGTTCATTAGACAAGGGAAAAACAACATGGTTCTGAAAAGTGAAGGAAACCGCCTGGTGTTTAGTAAAGAAGTAGTAGGGAGATTGAAAAAGCCAAACTTAATAAGCAGATCTCTCCAAGGGTATTTTCAGAGCTTGATACCCTCCCACACCCTGAAAATATTATTACATCAAGAATGTAGAACTGCTAACCAAATGTAAGGCTCCCATATGATTCTATCAAACTGAGGATGCTTCTTTACTAAGCAGTGAGCACACTTGCTGCCCCAGGGACCTTGGCAGTTGCAACGTAGGGCTCTTCACTTTGGGATGGAAACAGCAAGTTTTCCTGTGGTCTACACGCTGGCCCCAAAAATACTACACTCCCAATACTTGTCAACTTTAAGTATTTTCCTACATATCTCCATTTCTCTCTTACTATTTGAGCTACATCCTAGACTTGACACTACATAAATTGCATTCAAGAAGCTATTTTTAAAAGTTGGTAGGAAACCTTAAATCTATGGCTTGCAGTCCCTGGCTTAATTTCATCCAGGTGCATAAGGGTTTTCAAAAGTAGTCAGGTTAGTTACCCCGTATCACAGCCCCACGCTTGTGTCACAGATATAAAAATGGAACATGATATTTAAGGTTTTAGTTGCCAAATCATCAAGCCTCCCAGACAGAGGCAATAGAGCAAAATGCTTACAGAGGCATGGATTTTGATTTGCTCCAGTGTCTTGGGCAAGTCACTTGGCCTCTGTATTTATTTGTACTTATCTGCACTTATCTGTCACTTGGAGGTCATAATTGTACCTGGTCCATGGGTACGCTGTACAAATGATCTGTAAAGTAGTTACAAGAAACCGACACAGAGTAAGCACTCCACAGACATTGGCGTTTAGCTATTGGAAATAGTTCTCCGTGAAACAGATGACTTTATCCGTGGATGACTCGCTGGGAGACAGTGAATCACAGAATCACAGCATGTTGAAAGTGACCTAGTTCACACTCTAATGTGAAAAGAAGAAAAGTGTGCATGGGTAGAAAATGTCTGAAACTTTACACAACAAAGAGTTCATCATGTTAACTTGGAGGATTAGAATAAATCAGGAAAGGAGGAAAGAAAAACTTGAGTGTAATTCAATTTCTCTATCATTTGTGTTTCTACACTGAGACTCTGAATACACTGGAAGTGCAATTTTTTTTAATGTGGCGGGATAAAGGTTTTCAAGTTTTCCTGATCCATCCATATTATTATCTCAGAATTGCTGGCAGTTCTTGCCATCTTCGGATCTACAACCATGTGAGTCAGTGGGCCATTCTGGACGGAGGAGATAATAGAGCAGAAGTGAAGTGAGAGGAAAGGAGAGACAAGATTTTCTCTTTTCTCTTCAAAGCGGAAAGGTCTTTGGAATGGGAACAACTCACAGACAAACTTTGGGGAAAGGATGTGATGGAAAATGAGACAAACATCCTACCCCTGTGATGAGAAGGATTCCCTGGGCTGGATGGAGGGAGGTCACAGGTGGCTGGACAAGGAAAGCAACTAGGGAGAAACACACACAAGTGCAGGGCAAACACCCTGAGGCCACTCAGCCTGACTCCATGCAAACATGTTTCCAGCAGCCAGCCCTTCACCTGTGGCTCCCCAGCAACACAGGTACCTCGGGGGTGCCAACTCATTCTGAGTCCATTATGCCTGGCCATTCATAAACCGCTGTCTAACGTGTGAGGAATAAACTCTCAATGTTTATGAGCAAACTGGGGAAGGAGATTGAAAGGTTACTTAAACGGAAAAAAAAGAAGTTCAGCAAGGCAAGATGGTAGAGACACAAGAAAAAGACCTTAAAAGATAGAAAGGATTTGCCAAAGAAGAGAAAGAAAAAGAAATGATTCCGATTGGGTTAACCTGCAGCTAGGAAGTTAAGAAAGATTATTGATGGGTGAAGACTATGGAATAAAGTGAATAAAATTTATCCAAAATTGCTGAGAATATGGTAAGCAGCATGATTATCAAATTATGAATTGGCTGCAATGGCATTCTAGGGGGACACTAGGAAGGGGAAGCAAATGTTCCTGAGATGACAGTAGCAGGGGGAAAGTTGTTTCAGGGGAAGATCAGTCTTGCAGAGGGTGTATCAGAGGAGGGCAAGTGTGAGCAAGCAAGGAAATACTAAGTGTATACGGTTCCTTCACTGAGTGCACCCAGCCCCGCGGTCAGCCTTGAGAACAAGCAGGACTTCAGGTACTGGAGCTACATTTCAGTCATCAAGACTTGAGAAGACACCCTTAACTCAGGTCTTCTCTTCAAACTCCATCTTTCCTTCTTGACCTTCATTTGGCCTCTTCCCTTACCCTCCAGCTGTGGACTGAGGCCACAGAGCAAGATGGGTCACTAGTGTCCTCCATCCCCTGGCGACTGTGGTTCACATCAGTGGAGTACCAAAGGCAATAACCAAGTAAAAGACACAAGAGTGTATGAAGAAGAAGAGATTCTGATAAGGCTTTCTGTGACAGTGTGGGCCAAGTCGGCTCTATATGGCTGGTATCACGTGAATTATGAGCAGCCTTAGGGGAGAAGTTCTCAGAAGGCAGAGCCTGGCTCTCTAGAGGCTCTGTGTGCTCACAGCCCACTCCAAGACCTCAGTTACAGCTTCAGCCCCCAATATCTCTCCCTCTGCCTGCTCACAGTTTTTGAAGTCTTCTTTCCTCCACATTTCTCTTGAGAGGTGGAGGAGGAAGATGAGCTTCAGGCCAGCTCAGACTCCCCTGGGATCCCAGCAGGATGCCTATCATTAACCTCCCACCTTCTAGGAAACTCCTAAGATCTTCACATTTGGGGCAGTTCTCATTTCAGCTGTGCTTCAAATTGCTGGCGGGAGGCGGCCTGTTGGAAGGTGGCTAAAAGCAAGTAGCAATCCTTCGGGCAGCCTGGCCCTTCTCGACTGTCAGACATCTTCAGGGATATTCTAGGAAATGTTGTTTGTTCTAGAGAAGGGAGGGAAACAATCCAATTGTCCAATAATGCTTGAATGGAAAATAAATGATGCTATATGCATGTGATCAAATAATATCAAACAGTCAAAAATCAAAGACCTAGATCTCTATGGATTCACGTGGATAAATCTTGAAAACATAATATTGATTGAAAAAAAATAAGATAAAGAACGTTAGATTGTGATAACAGGTATGTAAGTATTTAAATATTTAAATCAATTCAACATATTGCTTCTATATATAGAGATGCAAGAAAATAAACTTTATCCAAAGAACACATTATTTACATTTAATATTCTCATTTATCTAGGAGACCCAAAAGAACCCACAGATAAACTAGCAGGAACTAATAAGACGGTTCAACAAGGCACACACATACAAGATCAATAAATTTTAAAAATCAATCAGGCTCCTCTACACTGGCGATAACAAATTAGAAACTGTAAAAGAAAATAAGAAAAAAAGAAGATCTAAATATTGTCACAAGAGCCATATAAATTATTTAGAGCTAAGCATACGTAGAAGGCAATATAACTAACAAACTGAGTACGAACAGTTAAACTCCGCCCAACCCAAGGTTAGGAAAAGACTGTTGTTACTTTATGAGAACAGACCCTCTTCTTAAGGAGCAGATCAGTAAGTGAGAGTGAATCAAAGAAACACAGCATTTGAAAAGTCAGCTAGTCCAAGCCTCTTGATCGCACATACAGAAGCTGAAGCCCAGATAGGTTGAGTTACTTGCTAAAGGGCCCAATGTCCTGACTCAAGGACTAGCATTTTTCACTCAGTCGCAAGACACAATCAAATGCAGTACCTTGGAGAGAGATGGGGAAAAAATGAAGAAATCAATTATATAGTTCCTCATCTTTAAGTACAGAAATAGCTGTGACAAAATTACACGTATTGAGGGAAAATTGAAGTGCAGAGTTTAAAATGTCAATAATCCACAGGGAAACTGGAGACCATTTAAAATATTCATATTAAATCTCTCTAGAAAAGACATTAAAAGATGTCCAATCAAAATGTGAATTTTATAATAGACATGGTATGATACAATTTATAATAGATATGGTATGAACCTTTCCCTTTCACGGGAAAGCATCGGCTGGGAAAAAGGAATTGTTCTTGAAAATGGGGCCTGTGCTACTGCAGACACTGTGCTCACCCTAGGTCCATCGAATGCACTGATGTCAGCACTGAGGTCACAGAATTCCGCTGTGCGCCTGGCAACCCTGCAAACATAACAGCCCTGGTGAGCACTAGGCAGTACTGCTGGTTCACTAAGTGGTACAAGTTTTTCAGCCATTTAGGAGACTTGACTATTTTTGTTTGTATTGAATCATTTCACGGATTGCCCAAGAGCCAAGAAGGGCCAACCTGTAGGGAAGAGGAGGAGTTGGACATCTCTTGAGGCATCTTCTAAGGGAGACTTCTAGTTGGTACGATGGAACGGCGACAAAAGAGGAAACATCTGGAAAATGAAGAGTCCCAGGAAACTGCCGAGAACGGAGGAGGTATGTGGGGGGCAACTTGTCTGGGGCACATGGGTTTCTGCCAAACTGAAGCTTCTCTAGGAAGCGGGGGACTGAGAACGTGTCACCTGTGAAGCAGGGAGCGAGAGACCTTGTCTCACTGATGCTGCCGTATCTATCTGGAGGGCCCCTGTGGTGTGAGACGGCACAGAACGGCCAGATGACCCCTGGGAGTTGGGAGGTCAGCTCCGCTGGTCTGAGGACTCTCTCCTGGGGCAGCCGGGCCTGGAGCTTTGTCGGACTCACAGCAGGCTGCATCCTGCTTGCACAGACCTAGAGGTGCAGCTTTCCTCAGTCCCCGATTTCTCTCTTATTCTCTTGGATCTTTCCCTGGGGTCATGAGGTGGGGGATGTGAAGGATGCAAGGATGCTGAGAGAGACCCATGAGTTGCTTGGCCTCTTTTACCAAAGTGGAAAGAGAAGCCCCATGAGTTGAAGGCCCTGTTGAAAAATATCTTGACAAGTGGAATGCACTTTGAAAGAAGATTGTTTGTCTAGGGATGGTGTCATATTGAAAGCAAGGAGGATTTATTCCTTCAACAGGAAGAATTTCCCAAAGGAGATCAAGGGAAGGGAAGGGTTTTCCAGAGACTGAGACCACGTGAGCGGGGGTGAGAAATGGCCTCAGGGTCCTGCGGGGAGCTCTGAGAGCCACGGGCCACGTGGTGCCTGCGTGCATTAAATGTAGGCGAGTAGCTTGCCCTGGGAGAGGGGTGGTCACCCCAGAGCTCCAGCTAGAGGCCTCTGCCCCAGATTAGAGCCCAGTAGCTCCTACAAGGCCCAGGGCCCTGGAGACTGTAGGATGGGCCCTGGGAATGGAGCTCTAGACAGCAGGCAGATTTCCAGGCATTGGCTGGGACAGTCTGGGGAAGGCAATGACTGCCCCTGACCATTCAGAATATTTTGCTCTATGTTCCTGTGTGTGTGTGGGTGTGTGAGTGTGTGTGTGTGTGTGTGTGTGTGTGTGTGGTAGTGCAGAGAAGAGCGAGATGAATGGGGTTAGAGTGCTTACCAGATATAAAGTCTGCGTGGTAAAGTTCTTGTCACCCTGCCTGGACCTGGCTGACACTCGGTGTACGTAAGAGTGTATACAGAATTCTTGTTAGGGGTGTTTTATGAGACAGTAACTCATAGACCCATGTACACTCTGATGCAGCAAAAATATCACACACCCCACATTTAACTTCCTTAGTAAACCACACACAGCACATAGAGGTATATACACGGATCCCTCCTGTACTACGTTCTCATACAACCCACCTGTATCACAATCCTCTCCTCCAACACCAAACGCTGGAGATGAGATATGTATATAGACACTCACACTATATATATAGGACACGCACACACACTCACACTATATATATATATATATATATATATATATATATATATATATATATATATATATATATATATATATATATATGTATCTCCACAACTCTCGCACAAACACAGCTAACTTCAGCCATCGCTAAATACCTCTGTAAGAACCAGTCACGTGCCATACACACCACACTTGTAACACATTCTTGAGTAATGCCAGACCCGCTTTGTACAAACCACAGTAAACCACAGTCTCAGTAACCCATGTCAGGATTGCCAGAGAAAATATGGGCTATCCAGTTCAATTTGAATTCCAGATAAAGAACAAGTAATTTTTCAGTATCAGTATGTCCCAAATATTGTATGGGCCATACTTACACTAAAACTAAGTAAGAACAAATACTGCATGGGAATACTTACACTAAAAAATTATTCTGGGTTTATCTGAAACTGAAATTTAACTGGGTGCCTTGTATTCTTGTTCGCTAAGTCTGGCAACCCTTATATACTTACCACCAGCTGATGTATTATATATTTATTGTAGTTTTGTTTAGTGTGTGTCTTCCCCTATTAGAATGTGCAGCGTTACCAAAGACTACAACAATGGAAGAGTGCCGGATACACAGGAGTAGCTGCTTACTGAATCTTGGTGAATGAATGAATGAACACGCACCATAAATACAAGCCACACCATGTAATGAGGAAACGTTACATGTCCCAGAATTCCTGACTTGTGAACAGAAACCATGCACACAAAGGCCACAGACACAGATAGACACGTCTGCACTGTGCTCCCCATGCCAACCCCACACTTACCACAGACTTAACTGATACACATCACTCACTCTTCCCACACACTCACAGTCACCACCGAGGCCTACATTACCAACTAGACAGTGAGAGAATAAGTATTGATTGGAATTAAATCCTGGAGGATCCACTGGGAATCACACTCTCAACTGTGTGTATTCACTGCACCTGACACGTGTCACACACTCAGTAAATATTTGTGGACAGAGGACTGATGAACCCACCCTGAGCCTTTCATTCCTCCCTCAGGAATCTCGAAGTCACAAGAGGATCCCCCTCGGCTTGGATCCACTGTGGTGGCCCAAGGCTGCAGCCCAGGGGCAGTGGAGGTCTCCTCTGCCCCTAAATACTTCTTCTGTACTTCTAGTCCGCGCAAGCTCAGCTACGCTGGTAAGGGCGCGGGGCTCCTCAGGTGAGGGGGTGCTTGGCTGTGAGGCAGGAGGCACACAGATCCCAGGGAGGCTGAGAGGAAATCCAGGGTCATCAGAGGTGATGAGGGCTCTGTGGAGGAGCCTGGGCAGGATGGCTGAGCTGTTCCGAGGGCGTGGATGCCAGCTGAGTCTGGGGGGGCGGTGTGAATACTGGTAGTACCATGGTGGGGAAGTCAAGGAGCAGGGGCCGGAAAGGTCTGGGCTTGAGGTGGAGGGAAGAGGGACCAGATTAAGCATCTTCAGAGGAAAATGTAGGCTTTGTCTTTGCCTTTGCTTCCAGAGAAGGACAGAGTTCTGCATCATACACCTCCAGCCTGAGAGCAGGACCATCCAGCTCAGGTCCACACAGCTCACACATACAACTGCCCTCCAGGCACAGCCCTTCTCACAGCACACATAAACCCCAAGCACCACAGCCCCATTCCACAAGTAATGCACCACCAATATTACCAAAATCACACTCCTTGTCATACACGCATCCAGCCGCATCCCTCACATACCACAGCCCTCACCACCATACTCCACACCCCTGTATACAGACACCGCTCCAGTATCCCCCCCACGCACATGAAAAGCCCACAGATGACAGCAGATACACCGCTCCATCCTACGGCCAACAGACACCAAGCTCACGACATAGCTACGTCATGCAAATGTCCCTCTCTCGTCTACCACACCTGCTCCCTCAGCTTCCGGCACGGCCCATGCATGTTATTATGGTTTTAATTTCCTTTTTCAGCAATGCGGAGATTTCGAGACACTGCCTGGCCTACAGCACCCCTAGCCCAGGTTCAGGAAGAAGGGGAGACCGCTCCCCCATCACACTGTGTCTCCTCCTCACTCTCTTCACCCTGTAAGGACTATCTGCACCCAGACAAAGAGGAAAGGGGCATGAAAATATACTACATGCAGGTACAAGTGAACAAGGGTGTCGCTGTCTCCTGGAAGACAAATAAACACTTGGAGTTGCCTGAAAAGCAGCTGACGATAGAAGAAGTGACCCTTCCTGAGGATGCGTGCACAGTAGGCACTTGCCCCTCTGATGTGTTCACCGAAAGCCTCCTGTCTGACAGTGAGCCCACTGGGGAGGAGAAAGAGTATGATGAAAGGGCAGAGCCAGGCAGCCCATCAGGGTCACCTGCCATCGAGGAGAGACCCAGGGCCAAGACACCGGACTGGATGGTGACCATGGAGACCGGCTTCAGGTGCATGGCCTGCTGCCGGGTCTTCCCCACCTTGGAGATCCTCCAGCAGCACGTGAAGGGCGGCGTCCTGCAGGGCTTCAGCTGCCGTGTCTTTCATCTCAACATGGCCCAGTGGATGGGCAATGTGGAATCCGAGAGCACACCTTAGGAGGAGGAGGAGGAGGAGGAAGAGAAGCAAGAAGAAAAGGAGAATGAGGGAGAGCAGCCCACGGGGGAAGGCCCCAGCCCAAAGAGACCCCGCAGGCAGGGTCTTTTCTCTCCTTTGAGTTCCAAACAGCAACTGAGATTCATGGGACAGAAGATCCTGGAAGACGGTGTGGCCATCCCTTGGAAGAGGTAAGGCTTGAGGCTGGCAGTCTTCTGAGCCTATGTCACGGGGGCCCAGAGGAGTCTAAGGGAAGGGGCCGCACACATGTGCTGGTTTACCTAATGGCTCTGCAGTTGCATCAAATGGGACACACCCGGCACTAACAAAGGCATTGACCTCTGTTGACGTAAACAAGAAGGTGGAGCCTTTTCCTAGGAGTTTTCTCAGGGTCTGCACGATGGACCTCAACTCTTAGAGGACGTACTGCCAGCAGCTCCTTCTCGGCAGAGAGAGCCAGGAGTGGTCTCAAGAGAGGACAGGGGCCCTTGCAGGACCAGAACTTTGAGGTCTGAGAGCCTTGGGCCTGAGCCGAGATCTCACCCTGACCACTGGACCGAGCCTTCTGTGACAAAGGGGAATATGAAAGAGAGTCACGTGGAAATGAGGTCCCCCGAGATATGGAAATGTTCCAGAACCTTCGTTGCGTGGTAGTTGATCTGGAGCCAAGCTCACTGTGGTGTGTGTGGCTCTGAGCATTAAGGCAATGCTGGAGGGTAACCCTGACCAGCAGAGCTTGGAGTGCTTCTTGTCTCTTCCTGTCCTACCTCATTTGTTTTATCCCTTCCAGGGAGAAGAAAGGACCCTCGGGAGAGTAGCAGACAGAATGCCGTGGTCTGAAGGAGGATGAAGGGACCGGCACTCAGTCTAACATCATATGACAATAGAAGCGTCCTATGCAATAAAGGGCATTTTCCAAACCTTTCCTGGAGCTTTTATTTAAGGACATTTTTCTATCTATGCATCTATCTGTCATCTACATCTGTATCTTTCAAGGTTTGTGAACAAGCTTTCACATAAGCACTAGAGACGTCCGCCAGCATTTTCCAGAAGAGGCCTGCAAATTGCTGGGGACTCCTCACAAATAGGGAACGGCCACAACCCCTGCCACACAGACTATGCGTGTGGCCCTCCTGACGTACTCCCACTCTCTCTCTGAATTTCCCAACGTCTGAGATGAGGGTGCTGGCTGGAGGCAATGATCACGTGCAGGCTGAATCTTCTCCAGATTCTGATTCTCTTCCTGGGCATATCGTCCTCAAGCACAGTCTCCATGTCCCTGGCCACACTGATCTCTCTCCTTCAGTCCTTCCCTCCCTCCCTCTCCTGCCTCCCAGTGCAGAGAATACTTTTTTGCATTTGAGACGACATTTATTTTTGGTTCACAGAATTCTCACCTGTTCTACTGTGGCCTCCGTTGTGAACATTCCAAAGCTGAGACTTTTCTGTTTTTCTCCCTCATTTCTGCTGAGTCTTTACCTTCCTAATGCAGTGAACTCAGAGTGCCTAGCTGACTGGATGGGGAAAAATATCCAGGGGGCAAAGAGAAATAATAAAAGAATATATCAGTTAATTTTTCATAGTGTTATCCAACTACATATTTTTAAAATTTTGGAATAATATTAGGAATCTTCTCTTTATAAAAAACTGAATTATCGGGCTTCCCTGGTGGAGCAGTGGTTAAGAATATGCCTGCGAATGCAGGGGACATGGGTTCGAGCCCTGTTCTGGGAAGATCCCACGTGCCACGGAGTAACTAAGCCCGCACGCCACAACAACTGAGCCTGCGCTCTAGAGCCCGTGCCACATCTACCGAGCCCACGTGCCACAACTACGGAAGCCTGCGTGCCTAGAGCCCATGCTCTGCAACAAGAGAAGCCACTGCAATGAGAAGCCCGTGCACCACAACCAAGAGGAGCCCCCGCTCACTGCAACTAGAGAACGCCCGCTAGCAGCAACAAAGACCCAATGCAGCCCCAAATAAATTAATTAATTTTAAAAAATTGAATTAGTTTCAAGGGTACAATGTATAAAAGTACAATAAAAGCCCCCCTTCAAACCCCCCAACCCCACTCTCAAGATGGAATCGATATGCTGTGATACAATTTATAGTCGTAGTACTACTCCTCCTCCCACCACATCCGAAATCCTCTGAGCCAGGTGCAGCAGCTTCCTTTCACAATGCTAGGACCCGCCACAAGACACATGATAATCCCTTTGGACATTTCAAGGAGCGGCACCAAGGGAACAGTACCGGGGAAATGCCACTGACAGCTCAGAATATCCATGGCATTTCTAGAGACTCGGCACTGCTCTCGCTCTGGGAATGAAGGTCCAAAAAGCACATCGGAGAATGTTCATAGTTGTAAACAAGCTCCACCTTTGAAACACGATCTACATAGAACCACATATACAAGCCTGCACGATGGATGAAGCCAAGGTCTCCTCCATGATTTCCCTTCTGACCACCTTATTGTCTCCTCAACCATAAAAGGTGAACTTGAAACTCAGGACCTTGCCTTGTCACCAGAAACATCCAAGCTTGGATCAGTCTTTCTAAGACCAGATACTTGCTCTCTGAACTATTAGAGACTTGTCACATACACACAGGTAGAACAGGATTATTTCTATCTACCTGGGGACATGGAGTCTTTCACATTGCTCCTGTTAAAACTCTCACAACAGCAAAACTTTACCTACAAAGGGTTCAAGCTATGACACTCCCAATTTCCACAAACCTCCTCAGCTCTTGTGAGTCACATGCAGCCAATTCCAGGAATTGGAAACATGGTTGTGAGGATGAAACTGACTTTGGGGCTCCCCTTGGATATGGTCTTCCAGACTTACCAAAAGGCCATTAAGAGGAAGGTTTACCCCACCTCAGGGAAACCCGAGGCAGTACTTGCAGTCAAGGGCTGGCCATGGCTTCTGAGCTACATCCAAAAAGAATTTCATACTGTACCTGGATCTGCTGAAGCCATTTCTGACTGTCCGAGAGCCAGCATGTACCGCTCCTCAACTGCCTCCATTGTGGCCGCTCCTCAACTGCCTCCATTGTGGATCATCAGTAGGGCTGTCAGATTTAGTAAATAAAAATACAGGATACCCAGTTAACCTTGAACTTCACATGAATAATAAGTCATTATTTTTAGTATAAGTAGATCCTATGAACTATTTGGGGCATACTTATCTTCAAAATGTACTCGTTGTTTTTCAAACATTCATATTTAACTAAACAGCCTATATTTCATCTGTCAACCCTACTCAGCAGAAATGATGGAGGCTCATAGAGATCCAGGAGACGCCTCAGCGCCTCCTCAGCTTTTATTTCTACGTCCTGGACAGCGAGCACGAACCTTCCACTCCGTCATTGGCTAGAATGGAGGATATTCTCTGTTTTAGAGCTTTTTCTACTTGTCATTGTTATTATCTTCCTTATTTTAAAGAGATGTTTATTTTTCCCCAAACTTAATAGCTCATCCAAAAGTATTTCAAAGTTCATTAGACAAGGGAAAAACAACATGGTTCTGAAAAGTGAAGGAAACCGCCTGGTGTTTAGTAAAGAAGTAGTAGGGAGATTGAAAAAGCCAAACTTAATAAGCAGATCTCTCCAAGGGTATTTTCAGAGCTTGATACCCTCCCACACCCTGAAAATATTATTACATCAAGAATGTAGAACTGCTAACCAAATGTAAGGCTCCCATATGATTCTATCAAACTGAGGATGCTTCTTTACTAAGCAGTGAGCACACTTGCTGCCCCAGGGACCTTGGCAGTTGCAACGTAGGGCTCTTCCCTTTGGGATGGAAACAGCAAGTTTTCCTGTGGTCTACACGCTGGCCCCAAAAATACTACACTCCCAATACTTGTCAACTTTAAGTATTTTCCTACATATCTCCATTTTTCTGTTACTATTTGGGCTACATCCTAGACTTGACACTACATAAATTGCATTCAAGAAGATATTTTTAAAAGTTGGTAGGAAACCTTAAATCTATGGCTTGCAGTCCCTGGCTTAATTTCATCCAGGTGCATAAGGGTTTTCAAAAGTAGTCAGGTTAGTTACCCCGTATCACAGCCCCACGCTTGTGTCACAGGTATAAAAATGGAACATGATATTTAAGGTTTTAGTTGCCAAATCATCAAGCCTCCCACACAGAGGCAATAGAGCAAAATGATTACAGAGGCATGGATTTTGATTTGCTCCAGCGTCTTGGGCAAGTCACTTGGCCTCTGTATTTATTTGTACTTATCTGCACTTATCTGTCACTTGGGGGTCATAATTGTACCTGGTCCATGGGTACGCTGTACAAATGATCTGTAAAGTAGTTACAAGAAACCGACACAGAGTAAGCACTCCACAGACATTGGCTATTAACTATTGGAAATAGTTCTCCGTGAAACAGATGACTTTATCTGTGGATGACTCGGTGGGAGACAGTGAATCACAGAATCACAGCATGTTGAAAGTGACCTAGTTCACACTCTTATGTGAAAAAAAGAAAAGTGTGCATGGTTAGAAAATGTCTGAAACTTTACCTAACAAATAGTTCATCATGTTAGCATTGAGGATTAGAATAAATCAGGAAAGGAGGAAAGAAAAACTTGAGTGTAATTCAATTTCTCTATCATTTGTGTTTCTACACTGAGACTCTGAATACACTGGAAGTGCAATTTTTTTTAATGTGGCGGGATAAAGGTTTTCAAGTTTTCCTGATCCATCCATATTATTATCTCAGAATTGCTGGCAGTTCTTGCCATCTTCGGATCTACACCCATGTGAGTCAGTGGGCCATTCTGGACGGAGGAGATAATAGAGCAGAAGTGAAGTGAGAGGAAAGGAGAGACAAGATTTTCTCTTTTCTCTTCAAAGAGGAAAGGTCTTTGGAATGGGAACAACTCACAGCCAAACTTTGGGGAAAGGATGTGATGGAAAATGAGACAAACATCCTACCCCTGTGATGAGAAGGATTCCCTGGGCTGGATGGAGGGAGGTCACAGGTGGCTGGACAAGGAAAGCAACTAGGGAGAAACACACACAAGTGCAGGGCAAACACCCTGAGGCCACTCAGCCTGACTCCATGCAAACATGTGTCCAGCAGCCAGCCCTTCACCTGTGGCTCCCCAGCAAGACAGGTACCTCGGGGGTGCCAACTCATTCTGAGTCCATTATGCCTGGGCATTCATAAACCGCTGTCTAACGTGTGAGGAATAAACTCTCAATGTTTATGAGGAAACTGGGGAAGGAGATTGAAAGGTTACTTAAACGGAAAAAAAAAGAAGTTCAGCAAGGCAGGATGGTAGAGAGACAAGAAAAAGACCTTAAAAGATAGAAAGGATTTGCCAAAGAAGAGAAAGAAAAAGAAATGATTCCGAATGGGTTAACCTGCAGCTAGGAAGTTAAGGAAGAATATTGATGGGTGAAGACTATGGAATAAAGCGAATAAAATTTATCCAAAATTGCTGAGAATATGGTAAGCAGCATGATTATCAAATTATGAATTGGCTGCAATGGCATTCTAGGGGGACACTAGGAAGGGGAAGCAAATGTTCCTGAGATGACAGTAGCAGGGGGAAAGTTGTTTCAGGGGAAGATCAGTCTTGCAGAGGGTGTATCAGAGGAGGGCAAGTGTGAGCAAGCAAGGAAATACTAAGTGTATACGGTTCCTTCACTGAGTGCACCCAGCCCCGCGGTCAGCCTTGAGAACAAGCAGGACTTCAGGTACTGGAGCTACATTTCAGTCATCAAGACTTGAGAAGACACCCTTAACTCAGGTCTTCTCTTCAAACTCCATCTTTCCTTCTTGACCTTCATTTGGCCTCTTCCCTTACCCTCCAGCTGTGGACTGAGGCCACAGAGCAAGATGGGTCACTAGTGTCCTCCATCCCCTGGCGACTGTGGTTCACATCACTGGAGTACCAAAGGCAATAACCAAGTAACAGACACAAGAGTGTATGAAGAAGAAGAGATTCTGATAAGGCTTTCTGTGACAGTGTGGGCCAAGTCGGCTCTATATGGCTGGTATCACGTGAATTATGAGCAGCCTTAGGGGAGAAGTTCTCAGAAGGCAGAGCCTGGCTCTCGAGAGGCTCTGCGTGCTCACAGCCCACTCCAAGACCTCAGTTACAGCTTCGGCCCCCAATATCTCTCCCTCTGCCTGCTCACAGTTTTTGAAGTCTTCTTTCCTCCACATTTCTCTTGAGAGGTGGAGGAGGAAGATGAGCTTCAGGCCAGCTCAGACTCCCCTGGGATCCCAGCAGGATGCCTATCATTAACCTCCCACCTTCTAGGAAACTCCTAAGATCTTCACATTTGGGGCAGTTCTCATTTCAGCTGTGCTTCAAATTGCTGGCTGGAGACGGCCTGTTGGAAGGTGGCTAAAAGCAAGTAGCAATCCTTCGGGCAGCCTGGCCCTTCTCGACTGTCAGACATCTTCAGGGATATTCTAGGAAATGTTGTTTGTTCTAGAGAAGGGAGGGAAACAATCCAATTGTCCAATAATGCTTGAATGGAAAATAAATGATGCTATATGCATGTGATCAAATAATATCAAACAGTCAAAAATCAAAGACCTAGATCTATATGGATTCACGTGGATAAATCTTGAAAACATAATATTGATTGAAAGAAAATAAGATAAAGAACGTTAGATTGTGATAACAGGTATGTAAGTATTTAAATATTTAAATCAATTCAACATATTGCTTCTATATATAGAGATGCAAGAAAATAAACTTTATCCAAAGAACACATTATTTACATTTAATATGCTCATTTATCTAGGAGACCCAAAAGAACCCACAGATAAACTAGCAGGAACTAATAAGACGGTTCAACAAGGCACACACATACAAGATCAATAAATTTTAAAAATCAATCAGGCTCCTCTACACTGGCGATAACAAATTAGAAACTGTAAAAGAAAATAAGAAAAAAAGAAGATCTAAATATTGTCACAAGAGCCATATAAATTATTTAGAGCTAAGCATACGTAGAAGGCAATATAACTAACAAACTGAGTACGAACAGTTAAACTCCGCCCAACCCAAGGTTAGGAAAAGACTGTTGTTACTTTATGAGAACAGACCCTCTTCTTAAGGAGCAGATCAGTAAGTGAGAGTGAATCAAAGAAACACAGCATTTGAAAAGTCAGCTAGTCCAAGCCTCTTGATCGCACATACAGAAGCTGAAGCCCAGATAGGTTGAGTTACTTGCTAAAGGGCCCAATGTCCTGACTCAAGGACTAGCATTTTTCACTCAGTCGCAAGACACAATCAAATGCAGTACCTTGGAGAGAGATGGGGAAAAAATGAAGAAATCAATTATATAGTTCCTCATCTTTAAGTACAGAAATAGCTGTGACAAAATTACACGTATTGAGGGAAAATTGAAGTGCAGAGTTTAAAATGTCAATAATCCACAGGGAAACTGGAGACCATTTAAAATATTCATATTAAATCTCTCTAGAAAAGACATTAAAAGATGTCCAATCAAAATGTGAATTTTATAATAGACATGGTATGATACAATTTATAATAGATATGGTAGGAACCTTTCCCTTTCACGGGAAAGCATCGGCTGGGAAAAAGGAATTGTTCTTGAAAATGGGGCCTGTGCTACTGCAGACACTGTGCTCACCCTAGGTCCACCGAATGCACTGATGTCAGCACTGAGGTCACAGAATTCCGCTGTGCGCCTGGCAACCTTGCAAACATAACAGCCCTGGTGAGCACTAGGCAGTACTGCTGGTTCACTAAGTGGTACAAGTTTTTCAGCCATTTAGGAGACTTGACTATTTTTGTTTGTATTGAATCATTTCAACGGATTGCCCAAGAGCCAAGAAAGGCCAACCTGTAGGGAAGAGGAGGAGTTGGACATCTCTTGAGGCATCTTCTAAGGGAGACTTCTAGTTGGTACGATGGAACGGCGACAAAAGAGGAAACATCTGGAAAATGAAGAGTCCCAGCAAACTGCCGAGAACGGAGGAGGTATGTGGGGGGAAACTTGTCTGGGGAACATGGGTTTCTGCCAAACTGAAGCTTCTCTAGGAAGCGGGGGACTGAGAACGTGTCACCTGTGAAGCAGGGAGCGAGAGACCTTGTCTCACTGATGCTGCCGTATCTATCTGGAGGGCCCCTGTGGTGTGAGACGGCACAGAACGGCCAGATGCCCCCTGGGAGATGGGAGGTCAGCTCCGCTGGTCTGAGGACTCTCTCCTGGGGCAGCCGGGCCTGGAGCTTTGTCGGACTCACAGCAGGCTGCATCCTGCTTGCACAGACCTAGAGGTGCAGCTTTTCTCAGTCCCCGATTTCTCTCTTATTCTCTTGGATCTTTCCCTGGGGTCATGAGGTGGGGGATGTGAAGGATGCAAGGATGCTGAGAGAGACCCATGAGTTGCTTGGCCTCTTTTACCAAAGTGGAAAGAGAAGCCCCATGAGTTGAAGGCCCTGTTGAAAAATATCTTGACAAGTGGAATGCACTTTGAAAGAAGATTGTTTGTCTAGGGATGGTGTCATATTGAAAGCAAGGAGGATTTATTCCTTCAACAGGAAGAATTTCCCAAAGGAGATCAAGGGAAGGGAAGGGTTTTCCAGAGACTGAGACCACGTGAGCGGGGGTGAGAAATGGCCTCAGGGTCCTGCGGGGAGCTCTGAGAGCCACGGGCCACGTGGTGCCTGCGTGCATTAAATGTAGGCGAGTAGCTTGCCCTGGGAGAGGGGTGGTCACCCCAGAGCTCCAGCTAGAGGCCTCTGCCCCAGATTAGAGCCCAGTAGCTCCTACCAGGCCCAGGGCCCTGGAGACTGTAGGATGGGCCCTGGGAATGGAGCTCTAGACAGCAGGCAGATTTCCAGGCAGTGGCTGGGACAGGCTGGGGAAGGCAATGACTGCCCCTGACCATTCAGAATATTTTGCTCTATGTTCCTGTGTGTGTGTGGGTGTGTGAGTGTGTGTGTGTGTGTGTGTGTGTGTGTGTGTGTGTGTGTGGTAGTGCAGAGAAGAGCGAGATGAATGGGGTTAGAGTGCTTACCAGATATAAAGTCTGCGTGGTAAAGTTCTTGTCACCCTGCCTGGACCTGGCTGACACTCGGTGTACGTAAGAGTGTATACAGAATTCTTGTTAGGGGTGTTTTATGAGACAGTAACTCATACACCCATGTACACTCTGATGCAGCAAAAATATCACACACCCCACATATAACTTCCTTATTAAACCACACACAGCACATGGAGGTATATACACGGATCCCTCCTGTACTACGTTCTCATACAACCCACCTGTATCACAATCCTCTCCTCCAACACCAAACGCTGGAGATGAGATATGTATATAGACACTCACACTATATATATAGGACACACACACACACACACACACACTATATATATATATATATATATATATATATATATATATATATATATATATATATATATCCACAACTCTCGCACAAACACAGCTAACTTCAGCCATCGCTAAATACCTCTGTAAGAACCAGTCACGTGTCATACACACCACACTTATAACACATTCTTGAGTAATGCCAGACCCGCTTTGTACAAACCACAGTAAGCCACAGTCTCAGTAACCCATGTCAGGATTGCCAGAGAAAATATGGGCTATCCAGTTCAATTTGAATTCCAGATAAACAACAAGTAATTTTTCAGTATCAGTATGTCCCAAATATTGTATGGGCCATACTTACACTAAAACTAAGTAAGAACAAATACTGCATGGGAATACTTACACTAAAAAATTATTCTGGGTTTATCTGAAACTGAAATTTAACTGGGTGCCTTGTATTCTTGTTCGCTAAGTCTGGCAACCCTTATATACTTACCACCAGCTGATGTATTATATATTTATTGTAGTTTTGTTTAGTGTGTGTCTTCCCCTACTAGAATGTGCAGCGTTACCAAAGACTACAACAATGGAAGAGTGCCGGATACACAGGAGTAGCTGCTTACTGAATCTTGGTGAATGAATGAATGAACACGCACCATAAATACAAGCCACACCATGTAATGAGGAAACGTTACATGTCCCAGAATTCCTGACTTGTGAACAGAAAAAATGCACACAAAGGCCACAGACACAGATAGACACATCTGCACTGTGCTCCCCATGCCAACCCCACACTTACCACAGACTTAACTGATACACATCACTCACTCTTCCCACACACTCACAGTCACCACCGAGGCCTACATTACCAACTAGACAGTGAGAGAATAAGTATTGATTGGAATTATATCCTGGAGGATCCACTGGGAACCACACTCTCAACTGTGTGTATTCACTGCACCTGACACGTGTCACACACTCAGTAAATATTTGTGGACAGAGGACTGATGAACCCACCCTGAGCCTTTCATTCCTCCCTCAGGAATCTCGAAGTCACAAGAGGATCCCCCTCGGCTTGGATCCACTGTGGTGGCCCAAGGCTGCAGCCCAGGGGCAGTGGAGGTCTCCTCCGCCCCTAAATACTTCTTCTGTACTTCTACTCCGCGCAAGCTCAGCTACGCTGGTAAGGGCGCGGGGCTCCTCAGGTGAGGGGGTGCTTGGCTGTGAGGCAGGAGGCACACAGATCCCAGGGAGGCTGAGAGGAAATCCAGGGTCATCAGAGGTGATGAGGGCTCTGTGGAGGAGCCTGGGCAGGATGGCTGAGCTGTTCCGAGGGCGTGGATGCCAGCTGAGTCTGGGGGGGCGGTGTGAATACTGGTAGTACCATGGTGGGGAAGTCAAGGAGCAGGGGCCGGAAAGGTCTGGGCTTGAGGTGGAGGGAAGAGGGACCAGATTAAGCATCTTCAGAGGAAAATGTAGGCTTTGTCTTTGCCTTTGCTTCCAGAGAAGGACAGAGTTCTGCATCATACACCTCCAGCCTGAGAGCAGGACCATCCAGCTCAGGTCCACACAGCTCACACATACATCTGCCCTCCAGGCACAGCCCTTCTCACAGCACACATAAACCCCAAGCACCACAGCCCCATTCCACAAGTAACGCACCACCGATATTACCAAAATCACACTCCTTGTCATACACGCATCCAGCCGCATCCCTCACATACCACAGCCCTCACCACCATACTCCACACCCCTGTATACAAACACCGCTCCAGTATCCCCCCCACGCACATGAAAAGCCCACAGATGACACCAGATACACCGCTCCATCCTACGGCCAACAGACACCAAGCTCACGACATAGCTACGTCATGCAAATGTCCCTCTCTCGTCTACCACACCTGCTCCCTCAGCTTCCGGCACGGCCCATGCATGTTATTATGGTTTTAATTTCCTTTTTCAGCAATGCGGAGATTTCGAGACACTGCCTGGCCTACAGCACACCTAGCCCAGGTTCAGGAAGAAGGGGAGACCGCTCCCCCATCACACTGTGTCTCCTCCTCACTCTCTTCACCCTGTAAGGACTATCTGCACCCAGACAAAGAGGAAAGGGGCATGAAAATATACTACATGCAGGTACAAGTGAACAAGGGTGTCGCTGTCTCCTGGAAGACAAAGAAACCCTTGGAGTTGCCTGAAAAGCAGCTGACGATAGAAGAAGTGACCCTTCCTGAGGATGCGTGCACAGTAGGCACTTGCCCCTCTGATGTGTTCACCGAAAGCCTCCTGTCTGACAGTGAGCCCACTGGGGAGGAGAAAGAGTATGAGGAAAGGGCAGAGCCAGGCAGCCCATCAGGGTACCTGCCGTCGAGGAGAGACCCAGGGCCAAGACACTGGACTGGATGGTGACCATGGAGACCGGCTTCAGGTGCATGGCCTGCTGCCGGGTCTTCCCCACCTTGGAGATCCTCCAGCAGCACGTGTAGGGCGGTGTCCTGCAGGGCTTCAGCTGCCGTGTCTTTCATCTCAACATGGCCCAGTGGATGGGCAATGTGGAATCCGAGAGCACCCCTGAGGAGGAGGAGGAGGAGGAGGAAGAGAAGCAAGAAGAAAAGGAGAATGAGGGAGAGCAGCCCACGGGGGAAGGCCCCAGCCCAAAGAGACCCCGCAGGCAGGGTCTTTTCTCTCCTTTGAGTTCCAAACAGCAACTGAGATTCATGGGACAGAAGATCCTGGAAGACGGTGTGGCCGTCCCTTGGAAGAGGTAAGGCTTGAGGCTGGCAGTCTTCTGAGCCTATGTCACGAGGGCCCAGAGGAGTCTAAGGGAAGGGGCCGCACACATGTGCTGGTTTACCTAATGGCTCTGCAGTTGCATCAAATGGGACACACCCAGCACTAACAAAGGCATTGACCTCTGTTGACGTAAACAAGAAGGTGGAGCCTTTTCCTAGGAGTTTTCTCAGGGTCTGCACGATGGACCTCAACTCTTAGAGGACGTACTGCCAGCAGCTCCTTCTCGGCAGAGAGAGCCAGGAGTGGTCTCAAGAGAGGACAGGGGCCCTTGCAGGACCAGAACTTTGAGGTCTGAGAGCCTTGGGCCTGAGCCGAGATCTCACCCGGACCACTGGACCGAGCCTTCTGTGACAAAGGGGAATATGAAAGAGAGTCACGTGGAAATGAGGTCCCCCGAGATATGGAAATGTTCCAGAACCTTCGTTGCGTGGTAGTTGATCTGGAGCCAAGCTCACTGTGGTGTGTGTGGCTCTGAGCATTAAGGCAATGCTGGAGGGTAACCCTGACCAGCAGAGCTTGGAGTGCTTCTTGTCTCTTCCTGTCCTACCTCATTTGTTTTATCCCTTCCAGGGAGAAGAAAGGACCCTCGGGAGAGTAGCAGACAGAATGCCGTGGTCTGAAGGAGGATGAAGGGACCGGCACTCAGTCTAACATCATATGACAATAGAAGCGTCCTATGCAATAAAGGGCATTTTCCAAACCTTTCCTGGAGCTTTTATTTAAGGACATTTTTCTATCTATGCATCTATCTGTCATCTACATCTGTATCTTTCAAGGTTTGTGAACAAGCTTTCACATAAGCACTAGAGACGTCCGCCAGCATTTTCCAGAAGAGGCCTGCAAATTGCTGGGGACTCCTCACAAATAGGGAACGGCCACAACCCCTGCCACACAGACTATGCGCGTGGCCCTCCTGACGTACTCCCACTCTCTCTCTGAATTTCCCAACGTCTGAGATGAGGGTGCTGGCTGGAGGCAATGATCACGTGCAGGCTGAATCTTCTCCAGATTCTGATTCTCTTCCTGGGCATATCGTCCTCAAGCACAGTCTCCATGTCCCTGGCCACACTGATCTCTCTCCTTCAGTCCTTCCCTCCCTCCCTCCCCTGCCTCCCAGTGCAGAGAATACATTTTTGCATTTGAGACGACATTTATTTTTGGTTCACAGAATTCTCACCTGTTCTACTGTGGCCTCCGTTGTGAACATTCCAAAGCTGAGACTTTTCTGTTTTTCTCCCTCATTTCTGCTGAGTCTTTACCTTCCTAATGCAGTGAACTCAGAGTGCCTAGCTGACTGGATGGGGAAAAAGATCCAGGGGGCAAAGAGAAATAATAAAAGAATATATCAGTTAATTTTTCATAGTGTTATCCAACTACATATTTTTAAAATTTTGGAATAATATTAGGAATCTTCTCTTTATAAAAAAACTGAATTATCGGGCTTCCCTGGTGGAGCAGTGGTTAAGAATATGCCTGCGAATGCAGGGGACATGGGTTCGAGCCCTGTTCTGGGAAGATCCCACGTGCCACGGAGTAACTAAGCCCGCGCGCCACAACTACTGAGCCTGCGCTCTAGAGCCCGTGCCACATCTACCGAGCCCACGTGCCACAACTACGGAAGCCTGCGTGCCTAGAGCCCATGCTCCGCAACAAGAGAAGCCACTGCAATGAGAAGCCCATGCACCACAGCCAAGAGGAGCCCCCGCTCACTGCAACTAGAGAATGCCCGCTAGCAGCAACAAAGACCCAATGCAGCCCCAAATAAATTAATTAATTTTAAAAAATTGAATTAGTTTCAAGGGTACAATGTATAAAAGTACAATAAAAGCCCCCCTTCAAACCCCCCAACCCCACTCTCAAGATGGAATAGATATGCTGTGATACAATTTATAGTCGTAGTACTACTCCTCCTCCCACCACATCCGAAATCCTCTGAGCCCGGTGCAGCAGCTTCCTTTCACAATGCTAGGACCCGCCACAAGACACATGATAATCCCTTTGGACATTTCAAGGAGCGGCACCAAGGGAACAGTACCGGGGAAATGCCACTGACAGCTCAGAATATCCATGGCATTTCTAGAGCCTCGGCACTGCTCTCGCTCTGGGAATGAAGGTCCAAAAAGCACATCGGAGAATGTTCATAGTTGTAAACAAGCTCCACCTTTGAAACACAATCTACATAGAACCACATATACAAGCCTGCACGATGGATGAAGCCAAGGTCTCCTCCATGATTTCCCTTCTGACCACCTTATTGTCTCCTCAACCATAAAAGGTGAACTTGAAACTCAGGACCTTGCCTTGTCACCAGAAACATCCAAGCTTGGATCAGTCTTTCTAAGACCAGATACTTGCTCTCTGAACTATTAGAGACTTGTCACATACACACAGGTAGAACAGGATTATTTCTATCTACCTGGGGACATGGAGTCTTTCACATTGCTCCTGTTAAAACTCTCACAACAGCAAAACTTTACCTACAAAGGGTTCAAGCTATGACACTCCCAATTTCCACAAACCTCCTCAGCTCTTGTGAGTCACATGCAGCCAATTCCAGGAATTGGAAACATGGTTGTGAGGATGAAACTGACTTTGGGGCTCCCCTTGGATATGGTCTTCCAGACTTACCAAAAGGCCATTAAGAGGAAGGTTTACCCCACCTCAGGGAAACCCGAGGCAGTACTTGCAGTCAAGGGCTGGCCATGGCTTCTGAGCTACATCCAAAAAGAATTTCATACTGTACCTGGATCTGCTGAAGCCATTTCTGACTGTCCGAGAGCCAGCATGTACCGCTCCTCAACTGCCTCCATTGTGGCCGCTCCTCAACTGCCTCCATTGTGGATCATCAGTAGGGCTGTCAGATTTAGTAAATAAAAATACAGGATACCCAGTTAACCTTGAACTTCACATGAATAATAAGTCATTATTTTTAGTATAAGTAGATCCTATGAACTATTTGGGGCATACTTATCTTCAAAATGTACTCGTTGTTTTTCAAACATTCATATTTAACTAAACAGCCTATATTTCATCTGTCAACCCTACTCAGCAGAAATGATGGAGGCTCATAGAGATCCAGGAGACGCCTCAGCGCCTCCTCAGCTTTTATTTCTACGTCCTGGACAGCGAGCACGAACCTTCCACTCCGTCATTGGCTAGAATGGAGGATACTCTCTGTTTTAGAGCTTTTTCTACTTGTCATTGTTATTATCTTCCTTATTTTAAAGAGATGTTTATTTTTCCCCAAACTTAATAGCTCATCCAAAAGTATTTCAAAGTTCATTAGACAAGGGAAAAACAACATGGTTCTGAAAAGTGAAGGAAACCGCCTGGTGTTTAGTAAAGAAGTAGTAGGGAGATTGAAAAAGCCAAACTTAATAAGCAGATCTCTCCAAGGGTATTTTCAGAGCTTGATACCCTCCCACACCCTGAAAATATTATTACATCAAGAATGTAGAACTGCTAACCAAATGTAAGGCTCCCATATGATTCTATCAAACTGAGGATGCTTCTTTACTAAGCAGTGAGCACACTTGCTGCCCCAGGGACCTTGGCAGTTGCAACGTAGGGCTCTTCCCTTTGGGATGGAAACAGCAAGTTTTCCTGTGGTCTACACGCTGGCCCCAAAAATACTACACTCCCAATACTTGTCTACTTTAAGTATTTTCCTACATATCTCCATTTTTCTGTTACTATTTGGACTACATCCTAGACTTGACACTACATAAATTGCATTCAAGAAGCTATTTTTAAAAGTTGGTAGGAAACCTTAAATCTATGGCTTGCAGTCCCTGGCTTAATTTCATCCAGGTGCATAAGGGTTTTCAAAAGTAGTCAGGTTAGTTACCCCGTATCACAGCCCCACGCTTGTGTCACAGGTATAAAAATGGAACATGATATTTAAGGTTTTAGTTGCCAAATCATCAAGCCTCCCAGACAGAGGCAATAGAGCAAAATGATTACAGAGGCATGGATTTTGATTTGCTCCAGTGTCTTGGGCAAGTCACTTGGCCTCTGTATTTATTTGTACTTATCTGCACTTATCTGTCACTTGGGGGTCATAATTGTACCTGGTCCGTGGGTACGCTGTACAAATGATCTGTAAAGTAGTTACAAGAAACCGACACAGAGTAAGCACTCCACAGACATTGGTTATTAGCTATTGGAAATATTTCTCCGTGAAACAGATGACTTTATCCGTGGATGACTCGGTGGGAGACAGTGAATCACAGAATCACAGCATGTTGAAAGTGACCTAGTTCACACTCTTATGTGAAAAAAAGAAAAGTGTGCATGGGTAGAAAATGTCTGAAACTTTACCTAACAAATAGTTCATCATGTTAGCATTGAGGATTAGAATAAATCAGGAAAGGAGGAAAGAAAAACTTGAGTGTAATTCAACTTCTCTATCATTTGTGTTTCTACACAGAGACTCTGAATACACTGGAAGTGCAATTTTTTTTAATGTGGCGGGATAAAGGTTTTCAAGTTTTCCTGATCCATCCATATTATTATCTCAGAATTGCTGGCAGTTCTTGCCATCTTCGGATCTACACCCATGTGAGTCAGTGGGCCATTCTGGACGGAGGAGATAATAGAGCAGAAGTGAAGTGAGAGGAAAGGAGAGAAAAGATTTTCTCTTTTCTCTTCAAAGAGGAAAGGTCTTTGGAATGGGAACAACTCGCAGCCAAACTTTGGGGAAAGGATGTGATGGAAAATGAGACAAACATCCTACCCCTGTGATGAGAAGGATTCCCTGGGCTGGATGGAGGGAGGTCACAGGTGGCTGGACAAGGAAACCAACTAGGGAGAAACACACACAAGTGCAGGGCAAACACCCTGAGGCCACTCAGCCTGACTCCATGCAAACATGTTTCCAGCAGCCAGCCCTTCACCTGTGGCTCCCCAGCAACACAGGTACCTCGGGGGTGCCAACTCATTCTGAGTCCATTATGCCTGGCCATTCATAAACCGCTGTCTAACGTGTGAGGAATAAACTCTCAATGTTTATGAGCAAACTGGGGAAGGAGATTGAAAGGTTACTTAAACGGAAAAAAAAGAAGTTCAGCAAGGCAAGATGGTAGAGACACAAGAAAAAGACCTTAAAAGATAGAAAGGATTTGCCAAAGAAGAGAAAGAAAAAGAAATGATTCCGATTGGGTTAACCTGCAGCTAGGAAGTTAAGAAAGATTATTGATGGGTGAAGACTATGGAATAAAGTGAATAAAATTTCTCAGAAGTTGCTGAGAATATGGTAAGCAGCATGATTATCAAATTATGAATTGGCTGCAATGGCATTCTAGGGGGACACTAGGAAGGGGAAGCAAATGTTCCTGAGATGACAGTAGCAGGTGGAAAGTTGTTTCAGGGGAAGATCAGTCTTGCAGAGGGTGTATCAGAGGAGGGCAAGTGTGAGCAAGCAAGGAAATACTAAGTGTATACGGTTCCTTCACTGAGTGCACCCAGCCCCGCGGTCAGCCTTGAGAACAAGCAGGACTTCAGGTACTGGAGCTACATTTCAGTCATCAAGACTTGAGAAGACACCCTTAACTCAGGTCTTCTCTTCAAACTCCATCTTTCCTTCTTGACCTTCATTTGGCCTCTTCCCTTACCCTCCAGCTGTGGACTGAGGCCACAGAGCAAGATGGGTCACTAGTGTCCTCCATCCCCTGGCGACTGTGGTTCACATCAGTGGAGTACCAAAGGCAATAACCAAGTAACAGACACAAGAGTGTATGAAGAAGAAGAGATTCTGATAAGGCTTTCTGTGACAGTGTGGGCCAAGTCGGCTCTATATGGCTGGTATCACGTGAATTATGAGCAGCCTTAGGGGAGAAGTTCTCAGAAGGCAGAGCCTGGCTCTCGAGAGGCTCTGCGTGCTCACAGCCCACTCCAAGACCTCAGTTACAGCTTCGGCCCCCAATATCTCTCCCTCTGCCTGCTCACAGTTTTTGAAGTCTTCTTTCCTCCACATTTCTCTTGAGAGGTGGAGGAGGAAGATGAGCTTCAGGCCAGCTCAGACTCCCCTGGGATCCCAGCAGGATGCCTATCATTAACCTCCCACCTTCTAGGAAGCTCCTAAGATCTTCACATTTGGGGCAGTTCTCATTTCAGCTGTGCTTCAAATTGCTGGCTGGAGACGGCCTGTTGGAAGGTGGCTAAAAGCAAGTAGCAATCCTTCGGGCAGCCTGGCCCTTCTCAACTGTCAGACATCTTCAGGGATATTCTAGGAAATATTGTTTGTTCTAGAGAAGGGAGGGAAACAATCCAATTGTCCAATAATGCTTGAATGGAAAATAAATGATGCTATATGCATGTGATCACATAATATCAAACAGTCAAAAATCAAAGACCTAGATCTATATGGATTCACGTGGATAAATCTTGAAAACATAATATTGATTGAAAGAAAATAAGATAAAGAACGTTAGATTGTGATAACAGGTGTGTAAGTATTTAAATATTTAAATCAATTCAACATATTGCTTCTATATATATAGATGTAAGAAAATAAACTTTATCCAAAGAACACATTATTTACATTTAATATGCTCATTTATCTAGGAGACCCAAAAGAACCCACAGATAAACTAGCAGGAACTAATAAGACGGTTCAACAAGGCACACACATACAAGATCAATAAATTTTAAAAATCAATCAGGCTCCTCTACACTGGCGATAACAAATTAGAAACTGTAAAAGAAAATAAGAAAAAAAGAAGATCTAAAAATTGTCACAAGAGCCATATAAATTATTTAGAGCTAAGCATACGTAGAAGGCAATATAACTAACAAACTGAGTACGAACAGTTAAACTCCGCCCAACCCAAGGTTAGGAAAAGACTGTTGTTACTTTATGAGAACAGACCCTCTTCTTAAGGAGCAGATCAGTAAGTGAGAGTGAATCAAAGAAACACAGCATTTGAAAAGTCAGCTAGTCCAAGCCTCTTGATCGCACATACAGAAGCTGAAGCCCAGATAGGTTGAGTTACTTGCTAAAGGGCCCAATGTCCTGACTCAAGGACTAGCATTTTTCACTCAGTCGCAAGACACAATCAAATGCAGTACCTTGGAGAGAGATGGGGAAAAAATGAAGAAATCAATTATATAGTTCCTCATCTTTAAGTACAGAAATAGCTGTGACAAAATTACACGTATTGAGGGAAAATTGAAGTGCAGAGATTAAAATGTCAATAATCCACAGGGAAACTGGAGACCATTTAAAATATTCATATTAAATCTCTCTAGAAAAGACATTAAAAGATGTCCAATCAAAATGTGAATTTTATAATAGACATGGTATGATACAATTTATAATAGATATGGTATGAACCTTTCCCTTTCACGGGAAAGCATCGGCTGGGAAAAAGGAATTGTTCTTGAAAATGGGGCCTGTGCTACTGCAGACACTGTGCTCACCCTAGGTCCATCGAATGCACTGATGTCAGCACTGAGGTCACATAATTCCGCTGTGCGCCTGGCAACCCTGCAAACATAACAGCCCTGGTGAGCACTAGGCAGTACTGCTGGTTCACTAAGTGGTACAAGTTTTTCAGCCATTTAGGAGACTTTACTATTTTTGTTTGTATTGAATCATTTCACGGATTGCCCAAGAGCCAAGAAGGGCCAACCTGTAGGGAAGAGGAGGAGTTGGACATCTCTTGAGGCATCTTCTAAGGGAGACTTCTAGTTGGTACGATGGAACGGCGACAAAAGAGGAAACATCTGGAAAATGAAGAGTCCCAGGAAACTGCCGAGAACGGAGGAGGTATGTGGGGGGCAACTTGTCTGGGGCACATGGGTTTCTGCCAAACTGAAGCTTCTCTAGGAAGCGGGGGACTGAGAACGTGTCACCTGTGAAGCAGGGAGCGAGAGACCTTGTCTCACTGATGCTGCCGTATCTATCTGGAGGGACCCTGTGGTGTGAGACAGCACAGAACGGCCAGATGACCCCTGGGAGTTGGGAGGTCAGCTCCGCTGGTCTGAGGACTCTCTCCTGGGGCAGCCGGGCCTGGAGCTTTGTCGGACTCACAGCAGGCTGCATCCTGCTTGCACAGACCTAGAGGTGCAGCTTTCCTCAGTCCCCGATTTCTCTCTTATTCTCTTGGATCTTTCCCTGGGGTCATGAGGTGGGGGATGTGAAGGATGCAAGGATGCTGAGAGAGACCCATGAGTTGCTTGGCCTCTTTTACCAAAGTGGAAAGAGAAGCCCCATGAGTTGAAGGCCCTGTTGAAAAATATCTTGACAAGTGGAATGCACTTTGAAAGAAGATTGTTTGTCTAGGGATGGTGTCATATTGAAAGCAAGGAGGATTTATTCCTTCAACAGGAAGAATTTCCCAAAGGAGATCAAGGGAAGGGAAGGGTTTTCCAGAGACTGAGACCACGTGAGCGGGGGTGAGAAATGGCCTCAGGGTCCTGCGGGGAGCTCTGAGAGCCACGGGCCACGTGGTGCCTGCGTGCATTAAATGTAGGCGAGTAGCTTGCCCTGGGAGAGGGGTGGTCACCCCAGAGCTCCAGCTAGAGGCCTCTGCCCCAGATTAGAGCCCAGTAGCTCCTACAAGGCCCAGGGCCCTGGAGACTGTAGGATGGGCCCTGGGAATGGAGCTCTAGACAGCAGGCAGATTTCCAGGCAGTGGCTGGGACAGGCTGGGGAAGGCAATGACTGCCCCTGACCATTCAGAATATTTTGCTCTATGTTCCTGTGTGTGTGTGTGTGTGTGAGTGTGTGTGTGTGTGTGTGTGTGTGTGTGTGTGTGGTAGTGCAGAGAAGAGCGAGATGAATGGGGTTAGAGTGCTTACCAGATATAAAGTCTGCGTGGTAAAGTTCTTGTCACCCTGCCTGGACCTGGCTGACACTCGGTGTACGTAAGAGTGTATACAGAATTCTTGTTAGGGGTGTTTTATGAGACAGTAACTCATAGACCCATGTACACTCTGATGCAGCAAAAATATTACACACCCCACATTTAACTTCCTTAGTAAACCACACACAGCACATGGAGGTATATACACGGATCCCTCCTGTACTACGTTCTCATACAACCCACCTGTATCACAATCCTCTCCTCCAACACCAAACGCTGGAGATGAGATATGTATATAGACACTCACACTATATATATAGGACACGCACACACACTCACACTATATATATATATATATATATATATATATATATATATATATATATATATATATATATATATATATATGTATCTCCACAACTCTCGCACAAACACAGCTAACTTCAGCCATCGCTAAATACCTCTGTAAGAACCAGTCACGTGTCATACACACCACACTTGTAACACATTATTGAGTAATGCCAGACCCGCTTTGTACAAACCACAGTAAACCACAGTCTCAGTAACCCATGTCAGGATTGCCGGAGAAAATATGGGCTATCCAGTTCAATTTGAATTCCAGATAAAGAACAAGTAATTTTTCAGTATCAGTATGTCCCAAATATTGTATGGGCCATACTTACACTAAAACTAAGTAAGAACAAATACTGCATGGGAATACTTACACTAAAAAATTATTCTGGGTTTATCTGAAACTGAAATTTAACTGGGTGCCTTGTATTCTTGTTCGCTAAGTCTGGCAACCCTTATATACTTACCACCAGCTGATGTATTATATATTTACTGTAGTTTTGTTTAGTGTGTGTCTTCCCCTACTAGAATGTTCAGCGTTACCAAAGACTACAACAATGGAAGAGTGCCGGATACACAGGAGTAGCTGCTTACTGAATCTTGGTGAATGAATGAATGAACACGCACCATAAATACAAGCCACACCATGTAATGAGGAAACGTTACATGTCCCAGAATTCCTGACTTGTGAACAGAAACCATGCACACAAAGGCCACAGACACAGATAGACACGTCTGCACTGTGCTCCCCATGCCAACCCCACACTTACCACAGACTTAACTGATACACATCACTCACTCTTCCCACACACTCACAGTCACCACCGAGGCCTACATTACCAACTAGACAGTGAGAGAATAAGTATTGATTGGAATTAAATCCTGGAGGATCCACTGGGAATCACACTCTCAACTGTGTGTATTCACTGCACCTGACACGTGTCACACACTCAGTAAATATTTGTGGACAGAGGACTGATGAACCCACCCTGAGCCTTTCATTCCTCCCTCAGGAATCTCGAAGTCACAAGAGGATCCCCCTCGGCTTGGATCCACTGTGGTGGCCCAAGGCTGCAGCCCAGGGGCAGTGGAGGTCTCCTCTGCCCCTAAATACTTCTTCTGTACTTCTAGTCCGCGCAAGCTCAGCTACGCTGGTAAGGGCGCGGGGCTCCTCAGGTGAGGGGGTGCTTGGCTGTGAGGCAGGAGGCACACAGATCCCAGGGAGGCTGAGAGGAAATCCAGGGTCATCAGAGGTGATGAGGGCTCTGTGGAGGAGCCTGGGCAGGATGGCTGAGCTGTTCCGAGGGCGTGGATGCCAGCTGAGTCTGGGGGGGCGGTGTGAATACTGGTAGTACCATGGTGGGGAAGTCAAGGAGCAGGGGCCGGAAAGGTCTGGGCTTGAGGTGGAGGGAAGAGGGACCAGATTAAGCATCTTCAGAGGAAAATGTAGGCTTTGTCTTTGCCTTTGCTTCCAGAGAAGGACAGAGTTCTGCATCATACACCTCCAGCCTGAGAGCAGGACCATCCAGCTCAGGTCCACACAGCTCACACATACAACTGCCCTCCAGGCACAGCCCTTCTCACAGCACACATAAACCCCAAGCACCACAGCCCCATTCCACAAGTAATGCACCACCAATATTACCAAAATCACACTCCTTGTCATACACGCATCCAGCCGCATCCCTCACATACCACAGCCCTCACCACCATACTCCACACCCCTGTATACAGACACCGCTCCAGTATCCCCCCCACGCACATGAAAAGCCCACAGATGACACCAGATACACCGCTCCATCCTACGGCCAACAGACACCAAGCTCACGACATAGCTACGTCATGCAAATGTCCCTCTCTCGTCTACCACACCTGCTCCCTCAGCTTCCGGCACGGCCCATGCATGTTATTATGGTTTTAATTTCCTTTTTCAGCAATGCGGAGATTTCGAGACACTGCCTGGCCTACAGCACACCTAGCCCAGGTTCAGGAAGAAGGGGAGACCGCTCCCCCATCACACTGTGTCTCCTCCTCACTCTCTTCACCCTGTAAGGACTATCTGCACCCAGACAAAGAGGAAAGGGGCATGAAAATATACTACATGCAGGTACAAGTGAACAAGGGTGTTGCTGTCTCCTGGAAGACAAAGAAACCCTTGGAGTTGCCTGAAAAGCAGCTGACGATAGAAGAAGTGACCCTTCCTGAGGATGCGTGCACAGTAGGCACTTGCCCCTCTGATGTGTTCACCGAAAGCCTCCTGTCTGACAGTGAGCCCACTGGGGAGGAGAAAGAGTATGAGGAAAGGGCAGAGCCAGGCAGCCCATCAGGGTCACCTGCCGTCGAGGAGAGACCCAGTGCCAAGACACCGGACTGGATGGTGACCATGGAGACCGGCTTCAGGTGCATGGCCTGCTGCCGGGTCTTCCCCACCTTGGAGATCCTCCAGCAGCACGTGAAGGGCGGCGTCCTGCAGGGCTTCAGCTGCCGTGTCTTTCATCTCAACATGGCCCAGTGGATGGGCAATGTGGAATCCGAGAGCACACCTGAGGAGGAGGAGGAGGAGGAGGAAGAGAAGCAAGAAGAAAAGGAGAATGAGGGAGAGCAGCCCACGGGGGAAGGCCCCAGCCCAAAGAGACCCCGCAGGCAGGGTCTTTTCTCTCCTTTGAGTTCCAAACAGCAACTGAGATTCATGGGACAGAAGATCCTGGAGGACGGTGTGGCCGTCCCTTGGAAGAGGTAAGGCTTGAGGCTGGCAGTCTTCTGAGCCTATGTCACGGGGGCCCAGAGGAGTCTAAGGGAAGGGGCCGCACACATGTGCTGGTTTACCTAATGGCTCTGCAGTTGCATCAAATGGGACACACCCGGCACTAACAAAGGCATTGACCTCTGTTGACGTAAACAAGAAGGTGGAGCCTTTTCCTAGGAGTTTTCTCAGGGTCTGCACGATGGACCTCAACTCTTAGAGGACGTACTGCCAGCAGCTCCTTCTCGGCAGAGAGAGCCAGGAGTGGTCTCAAGAGAGGACAGGGGCCCTTGCAGGACCAGAACTTTGAGGTCTGAGAGCCTTGGGCCTGAGCCGAGATCTCACCCTGACCACTGGACCGAGCCTTCTGTGACAAAGGGGAATATGAAAGAGAGTCACGTGGAAATGAGGTCCCCCGAGATATGGAAATGTTCCAGAACCTTCGTTGCGTGGTAGTTGATCTGGAGCCAAGCTCACTGTGGTGTGTGTGGCTCTGAGCATTAAGGCAATGCTGGAGGGTAACCCTGACCAGCAGAGCTTGGAGTGCTTCTTGTCTCTTCCTGTCCTACCTCATTTGTTTTATCCCTTCCAGGGAGAAGAAAGGACCCTCGGGAGAGTAGCAGACAGAATGCCGTGGTCTGAAGGAGGATGAAGGGACCGGCACTCAGTCTAACATCATATGACAATAGAAGCGTCCTATGCAATAAAGGGCATTTTCCAAACCTTTCCTGGAGCTTTTATTTAAGGACATTTTTCTATCTATGCATCTATCTGTCATCTACATCTGTATCTTTCAAGGTTTGTGAACAAGCTTTCACATAAGCACTAGAGACGTCCGCCAGCATTTTCCAGAAGAGGCCTGCAAATTGCTGGGGACTCCTCACAAATAGGGAACGGCCACAACCCCTGCCACACAGACTATGCGCGTGGCCCTCCTGACGTACTCCCACTCTCTCTCTGAATTTCCCAACGTCTGAGATGAGGGTGCTGGCTGGAGGCAATGATCACGTGCAGGCTGAATCTTCTCCAGATTCTGATTCTCTTCCTGGGCATATCGTCCTCAAGCACAGTCTCCATGTCCCTGGCCACACTGATCTCTCTCCTTCAGTCCTTCCCTCCCTCCCTCTCCTGCCTCCCAGTGCAGAGAATACTTTTTTGCATTTGAGACGACATTTATTTTTGGTTCACAGAATTCTCACCTGTTCTACTGTGGCCTCCGTTGTGAACATTCCAAAGCTGAGACTTTTCTGTTTTTCTCCCTCATTTCTGCTGAGTCTTTACCTTCCTAATGCAGTGAACTCAGAGTGCCTAGCTGACTGGATGGGGAAAAAGATCCAGGGGGCAAAGAGAAATAATAAAAGAATATATCAGTTAATTTTTCATAGTGTTATCCAACTACATATTTTTAAAATTTTGGAATAATATTAGGAATCTTCTCTTTATAAAAAACTGAATTATCGGGCTTCCCTGGTGGAGCAGTGGTTAAGAATATGCCTGCGAATGCAGGGGACATGGGTTCGAGCCCTGTTCTGGGAAGATCCCACGTGCCACGGAGTAACTAAGCCCGCGCGCCACAACAACTGAGCCTGCGCTCTAGAGCCCGTGCCACATCTACCGAGCCCACCTGCCACAACTACGGAAGCCTGCGTGCCTAGAGCCCATGCTCCGCAACAAGAGAAGCCACTGCAATGAGAAGCCCGTGCACCACAGCCAAGAGGAGCCCCCGCTCACTGCAACTAGAGAACGCCCGCTAGCAGCAACAAAGACCCAATGCAGCCCCAAATAAATTAATTAATTTTAAAAAATTGAATTAGTTTCAAGGGTACAATGTATAAAAGTACAATAAAAGCCCCCCTTCAAACCCCCCAACCCCACTCTCAAGATGGAATCGATATGCTGTGATACAATTTATAGTCGTAGTACTACTCCTCCTCCCACCACATCCGAAATCCTCTGAGCCAGGTGCAGCAGCTTCCTTTCACAATGCTAGGACCCGCCACAAGACACATGATAATCCCTTTGGACATTTCAAGGAGCGGCACCAAGGGAACAGTACCGGGGAAATGCCACTGACAGCTCAGAATATCCATGGCATTTCTAGAGACTCGGCACTGCTCTCGCTCTGGGAATGAAGGTCCAAAAAGCACATCGGAGAATGTTCATAGTTGTAAACAAGCTCCACCTTTGAAACACGATCTACATAGAACCACATATACAAGCCTGCACGATGGATGAAGCCAAGGTCTCCTCCATGATTTCCCTTCTGACCACCTTATTGTCTCCTCAACCATAAAAGGTGAACTTGAAACTCAGGACCTTGCCTTGTCACCAGAAACATCCAAGCTTGGATCAGTCTTTCTAAGACCAGATACTTGCTCTCTGAACTATTAGAGACTTGTCACATACACACAGGTAGAACAGGATTATTTCTATCTACCTGGGGACATGGAGTCTTTCACATTGCTCCTGTTAAAACTCTCACAACAGCAAAACTTTACCTACAAAGGGTTCAAGCTATGACACTCCCAATTTCCACAAACCTCCTCAGCTCTTGTGAGTCACATGCAGCCAATTCAAGGAATTGGAAACATGGTTGTGAGGATGAAACTGACTTTGGGGCTCCCCTTGGATATGGTCTTCCAGACTTACCAAAAGGCCATTAAGAGGAAGGTTTACCCCACCTCAGGGAAACCCGAGGCAGTACTTGCAGTCAAGGGCTGGCCATGGCTTCTGAGCTACATCCAAAAAGAATTTCATACTGTACCTGGATCTGCTGAAGCCATTTCTGACTGTCCGAGAGCCAGCATGTACCGCTCCTCAACTGCCTCCATTGTGGCCGCTCCTCAACTGCCTCCATTGTGGATCATCAGTAGGGCTGTCAGATTTAGTAAATAAAAATACAGGATACCCAGTTAACCTTGAACTTCACATGAATAATAAGTCATTATTTTTAGTATAAGTAGATCCTATGAACTATTTGGGGCATACTTATCTTCAAAATGTACTCGTTGTTTTTCAAACATTCATATTTAACTAAACAGCCTATATTTCATCTGTCAACCCTACTCAGCAGAAATGATGGAGGCTCATAGAGATCCAGGAGACGCCTCAGCGCCTCCTCAGCTTTTATTTCTACGTCCTGGACAGCGAGCACGAACCTTCCACTCCATCATTGGCTAGAATGGAGGATATTCTCTGTTTTAGAGCTTTTTCTACTTGTCATTGTTATTATCTTCCTTATTTTAAAGAGATGTTTATTTTTCCCCAAACTTAATAGCTCATCCAAAAGTATTTCAAAGTTCATTAGACAAGGGAAAAACAACATGGTTCTGAAAAGTGAAGGAAACCGCCTGGTGTTTAGTAAAGAAGTAGTAGGGAGATTGAAAAAGCCAAACTTAATAAGCAGATCTCTCCAAGGGTATTTTCAGAGCTTGATACCCTCCCACACCCTGAAAATATTATTACATCAAGAATGTAGAACTGCTAACCAAATGTAAGGCTCCCATATGATTCTATCAAACTGAGGATGCTTCTTTACTAAGCAGTGAGCACACTTGCTGCCCCAGGGACCTTGGCAGTTGCAACGTAGGGCTCTTCCCTTTGGGATGGAAACAGCAAGTTTTCCTGTGGTCTACACGCTGGCCCCAAAAATACTACACTCCCAATACTTGTCAACTTTAAGTATTTTCCTACATATCTCCATTTTTCTGTTACTATTTGGGCTACATCCTAGACTTGACACTACATAAATTGCATTCAAGAAGATATTTTTAAAAGTTGGTAGGAAACCTTAAATCTATGGCTTGCAGTCCCTGGCTTAATTTCATCCAGGTGCATAAGGGTTTTCAAAAGTAGTCAGGTTAGTTACCCCGTATCACAGCCCCACGCTTGTGTCACAGATATAAAAATGGAACATGATATTTAAGGTTTTAGTTGCCAAATCATCAAGCCTCCCACACAGAGGCAATAGAGCAAAATGATTACAGAGGCATGGATTTTGATTTGCTCCAGCGTCTTGGGCAAGTCACTTGGCCTCTGTATTTATTTGTACTTATCTGCACTTATCTGTCACTTGGGGGTCATAATTGTACCTGGTCCATGGGTACGCTGTACAAATGATCTGTAAAGTAGTTACAAGAAACCGACACAGAGTAAGCACTCCACAGACATTGGCGTTTAGCTATTGGAAATAGTTCTCCGTGAAACAGATGACTTTATCAGTGGATGACTCGGTGGGAGACAGTGAATCACAGAATCACAGCATGTTGAAAGTGACCTAGTTCACACTCTTATGTGAAAAAAAGAAAAGTGTGCATGGGTAGAAAATGTCTGAAACTTTACCTAACAAAGAGTTCATCATGTTAGCATTGAGGATTAGAATAAATCAGGAAAGGAGGAAAGAAAAACTTGAGTGTAATTCCATTTCTCTATCATTTGTGTTTCTACACTGAGACTCTGAATACACTGGAAGTGCAATTTTTTTTAATGTGGCGGGATAAAGGTTTTCAAGTTTTCCTGATCCATCCATATTATTATCTCAGAATTGCTGGCAGTTCTTGCCATCTTCGGATCTACAACCATGTGAGTCAGTGGGCCATTCTGGATGGAGGAGATAATAGAGCAGAAGTGAAGAGAGAGGAAAGGAGAGACAAGATTTTCTCTTTTCTCTTCAAAGAGGAAAGGTCTTTGGAATGGGAACAACTCACAGCCAAACTTTGGGGAAAGGATGTGATGGAAAATGAGACAAACATCCTACCCCTGTGATGAGAAGGATTCCCTGGGCTGGATGGAGGGAGGTCACAGGTGGCTGGACAAGGAAAGCAACTAGGGAGAAACACACACAAGTGCAGGGCAAACACCCTGAGGCCACTCAGCCTGACTCCATGCAAACATGTGTCCAGCAGCCAGCCCTTCACCTGTGGCTCCCCAGCAAGACAGGTACCTCGGGGGTGCCAACTCATTCTGAGTCCATTATGCCTGGCCATTCATAAACCGCTGTCTAACGTGTGAGGAATAAACTCTCAATGTTTATGAGGAAACTGGGGAAGGAGATTGAAAGGTTACTTAAACGGAAAAAAAAGAAGTTCAGCAAGGCAGGATGGTAGAGAGACAAGAAAAAGACCTTAAAAGATAGAAAGGATTTGCCAAAGAAGAGAAAGAAAAAGAAATGATTCCGAATGGGTTAACCTGCAGCTAGGAAGTTAAGGAAGAATATTGATGGGTGAAGACTATGGAATAAAGCGAATAAAATTTATCCAAAATTGCTGAGAATATGGTAAGCAGCATGATTATCAAATTATGAATTGGCTGCAATGGCATTCTAGGGGGACACTAGGAAGGGGAAGCAAATGTTCCTGAGATGACAGTAGCAGGGGGAAAGTTGTTTCAGGGGAAGATCAGTCTTGCAGAGGGTGTATCAGAGGAGGGCAAGTGTGAGCAAGCAAGGAAATACTAAGTGTATACGGTTCCTTCACTGAGTGCACCCAGCCCCGCGGTCAGCCTTGAGAACAAGCAGGACTTCAGGTACTGGAGCTACATTTCAGTCATCAAGACTTGAGAAGACACCCTTAACTCAGGTCTTCTCTTCAAACTCCATCTTTCCTTCTTGACCTTCATTTGGCCTCTTCCCTTACCCTCCAGCTGTGGACTGAGGCCACAGAGCAAGATGGGTCACTAGTGTCCTCCATCCCCTGGCGACTGTGGTTCACATCACTGGAGTACCAAAGGCAATAACCAAGTAACAGACACAAGAGTGTATGAAGAAGAAGAGATTCTGATAAGGCTTTCTGTGACAGTGTGGGCCAAGTCGGCTCTATATGGCTGGTATCACGTGAATTATGAGCAGCCTTAGGGGAGAAGTTCTCAGAAGGCAGAGCCTGGCTCTCGAGAGGCTCTGTGTGCTCACAGCCCACTCCAAGACCTCAGTTACAGCTTCGGCCCCCAATATCTCTCCCTCTGCCTGCTCACAGTTTTTGAAGTCTTCTTTCCTCCACATTTCTCTTGAGAGGTGGAGGAGGAAGATGAGCTTCAGGCCAGCTCAGACTCCCCTGGGATCCCAGCAGGATGCCTATCATTAACCTCCCACCTTCTAGGAAACTCCTAAGATCTTCACATTTGGGGCAGTTCTCATTTCAGCTGTGCTTCAAATTGCTGGCTGGAGACGGCCTGTTGGAAGGTGGCTAAAAGCAAGTAGCAATCCTTCGGGCAGCCTGGCCCTTCTCGACTGTCAGACATCTTCAGGGATATTCTAGGAAATGTTGTTTGTTCTAGAGAAGGGAGGGAAACAATCCAATTGTCCAATAATGCTTGAATGGAAAATAAATGATGCTATATGCATGTGATCAAATAATATCAAACAGTCAAAAATCAAAGACCTAGATCTATATGGATTCACGTGGATAAATCTTGAAAACATAATATTGATTGAAAGAAAATAAGATAAAGATCGTTAGATTGTGATAACAGGTATGTAAGTATTTAAATATTTAAATCAATTCAACATATTGCTTCTATATATAGAGATGCAAGAAAATAAACTTTATCCAAAGAACACATTATTTACATTTAATATGCTCATTTATCTAGGAGACCCAAAAGAACTCACAGATAAACTAGCAGGAACTAATAAGACGGTTCAACAAGGCACACACATACAAGATCAATAAATTTTAAAAATCAATCAGGCTCCTCTACACTGGCGATAACAAATTAGAAACTGTAAAAGAAAATAAGAAAAAAAGAAGATCTAAAAATTGTCACAAGAGCCATATAAATTATTTAGAGCTAAGCATACGTAGAAGGCAATATAACTAACAAACTGAGTACGAACAGTTAAACTCCGCCCAACCCAAGGTTAGGAAAAGACTGTTGTTACTTTATGAGAACAGACCCTCTTCTTAAGGAGCAGATCAGTAAGTGAGAGTGAATCAAAGAAACACAGCATTTGAAAAGTCAGCTAGTCCAAGCCTCTTGATCGCACATACAGAAGCTGAAGCCCAGATAGGTTGAGTTACTTGCTAAAGGGCCCAATGTCCTGACTCAAGGACTAGCATTTTTCACTCAGTCGCAAGACACAATCAAATGCAGTACCTTGGAGAGAGATGGGGAAAAAATGAAGAAATCAATTATATAGTTCCTCATCTTTAAGTACAGAAATAGCTGTGACAAAATTACACGTATTGAGGGAAAATTGAAGTGCAGAGTTTAAAATGTCAATAATCCACAGGGAAACTGGAGACCATTTAAAATATTCATATTAAATCTCTCTAGAAAAGACATTAAAAGATGTCCAATCAAAATGTGAATTTTATAATAGACATGGTATGATACAATTTATAATAGATATGGTAGGAACCTTTCCCTTTCACGGGAAAGCATCGGCTGGGAAAAAGGAATTGTTCTTGAAAATGGGGCCTGTGCTACTGCAGACACTGTGCTCACCCTAGGTCCACCGAATGCACTGATGTCAGCACTGAGGTCACAGAATTCCGCTGTGCGCCTGGCAACCTTGCAAACATAACAGCCCTGGTGAGCACTAGGCAGTACTGCTGGTTCACTAAGTGGTACAAGTTTTTCAGCCATTTAGGAGACTTGACTATTTTTGTTTGTATTGAATCATTTCAACGGATTGCCCAAGAGCCAAGAAGGGCCAACCTGTAGGGAAGAGGAGGAGTTGGACATCTCTTGAGGCATCTTCTAAGGGAGACTTCTAGTTGGTACGATGGAACGGCGACAAAAGAGGAAACATCTGGAAAATGAAGAGTCCCAGGAAACTGCCGAGAACGGAGGAGGTATGTGGGGGGAAACTTGTCTGGGGCACATGGGTTTCTGCCAAACTGAAGCTTCTCTAGGAAGCGGGGGACTGAGAACGTGTCACCTGTGAAGCAGGGAGCGAGAGACCTTGTCTCACTGATGCTGCCGTATCTATCTGGAGGGCCCCTGTGGTGTGAGACGGCACAGAACGGCCAGATGCCCCCTGGGAGATGGGAGGTCAGCTCCGCTGGTCTGAGGACTCTCTCCTGGGGCAGCCGGGCCTGGAGCTTTGTCGGACTCACAGCAGGCTGCATCCTGCTTGCACAGACCTAGAGGTGCAGCTTTTCTCAGTCCCCGATTTCTCTCTTATTCTCTTGGATCTTTCCCTGGGGTCATGAGGTGGGGGATGTGAAGGATGCAAGGATGCTGAGAGAGACCCATGAGTTGCTTGGCCTCTTTTACCAAAGTGGAAAGAGAAGCCCCATGAGTTGAAGGCCCTGTTGAAAAATATCTTGACAAGTGGAATGCACTTTGAAAGAAGATTGTTTGTCTAGGGATGGTGTCATATTGAAAGCAAGGAGGATTTATTCCTTCAACAGGAAGAATTTCCCAAAGGAGATCAAGGGAAGGGAAGGGTTTTCCAGAGACTGAGACCACGTGAGCGGGGGTGAGAAATGGCCTCAGGGTCCTGCGGGGAGCTCTGAGAGCCACGGGCCACGTGGTGCCTGCGTGCATTAAATGTAGGCGAGTAGCTTGCCCTGGGAGAGGTGTGGTCACCCCAGAGCTCAAGCTAGAGGCCTCTGCCCCAGATTAGAGCCCAGTAGCTCCTAACAGGCCCAGGGCCCTGGAGACTGTAGGATGGGCCCTGGGAATGGAGCTCTAGACAGCAGGCAGATTTCCAGGCAGTGGCTGGGACAGGCTGGGGAAGGCAATGACTGCCCCTGACCATTCAGAATATTTTGCTCTATGTTCCTGTGTGTGTGTGGGTGTGTGAGTGTGTGTGTGTGTGTGTGTGTGTGTGTGTGTGTGTGTGTGTGTGGTAGTGCAGAGAAGAGCGAGATGAATGGGGTTAGAGTGCTTACCAGATATAAAGTCTGCGTGGTAAAGTTCTTGTCACCCTGCCTGGACCTGGCTGACACTCGGTGTACGTAAGAGTGTATACAGAATTCTTGTTAGGGGTGTTTTATGAGACAGTAACTCATACACCCATGTACACTCTGATGCAGCAAAAATATCACACACCCCACATATAACTTCCTTATTAAACCACACACAGCACATGGAGGTATATACACGGATCCCTCCTGTACTACGTTCTCATACAACCCACCTGTATCACAATCCTCTCCTCCAACACCAAACGCTGGAGATGAGATATGTATATAGACACTCACACTATATATATAGGACACACACACACACACACACTATATATATATATATATATATATATATATATATATATATATATATATATATATATATATATATGTATCTCCACAACTCTCGCACAAACACAGCTAACTTCAGCCATCGCTAAATACCTCTGTAAGAACCAGTCACGTGTCATACACACCACACTTGTAACACATTCTTGAGTAATGCCAGACCCGCTTTGTACAAACCACAGTAAACCACAGTCTCAGTAACCCATGTCAGGATTGCCAGAGAAAATATGGGCTATCCAGTTCAATTTGAATTCCAGATAAACAACAAGTAATTTTTCAGTATCAGTATGTCCCAAATATTGTATGGGCCATACTTACACTAAAACTAAGTAAGAACAAATACTGCATGGGAATACTTACACTAAAAAATTATTCTGGGTTTATCTGAAACTGAAATTTAACTGGGTGCCTTGTATTCTTGTTCGCTAAGTCTGGCAACCCTTATATACTTACCACCAGCTGATGTATTATATATTTATTGTAGTTTTGTTTAGTGTGTGTCTTCCCATACTAGAATGTGCAGCGTTACCAAAGACTACAACAATGGAAGAGTGCCGGATACAAAGGAGTAGCTGCTTACTGAATCTTGGTGAATGAATGAATGAACACGCACCATAAATACAAGCCACACCATGTAATGAGGAAACGTTACATGTCCCAGAATTCCTGACTTCTGAACAGAAAAAATGCACACAAAGGCCACAGACACAGATAGACACATCTGCACTGTGCTCCCCATGCCAACCCCACACTTACCACAGACTTAACTGATACACATCACTCACTCTTCCCACACACTCACAGTCACCACCGAGGCCTACATTACCAACTAGACAGTGAGAGAATAAGTATTGATTGGAATTAAATCCTGGAGGATCCACTGGGAACCACACTCTCAACTGTGTGTATTCACTGCACCTGACACGTGTCACACACTCAGTAAATATTTGTGGACAGAGGACTGATGAACCCACCCTGAGCCTTTCATTCCTCCCTCAGGAATCTCGAAGTCACAAGAGGATCCCCCTCGGCTTGGATCCACTGTGGTGGCCCAAGGCTGCAGCCCAGGGGCAGTGGAGGTCTCCTCCGCCCCTAAATACTTCTTCTGTACTTCTACTCCGCGCAAGCTCAGCTACGCTGGTAAGGGCGCGGGGCTCCTCAGGTGAGGGGGTGCTTGGCTGTGAGGCAGGAGGCACACAGATCCCAGGGAGGCTGAGAGGAAATCCAGGGTCATCAGAGGTGATGAGGGCTCTGTGGAGGAGCCTGGGCAGGATGGCTGAGCTGTTCCGAGGGCGTGGATGCCAGCTGAGTCTGGGGGGGCGGTGTGAATACTGGTAGTACCATGGTGGGGAAGTCAAGGAGCAGGGGCCGGAAAGGTCTGGGCTTGAGGTGGAGGGAAGAGGGACCAGATTAAGCATCTTCAGAGGAAAATGTAGGCTTTGTCTTTGCCTTTGCTTCCAGAGAAGGACAGAGTTCTGCATCATACACCTCCAGCCTGAGAGCAGGACCATCCAGCTCAGGTCCACACAGCTCACACATACATCTGCCCTCCAGGCACAGCCCTTCTCACAGCACACATAAACCCCAAGCACCACAGCCCCTTTCCACAAGTAACGCACCACCGATATTACCAAAATCACACTCCTTGTCATACACGCATCCAGCCGCATCCCTCACATACCACAGCCCTCACCACCATACTCCACACCCCTGTATACAGACACCGCTCCAGTATCCCCCCCACGCACATGAAAAGCCCACAGATGACACCAGATACACCGCTCCATCCTACGGCCAACAGACACCAAGCTCACGACATAGCTACGTCATGCAAATGTCCCTCTCTCGTCTACCACACCTGCTCCCTCAGCTTCCGGCACGGCCCATGCATGTTATTATGGTTTTAATTTCCTTTTTCAGCAATGCGGAGATTTCGAGACACTGCCTGGCCTACAGCACACCTAGCCCAGGTTCAGGAAGAAGGGGAGACCGCTCCCCCATCACACTGTGTCTCCTCCTCACTCTCTTCACCCTGTAAGGACTATCTGCACCCAGACAAAGAGGAAAGGGGCATGAAAATATACTACATGCAGGTACAAGTGAACAAGGGTGTCGCTGTCTCCTGGAAGACAAAGAAACCCTTGGAGTTGCCTGAAAAGCAGCTGACGATAGAAGAAGTGACCCTTCCTGAGGATGCGTGCACAGTAGGCACTTGCCCCTCTGATGTGTTCACCGAAAGCCTCCTGTCTGACAGTGAGCCCACTGGGGAGGAGAAAGAGTATGAGGAAAGGGCAGAGCCAGGCAGCCCATCAGGGTCACCTGCCGTCGAGGAGAGACCCAGGGCCAAGACACTGGACTGGATGGTGACCATGGAGACCGGCTTCAGGTGCATGGCCTGCTGCCGGGTCTTCCCCACCTTGGAGATCCTCCAGCAGCACGTGTAGGGCGGTGTCCTGCAGGGCTTCAGCTGCCGTGTCTTTCATCTCAACATGGCCCAGTGGATGGGCAATGTGGAATCCGAGAGCACCCCTGAGGAGGAGGAGGAGGAGGAGGAGGAGGAGGAGGAAGAGAAGCAAGAAGAAAAGGAGAATGAGGGAGAGCAGCCCACGGGGGAAGGCCCCAGCCCAAAGAGACCCCGCAGGCAGGGTCTTTTCTCTCCTTTGAGTTCCAAACAGCAACTGAGATTCATGGGACAGAAGATCCTGGAAGACGGTGTGGCCGTCCCTTGGAAGAGGTAAGGCTTGAGGCTGGCAGTCTTCTGAGCCTATGTCACGAGGGCCCAGAGGAGTCTAAGGGAAGGGGCCGCACACATGTGCTGGTTTACCTAATGGCTCTGCAGTTGCATCAAATGGGACACACCCAGCACTAACAAAGGCATTGACCTCTGTTGACGTAAACAAGAAGGTGGAGCCTTTTCCTAGGAGTTTTCTCAGGGTCTGCACGATGGACCTCAACTCTTAGAGGACGTACTGCCAGCAGCTCCTTCTCGGCAGAGAGAGCCAGGAGTGGTCTCAAGAGAGGACAGGGGCCCTTGCAGGACCAGAACTTTGAGGTCTGAGAGCCTTGGGCCTGAGCCGAGATCTCACCCTGACCACTGGACCGAGCCTTCTGTGACAAAGGGGAATATGAAAGAGAGTCACGTGGAAATGAGGTCCCCCGAGATATGGAAATGTTCCAGAACCTTCGTTGCGTGGTAGTTGATCTGGAGCCAAGCTCACTGTGGTGTGTGTGGCTCTGAGCATTAAGGCAATGCTGGAGGGTAACCCTGACCAGCAGAGCTTGGAGTGCTTCTTGTCTCTTCCTGTCCTACCTCATTTGTTTTATCCCTTCCAGGGAGAAGAAAGGACCCTCGGGAGAGTAGCAGACAGAATGCCGTGGTCTGAAGGAGGATGAAGGGACCGGCACTCAGTCTAACATCATATGACAATAGAAGCGTCCTATGCAATAAAGGGCATTTTCCAAACCTTTCCTGGAGCTTTTATTTAAGGACATTTTTCTATCTATGCATCTATCTGTCATCTACATCTGTATCTTTCAAGGTTTGTGAACAAGCTTTCACATAAGCACTAGAGACGTCCGCCAGCATTTTCCAGAAGAGGCCTGCAAATTGCTGGGGACTCCTCACAAATAGGGAACGGCCACAACCCCTGCCACACAGACTATGCGCGTGGCCCTCCTGACGTACTCCCACTCTCTCTCTGAATTTCCCAACGTCTGAGATGAGGGTGCTGGCTGGAGGCAATGATCACGTGCAGGCTGAATCTTCTCCAGATTCTGATTCTCTTCCTGGGCATATCGTCCTCAAGCACAGTCTCCATGTCCCTGGCCACACTGATCTCTCTCCTTCAGTCCTTCCCTCCCTCCCTCCCCTGCCTCCCAGTGCAGAGAATACATTTTTGCATTTGAGACGACATTTATTTTTGGTTCACAGAATTCTCACCTGTTCTACTGTGGCCTCCGTTGTGAACATTCCAAAGCTGAGACTTTTCTGTTTTTCTCCCTCATTTCTGCTGAGTCTTTACCTTCCTAATGCAGTGAACTCAGAGTGCCTAGCTGACTGGATGGGGAAAAAGATCCAGGGGGCAAAGAGAAATAATAAAAGAATATATCAGTTAATTTTTCATAGTGTTATCCAACTACATATTTTTAAAATTTTGGAATAATATTAGGAATCTTCTCTTTATAAAAAAACTGAATTATCGGGCTTCCCTGGTGGAGCAGTGGTTAAGAATATGCCTGCGAATGCAGGGGACATGGGTTCGAGCCCTGTTCTGGGAAGATCCCACGTGCCACGGAGTAACTAAGCCCGCGCGCCACAACTACTGAGCCTGCGCTCTAGAGCCCGTGCCACATCTACCGAGCCCACGTGCCACAACTACGGAAGCCTGCGTGCCTAGAGCCCATGCTCCGCAACAAGAGAAGCCACTGCAATGAGAAGCCCATGCACCACAGCCAAGAGGAGCCCCCGCTCACTGCAACTAGAGAACGCCCGCTAGCAGCAACAAAGACCCAATGCAGCCCCAAATAAATTAATTAATTTTAAAAAATTGAATTAGTTTCAAGGGTACAATGTATAAAAGTACAATAAAAGCCCCCCTTCAAACCCCCCAACCCCACTCTCAAGATGGAATAGATAAGCTGTGATACAATTTATAGTCGTAGTACTCCTCCTCCTCCCACCACATCCGAAATCCTCTGAGCCAGGTGCAGCAGCTTCCTTTCACAATGCTAGGACCCGCCACAAGACACATGATAATCCCTTTGGACATTTCAAGGAGCGGCACCAAGGGAACAGTCCCGGGGAAATGCCACTGACAGCTCAGAATATCCACGGCATTTCTAGAGCCTCGGCACTGCTCTCGCTCTGGGAATGAAGGTCCAAAAAGCACATCGGAGAATGTTCATAGTTGTAAACAAGCTCCACCTTTGAAACACAATCTACATAGAACCACATATACAAGCCTGCACGATGGATGAAGCCAAGGTCTCCTCCATGATTTCCCTTCTGACCACCTTATTGTCTCCTCAACCATAAAAGGTGAACTTGATACTCAGGGCCTTGCCTTGACACCAGAAACATCCAAGCTTGGATCAGCCTTTCTAAGACCAGATACTTGCTCTCTGAACTATTAGAGACTTGTCACATACACACAGGTAGAACAGGGTTATTTCTATCTACCTGGGGACCTGGAGTCTTTCACATTGCTCCTGTTAAAACTCTCACAACAGGAAAACTTTACCTACAAAGGGTTCAAGCTATGACACTCCCAACTTCCACAAACCTCCTCAGCTCTTGTGAGTCACATGCAGCCAATTCCAGGAATTGGAAACATGGTTGTGAGGATGAAACTGACTTTGGGGCTCCCTTTGGATATGGTCTTCCAGACTTACCAAAAGGCCATTAAGAGGACGGTTTACCCCACCTCAGGGAAACCCGAGGCAGTACTTGCAGTCAAGGGCTGGCCATGGCTTCTGAGCTACATCCAAAAAGAATTTCATACTGTACCTGGATCTGCTGAAGCCATTTCTGACTGTCCGAGAGCCAGCATGTACCCCTCCTCAACTGCCTCCGTTGTGGGTCATCAGTAGGGCTGTCAGATTTAGTAAATAAAAATACAGGATACCCAGTTAAAGTTGAACTTCACATGAAAAATAAGTCTTTATTTTTAGTATAAGTAGATCCTATGAAGTATTTGGGGCATACTTATCTTCAAAATGTACTTGTTGTTTTTCAAACATTCATATTTAACTAAACAGCCTATATTTTATCTGTCAACCCTACTCAGCAGAAATGATAGAGGCTCATAGAGATCCAGGAGACACCTCAGCGCCTCCTCACCTTTTATTTCTACGTCCTAGACAGCGAGCACGAACCTTCCACTCCCAGTCATTGGCTAGAATGGAGGATATTCTCTGTTTTAGAGCTTTTTCTACTTGTCATTGATATTATCTTCCTTATTTTAAAGAGATGTTTATTTTTCCCCAAACTTAATAGCTCATCGAAAAGTATTTCAAAGTTCATTAGACAAGGGAAAAACAACATGGTTCTGAAAAGTGAAGGAAACCGCCTGGTGTTTAGTAAAGAAGTAGTAGGGAGATTGAAAAAGCCAAACTTAATAAGCAGATCTCTCCAAGGGTATTTTCAGAGCTTGATACCCTCCCACACCCTGAAAATATTATTACATCAAGACTGTAGAACTGCTAACCAAATGTAAGGCTCCCATATGATTCTATCAAACTGAGGATGCTTCTTTACTAAGCAGTGAGCACACTTGCTGCCCCAGGGACCTTGGCAGTTGCAACGTAGGGCTCTTCCCTTTGGGATGGAAACAGCAAGTTTTCCTGTGGTCTACACGCTGGCCCCAAAAATACTACACTCCCAATACTTGTCAACTTTAAGTATTTTCCTACATATCTCCATTTTTCTGTTACTATTTGGACTACATCCTAGACTTGACATTACATAAATTGCATTCAAGAAGCTATTTTTAAAAGTTGGTAGGAAACCTTAAATCTATGGCTTGCAGTCCCTGGCTTACTTTCATCCAGGTGCATAAGGGTTTTCAAAAGTAGTCAGGTTAGTTACCCCATATCACAGCCCCACGCTTGTGTCACAGATATAAAAATGGAACATGATATTTAAGGTTTTAGTTGCCAAATCATCAAGCCTCCCAGACAGAGGCAATAGAGCAAAATGATTACAGAGGCATGGATTTTGATTTGCTCCAGTGTCTTGGGCAAGTCACTTGGCCTCTGTATTTATTTGTACTTATCTGCACTTATCTGTCACTTGGGGGTCATAATTGTACCTGGTCCATGAGTACGTTGTACAAATGATCTGTAAAGTAGTTACAAGAAACCGACACAGAGTAAGCACTCCACAGACATTGGCTATTAGCTATTGAAAATATTTCTCCGTGAAACAGATGACTTTATCCGTGGATGACTCGGTGGGAGACAGTGAATCATAGAATCACAGCATGTTGAAAGTGACCTAGTTCACACTCTTATGTGAAAAGAAGAAAAGTGTGCATGGGTAGAAAATGTCTGAAACTTTACACAACAAAGAGTTCATCATGTTAACTTGGAGGATTAGAATAAATCAGGAAAGGAGGAAAGAAAAACTTGAGTGTAATTCAATTTCTCTATCATTTGTGTTTCTACACTGAGACTCTGAATACACTGGAAGTGCAATTTTTTTTAATGTGGCGGGATAAAGGTTTTCAAGTTTTCCTGATCCATCCGTATTATTATCTCAGAATTGCTGGCATTTCCTGCCATCTTTGTATCTACACCCATGTGAGTCAGTGGGCCATTCTGGACGGAGGAGATAATAGAGCAGAAGTGAAGTGAGAGAAAAGGAGAGACAAGATTTTCTCTTTTCTCTTCAAAGAGGAAAGGTCTTTGGAATGGGAACAACTCACAACCAAACTTTGGGGAAAGGATGTGATGGAAAATGAGACAAACATCCTACCCCTGTGATGAGAAGGATTCCCTGGGCTGGATGGAGGGAGGTCACAGGTGGCTGGACAAGGAAACCAACTAGGGAGAAACACACACAAGTGCAGAGCAAACACCCTGAGGCCACTCAGCCTGACTCCATGCAAACATGTGTCCAGCAGACAGCCCTTCACCTGTGGCTCCCCAGCAAGACAGGTACCTCGGGGGTGCCAACTCATTCTGAGTCCATTATGCCTGGCCATTCATAAACCGCTGTCTAACGTGTGAGGAATAAACTCTCAATGTGTATGAGGAAATTGGGGAAGGAGATTGAAAGGTTACTTAAACGGAAAAAAAAGAAGTTCAGGAAGGCAAGATGGTAGAGAGACAAGAAAAAGACCTTAAAAGATAGAAAGGATTTGCCAAAGAAGAGAAAGAAAAAGAAATGATTCCGAATGGGTTAACCTGCAGCTAGGAAGTTAAGGAAGATTATTGATGGGTGAAGACTATGGAATAAAGCGAATAAAATTTCTCAGAAGTTGCTGAGAATATGGTAAGCAGCATGATTATCAAATTATGAATTGGCTGCAATGGCATTCTAGGGGGACACTAGGAAGGGGAAGCAAACGTTCATGAGATGACAGTGGCAGGTGGAAAGTTGTTTCAGGGGAAGATCAGTCTTGCAGAGGGTGTATCAGAGGAGGGCAAGTGTGAGAAAGCAAGCAAGGAAATACTAAGTGTATACGGTTCCTTCACTGAGTGCACCCAGCCCCGCGGTCAGCCTTGAGAACAAGCAGGACTTCAGGTACTGGAGCTACATTTCAGTCATCAAGACTTGAGAAGACACCCTTAACTCAGGTCTTCTCTTCAAACTCCATCTTTCCTTCTTGACCTTCATTTGGTCTCTTCCCTTACCCTCCAGCTGTGGACTGAGGCCACAGAGCAAGATGGGTCACTAGTGTCCTCCATCCCCTGGCGACTGTGGTTCACATCACTGGAGTACCAAAGGCAATAACCAAGTAACAGACACAAGAGTGTATGAAGAAGAAGAGATTCTGATAAGGCTTTCTGTGACAGTGTGGGCCAAGTCGGCTCTATATGGCTGGTATCACGTGAATTATGAGCAGCCTTAGGGGAGAAGTTCTCAGAAGGCAGAGCCTGGCTCTCTAGAGGCTCTGCGTGCTCACAGCCCTCTCCAAGACCTCAGTTACAGCTTCGGCCCCCAATATCTCTCCCTCTGCCTGCTCACAGTTTTTGAAGTCTTCTTTCCTCCACATTTCTCTTGAGAGGTGGAGGAGGAAGATGAGCTTCAGGCCAGCTCAGACTCCCCTGGGATCCCAGCAGGATGCCTATCATTAACCTCCCACCTTCTAGGAAGCTCCTAAGATCTTCACATTTGGGGCAGTTCTCATTTCAGCTGTGCTTCAAATTGCTGGCTGGAGACGGCCTGTTGGAAGGTGGCTAAAAGCAAGTAGCAATCCTTCGGGCAGCCTGGCCCTTCTCGACTGTCAGACATCTTCAGGGATATTCTAGGAAATGTTGTTTGTTCTAGAGAAGGGAGGGAAACAATCCAATTGTCCAATAATGCTTGAATGGAAAATAAATGATGCTATATGCATGTGATGAAATAATATCAAACAGTCAAAAATCAAAGACCTAGATCTATATGATTTCACGTGGATAAATCTTGAAAACATAATATTGATTGAAAGAAAATAAGATAAAGAATGTTAGAATGTGATAACAGGTATGTAAGTATTTAAATATTTAAATCAATTCAACATATTGCTTCTATATAGAGAGATGCAAGAAGATAAACTTTATCCAATGAACACATTATTTACATTTAATATGTTCATTTATCTAGGAAACCCAAAAGAACCCACAGATAAACTAGCAGGAACTAATAAGACGGTTCAACAAGGCACACACATACAAGATCAATAAATTTTAAAAGTCAATCACGCTCCTCTATACAGGCGATAGCAAATTAGAAACTGTAAAAAAAAAATAAGAAAAAAATAAGATCTGAAAATTGTCACAAGAGCCATATAAATTACTTAAAGTAAGCATATGTACAAGTAAATAAAACTGACAAACTGAGTACGACCACTTAAACTCCGCCCAAACAAAGGATTAAAAAACGACTGTTCTTACTTTATGAGAACACGCCCTTTTTCTAAGTAGCAGATCAGTACGTGAGAGTGAATCAAAGAAACACAGCATTTGAAAAGTCAACTAGGCCAAGCCTCTCGATCGCACAGACAGAAGCTGAAGCCCAGACAGGTTGAGTTACTTGGTAAAGGGCCCAATGTCCTGACTCACGGACTCGCATTTTTCACTCATTCGTAAGACACAATCAAATTCAGTACCTTGGAAAGAGATGGGAAAAAAATGAAGAAATCAATTATATAGTTCCTCATCTTTAAGTACAGAAATAGCTGTGACAAAATTACACGTATTGAGGGAAAATTGAAGTGCAGAGTTTAAAATGTCAATAATCCACAGGGAAACTGGAGACCATTTAAAATATTCATATTAAATCTCTCTAGAAAAGATATTAAAAGATCTCCAATCAAAATGTTCATTTTATAATAGATATGGTATGATACAACTTATAATAGATATGGTATGAACCTTTCCCTTTCAAGGGAAAGCTTCGGCTGGGAAACAGGAATTGTTCTTGAAAACGGGGCCTGTGCTATTGCAGTGACTGTGCTGAACCTAGGTCCACAGAATGCTCTGATGTCATCATTGAGGTCACAGAATCCTGCTGTGCGCCTGGCAACCTTGGAAACTGAACAGCCCTGGTGAGCACTAGGCAGTACTCCTGGTTCACTAAGTGGTACAAGTTTTTCAGCAATTTACGAGACTTGACTATTTTTGTTTGTATTGAATCATTTCAACGGATTGCCCAAGAGCCAAGAAGGGCCAACCTGTAGGGAAGAGGAGGAGTTGGACATCTCTTGAGGCATCTTCTAAGGGAGACTTCTAGTTAGTACCTTGAAACGGCGACAAAAGAGGAAACATCTGGAAAATGAAGAGTCCCAGGAAACTGCCGAGAACGGAGGAGGTATGTGGGGGGCAACTTGCTGGGGCACATGGGTTTCTGCCAAACTGAAGCTTCTCTAGGAAGCGGGGGACTGAGAACGTGTCACCTGTGAAGCAGGGAGCGAGAGACCTCGTCTCACTGATGCTGCCGTATCCATCCGGAGGGTCCCTGTGGTGTGAGATGGCACAGCACGGCCAGATGCCCCCTGGGAGATGGGAGGTCAGCTCCGCTGGTCTGGGGACTCTCTCCTGGGGCTGCCGGGCCTGGAGCTTTGTCGGACTCACAGCAGGCTGCATCCTGCTTGCACAGACCTAGAGGTGCAGCTTTTCTCAGTCCCCGATTTCTCTCTTATGCTCTTGGATCTTTCCCTGTGGACATGAGGTGGGGGATGTGAAGGATGCAAGGATGCTGAGAGAGACCCATGGGTTGCTTGGCCTCTTTTACCAAAGTGGAAAGAGAAGCCCCATGAGTTGAAGGCCCTGTTGAAAAGTATCTTGACAAGTGGAATGCAGTTCGAAAGAAGATTGTTTGTCTAGGGTTGGTGTCATATTGAAAGCAAGGAGGTTTTATTCCTTCAACAGGAAGAATTGCCCAAAGGAGATCAAGGGAAAGGAAGGGATTTCCAGAGACTGAGACCACGTGGGCGGGGGTGAGAAATGTCCTCAGGGTCCTGCGGGGAGCTCTGAGAGCCACGGGCCACGGGGTGCCGGCGTGCATTAAATGTAGGCGAGTAGCTTGCCCTGGGCGGGTGTGGTCACCCCAGAGTTCCAGCGAGATGTCTCTGCCCCAGATTAGAGCCCAGTAGCTCCTTCCAGGCCCAGGACACTGGAGACTGTAGGGTTGGCCCTGGCAATGGAGGTCTAGACAGCAGGCAGATTTTCAGGCAGTGGCTGGGACAGGCTGGGGAAGGCAAGGACTGCCCCTAACCATTCAGAATATTTTTCTCTATGTTCCTGTGTGTGTGTGTGTGTGTGACTGTGTCTCTGTGTGTGTGTGTGTCGTAGTGCAGAGATGAGCAGGATGAACCACACTCTCAACTGTGTGTATTCACTGCACCTGAGACGTGTCACTCTCAGTAAATATTTGTGGACAGAGGACTGATGAACCCACCCTGAGCCTTTCATTCCTCCCTCAGGAATCTCGAAGTCACAAGAGGATCCCCCTCGGCTTGGATCCACTGTGGTGGCCCAAGGCTGCAGCCCAGGGGCAGGGGAGGTCTCCTCTGCCCCTAAACACTTCTCCTGTGCTTCTTCTCCACGCAAGCTCATCTACGCCGGTAAGGGCGCGGGGCTCCTCAGGTGAGGGGGTGCTTGGCTGTGAGGCAGGAGGCACACAGATCCCAGGGAGGCTGAGAGGAAACCCAGGGTCATCAGAGGTGATGAGGGCTCTGTGGAGGAGCCTGGGCCGGATGGCTGAGCTGTTACGAGGGTGTGGATCCCAGCTGAGTCAGGGGTGGGGGGCGGGTGTGAATCCTGGTACTACCATGGTGGGGAAGTCAAGGAGCAGGGGCCGGAAAGGTCTGGACTTGAGGTTCAGGGAAGAGGGACCAGATTAAGCATCTTCAGAGGAAAATGTAGGGTTTCTCTTTGCCTTTGCTTCCAGAGAAAGACATAGTTCTGCATCACAAACCTCCAGCCTGAGAGCAGCACCATCCAGCTCAGGTCCACCCAGCTAACACACACATGCGCCCTCCAGGCACAGCCCTTCTCAGTGCACACAAGAACCCCAAGCACGTGATCCACAGTACTCTCCTCCTGCACCACCGCCCCATTCCACAAGGAATGCACCACCGGTATTCCCAAACTCACACTCCTCGTCATACACGCATCCATCCGCATCCCTGACATACCACAGTCCTCACCACTGTACTCCACACCCGTGTATACAGACACCGCTCCAGTATCCCCCAACACGCAGAAAAAAGCCCACAGATGACACCAGATACACCACTGCCTCCTACGGCCAACAGACACCAAGCTCACGACATAGCTACCTCATGCAAATGTCCCTCTCTCGTCTACCACACTTGCTCCCTCAGCTTCTGGCATGGCCCATGCATGTTATTATGTTTTTAATTTCCTTTTTCAGGAATCCGGCGATCACATCGAGACACTGCCCAGCCTACCGCACCCCTAGCCCAGGTTCAGGAAAAAGGGGAGACCGCTCCCCCATCACACTGTGTCTCCTCCTCACCCTCTTCACCCTGTAAGAACAATCTGCACACAGACAAAGAGGAAAGGGGCATGAAAATATACTACATGCAGGTACAAGTGAACAAGGGTGTCGCTGTCTCCTGGAAGAAAAAGAAACCCTTGGAGTTGCCTGAAAAGCAGCTGAGGATAGAAGAAGTGACCCTTCCTGAGGATGCATGCACAGTAGACACTTACCCCTCTGATGTGTCCACCGAAAACCTCCTGTCTGACAGTGAGCCCACTGGGGAGGAGAAAGAGTATGAGGAAAGGGCAGAGCCAGGCAGCCCATCAGGGTCACCTGCCGTCGAGGAGACACCCAGGGCCAAGACACCGGACTGGATGGTGACCATGGAGACTGGCTTCAGGTGCATGGCCTGCTGCCGGGTCTTCCCCACCTTGGAGGTCCTCCAGTAGCACGTGAAGGGCGGCGTCCTGGAGGGCTTCAGCTGCCGTATCTTTCATCTCAACATGGCCCAGTGGATGGGCAATGTGGAATCCGAAATCACCCCGAGGAGGAGGACAAGGAGGACGAGGAGGACGAGGAGGAGGAGGAAGAGAAGCAAGAAGGCCCCAGCCCAAACAGACCCCGTAGGCAGGCTCTTTCCTCTCTTTTGATTTCCAAACAGCAACTGAGATTCATGGGACAGAAGATCCTGGAGACGGTGTGGTCTTGGAAGAGGTAAGGCTTGAGGCTGGCAGTCTTCTGAGCCTATGTCATGAGGGCCCAGAGGAGTCTAAGGGAAGGAGCCGCACACATGTGCTGGTTGACCTAATGGCTCTGAAGTTGCATCAACTTGGGACACACCCAGCATTTCCAAAGGAATTGAGCTCTGTTGACTTCAATAAGAATGTGGAGCCTTTTCCTAGGAGTTTTCTCAGGGTCTGCACGATGGACCTCAACTCTTAGAGGACGTACTGCCAGCAGCTCCTTCTCGGCAGAGAGAGCCAGGAGTGGTCTCAAGAGAGGACAGGGGCCCTTGCAGGACCAGAACTTTGAGGTCTGAGAGCCTTGGGCCTGAGCCGAGATCTCACCCGGACCACTGGACCTAGCCTTCTGTGACAAAGGGGAATATGAAAGAGAGTCACGTGGAAATGAGGTCCCCCGAGATATGGAAATGTTCCAGAACCTTCGTTGCGTGGTAGTTGATCTGGAGCCAAGCTCACTGTGGTGTGTGTGGCTCTGAGCATTAAGGCAATGCTGGAGGGTAACCCTGACCAGCAGAGCTTGGAGTGCTTCTTGTCTCTTCCTGTCCTACCTCATTTGTTTTATCCCTTCCAGGGAGAAGAAAGCACCCTCGGGATAGTTGGTAGTAAACCAGGGTATATCCTCCCTCAAGGGGACCTGGCCTGCCCTTCATTCAAGATGCTCTGGAAATGGGAACTGACTCATGTTATCGAATTGGCTGAGGGAGCACAACTCCCATGTTGATTCCGGTCAGACATGTTCATCAGACCTAGAGCTTTTCTCCTGATTCAAATCAAGTAGGGTATTAGTAGACTTCCCATTTATTTCAGCCCTAGAGATAGCACATGAGCAAATATAAAAAATCTCTGTGTATCAAAGCATTCTAATGAGCCCTTTCATTTTGCTGTTCATTGTGAAAAACACGCTCACTTTATCTCTGCCAATGAAGTGTTTCCACTTGACCAATGATGCCACACGATCCCATTAGCCTCACTGAATTTAGGGAGCCCATTATGATGACATAATTTCCCTCTCATTCCTGGCCTGCAGAGAAGAGCAGCTATAGAGCATTCCAAGACTGCTAACGCTCCCCTCACCAATACGTTTCTTAAACCTCTGGCAAAGCAAGTGTCCTCTGAGCCCTCCCAGGGCACATACGGGGTTTGGGTGAGCAGATCTTATGTGATAAATCCACTCCAGTGGTCTGGCATTCCTATGCCTTTGTAAACCTTCTACAGTGGTGGTTCTCAGCTGGGGACACTTTTGGTCCCCCCTCCCAGGATATATGTGGCAGTGTCTTGAGAATTTTTTTTTTCTTTTGTGGTACGCGGGCCTCTCACTGTTGTGGCCTCTCCTGTTGTGGAGCACAAGCTCTGGACGCACAGGCTCAGTGGCCGTGGCTCACGGGCCTAGCTGCTCCATGGCATGTGGGATCTTCCCAGGCCCTGGCACGGACCCATGTCCCCTGCATCGGCAGGCGGACTCTCAACCACTGTGCCACCAGGGATGCCCCTTGAGACTTTTTTCTTTAAGGAGCTGTGTTATGAATGAGCCCCACGTGGCTGGTGCACACGGATGTATCAAGGCACTTTTTTTTTTTCTTTGGTACGCGGGCCTCTCACTGTTGTGGTCTCTCCCGTTGCGGAGCACAGGCTCTGGACGCGCAGGCTCAGCGGCCATGGCTCACGGGCCCAGCTGCCCCGCGGCATGTGGGATCTTCCCGGACCGGGGCACAAACCCGTGTCCCCTGCATCGGCAGGCGGACTCTCCATCACTGCGCCACCAGGGAAGCCCTCAAGGCACTTTTGATTGTTACAACTAGGGTGGCAGGGAAGAGTATGTGCCACTGGCCCATCTTACATTGCACAGGACAGCTCCCAACAACAAAGAGCTATCCAGTTCAAAATGTCAGTCATGCCAACGCCAAGAAATTTTGCTACAACATACTTAGAAAGTCCTGGCATTTTGACTTTAGCATACGCTCACTTTGGGTACAGGTTTCAGTCATTTGAGCAAACTGTTGAAGGCATTCCCAGGTAGCCAAGCTAACACGCTGAGTCTGGAATGGGTGTTGAATGCACTCGTATCAACAAATCCAGCCTAACCCAATATTACATTACTCCCACCTGCTTCAATACCTACAAAATCCACACACATTATTTCTCAGGTTTCTATTGATATAAATTATAAAATTCCTTATTTTAGCAGATAGTGTCTCCTCATGGTCATCCTTTATACCCGGTGGGTACCCACCCCTTCCCTGCTCCCGTCCCCATTTCAAGGACTCTAGTCTGATTACTAGGTCTGGAAAAACGAGAGGTAGTGGAGGCAAGTCTTGAGGATCCACAGACCCCTGCAAGGAAACTATCTCAGAGTAGAGGCAGACTTCCTTCTAATAGCACAGCAGGCTCAACTAAGAGGTCACAGGTCAGAGGTCACAGGCCTCAGCTTTGTTGGAATCTGCCCATGTATTTCCACCTCAAATTTCCAGGATTCTACTCCTTCCCACTGATGCCCTAGGACATAAGAGAATCTACAAGGTTGTGAATCAATGTGTTGTCATTCAGCCACTGACTGAATTTGACTTTGGATCCACTTAAAAAAATAAATAAATAAAAAGGAAGGAAAGAAAGATAGAAATGCTGATTATAACAAGTCCCCCAAAGTGTTGCTTATGTAGCCAAGCTCAAAGCTAAGACAGAAAATCCCCAACGCTAAAAAGAGATTTCGAGCTCAAGCTATCAACTGGGAGTTGAAACTGAAGGCCCTACAAAGGCCAATGGAACCGGATACAAAGCTAAAGACTTAGTCTTTAGCATAGGTGGGAGTCAAGGTTAGAGGAAGCCATGCACTGGGAGTGAGTTGTGAACTACTCAACACTAAGAATGGAAGAGCAGCTCTTTCATTGAATGTGAAGAAAGAAACAGGTAGTCCCTAGTTGCTACCACTGTCTTTGAACCAAACTAAAGAACAAGGTCAACCAGAAGGGCAGATATGAGAATCAAAAAGGAAACCTCTCTGGAATCCTCACTGAACCAAGTCTAAGTTCTGCTCTACTTGTGGTCTTTCACTTACAGAGACAAACCTTTTGGGCTTACAACAGGGATCAACAGACTTTTTCTCTCAAGGGCCAGAAAGTAAATATTTTAGGTTTTGTGGGCCATCAGTGCTCGTCACAACCACTGAACACTGTCAGCACAATGGGAAACACTCAAAGATGGTAAATAAATGGATGGGCCAATAAAGAGATTTTATGTTCCAATAAAGCTTTAAAGGCAATGAGCCAGGTTGGGCTCACAGGAGGTAGTTTTCCAGCCCTTGACTTAACTCACTAAACTACAAATTACCTTGAGAGTTGGTGGTTTGATAGCTACCAAACCAAACCAAACAAGAAAGCCCTAGGATTTCTGACATCTAATGCAATGCAATTTGAGGTAGCATGGACTTCACATACACATGTGAAGGTGTGGTCTAGGAAACCAATCTTGGAAACCTGCCTCTCACATTAAATACATCTTTTGCTGAGTAAAGCCCTTTAACCAAGTAAGTGTTAAACATCAGTGAAATGACTAAGAAGTAGGAAATGGTATGCAAACCTCCTCCTTAACAACTTGTTCCCATCAGTCGAGGTTTCTTCCCTATGCACATTTTTCCTTAGGGAACCGTTGATAAATTTTACCTCTAAAACTTACCTATTTCCACTCTCTATCTTCAGGATTTGCCCAATCACTGTTACTTTGTAAACAATTTAAAAAAGTTTTTTGGGGGGTAAATTCCTTTTTTCCCACAGCTAATGGTTCTCTGTGTCATAGTGTCTGGAACGACCCAGCTACTTCTCCAGTCAGACCAAGCACTTGAAAGGACAAGCCGGTACCCCGAGCTATCCATCCATTCACCCAGTAAGGAAGCCTGATGAGGAGAACTAGGATGTGTAAATTTCTACTGTTGGAATTAAAACAGAATATTCTGGGCTGCATGGATTTATCCTAAACTTCAAATGCATTAATTATAAATATACCGTTACACTGACTACTATTCTGTATCTTTGAATAACCATATACATTTTTTCTTTTTATAACTGATTTCTAGAGGTCTATTCCTTAATTTTGGCCATATATATGTATACCTCATGATGATAGGATTTCTCACTGTGAGGGATTAATATGTTCTTAGTAATTTTTAATATTATATTTTACATTATTTTACTACCTATGTTACTATAAAAATAACAGTATTTTACTGGAAAATTGATGCTCAATGAAAAATTTAAAATATGGAAGTTACGTGTGGAAAAAATCCCTGAAAATCTTGCCACTGTTTACATAAGGGTGAATATCCCTTTACAGATGATAGGATGCATTAACACATACACATACATGTTTGATTAAGGTATGTGATGTACCTACCTAAAATACATTAAACTGTTACATGCTTCTGTCATTAAGTTTAAGCCATCATTTTAACAGACCTGTTATTACGTAACTATCTTAAAATATAAAGACATTCCTATTGAATATTTCACTTTTACAAAATTTAGTAACATTGACATGCTACTCACCTTTTCTATTTGAATTTCCTAATTATAAGGTCCTATTCTGTGATTTCTATATCAAAGGGACGCACGTTCTATGTTTTGATATGTACTCAGCAACTTCACTTTGAAAATCAATTTTTCAATCCACCGCTAGGAAAAAGTGTGCAAGTCAGTCGTTGAATAAATATGTTTGATGAAATTACCAAATTTCAACAAATAATTTTTTTCTTTTTATCTCAGGCCAGAGAGGAGTAAGGAGATAGAGAACTTGACAAAAGTAATCTACTTCAAACAGCCTCTTTTCTCTACTTAAGAAGTCTTGATGAAAGTAATGCTAAAACCCTTGGGAGACAATCACATCAAAACCTAGACGGAAATGTGGTGAATAAGAAACCAACGATCAGTTCATTTACTAAGAAATGTTTGTCCTCTGTCACTGTCATTAGTAACTCTTTCTGACACTTAAACCTCTGCCTTGACATTCTTGAAAAAAGGGTCAACAGTATGTTTTCTGTATTGCAAGATGAACAATCCATTTTCAGTAAGTCTATACTGTCACAAAAGATAACTACATTTGTACTGTATAAGATTCACAGAATATTAGATAGACAAAGTCCAAGATAAGATCCAACTTGAAGCGAGGCTGGGGGGAGACAAATGGAGCTCATCGTAACAGGACGATGCCACATTAATATTACAAATTGCAATACTGAGTGGTTTTCTAACACTTCAAATTTTTGTCTCCCTGAATTACTTTTAAGGCCAGATTTAGGTTAACTGCTCTGAATACAAATTTTTATGAAATTTTGGAGGGGATTGCAACATAATTTTCAAAAAGATTTTCCTCATTCATTAACTGAACAAATATCGAGCACCTACAAAGTAGCTGACAATGTTCAGACTGTAGATTCAGAACAAACGTCGCTGCGTTCGTGGAATTTACGTTGTAATGGGCATACATTTTGGCATGTTCATCATACTTTTGTACAAGGCCTGCTAAAACTCACACTAAGGCTTCTCCCCTAATATTTAATAGAGGTCAAGGTTCAAACTTACTACACCATTTACCAGAGTTCTCTGCCGTGTGGCCTCCTGACTACTGGGACATGTTGAGCTATGGCTGAAACACTGACTTTAATGAAAGAAATGATTTTTTTTTCTTTTGAACTTGATGACTGGAAGAATTCACATGACACCTGAGTTGTTTTTGTTTTTGTTTTAATCATTTTATGGAACTTTCTTCGTGTGTGGGCTCTCTGATGGTCTTACCACTCCTATCACTTTTATAGGATTTATCAGCAGCATGGATTCTGTGATGAACTGTTAGACTGGAGCGCCAACTGAAGCTCTTACCACAGGTCTCACACTTGTAAGGCTTCTCCCGTGTGCACTCTTTGATGAGACTGTAGCTGTGAAGGCCGACTGAAGACCTTACTGCATCTGTCACATCTGTACGGCTTCTCTCCAGTGTGGACGCTTTGATGAAGCTGAAGACTTGAGGCCTGAATGAAGTGCTTCCCACACTCCCCACACTTATATGGTTTCTCTCCTGTGTGGACCCTCTGATGCATGTCGAGGTTCAGGCTCCACTTGAAGCCCTTCCCACACTCCTCACATTTGTATGGCTTTTCTCCAGTGTGGACTTTTTGATGGGCTTGAAGGTGTGAACTCCGACCAAAGCTCTTCCCACACTCTTCACATTTGAATGGTTTTTCTCTGCTGTGGACTCTCTCATGGGCCAGAAGATTTGAGGCCTGCCTGAAGACTTTCCCACACTCCTCACAATTATACGGTTTCTCTCCGGTGTGGATTCTGCAATGAATTTTAAGATCTGCTCTACGACTGAATCCCTTCCCACACTCTTCACATTTGTATGGTTTCTCACCGGTATGGATCAGCTGGTGGATCTGAAGTCGTGAACTCTGATTGAAGCCCTGCCCACACTCCTCACACTTGTAAGGTTTCTCTACACTGTGGGCCTTCTGATGGATTTGAAGATATGAACTCTGACGGAAGCCCTTCCCACATACCTCACATTTATAGGGCTTCTCCCCTGTGTGGACAACCAGATGAACTTGATAATGGGAGTTCCTCCTGAAGCTCTTCCCACACTCCTTACATTTGTATGGTTTCTCTCCTGTATGGACTCTTTGATGTGCCTGAAGGTTTGAACTCAGAGTAAAGCCTTTACAACACACATTACGTATGTATGATTTCTCTCCAGTGTGGACTCCCTGATGGGCCTGAAGACTTGAAGGCCGACTAAAGCCTTTCCCACATTCCTCACATTTGTAGGGTTTTTCTCCTGTGTGGACCCTCTGATGAATGTATAGATTTGAGCTACAAATGAAGCCCTTCCCACACTCCTCACATTTGTACGGTTTCTCTCCCGTATGGACTCTCTGATGGGACTGAAGGTGTGAATTCCGACTGAAGCTCTTATCACATGTGTCACATTTGAATGCTTTCTCCCCAGTGTGGACTCTCTGATGGTCCTGAAGGTGAGAGGCCTGACTGAAGGCCCTCCCACACTCCTCACAATTATAAGGTTTCTCTCCCGTGTGGACTTTACAATGAATAGTTAAGTGCTGACCTACGACTGAAGCCTTTCCCACATTCCCCACATTTGAATGGTTTCTCTACAGTGTGGACTTTCTGAGGAGTCTGCAGCTGGGAGCTCTGACTGAACTCCTTGCCACACTCATCACACTCACTGTGTTCTCCTCCCACGTGAACTCTCTGATGAATATGAAGAACCGAGCTGTAACGGAAGCCTTTTCCACACTCACTGCACGTATGAGACTTCTCTTTTGAGTGTAATTGCTGGTGAAGATCAAAGGTGGAGAGATCGGTGAAGGTTTCTTTACATTCATTACACTGGTAAGGTTTTTGTCCCGTGTGAATCATAGTATTCTGATCCAGTGTTGAAACCCTCGTGCTATCTTTTCTATAATCACTGTAGCCGTAAGGTTTTTGACCCTTGTGTACTCCATGAGCATCAAGGTGATGTGAAATCCAACTGATGGTGTCAACATCCTCTTTACACTGACACAGTTTATTTTTCATGGAAATTTGCTGGTGTCTATTCTGATAATTCTGTGACTCAGCCAATGAAGTTTTCCTCCAAGAATCCTGGGCTCTCAAAGTTGCAAACCTTGGATTTCCAGGACTACTGGGATCACCTGCTTTATCATTTAATATACGGTTCTCATCTTCAGAAATTTGAATAGAGTCCTGCCCCAATCTGGCAGGGGGAATCACCTTGTTTGTGGAACTGACAACTATTTATCATGGAGTCTTGGCATCTGGTTAAGTCATTTGCAATTTGTTGCCAGATTTGCCAGCAGGAAAGCTCTTCACGTGATCCTCTGTCTTGAACGGCCCTCAACTCACTTTGATTGTTTTCTTCTAGAGGGACAGAGAATTCAGAGATGTGGACACGTGAAAGCTTTGTTCAAAGATTCAAGATTTTACACTTAAGACACAGTATGGGACTTTAATGAACCTCAGGATGGTTCAGCTTATCTTTCGCATGACAAATGAAGTTCTCTGGTTTATATACTAACAGAAACCAAGAGATGGTCTGTTAAACTCCCAAATACTTAGCATTAATGAAACCCATTTAAAACCAAATGACTACTCGGACATACTATTTCAATCATCTTTCAAAAATTACATGTCATTCCTACCATAACACAGTATCAATAAAGACAAGCATTTTGCTGTGCTCACAGCTTTAACAGTGCCTAGCAGTTAGTCAGGGCTCAAGAAATGCATGCACAGGTGAACTCAGTTTGATTTCTAGGATTCTCTACAATTCTGAATCCCAGGTTAAGTTTGAACCAAGTCAGAGAAGCGAAACAGCTTTTACAAGTCAGGTATCAGATACAGGAAAAGGACTGGAAAGTACAGTTTGGCTTAAGTTGAAAGGCTGCACCCGAGGCGGCAGCACACCAAGGGGGTTAGTGCTGAGGAGGATATGAAAGGGGCTAAAACCCGGGACTGCCCCGGTGGCACAGTGGTTAATAATCTGCCTGCCAGTGCAGGGGACACAGGTTCGAGCCCTGGTCCGGGAAGATCCCACATGCCGCAGAGCAACTAAGCCCGTGAGCCACAACTACTGAGCCCACGTGCCACAACTACTGAAGCCCGCGTTCCTAGAGACTGTGCTCTGAAACAAGAGAAGCCACTGCAATGAGAAGCCTGCGCACCACAACGAAGAGCTGCTCCCACTCACCACAACGAGAGAGAAGCCCATATGCAGCAACCAAGACCCAATTCAACCAACAATTAATTAATTTTAAAAAAGGGTCTAAGAATCAGTGGGGTTAAAAAAAAGCATGAAGACCTATGCACTGGATCCTTCTCAGGCATTTGTGCTGCCTAATATGTTCCTCCACTCCCCCTGCCAAGCAGGAGTCAAAATTTAGAGGCTACGGAAGAATGCTGTCTCTTTAAAAACAGTATGGAAAATTTTTGGACACAGATACATTGGTCTTTAACAAGAATGAGTTCCAAAGTGAAGAATGGGCTTTATGAGTGAGCTGGGAATAAATTCCATAGCCTGTGATAAGTATTGAGAAGAAACAGACTAGAAACTATTAAAGAATGATCAAAGCACTCAAGGTGACATTATCTAAAATGCCTTCTACAAGATACATACAAATGCACACACACACACACACACAAAATGTTTGTACAGCTAACAAAGATCGATTTCTTATTAGTGAGGTGGGCTTTGGAGGAGGCAAATGGGACGCAGCGGGGCAAATCTTTTAAGGGAAAGGCTAACTCACCAGCTGGCTGTTTTCTGAGACCTGTTCTCCCCTGGTATAAGGGATAAGGAAATAGAAATTTCTTTCCTTCTATGGGAGGGTTACCTAAGAAGTAGACATAAGAATCCTCATTCAAAACAGTATTTCCTCCCCAAATGAATTTGCTCTGCTACTGAGAGCTCAAGGAAAGTCACAGGGAAAGCATTTTACTCAGTTTGGTTATAATTACAGGTTCTGTACATATTTTTTTGTGCAAGTTGATGAGGGCCAACTTGTACAGAAAGGCAAACACACACATACACACATCATGGGCACCTGAGAAGTTAGAATTAGGCTGGGAATTCATTTGAAGACAAAAAAACATTTAGCAATATCCCTTATTCACTCGGATTTGTTCACCGCCTACTAGCTATTTTCATGGAAGGCTAATTTCTCTATCCATTAACTCATTCGTTTATTCAAGAAATATTTAAGAGTTCCTGTCATGTACCAAGACTATGCTAAGCACTGAGGCTAGTGAGCAATAAACATATAACAGACCGAATTCCTCCTGCACTCCTGGATTACCCTCCAGTGGAAGAAAGAGAGGTGAGAAACAGGTGAACAAAATGTACATGAGTGAAACGCTTAGAGACAAAACAAGGCAGGGCAGAGAGAGTAAGAAAGAGAGGACTGTATTTTCCATAGGGTGGTCAGAGGACAGCCACCTCCTCATCTTTAAGGTGACTGACTGAAAGAAGTAGAGGCCTAAAAGATTACAGGTGAAAGAGTATTCCAGGCAGAGAGAAGGACCAGGAAAAGGCTCTGTGGCAGAAGCATCCTTTGCAGGTCTGGAAAAGATAGGGTAAGAGGGAGGAGAGGTGGTGTATTCAGGGAGGTGGTGGAGAACGAACAGCAGCCCACAGAAGGCTCTAGAAGCCACTTTAAGTGGTTTTTATTCTAAGTAAAAGAAGCCACAAGAGAATTTTGAAACAAGAACATAACCTGACTTAAAGTTACAAAAGATCACTTTGCCACCTAAAGAACAAACTGTGGGAGGAGAAGGGTGGCAACAGGTGACCAGTACAAAGACTATGCAATAATCCTGGAAAGAGATTTCCAACTGGGACCAGGTGATGGACAGCACAGGGCTGGTGAGAAGCAAAACAGATAGAGAGCTAACCACAGGAACTCACGGCTGCTTGGTTCTCACCTAAATTTCTATCTGGGTTGCTGAATTCATCAACCAAAGCCTCTCTTCTCTTTCTATATGTTTTGTATCTCGTTTGAAGAATGAGAACATGCAAAGTCACAAGTTAACATGAACGGGCTAGAGCGAAAGTTTACTAGAAATTTGAGTTCCAACTGCATATTCAAGGTATTGAAAGCTGTGTTTTTCAAACTTTGTATCACGACCCACTGAAGAAACAGCATTTATTTCACAACCTAGATACACAGGTAGAAAAGTATACATTACTAAAACGAAGCTTGAATGACCTATATCTAACCAATGTCTCTTTTCATGAAATCTGTTCCCACTGGCTCTCACACCACTCATGCCATCGCCCAGAGTTTCTGCTGCAATGTGTTGTACTCTTCCTAAGAAACTCTGATATTTTCTATACTATTTTATTTCATTAAAAAGTCACACGTAGGGCTCAATAAATTGGCTTTATGATCCACTAATGGCAGGGAGGGAAATCTGAAGAAGAATACACAAGGTACAGCAAGATACTGCCGATTTACAGTTCTTTTACAAAATAATTGAAAAGGACCTGAAACACACTGTTTGGAAAGACCAGAGACATCCTCTCGTGTCCCACAGGAATTGCAAAAGTCTGGTCCCCAAACTCAGGGAACCACCTCAAGAGGCCCAAAGCCTTGAAACACCAAGGTCACAAAGACACTCGCAGAGAAAGGCTGTCCTCACCAACTGAGACCAGGTTCCCGAAGTGTTCCACCATCACATCCTGGTACAGCTTCCTCTGGGCCGAGTCCAGCAGCCCCAGCTCCTCCTCTGTGAAGGCCACGGCCACGTCCTTGAAGGTCACCGCCTCCTACGACAAACAACACCACCTCAATCTTATACCCAGTGGCCAGTGGAAGAGGGGCAGCCCCGAGGAGACGAGGAGGATGGGAAGTTGCTCCGGCTCCTGTGAGGTGTGCAGACTTCCCAGCACCCCCTCCTTCCATCCTGCCAATGCCACACACTGACTTTCCTCAGCCTCACTGGACGTGCAGCTATGAAAGAGAAAGCTTTGTGTGTTTACCTGGGGCTCTCAGACAACTCATAAGTAAACTCCCTAGAATTCTAACCACTGGATCCTGAACTAAAAAGCTTTCACTGTTTAATTATTATTGCCAAGTGCCCCAGAAACAGTTACCAATTTAGTCCTGGCAGTATTTGATGGCACCTGCTTTCTCACTGAGGTCGGAACCAGCTGAGAAGGAGTGTTATATGTGGAAACTAACCAAAAGGCCATGCCAGGTCTCTGAATGAAAACTCTCTCTTTCCCCGTTTCTGTCTTTCGCTTGAATGCAATACTCTGACTCCAGACCCTTGGTTTTCTGGGTGAGTCTGAGTTGGTTCCGCCTTTTTTCACAACCCCGATTCTTTATATTTAAAACAAAGATGAAACCAAGCACCTCTTTATACAATTGTTCTGAGCTGTCTATGCAGTGACAAGTGCTTTAAGTACCACTGGACTTTTTAAACTAAGGTCATGCATTACTCTGATTAGAAAAAAATATAAGATGGAAAAAGAAACAAACCAGTAAATAAAATACACAAAGGGTCTGACTCAAGCATGGGGAAGACTGAATCTAACTCTGGTCGTGAGAAAACTTCCAACAATACCTGATTTTTCCTGCGTGAAGCAGCAGTTTGATCCTGCTGTGCTCTGCCGTATTTGGATATTCTACCAAAAAACATCCAAGGCACCACATGTAAAACATACCTCTTAAATTCTGAATACCTAAACCTACTATGTTAAGGGCAAAAAGGGGCAATATTCTTCAGAACAGATATTTTGAGAAAAAGGTTAAATCAGGAACACTGTCACTGTAGTGCTCCTAAAACAGGAGAAGTCTTTAAACTAAATGTCTGTGCATAAAGAATAGTTTAAAGAATAGGTGCAGGGCTCCCCTGGTGGCGCAGTGGTTGAGAGTCCGCCTGCCGATGCAGGGGACACGGGTTCGTGCCCCGGTCCGGGAAGATCCCACATGCCGCGGAGCAGCTGGGCCCGTGAGCCATGGCCGCTGAGCCTGCGCGTCCGGAGCCTGTGCCCCGCAACGGGAGAGGCCACAACAGTGAGAGGCCCGCATACCAGAAAAAAAAAAAAAATAGGTGCATAAGTTTGCAGGAACATGATAAAGCAATTAAAAGTGAATGTTAGCTAGTATTAAATGAAAAAAACAATTTAAAACTGTATCTATGTTATAAATACGAATACACATCCATGAATACATATGATGAAGAGATTACAGAAATATAAAAGCAGCTAATTTGTAAGCAGGTAAGCAGTAGACTGGAAGATGTCCTTCATTTCCCTTAATTTTTCTTTTACTTGTAAAATAAAAAAAATGATGAAATAAAACAAAAATTAAAACCGAAACCAATTAAATTTAACAGGAATTTTAAAAAAAGCACACATGGCACACTCAGGTCCTCATATGCTTAGACTCTCCTTGAAAGAGAAAACCCATATGGAACTATACCCAATATTTCGTAATAACCTATAAGGGAAAAGAATCTGAAAATATATGTATATATATGTATAACTGAATCACTTTGCTGTACACCTGAAATTAATACATTGTAAATCAACTATACTCCAATCAAAAAAAAAAAAAGAAAAAGAAAAAAAGAGGAAAACCTGTGTCCAACCTGAGTACAAAAATGGCGTTTTTAACAGCAAGAAAGGCAAGCTCTACTCACCTGGAATGTGCTCATTTTCTCTCTCCTTCTGGGGCAGTGCAGAGTCCTAGCAAGACAGACAGGGAAAGAAGAAGTCAAACTGGAAACTGGTTTAAAGAAAAAGAAGTCACTAACCCACGTGGTGCTCATTGTGAATTACCAAGGCTCCCAGTCCTCGGGGTGGCTACAGCTGATTATGCTTGATGAGCAGAGCCCCACGCAGATACCAGATGCCCCCGTGAACCCCCTCAGTGGCTGTGTGAGGAATGACCTGCCCAGCCATACACAGTGGCCCCCTCACAGTGTGCCTGCAGCTTCCACAGGGGTCATTCTTATTCTGGGTATGGGGTAAACAGAGACCATGTAAGTCAGAGTAGGTTTTGGAGTCAATATGCATGGGCTCTGATCAGGCTACGCCATTCACTAGCAGTGTCACCCTGGGCAAATTATTCACATCTCTTCGCCTCAGTTCTGTCTTCTGCCAGTAGGGGAGAACACGGGCATCCACCTCGTGAGATCGTCATAAGGTAGGAAGCTCTGAGAACACCACTGTCAGGGTTTCTTATTTCTTAGCAACTGCGGTAAAGCAGATGATATTTTAGTTAGAAATTATCCTTAGAGATGTGATTTCTACCAGCAGAAGACTGTCAGACATGTGGAGGTCGTACGTTGTTGCCCTGTTATGTGAGAGTCTTTATAGACTTCTGAAAATCTCTGCTTGTCTTCCTAAAGATTTTGTGACTGCAACAATAATATTTAAATTGACATGGACAACTTTTTACAAAAGGTATAAAAATACGTTAAGTTTCTTTTTAAACAGGAAGTACCCTTTTGACAATTATGCACAGAGGTAAAGAGAACTAATAAAAGCCAGGATTCTGCAACAACAATAAAAAATAGTTTGACAGCCCATACCTAATTCAAATGAAAAAAAGACAGGAATCTGAATTGTAATTATATCATTATAAATATAGGAAAGTTTAAGAAATAAATGGGAGACTTCCCTGGTGGTGCAGTGGATAAGACGCCACATTCCCAATGCAGGGGGCCTGGGTTCGATCTAGTACAAAAGATGGCAATGATTCCACTCCCCAAAGCTTGGGAGAGAGATATCTTCACAACTTCTAACGACCTCCATTTTGACTCTACACTTGCTAGCTGTCTTCTGCTCAATTCAGGATTCTGAAAGGGGCCCTGACAGTTGACAATAATTAGTGGGGGAATAAAATCATTGGACTAAGTAGGCCTTTGGTGAAGCCAGCTCAGTTTTATCTGTGACATCCAGCAGGGTCAATTTCCTCGGCCTCAGTTTCCAGAAAAGACCCTCTCTTGAGCTTCTCGAATTTTCACGTGCATGTGAATTACTGCGGGATCTTGTTGGAATGCAGCCTCCTGGACCCCCTACGCAGAAATTATAAATCAGAACGTCTCGAATGGGGCTCAAGGCTGGGCATTTCTATCCAAGTGATGCCAATGCCGCTGGTTTGTGGAACACAATTTGAGTAGCACTGCAGTGTAACATCAGTCCCACAAAAAAACAGCCTCCACTACACAGAAACATACACAAAGAGTAACCAGACAAAAAGGCACTAAAACATTAACAACTGTTATCTTTACATCCTAAAGTTACAGATAATTAAAATTTTTCTTTATGTATATATCTGCATTTTTCCATAATGATTATGCTACTTCTATGATATACATATTATTTGAAATAAAATAAATGACCCAGTTGAGAAAACTATCTTAAACACTCATAAAATAGCCTAAACCTTGCTCTCAAGGTCCCCACAATTAAGTCCCAACCTCCTTTCATGATATGATTCTAGCCAGTACCCTATGCTCAAAGAGAATATACCAAAGGGATTAGCAAACTCAGCTGCTGGACTCAAACTGCCTGGGTCCCAACCCCAGCTCTGCCTCCTACCATCTGGGTGAGGATGGGCCAACAGGGTTGTGTTCCCTGCCTTAAAGTAGAGAAAACAGCAGTACCAATTCACAGAGCCACCGCCTGATGGAAATGTGTTCATTTGCATAAAGCTTTTAGAATGGAAATTAGTGACCAAGGCTCAGTTATCATCCTTACCCATGTCTCATACGTTCTACAATTTATAGGAATATCTTAAGTAGGAAGAATGCCAAGTCCTACTCACGTGGGGCTCTGCTGCCTCTTCCTCCGCGCAGTGCTTTTTGAGAAGCCAGGGCTGGGGAAGGAAAGGAGACTGTGAAATACCAGGGCTGTGTTTCCATCCCCACTAATTCATACCGCACCCCCTTCCGCCCCCGTACCAGCTAGAAGTCCTCTCCTTCCAAAACAGGCCAGGAGTCCAGGACAATTCAGCTTCCTGGGCTCACAGAATCCCGCTGCGAAATGGGTGCCTCCCGAATTAGCGTAGTATTAATACCAACAATGTATCAGGCAGTTGTAGACCTTTTACTTGTGCTATCTCGTTTCTCCTCACAACACTATATTAACAAGGCATTCCTTTTTCCCCCCTTTTACCGAACAGCAACGGAGGCACAGAAGAGTTAAGCAACTCACCCAGTGTGACGCCGTATGAAGCGGTAGGGCTAGCTCATAGGTGGGGGACGGGGTCAGGTTAGGGGTGAAGAAAACCGGGGAGACCCTCAAACCCCAGGAGGCACGACCTGAGCCCACCCCATCCCGGCTACGTTACCAAACGCAAAGAAGCTCCGCCCGCGGGACGTACATCACCACTCCAGGCCCTCAAACCTCCGCTTTTAGCCGCTCCTCCTCTTTCTCCCCAAATGAAAGGTCTGCAAAGGGGAAGCTTGAATGGGTCGTGAAGAGCGGACCTGAAACACCGTCACCAGGCAGAACATGGCTGCTACGTGTCCTCCTGGGGCGGAAGTGCCTGCGACTAACCCGGAACTCCTGGACCATATTTCCCAGAATTCCGCGGGTAAACCTTTACAGCGAGGCGTTACTGTAGCTGCAGTATATGGGGCTACACGAGTTTACGAGCTCTGGACTACATGTCCCAGAATGCAAGGGTGGGTGCGGGGGTGTCTACCGGCACGAGCTCTGGACTACATGTTTTCACTCTGGTTTTCACTTTCCGGAATCCCTGAGAAGGTCTCAGGCCGTCTTGCCGTTCTACTGTGTAGGCCTCAGAAGAGTGTAGATTCTGTTCATTGAAAGGCGTACAAACTCAGTCGAATTTTGGACGTCTTCAAGAGGCTAAGCGACATAAAAGCATTAACAGCCACGAAGGCTTCCTGGTAAACCCCAAAGAGTTTCACCATTGGAATAAGGGGAGAAGGAAACTGGGCTTTCTTTGGCAGGGACTGAAGCCAAACGCCAAAACACCTCATTCCCTGAAATTGTGTAAAGGTGAACGTGTTTTGTTAGCATCTTACAACCCGTGCAGAAGCAAGGGAAAATCCTTTCTAGAGACAGACATCAACATCCTAGGTCTCAAGTTATTTCTGTAATTATAAAATCTGTGACATTGCTATTTGACCAAGTGAACTTTAAGGGGAAGGAAAAAGCATTACTTGACATACGGAGGGACACTTCACAGTCATAAAAGTTTCAAATTCTCAGAAACTAATAACTTCAGCTGATACTTTATAAAGCAAACATTGACAGAACCATGAAGAGAAACATTCAAATTCATAATTGGATCTGGAGATTGGAACACATACATAGAGGGAAATGTTGAGCCTTAAAAGCATATATTAAAGTAGCAAGGGGGGCTTCCCTGGGGGCGCAGTGGTTGAGAGTCCGCCTGCCGATGCAGGGGACATGGGTTCGTGCCCTGGTCCGGGAAGATCCCACATACCACAGAGCGGCTGGGCCCGTGAGCCATGGCCGCTGAGCCTGGGCGTCCGGAGCCTGTGCTCCGCAACGGGAGAGGCCACAACAGTGAGAGGCCCGCGTACAGCAAGGAAAACAAAAACAAAACAAAACAAAACAAATAAAGTAGAAAGGAAGTTGAAAATTGATTCAGAAAACATCCATTTCAGGAAATTAATAAATGAATAATAAAACTGAAGAAGGCAGATGGAAAAATATAAGATCAGATGAATGAAATACAAAAATAAAGTAGATCCCACACACACCCACAAAACAGAAATTAAAGAAACAAACAAAACAAACAAAAAAAGATCATCCATAGTATAAACAAAGATTTTTTCAAAAATGTGTTCCAAATTCTTTCAGGAAAATATCCTCCAAGAACTATTCCTGACTTAAGCCAACATAGCACACAGGATTTCTTTCCACTACAAGGAAAGTGAAATCTTGGATATAGCATGATGAAATACGGTAACATGATTAAGTTTTATTTATTCACCTCCTGTTCCCTATGGCACCCTCCACTCCCTTCTCTACCCCGTAAGCTACCATTCTAATTTGTTTGATGTGTTTTCTTTTGGGTGTGTTCTTGTGCAAAATGTGCACTTGTGTATATTTTCAATTCATATAAATAATATTGTGTCATAAAATTCATTCTGGTGTTTATTTCCTTCATTCAGGAGTATATTTTTAAGATTCACCCATCCAGGCTTCCCTGGTGGCACAGTGGTTGAGAGTCTGCCTGCCGATGCAGGGGACGCGGGTTCATGCCCCAGTCTGGGAAAATCCCACATGCCGTGGAGCGGCTGGGCCCGTGAGCCATGGCTGCTGAGCCTGCACGTCCGGAGCCTGTGCTCCGCAGCGGGAGAGGCCACAACAGCGAGAGGCCCACGTACCGCAGAAAAACAAACAAACAAAAAAAACATTCACCCCTCTATCTAATTTGTTTCATAGAGTTCCATTTTCTGCACCCACATTTTACCTGTACTCTTCCAACTGCCATGCCAATGATAATAAAATAAACATCTTCTTACATTTGTTTATAGACGTATCTGAGAATTTCTTTGGAATACATACCCGAGTGAAATTATTTCATAGCAAATATGTATACTTTAATAATATAGCCAGATTGACTTCCTGAACGGCTACACCAGTCCAGATTACCAAAGAGTTGCACGTCAGCTTTTTGTGCAACCACTTACCTTCATTTGGACGACTCATCACCGTTTTGCTAGTGTATTAAATGTATAGTAGTATCTTGTTTTAGTTAAATTTCTCTGATTTCTAATAAGTTTGATCTTTTTTTCAAATGCTTGGTAGCTTCATCTATAAGTGTCTACTTACAACTTTTGCCCCATTTTCTAATGTGGATGCTATCTTTTTCTTCCTCATTTCTATTACATATTCTGATTATTAATACCTTTTCAGTTTTACCAATTACAAGTATCCTTTCCTAATTGGGCACGTGTTTCTAAAATTTTTCTATTGTGTTCTTCATGGAATAGAAATCTTTAATTATAAGATAATAAACCAATAATTTCTTAATATCTGTGCTTCTGAAACTCCTCAGGTGAAAAAATATATTTCTACCTTTTAAAAATTAACTTTCTAGACTTATCTTTCACATGTAGGTCCTTTAAATATTTTGGAGTCTATTTATGTACATTTTATTACATGGGATCCACTTTTATTTTTCTCCAAGAGAAGTTCTTAAAAATAGTGATATTCATGGCTTGAAGATTCAATATTACAAAGATATCAGTAATCCTCAAAATGATCTATAGGCTCAATCAAACCCCAATAAAAACATCAGCATTTTTTCCCTTGGAAATTGATGAGATGTTTACAAATATTATGTGGGAAAGCAAAGAGCTACAAGAAGAGCTGGGGGCTTCCCTGGTGGCGCAGTGGTTGAGAATCTGCCTGCTAATGCAGGGGACACGGGTTTGAGCCCTGGTCTGGGAAGATCCCACATGCCACGGAGCAACTAGGCCCGTGAGCCACGTACTGAGCCTGCGCGTCTGGAGCCTGTGCTCCCCAACAAGAGGCCGTGATAGTGAGGCCCACGCACCACGATGAGGAGTGGCCCCCGCTTGCCACAACTAAAGAAAGCCCTCGCACAGAAACGAAGACCCAACACAGCAAAAATAAGTAAATAAACTCCTACCCCCAACATCTAAAAAAACATAAAAATAAAAAATAAAAGAAGAGCTGGGGCAATCTGAAAGAAGAATGAAAAGAAAGATATTAGTCACATTAAACCTTACTATAAATCTACAATATAAGATAGTCTGGTGTTTGCTCAAGGATAGACAAGATAATAGACATCAAAATCCATGTTGAAACAGACATTATAACAACGTGTAAAAAGAAAACACTGCAGGGAGCTCCCTGGTGGTCTAGTGGTAAGGATTTGGCACTTTCACTGTGGTGACCCTGGTTCAATCCCTGGTCAGGGAACTGAGATCCTGCAAGCCACGCAGCACGGCCAAAAGAAAAAAGAAAGAAAAGAAAACACTGCAGCAGAGAGGGGAAAGAACTCTTGTTAATACAGTTGATCCTTGAACTAGGGTTCAAGGGGGTTAGGGGTGCCAACCCTCTGCTAAGTTGAAAATCCAAGTATAACTTATAGCCAGTCCTCTGTACGTACACGGTTTCTCCATAATCGGCAATTCTGCATCTGAGGATTGAACCAACCTTGGATCGTGTAGTAGTGCAGTATTTACTATTAAAAAAAAATCCTCGTATAAGTGCACTTGTGTAGTTTAAACCCATGTTGTCCAAGGGTCAACTATTGGTTCTCAGTCAGCTGGATATCCATATGGGAAAAATATTAATCATTACTGCATAGGATATAAAAATATAAATTCCAGAAGATCTGCAGACTTAAATTTGAAAAGTAAACAATGATGCTTTAGGAAAGAAACGTAAGATAACAGCCTTTTTGCCTTGGAGTAGGAAGAATTTCTTAAGACCAAAAAAATCACCAACTGTGAAAGAAAAAATTGAAAAATTGGACTATTTCAAAGTTAAGAAACACCGTAAACCCAAACGCAGCACTCTTGGGCCAAAAGTGAGAGAGATTTTAAAAACATCTATGGAATAAAAGACTCAGATGCATCCCTCATGCCCATGCATTCTTCAAGGGTCAACTGTATCTACCAAAGTTGAACATATACCCTATAACCCTTTGGTTCCACCCATAGAAATATCCCTCAAACAAGTGCACAAGGCACATTCTAGATTGCTCACATCACCACTAACTGTGATAGCCAAGAATGGGGAAGTACCCAATACCCACCAATAATGGGATTAATAAATAGATTTTGATATGTTTACACACTGCAATAATATCCACCAATGAAAATGAATCAACGGTATCCACTCCCATCAATATGGATAAATGTCATGGATATACTGTGGAGCAAATGAAGCCAACACAAAATAGCACCTATTACATGACTCCATTTATATCAAGTACAAAATAGGCTAAGTGAATCTACACCATTACAAATTAGTGGCTACCATATGGAAAGGAAGGTTACTAGAAAGAGCCAAAAAGGGATGCTTCTAGGGTTTGGGCTTTGTCCTGGTCCTCCAAGAACTAGACGGCAAAGTGCTGAGAAAGACTTTAATGAACAAATATTTCATTGGGGGAAACATCGGAGAGAAAATGGCAGGGAGCTCTGGAAGGCTGGCAGAACTATCAGCGCATAGTGCAAGTCTGACCCTGAGTGAAGATTTGGAAGAAAGATTTGGTAAATCATCCGAGACTGCCTTGTCATCTACGTAAAATCCTTCAAGGCTGTCAGAGTCCTTGAAAAAAGGTCACTGGACAGAGGAATCCTGGTCTCCAAGAAATGGCCTGCCTTAGGATCCCTGCTGTGCTGACTAGGAGCAATCAGGGGCAAGGCCGGCCTCCAGGCAAACGTGGTGATGGATTTAAGAGCAGCAGCTGGGACCTTTGGCCAGTTATGCTCCCTGTGGTCATAACTGTGAAACAGGAGACTCTCAACGTGGATGCTTCCTTGTGATAAGATCTGGTTGTTTATTTCTCTCAGAAATAATCCTGAAGCAACGTTGCGTCCTTCTCAGTATATCATACCCCAGAGATCTAAAACGTTCGTTTGTTCTGTTATTGATAATGTTCACCTCTTGGCTAAGGTAGTGTTCACCAAATTTATACCTACTGTATTTCTTGTTGTGATCAATACTTTGTGGAGAGATATTTGGGGTTTTGTAGCATCCTGCTCCTTGTAAACTTTCAACCAGTAGTTTTATAATTCATTGATTACTCTTGCCAGAACCTATCATTACTATGATGGTTGTAAATAATGATTTTTACATTACGTCATTCCTTCTATATGTTTATGGTTTGGCATTCTATTATGAGAGCCCTTCCTTCCCTCCCTTCCTCATTTTTTATTCATATTCTGTATGATAATTATTTATTTTAGGGTCAAATTGCTCAGATTTACCCAGTGTGAGTCTCTTCAAGCTGGATCTTCTTACACGTCCCACCACTCTTTCCTACTTTCTGGCACAGTAAATTTTCTCCAGGATCATTCTACACTTTCCTTGCTCCAGCCCTGAAATAGAAACGTGGATATACATGCTTATATACATGACATACACATGTGTGTGTTTGTATATCCTCGCACTTCCATATCTACTTCTGTAAATACCTAGCACGTGCACTCACTCCCTCTCTCTCTCTACAGATGGGTGGACGGATGGATGGATGGGTAGACAGATCTGTATAAATAACTTATGGTCAGACTTCCATATCCGTGGTTCCTCTGTATCTGCAATTCTGCAACCATGGGTTCAACCAACCACAGATCATGTAGTACTGTAGTAATTACTATTAAAAAAAAAACCCTGCATATAAGTGGACCTGCCCAGTTCAAACCCATATTGTTCAAGGGTCAACTGTAACTTGCTAAATAAAGCCCTTTAACCAACTATATTAAAAATACCACCATTGGTCTGCGTATGGAATGCCATCCAAACCTGCTTTGTCCTTACTGGTTCCACATCCAGAGGGTCCTCTGCTATTATGCTCAGTTCTCTCCTCATGTGCATCTTTTCAACAAGAGAAACTTTTTTTTTTAAACCTCCACACTGTAGGTATATCCACTTTTGTTTCTAGCTCCAGGATTTTCCCTCTCCCTATTATGGATCTGTAGTTAAAGCACAGCATAAATAAGAAAGCTTCAACTGTTGAAACTCATGAATTTTTCTGTGTATGCAAAATAATCTGAGAACTGTTTTGTTTTTGAAATTGGCTTCCAGAGTTCATACCATAATTTTGATCTTATATGCCTTATGACAATATAGAACAATCATATGAGGTCTTAACTGCAAGGGATAATTATTTAATACTTTTTCAAATTCTATTAAAATAATTTCCTGCTTTGGCAATACCCACTATTCAATGAAAAAAATATAACATGAAGTTATAAAATGGAAAAATATCACAAAATGCTCCTTGCCTAGGAAAACCACTCTGGAAGAGTATCCCTTTACACATGATCTTATGCATGTACACATACATGTGTGCACATGCACACATACACAAACACTAACAAAGATTTATGGTTGATTATACTATGAAGGCTACAATCTGTGACCTCTCAAAGCCCATATTGTGTATCTCCTGCGATTATGATATGTCATAAATTTTTAAAATAAACTTTTTATTTAATTTATTTATTTTGGGCTGCATTGGGTCTTCGTTGCTGCGTGCGGGCTTTCTCTAGTTGCAGTGAGTGTGGGCTACTCTTCGTTGCGGTGTGCGGGCTTCTCATTGCAGTGGCTTCTCTTGTTGCGGAGCACAGGCTCTAAGCACGTAGGCTTCAGTTGTTGTGGCACACAGCCTCAGTAGTTGTGGCACACGGGCTTAGTTGCTCCACAGCATGTGGGATCTTCCTGGACCAGGGCTCGAACCCGTGTCCCCTGCATTGGCAGGCGAATTCTTAGCCACTGTACCACCAGGGAAGTCCCTGTCATCATTTCACCGGCTTCAGATTAATATAGGAATCTATCAAAACTCAAATTCTTACAGCTGTACACTAATTTCCATTAAAAAATTTAGTGACATCATTGATGTGGTGTTCATCTTTTTGGTATTTTAATCTCACAATCAATAACTTCCAATTATATGATTTCTAAATCAAAGAGATCTAATATATTCTGATATATATACTCCTTTCCTGAAACCATGCTTTACTGCAACCAATAGGGAAAAGCACATAAATGTCACTCTTGTCTCAATAATACACTGGATAATTTTATCAGATTCCTACAAGTTTTCTGGGTATTTGCCTCATGGATGTGGGGGAAGAATATGGCATAGCCCCTACCTGAGAACTTTAGAAGAAATGCTACAATAATTAGAAGGCAAACATTCCAAAGTCTGGATGAAAATGCAGAGAATTAGAAATCAGTAAGTTCAAGGTCAACTAAAAATTTTTTTTTCTAGGGACAAACAATTTTTGTGACACTTTCAAAGTGTTACAGTAAACCCTGCCTTAATATTGACAGACAAAAAATCAATTGTATACTATGCAGTTACTGTTGTTGCAAAGTTAATCATGTTTTTTCACTCTGTACCATCAGAAAAAAAAAATCACAAGGTAGTTCAATTTCTACTGAACACAGTCCTTGGAAAACTAGACGGGGTCTCAAATAACCACCCAACTTGAGAACAGAGGCTGCGGGAGGCAAGGAGCCAGTTGCGATAGGCTAATAGCATATTAATATTGAAGATTGGGGGGCTTCCCTTCCCTGGTGGCGTAGTGGTTAAGAATCTGCCTGCCAATGCAGGGGACACGGGTTTGAGCCCTGGTCCAGGAAGATCCCACATGCTGCACAGCAGCTCAGCCGCGTGCCACAACTACTGAAGCCTGCACACCTAGAGCCCGTGCTCCACAAAGAGAAGCCACTGCAATGAGAAGCCCACACACTGCAATGAAAAGTAGCCCCCACTCACTGCAACTAGAGAAAGCCTGCGTGCAGCAATAAAGACCCAAGGCAGCCAAAAATAAATTAAAAAAATATATATTGCAGTTTGGTTTTCTGCAGTGGTTTTCAGTATTTCAACAAAAGTTCATGTCCTGAATTAATTTTATTTTGCAGGTTTCCCCATCTGGATACAACTTTCATATATTATACATTTCCCCCTTTTGGTTTATTTAAAACACAAGTACTGAGCACACCTAAAAGCACTAGTCAATGATAAGGTTGTGTACATTCAGCAGCCAAGTCCCTGCCCTCATGGAGCGCACATTCTCACGGACATCAATTTTGACTAGCTCATCCTTACACTTTTGTTAAAGCCCAGACCAAACTCTTTTCCTTTCTAAGTGCTATCTCCCAAGTGACATCTGATAAATGTCAAAGTTCTGAATGCAGCCCTTACTGCACCACTCAGAAGGGATCTCTGCTGTGTGCTCTGCTGAACACTAGGATCTGTTTAGCTACTGCTTCAACACCAACTAAGTTAAAATACTTTCTCTCCTATGAGACCTGACGCTTGCAAGAATTCACGTTGCACGTGAGTTTTTTGAAAACAACATTTTGTAGAACTTCTATCCTCTGACAGTTCCTTGATGTTCTTACCACTCTCGCTGCTTTCAAAAAATGTGTCCCCAGTATGCATTTTGTGATGACTTAAAAGATTGGAGCGCCAACTGAAGCTCTTACCACAGGTCTCACACTTGTAAGGCTTCTCCCCTGTGTGCACTCTTTGATGAGACTGTAGCTGTGAAGGCCGACTGAAGACCTTACTGCATCTGTCACATCTGTACGGCTTCTCTCCAGTGTGGACGCTTTGATGAAGCTGAAGACTTGAGGCCTGAATGAAGTGCTTCCCACACTCCCCACACTTATATGGTTTCTCTCCTGTGTGGACCCTCTGATGCATGTCGAGGTTCAGGCTCCACTTGAAGCCCTTCCCACACTCCTCACATTTGTATGGCTTTTCTCCAGTGTGGACTTTTTGATGGGCTTGAAGGTGTGAACTCCGACCAAAGCTCTTCCCACACTCTTCACATTTGAATGGTTTTTCTCTGCTGTGGACTCTCTCATGGGCCAGAAGATTTGAGGCCTGCCTGAAGACTTTCCCACACTCCTCACAATTATACGGTTTCTCTCCGGTGTGGATTCTGCAATGAATTTTAAGATCTGCTCTACGACTGAATCCCTTCCCACACTCTTCACATTTGTATGGTTTCTCACCGGTATGGATCAGCTGGTGGATCTGAAGTCGTGAACTCTGATTGAAGCCCTGCCCACACTCCTCACACTTGTAAGGTTTCTCTACACTGTGGGCCTTCTGATGGATTTGAAGATATGAACTCTGACGGAAGCCCTTCCCACATACCTCACATTTATAGGACTTCTCCCCTGTGTGGACAACCAGATGAACTTGATAATGGGAGTTCCTCCTGAAGCTCTTCCCACACTCCTTACAGTTGTATGGTTTCTCTCCTGTATGGACTCTTTGATGTGCCTGAAGGTTTGAACTCAGAGTAAAGCCTTTACCACACACATTACGTATGTATGATTTCTCTCCAGTGTGGACTCCCTGATGGGCCTGAAGACTTGAAGGCCGACTAAAGCCTTTCCCACATTCCTCACATTTGTAGGGTTTTTCTCCTGTGTGGACCCTCTGATGAATGTATAGATTTGAGCTACAAATGAAGCCCTTCCCACACTCCTCACATTTGTACGGTTTCTCTCCCGTATGGACTCTCTGATGGGACTGAAGGTGTGAATTCCGACTGAAGCTCTTATCACATGTGTCACATTTGAATGCTTTCTCCCCAGTGTGGACTCTCTGATGGTCCTGAAGGTGAGAGGCCTGACTGAAGGCCCTCCCACACTCCTCACAATTATAAGGTTTCTCTCCCGTGTGGACTTTACAATGAATAGTTAAGTGCTGACCTACGACTGAAGCCTTTCCCACATTCCCCACATTTGAATGGTTTCTCTACAGTGTGGACTTTCTGAGGAGTCTGCAGCTGGGAGCTCTGACTGAACTCCTTGCCACACTCATCACACTCACTGTGTTCTCCTCCCACGTGAACTCTCTGATGAATATGAAGAACCGAGCTGTAACGGAAGCCTTTTCCACACTCACTGCACGTATGAGACTTCTCTTTTGAGTGTAATTGCTGGTGAAGATCAAAGGTGGAGAGATCGGTGAAGGTTTCTTTACATTCATTACACTGGTAAAGTTTTTGTCCCGTGTGAATCATAGTATTCTGATCCAGTGTTGAAACCCTCGTGCTATCTTTTCTATAATCACTGTAGCCGTAAGGTTTTTGACCCTTGTGTACTCCATGAGCATCAAGGTGATGTGAAATCCAACTGATGGTGTCAACATCCTCTTTACACTGACACAGTTTATTTTTCATGGAAATTTGCTGGTGTCTATTCTGATAATTCTGTGACTCAGCCAATGAAGTTTTCCTCCAAGAATCCTGGGCTCTCAAAGTTGCAAACCTTGGATTTCCAGGACTACTGGGATCACCTGCTTTATCATTTAATATACGGTTCTCATCTTCAGAAATTTGAATAGAGTCCTGCCCCAATCTGGCAGGGGGAATCACCTTGTTTGTGGAACTGACAACTATTTATCATGGAGTCTTGGCATCTGGTTAAGTCATTTGCAATTTGTTGCCAGATTTGCCAGCAGGAAAGCTCTTCACGTGATCCTCTGTCTTGAACGGCCCTCAACTCACTTTGATTGTTTTCTTCTAGAGGGACAGAGAATTCAGAGATGTGGACACGTGAAAGCTTTGTTCAAAGATTCAAGATTTTACACTTAAGACACAGTATGAGACTTTAATGAACCTCAGGATGGTTCAGCTTATCTTTCGCACGACAAATGAAGTTCTCTGGTTTATATACTAACAGAAACCAAGAGATGGTCTGTTAAACTCCCAAATACTTAGCATTAATGAAACCCATTTAAAACCAAATGACTACTCTGACATACTATTTCAATCATCTTTCAAAAATTACATGTCATTCCTACCATAACACAGTATCAATAAAGACAAGCATTTTGCTGTGCTCACAGCTTTAACAGTGCCTAGCAGTTAGTCAGGGCTCAAGAAATGCATGCACAGGTGAACTCAGTTTGATTTCTAGGATTCTCTACAATTCTGAATCCCAGGTTAAGTTTGAACCAAGTCAGAGAAGCGAAACAGCTTTTACAAGTCAGGTATCAGATACAGGAAAAGGACTGGAAAGTACAGTTTGGCTTAAGTTGAAAGGCTGCACCCGAGGCGGCAGCACACCAAGGGGGTTAGTGCTGAGGAGGATATGAAAGGGGCTAAAAACCAGGACTGCCCCGGTGGCACAGTGGTTAATAATCTGCCTGCCAGTGCAGGGGACACAGGTTCGAGCCCTGGTCCGGGAAGATCCCACATGCCGCAGAGCAACTAAGCCCGTGAGCCACAACTACTGAGCCCACGTGCCACAACTACTGAAGCCCGCATTCCTAGAGACCATGCTCTGAAACAAGAGAAGCCACTGCAATGAGAAGCCTGCGCACCACAACGAAGAGCTGCTCCCACTCACCACAACGAGAGAAAAGCCCATATGCAGCAACCAAGACCCAATGCAACCAACAATTAATTAATTTTAAAAAAGGGTCGGCCTCCCTGGTGGCGCAGTGGTTGAGAGTCCGCCTGCCGATGCAGGGGATGCGGGTTCGTGCCCCGGTCTGGGAGGATCCCATATGCCGCGGAGCGGCTGGGCCCGTGAGCCATGGCCGCTGAGCCTGCGCGTCCGGAGCCTGTGCTCCGCAACGGGAGAGGCCACAACAGTGAGAGGCCCGCGTACGGAAAAAAAAAAAAAGGGTCTAAGAATCAGTGGGGTTAAAAAAAAGCATGAAGACCTATGCACTGGATCCTTCTCAGGCATTTGTGCTGCCTAATATGTTCCTCCACTCCCCCTGCCAAGCAGGAGTCAAAATGTAGGGGCTAGGGAAGAATGCTGTCTCTTTAAAAACAGCATGGAAAATTTTTGGACACAGATACATTGGTCTTTAACAAGAATGAGTTCCAAAGTGAAGAATGGGCTTTATGAGTGAGCTGGGAATAAATTCCATAGCCTGTGATAAGTATTGAGAAGAAACAGACTAGAAACTATTAAAGAATGATCAAAGCACTCAAGGTGACATTATCTAAAATGCCTTCTACAAGATACATACAAATGCACACACACACACACACAAAATGTTTGTACAGCTAACAAAGATCGATTTCTTATTAGTGAGGTGGGCTTTGGAGGAGGCAAATGGGACGCAGCGGGGCAAATCTTTTAAGGGAAAGGCTAACTCACCAGCTGGCTGTTTTCTGAGACCTGTTCTCCCCTGGTATAAGGGATATGGAAGTAGAAATTTCTTTCCTTCTATGGGAGGGTTACCTAAGAAGTAGACATAAGAATCCTCATTCAAAACAGTATTTCCTCCCCAATTGAATTTGCTCTGCTACTGAGAGCTCAAGGAAAGTCACAGGGAAAGCATTTTACTCAGTTTGGTTATAATTACAGGTTCTGTACATATTTTTTGTGCAAGTTGATGAGGGCCAACTTGTACAGAAAGGCAAACACACACATACACACATCATGGGCACCTGAGAAGTTAGAATTAGGCTAGGAATTCATTTGAAGACAAAAAAACATTTAGCAATATCCCTTATTCACTCGGATTTGTTCACCACCTACTAGCTATTTTCATGGAAGGCTAATTTCCCTATCCATTAACTCATTCGTTTATTCAAGAAATATTTAAGAGTTCCTGTCATGTACCAAGACTATGCTAAGCACTGAGGCTAGTGAGCAATAAACATATAACAGACCGAATTCCTCCTGCACTCCTGGATTACCCTCCAGTGGAAGAAAGAGAGGTGAGAAACAGGTGAACAAAATGTACATGAGTGAAACGCTTAGAGACAAAACAAGGCAGGGCAGAGAGAGTAAGAAAGAGAGGACTGTATTTTCCATAGGGTGGTCAGAGGACAGCCACCTCCTCATCTTTAAGGCGACTGACTGAAAGAAGTAGAGGCCTAAAAGATTACAGGTGAAAGAGTATTCCAGGCAGAGAGAAGGACCAGGAAAAGGCTCTGTGGCAGAAGCATCCTTTGCAGGTCTGGAAAAGATAGGGTAAGAGGGAGGAGAGGTGGTGTATTCAGGGAGGTGGTGGAGAACGAACAGCAGCCCACAGAAGGCTCTAGAAGCCACTTTAAGTGGTTTTTATTCTAAGTAAAAGAAGCCACAAGAGAATTCTGAAACAAGAACATAACCTGACTTAAAGTTACAAAAGATCACTTTGCCACCTAAAGAACAAACTGTGGGAGGAGAAGGGTGGCAACAGGTGACCAGTACAAAGACTATGCAATAATCCTGGAAAGAGATTTCCAACTGGGACCAGGTGATGGACAGCACAGGGCTGGTGAGAAGCAAAACAGATAGAGAGCTAACCACAGGAACTCACGGCTGCTTGGTTCTCACCTAAATTTCTATCTGGGTTGCTGAATTCATCAACCAAAGCCTCTCTTCTCTTTCTATATGTTTTGTATCTCGTTTGAAGAATGAGAACATGCAAAGTCACAAGTTAACATGAACGGGCTAGAGCGAAAGTTTACTAGAAATTTGAGTTCCAACTGCATATTCAAGGTATTGAAAGCTGTGTTTTTCAAACTTTGTATCACGACCCACTGAAGAAACAGCATTTATTTCACAACCTAGATACACAGGTAGAAAAGTATACATTACTAAAACGAAGCTTGACTGACCTATATCTAACCAATGTCTCTTTTCATGAAATCTGTTCCCACTGGCTCTCACACCACTCATGCCATCGCCCAGAGTTTCTGCTGCAATGTGTTGTACTCTTCCTAAGAAACTCTGATATTTTCTATACTATTTTATTTCATTAAAAAGTCACACGTAGGGCTCAATAAATTGGCTTTATGATCCACTAATGGCAGGGAGGGAAATCTGAAGAAGAATACACAAGGTACAGCAAGATACTGCCGATTTACAGTTCTTTTACAAAATAATTGAAAAGGACCTGAAACACACTGTTTGGAAAGACCAGAGACATCCTCTCGTGTCCCACAGGAATTGCAAAAGTCTGGTCCCCAAACTCAGGGAACCACCTCAAGAGGCCCAAAGCCTTGAAACACCAAGGTCACAAAGACACTCGCAGAGAAAGGCTGTCCTCACCCACTGAGACCAGGTTCCCGAAGTGTTCCACCATCACATCCTGGTACAGCTTCCTCTGGGCCGAGTCCAGCAGCCCCAGCTCCTCCTCTGTGAAGGCCACGGCCACGTCCTTGAAGGTCACCGCCTCCTACGACAAACAACACCACCTCAATCTTATACCCAGTGGCCAGTGGAAGAGGGGCAGCCCCGAGGAGACGAGGAGGATGGGAAGTTGCTCCGGCTCCTGTGAGGTGTGCAGACTTCCCAGCACCCCCTCCTTCCATCCTGCCAATGCCACACACTGACTTTCCTCAGCCTCACTGGACGTGCAGCTATGAAAGAGAAAGCTTTGTGTGTTTACCTGGGGCTCTCAGACAACTCATAAGTAAACTCCCTAGAATTCTAACCACTGGATCCTGAACTAAAAAGCTTTCACTGTTTAATTATTATTGCCAAGTGCCCCAGAAACAGTTACCAATTTAGTCCTGGCAGTATTTGATGGCACCTGCTTTCTCACTGAGGTCGGAACCAGCTGAGAAGGAGTGTTATATGTGGAAACTAACCAAAAGGCCATGCCAGGTCTCTGAATGAAAACTCTCTCTTTCCCCGTTTCTGTCTTTCGCTTGAATGCAATACTCTGACTCCAGACCCTTGGTTTTCTGGGTGAGTCTGAGTTGGTTCCGCCTTTTTTCACAACCCCGATTCTTTATATTTAAAACAAAGATGAAACCAAGCACCTCTTTATACAATTGTTCTGAGCTGTCTATGCAGTGACAAGTGCTTTAAGTACCACTGGACTTTTTAAACTAAGGTCATGCATTACTCTGATTAGAAAAAAATATAAGATGGAAAAAGAAACAAATCGGTAAATAAAATACACAAAGGGTCTGACTGAAGCATGGGGAAGACTGAATCTAACTCTGGTCGTGAGAAAACTTCCAACAATACATGATTTTTTCTGCGTGAAGCAGCAGTTTGATCCTGCTGTGCTCTGCCGTATTTGGATATTCTACCAAAAAACATCCAAGGCACCACATGTAAAACATACCTCTTAAATTCTGAATACCTAAACCTACTATGTTAAGGGCAAAAAGGGGCAATATTCTTCAGAACAGATATTTTGAGAAAAAGGTTAAATCAGGAACACTGTCACTGTAGTGCTCCTAAAACAGGAGAAGTCTTTAAACTAAATGTCTGTGCATAAAGAATAGTTTAAAGAATAGGTGCAGGGCTCCCCTGGTGGCGCAGTGGTTGAGAGTCCGCCTGCCGATGCAGGGGACACGGGTTCGTGCCCCGGTCCGGGAAGATCCCACATGCCGCGGAGCAGCTGGGCCCGTGAGCCATGGCCGCTGAGCCTGCGCGTCCGGAGCCTGTGCCCCGCAACGGGAGAGGCCACAACAGTGAGAGGCCCGCATACCAGAAAAAAAAAAAAAATAGGTGCATAAGTTTGCAGGAACATGATAAAGCAATTAAAAGTGAATGTTAGCTAGTATTAAATGAAAAAAACAATTTAAAACTGTATCTATGTTATAAATACAAATACACATCCATGAATACATATGATGAAGAGATTACAGAAATATAAAAGCAGCTAATTTGTAAGCAGGTAAGCAGTAGACTGGAAGATGTCCTTCATTTCCCTTAATTTTTCTTTTACTTGTAAAATAAAAAAAAATGATGAAATAAAACAAAAATTAAAACCGAAACCAATTAAATTTAACAGGAATTTTAAAAAAAGCACACATGGCACACTCAGGTCCTCATATGCTTAGACTCTCCTTGAAAGAGAAAACCCATATGGAACTATACCCAATATTTCGTAATAACCTATAAGGGAAAAGAATCTGAAAATATATGTATATATATGTATAACTGAATCACTTTGCTGTACACCTGAAATTAATACATTGTAAATCAACTATACTCCAATCAAAAAAAAAAAAAAAAAGAAAAAGAAAAAAAAGAGGAAAACCTGTGTCCAACCTGAGTACAAAAATGGCGTTTTTAACAGCAAGAAAGGCAAGCTCTACTCACCTGGAATGTGCTCATTTTCTCTCTCCTTCTGGGGCAGTGCAGAGTCCTAGCAAGACAGACAGGGAAAGAAGAAGTCAAACTGGAAACTGGTTTAAAGAAAAAGAAGTCACTAACCCACGTGGTGCTCATTGTGAATTACCAAGGCTCCCAGTCCTCGGGGTGGCTACAGCTGATTATGCTTGATGAGCAGAGCCCCACGCAGATACCAGATGCCCCCGTGAACCCCCTCAGTGGCTGTGTGAGGAATGACCTGCCCAGCCATACACAGTGGCCCCCTCACAGTGTGCCTGCAGCTTCCACAGGGGTCATTCTTATTCTGCGTATGGGGTAAACAGAGACCATGTAAGTCAGAGTAGGTTTTGGAGTCAATATGCATGGGCTCTGATCAGGCTACGCCATTCACGAGCAGTGTCACCCTGGGCAAATTATTCACATCTCTTCGCCTCAGTTCTGTCTTCTGCCAGTAGGGGAGAACACGGGCATCCACCTCGTGAGATCGTCATAAGGTAGGAAGCTCTGAGAACACCACTGTCAGGGTTTCTTATTTCTTAGCAACTGCGGTAAAGCAGATGATATTTTAGTTAGAAATTATCCTTAGAGATGTGATTTCTACCAACAGAAGACTGTCAGACATGTGGAGGTCGTACGTTGTTGCCCTGTTATGTGAGAGTCTTTATAGACTTCTGAAAATCTCTGCTTGTCTTCCTAAAGATTTTGTGACTGCAACAATAATATTTAAATTGACATGGACAACTTTTTACAAAAGGTATAAAAATACGTTAAGTTTCTTTTTAAACAGGAAGTACCCTTTTGACAATTATGCACAGAGGTAAAGAGAACTAATAAAAGCCAGGATTCTGCAACAACAATAAAAAATAGTTTGACAGTCCATACCTAATTCAAATGAAAAAAAGACAGGAATCTGAATTGTAATTATATCATTATAAATATAGGAAAGTTTAAGAAATAAATGGGAGACTTCCCTGGTGGTGCAGTGGATAAGACGCCACATTCCCAATGCAGGGGGCCCGGGTTCGATCTAGTACAAAAGATGGCAATGATTCCACTCCCCAAAGCTTGGGAGAGAGATATCTTCACAACTTCTAACGACCTCCATTTTGACTCTACACTTGCTAGCTGTCTTCTGCTCAATTCAGGATTCTGAAAGGGGCCCTGACAGTTGACAATAATTAGTGGGGGAATAAAATCATTGGACTAAGTAGGCCTTTGGTGAAGCCAGCTCAGTTTTATCTGTGACATCTAGCAGGGTCAATTTCCTCGGCCTCAGTTTCCAGAAAAGACCCTCTCTTGAGCTTCTCGAATTTTCACGTGCATGTGAATTACTGCGGGATCTTGTTGGAATGCAGCCTCCTGGACCCCTACGCAGAAATTATAAATCAGAACGTCTCGAATGGGGCTCCAGGCTGGGCATTTCTATCCAAGTGATGCCAATGCCGCTGGTTTGTGGAACACAATTTGAGTAGCACTGCAGTGTAACATCAGTCCCACAAAAAAACAGCCTCCACTACACAGAAACATACACAAAGAGTAACCAGACAAAAAGGCACTAAAACATTAACAACTGTTATCTTTACATCCTAAAGTTACAGATAATTAAAATTTTTCTTTATGTATATATCTGCATTTTTCCATAATGATTATGCTACTTCTATGATATACATATTATTTGAAATAAAATAAATGACCCAGTTGAGAAAACTATCTTAAACACTCATAAAATAGCCTAAACCTTGCTCTCAAGGTCCCCACAATTAAGTCCCAACCTCCTTTCATGATATGATTCTAGCCAGTACCCTATGCTCAAAGAGAATATACCAAAGGGATTAGCAAACTCAGCTGCTGGACTCAAACTGCCTGGGTCCCAACCCCAGCTCTGCCTCCTACCATCTGGGTGAGGATGGGCCAACAGGGTTGTGTTCCCTGCCTTAAAGTAGAGAAAACAGCAGTACCAATTCACAGAGCCACCGCCTGATGGAAATGTGTTCATTTGCATAAAGCTTTTAGAATGGAAATTAGTGGCCAAGGCTCAGTTCTCATCCTTACCCATGTCTCATACGTTCTACAATTTATAGGAATATCTTAAGTAGAAGAATGCCAAGTCCTACTCACGTGGGGCTCTGCTGCCTCTTCCTCCGTGCAGTGCTTTTTGAGAAGCCAGGGCTGGGGAAGGAAAGGAGACTGTGAAATACCAGGGCTGTGTTTCCATCCCCACTAATTCATACCGCACCCCCTTCCGCCCCCGTACCAGCTAGAAGTCCTCTCCTTCCAAAACAGGCCAGGAGTCCAGGACAATTCAGCTTCCTGGGCTCACAGAATCCCGCTGCGAAATGGGTGCCTCCCGAATTAGCGTAGTATTAATACCAACAATGTATCAGGCAGTTGTAGACCTTTTACTTGTGCTATCTCGTTTCTCCTCACAACACTATATTAACAAGGCATTCCTTTTTCCCCCCTTTTACCGAACAGCAACGGAGGCACAGAGGAGTTAAGCAACTCACCCAGTGTGACGCCGTATGAAGCGGTAGGGCTAGCTCATAGGTGGGGGACGGGGTCAGGTTAGGGGTGAAGAAAACCGGGGAGACCCTCAAACCCCAGGAGGCACGACCTGAGCCCACCCCATCCCGGCTACGTTACCAAACGCAAAGAAGCTCCGCCCGCGGGACGTACATCACCACTCCAGGCCCTCAAACCTCCGCTTTTAGCCGCTCCTCCTCTTTCTCCCCAAATGAAAGGTCTGCAAAGGGGAAGCTTGAATGGGTCGTGAAGAGCGGACCTGAAACACCGTCACCAGGCAGAACATGGCTGCTACGTGTCCTCCTGGGGCGGAAGTGCCTGCGACTAACCCGGAACTCCTGGACCATATTTCCCAGAATTCCGCGGGTAAACCTTTACAGCGAGGCGTTACTGTAGCTGCAGTATATGGGACTACACGAGTTTACGAGCTCTGGACTACATGTCCCAGAATGCAAGGGTGGGTGCGGGGGTGTCTACCGGCACGAGCTCTGGACTACATGTTTTCACTCTGGTTTTCACTTTCCGGAATCCCTGAGAAGGTCTCAGGCCGTCTTGCCGTTCTACTGTGTAGGCCTCAGAAGAGTGTGGATTCTGTTCATTGAAAGGCGTACAAACTCAGTCGAATTTTGGACGTCTTCAAGAGGCTAAGCGACATAAAAGCATTAACAGCCACGAAGGCTTCCTGGTAAACCCCAAAGAGTTTCACCATTGGAATAAGGGGAGAAGGAAACTGGGCTTTCTTTGGCAGGGACTGAAGCCAAACGCCAAAACACCTCATTCCCTGAAATTGTGTAAAGGTGAACGTGTTTTGTTAGCATCTTACAACCCGTGCAGAAGCAAGGGAAAATCCTTTCTAGAGACAGACATCAACATCCTAGGTCTCAAGTTATTTCTGTAATTATAAAATCTGTGACATTGCTATTTGACCAAGTGAACTTTAAGGGGAAGGAAAAAGCATTACTTGACATACGGAGGGACACTTCACAGTCTTATATAAAAGTTTCAAATTCTCAGAAACTAATAACTTCAGCTGATACTTTATAAAGCAAACATTGACAGAACCATGAAGAGAAACATTCAAATTCATAATTGGATCTGGAGATTGGAACACATACATAGAGGGAAATGTTGAGCCTTAAAAGCTTATATTAAAGTAGAAAGGGGGGCTTCCCTGGTGGCGCAGTGGTTGAGAGTCCGCCTGCCGATGCAGGGGACATGGGTTCGTGCCCTGGTCCGGGAAGATCCCACATACCACGGAGCGGCTGGGCCCGTGAGCCATGGCTGCTGAGCCTGCACGTCCGGAGCCTGTGCTCCGCAGCGGGAGAGGCCACAACAGCGAGAGGCCCACGTACCGCAGAAAAACAAACAAACAAAAAAAACATTCACCCCTCTATCTAATTTGTTTCATAGAGTTCCATTTTCTGCACCCACATTTTACCTGTACTCTTCCAACTGCCATGCCAATGATAATAAAATAAACATCTTCTTACATTTGTTTATAGACGTATCTGAGAATTGCTTTGGAACACATACCCGAGTGAAATTATTTCATAGCAAATATGTATACTTTAATAATATAGCCAGATTGACTTCCTGAACGGCTACACCAGTCCAGATTACCAAAGAGTTGCACGTCAGGTTTTTGTGCAACCACTTACCTTCATTTGGACGACTCATCACCGTTTTGCTAGTGTATTAAATGTATAGTAGTATCTTGTTTTAGTTAAATTTCTCTGATTTCTAATAAGTTTGATCTTTTTTTCAAATGCTTGGTAGCTTCATCTATAAGTGTCTACTTACAACTTTTGCCCCATTTTCTAATGTGGATGCTATCTTTTTCTTCCTCATTTCTATTACATATTCTGATTATTAATACCTTTTCAGTTTTACCAATTACAAGTATCCTTTCCTAATTGGGCACGTGTTTCTAAAATTTTTCTATTGTGTTCTTCATGGAATAGAAATCTTTAATTATAAGATAATAAACCAATAATTTCTTAACATCTGTGCTTCTGAAACTCCTCAGGTGAAAAAATATATTTCTACCTTTTAAAAATTAACTTTCTAGACTTATCTTTCACATGTAGGTCCTTTAAATATTTTGGAGTCTATTTATGTACATTTTATTACATGGGATCCACTTTTATTTTTCTCCAAGAGAAGTTCTTAAAAATAGTGATATTCATGGCTTGAAGATTCAATATTACAAAGATATCAGTAATCCTCAAAATGATCTATAGGCTCAATCAAACCCCAATAAAAACATCAGCATTTTTTCCCTTGGAAATTGATGAGATGTTTACAAATATTATGTGGGAAAGCAAAGAGCTACAAGAAGAGCTGGGGGCTTCCCTGGTGGCGCAGTGGTTGAGAATCTGCCTGCTAATGCAGGGGACACGGGTTTGAGCCCTGGTCTGGGAAGATCCCACATGCCACGGAGCAACTAGGCCCGTGAGCCACGTACTGAGCCTGCGCGTCTGGAGCCTGTGCTCCCCAACAAGAGGCCGTGATAGTGAGGCCCACGCACCACGATGAGGAGTGGCCCCCGCTTGCCACAACTAAAGAAAGCCCTCGCACAGAAACGAAGACCCAACACAGCAAAAATAAGTAAATAAACTCCTACCCCCAACATCTAAAAAAACATAAAAATAAAAAATAAAAGAAGAGCTGGGGCAATCTGAAAGAAGAATGAAAAGAAAGATATTAGTCACATTAAACCTTACTATAAATCTACAATATAAGATAGTCTGGTGTTTGCTCAAGGATAGACAAGATAATAGACATCAAAATCCATGTTGAAACAGACATTATAACAACGTGTAAAAAGAAAACACTGCAGGGAGCTCCCTGGTGGTCTAGTGGTAAGGATTTGGCGCTTTCACTGTGGTGACCCTGGTTCAATCCCTGGTCAGGGAACTGAGATCCTGCAAGCCACGCAGCACGGCCAAAAGAAAAAAGAAAGAAAAGAAAACACTGCAGCAGAGAGGGGAAAGAACTCTTGTTAATACAGTTGATCCTTGAACTAGGGTTCAAGGGGGTTAGGGGTGCCAACCCTCTGCTAAGTTGAAAATCCAAGTATAACTTATAGCCAGTCCTCTGTACGTACACGGTTTCTCCATAATCGGCAATTCTGCATCTGAGGATTGAACCAACCTTGGATCGTGTAGTAGTGCAGTATTTACTATTCAAAAAAATCCTCGTATAAGTGCACTTGTGTAGTTTAAACCCATGTTGTCCAAGGGTCAACTATTGGTTCTCAGTCAGCTGGATATCCATATGGGAAAAATATTAATCATTACTGCATAGGATATAAAAATATAAATTCCAGAAGATCTGCAGACGTAAATTTGAAAAGTAAACAATGATGCTTTAGGAAAGAAACGTAAGATAACAGCCTTTTTGCCTTGGAGTAGGAAGAATTTCTTAAGACCAAAAAAATCACCAACTGTGAAAGAAAAAATTGAAAAATTGGACTATTTCAAAGTTAAGAAACACCGTAAACCCAAACGCAGCACTCTTGGGCCAAAAGTGAGAGAGATTTTAAAAACATCTATGGAATAAAAGACTCAGATGCATCCCTCATGCCCATGCATTCTTCAAGGGTCAACTGTATCTACCAAAGTTGAACATATACCCTATAACCCTTTGGTTCCACCCATAGAAATATCCCTCAAACAAGTGCACAAGGCACATTCTAGATTGCTCACATCACCACTAACTGTGATAGCCAAGAATGGGGAAGTACCCAATACCCACCAATAATGGGATTAATAAATAGATTTTGATATGTTTACACACTGCAATAATATCCACCAATGAAAATGAATCAACGGTATCCACTCCCATCAATATGGATAAATGTCATGGATATACTGTGGAGCAAATGAAGCCAACACAAAATAGCACCTATTACATGACTCCATTTATATCAAGTACAAAATAGGCTAAGTGAATCTACACCATTACAAATTAGTGGCTACCATATGGAAAGGAAGGTTACTAGAAAGAGCCAAAAAGGGATGCTTCTAGGGTTTGGGCTTTGTCCTGGTCCTCCAAGAACTAGACGGCAAAGTGCTGAGAAAGACTTTAATGAACAAATATTTCATTGGGGGAAACATCGGAGAGAAAATGGCAGGGAGCTCTGGAAGGCTGGCAGAACTATCAGCGCATAGTGCAAGTCTGACCCTGAGTGAAGATTTGGAAGAAAGATTTGGTAAATCATCCGAGACTGCCTTGTCATCTACGTAAAATCCTTCAAGGCTGTCAGAGTCCTTGAAAAAAGGTCACTGGACAGAGGAATCCTGGTCTCCAAGAAATGGCCTGCCTTAGGATCCCTGCTGTGCTGACCAGGAGCAATCAGGGGCAAGGCCGGCCTCCAGGCAAACGTGGTGATGGATTTAAGAGCAGCAGCTGGGACCTTTGGCCAGTTATGCTCCCTGTGGTCATAACTGTGAAACAGGAGACTCTCAACGTGGATGCTTCCTTGTGATAAGATCTGGTTGTTTATTTCTGTCAGAAATAATCCTGAAGCAACGTTGCGTCCTTCTCAGTATATCATACCCCAGAGATCTAAAACGTTCGTTTGTTCTGTTATTGATAATGTTCACCTCTTGGCTAAGGTAGTGTTCACCAAATTTATACCTACTGTATTTCTTGTTGTGATCAATACTTCGTGGAGAGATATTTGGGGTTTTGTAGCATCCTGCTCCTTGTAAACTTTCAACCAGTAGTTTTATAATTCATTGATTACTCTTGCCAGAACCTATCATTACTATGATGGTTGTAAATAATGATTTTTACATTACGTCATTCCTTCTATATGTTTATGGTTTGGCATTCTATTATGAGAGCCCTTCCTTCCCTCCCTTCCTCTTTTTTTATTCATATTCTGTATGATAATTATTTATTTTAGGGTCAAATTGCTCAGATTTACCCAGTGTGAGTCTCTTCAAGCTGGATCTTTTTACACGTCCCACCACTCTTTCCTACTTTCTGGCACAGTAAATTTTCTCCAGGATCATTCTACACTTTCCTTGCTCCAGCCCTGAAATAGAAACGTGGATATACATGCTTATATACATCACATACACATGTGTGTGTTTGTATATCCTCGCACTTCCATATCTACTTCTGTAAATACCTAGCACGTGCACTCACTCCCTCTCTCTCTCTACAGATGGGTGGATGGATGGTTGGATGGGTAGACAGATCTGTATAAATAACTTATGGTCAGACTTCCATATCCGTGGTTCCTCTGTATCTGCAATTCTGCAACCATGGGTTCAACCAACCACAGATCATGTAGTACTGTAGTAATTACTATTAAAAAAAAAAACCCTGCATATAAGTGGACCTGCCCAGTTCAAACCCATATTGTTCAAGGGTCAACTGTAACTTGCTAAATAAAGCCCTTTAACCAACTATATTAAAAATACCACCATTGGTCTGCGTATGGAATGCCATCCAAACCTGCTTTGTCCTTACTGGTTCCACATCCAGAGGGTCCTCTGCTATTATGCTCAGTTCTCTCCTCATGTGCATCTTTTCAACAAGAGAAACTTTTTTTTTAAACCTCCACAATGTAGGTATATCCACTTTTGTTTCTAGCTCCAGGATTTTCCCTCTCCCTATTATGGATCTGTAGTTAAAGCACAGCATAAATAAGAAAGCTTCAACTGTTGAAACTCATGAATTTTTCTGTGTATGCAAAATAATCTGAGAACTGTTTTGTTTTTGAAATTGGCTTCCAGAGTTCATACCATAATTTTGATCTTATATGCCTTATGACAATATAGAACAATCATATGAGGTCTTAACTGCAAGGGATAATTATTTAATACTTTTTCAAATTCTATTAAAATAATTTCCTGCTTTGGCAATACCCACTATTCAATGAAAAAAATATAACATGAAGTTATAAAATGGAAAAATATCACAAAATGCTCCTTGCCTAGGAAAACCACTCTGGAAGAGTATCCCTTTACACATGATCTTATGCATGTACACATACATGTGTGCACATGCACACATACACAAACACTAACAAAGATTTATGGTTGATTATACTATGAAGGCTACAATCTGTGACCTCTCAAAGCCCATATTGTGTATCTCCTGCGATTATGATATGTCATAAATTTTTAAAATAAACTTTTTATTTAATTTATTTATTTTGGGCTGCATTGGGTCTTCGTTGCTGCGTGCGGGCTTTCTCTAGTTGCAGTGAGTGTGGGCTACTCTTCGTTGCGGTGCGCGGGCTTCTCATTGCAGTGGCTTCTCTTGTTGCGGAGCACAGGCTCTAAGCACGTAGGCTTCAGTTGTTGTGGCACACAGCCTCAGTAGTTGTGGCACACGGGCTTAGTTGCTCCACAGCATGTGGGATCTTCCTGGACCAGGGCTCGAACCCGTGTCCCCTGCATTGGCAGGCGAATTCTTAGCCACTGTACCACCAGGGAAGTCCCTGTCATCATTTCACCGGCTTCAGATTAATATAGGAATCTATCAAAACTCAAATTCTTACAGCTGTACACTAATTTCCATTAAAAAATTTAGTGACATCATTGATGTGGTGTTCATCTTTTTGGTATTTTAATCTCACAATCAATAACTTCCAATTATATGATTTCTAAATCAAAGAGATCTAATATATTCTGATATATATACTCCTTTCCTGAAACCATGCTTTACTGCAACCAATAGGGAAAAGCACATAAATGTCAGTCTTGTCTCAATAATACACTGGATAATTTTATCAGATTCCTACAAGTTTTCTGGGTATTTGCCTCATGGATGTGGGGGAAGAATATGGCATAGCCCCTACCTGAGAACTTTAGAAGAAATGCTACAATAATTAGAAGGCAAACATTCCAAAGTCTGGATGAAAATGCAGAGAATTAGAAATCAGTAAGTTCAAGGTCAACTAAAAATTTTTTTTTCTAGGGACAAACAATTTTTGTGACACTTTCAAAGTGTTACAGTAAACCCTGCCTTAATATTGACAGACAAAAAATCAATTGTATGCTATGCAGTTACTGTTGTTGCAAAGTTAATCATGTTTTTTCACTCTGTACCATCAGAAAAAAAAATCACAAGGTAGTTCAATTTCTACTGAACACAGTCCTTGGAAAACTAGACGGCGTCTCAAATAACCACCCAACTTGAGAACAGAGGCTGCGGGAGGCAAGGAGCCAGTTGCGATAGGCTAATAGCATATTAATATTGAAGATTGGGGGGCTTCCCTTCCCTGGTGGCGTAGTGGTTAAGAATCTGCCTGCCAATGCAGGGGACACGGGTTTGAGCCCTGGTCCAGGAAGATCCCACATGCTGCACAGCAGCTCAGCCGCGTGCCACAACTACTGAAGCCTGCACACCTAGAGCCCGTGCTCCACAAAGAGAAGCCACTGCAATGAGAAGCCCACACACTGCAATGAAAAGTAGCCCCCACTCACTGCAACTAGAGAAAGCCTGCGTGCAGCAATAAAGACCCAAGGCAGCCAAAAATAAATTAAAAAAATATATATTGCAGATTGGTTTTCTGCAGTGGTTTTCAGTATTTCAACAAAAGTTCATGTCCTGATTTAATTTTATTTTGCAGGTTTCCCCATCTGGATACAACTTTCATATATTATACATTTCCCCCTTTTGGTTTATTTAAAACACAAGTACTGAGCACACCTAAAAGCACTAGTCAATGATAAGGTTGTGTACATTCAGCAGCCAAGTCCCTGCCCTCATGGAGCGCACATTCTCACAGACATCAATTTTGACTAGCTCATCCTTACACTTTTGTTAAAGCCCAGACCAAACTCTTTTCCTTTCTAAGTGCTATCTCCTAAGTGACATCTGATAAATGTCAAAGTTCTGAATGCAGCCCTTACTGCACCACTCAGAAGGGATCTCTGCTGTGTGCTCTGCTGAACACTAGGATCTGTTTAGCTACTGCTTCAACACCAACTAAGTTAAAATACTTTCTCTCCTATGAGACCTGACGCTTGCAAGAATTCACGTTGCACGTGAGTTTTTTGAAAACAACATTTTGTAGAACTTCTATCCTCTGACAGTTCCTTGATGTTCTTACCACTCTCGCTGCTTTCATAAAATGTGTCCCCAGTATGCATTTTGTGATGACTTATAAGATTGGAGCGCCAACTGAAGCTCTTACCACAGGTCTCACACTTGTAAGGCTTCTCCCCTGTGTGCACTCTTTGATGAGACTGTAGCTGTGAAGGCCGACTGAAGACCTTACTGCATCTGTCACATCTGTACGGCTTCTCTCCAGTGTGGACGCTTTGATGAAGCTGAAGACTTGAGGCCTGAATGAAGTGCTTCCCACACTCCCCACACTTATATGGTTTCTCTCCTGTGTGGACCCTCTGATGCATGTCGAGGTTCAGGCTCCACTTGAAGCCCTTCCCACACTCCTCACATTTGTATGGCTTTTCTCCAGTGTGGACTTTTTGATGGGCTTGAAGGTGTGAACTCCGACCAAAGCTCTTCCCACACTCTTCACATTTGAATGGTTTTTCTCTGCTGTGGACTCTCTCATGGGCCAGAAGATTTGAGGCCTGCCTGAAGACTTTCCCACACTCCTCACAATTATACGGTTTCTCTCCGGTGTGGATTCTGCAATGAATTTTAAGATCTGCTCTACGACTGAATCCCTTCCCACACTCTTCACATTTGTATGGTTTCTCACCGGTATGGATCAGCTGGTGGATCTGAAGTCGTGAACTCTGATTGAAGCCCTGCCCACACTCCTCACACTTGTAAGGTTTCTCTACACTGTGGGCCTTCTGATGGATTTGAAGATATGAACTCTGACGGAAGCCCTTCCCACATACCTCACATTTATAGGGCTTCTCCCCTGTGTGGACAACCAGATGAACTTGATAATGGGAGTTCCTCCTGAAGCTCTTCCCACACTCCTTACAGTTGTATGGTTTCTCTCCTGTATGGACTCTTTGATGTGCCTGAAGGTTTGAACTCAGAGTAAAGCCTTTACCACACACATTACGTATGTATGATTTCTCTCCAGTGTGGACTCCCTGATGGGCCTGAAGACTTGAAGGCCGACTAAAGCCTTTCCCACATTCCTCACATTTGTAGGGTTTTTCTCCTGTGTGGACCCTCTGATGAATGTATAGATTTGAGCTACAAATGAAGCCCTTCCCACACTCCTCACATTTGTACGGTTCCTCTCCCGTATGGACTCTCTGATGGGACTGAAGGTGTGAATTCCGACTGAAGCTCTTATCACATGTGTCACATTTGAATGCCTTCTCCCCAGTGTGGACTCTCTGATGGTCCTGAAGGTGAGAGGCCTGACTGAAGGCCCTCCCACACTCCTCACAATTATAAGGTTTCTCTCCCGTGTGGACTTTACAATGAATAGTTAAGTGTTGACCTACGACTGAAGCCTTTCCCACATTCCCCACATTTGAATGGTTTCTCTACAGTGTGGACTTTCTGAGGAGTCTGCAGCTGGGAGCTCTGACTGAACTCCTTGCCACACTCATCACACTCACTGTGTTCTCCTCCCACGTGAACTCTCTGATGAATATGAAGAACCGAGCTGTAACGGAAGCCTTTTCCACACTCACTGCACGTATGAGACTTCTCTTTTGAGTGTAATTGCTGGTGAAGATCAAAGGTGGAGAGATCGGTGAAGGTTTCTTTACATTCATTACACTGGTAAGGTTTTTGTCCCGTGTGAATCATAGTATTCTGATCCAGTGTTGAAACCCTCGTGCTACCTTTTCTATAATCACTGTAGCCGTAAGGTTTTTGACCCTTGTGTATTCCATGAGCATCAAGGTGATGTGAAATCCAACTGATGGTGTCAACATCCTCTTTACACTGACACAGTTTATTTTTCATGGAAATTTGCTGGTGTCTATTCTGATAATTCTGTGACTCAGCCAATGAAGATTTCCTCCAAGAATCCTGGGCTCTCAAAGTTGCAAACCTTGGATTTCCAGGACTACTGGGATCACCTGCTTTATCATTTAATATACGGTTCTCATCTTCAGAAATTTGAATAGAGTCCTGCCCCAATCTGGCAGGGGGAATCACCTTGTTTGTGGAACTGACAACTATTTATCATGGAGTCTTGGCATCTGGTTAAGTCATTTGCAATTTGTTGCCAGATTTGCCAGCAGGAAAGCTCTTCACATGATCCTCTGTCTTGAACGGCCCTCAACTCACTTTGATTGTTTTCTTCTAGAGGGACAGAGAATTCAGAGATGTGGACACGTGAAAGCTTTGTTCAAAGATTCAAGATTTTACACTTAAGACACAGTATGAGACTTTAATGAACCTCAGGATGGTTCAGCTTATCTTTCGCACGACAAATGAAGTTCTCTGGTTTATATACTAACAGAAACCAAGAGATGGTCTGTTAAACTCCCAAATACTTAGCATTAATGAAACCCATTTAAAACCAAATGACTACTCGGACATACTATTTCAATCATCTTTCAAAAATTACATGTCATTCCTACCATAACACAGTATCAATAAAGACAAGCATTTTGCTGTGCTCACAGCTTTAACAGTGCCTAGCAGTTAGTCAGGGCTCAAGAAATGCATGCACAGGTGAACTCAGTTTGATTTCTAGGATTCTCTACAATTCTGAATCCCAGGTTAAGTTTGAACCAAGTCAGAGAAGCGAAACAGCTTTTACAAGTCAGGTATCAGATACAGGAAAAGGACTGGAAAGTACAGTTTGGCTTAAGTTGAAAGGCTGCACCCGAGGCGGCAGCACACCAAGGGGGTTAGTGCTGAGGAGGATATGAAAGGGGCTAAAAACCGGGACTGCCCCGGTGGCACAGTGGTTAATAATCTGCCTGCCAGTGCAGGGGACACAGGTTCGAGCCCTGGTCCGGGAAGATCCCACATGCCGCAGAGCAACTAAGCCCGTGAGCCACAACTACTGAGCCCACGTGCCACAACTACTGAAGCCCGCGTTCCTAGAGACCGTGCTCTGAAACAAGAGAAGCCACTGCAATGAGAAGCCTGCGCACCACAATGAAGAGCTGCTCCCACTCACCACAACGAGAGAAAAGCCCATATGCAGCAACCAAGACCCAATGCAACCAACAATTATTTAATTTTAAAAAAGCGTCGGCCTCCCTGGTGGCGCAGTGGTTGAGAGTCCGCCTGCCGATGCAGGGGATGCGGGTTCGTGCCCCGGTCTGGGAGGATCCCACATGCCGCGGAGCGGCTGGGCCCGTGAGCCATGGCCGCTGAGCCTGCGCGTCCGGAGCCTGTGCTCCGCAACGGGAGAGGCCACAACAGTGAGATGCCCGCGTATGGAAAAAAAAAAAAAAGGGTCTAAGAATCAGTGGGGTTAAAAAAAAGCATGAAGACCTATGCACTGGATCCTTCTCAGGCATTTGTGCTGCCTAATATGTTCCTCCACTCCCCCTGCCAAGCAGGAGTCAAAATGTAGGGGCTAGGGAAGAAGGCTGTCTCTTTAAAAACAGCATGGAAAATTTTTGGACACAGATACATTGGTCTTTAACAAGAATGAGTTCCAAAGTGAAGAATGGGCTTTATGAGTGAGCTGGGAATAAATTCCATAGCCTGTGATAAGTATTGAGAAGAAACAGACTAGAAACTATTAAAGAATGATCAAAGCACTCAAGGTGACATTATCTAAAATGCCTTCTACAAGATACATACAAATGCACACACACACACACACAAAATGTTTGTACAGCTAACAAAGATCGATTTCTTATTAGTGAGGTGGGCTTTGGAGGAGGCAAATGGGACGCAGCGGGGCAAATCTTTTAAGGGAAAGGCTAACTCACCAGCTGGCTGTTTTCTGAGACCTGTTCTCCCCTGGTATAAGGGATAAGGAAGTAGAAATTTCTTTCCTTCTATGGGAGGGTTACCTAAGAAGTAGACATAAGAATCCTCATTCAAAACAGTATTTCCTCCCCAAATGAATTTGCTCTGCTACTGAGAGCTCAAGGAAAGTCACAGGGAAAGCATTTTACTCAGTTTGGTTATAATTACAGGTTCTGTACATATTTTTTGTGCAAGTTGATGAGGGCCAACTTGTACAGAAAGGCAAACACACACATACACACATCATGGGCACCTGAGAAGTTAGAATTAGGCTAGGAATTCATTTGAAGACAAAAAAACATTTAGCAATATCCCTTATTCACTCGGATTTGTTCACCGCCTACTAGCTATTTTCATGGAAGGCTAATTTCCCTATCCATTAACTCATTCGTTTATTCAAGAAATATTTAAGAGTTCCTGTCATGTACCAAGACTATGCTAAGCACTGAGGCTAGTGAGCAATAAACATATAACAGACCGAATTCCTCCTGCACTCCTGGATTACCCTCCAGTGGAAGAAAGAGAGGTGAGAAACAGGTGAACAAAATGTACATGAGTGAAACGCTTAGAGACAAAACAAGGCAGGGCAGAGAGAGTAAGAAAGAGAGGACTGTATTTTCCATAGGGTGGTCAGAGGACAGCCACCTCCTCATCTTTAAGGCGACTGACTGAAAGAAGTAGAGGCCTAAAAGATTACAGGTGAAAGAGTATTCCAGGCAGAGAGAAGGACCAGGAAAAGGCTCTGTGGCAGAAGCATCCTTTGCAGGTCTGGAAAAGATAGGGTAAGAGGGAGGAGAGGTGGTGTATTCAGGGAGGTGGTGGAGAACGAACAGCAGCCCACAGAAGGCTCTAGAAGCCACTTTAAGTGGTTTTTATTCTAAGTAAAAGAAGCCACAAGAGAATTCTGAAACAAGAACATAACCTGACTTAAAGTTACAAAAGATCACTTTGCCACCTAAAGAACAAACTGTGGGAGGAGAAGGGTGGCAACAGGTGACCAGTACAAAGACTATGCAATAATCCTGGAAAGAGATTTCCAACTGGGACCAGGTGATGGACAGCACAGGGCTGGTGAGAAGCAAAACAGATAGAGAGCTAACCACAGGAACTCACGGCTGCTTGGTTCTCACCTAAATTTCTATCTGGGTTGCTGAATTCATCAACCAAAGCCTCTCTTCTCTTTCTGTATGTTTTGTATCTCGTTTGAAGAATGAGAACATGCAAAGTCACAAGTTAACATGAACGGGCTAGAGCGAAAGTTTACTAGAAATTTGAGTTCCAACTGCATATTCAAGGTATTGAAAGCTGTGTTTTTCAAACTTTGTATCACGACCCACTGAAGAAACAGCATTTATTTCACAACCTAGATACACAGGTAGAAAAGTATACATTACTAAAACGAAGCTTGAATGACCTATATCTAACCAATGTCTCTTTTCATGAAATCTGTTCCCACTGGCTCTCACACCACTCATGCCATCGCCCAGAGTTTCTGCTGCAATGTGTTGTACTCTTCCTAAGAAACTCTGATATTTTCTATACTATTTTATTTCATTAAAAAGTCACACGTAGGGCTCAATAAATTGGCTTTATGATCCACTAATGGCAGGGAGGGAAATCTGAAGAAGAATACACAAGGTACAGCAAGATACTGCCGATTTACAGTTCTTTTACAAAATAATTGAAAAGGACCTGAAACACACTGTTTGGAAAGACCAGAGACATCCTCTCGTGTCCCACAGGAATTGCAAAAGTCTGGTCCCCAAACTCAGGGAACCACCTCAAGAGGCCCAAAGCCTTGAAACACCAAGGTCACAAAGACACTCGCAGAGAAAGGCTGTCCTCACCCACTGAGACCAGGTTCCCGAAGTGTTCCACCATCACATCCTGGTACAGCTTCCTCTGGGCCGAGTCCAGCAGCCCCAGCTCCTCCTCTTTGAAGGCCACGGCCACGTCCTTGAAGGTCACCACCTCCTACGACAAACAACACCACCTCAATCTTATACCCAGTGGCCAGTGGAAGAGGGGCAGCCCCGAGGAGACGAGGAGGATGGGAAGTTGCTCCAGCTCCTGTGAGGTGTGCAGACTTCCCAGCACCCCCTCCTTCCATCCTGCCAATGCCACACACTGACTTTCCTCAGCCTCACTGGACGTGCAGCTATGAAAGAGAAAGCTTTGTGTGTTTACCTGGGGCTCTCAGACAACTCATAAGTAAACTCCCTAGAATTCTAACCACTGGATCCTGAACTAAAAAGCTTTCACTGTTTAATTATTATTGCCAAGTGCCCCAGAAACAGTTACCAATTTAGTCCTGGCAGTATTTGATGGCACCTGCTTTCTCACTGAGGTCGGAACCAGCTGAGAAGGAGTGTTATATGTGGAAACTAACCAAAAGGCCATGCCAGGTCTCTGAATGAAAACTCTCTCTTTCCCCGTTTCTGTCTTTCGCTTGAATGCAATACTCTGACTCCAGACCCTTGGTTTTCTGGGTGAGTCTGAGTTGGTTCCGCCTTTTTTCACAACCCCGATTCTTTATATTTAAAACAAAGATGAAACCAAGCACCTCTTTATACAATTGTTCTGAGCTGTCTATGCAGTGACAAGTGCTTTAAGTACCACTGGACTTTTTAAACTAAGGTCATGCATTACTCTGATTAGAAAAAAATATAAGATGGAAAAAGAAACAAATCGGTAAATAAAATACACAAAGGGTCTGACTCAAGCATGGGGAAGACTGAATCTAACTCTGGTCGTGAGAAAACTTCTAACAATACATGATTTTTTCTGCGTGAAGCAGCAGTTTGATCCTGCTGTGCTCTGCCGTATTTGGATATTCTACCAAAAAACATCCAAGGCACCACATGTAAAACATACCTCTTAAATTCTGAATACCTAAACCTACTATGTTAAGGGCAAAAAGGGGCAATATTCTTCAGAACAGATATTTTGAGAAAAAGGTTAAATCAGGAACACTGTCACTGTAGTGCTCCTAAAACAGGAGAAGTCTTTAAACTAAATGTCTGTGCATAAAGAATAGTTTAAAGAATAGGTGCAGGGCTCCCCTGGTGGCGCAGTGGTTGAGAGTCCGCCTGCCGATGCAGGGGACACGGGTTCGTGCCCCGGTCCGGGAAGATCCCACATGCCGAGGAGCAGCTGGGCCCGTGAGCCATGGCCGCTGAGCCTGCGTGTCCGGAGCCTGTGCCCCGCAACGGGAGAGGCCACAACAGTGAGAGGCCCGCATACCAGAAAAAAAAAAAATAGGTGCATAAGTTTGCAGGAACATGATAAAGCAATTAAAAGTGAATGTTAGCTAGTATTAAATGAAAAAAACAATTTAAAACTGTATCTATGTTATAAATACAAATACACATCCATGAATACATATGATGAAGAGATTACAGAAATATAAAAGCAGCTAATTTGTAAGCAGGTAAGCAGTAGACTGGAAGATGTCCTTCATTTCCCTTAATTTTTCTTTTACTTGTAAAATAAAAAAAAATGATGAAATAAAACAAAAATTAAAACCGAAACCAATTAAATTTAACAGGAATTTTAAAAAAAGCACACATGGCACACTCAGGTCCTCATATGCTTAGACTCTCCTTGAAAGAGAAAACCCATATGGAACTATACCCAATATTTCGTAATAACCTATAAGGGAAAAGAATCTGAAAATATATGTATATATATGTATAACTGAATCACTTTGCTGTACACCTGAAATTAATACATTGTAAATCAACTATACTCCAATCAAAAAAAAAAAAAGAAAAAGAAAAAAAAGAGGAAAACCTGTGTCCAACCTGAGTACAAAAATGGCGTTTTTAACAGCAAGAAAGGCAAGCTCTACTCACCTGGAATGTGCTCATGTTCTCTCTCCTTCTGGGGCAGTGCAGAGTCCCAGCAAGACAGACAGGGAAAGAAGAAGTCAAACTGGAAACTGGTTTAAAGAAAAAGAAGTCACTAACCCACGTGGTGCTCATTGTGAATTACCAAGGCTCCCAGTCCTCGGGGTGGCTACAGCTGATTATGCTTGATGAGCAGAGCCCCACGCAGATACCAGATGCCCCCGTGAACCCCCTCAGTGGCTGTGTGAGGAATGACCTGCCCAGCCATACACAGTGGCCCCCTCACAGTGTGCCTGCAGCTTCCACAGGGGTCATTCTTATTCTGGGTATGGGGTAAACAGAGACCATGTAAGTCAGAGTAGGTTTTGGAGTCAATATGCATGGGCTCTGATCAGGCTACGCCATTCACGAGCAGTGTCACCCTGGGCAAATTATTCACATCTCTTCGCCTCAGTTCTGTCTTCTGCCAGTAGGGGAGAACACGGGCATCCACCTCGTGAGATCGTCATAAGGTAGGAAGCTCTGAGAACACCACTGTCAGGGTTTCTTATTTCTTAGCAACTGCGGTAAAGCAGATGATATTTTAGTTAGAAATTATCCTTAGAGATGTGATTTCTACCAACAGAAGACTGTCAGACATGTGGAGGTCGTACGTTGTTGCCCTGTTATGTGAGAGTCTTTATAGACTTCTGAAAATCTCTGCTTGTCTTCCTAAAGATTTTGTGACTGCAACAATAATATTTAAATTGACATGGACAACTTTTTACAAAAGGTATAAAAATACGTTAAGTTTCTTTTTAAACAGGAAGTACCCTTTTGACAATTATGCACAGAGGTAAAGAGAACTAATAAAAGCCAGGATTCTGCAACAACAATAAAAAATAGTTTGACAGTCCATACCTAATTCAAATGAAAAAAAGACAGGAATCTGAATTGTAATTATATCATTATAAATATAGGAAAGTTTAAGAAATAAATGGGAGACTTCCCTGGTGGTGCAGTGGATAAGACGCCACATTCCCAATGCAGGGGGCCCGGGTTCGATCTAGTACAAAAGATGGCAATGATTCCACTCCCCAAAGCTTGGGAGAGAGATATCTTCACAACTTCTAACGACCTCCATTTTGACTCTACACTTGCTAGCTGTCTTCTGCTCAATTCAGGATTCTGAAAGGGGCCCTGACAGTTGACAATAATTAGTGGGGGAATAAAATCATTGGACTAAGTAGGCCTTTGGTGAAGCCAGCTCAGTTTTATCTGTGACATCCAGCAGGGTCAATTTCCTCGGCCTCAGTTTCCAGAAAAGACCCTCTCTTGAGCTTCTCGAATTTTCACGTGCATGTGAATTACTGCGGGATCTTGTTGGAATGCAGCCTCCTGGACCCCCTACGCAGAAATTATAAATCAGAAGGTCTCGAATGGGGCTCAAGGCTGGGCATTTCTATCCAAGTGATGCCAATGCCGCTGGTTTGTGGAACACAATTTGAGTAGCACTGCAGTGTAACATCAGTCCCACAAAAAAAACAGCCTCCACTACACAGAAACATACACAAAGAGTAACCAGACAAAAAGGCACTAAAACATTAACAACTGTTATCTTTACATCCTAAAGTTACAGATAATTAAAATTTTTCTTTATGTATATATCTGCATTTTTCCATAATGATTATGCTACTTCTATGATATACATATTATTTGAAATAAAATAAATGACCCAGTTGAGAAAACTATCTTAAACACTCATAAAATAGCCTAAACCTTGCTCTCAAGGTCCCCACAATTAAGTCCCAACCTCCTTTCATGATATGATTCTAGCCAGTACCCTATGCTCAAAGAGAATATACCAAAGGGATTAGCAAACTCAGCTGCTGGACTCAAACTGCCTGGGTCCCAACCCCAGCTCTGCCTCCTACCATCTGGGTGAGGATGGGCCAACAGGGTTGTGTTCCCTGCCTTAAAGTAGAGAAAACAGCAGTACCAATTCACAGAGCCACCGCCTGATGGAAATGTGTTCATTTGCATAAAGCTTTTAGAATGGAAATTAGTGGCCAAGGCTCAGTTCTCATCCTTACCCATGTCTCATACGTTCTACAATTTATAGGAATATCTTAAGTAGAAGAATGCCAAGTCCTACTCACGTGGGGCTCTGCTGCCTCTTCCTCCGTGCAGTGCTTTTTGAGAAGCCAGGGCTGGGGAAGGAAAGGAGACTGTGAAATACCAGGGCTGTGTTTCCATCCCCACTAATTCATACCGCACCCCCTTCCACCCCCGTACCAGCTAGAAGTCCTCTCCTTCCAAAACAGGCCAGGAGTCCAGGACAATTCAGCTTCCTGGGCTCACAGAATCCCGCTGCGAAATGGGTGCCTCCCGAATTAGCGTAGTATTAATACCAACAATGTATCAGGCAGTTGTAGACCTTTTACTTGTGCTATCTCGTTTCTCCTCACAACACTATATTAACAAGGCATTCCTTTTTCCCCCCTTTTACCGAACAGCAACGGAGGCACAGAGGAGTTAAGCAACTCACCCAGTGTGACGCCGTATGAAGCGGTAGGGCTAGCTCATAGGTGGGGGACGGGGTCAGGTTAGGGGTGAAGAAAACCGGGGAGACCCTCAAACCCCAGGAGGCACGACCTGAGCCCACCCCATCCCGGCTACGTTACCAAACGCAAAGAAGCTCCGCCCGCGGGACGTACATCACCACTCCAGGCCCTCAAACCTCCGCTTTTAGCCGCTCCTCCTCTTTCTCCCCAAATGAAAGGTCTGCAAAGGGGAAGCTTGAATGGGTCGTGAAGAGCGGACCTGAAACACCGTCACCAGGCAGAACATGGCTGCTACGTGTCCTCCTGGGGCGGAAGTGCCTGCGACTAACCCGGAACTCCTGGACCATATTTCCCAGAATTCCGCGGGTAAACCTTTACAGCGAGGCGTTACTGTAGCTGCAGTATATGGGGCTACACGAGTTTACGAGCTCTGGACTACATGTCCCAGAATGCAAGGGTGGGTGCGGGGGTGTCTACCGGCACGAGCTCTGGACTACATGTTTTCACTCTGGTTTTCACTTTCCGGAATCCCTGAGAAGGTCTCAGGCCGTCTTGCCGTTCTACTGTGTAGGCCTCAGAAGAGTGTAGATTCTGTTCATTGAAAGGCGTACAAACTCAGTCGAATTTTGGACGTCTTCAAGAGGCTAAGCGACATAAAAGCATTAACAGCCACGAAGGCTTCCTGGTAAACCCCAAAGAGTTTCACCATTGGAATAAGGGGAGAAGGAAACTGGGCTTTCTTTGGCAGGGACTGAAGCCAAACGCCAAAACACCTCATTCCCTGAAATTGTGTAAAGGTGAACGTGTTTTGTTAGCATCTTACAACCCGTGCAGAAGCAAGGGAAAATCCTTTCTAGAGACAGACATCAACATCCTAGGTCTCAAGTTATTTCTGTAATTATAAAATCTGTGACATTGCTATTTGACCAAGTGAACTTTAAGGGGAAGGAAAAAGCATTACTTGACATACGGAGGGACACTTCACAGTCTTATATAAAAGTTTCAAATTCTCAGAAACTAATAACTTCAGCTGATACTTTATAAAGCAAACATTGACAGAACCATGAAGAGAAACATTCAAATTCATAATTGGATCTGGAGATTGGAACACATACATAGAGGGAAATGTTGAGCCTTAAAAGCTTATATTAAAGTAGCAAGGGGGGCTTCCCTGGTGGCGCAGTGGTTGAGAGTCCGCCTGCCGATGCAGGGGACATGGGTTCGTGCCCTGGTCCGGGAAGATCCCACATACCACGGAGCGGCTGGGCCCGTGAGCCATGGCTGCTGAGCCTGCACGTCCGGAGCCTGTGCTCCGCAGCGGGAGAGGCCACAACAGCGAGAGGCCCACGTACCGCAGAAAAACAAACAAACAAACAAAACATTCACCCCTCTATCTAATTTGTTTCATAGAGTTCCATTTTCTGCACCCACATTTTACCTGTACTCTTCCAACTGCCATGCCAATGATAATAAAATAAACATCTTCTTACATTTGTTTATAGACGTATCTGAGAATTGCTTTGGAACACATACCCGAGTGAAATTATTTCATAGCAAATATGTATACTTTAATAATATAGCCAGATTGACTTCCTGAACGGCTACACCAGTCCAGATTACCAAAGAGTTGCACGTCAGGTTTTTGTGCAACCACTTACCTTCATTTGGACGACTCATCACCGTTTTGCTAGTGTATTAAATGTATAGTAGTATCTTGTTTTAGTTAAATTTCTCTGATTTCTAATAAGTTTGATCTTTTTTTCAAATGCTTGGTAGCTTCATCTATAAGTGTCTACTTACAACTTTTGCCCCATTTTCTAATGTGGATGCTATCTTTTTCTTCCTCATTTCTATTACATATTCTGATTATTAATACCTTTTCAGTTTTACCAATTACAAGTATCCTTTCCTAATTGGGCACGTGTTTCTAAAATTTTTCTATTGTGTTCTTCATGGAATAGAAATCTTTAATTATAAGATAATAAACCAATAATTTCTTAACATCTGTGCTTCTGAAACTCCTCAGGTGAAAAAATATATTTCTACCTTTTAAAAATTAACTTTCTAGACTTATCTTTCACATGTAGGTCCTTTAAATATTTTGGAGTCTATTTATGTACATTTTATTACATGGGATCCACTTTTATTTTTCTCCAAGAGAAGTTCTTAAAAATAGTGATATTCATGGCTTGAAGATTCAATATTACAAAGATATCAGTAATCCTCAAAATGATCTATAGGCTCAATCAAACCCCAATAAAAACATCAGCATTTTTTCCCTTGGAAATTGATGAGATGTTTACAAATATTATGTGGGAAAGCAAAGAGCTACAAGAAGAGCTGGGGGCTTCCCTGGTGGCGCAGTGGTTGAGAATCTGCCTGCTAATGCAGGGGACACGGGTTTGAGCCCTGGTCTGGGAAGATCCCACATGCCACGGAGCAACTAGGCCCGTGAGCCACGTACTGAGCCTGCGCGTCTGGAGCCTGTGCTCCCCAACAAGAGGCCGTGATAGTGAGGCCCACGCACCACGATGAGGAGTGGCCCCCGCTTGCCACAACTAAAGAAAGCCCTCGCACAGAAACGAAGACCCAACACAGCAAAAATAAGTAAATAAACTCCTACCCCCAACATCTAAAAAAACATAAAAATAAAAAATAAAAGAAGAGCTGGGGCAATCTGAAAGAAGAATGAAAAGAAAGATATTAGTCACATTAAACCTTACTATAAATCTACAATATAAGATAGTCTGGTGTTTGCTCAAGGATAGACAAGATAATAGACATCAAAATCCATGTTGAAACAGACATTATAACAACGTGTAAAAAGAAAACACTGCAGGGAGCTCCCTGGTGGTCTAGTGGTAAGGATTTGGCGCTTTCACTGTGGTGACCCTGGTTCAATCCCTGGTCAGGGAACTGAGATCCTGCAAGCCACGCAGCACGGCCAAAAGAAAAAAGAAAGAAAAGAAAACACTGCAGCAGAGAGGGGAAAGAACTTTTGTTAATACAGTTGATCCTTGAACTAGGGTTCAAGGGGGTTAGGGGTGCCAACCCTCTGCTAAGTTGAAAATCCAAGTATAACTTATAGCCAGTCCTCTGTACGTACACGGTTTCTCCATAATCGGCAATTCTGCATCTGAGGATTGAACCAACCTTGGATCGTGTAGTAGTGCAGTATTTACTATTCAAAAAAATCCTCGTATAAGTGCACTTGTGTAGTTTAAACCCATGTTGTCCAAGGGTCAACTATTGGTTCTCAGTCAGCTGGATATCCATATGGGAAAAATATTAATCATTACTGCATAGGATATAAAAATATAAATTCCAGAAGATCTGCAGACGTAAATTTGAAAAGTAAACAATGATGCTTTAGGAAAGAAACGTAAGATAACAGCCTTTTTGCCTTGGAGTAGGAAGAATTTCTTAAGACCAAAAAAATCACCAACTGTGAAAGAAAAAATTGAAAAATTGGACTATTTCAAAGTTAAGAAACACCGTAAACCCAAACGCAGCACTCTTGGGCCAAAAGTGAGAGAGATTTTAAAAACATCTATGGAATAAAAGACTCAGATGCATCCCTCATGCCCATGCATTCTTCAAGGGTCAACTGTATCTACCAAAGTTGAACATATACCCTATAACCCTTTGGTTCCACCCATAGAAATATCCCTCAAACAAGTGCACAAGGCACATTCTAGATTGCTCACATCACCACTAACTGTGATAGCCAAGAATGGGGAAGTACCCAATACCCACCAATAATGGGATTAATAAATAGATTTTGATATGTTTACACACTGCAATAATATCCACCAATGAAAATGAATCAACGGTATCCACTCCCATCAATATGGATAAATGTCATGGATATACTGTGGAGCAAATGAAGCCAACACAAAATAGCACCTATTACATGACTCCATTTATATCAAGTACAAAATAGGCTAAGTGAATCTACACCATTACAAATTAGTGGCTACCATATGGAAAGGAAGGTTACTAGAAAGAGCCAAAAAGGGATGCTTCTAGGGTTTGGGCTTTGTCCTGGTCCTCCAAGAACTAGACGGCAAAGTGCTGAGAAAGACTTTAATGAACAAATATTTCATTGGGGGAAACATCGGAGAGAAAATGGCAGGGAGCTCTGGAAGGCTGGCAGAACTATCAGCGCATAGTGCAAGTCTGACCCTGAGTGAAGATTTGGAAGAAAGATTTGGTAAATCATCCGAGACTGCCTTGTCATCTACGTAAAATCCTTCAAGGCTGTCAGAGTCCTTGAAAAAAGGTCACTGGACAGAGGAATCCTGGTCTCCAAGAAATGGCCTGCCTTAGGATCCCTGCTGTGCTGACCAGGAGCAATCAGGGGCAAGGCCGGCCTCCAGGCAAACGTGGTGATGGATTTAAGAGCAGCAGCTGGGACCTTTGGCCAGTTATGCTCCCTGTGGTCATAACTGTGAAACAGGAGACTCTCAACGTGGATGCTTCCTTGTGATAAGATCTGGTTGTTTATTTCTGTCAGAAATAATCCTGAAGCAACGTTGCGTCCTTCTCAGTATATCATACCCCAGAGATCTAAAACGTTCGTTTGTTCTGTTATTGATAATGTTCACCTCTTGGCTAAGGTAGTGTTCACCAAATTTATACCTACTGTATTTCTTGTTGTGATCAATACTTCGTGGAGAGATATTTGGGGTTTTGTAGCATCCTGCTCCTTGTAAACTTTCAACCAGTAGTTTTATAATTCATTGATTACTCTTGCCAGAACCTATCATTACTATGATGGTTGTAAATAATGATTTTTACATTACGTCATTCCTTCTATATGTTTATGGTTTGGCATTCTATTATGAGAGCCCTTCCTTCCCTCCCTTCCTCTTTTTTTATTCATATTCTGTATGATAATTATTTATTTTAGGGTCAAATTGCTCAGATTTACCCAGTGTGAGTCTCTTCAAGCTGGATCTTTTTACACGTCCCACCACTCTTTCCTACTTTCTGGCACAGTAAATTTTCTCCAGGATCATTCTACACTTTCCTTGCTCCAGCCCTGAAATAGAAACGTGGATATACATGCTTATATACATCACATACACATGTGTGTGTTTGTATATCCTCGCACTTCCATATCTACTTCTGTAAATACCTAGCACGTGCACTCACTCCCTCTCTCTCTCTACAGATGGGTGGATGGATGGTTGGATGGGTAGACAGATCTGTATAAATAACTTATGGTCAGACTTCCATATCCGTGGTTCCTCTGTATCTGCAATTCTGCAACCATGGGTTCAACCAACCACAGATCATGTAGTACTGTAGTAATTACTATTAAAAAAAAAAACCCTGCATATAAGTGGACCTGCCCAGTTCAAACCCATATTGTTCAAGGGTCAACTGTAACTTGCTAAATAAAGCCCTTTAACCAACTATATTAAAAATACCACCATTGGTCTGCGTATGGAATGCCATCCAAACCTGCTTTGTCCTTACTGGTTCCACATCCAGAGGGTCCTCTGCTATTATGCTCAGTTCTCTCCTCATGTGCATCTTTTCAACAAGAGAAACTTTTTTTTTAAACCTCCACAATGTAGGTATATCCACTTTTGTTTCTAGCTCCAGGATTTTCCCTCTCCCTATTATGGATCTGTAGTTAAAGCACAGCATAAATAAGAAAGCTTCAACTGTTGAAACTCATGAATTTTTCTGTGTATGCAAAATAATCTGAGAACTGTTTTGTTTTTGAAATTGGCTTCCAGAGTTCATACCATAATTTTGATCTTATATGCCTTATGACAATATAGAACAATCATATGAGGTCTTAACTGCAAGGGATAATTATTTAATACTTTTTCAAATTCTATTAAAATAATTTCCTGCTTTGGCAATACCCACTATTCAATGAAAAAAATATAACATGAAGTTATAAAATGGAAAAATATCACAAAATGCTCCTTGCCTAGGAAAACCACTCTGGAAGAGTATCCCTTTACACATGATCTTATGCATGTACACATACATGTGTGCACATGCACACATACACAAACACTAACAAAGATTTATGGTTGATTATACTATGAAGGCTACAATCTGTGACCTCTCAAAGCCCATATTGTGTATCTCCTGCGATTATGATATGTCATAAATTTTTAAAATAAACTTTTTATTTAATTTATTTATTTTGGGCTGCATTGGGTCTTCGTTGCTGCGTGCGGGCTTTCTCTAGTTGCAGTGAGTGTGGGCTACTCTTCGTTGCGGTGCGCGGGCTTCTCATTGCAGTGGCTTCTCTTGTTGCGGAGCACAGGCTCTAAGCACGTAGGCTTCAGTTGTTGTGGCACACAGCCTCAGTAGTTGTGGCACACGGGCTTAGTTGCTCCACAGCATGTGGGATCTTCCTGGACCAGGGCTCGAACCCGTGTCCCCTGCATTGGCAGGCGAATTCTTAGCCACTGTACCACCAGGGAAGTCCCTGTCATCATTTCACCGGCTTCAGATTAATATAGGAATCTATCAAAACTCAAATTCTTACAGCTGTACACTAATTTCCATTAAAAAATTTAGTGACATCATTGATGTGGTGTTCATCTTTTTGGTATTTTAATCTCACAATCAATAACTTCCAATTATATGATTTCTAAATCAAAGAGATCTAATATATTCTGATATATATACTCCTTTCCTGAAACCATGCTTTACTGCAACCAATAGGGAAAAGCACATAAATGTCAGTCTTGTCTCAATAATACACTGGATAATTTTATCAGATTCCTACAAGTTTTCTGGGTATTTGCCTCATGGATGTGGGGGAAGAATATGGCATAGCCCCTACCTGAGAACTTTAGAAGAAATGCTACAATAATTAGAAGGCAAACATTCCAAAGTCTGGATGAAAATGCAGAGAATTAGAAATCAGTAAGTTCAAGGTCAACTAAAAATTTTTTTTTCTAGGGACAAACAATTTTTGTGACACTTTCAAAGTGTTACAGTAAACCCTGCCTTAATATTGACAGACAAAAAATCAATTGTATGCTATGCAGTTACTGTTGTTGCAAAGTTAATCATGTTTTTTCACTCTGTACCATCAGAAAAAAAAAATCACAAGGTAGTTCAATTTCTACTGAACACAGTCCTTGGAAAACTAGACGGCGTCTCAAATAACCACCCAACTTGAGAACAGAGGCTGCGGGAGGCAAGGAGCCAGTTGCGATAGGCTAATAGCATATTAATATTGAAGATTGGGGGGCTTCCCTTCCCTGGTGGCGTAGTGGTTAAGAATCTGCCTGCCAATGCAGGGGACACGGGTTTGAGCCCTGGTCCAGGAAGATCCCACATGCTGCACAGCAGCTCAGCCGCGTGCCACAACTACTGAAGCCTGCACACCTAGAGCCCGTGCTCCACAAAGAGAAGCCACTGCAATGAGAAGCCCACACACTGCAATGAAAAGTAGCCCCCACTCACTGCAACTAGAGAAAGCCTGCGTGCAGCAATAAAGACCCAAGGCAGCCAAAAATAAATTAAAAAAATATATATTGCAGATTGGTTTTCTGCAGTGGTTTTCAGTATTTCAACAAAAGTTCATGTCCTGATTTAATTTTATTTTGCAGGTTTCCCCATCTGGATACAACTTTCATATATTATACATTTCCCCCTTTTGGTTTATTTAAAACACAAGTACTGAGCACACCTAAAAGCACTAGTCAATGATAAGGTTGTGTACATTCAGCAGCCAAGTCCCTGCCCTCATGGAGCGCACATTCTCACAGACATCAATTTTGACTAGCTCATCCTTACACTTTTGTTAAAGCCCAGACCAAACTCTTTTCCTTTCTAAGTGCTATCTCCTAAGTGACATCTGATAAATGTCAAAGTTCTGAATGCAGCCCTTACTGCACCACTCAGAAGGGATCTCTGCTGTGTGCTCTGCTGAACACTAGGATCTGTTTAGCTACTGCTTCAACACCAACTAAGTTAAAATACTTTCTCTCCTATGAGACCTGACGCTTGCAAGAATTCACGTTGCACGTGAGTTTTTTGAAAACAACATTTTGTAGAACTTCTATCCTCTGACAGTTCCTTGATGTTCTTACCACTCTCGCTGCTTTCATAAAATGTGTCCCCAGTATGCATTTTGTGATTACTTATAAGATTGGAGCGCCAACTGAAGCTCTTACCACAGGTCTCACACTTGTAAGGCTTCTCCCCTGTGTGCACTCTTTGATGAGACTGTAGCTGTGAAGGCCGACTGAAGACCTTACTGCATCTGTCACATCTGTACGGCTTCTCTCCAGTGTGGACGCTTTGATGAAGCTGAAGACTTGAGGCCTGAATGAAGTGCTTCCCACACTCCCCACACTTATATGGTTTCTCTCCTGTGTGGACCCTCTGATGCATGTCGAGGTTCAGGCTCCACTTGAAGCCCTTCCCACACTCCTCACATTTGTATGGCTTTTCTCCAGTGTGGACTTTTTGATGGGCTTGAAGGTGTGAACTCCGACCAAAGCTCTTCCCACACTCTTCACATTTGAATGGTTTTTCTCTGCTGTGGACTCTCTCATGGGCCAGAAGATTTGAGGCCTGCCTGAAGACTTTCCCACACTCCTCACAATTATACGGTTTCTCTCCGGTGTGGATTCTGCAATGAATTTTAAGATCTGCTCTACGACTGAATCCCTTCCCACACTCTTCACATTTGTATGGTTTCTCACCGGTATGGATCAGCTGGTGGATCTGAAGTCGTGAACTCTGATTGAAGCCCTGCCCACACTCCTCACACTTGTAAGGTTTCTCTACACTGTGGGCCTTCTGATGGATTTGAAGATATGAACTCTGACGGAAGCCCTTCCCACATACCTCACATTTATAGGGCTTCTCCCCTGTGTGGACAACCAGATGAACTTGATAATGGGAGTTCCTCCTGAAGCTCTTCCCACACTCCTTACAGTTGTATGGTTTCTCTCCTGTATGGACTCTTTGATGTGCCTGAAGGTTTGAACTCAGAGTAAAGCCTTTACCACACACATTACGTATGTATGATTTCTCTCCAGTGTGGACTCCCTGATGGGCCTGAAGACTTGAAGGCCGACTAAAGCCTTTCCCACATTCCTCACATTTGTAGGGTTTTTCTCCTGTGTGGACCCTCTGATGAATGTATAGATTTGAGCTACAAATGAAGCCCTTCCCACACTCCTCACATTTGTACGGTTCCTCTCCCGTATGGACTCTCTGATGGGACTGAAGGTGTGAATTCCGACTGAAGCTCTTATCACATGTGTCACATTTGAATGCCTTCTCCCCAGTGTGGACCCTCTGATGGTCCTGAAGGTGAGAGGCCTGACTGAAGGCCCTCCCACACTCCTCACAATTATAAGGTTTCTCTCCCGTGTGGACTTTACAATGAATAGTTAAGTGTTGACCTACGACTGAAGCCTTTCCCACATTCCCCACATTTGAATGGTTTCTCTACAGTGTGGACTTTCTGAGGAGTCTGCAGCTGGGAGCTCTGACTGAACTCCTTGCCACACTCATCACACTCACTGTGTTCTCCTCCCACGTGAACTCTCTGATGAATATGAAGAACCGAGCTGTAACGGAAGCCTTTTCCACACTCACTGCACGTATGAGACTTCTCTTTTGAGTGTAATTGCTGGTGAAGATCAAAGGTGGAGAGATCGGTGAAGGTTTCTTTACATTCATTACACTGGTAAGGTTTTTGTCCCGTGTGAATCATAGTATTCTGATCCAGTGTTGAAACCCTCGTGCTACCTTTTCTATAATCACTGTAGCCGTAAGGTTTTTGACCCTTGTGTATTCCATGAGCATCAAGGTGATGTGAAATCCAACTGATGGTGTCAACATCCTCTTTACACTGACACAGTTTATTTTTCATGGAAATTTGCTGGTGTCTATTCTGATAATTCTGTGACTCAGCCAATGAAGATTTCCTCCAAGAATCCTGGGCTCTCAAAGTTGCAAACCTTGGATTTCCAGGACTACTGGGATCACCTGCTTTATCATTTAATATACGGTTCTCATCTTCAGAAATTTGAATAGAGTCCTGCCCCAATCTGGCAGGGGGAATCACCTTGTTTGTGGAACTGACAACTATTTATCATGGAGTCTTGGCATCTGGTTAAGTCATTTGCAATTTGTTGCCAGATTTGCCAGCAGGAAAGCTCTTCACATGATCCTCTGTCTTGAACGGCCCTCAACTCACTTTGATTGTTTTCTTCTAGAGGGACAGAGAATTCAGAGATGTGGACACGTGAAAGCTTTGTTCAAAGATTCAAGATTTTACACTTAAGACACAGTATGAGACTTTAATGAACCTCAGGATGGTTCAGCTTATCTTTCGCACGACAAATGAAGTTCTCTGGTTTATATACTAACAGAAACCAAGAGATGGTCTGTTAAACTCCCAAATACTTAGCATTAATGAAACCCATTTAAAACCAAATGACTACTCGGACATACTATTTCAATCATCTTTCAAAAATTACATGTCATTCCTACCATAACACAGTATCAATAAAGACAAGCATTTTGCTGTGCTCACAGCTTTAACAGTGCCTAGCAGTTAGTCAGGGCTCAAGAAATGCATGCACAGGTGAACTCAGTTTGATTTCTAGGATTCTCTACAATTCTGAATCCCAGGTTAAGTTTGAACCAAGTCAGAGAAGCGAAACAGCTTTTACAAGTCAGGTATCAGATACAGGAAAAGGACTGGAAAGTACAGTTTGGCTTAAGTTGAAAGGCTGCACCCGAGGCGGCAGCACACCAAGGGGGTTAGTGCTGAGGAGGATATGAAAGGGGCTAAAAACCGGGACTGCCCCGGTGGCACAGTGGTTAATAATCTGCCTGCCAGTGCAGGGGACACAGGTTCGAGCCCTGGTCCGGGAAGATCCCACATGCCGCAGAGCAACTAAGCCCGTGAGCCACAACTACTGAGCCCACGTGCCACAACTACTGAAGCCCGCGTTCCTAGAGACCGTGCTCTGAAACAAGAGAAGCCACTGCAATGAGAAGCCTGCGCACCACAATGAAGAGCTGCTCCCACTCACCACAACGAGAGAAAAGCCCATATGCAGCAACCAAGACCCAATGCAACCAACAATTATTTAATTTTAAAAAAGCGTCGGCCTCCCTGGTGGCGCAGTGGTTGAGAGTCCGCCTGCCGATGCAGGGGATGCGGGTTCGTGCCCCGGTCTGGGAGGATCCCACATGCCGCGGAGCGGCTGGGCCCGTGAGCCATGGCCGCTGAGCCTGCGCGTCCGGAGCCTGTGCTCCGCAACGGGAGAGGCCACAACAGTGAGAGGCCCGCGTATGGAAAAAAAAAAAAAAGGGTCTAAGAATCAGTGGGGTTAAAAAAAAGCATGAAGACCTATGCACTGGATCCTTCTCAGGCATTTGTGCTGCCTAATATGTTCCTCCACTCCCCCTGCCAAGCAGGAGTCAAAATGTAGGGGCTAGGGAAGAAGGCTGTCTCTTTAAAAACAGCATGGAAAATTTTTGGACACAGATACATTGGTCTTTAACAAGAATGAGTTCCAAAGTGAAGAATGGGCTTTATGAGTGAGCTGGGAATAAATTCCATAGCCTGTGATAAGTATTGAGAAGAAACAGACTAGAAACTATTAAAGAATGATCAAAGCACTCAAGGTGACATTATCTAAAATGCCTTCTACAAGATACATACAAATGCACACACACACACACACAAAATGTTTGTACAGCTAACAAAGATCGATTTCTTATTAGTGAGGTGGGCTTTGGAGGAGGCAAATGGGACGCAGCGGGGCAAATCTTTTAAGGGAAAGGCTAACTCACCAGCTGGCTGTTTTCTGAGACCTGTTCTCCCCTGGTATAAGGGATAAGGAAGTAGAAATTTCTTTCCTTCTATGGGAGGGTTACCTAAGAAGTAGACATAAGAATCCTCATTCAAAACAGTATTTCCTCCCCAAATGAATTTGCTCTGCTACTGAGAGCTCAAGGAAAGTCACAGGGAAAGCATTTTACTCAGTTTGGTTATAATTACAGGTTCTGTACATATTTTTTGTGCAAGTTGATGAGGGCCAACTTGTACAGAAAGGCAAACACACACATACACACATCATGGGCACCTGAGAAGTTAGAATTAGGCTAGGAATTCATTTGAAGACAAAAAAACATTTAGCAATATCCCTTATTCACTCGGATTTGTTCACCGCCTACTAGCTATTTTCATGGAAGGCTAATTTCCCTATCCATTAACTCATTCGTTTATTCAAGAAATATTTAAGAGTTCCTGTCATGTACCAAGACTATGCTAAGCACTGAGGCTAGTGAGCAATAAACATATAACAGACCGAATTCCTCCTGCACTCCTGGATTACCCTCCAGTGGAAGAAAGAGAGGTGAGAAACAGGTGAACAAAATGTACATGAGTGAAACGCTTAGAGACAAAACAAGGCAGGGCAGAGAGAGTAAGAAAGAGAGGACTGTATTTTCCATAGGGTGGTCAGAGGACAGCCACCTCCTCATCTTTAAGGCGACTGACTGAAAGAAGTAGAGGCCTAAAAGATTACAGGTGAAAGAGTATTCCAGGCAGAGAGAAGGACCAGGAAAAGGCTCTGTGGCAGAAGCATCCTTTGCAGGTCTGGAAAAGATAGGGTAAGAGGGAGGAGAGGTGGTGTATTCAGGGAGGTGGTGGAGAACGAACAGCAGCCCACAGAAGGCTCTAGAAGCCACTTTAAGTGGTTTTTATTCTAAGTAAAAGAAGCCACAAGAGAATTCTGAAACAAGAACATAACCTGACTTAAAGTTACAAAAGATCACTTTGCCACCTAAAGAACAAACTGTGGGAGGAGAAGGGTGGCAACAGGTGACCAGTACAAAGACTATGCAATAATCCTGGAAAGAGATTTCCAACTGGGACCAGGTGATGGACAGCACAGGGCTGGTGAGAAGCAAAACAGATAGAGAGCTAACCACAGGAACTCACGGCTGCTTGGTTCTCACCTAAATTTCTATCTGGGTTGCTGAATTCATCAACCAAAGCCTCTCTTCTCTTTCTGTATGTTTTGTATCTCGTTTGAAGAATGAGAACATGCAAAGTCACAAGTTAACATGAACGGGCTAGAGCGAAAGTTTACTAGAAATTTGAGTTCCAACTGCATATTCAAGGTATTGAAAGCTGTGTTTTTCAAACTTTGTATCACGACCCACTGAAGAAACAGCATTTATTTCACAACCTAGATACACAGGTAGAAAAGTATACATTACTAAAACGAAGCTTGAATGACCTATATCTAACCAATGTCTCTTTTCATGAAATCTGTTCCCACTGGCTCTCACACCACTCATGCCATCGCCCAGAGTTTCTGCTGCAATGTGTTGTACTCTTCCTAAGAAACTCTGATATTTTCTATACTATTTTATTTCATTAAAAAGTCACACGTAGGGCTCAATAAATTGGCTTTATGATCCACTAATGGCAGGGAGGGAAATCTGAAGAAGAATACACAAGGTACAGCAAGATACTGCCGATTTACAGTTCTTTTACAAAATAATTGAAAAGGACCTGAAACACACTGTTTGGAAAGACCAGAGACATCCTCTCGTGTCCCACAGGAATTGCAAAAGTCTGGTCCCCAAACTCAGGGAACCACCTCAAGAGGCCCAAAGCCTTGAAACACCAAGGTCACAAAGACACTCGCAGAGAAAGGCTGTCCTCACCCACTGAGACCAGGTTCCCGAAGTGTTCCACCATCACATCCTGGTACAGCTTCCTCTGGGCCGAGTCCAGCAGCCCCAGCTCCTCCTCTTTGAAGGCCACGGCCACGTCCTTGAAGGTCACCACCTCCTACGACAAACAACACCACCTCAATCTTATACCCAGTGGCCAGTGGAAGAGGGGCAGCCCCGAGGAGACGAGGAGGATGGGAAGTTGCTCCAGCTCCTGTGAGGTGTGCAGACTTCCCAGCACCCCCTCCTTCCATCCTGCCAATGCCACACACTGACTTTCCTCAGCCTCACTGGACGTGCAGCTATGAAAGAGAAAGCTTTGTGTGTTTACCTGGGGCTCTCAGACAACTCATAAGTAAACTCCCTAGAATTCTAACCACTGGATCCTGAACTAAAAAGCTTTCACTGTTTAATTATTATTGCCAAGTGCCCCAGAAACAGTTACCAATTTAGTCCTGGCAGTATTTGATGGCACCTGCTTTCTCACTGAGGTCGGAACCAGCTGAGAAGGAGTGTTATATGTGGAAACTAACCAAAAGGCCATGCCAGGTCTCTGAATGAAAACTCTCTCTTTCCCCGTTTCTGTCTTTCGCTTGAATGCAATACTCTGACTCCAGACCCTTGGTTTTCTGGGTGAGTCTGAGTTGGTTCCGCCTTTTTTCACAACCCCGATTCTTTATATTTAAAACAAAGATGAAACCAAGCACCTCTTTATACAATTGTTCTGAGCTGTCTATGCAGTGACAAGTGCTTTAAGTACCACTGGACTTTTTAAACTAAGGTCATGCATTACTCTGATTAGAAAAAAATATAAGATGGAAAAAGAAACAAATCGGTAAATAAAATACACAAAGGGTCTGACTCAAGCATGGGGAAGACTGAATCTAACTCTGGTCGTGAGAAAACTTCTAACAATACATGATTTTTTCTGCGTGAAGCAGCAGTTTGATCCTGCTGTGCTCTGCCGTATTTGGATATTCTACCAAAAAACATCCAAGGCACCACATGTAAAACATACCTCTTAAATTCTGAATACCTAAACCTACTATGTTAAGGGCAAAAAGGGGCAATATTCTTCAGAACAGATATTTTGAGAAAAAGGTTAAATCAGGAACACTGTCACTGTAGTGCTCCTAAAACAGGAGAAGTCTTTAAACTAAATGTCTGTGCATAAAGAATAGTTTAAAGAATAGGTGCAGGGCTCCCCTGGTGGCGCAGTGGTTGAGAGTCCGCCTGCCGATGCAGGGGACACGGGTTCGTGCCCCGGTCCGGGAAGATCCCACATGCCGCGGAGCAGCTGGGCCCGTGAGCCATGGCCGCTGAGCCTGCGTGTCCGGAGCCTGTGCCCCGCAACGGGAGAGGCCACAACAGTGAGAGGCCCGCATACCAGAAAAAAAAAAAATAGGTCCATAAGTTTGCAGGAACATGATAAAGCAATTAAAAGTGAATGTTAGCTAGTATTAAATGAAAAAAACAATTTAAAACTGTATCTATGTTATAAATACAAATACACATCCATGAATACATATGATGAAGAGATTACAGAAATATAAAAGCAGCTAATTTGTAAGCAGGTAAGCAGTAGACTGGAAGATGTCCTTCATTTCCCTTAATTTTTCTTTTACTTGTAAAATAAAAAAAAATGATGAAATAAAACAAAAATTAAAACCGAAACCAATTAAATTTAACAGGAATTTTAAAAAAAGCACACATGGCACACTCAGGTCCTCATATGCTTAGACTCTCCTTGAAAGAGAAAACCCATATGGAACTATACCCAATATTTCGTAATAACCTATAAGGGAAAAGAATCTGAAAATATATGTATATATATGTATAACTGAATCACTTTGCTGTACACCTGAAATTAATACATTGTAAATCAACTATACTCCAATCAAAAAAAAAAAAAAAAGAAAAAGAAAAAAAAGAGGAAAACCTGTGTCCAACCTGAGTACAAAAATGGCGTTTTTAACAGCAAGAAAGGCAAGCTCTACTCACCTGGAATGTGCTCATTTTCTCTCTCCTTCTGGGGCAGTGCAGAGTCCTAGCAAGACAGACAGGGAAAGAAGAAGTCAAACTGGAAACTGGTTTAAAGAAAAAGAAGTCACTAACCCACGTGGTGCTCATTGTGAATTACCAAGGCTCCCAGTCCTCGGGGTGGCTACAGCTGATTATGCTTGATGAGCAGAGCCCCACGCAGATACCAGATGCCCCCGTGAACCCCCTCAGTGGCTGTGTGAGGAATGACCTGCCCAGCCATACACAGTGGCCCCCTCACAGTGTGCCTGCAGCTTCCACAGGGGTCATTCTTATTCTGCGTATGGGGTAAACAGAGACCATGTAAGTCAGAGTAGGTTTTGGAGTCAATATGCATGGGCTCTGATCAGGCTACGCCATTCACTAGCAGTGTCACCCTGGGCAAATTATTCACATCTCTTCGCCTCAGTTCTGTCTTCTGCCAGTAGGGGAGAACACGGGCATCCACCTCGTGAGATCGTCATAAGGTAGGAAGCTCTGAGAACACCACTGTCAGGGTTTCTTATTTCTTAGCAACTGCGGTAAAGCAGATGATATTTTAGTTAGAAATTATCCTTAGAGATGTGATTTCTACCAACAGAAGACTGTCAGACATGTGGAGGTCGTACGTTGTTGCCCTGTTATGTGAGAGTCTTTATAGACTTCTGAAAATCTCTGCTTGTCTTCCTAAAGATTTTGTGACTGCAACAATAATATTTAAATTGACATGGACAACTTTTTACAAAAGGTATAAAAATACGTTAAGTTTCTTTTTAAACAGGAAGTACCCTTTTGACAATTATGCACAGAGGTAAAGAGAACTAATAAAAGCCAGGATTCTGCAACAACAATAAAAAATAGTTTGACAGTCCATACCTAATTCAAATGAAAAAAAGACAGGAATCTGAATTGTAATTATATCATTATAAATATAGGAAAGTTTAAGAAATAAATGGGAGACTTCCCTGGTGGTGCAGTGGATAAGACGCCACATTCCCAATGCAGGGGGCCCGGGTTCGATCTAGTACAAAAGATGGCAATGATTCCACTCCCCAAAGCTTGGGAGAGAGATATCTTCACAACTTCTAACGACCTCCATTTTGACTCTACACTTGCTAGCTGTCTTCTGCTCAATTCAGGATTCTGAAAGGGGCCCTGACAGTTGACAATAATTAGTGGGGGAATAAAATCATTGGACTAAGTAGGCCTTTGGTGAAGCCAGCTCAGTTTTATCTGTGACATCCAGCAGGGTCAATTTCCTCGGCCTCAGTTTCCAGAAAAGACCCTCTCTTGAGCTTCTCGAATTTTCACGTGCATGTGAATTACTGCGGGATCTTGTTGGAATGCAGCCTCCTGGACCCCCTACGCAGAAATTATAAATCAGAAGGTCTCGAATGGGGCTCAAGGCTGGGCATTTCTATCCAAGTGATGCCAATGCCGCTGGTTTGTGGAACACAATTTGAGTAGCACTGCAGTGTAACATCAGTCCCACAAAAAAACAGCCTCCACTACACAGAAACATACACAAAGAGTAACCAGACAAAAAGGCACTAAAACATTAACAACTGTTATCTTTACATCCTAAAGTTACAGATAATTAAAATTTTTCTTTATGTATATATCTGCATTTTTCCATAATGATTATGCTACTTCTATGATATACATATTATTTGAAATAAAATAAATGACCCAGTTGAGAAAACTATCTTAAACACTCATAAAATAGCCTAAACCTTGCTCTCAAGGTCCCCACAATTAAGTCCCAACCTCCTTTCATGATATGATTCTAGCCAGTACCCTATGCTCAAAGAGAATATACCAAAGGGATTAGCAAACTCAGCTGCTGGACTCAAACTGCCTGGGTCCCAACCCCAGCTCTGCCTCCTACCATCTGGGTGAGGATGGGCCAACAGGGTTGTGTTCCCTGCCTTAAAGTAGAGAAAACAGCAGTACCAATTCACAGAGCCACCGCCTGATGGAAATGTGTTCATTTGCATAAAGCTTTTAGAATGGAAATTAGTGACCAAGGCTCAGTTATCATCCTTACCCATGTCTCATACGTTCTACAATTTATAGGAATATCTTAAGTAGAAGAATGCCAAGTCCTACTCACGTGGGGCTCTGCTGCCTCTTCCTCCGCGCAGTGCTTTTTGAGAAGCCAGGGCTGGGGAAGGAAAGGAGACTGTGAAATACCAGGGCTGTGTTTCCATCCCCACTAATTCATACCGCACCCCCTTCCGCCCCCGTACCAGCTAGAAGTCCTCTCCTTCCAAAACAGGCCAGGAGTCCAGGACAATTCAGCTTCCTGGGCTCACAGAATCCCGCTGCGAAATGGGTGCCTCCCGAATTAGCGTAGTATTAATACCAACAATGTATCAGGCAGTTGTAGACCTTTTACTTGTGCTATCTCGTTTCTCCTCACAACACTATATTAACAAGGCATTCCTTTTTCCCCCCTTTTACCGAACAGCAACGGAGGCACAGAGGAGTTAAGCAACTCACCCAGTGTGACGCCGTATGAAGCGGTAGGGCTAGCTCATAGGTGGGGGACGGGGTCAGGTTAGGGGTGAAGAAAACCGGGGAGACCCTCAAACCCCAGGAGGCACGACCTGAGCCCACCCCATCCCGGCTACGTTACCAAACGCAAAGAAGCTCCGCCCGCGGGACGTACATCACCACTCCAGGCCCTCAAACCTCCGCTTTTAGCCGCTCCTCCTCTTTCTCCCCAAATGAAAGGTCTGCAAAGGGGAAGCTTGAATGGGTCGTGAAGAGCGGACCTGAAACACCGTCACCAGGCAGAACATGGCTGCTACGTGTCCTCCTGGGGCGGAAGTGCCTGCGACTAACCCGGAACTCCTGGACCATATTTCCCAGAATTCCGCGGGTAAACCTTTACAGCGAGGCGTTACTGTAGCTGCAGTATATGGGACTACACGAGTTTACGAGCTCTGGACTACATGTCCCAGAATGCAAGGGTGGGTGCGGGGGTGTCTACCGGCACGAGCTCTGGACTACATGTTTTCACTCTGGTTTTCACTTTCCGGAATCCCTGAGAAGGTCTCAGGCCGTCTTGCCGTTCTACTGTGTAGGCCTCAGAAGAGTGTAGATTCTGTTCATTGAAAGGCGTACAAACTCAGTCGAATTTTGGACGTCTTCAAGAGGCTAAGCGACATAAAAGCATTAACAGCCACGAAGGCTTCCTGGTAAACCCCAAAGAGTTTCACCATTGGAATAAGGGGAGAAGGAAACTGGGCTTTCTTTGGCAGGGACTGAAGCCAAACGCCAAAACACCTCATTCCCTGAAATTGTGTAAAGGTGAACGTGTTTTGTTAGCATCTTACAACCCGTGCAGAAGCAAGGGAAAATCCTTTCTAGAGACAGACATCAACATCCTAGGTCTCAAGTTATTTCTGTAATTATAAAATCTGTGACATTGCTATTTGACCAAGTGAACTTTAAGGGGAAGGAAAAAGCATTACTTGACATACGGAGGGACACTTCACAGTCTTATATAAAAGTTTCAAATTCTCAGAAACTAATAACTTCAGCTGATACTTTATAAAGCAAACATTGACAGAACCATGAAGAGAAACATTCAAATTCATAATTGGATCTGGAGATTGGAACACATACATAGAGGGAAATGTTGAGCCTTAAAAGCTTATATTAAAGTAGAAAGGGGGGCTTCCCTGGTGGCGCAGTGGTTGAGAGTCCGCCTGCCGATGCAGGGGACATGGGTTCGTGCCCTGGTCCGGGAAGATCCCACATACCACGGAGCGGCTGGGCCCGTGAGCCATGGCTGCTGAGCCTGCACGTCCGGAGCCTGTGCTCCGCAGCGGGAGAGGCCACAACAGCGAGAGGCCCACGTACCGCAGAAAAACAAACAAACAAAAAAAACATTCACCCCTCTATCTAATTTGTTTCATAGAGTTCCATTTTCTGCACCCACATTTTACCTGTACTCTTCCAACTGCCATGCCAATGATAATAAAATAAACATCTTCTTACATTTGTTTATAGACGTATCTGAGAATTGCTTTGGAACACATACCCGAGTGAAATTATTTCATAGCAAATATGTATACTTTAATAATATAGCCAGATTGACTTCCTGAACGGCTACACCAGTCCAGATTACCAAAGAGTTGCACGTCAGGTTTTTGTGCAACCACTTACCTTCATTTGGACGACTCATCACCGTTTTGCTAGTGTATTAAATGTATAGTAGTATCTTGTTTTAGTTAAATTTCTCTGATTTCTAATAAGTTTGATCTTTTTTTCAAATGCTTGGTAGCTTCATCTATAAGTGTCTACTTACAACTTTTGCCCCATTTTCTAATGTGGATGCTATCTTTTTCTTCCTCATTTCTATTACATATTCTGATTATTAATACCTTTTCAGTTTTACCAATTACAAGTATCCTTTCCTAATTGGGCACGTGTTTCTAAAATTTTTCTATTGTGTTCTTCATGGAATAGAAATCTTTAATTATAAGATAATAAACCAATAATTTCTTAACATCTGTGCTTCTGAAACTCCTCAGGTGAAAAAATATATTTCTACCTTTTAAAAATTAACTTTCTAGACTTATCTTTCACATGTAGGTCCTTTAAATATTTTGGAGTCTATTTATGTACATTTTATTACATGGGATCCACTTTTATTTTTCTCCAAGAGAAGTTCTTAAAAATAGTGATATTCATGGCTTGAAGATTCAATATTACAAAGATATCAGTAATCCTCAAAATGATCTATAGGCTCAATCAAACCCCAATAAAAACATCAGCATTTTTTCCCTTGGAAATTGATGAGATGTTTACAAATATTATGTGGGAAAGCAAAGAGCTACAAGAAGAGCTGGGGGCTTCCCTGGTGGCGCAGTGGTTGAGAATCTGCCTGCTAATGCAGGGGACACGGGTTTGAGCCCTGGTCTGGGAAGATCCCACATGCCACGGAGCAACTAGGCCCGTGAGCCACGTACTGAGCCTGCGCGTCTGGAGCCTGTGCTCCCCAACAAGAGGCCGTGATAGTGAGGCCCACGCACCACGATGAGGAGTGGCCCCCGCTTGCCACAACTAAAGAAAGCCCTCGCACAGAAACGAAGACCCAACACAGCAAAAATAAGTAAATAAACTCCTACCCCCAACATCTAAAAAAACATAAAAATAAAAAATAAAAGAAGAGCTGGGGCAATCTGAAAGAAGAATGAAAAGAAAGATATTAGTCACATTAAACCTTACTATAAATCTACAATATAAGATAGTCTGGTGTTTGCTCAAGGATAGACAAGATAATAGACATCAAAATCCATGTTGAAACAGACATTATAACAACGTGTAAAAAGAAAACACTGCAGGGAGCTCCCTGGTGGTCTAGTGGTAAGGATTTGGCGCTTTCACTGTGGTGACCCTGGTTCAATCCCTGGTCAGGGAACTGAGATCCTGCAAGCCACGCAGCACGGCCAAAAGAAAAAAGAAAGAAAAGAAAACACTGCAGCAGAGAGGGGAAAGAACTCTTGTTAATACAGTTGATCCTTGAACTAGGGTTCAAGGGGGTTAGGGGTGCCAACCCTCTGCTAAGTTGAAAATCCAAGTATAACTTATAGCCAGTCCTCTGTACGTACACGGTTTCTCCATAATCGGCAATTCTGCATCTGAGGATTGAACCAACCTTGGATCGTGTAGTAGTGCAGTATTTACTATTCAAAAAAATCCTCGTATAAGTGCACTTGTGTAGTTTAAACCCATGTTGTCCAAGGGTCAACTATTGGTTCTCAGTCAGCTGGATATCCATATGGGAAAAATATTAATCATTACTGCATAGGATATAAAAATATAAATTCCAGAAGATCTGCAGACGTAAATTTGAAAAGTAAACAATGATGCTTTAGGAAAGAAACGTAAGATAACAGCCTTTTTGCCTTGGAGTAGGAAGAATTTCTTAAGACCAAAAAAATCACCAACTGTGAAAGAAAAAATTGAAAAATTGGACTATTTCAAAGTTAAGAAACACCGTAAACCCAAACGCAGCACTCTTGGGCCAAAAGTGAGAGAGATTTTAAAAACATCTATGGAATAAAAGACTCAGATGCATCCCTCATGCCCATGCATTCTTCAAGGGTCAACTGTATCTACCAAAGTTGAACATATACCCTATAACCCTTTGGTTCCACCCATAGAAATATCCCTCAAACAAGTGCACAAGGCACATTCTAGATTGCTCACATCACCACTAACTGTGATAGCCAAGAATGGGGAAGTACCCAATACCCACCAATAATGGGATTAATAAATAGATTTTGATATGTTTACACACTGCAATAATATCCACCAATGAAAATGAATCAACGGTATCCACTCCCATCAATATGGATAAATGTCATGGATATACTGTGGAGCAAATGAAGCCAACACAAAATAGCACCTATTACATGACTCCATTTATATCAAGTACAAAATAGGCTAAGTGAATCTACACCATTACAAATTAGTGGCTACCATATGGAAAGGAAGGTTACTAGAAAGAGCCAAAAAGGGATGCTTCTAGGGTTTGGGCTTTGTCCTGGTCCTCCAAGAACTAGACGGCAAAGTGCTGAGAAAGACTTTAATGAACAAATATTTCATTGGGGGAAACATCGGAGAGAAAATGGCAGGGAGCTCTGGAAGGCTGGCAGAACTATCAGCGCATAGTGCAAGTCTGACCCTGAGTGAAGATTTGGAAGAAAGATTTGGTAAATCATCCGAGACTGCCTTGTCATCTACGTAAAATCCTTCAAGGCTGTCAGAGTCCTTGAAAAAAGGTCACTGGACAGAGGAATCCTGGTCTCCAAGAAATGGCCTGCCTTAGGATCCCTGCTGTGCTGACCAGGAGCAATCAGGGGCAAGGCCGGCCTCCAGGCAAACGTGGTGATGGATTTAAGAGCAGCAGCTGGGACCTTTGGCCAGTTATGCTCCCTGTGGTCATAACTGTGAAACAGGAGACTCTCAACGTGGATGCTTCCTTGTGATAAGATCTGGTTGTTTATTTCTGTCAGAAATAATCCTGAAGCAACGTTGCGTCCTTCTCAGTATATCATACCCCAGAGATCTAAAACGTTCGTTTGTTCTGTTATTGATAATGTTCACCTCTTGGCTAAGGTAGTGTTCACCAAATTTATACCTACTGTATTTCCTTGTTGTGATCAATACTTCGTGGAGAGATATTTGGGGTTTTGTAGCATCCTGCTCCTTGTAAACTTTCAACCAGTAGTTTTATAATTCATTGATTACTCTTGCCAGAACCTATCATTACTATGATGGTTGTAAATAATGATTTTTACATTACGTCATTCCTTCTATATGTTTATGGTTTGGCATTCTATTATGAGAGCCCTTCCTTCCCTCCCTTCCTCTTTTTTTATTCATATTCTGTATGATAATTATTTATTTTAGGGTCAAATTGCTCAGATTTACCCAGTGTGAGTCTCTTCAAGCTGGATCTTTTTACACGTCCCACCACTCTTTCCTACTTTCTGGCACAGTAAATTTTCTCCAGGATCATTCTACACTTTCCTTGCTCCAGCCCTGAAATAGAAACGTGGATATACATGCTTATATACATCACATACACATGTGTGTGTTTGTATATCCTCGCACTTCCATATCTACTTCTGTAAATACCTAGCACGTGCACTCACTCCCTCTCTCTCTCTACAGATGGGTGGATGGATGGATGGATGGGTAGACAGATCTGTATAAATAACTTATGGTCAGACTTCCATATCCGTGGTTCCTCTGTATCTGCAATTCTGCAACCATGGGTTCAACCAACCACAGATCATGTAGTACTGTAGTAATTACTATTAAAAAAAAAAACCCTGCATATAAGTGGACCTGCCCAGTTCAAACCCATATTGTTCAAGGGTCAACTGTAACTTGCTAAATAAAGCCCTTTAACCAACTATATTAAAAATACCACCATTGGTCTGCGTATGGAATGCCATCCAAACCTGCTTTGTCCTTACTGGTTCCACATCCAGAGGGTCCTCTGCTATTATGCTCAGTTCTCTCCTCATGTGCATCTTTTCAACAAGAGAAACTTTTTTTTTAAACCTCCACAATGTAGGTATATCCACTTTTGTTTCTAGCTCCAGGATTTTCCCTCTCCCTATTATGGATCTGTAGTTAAAGCACAGCATAAATAAGAAAGCTTCAACTGTTGAAACTCATGAATTTTTCTGTGTATGCAAAATAATCTGAGAACTGTTTTGTTTTTGAAATTGGCTTCCAGAGTTCATACCATAATTTTGATCTTATATGCCTTATGACAATATAGAACAATCATATGAGGTCTTAACTGCAAGGGATAATTATTTAATACTTTTTCAAATTCTATTAAAATAATTTCCTGCTTTGGCAATACCCACTATTCAATGAAAAAAATATAACATGAAGTTATAAAATGGAAAAATATCACAAAATGCTCCTTGCCTAGGAAAACCACTCTGGAAGAGTATCCCTTTACACATGATCTTATGCATGTACACATACATGTGTGCACATGCACACATACACAAACACTAACAAAGATTTATGGTTGATTATACTATGAAGGCTACAATCTGTGACCTCTCAAAGCCCATATTGTGTATCTCCTGCGATTATGATATGTCATAAATTTTTAAAATAAACTTTTTATTTAATTTATTTATTTTGGGCTGCATTGGGTCTTCGTTGCTGCGTGCGGGCTTTCTCTAGTTGCAGTGAGTGTGGGCTACTCTTCGTTGCGGTGCGCGGGCTTCTCATTGCAGTGGCTTCTCTTGTTGCGGAGCACAGGCTCTAAGCACGTAGGCTTCAGTTGTTGTGGCACACAGCCTCAGTAGTTGTGGCACACGGGCTTAGTTGCTCCACAGCATGTGGGATCTTCCTGGACCAGGGCTCGAACCCGTGTCCCCTGCATTGGCAGGCGAATTCTTAGCCACTGTACCACCAGGGAAGTCCCTGTCATCATTTCACCGGCTTCAGATTAATATAGGAATCTATCAAAACTCAAATTCTTACAGCTGTACACTAATTTCCATTAAAAAATTTAGTGACATCATTGATGTGGTGTTCATCTTTTTGGTATTTTAATCTCACAATCAATAACTTCCAATTATATGATTTCTAAATCAAAGAGATCTAATATATTCTGATATATATACTCCTTTCCTGAAACCATGCTTTACTGCAACCAATAGGGAAAAGCACATAAATGTCAGTCTTGTCTCAATAATACACTGGATAATTTTATCAGATTCCTACAAGTTTTCTGGGTATTTGCCTCATGGATGTGGGGGAAGAATATGGCATAGCCCCTACCTGAGAACTTTAGAAGAAATGCTACAATAATTAGAAGGCAAACATTCCAAAGTCTGGATGAAAATGCAGAGAATTAGAAATCAGTAAGTTCAAGGTCAACTAAAAATTTTTTTTTCTAGGGACAAACAATTTTTGTGACACTTTCAAAGTGTTACAGTAAACCCTGCCTTAATATTGACAGACAAAAAATCAATTGTATACTATGCAGTTACTGTTGTTGCAAAGTTAATCATGTTTTTTCACTCTGTACCATCAGAAAAAAAAAATCACAAGGTAGTTCAATTTCTACTGAACACAGTCCTTGGAAAACTAGACGGCGTCTCAAATAACCACCCAACTTGAGAACAGAGGCTGCGGGAGGCAAGGAGCCAGTTGCGATAGGCTAATAGCATATTAATATTGAAGATTGGGGGGCTTCCCTTCCCTGGTGGCGTAGTGGTTAAGAATCTGCCTGCCAATGCAGGGGACACGGGTTTGAGCCCTGGTCCAGGAAGATCCCACATGCTGCACAGCAGCTCAGCCGCGTGCCACAACTACTGAAGCCTGCACACCTAGAGCCCGTGCTCCACAAAGAGAAGCCACTGCAATGAGAAGCCCACACACTGCAATGAAAAGTAGCCCCCACTCACTGCAACTAGAGAAAGCCTGCGTGCAGCAATAAAGACCCAAGGCAGCCAAAAATAAATTAAAAAAATATATATTGCAGATTGGTTTTCTGCAGTGGTTTTCAGTATTTCAACAAAAGTTCATGTCCTGAATTAATTTTATTTTGCAGGTTTCCCCATCTGGATACAACTTTCATATATTATACATTTCCCCCTTTTGGTTTATTTAAAACACAAGTACTGAGCACACCTAAAAGCACTAGTCAATGATAAGGTTGTGTACATTCAGCAGCCAAGTCCCTGCCCTCATGGAGCGCACATTCTCACGGACATCAATTTTGACTAGCTCATCCTTACACTTTTGTTAAAGCCCAGACCAAACTCTTTTCCTTTCTAAGTGCTATCTCCTAAGTGACATCTGATAAATGTCAAAGTTCTGAATGCAGCCCTTACTGCACCACTCAGAAGGGATCTCTGCTGTGTGCTCTGCTGAACACTAGGATCTGTTTAGCTACTGCTTCAACACCAACTAAGTTAAAATACTTTCTCTCCTATGAGACCTGACGCTTGCAAGAATTCACGTTGCACGTGAGTTTTTTGAAAACAACATTTTGTAGAACTTCTATCCTCTGACAGTTCCTTGATGTTCTTACCACTCTCGCTGCTTTCATAAAATGTGTCCCCAGTATGCATTTTGTGATGACTTATAAGATTGGAGCGCCAACTGAAGCTCTTACCACAGGTCTCACACTTGTAAGGCTTCTCCCCTGTGTGCACTCTTTGATGAGACTGTAGCTGTGAAGGCCGACTGAAGACCTTACTGCATCTGTCACATCTGTACGGCTTCTCTCCAGTGTGGACGCTTTGATGAAGCTGAAGACTTGAGGCCTGAATGAAGTGCTTCCCACACTCCCCACACTTATATGGTTTCTCTCCTGTGTGGACCCTCTGATGCATGTCGAGGTTCAGGCTCCACTTGAAGCCCTTCCCACACTCCTCACATTTGTATGGCTTTTCTCCAGTGTGGACTTTTTGATGGGCTTGAAGGTGTGAACTCCGACCAAAGCTCTTCCCACACTCTTCACATTTGAATGGTTTTTCTCTGCTGTGGACTCTCTCATGGGCCAGAAGATTTGAGGCCTGCCTGAAGACTTTCCCACACTCCTCACAATTATACGGTTTCTCTCCGGTGTGGATTCTGCAATGAATTTTAAGATCTGCTCTACGACTGAATCCCTTCCCACACTCTTCACATTTGTATGGTTTCTCACCGGTATGGATCAGCTGGTGGATCTGAAGTCGTGAACTCTGATTGAAGCCCTGCCCACACTCCTCACACTTGTAAGGTTTCTCTACACTGTGGGCCTTCTGATGGATTTGAAGATATGAACTCTGACGGAAGCCCTTCCCACATACCTCACATTTATAGGGCTTCTCCCCTGTGTGGACAACCAGATGAACTTGATAATGGGAGTTCCTCCTGAAGCTCTTCCCACACTCCTTACAGTTGTATGGTTTCTCTCCTGTATGGACTCTTTGATGTGCCTGAAGGTTTGAACTCAGAGTAAAGCCTTTACCACACACATTACGTATGTATGATTTCTCTCCAGTGTGGACTCCCTGATGGGCCTGAAGACTTGAAGGCCGACTAAAGCCTTTCCCACATTCCTCACATTTGTAGGGTTTTTCTCCTGTGTGGACCCTCTGATGAATGTATAGATTTGAGCTACAAATGAAGCCCTTCCCACACTCCTCACATTTGTACGGTTCCTCTCCCGTATGGACTCTCTGATGGGACTGAAGGTGTGAATTCCGACTGAAGCTCTTATCACATGTGTCACATTTGAATGCCTTCTCCCCAGTGTGGACTCTCTGATGGTCCTGAAGGTGAGAGGCCTGACTGAAGGCCCTCCCACACTCCTCACAATTATAAGGTTTCTCTCCCGTGTGGACTTTACAATGAATAGTTAAGTGCTGACCTACGACTGAAGCCTTTCCCACATTCCCCACATTTGAATGGTTTCTCTACAGTGTGGACTTTCTGAGGAGTCTGCAGCTGGGAGCTCTGACTGAACTCCTTGCCACACTCATCACACTCACTGTGTTCTCCTCCCACGTGAACTCTCTGATGAATATGAAGAACCGAGCTGTAACGGAAGCCTTTTCCACACTCACTGCACGTATGAGACTTCTCTTTTGAGTGTAATTGCTGGTGAAGATCAAAGGTGGAGAGATCGGTGAAGGTTTCTTTACATTCATTACACTGGTAAGGTTTTTGTCCCGTGTGAATCATAGTATTCTGATCCAGTGTTGAAACCCTCGTGCTACCTTTTCTATAATCACTGTAGCCGTAAGGTTTTTGACCCTTGTGTACTCCATGAGCATCAAGGTGATGTGAAATCCAACTGATGGTGTCAACATCCTCTTTACACTGACACAGTTTATTTTTCATGGAAATTTGCTGGTGTCTATTCTGATAATTCTGTGACTCAGCCAATGAAGATTTCCTCCAAGAATCCTGGGCTCTCAAAGTTGCAAACCTTGGATTTCCAGGACTACTGGGATCACCTGCTTTATCATTTAATATACGGTTCTCATCTTCAGAAATTTGAATAGAGTCCTGCCCCAATCTGGCAGGGGGAATCACCTTGTTTGTGGAACTGACAACTATTTATCATGGAGTCTTGGCATCTGGTTAAGTCATTTGCAATTTGTTGCCAGATTTGCCAGCAGGAAAGCTCTTCACATGATCCTCTGTCTTGAACGGCCCTCAACTCACTTTGATTGTTTTCTTCTAGAGGGACAGAGAATTCAGAGATGTGGACACGTGAAAGCTTTGTTCAAAGATTCAAGATTTTACACTTAAGACACAGTATGAGACTTTAATGAACCTCAGGATGGTTCAGCTTATCTTTCGCACGACAAATGAAGTTCTCTGGTTTATATAGTAACAGAAACCAAGAGATGGTCTGTTAAACTCCCAAATACTTAGCATTAATGAAACCCATTTAAAACCAAATGACTACTCTGACATACTATTTCAATCATCTTTCAAAAATTACATGTCATTCCTACCATAACACAGTATCAATAAAGACAAGCATTTTGCTGTGCTCACAGCTTTAACAGTGCCTAGCAGTTAGTCAGGGCTCAAGAAATGCATGCACAGGTGAACTCAGTTTGATTTCTAGGATTCTCTACAATTCTGAATCCCAGGTTAAGTTTGAACCAAGTCAGAGAAGCGAAACAGCTTTTACAAGTCAGGTATCAGATACAGGAAAAGGACTGGAAAGTACAGTTTGGCTTAAGTTGAAAGGCTGCACCCGAGGCGGCAGCACACCAAGGGGGTTAGTGCTGAGGAGGATATGAAAGGGGCTAAAAACCGGGACTGCCCCGGTGGCACAGTGGTTAATAATCTGCCTGCCAGTGCAGGGGACACAGGTTCGAGCCCTGGTCCGGGAAGATCCCACATGCCGCAGAGCAACTAAGCCCGTGAGCCACAACTACTGAGCCCACGTGCCACAACTACTGAAGCCCGCGTTCCTAGAGACCATGCTCTGAAACAAGAGAAGCCACTGCAATGAGAAGCCTGCGCACCACAATGAAGAGCTGCTCCCACTCACCACAACGAGAGAAAAGCCCATATGCAGCAACCAAGACCCAATGCAACCAACAATTAATTAATTTTAAAAAAGCGTCGGCCTCCCTGGTGGCGCAGTGGTTGAGAGTCCGCCTGCCGATGCAGGGGATGCGGGTTCGTGCCCCGGTCTGGGAGGATCCCACATGCCGCGGAGCGGCTGGGCCCGTGAGCCATGGCCGCTGAGCCTGCGCGTCCGGAGCCTGTGCTCCGCAACGGGAGAGGCCACAACAGTGAGAGGCCCGCGTATGGAAAAAAAAAAAAAAGGGTCTAAGAATCAGTGGGGTTAAAAAAAAGCATGAAGACCTATGCACTGGATCCTTCTCAGGCATTTGTGCTGCCTAATATGTTCCTCCACTCCCCCTGCCAAGCAGGAGTCAAAATGTAGGGGCTAGGGAAGAATGCTGTCTCTTTAAAAACAGCATGGAAAATTTTTGGACACAGATACATTGGTCTTTAACAAGAATGAGTTCCAAAGTGAAGAATGGGCTTTATGAGTGAGCTGGGAATAAATTCCATAGCCTGTGATAAGTATTGAGAAGAAACAGACTAGAAACTATTAAAGAATGATCAAAGCACTCAAGGTGACATTATCTAAAATGCCTTCTACAAGATACATACAAATGCACACACACACACACACAAAATGTTTGTACAGCTAACAAAGATCGATTTCTTATTAGTGAGGTGGGCTTTGGAGGAGGCAAATGGGACGCAGCGGGGCAAATCTTTTAAGGGAAAGGCTAACTCACCAGCTGGCTGTTTTCTGAGACCTGTTCTCCCCTGGTATAAGGGATAAGGAAGTAGAAATTTCTTTCCTTCTATGGGAGGGTTACCTAAGAAGTAGACATAAGAATCCTCATTCAAAACAGTATTTCCTCCCCAAATGAATTTGCTCTGCTACTGAGAGCTCAAGGAAAGTCACAGGGAAAGCATTTTACTCAGTTTGGTTATAATTACAGGTTCTGTACATATTTTTTGTGCAAGTTGATGAGGGCCAACTTGTACAGAAAGGCAAACACACACATACACACATCATGGGCACCTGAGAAGTTAGAATTAGGCTAGGAATTCATTTGAAGACAAAAAAACATTTAGCAATATCCCTTATTCACTCGGATTTGTTCACCGCCTACTAGCTATTTTCATGGAAGGCTAATTTCCCTATCCATTAACTCATTCGTTTATTCAAGAAATATTTAAGAGTTCCTGTCATGTACCAAGACTATGCTAAGCACTGAGGCTAGTGAGCAATAAACATATAACAGACCGAATTCCTCCTGCACTCCTGGATTACCCTCCAGTGGAAGAAAGAGAGGTGAGAAACAGGTGAACAAAATGTACATGAGTGAAACGCTTAGAGACAAAACAAGGCAGGGCAGAGAGAGTAAGAAAGAGAGGACTGTATTTTCCATAGGGTGGTCAGAGGACAGCCACCTCCTCATCTTTAAGGCGACTGACTGAAAGAAGTAGAGGCCTAAAAGATTACAGGTGAAAGAGTATTCCAGGCAGAGAGAAGGACCAGGAAAAGGCTCTGTGGCAGAAGCATCCTTTGCAGGTCTGGAAAAGATAGGGTAAGAGGGAGGAGAGGTGGTGTATTCAGGGAGGTGGTGGAGAACGAACAGCAGCCCACAGAAGGCTCTAGAAGCCACTTTAAGTGGTTTTTATTCTAAGTAAAAGAAGCCACAAGAGAATTCTGAAACAAGAACATAACCTGACTTAAAGTTACAAAAGATCACTTTGCCACCTAAAGAACAAACTGTGGGAGGAGAAGGGTGGCAACAGGTGACCAGTACAAAGACTATGCAATAATCCTGGAAAGAGATTTCCAACTGGGACCAGGTGATGGACAGCACAGGGCTGGTGAGAAGCAAAACAGATAGAGAGCTAACCACAGGAACTCACGGCTGCTTGGTTCTCACCTAAATTTCTATCTGGGTTGCTGAATTCATCAACCAAAGCCTCTCTTCTCTTTCTGTATGTTTTGTATCTCGTTTGAAGAATGAGAACATGCAAAGTCACAAGTTAACATGAACGGGCTAGAGCGAAAGTTTACTAGAAATTTGAGTTCCAACTGCATATTCAAGGTATTGAAAGCTGTGTTTTTCAAACTTTGTATCACGACCCACTGAAGAAACAGCATTTATTTCACAACCTAGATACACAGGTAGAAAAGTATACATTACTAAAACGAAGCTTGAATGACCTATATCTAACCAATGTCTCTTTTCATGAAATCTGTTCCCACTGGCTCTCACACCACTCATGCCATCGCCCAGAGTTTCTGCTGCAATGTGTTGTACTCTTCCTAAGAAACTCTGATATTTTCTATACTATTTTATTTCATTAAAAAGTCACACGTAGGGCTCAATAAATTGGCTTTATGATCCACTAATGGCAGGGAGGGAAATCTGAAGAAGAATACACAAGGTACAGCAAGATACTGCCGATTTACAGTTCTTTTACAAAATAATTGAAAAGGACCTGAAACACACTGTTTGGAAAGACCAGAGACATCCTCTCGTGTCCCACAGGAATTGCAAAAGTCTGGTCCCCAAACTCAGGGAACCACCTCAAGAGGCCCAAAGCCTTGAAACACCAAGGTCACAAAGACACTCGCAGAGAAAGGCTGTCCTCACCCACTGAGACCAGGTTCCCGAAGTGTTCCACCATCACATCCTGGTACAGCTTCCTCTGGGCCGAGTCCAGCAGCCCCAGCTCCTCCTCTTTGAAGGCCACGGCCACGTCCTTGAAGGTCACCACCTCCTACGACAAACAACACCACCTCAATCTTATACCCAGTGGCCAGTGGAAGAGGGGCAGCCCCGAGGAGACGAGGAGGATGGGAAGTTGCTCCAGCTCCTGTGAGGTGTGCAGACTTCCCAGCACCCCCTCCTTCCATCCTGCCAATGCCACACACTGACTTTCCTCAGCCTCACTGGACGTGCAGCTATGAAAGAGAAAGCTTTGTGTGTTTACCTGGGGCTCTCAGACAACTCATAAGTAAACTCCCTAGAATTCTAACCACTGGATCCTGAACTAAAAAGCTTTCACTGTTTAATTATTATTGCCAAGTGCCCCAGAAACAGTTACCAATTTAGTCCTGGCAGTATTTGATGGCACCTGCTTTCTCACTGAGGTCGGAACCAGCTGAGAAGGAGTGTTATATGTGGAAACTAACCAAAAGGCCATGCCAGGTCTCTGAATGAAAACTCTCTCTTTCCCCGTTTCTGTCTTTCGCTTGAATGCAATACTCTGACTCCAGACCCTTGGTTTTCTGGGTGAGTCTGAGTTGGTTCCGCCTTTTTTCACAACCCCGATTCTTTATATTTAAAACAAAGATGAAACCAAGCACCTCTTTATACAATTGTTCTGAGCTGTCTATGCTGTGACAAGTGCTTTAAGTACCACTGGACTTTTTAAACTAAGGTCATGCATTACTCTGATTAGAAAAAAATATAAGATGGAAAAAGAAACAAATCGGTAAATAAAATACACAAAGGGTCTGACTCAAGCATGGGGAAGACTGAATCTAACTCTGGTCGTGAGAAAACTTCTAACAATACATGATTTTTTCTGCGTGAAGCAGCAGTTTGATCCTGCTGTGCTCTGCCGTATTTGGATATTCTACCAAAAAACATCCAAGGCACCACATGTAAAACATACCTCTTAAATTCTGAATACCTAAACCTACTAAGTTAAGGGCAAAAAGGGGCAATATTCTTCAGAACAGATATTTTGAGAAAAAGGTTAAATCAGGAACACTGTCACTGTAGTGCTCCTAAAACAGGAGAAGTCTTTAAACTAAATGTCTGTGCATAAAGAATAGTTTAAAGAATAGGTGCAGGGCTCCCCTGGTGGCGCAGTGGTTGAGAGTCCGCCTGCCGATGCAGGGGACACGGGTTCGTGCTCCGGTCCGGGAAGATCCCACATGCCGCGGAGCAGCTGGGCCCGTGAGCCATGGCCGCTGAGCCTGCGTGTCCGGAGCCTGTGCCCCGCAACGGGAGAGGCCACAACAGTGAGAGGCCCGCATACCAGAAAAAAAAAAAATAGGTCCATAAGTTTGCAGGAACATGATAAAGCAATTAAAAGTGAATGTTAGCTAGTATTAAATGAAAAAAACAATTTAAAACTGTATCTATGTTATAAATACAAATACACATCCATGAATACATATGATGAAGAGATTACAGAAATATAAAAGCAGCTAATTTGTAAGCAGGTAAGCAGTAGACTGGAAGATGTCCTTCATTTCCCTTAATTTTTCTTTTACTTGTAAAATAAAAAAAAATGATGAAATAAAACAAAAATTAAAACCGAAACCAATTAAATTTAACAGGAATTTTAAAAAAAGCACACATGGCACACTCAGGTCCTCATATGCTTAGACTCTCCTTGAAAGAGAAAACCCATATGGAACTATACCCAATATTTCGTAATAACCTATAAGGGAAAAGAATCTGAAAATATATGTATATATATGTATAACTGAATCACTTTGCTGTACACCTGAAATTAATACATTGTAAATCAACTATACTCCAATCAAAAAAAAAAAAAGAAAAAGAAAAAAAAGAGGAAAACCTGTGTCCAACCTGAGTACAAAAATGGCGTTTTTAACAGCAAGAAAGGCAAGCTCTACTCACCTGGAATGTGCTCATGTTCTCTCTCCTTCTGGGGCAGTGCAGAGTCCCAGCAAGACAGACAGGGAAAGAAGAAGTCAAACTGGAAACTGGTTTAAAGAAAAAGAAGTCACTAACCCACGTGGTGCTCATTGTGAATTACCAAGGCTCCCAGTCCTCGGGGTGGCTACAGCTGATTATGCTTGATGAGCAGAGCCCCACGCAGATACCAGATGCCCCCGTGAACCCCCTCAGTGGCTGTGTGAGGAATGACCTGCCCAGCCATACACAGTGGCCCCCTCACAGTGTGCCTGCAGCTTCCACAGGGGTCATTCTTATTCTGGGTATGGGGTAAACAGAGACCATGTAAGTCAGAGTAGGTTTTGGAGTCAATATGCATGGGCTCTGATCAGGCTACGCCATTCACGAGCAGTGTCACCCTGGGCAAATTATTCACATCTCTTCGCCTCAGTTCTGTCTTCTGCCAGTAGGGGAGAACACGGGCATCCACCTCGTGAGATCGTCATAAGGTAGGAAGCTCTGAGAACACCACTGTCAGGGTTTCTTATTTCTTAGCAACTGCGGTAAAGCAGATGATATTTTAGTTAGAAATTATCCTTAGAGATGTGATTTCTACCAACAGAAGACTGTCAGACATGTGGAGGTCGTACGTTGTTGCCCTGTTATGTGAGAGTCTTTATAGACTTCTGAAAATCTCTGCTTGTCTTCCTAAAGATTTTGTGACTGCAACAATAATATTTAAATTGACATGGACAACTTTTTACAAAAGGTATAAAAATACGTTAAGTTTCTTTTTAAACAGGAAGTACCCTTTTGACAATTATGCACAGAGGTAAAGAGAACTAATAAAAGCCAGGATTCTGCAACAACAATAAAAAATAGTTTGACAGTCCATACCTAATTCAAATGAAAAAAAGACAGGAATCTGAATTGTAATTATATCATTATAAATATAGGAAAGTTTAAGAAATAAATGGGAGACTTCCCTGGTGGTGCAGTGGATAAGACGCCACATTCCCAATGCAGGGGGCCCGGGTTCGATCTAGTACAAAAGATGGCAATGATTCCACTCCCCAAAGCTTGGGAGAGAGATATCTTCACAACTTCTAACGACCTCCATTTTGACTCTACACTTGCTAGCTGTCTTCTGCTCAATTCAGGATTCTGAAAGGGGCCCTGACAGTTGACAATAATTAGTGGGGGAATAAAATCATTGGACTAAGTAGGCCTTTGGTGAAGCCAGCTCAGTTTTATCTGTGACATCCAGCAGGGTCAATTTCCTCGGCCTCAGTTTCCAGAAAAGACCCTCTCTTGAGCTTCTCGAATTTTCACGTGCATGTGAATTACTGCGGGATCTTGTTGGAATGCAGCCTCCTGGACCCCCTACGCAGAAATTATAAATCAGAAGGTCTCGAATGGGGCTCAAGGCTGGGCATTTCTATCCAAGTGATGCCAATGCCGCTGGTTTGTGGAACACAATTTGAGTAGCACTGCAGTGTAACATCAGTCCCACAAAAAAACAGCCTCCACTACACAGAAACATACACAAAGAGTAACCAGACAAAAAGGCACTAAAACATTAACAACTGTTATCTTTACATCCTAAAGTTACAGATAATTAAAATTTTTCTTTATGTATATATCTGCATTTTTCCATAATGATTATGCTACTTCTATGATATACATATTATTTGAAATAAAATAAATGACCCAGTTGAGAAAACTATCTTAAACACTCATAAAATAGCCTAAACCTTGCTCTCAAGGTCCCCACAATTAAGTCCCAACCTCCTTTCATGATATGATTCTAGCCAGTACCCTATGCTCAAAGAGGATATACCAAAGGGATTAGCAAACTCAGCTGCTGGACTCAAACTGCCTGGGTCCCAACCCCAGCTCTGCCTCCTACCATCTGGGTGAGGATGGGCCAACAGGGTTGTGTTCCCTGCCTTAAAGTAGAGAAAACAGCAGTACCAATTCACAGAGCCACCGCCTGATGGAAATGTGTTCATTTGCATAAAGCTTTTAGAATGGAAATTAGTGGCCAAGGCTCAGTTCTCATCCTTACCCATGTCTCATACGTTCTACAATTTATAGGAATATCTTAAGTAGAAGAATGCCAAGTCCTACTCACGTGGGGCTCTGCTGCCTCTTCCTCCGCGCAGTGCTTTTTGAGAAGCCAGGGCTGGGGAAGGAAAGGAGACTGTGAAATACCAGGGCTGTGTTTCCATCCCCACTAATTCATACCGCACCCCCTTCCGCCCCCGTACCAGCTAGAAGTCCTCTCCTTCCAAAACAGGCCAGGAGTCCAGGACAATTCAGCTTCCTGGGCTCACAGAATCCCGCTGCGAAATGGGTGCCTCCCGAATTAGCGTAGTATTAATACCAACAATGTATCAGGCAGTTGTAGACCTTTTACTTGTGCTATCTCGTTTCTCCTCACAACACTATATTAACAAGGCATTCCTTTTTCCCCCCTTTTACCGAACAGCAACGGAGGCACAGAGGAGTTAAGCAACTCACCCAGTGTGACGCCGTATGAAGCGGTAGGGCTAGCTCATAGGTGGGGGACGGGGTCAGGTTAGGGGTGAAGAAAACCGGGGAGACCCTCAAACCCCAGGAGGCACGACCTGAGCCCACCCCATCCCGGCTACGTTACCAAACGCAAAGAAGCTCCGCCCGCGGGACGTACATCACCACTCCAGGCCCTCAAACCTCCGCTTTTAGCCGCTCCTCCTCTTTCTCCCCAAATGAAAGGTCTGCAAAGGGGAAGCTTGAATGGGTCGTGAAGAGCGGACCTGAAACACCGTCACCAGGCAGAACATGGCTGCTACGTGTCCTCCTGGGGCGGAAGTGCCTGCGACTAACCCGGAACTCCTGGACCATATTTCCCAGAATTCCGCGGGTAAACCTTTACAGCGAGGCGTTACTGTAGCTGCAGTATATGGGACTACACGAGTTTACGAGCTCTGGACTACATGTCCCAGAATGCAAGGGTGGGTGCGGGGGTGTCTACCGGCACGAGCTCTGGACTACATGTTTTCACTCTGGTTTTCACTTTCCGGAATCCCTGAGAAGGTCTCAGGCCGTCTTGCCGTTCTACTGTGTAGGCCTCAGAAGAGTGTGGATTCTGTTCATTGAAAGGCGTACAAACTCAGTCGAATTTTGGACGTCTTCAAGAGGCTAAGCGACATAAAAGCATTAACAGCCACGAAGGCTTCCTGGTAAACCCCAAAGAGTTTCACCATTGGAATAAGGGGAGAAGGAAACTGGGCTTTCTTTGGCAGGGACTGAAGCCAAACGCCAAAACACCTCATTCCCTGAAATTGTGTAAAGGTGAACGTGTTTTGTTAGCATCTTACAACCCGTGCAGAAGCAAGGGAAAATCCTTTCTAGAGACAGACATCAACATCCTAGGTCTCAAGTTATTTCTGTAATTATAAAATCTGTGACATTGCTATTTGACCAAGTGAACTTTAAGGGGAAGGAAAAAGCATTACTTGACATACGGAGGGACACTTCACAGTCTTATATAAAAGTTTCAAATTCTCAGAAACTAATAACTTCAGCTGATACTTTATAAAGCAAACATTGACAGAACCATGAAGAGAAACATTCAAATTCATAATTGGATCTGGAGATTGGAACACATACATAGAGGGAAATGTTGAGCCTTAAAAGCTTATATTAAAGTAGAAAGGGGGGCTTCCCTGGTGGCGCAGTGGTTGAGAGTCCGCCTGCCGATGCAGGGGACATGGGTTCGTGCCCTGGTCCGGGAAGATCCCACATACCACGGAGCGGCTGGGCCCGTGAGCCATGGCTGCTGAGCCTGCACGTCCGGAGCCTGTGCTCCGCAGCGGGAGAGGCCACAACAGCGAGAGGCCCACGTACCGCAGAAAAACAAACAAACAAAAAAAACATTCACCCCTCTATCTAATTTGTTTCATAGAGTTCCATTTTCTGCACCCACATTTTACCTGTACTCTTCCAACTGCCATGCCAATGATAATAAAATAAACATCTTCTTACATTTGTTTATAGACGTATCTGAGAATTGCTTTGGAACACATACCCGAGTGAAATTATTTCATAGCAAATATGTATACTTTAATAATATAGCCAGATTGACTTCCTGAACGGCTACACCAGTCCAGATTACCAAAGAGTTGCACGTCAGGTTTTTGTGCAACCACTTACCTTCATTTGGACGACTCATCACCGTTTTGCTAGTGTATTAAATGTATAGTAGTATCTTGTTTTAGTTAAATTTCTCTGATTTCTAATAAGTTTGATCTTTTTTTCAAATGCTTGGTAGCTTCATCTATAAGTGTCTACTTACAACTTTTGCCCCATTTTCTAATGTGGATGCTATCTTTTTCTTCCTCATTTCTATTACATATTCTGATTATTAATACCTTTTCAGTTTTACCAATTACAAGTATCCTTTCCTAATTGGGCACGTGTTTCTAAAATTTTTCTATTGTGTTCTTCATGGAATAGAAATCTTTAATTATAAGATAATAAACCAATAATTTCTTAACATCTGTGCTTCTGAAACTCCTCAGGTGAAAAAATATATTTCTACCTTTTAAAAATTAACTTTCTAGACTTATCTTTCACATGTAGGTCCTTTAAATATTTTGGAGTCTATTTATGTACATTTTATTACATGGGATCCACTTTTATTTTTCTCCAAGAGAAGTTCTTAAAAATAGTGATATTCATGGCTTGAAGATTCAATATTACAAAGATATCAGTAATCCTCAAAATGATCTATAGGCTCAATCAAACCCCAATAAAAACATCAGCATTTTTTCCCTTGGAAATTGATGAGATGTTTACAAATATTATGTGGGAAAGCAAAGAGCTACAAGAAGAGCTGGGGGCTTCCCTGGTGGCGCAGTGGTTGAGAATCTGCCTGCTAATGCAGGGGACACGGGTTTGAGCCCTGGTCTGGGAAGATCCCACATGCCACGGAGCAACTAGGCCCGTGAGCCACGTACTGAGCCTGCGCGTCTGGAGCCTGTGCTCCCCAACAAGAGGCCGTGATAGTGAGGCCCACGCACCACGATGAGGAGTGGCCCCCGCTTGCCACAACTAAAGAAAGCCCTCGCACAGAAACGAAGACCCAACACAGCAAAAATAAGTAAATAAACTCCTACCCCCAACATCTAAAAAAACATAAAAATAAAAAATAAAAGAAGAGCTGGGGCAATCTGAAAGAAGAATGAAAAGAAAGATATTAGTCACATTAAACCTTACTATAAATCTACAATATAAGATAGTCTGGTGTTTGCTCAAGGATAGACAAGATAATAGACATCAAAATCCATGTTGAAACAGACATTATAACAACGTGTAAAAAGAAAACACTGCAGGGAGCTCCCTGGTGGTCTAGTGGTAAGGATTTGGCGCTTTCACTGTGGTGACCCTGGTTCAATCCCTGGTCAGGGAACTGAGATCCTGCAAGCCACGCAGCACGGCCAAAAGAAAAAAGAAAGAAAAGAAAACACTGCAGCAGAGAGGGGAAAGAACTCTTGTTAATACAGTTGATCCTTGAACTAGGGTTCAAGGGGGTTAGGGGTGCCAACCCTCTGCTAAGTTGAAAATCCAAGTATAACTTATAGCCAGTCCTCTGTACGTACACGGTTTCTCCATAATCGGCAATTCTGCATCTGAGGATTGAACCAACCTTGGATCGTGTAGTAGTGCAGTATTTACTATTCAAAAAAATCCTCGTATAAGTGCACTTGTGTAGTTTAAACCCATGTTGTCCAAGGGTCAACTATTGGTTCTCAGTCAGCTGGATATCCATATGGGAAAAATATTAATCATTACTGCATAGGATATAAAAATATAAATTCCAGAAGATCTGCAGACGTAAATTTGAAAAGTAAACAATGATGCTTTAGGAAAGAAACGTAAGATAACAGCCTTTTTGCCTTGGAGTAGGAAGAATTTCTTAAGACCAAAAAAATCACCAACTGTGAAAGAAAAAATTGAAAAATTGGACTATTTCAAAGTTAAGAAACACCGTAAACCCAAACGCAGCACTCTTGGGCCAAAAGTGAGAGAGATTTTAAAAACATCTATGGAATAAAAGACTCAGATGCATCCCTCATGCCCATGCATTCTTCAAGGGTCAACTGTATCTACCAAAGTTGAACATATACCCTATAACCCTTTGGTTCCACCCATAGAAATATCCCTCAAACAAGTGCACAAGGCACATTCTAGATTGCTCACATCACCACTAACTGTGATAGCCAAGAATGGGGAAGTACCCAATACCCACCAATAATGGGATTAATAAATAGATTTTGATATGTTTACACACTGCAATAATATCCACCAATGAAAATGAATCAACGGTATCCACTCCCATCAATATGGATAAATGTCATGGATATACTGTGGAGCAAATGAAGCCAACACAAAATAGCACCTATTACATGACTCCATTTATATCAAGTACAAAATAGGCTAAGTGAATCTACACCATTACAAATTAGTGGCTACCATATGGAAAGGAAGGTTACTAGAAAGAGCCAAAAAGGGATGCTTCTAGGGTTTGGGCTTTGTCCTGGTCCTCCAAGAACTAGACGGCAAAGTGCTGAGAAAGACTTTAATGAACAAATATTTCATTGGGGGAAACATCGGAGAGAAAATGGCAGGGAGCTCTGGAAGGCTGGCAGAACTATCAGCGCATAGTGCAAGTCTGACCCTGAGTGAAGATTTGGAAGAAAGATTTGGTAAATCATCCGAGACTGCCTTGTCATCTACGTAAAATCCTTCAAGGCTGTCAGAGTCCTTGAAAAAAGGTCACTGGACAGAGGAATCCTGGTCTCCAAGAAATGGCCTGCCTTAGGATCCCTGCTGTGCTGACCAGGAGCAATCAGGGGCAAGGCCGGCCTCCAGGCAAACGTGGTGATGGATTTAAGAGCAGCAGCTGGGACCTTTGGCCAGTTATGCTCCCTGTGGTCATAACTGTGAAACAGGAGACTCTCAACGTGGATGCTTCCTTGTGATAAGATCTGGTTGTTTATTTCTGTCAGAAATAATCCTGAAGCAACGTTGCGTCCTTCTCAGTATATCATACCCCAGAGATCTAAAACGTTCGTTTGTTCTGTTATTGATAATGTTCACCTCTTGGCTAAGGTAGTGTTCACCAAATTTATACCTACTGTATTTCCTTGTTGTGATCAATACTTCGTGGAGAGATATTTGGGGTTTTGTAGCATCCTGCTCCTTGTAAACTTTCAACCAGTAGTTTTATAATTCATTGATTACTCTTGCCAGAACCTATCATTACTATGATGGTTGTAAATAATGATTTTTACATTACGTCATTCCTTCTATATGTTTATGGTTTGGCATTCTATTATGAGAGCCCTTCCTTCCCTCCCTTCCTCTTTTTTTATTCATATTCTGTATGATAATTATTTATTTTAGGGTCAAATTGCTCAGATTTACCCAGTGTGAGTCTCTTCAAGCTGGATCTTTTTACACGTCCCACCACTCTTTCCTACTTTCTGGCACAGTAAATTTTCTCCAGGATCATTCTACACTTTCCTTGCTCCAGCCCTGAAATAGAAACGTGGATATACATGCTTATATACATCACATACACATGTGTGTGTTTGTATATCCTCGCACTTCCATATCTACTTCTGTAAATACCTAGCACGTGCACTCACTCCCTCTCTCTCTCTACAGATGGGTGGATGGATGGATGGATGGGTAGACAGATCTGTATAAATAACTTATGGTCAGACTTCCATATCCGTGGTTCCTCTGTATCTGCAATTCTGCAACCATGGGTTCAACCAACCACAGATCATGTAGTACTGTAGTAATTACTATTAAAAAAAAAAACCCTGCATATAAGTGGACCTGCCCAGTTCAAACCCATATTGTTCAAGGGTCAACTGTAACTTGCTAAATAAAGCCCTTTAACCAACTATATTAAAAATACCACCATTGGTCTGCGTATGGAATGCCATCCAAACCTGCTTTGTCCTTACTGGTTCCACATCCAGAGGGTCCTCTGCTATTATGCTCAGTTCTCTCCTCATGTGCATCTTTTCAACAAGAGAAACTTTTTTTTTAAACCTCCACAATGTAGGTATATCCACTTTTGTTTCTAGCTCCAGGATTTTCCCTCTCCCTATTATGGATCTGTAGTTAAAGCACAGCATAAATAAGAAAGCTTCAACTGTTGAAACTCATGAATTTTTCTGTGTATGCAAAATAATCTGAGAACTGTTTTGTTTTTGAAATTGGCTTCCAGAGTTCATACCATAATTTTGATCTTATATGCCTTATGACAATATAGAACAATCATATGAGGTCTTAACTGCAAGGGATAATTATTTAATACTTTTTCAAATTCTATTAAAATAATTTCCTGCTTTGGCAATACCCACTATTCAATGAAAAAAATATAACATGAAGTTATAAAATGGAAAAATATCACAAAATGCTCCTTGCCTAGGAAAACCACTCTGGAAGAGTATCCCTTTACACATGATCTTATGCATGTACACATACATGTGTGCACATGCACACATACACAAACACTAACAAAGATTTATGGTTGATTATACTATGAAGGCTACAATCTGTGACCTCTCAAAGCCCATATTGTGTATCTCCTGCGATTATGATATGTCATAAATTTTTAAAATAAACTTTTTATTTAATTTATTTATTTTGGGCTGCATTGGGTCTTCGTTGCTGCGTGCGGGCTTTCTCTAGTTGCAGTGAGTGTGGGCTACTCTTCGTTGCGGTGCGCGGGCTTCTCATTGCAGTGGCTTCTCTTGTTGCGGAGCACAGGCTCTAAGCACGTAGGCTTCAGTTGTTGTGGCACACAGCCTCAGTAGTTGTGGCACACGGGCTTAGTTGCTCCACAGCATGTGGGATCTTCCTGGACCAGGGCTCGAACCCGTGTCCCCTGCATTGGCAGGCGAATTCTTAGCCACTGTACCACCAGGGAAGTCCCTGTCATCATTTCACCGGCTTCAGATTAATATAGGAATCTATCAAAACTCAAATTCTTACAGCTGTACACTAATTTCCATTAAAAAATTTAGTGACATCATTGATGTGGTGTTCATCTTTTTGGTATTTTAATCTCACAATCAATAACTTCCAATTATATGATTTCTAAATCAAAGAGATCTAATATATTCTGATATATATACTCCTTTCCTGAAACCATGCTTTACTGCAACCAATAGGGAAAAGCACATAAATGTCAGTCTTGTCTCAATAATACACTGGATAATTTTATCAGATTCCTACAAGTTTTCTGGGTATTTGCCTCATGGATGTGGGGGAAGAATATGGCATAGCCCCTACCTGAGAACTTTAGAAGAAATGCTACAATAATTAGAAGGCAAACATTCCAAAGTCTGGATGAAAATGCAGAGAATTAGAAATCAGTAAGTTCAAGGTCAACTAAAAATTTTTTTTTCTAGGGACAAACAATTTTTGTGACACTTTCAAAGTGTTACAGTAAACCCTGCCTTAATATTGACAGACAAAAAATCAATTGTATACTATGCAGTTACTGTTGTTGCAAAGTTAATCATGTTTTTTCACTCTGTACCATCAGAAAAAAAAAATCACAAGGTAGTTCAATTTCTACTGAACACAGTCCTTGGAAAACTAGACGGCGTCTCAAATAACCACCCAACTTGAGAACAGAGGCTGCGGGAGGCAAGGAGCCAGTTGCGATAGGCTAATAGCATATTAATATTGAAGATTGGGGGGCTTCCCTTCCCTGGTGGCGTAGTGGTTAAGAATCTGCCTGCCAATGCAGGGGACACGGGTTTGAGCCCTGGTCCAGGAAGATCCCACATGCTGCACAGCAGCTCAGCCGCGTGCCACAACTACTGAAGCCTGCACACCTAGAGCCCGTGCTCCACAAAGAGAAGCCACTGCAATGAGAAGCCCACACACTGCAATGAAAAGTAGCCCCCACTCACTGCAACTAGAGAAAGCCTGCGTGCAGCAATAAAGACCCAAGGCAGCCAAAAATAAATTAAAAAAATATATATTGCAGATTGGTTTTCTGCAGTGGTTTTCAGTATTTCAACAAAAGTTCATGTCCTGATTTAATTTTATTTTGCAGGTTTCCCCATCTGGATACAACTTTCATATATTATACATTTCCCCCTTTTGGTTTATTTAAAACACAAGTACTGAGCACACCTAAAAGCACTAGTCAATGATAAGGTTGTGTACATTCAGCAGCCAAGTCCCTGCCCTCATGGAGCGCACATTCTCACGGACATCAATTTTGACTAGCTCATCCTTACACTTTTGTTAAAGCCCAGACCAAACTCTTTTCCTTTCTAAGTGCTATCTCCTAAGTGACATCTGATAAATGTCAAAGTTCTGAATGCAGCCCTTACTGCACCACTCAGAAGGGATCTCTGCTGTGTGCTCTGCTGAACACTAGGATCTGTTTAGCTACTGCTTCAACACCAACTAAGTTAAAATACTTTCTCTCCTATGAGACCTGACGCTTGCAAGAATTCACGTTGCACGTGAGTTTTTTGAAAACAACATTTTGTAGAACTTCTATCCTCTGACAGTTCCTTGATGTTCTTACCACTCTCGCTGCTTTCATAAAATGTGTCCCCAGTATGCATTTTGTGATGACTTATAAGATTGGAGCGCCAACTGAAGCTCTTACCACAGGTCTCACACTTGTAAGGCTTCTCCCCTGTGTGCACTCTTTGATGAGACTGTAGCTGTGAAGGCCGACTGAAGACCTTACTGCATCTGTCACATCTGTACGGCTTCTCTCCAGTGTGGACGCTTTGATGAAGCTGAAGACTTGAGGCCTGAATGAAGTGCTTCCCACACTCCCCACACTTATATGGTTTCTCTCCTGTGTGGACCCTCTGATGCATGTCGAGGTTCAGGCTCCACTTGAAGCCCTTCCCACACTCCTCACATTTGTATGGCTTTTCTCCAGTGTGGACTTTTTGATGGGCTTGAAGGTGTGAACTCCGACCAAAGCTCTTCCCACACTCTTCACATTTGAATGGTTTTTCTCTGCTGTGGACTCTCTCATGGGCCAGAAGATTTGAGGCCTGCCTGAAGACTTTCCCACACTCCTCACAATTATACGGTTTCTCTCCGGTGTGGATTCTGCAATGAATTTTAAGATCTGCTCTACGACTGAATCCCTTCCCACACTCTTCACATTTGTATGGTTTCTCACCGGTATGGATCAGCTGGTGGATCTGAAGTCGTGAACTCTGATTGAAGCCCTGCCCACACTCCTCACACTTGTAAGGTTTCTCTACACTGTGGGCCTTCTGATGGATTTGAAGATATGAACTCTGACGGAAGCCCTTCCCACATACCTCACATTTATAGGGCTTCTCCCCTGTGTGGACAACCAGATGAACTTGATAATGGGAGTTCCTCCTGAAGCTCTTCCCACACTCCTTACAGTTGTATGGTTTCTCTCCTGTATGGACTCTTTGATGTGCCTGAAGGTTTGAACTCAGAGTAAAGCCTTTACCACACACATTACGTATGTATGATTTCTCTCCAGTGTGGACTCCCTGATGGGCCTGAAGACTTGAAGGCCGACTAAAGCCTTTCCCACATTCCTCACATTTGTAGGGTTTTTCTCCTGTGTGGACCCTCTGATGAATGTATAGATTTGAGCTACAAATGAAGCCCTTCCCACACTCCTCACATTTGTACGGTTCCTCTCCCGTATGGACTCTCTGATGGGACTGAAGGTGTGAATTCCGACTGAAGCTCTTATCACATGTGTCACATTTGAATGCCTTCTCCCCAGTGTGGACTCTCTGATGGTCCTGAAGGTGAGAGGCCTGACTGAAGGCCCTCCCACACTCCTCACAATTATAAGGTTTCTCTCCCGTGTGGACTTTACAATGAATAGTTAAGTGCTGACCTACGACTGAAGCCTTTCCCACATTCCCCACATTTGAATGGTTTCTCTACAGTGTGGACTTTCTGAGGAGTCTGCAGCTGGGAGCTCTGACTGAACTCCTTGCCACACTCATCACACTCACTGTGTTCTCCTCCCACGTGAACTCTCTGATGAATATGAAGAACCGAGCTGTAACGGAAGCCTTTTCCACACTCACTGCACGTATGAGACTTCTCTTTTGAGTGTAATTGCTGGTGAAGATCAAAGGTGGAGAGATCGGTGAAGGTTTCTTTACATTCATTACACTGGTAAGGTTTTTGTCCCGTGTGAATCATAGTATTCTGATCCAGTGTTGAAACCCTCGTGCTACCTTTTCTATAATCACTGTAGCCGTAAGGTTTTTGACCCTTGTGTACTCCATGAGCATCAAGGTGATGTGAAATCCAACTGATGGTGTCAACATCCTCTTTACACTGACACAGTTTATTTTTCATGGAAATTTGCTGGTGTCTATTCTGATAATTCTGTGACTCAGCCAATGAAGATTTCCTCCAAGAATCCTGGGCTCTCAAAGTTGCAAACCTTGGATTTCCAGGACTACTGGGATCACCTGCTTTATCATTTAATATACGGTTCTCATCTTCAGAAATTTGAATAGAGTCCTGCCCCAATCTGGCAGGGGGAATCACCTTGTTTGTGGAACTGACAACTATTTATCATGGAGTCTTGGCATCTGGTTAAGTCATTTGCAATTTGTTGCCAGATTTGCCAGCAGGAAAGCTCTTCACGTGATCCTCTGTCTTGAACGGCCCTCAACTCACTTTGATTGTTTTCTTCTAGAGGGACAGAGAATTCAGAGATGTGGACACGTGAAAGCTTTGTTCAAAGATTCAAGATTTTACACTTAAGACACAGTATGAGACTTTAATGAACCTCAGGATGGTTCAGCTTATCTTTCGCACGACAAATGAAGTTCTCTGGTTTATATACTAACAGAAACCAAGAGATGGTCTGTTAAACTCCCAAATACTTAGCATTAATGAAACCCATTTAAAACCAAATGACTACTCTGACATACTATTTCAATCATCTTTCAAAAATTACATGTCATTCCTACCATAACACAGTATCAATAAAGACAAGCATTTTGCTGTGCTCACAGCTTTAACAGTGCCTAGCAGTTAGTCAGGGCTCAAGAAATGCATGCACAGGTGAACTCAGTTTGATTTCTAGGATTCTCTACAATTCTGAATCCCAGGTTAAGTTTGAACCAAGTCAGAGAAGCGAAACAGCTTTTACAAGTCAGGTATCAGATACAGGAAAAGGACTGGAAAGTACAGTTTGGCTTAAGTTGAAAGGCTGCACCCGAGGCGGCAGCACACCAAGGGGGTTAGTGCTGAGGAGGATATGAAAGGGGCTAAAAACCGGGACTGCCCCGGTGGCACAGTGGTTAATAATCTGCCTGCCAGTGCAGGGGACACAGGTTCGAGCCCTGGTCCGGGAAGATCCCACATGCCGCAGAGCAACTAAGCCCGTGAGCCACAACTACTGAGCCCACGTGCCACAACTACTGAAGCCCGCGTTCCTAGAGACCATGCTCTGAAACAAGAGAAGCCACTGCAATGAGAAGCCTGCGCACCACAATGAAGAGCTGCTCCCACTCACCACAACGAGAGAAAAGCCCATATGCAGCAACCAAGACCCAATGCAACCAACAATTAATTAATTTTAAAAAAGCGTCGGCCTCCCTGGTGGCGCAGTGGTTGAGAGTCCACCTGCCGATGCAGGGGATGCGGGTTCGTGCCCCGGTCTGGGAGGATCCCACATGCCGCGGAGCGGCTGGGCCCGTGAGCCATGGCCGCTGAGCCTGCGCGTCCGGAGCCTGTGCTCCGCAACGGGAGAGGCCACAACAGTGAGAGGCCCGCGTATGGAAAAAAAAAAAAAAAGGGTCTAAGAATCAGTGGGGTTAAAAAAAAGCATGAAGACCTATGCACTGGATCCTTCTCAGGCATTTGTGCTGCCTAATATGTTCCTCCACTCCCCCTGCCAAGCAGGAGTCAAAATGTAGGGGCTAGGGAAGAATGCTGTCTCTTTAAAAACAGCATGGAAAATTTTTGGACACAGATACATTGGTCTTTAACAAGAATGAGTTCCAAAGTGAAGAATGGGCTTTATGAGTGAGCTGGGAATAAATTCCATAGCCTGTGATAAGTATTGAGAAGAAACAGACTAGAAACTATTAAAGAATGATCAAAGCACTCAAGGTGACATTATCTAAAATGCCTTCTACAAGATACATACAAATGCACACACACACACACACAAAATGTTTGTACAGCTAACAAAGATCGATTTCTTATTAGTGAGGTGGGCTTTGGAGGAGGCAAATGGGACGCAGCGGGGCAAATCTTTTAAGGGAAAGGCTAACTCACCAGCTGGCTGTTTTCTGAGACCTGTTCTCCCCTGGTATAAGGGATAAGGAAGTAGAAATTTCTTTCCTTCTATGGGAGGGTTACCTAAGAAGTAGACATAAGAATCCTCATTCAAAACAGTATTTCCTCCCCAAATGAATTTGCTCTGCTACTGAGAGCTCAAGGAAAGTCACAGGGAAAGCATTTTACTCAGTTTGGTTATAATTACAGGTTCTGTACATATTTTTTGTGCAAGTTGATGAGGGCCAACTTGTACAGAAAGGCAAACACACACATACACACATCATGGGCACCTGAGAAGTTAGAATTAGGCTAGGAATTCATTTGAAGACAAAAAAACATTTAGCAATATCCCTTATTCACTCGGATTTGTTCACCGCCTACTAGCTATTTTCATGGAAGGCTAATTTCCCTATCCATTAACTCATTCGTTTATTCAAGAAATATTTAAGAGTTCCTGTCATGTACCAAGACTATGCTAAGCACTGAGGCTAGTGAGCAATAAACATATAACAGACCGAATTCCTCCTGCACTCCTGGATTACCCTCCAGTGGAAGAAAGAGAGGTGAGAAACAGGTGAACAAAATGTACATGAGTGAAACGCTTAGAGACAAAACAAGGCAGGGCAGAGAGAGTAAGAAAGAGAGGACTGTATTTTCCATAGGGTGGTCAGAGGACAGCCACCTCCTCATCTTTAAGGCGACTGACTGAAAGAAGTAGAGGCCTAAAAGATTACAGGTGAAAGAGTATTCCAGGCAGAGAGAAGGACCAGGAAAAGGCTCTGTGGCAGAAGCATCCTTTGCAGGTCTGGAAAAGATAGGGTAAGAGGGAGGAGAGGTGGTGTATTCAGGGAGGTGGTGGAGAACGAACAGCAGCCCACAGAAGGCTCTAGAAGCCACTTTAAGTGGTTTTTATTCTAAGTAAAAGAAGCCACAAGAGAATTCTGAAACAAGAACATAACCTGACTTAAAGTTACAAAAGATCACTTTGCCACCTAAAGAACAAACTGTGGGAGGAGAAGGGTGGCAACAGGTGACCAGTACAAAGACTATGCAATAATCCTGGAAAGAGATTTCCAACTGGGACCAGGTGATGGACAGCACAGGGCTGGTGAGAAGCAAAACAGATAGAGAGCTAACCACAGGAACTCACGGCTGCTTGGCTCTCACCTAAATTTCTATCTGGGTTGCTGAATTCATCAACCAAAGCCTCTCTTCTCTTTCTATATGTTTTGTATCTCGTTTGAAGAATGAGAACATGCAAAGTCACAAGTTAACATGAACGGGCTAGAGCGAAAGTTTACTAGAAATTTGAGTTCCAACTGCATAGTCAAGGTATTGAAAGCTGTGTTTTTCAAACTTTGTATCACGACCCACTGAAGAAACAGCATTTATTTCACAACCTAGATACACAGGTAGAAAAGTATACATTACTAAAACGAAGCTTGAATGACCTATATCTAACCAATGTCTCTTTTCATGAAATCTGTTCCCACTGGCTCTCACACCACTCATGCCATCGCCCAGAGTTTCTGCTGCAATGTGTTGTACTCTTCCTAAGAAACTCTGATATTTTCTATACTATTTTATTTCATTAAAAAGTCACACGTAGGGCTCAATAAATTGGCTTTATGATCCACTAATGGCAGGGAGGGAAATCTGAAGAAGAATACACAAGGTACAGCAAGATACTGCCGATTTACAGTTCTTTTACAAAATAATTGAAAAGGACCTGAAACACACTGTTTGGAAAGACCAGAGACATCCTCTCGTGTCCCACAGGAATTGCAAAAGTCTGGTCCCCAAACTCAGGGAACCACCTCAAGAGGCCCAAAGCCTTGAAACACCAAGGTCACAAAGACACTCGCAGAGAAAGGCTGTCCTCACGCACTGAGACCAGGTTCCCGAAGTGTTCCACCATCACATCCTGGTACAGCTTCCTCTGGGCCGAGTCCAGCAGCCCCAGCTCCTCCTCTTTGAAGGCCACGGCCACGTCCTTGAAGGTCACCACCTCCTACGACAAACAACACCACCTCAATCTTATACCCAGTGGCCAGTGGAAGAGGGGCAGCCCCGAGGAGACGAGGAGGATGGGAAGTTGCTCCAGCTCCTGTGAGGTGTGCAGACTTCCCAGCACCCCCTCCTTCCATCCTGCCAATGCCACACACTGACTTTCCTCAGCCTCACTGGACGTGCAGCTATGAAAGAGAAAGCTTTGTGTGTTTACCTGGGGCTCTCAGACAACTCATAAGTAAACTCCCTAGAATTCTAACCACTGGATCCTGAACTAAAAAGCTTTCACTGTTTAATTATTATTGCCAAGTGCCCCAGAAACAGTTACCAATTTAGTCCTGGCAGTATTTGATGGCACCTGCTTTCTCACTGAGGTTGGAACCAGCTGAGAAGGAGTGTTATATGTGGAAACTAACCAAAAGGCCATGCCAGGTCTCTGAATGAAAACTCTCTCTTTCCCCGTTTCTGTCTTTCGCTTGAATGCAATACTCTGACTCCAGACCCTTGGTTTTCTGGGTGAGTCTGAGTTGGTTCCGCCTTTTTTCACAACCCCGATTCTTTATATTTAAAACAAAGATGAAACCAAGCACCTCTTTATACAATTGTTCTGAGCTGTCTATGCAGTGACAAGTGCTTTAAGTACCACTGGACTTTTTAAACTAAGGTCATGCATTACTCTGATTAGAAAAAAATATAAGATGGAAAAAGAAACAAATCGGTAAATAAAATACACAAAGGGTCTGACTCAAGCATGGGGAAGACTGAATCTAACTCTGGTCGTGAGAAAACTTCTAACAATACATGATTTTTTCTGCGTGAAGCAGCAGTTTGATCCTGCTGTGCTCTGCCGTATTTGGATATTCTACCAAAAAACATCCAAGGCACCACATGTAAAACATACCTCTTAAATTCTGAATACCTAAACCTACTATGTTAAGGGCAAAAAGGGGCAATATTCTTCAGAACAGATATTTTGAGAAAAAGGTTAAATCAGGAACACTGTCACTGTAGTGCTCCTAAAACAGGAGAAGTCTTTAAACTAAATGTCTGTGCATAAAGAATAGTTTAAAGAATAGGTGCAGGGCTCCCCTGGTGGCGCAGTGGTTGAGAGTCCGCCTGCCGATGCAGGGGACACGGGTTCGTGCCCCGGTCCGGGAAGATCCCACATGCCGCGGAGCAGCTGGGCCCGTGAGCCATGGCCGCTGAGCCTGCGCGTCCGGAGCCTGTGCCCCGCAACGGGAGAGGCCACAACAGTGAGAGGCCCGCATACCAGAAAAAAAAAAAATAGGTCCATAAGTTTGCAGGAACATGATAAAGCAATTAAAAGTGAATGTTAGCTAGTATTAAATGAAAAAAACAATTTAAAACTGTATCTATGTTATAAATACAAATACACATCCATGAATACATATGATGAAGAGATTACAGAAATATAAAAGCAGCTAATTTGTAAGCAGGTAAGCAGTAGACTGGAAGATGTCCTTCATTTCCCTTAATTTTTCTTTTACTTGTAAAATAAAAAAAAATGATGAAATAAAACAAAAATTAAAACCGAAACCAATTAAATTTAACAGGAATTTTAAAAAAAGCACACATGGCACACTCAGGTCCTCATATGCTTAGACTCTCCTTGAAAGAGAAAACCCATATGGAACTATACCCAATATTTCGTAATAACCTATAAGGGAAAAGAATCTGAAAATATATGTATATATATGTATAACTGAATCACTTTGCTGTACACCTGAAATTAATACATTGTAAATCAACTATACTCCAATCAAAAAAAAAAAAAAAAAGAAAAAGAAAAAAAAGAGGAAAACCTGTGTCCAACCTGAGTACAAAAATGGCGTTTTTAACAGCAAGAAAGGCAAGCTCTACTCACCTGGAATGTGCTCATTTTCTCTCTCCTTCTGGGGCAGTGCAGAGTCCTAGCAAGACAGACAGGGAAAGAAGAAGTCAAACTGGAAACTGGTTTAAAGAAAAAGAAGTCACTAACCCACGTGGTGCTCATTGTGAATTACCAAGGCTCCCAGTCCTCGGGGTGGCTACAGCTGATTATGCTTGATGAGCAGAGCCCCACGCAGATACCAGATGCCCCCGTGAACCCCCTCAGTGGCTGTGTGAGGAATGACCTGCCCAGCCATACACAGTGGCCCCCTCACAGTGTGCCTGCAGCTTCCACAGGGGTCATTCTTATTCTGCGTATGGGGTAAACAGAGACCATGTAAGTCAGAGTAGGTTTTGGAGTCAATATGCATGGGCTCTGATCAGGCTACGCCATTCACTAGCAGTGTCACCCTGGGCAAATTATTCACATCTCTTCGCCTCAGTTCTGTCTTCTGCCAGTAGGGGAGAACACGGGCATCCACCTCGTGAGATCGTCATAAGGTAGGAAGCTCTGAGAACACCACTGTCAGGGTTTCTTATTTCTTAGCAACTGCGGTAAAGCAGATGATATTTTAGTTAGAAATTATCCTTAGAGATGTGATTTCTACCAACAGAAGACTGTCAGACATGTGGAGGTCGTACGTTGTTGCCCTGTTATGTGAGAGTCTTTATAGACTTCTGAAAATCTCTGCTTGTCTTCCTAAAGATTTTGTGACTGCAACAATAATATTTAAATTGACATGGACAACTTTTTACAAAAGGTATAAAAATACGTTAAGTTTATTTTTAAACAGGAAGTACCCTTTTGACAATTATGCACAGAGGTAAAGAGAACTAATAAAAGCCAGGATTCTGCAACAACAATAAAAAATAGTTTGACAGTCCATACCTAATTCAAATGAAAAAAAGACAGGAATCTGAATTGTAATTATATCATTATAAATATAGGAACGTTTAAGAAATAAATGGGAGACTTCCCTGGTGGTGCAGTGGATAAGACGCCACATTCCCAATGCAGGGGGCCCGGGTTCGATCTAGTACAAAAGATGGCAATGATTCCACTCCCCAAAGCTTGGGAGAGAGATATCTTCACAACTTCTAACGACCTCCATTTTGACTCTACACTTGCTAGCTGTCTTCTGCTCAATTCAGGATTCTGAAAGGGGCCCTGACAGTTGACAATAATTAGTGGGGGAATAAAATCATTGGACTAAGTAGGCCTTTGGTGAAGCCAGCTCAGTTTTATCTGTGACATCCAGCAGGGTCAATTTCCTCGGCCTCAGTTTCCAGAAAAGACCCTCTCTTGAGCTTCTCGAATTTTCACGTGCATGTGAATTACTGCGGGATCTTGTTGGAATGCAGCCTCCTGGACCCCCTACGCAGAAATTATAAATCAGAAGGTCTCGAATGGGGCTCAAGGCTGGGCATTTCTATCCAAGTGATGCCAATGCCGCTGGTTTGTGGAACACAATTTGAGTAGCACTGCAGTGTAACATCAGTCCCACAAAAAAACAGCCTCCACTACACAGAAACATACACAAAGAGTAACCAGACAAAAAGGCACTAAAACATTAACAACTGTTATCTTTACATCCTAAAGTTACAGATAATTAAAATTTTTCTTTATGTATATATCTGCATTTTTCCATAATGATTATGCTACTTCTATGATATACATATTATTTGAAATAAAATAAATGACCCAGTTGAGAAAACTATCTTAAACACTCATAAAATAGCCTAAACCTTGCTCTCAAGGTCCCCACAATTAAGTCCCAACCTCCTTTCATGATATGATTCTAGCCAGTACCCTATGCTCAAAGAGAATATACCAAAGGGATTAGCAAACTCAGCTGCTGGACTCAAACTGCCTGGGTCCCAACCCCAGCTCTGCCTCCTACCATCTGGGTGAGGATGGGCCAACAGGGTTGTGTTCCCTGCCTTAAAGTAGAGAAAACAGCAGTACCAATTCACAGAGCCACCGCCTGATGGAAATGTGTTCATTTGCATAAAGCTTTTAGAATGGAAATTAGTGGCCAAGGCTCAGTTCTCATCCTTACCCATGTCTCATACGTTCTACAATTTATAGGAATATCTTAAGTAGAAGAATGCCAAGTCCTACTCACGTGGGGCTCTGCTGCCTCTTCCTCCGCGCAGTGCTTTTTGAGAAGCCAGGGCTGGGGAAGGAAAGGAGACTGTGAAATACCAGGGCTGTGTTTCCATCCCCACTAATTCATACCGCACCCCCTTCCGCCCCCGTACCAGCTAGAAGTCCTCTCCTTCCAAAACAGGCCAGGAGTCCAGGACAATTCAGCTTCCTGGGCTCACAGAATCCCGCTGCGAAATGGGTGCCTCCCGAATTAGCGTAGTATTAATACCAACAATGTATCAGGCAGTTGTAGACCTTTTACTTGTGCTATCTCGTTTCTCCTCACAACACTATATTAACAAGGCATTCCTTTTTCCCCCCTTTTACCGAACAGCAACGGAGGCACAGAGGAGTTAAGCAACTCACCCAGTGTGACGCCGTATGAAGCGGTAGGGCTAGCTCATAGGTGGGGGACGGGGTCAGGTTAGGGGTGAAGAAAACCGGGGAGACCCTCAAACCCCAGGAGGCACGACCTGAGCCCACCCCATCCCGGCTACGTTACCAAACGCAAAGAAGCTCCGCCCGCGGGACGTACATCACCACTCCAGGCCCTCAAACCTCCGCTTTTAGCCGCTCCTCCTCTTTCTCCCCAAATGAAAGGTCTGCAAAGGGGAAGCTTGAATGGGTCGTGAAGAGCGGACCTGAAACACCGTCACCAGGCAGAACATGGCTGCTACGTGTCCTCCTGGGGCGGAAGTGCCTGCGACTAACCCGGAACTCCTGGACCATATTTCCCAGAATTCCGCGGGTAAACCTTTACAGCGAGGCGTTACTGTAGCTGCAGTATATGGGACTACACGAGTTTACGAGCTCTGGACTACATGTCCCAGAATGCAAGGGTGGGTGCGGGGGTGTCTACCGGCACGAGCTCTGGACTACATGTTTTCACTCTGGTTTTCACTTTCCGGAATCCCTGAGAAGGTCTCAGGCCGTCTTGCCGTTCTACTGTGTAGGCCTCAGAAGAGTGTAGATTCTGTTCATTGAAAGGCGTACAAACTCAGTCGAATTTTGGACGTCTTCAAGAGGCTAAGCGACATAAAAGCATTAACAGCCACGAAGGCTTCCTGGTAAACCCCAAAGAGTTTCACCATTGGAATAAGGGGAGAAGGAAACTGGGCTTTCTTTGGCAGGGACTGAAGCCAAACGCCAAAACACCTCATTCCCTGAAATTGTGTAAAGGTGAACGTGTTTTGTTAGCATCTTACAACCCGTGCAGAAGCAAGGGAAAATCCTTTCTAGAGACAGACATCAACATCCTAGGTCTCAAGTTATTTCTGTAATTATAAAATCTGTGACATTGCTATTTGACCAAGTGAACTTTAAGGGGAAGGAAAAAGCATTACTTGACATACGGAGGGACACTTCACAGTCTTATATAAAAGTTTCAAATTCTCAGAAACTAATAACTTCAGCTGATACTTTATAAAGCAAACATTGACAGAACCATGAAGAGAAACATTCAAATTCATAATTGGATCTGGAGATTGGAACACATACATAGAGGGAAATGTTGAGCCTTAAAAGCTTATATTAAAGTAGAAAGGGGGGCTTCCCTGGTGGCGCAGTGGTTGAGAGTCCGCCTGCCGATGCAGGGGACATGGGTTCGTGCCCTGGTCCGGGAAGATCCCACATACCACGGAGCGGCTGGGCCCGTGAGCCATGGCTGCTGAGCCTGCACGTCCGGAGCCTGTGCTCCGCAGCGGGAGAGGCCACAACAGCGAGAGGCCCACGTACCGCAGAAAAACAAACAAACAAAAAAAACATTCACCCCTCTATCTAATTTGTTTCATAGAGTTCCATTTTCTGCACCCACATTTTACCTGTACTCTTCCAACTGCCATGCCAATGATAATAAAATAAACATCTTCTTACATTTGTTTATAGACGTATCTGAGAATTGCTTTGGAACACATACCCGAGTGAAATTATTTCATAGCAAATATGTATACTTTAATAATATAGCCAGATTGACTTCCTGAACGGCTACACCAGTCCAGATTACCAAAGAGTTGCACGTCAGGTTTTTGTGCAACCACTTACCTTCATTTGGACGACTCATCACCGTTTTGCTAGTGTATTAAATGTATAGTAGTATCTTGTTTTAGTTAAATTTCTCTGATTTCTAATAAGTTTGATCTTTTTTTCAAATGCTTGGTAGCTTCATCTATAAGTGTCTACTTACAACTTTTGCCCCATTTTCTAATGTGGATGCTATCTTTTTCTTCCTCATTTCTATTACATATTCTGATTATTAATACCTTTTCAGTTTTACCAATTACAAGTATCCTTTCCTAATTGGGCACGTGTTTCTAAAATTTTTCTATTGTGTTCTTCATGGAATAGAAATCTTTAATTATAAGATAATAAACCAATAATTTCTTAACATCTGTGCTTCTGAAACTCCTCAGGTGAAAAAATATATTTCTACCTTTTAAAAATTAACTTTCTAGACTTATCTTTCACATGTAGGTCCTTTAAATATTTTGGAGTCTATTTATGTACATTTTATTACATGGGATCCACTTTTATTTTTCTCCAAGAGAAGTTCTTAAAAATAGTGATATTCATGGCTTGAAGATTCAATATTACAAAGATATCAGTAATCCTCAAAATGATCTATAGGCTCAATCAAACCCCAATAAAAACATCAGCATTTTTTCCCTTGGAAATTGATGAGATGTTTACAAATATTATGTGGGAAAGCAAAGAGCTACAAGAAGAGCTGGGGGCTTCCCTGGTGGCGCAGTGGTTGAGAATCTGCCTGCTAATGCAGGGGACACGGGTTTGAGCCCTGGTCTGGGAAGATCCCACATGCCACGGAGCAACTAGGCCCGTGAGCCACGTACTGAGCCTGCGCGTCTGGAGCCTGTGCTCCCCAACAAGAGGCCGTGATAGTGAGGCCCACGCACCACGATGAGGAGTGGCCCCCGCTTGCCACAACTAAAGAAAGCCCTCGCACAGAAACGAAGACCCAACACAGCAAAAATAAGTAAATAAACTCCTACCCCCAACATCTAAAAAAACATAAAAATAAAAAATAAAAGAAGAGCTGGGGCAATCTGAAAGAAGAATGAAAAGAAAGATATTAGTCACATTAAACCTTACTATAAATCTACAATATAAGATAGTCTGGTGTTTGCTCAAGGATAGACAAGATAATAGACATCAAAATCCATGTTGAAACAGACATTATAACAACGTGTAAAAAGAAAACACTGCAGGGAGCTCCCTGGTGGTCTAGTGGTAAGGATTTGGCGCTTTCACTGTGGTGACCCTGGTTCAATCCCTGGTCAGGGAACTGAGATCCTGCAAGCCACGCAGCACGGCCAAAAGAAAAAAGAAAGAAAAGAAAACACTGCAGCAGAGAGGGGAAAGAACTCTTGTTAATACAGTTGATCCTTGAACTAGGGTTCAAGGGGGTTAGGGGTGCCAACCCTCTGCTAAGTTGAAAATCCAAGTATAACTTATAGCCAGTCCTCTGTACGTACACGGTTTCTCCATAATCGGCAATTCTGCATCTGAGGATTGAACCAACCTTGGATCGTGTAGTAGTGCAGTATTTACTATTCAAAAAAATCCTCGTATAAGTGCACTTGTGTAGTTTAAACCCATGTTGTCCAAGGGTCAACTATTGGTTCTCAGTCAGCTGGATATCCATATGGGAAAAATATTAATCATTACTGCATAGGATATAAAAATATAAATTCCAGAAGATCTGCAGACGTAAATTTGAAAAGTAAACAATGATGCTTTAGGAAAGAAACGTAAGATAACAGCCTTTTTGCCTTGGAGTAGGAAGAATTTCTTAAGACCAAAAAAATCACCAACTGTGAAAGAAAAAATTGAAAAATTGGACTATTTCAAAGTTAAGAAACACCGTAAACCCAAACGCAGCACTCTTGGGCCAAAAGTGAGAGAGATTTTAAAAACATCTATGGAATAAAAGACTCAGATGCATCCCTCATGCCCATGCATTCTTCAAGGGTCAACTGTATCTACCAAAGTTGAACATATACCCTATAACCCTTTGGTTCCACCCATAGAAATATCCCTCAAACAAGTGCACAAGGCACATTCTAGATTGCTCACATCACCACTAACTGTGATAGCCAAGAATGGGGAAGTACCCAATACCCACCAATAATGGGATTAATAAATAGATTTTGATATGTTTACACACTGCAATAATATCCACCAATGAAAATGAATCAACGGTATCCACTCCCATCAATATGGATAAATGTCATGGATATACTGTGGAGCAAATGAAGCCAACACAAAATAGCACCTATTACATGACTCCATTTATATCAAGTACAAAATAGGCTAAGTGAATCTACACCATTACAAATTAGTGGCTACCATATGGAAAGGAAGGTTACTAGAAAGAGCCAAAAAGGGATGCTTCTAGGGTTTGGGCTTTGTCCTGGTCCTCCAAGAACTAGACGGCAAAGTGCTGAGAAAGACTTTAATGAACAAATATTTCATTGGGGGAAACATCGGAGAGAAAATGGCAGGGAGCTCTGGAAGGCTGGCAGAACTATCAGCGCATAGTGCAAGTCTGACCCTGAGTGAAGATTTGGAAGAAAGATTTGGTAAATCATCCGAGACTGCCTTGTCATCTACGTAAAATCCTTCAAGGCTGTCAGAGTCCTTGAAAAAAGGTCACTGGACAGAGGAATCCTGGTCTCCAAGAAATGGCCTGCCTTAGGATCCCTGCTGTGCTGACCAGGAGCAATCAGGGGCAAGGCCGGCCTCCAGGCAAACGTGGTGATGGATTTAAGAGCAGCAGCTGGGACCTTTGGCCAGTTATGCTCCCTGTGGTCATAACTGTGAAACAGGAGACTCTCAACGTGGATGCTTCCTTGTGATAAGATCTGGTTGTTTATTTCTGTCAGAAATAATCCTGAAGCAACGTTGCGTCCTTCTCAGTATATCATACCCCAGAGATCTAAAACGTTCGTTTGTTCTGTTATTGATAATGTTCACCTCTTGGCTAAGGTAGTGTTCACCAAATTTATACCTACTGTATTTCCTTGTTGTGATCAATACTTCGTGGAGAGATATTTGGGGTTTTGTAGCATCCTGCTCCTTGTAAACTTTCAACCAGTAGTTTTATAATTCATTGATTACTCTTGCCAGAACCTATCATTACTATGATGGTTGTAAATAATGATTTTTACATTACGTCATTCCTTCTATATGTTTATGGTTTGGCATTCTATTATGAGAGCCCTTCCTTCCCTCCCTTCCTCTTTTTTTATTCATATTCTGTATGATAATTATTTATTTTAGGGTCAAATTGCTCAGATTTACCCAGTGTGAGTCTCTTCAAGCTGGATCTTTTTACACGTCCCACCACTCTTTCCTACTTTCTGGCACAGTAAATTTTCTCCAGGATCATTCTACACTTTCCTTGCTCCAGCCCTGAAATAGAAACGTGGATATACATGCTTATATACATCACATACACATGTGTGTGTTTGTATATCCTCGCACTTCCATATCTACTTCTGTAAATACCTAGCACGTGCACTCACTCCCTCTCTCTCTCTACAGATGGGTGGACGGATGGATGGATGGGTAGACAGATCTGTATAAATAACTTATGGTCAGACTTCCATATCCGTGGTTCCTCTGTATCTGCAATTCTGCAACCATGGGTTCAACCAACCACAGATCATGTAGTACTGTAGTAATTACTATTAAAAAAAAAAACCCTGCATATAAGTGGACCTGCCCAGTTCAAACCCATATTGTTCAAGGGTCAACTGTAACTTGCTAAATAAAGCCCTTTAACCAACTATATTAAAAATACCACCATTGGTCTGCGTATGGAATGCCATCCAAACCTGCTTTGTCCTTACTGGTTCCACATCCAGAGGGTCCTCTGCTATTATGCTCAGTTCTCTCCTCATGTGCATCTTTTCAACAAGAGAAACTTTTTTTTTAAACCTCCACAATGTAGGTATATCCACTTTTGTTTCTAGCTCCAGGATTTTCCCTCTCCCTATTATGGATCTGTAGTTAAAGCCAGCATAAATAATAAAGCTTCAACTGTTGAAACTCATGAATTTTTCTGTGTATGCAAAATAATCTGAGAACTGTTTTGTTTTTGAAATTGGCTTCCAGAGTTCATACCATAATTTTGATCTTATATGCCTTATGACAATATAGAACAATCATATGAGGTCTTAACTGCAAGGGATAATTATTTAATACTTTTTCAAATTCTATTAAAATAATTTCCTGCTTTGGCAATACCCACTATTCAATGAAAAAAATATAACATGAAGTTATAAAATGGAAAAATATCACAAAATGCTCCTTGCCTAGGAAAACCACTCTGGAAGAGTATCCCTTTACACATGATCTTATGCATGTACACATACATGTGTGCACATGCACACATACACAAACACTAACAAAGATTTATGGTTGATTATACTATGAAGGCTACAATCTGTGACCTCTCAAAGCCCATATTGTGTATCTCCTGCGATTATGATATGTCATAAATTTTTAAAATAAACTTTTTATTTAATTTATTTATTTTGGGCTGCATTGGGTCTTCGTTGCTGCGTGCGGGCTTTCTCTAGTTGCAGTGAGTGTGGGCTACTCTTCGTTGCGGTGCGCGGGCTTCTCATTGCAGTGGCTTCTCTTGTTGCGGAGCACAGGCTCTAAGCACGTAGGCTTCAGTTGTTGTGGCACACAGCCTCAGTAGTTGTGGCACACGGGCTTAGTTGCTCCACAGCATGTGGGATCTTCCTGGACCAGGGCTCGAACCCGTGTCCCCTGCATTGGCAGGCGAATTCTTAGCCACTGTACCACCAGGGAAGTCCCTGTCATCATTTCACCGGCTTCAGATTAATATAGGAATCTATCAAAACTCAAATTCTTACAGCTGTACACTAATTTCCATTAAAAAATTTAGTGACATCATTGATGTGGTGTTCATCTTTTTGGTATTTTAATCTCACAATCAATAACTTCCAATTATATGATTTCTAAATCAAAGAGATCTAATATATTCTGATATATATACTCCTTTCCTGAAACCATGCTTTACTGCAACCAATAGGGAAAAGCACATAAATGTCAGTCTTGTCTCAATAATACACTGGATAATTTTATCAGATTCCTACAAGTTTTCTGGGTATTTGCCTCATGGATGTGGGGGAAGAATATGGCATAGCCCCTACCTGAGAACTTTAGAAGAAATGCTACAATAATTAGAAGGCAAACATTCCAAAGTCTGGATGAAAATGCAGAGAATTAGAAATCAGTAAGTTCAAGGTCAACTAAAAATTTTTTTTTCTAGGGACAAACAATTTTTGTGACACTTTCAAAGTGTTACAGTAAACCCTGCCTTAATATTGACAGACAAAAAATCAATTGTATACTATGCAGTTACTGTTGTTGCAAAGTTAATCATGTTTTTTCACTCTGTACCATCAGAAAAAAAAAATCACAAGGTAGTTCAATTTCTACTGAACACAGTCCTTGGAAAACTAGACGGCGTCTCAAATAACCACCCAACTTGAGAACAGAGGCTGCGGGAGGCAAGGAGCCAGTTGCGATAGGCTAATAGCATATTAATATTGAAGATTGGGGGGCTTCCCTTCCCTGGTGGCGTAGTGGTTAAGAATCTGCCTGCCAATGCAGGGGACACGGGTTTGAGCCCTGGTCCAGGAAGATCCCACATGCTGCACAGCAGCTCAGCCGCGTGCCACAACTACTGAAGCCTGCACACCTAGAGCCCGTGCTCCACAAAGAGAAGCCACTGCAATGAGAAGCCCACACACTGCAATGAAAAGTAGCCCCCACTCACTGCAACTAGAGAAAGCCTGCGTGCAGCAATAAAGACCCAAGGCAGCCAAAAATAAATTAAAAAAATATATATTGCAGATTGGTTTTCTGCAGTGGTTTTCAGTATTTCAACAAAAGTTCATGTCCTGAATTAATTTTATTTTGCAGGTTTCCCCATCTGGATACAACTTTCATATATTATACATTTCCCCCTTTTGGTTTATTTAAAACACAAGTACTGAGCACACCTAAAAGCACTAGTCAATGATAAGGTTGTGTACATTCAGCAGCCAAGTCCCTGCCCTCATGGAGCGCACATTCTCACGGACATCAATTTTGACTAGCTCATCCTTACACTTTTGTTAAAGCCCAGACCAAACTCTTTTCCTTTCTAAGTGCTATCTCCTAAGTGACATCTGATAAATGTCAAAGTTCTGAATGCAGCCCTTACTGCACCACTCAGAAGGGATCTCTGCTGTGTGCTCTGCTGAACACTAGGATCTGTTTAGCTACTGCTTCAACACCAACTAAGTTAAAATACTTTCTCTCCTATGAGACCTGACGCTTGCAAGAATTCACGTTGCACGTGAGTTTTTTGAAAACAACATTTTGTAGAACTTCTATCCTCTGACAGTTCCTTGATGTTCTTACCACTCTCGCTGCTTTCATAAAATGTGTCCCCAGTATGCATTTTGTGATGACTTATAAGATTGGAGCGCCAACTGAAGCTCTTACCACAGGTCTCACACTTGTAAGGCTTCTCCCCTGTGTGCACTCTTTGATGAGACTGTAGCTGTGAAGGCCGACTGAAGACCTTACTGCATCTGTCACATCTGTACGGCTTCTCTCCAGTGTGGACGCTTTGATGAAGCTGAAGACTTGAGGCCTGAATGAAGTGCTTCCCACACTCCCCACACTTATATGGTTTCTCTCCTGTGTGGACCCTCTGATGCATGTCGAGGTTCAGGCTCCACTTGAAGCCCTTCCCACACTCCTCACATTTGTATGGCTTTTCTCCAGTGTGGACTTTTTGATGGGCTTGAAGGTGTGAACTCCGACCAAAGCTCTTCCCACACTCTTCACATTTGAATGGTTTTTCTCTGCTGTGGACTCTCTCATGGGCCAGAAGATTTGAGGCCTGCCTGAAGACTTTCCCACACTCCTCACAATTATACGGTTTCTCTCCGGTGTGGATTCTGCAATGAATTTTAAGATCTGCTCTACGACTGAATCCCTTCCCACACTCTTCACATTTGTATGGTTTCTCACCGGTATGGATCAGCTGGTGGATCTGAAGTCGTGAACTCTGATTGAAGCCCTGCCCACACTCCTCACACTTGTAAGGTTTCTCTACACTGTGGGCCTTCTGATGGATTTGAAGATATGAACTCTGACGGAAGCCCTTCCCACATACCTCACATTTATAGGGCTTCTCCCCTGTGTGGACAACCAGATGAACTTGATAATGGGAGTTCCTCCTGAAGCTCTTCCCACACTCCTTACAGTTGTATGGTTTCTCTCCTGTATGGACTCTTTGATGTGCCTGAAGGTTTGAACTCAGAGTAAAGCCTTTACCACACACATTACGTATGTATGATTTCTCTCCAGTGTGGACTCCCTGATGGGCCTGAAGACTTGAAGGCCGACTAAAGCCTTTCCCACATTCCTCACATTTGTAGGGTTTTTCTCCTGTGTGGACCCTCTGATGAATGTATAGATTTGAGCTACAAATGAAGCCCTTCCCACACTCCTCACATTTGTACGGTTCCTCTCCCGTATGGACTCTCTGATGGGACTGAAGGTGTGAATTCCGACTGAAGCTCTTATCACATGTGTCACATTTGAATGCCTTCTCCCCAGTGTGGACTCTCTGATGGTCCTGAAGGTGAGAGGCCTGACTGAAGGCCCTCCCACACTCCTCACAATTATAAGGTTTCTCTCCCGTGTGGACTTTACAATGAATAGTTAAGTGCTGACCTACGACTGAAGCCTTTCCCACATTCCCCACATTTGAATGGTTTCTCTACAGTGTGGACTTTCTGAGGAGTCTGCAGCTGGGAGCTCTGACTGAACTCCTTGCCACACTCATCACACTCACTGTGTTCTCCTCCCACGTGAACTCTCTGATGAATATGAAGAACCGAGCTGTAACGGAAGCCTTTTCCACACTCACTGCACGTATGAGACTTCTCTTTTGAGTGTAATTGCTGGTGAAGATCAAAGGTGGAGAGATCGGTGAAGGTTTCTTTACATTCATTACACTGGTAAGGTTTTTGTCCCGTGTGAATCATAGTATTCTGATCCAGTGTTGAAACCCTCGTGCTACCTTTTCTATAATCACTGTAGCCGTAAGGTTTTTGACCCTTGTGTACTCCATGAGCATCAAGGTGATGTGAAATCCAACTGATGGTGTCAACATCCTCTTTACACTGACACAGTTTATTTTTCATGGAAATTTGCTGGTGTCTATTCTGATAATTCTGTGACTCAGCCAATGAAGATTTCCTCCAAGAATCCTGGGCTCTCAAAGTTGCAAACCTTGGATTTCCAGGACTACTGGGATCACCTGCTTTATCATTTAATATACGGTTCTCATCTTCAGAAATTTGAATAGAGTCCTGCCCCAATCTGGCAGGGGGAATCACCTTGTTTGTGGAACTGACAACTATTTATCATGGAGTCTTGGCATCTGGTTAAGTCATTTGCAATTTGTTGCCAGATTTGCCAGCAGGAAAGCTCTTCACGTGATCCTCTGTCTTGAACGGCCCTCAACTCACTTTGATTGTTTTCTTCTAGAGGGACAGAGAATTCAGAGATGTGGACACGTGAAAGCTTTGTTCAAAGATTCAAGATTTTACACTTAAGACACAGTATGAGACTTTAATGAACCTCAGGATGGTTCAGCTTATCTTTCGCACGACAAATGAAGTTCTCTGGTTTATATACTAACAGAAACCAAGAGATGGTCTGTTAAACTCCCAAATACTTAGCATTAATGAAACCCATTTAAAACCAAATGACTACTCTGACATACTATTTCAATCATCTTTCAAAAATTACATGTCATTCCTACCATAACACAGTATCAATAAAGACAAGCATTTTGCTGTGCTCACAGCTTTAACAGTGCCTAGCAGTTAGTCAGGGCTCAAGAAATGCATGCACAGGTGAACTCAGTTTGATTTCTAGGATTCTCTACAATTCTGAATCCCAGGTTAAGTTTGAACCAAGTCAGAGAAGCGAAACAGCTTTTACAAGTCAGGTATCAGATACAGGAAAAGGACTGGAAAGTACAGTTTGGCTTAAGTTGAAAGGCTGCACCCGAGGCGGCAGCACACCAAGGGGGTTAGTGCTGAGGAGGATATGAAAGGGGCTAAAAACCGGGACTGCCCCGGTGGCACAGTGGTTAATAATCTGCCTGCCAGTGCAGGGGACACAGGTTCGAGCCCTGGTCCGGGAAGATCCCACATGCCGCAGAGCAACTAAGCCCGTGAGCCACAACTACTGAGCCCACGTGCCACAACTACTGAAGCCCGCATTCCTAGAGACCATGCTCTGAAACAAGAGAAGCCACTGCAATGAGAAGCCTGCGCACCACAACGAAGAGCTGCTCCCACTCACCACAACGAGAGAAAAGCCCATATGCAGCAACCAAGACCCAATGCAACCAACAATTAATTAATTTTAAAAAAGGGTCGGCCTCCCTGGTGGCGCAGTGGTTGAGAGTCCGCCTGCCGATGCAGGGGATGCGGGTTCGTGCCCCGGTCTGGGAGGATCCCATATGCCGCAGAGCGGCTGGGCCCGTGAGCCATGGCCGCTGAGCCTGCGCGTCCGGAGCCTGTGCTCCGCAACGGGAGAGGCCACAACAGTGAGAGGCCCGCGTACGGAAAAAAAAAAAAAAGGGTCTAAGAATCAGTGGGGTTAAAAAAAAGCATGAAGACCTATGCACTGGATCCTTCTCAGGCATTTGTGCTGCCTAATATGTTCCTCCACTCCCCCTGCCAAGCAGGAGTCAAAATGTAGGGGCTAGGGAAGAATGCTGTCTCTTTAAAAACAGCATGGAAAATTTTTGGACACAGATACATTGGTCTTTAACAAGAATGAGTTCCAAAGTGAAGAATGGGCTTTATGAGTGAGCTGGGAATAAATTCCATAGCCTGTGATAAGTATTGAGAAGAAACAGACTAGAAACTATTAAAGAATGATCAAAGCACTCAAGGTGACATTATCTAAAATGCCTTCTACAAGATACATACAAATGCACACACACACACACACAAAATGTTTGTACAGCTAACAAAGATCGATTTCTTATTAGTGAGGTGGGCTTTGGAGGAGGCAAATGGGACGCAGCGGGGCAAATCTTTTAAGGGAAAGGCTAACTCACCAGCTGGCTGTTTTCTGAGACCTGTTCTCCCCTGGTATAAGGGATATGGAAGTAGAAATTTCTTTCCTTCTATGGGAGGGTTACCTAAGAAGTAGACATAAGAATCCTCATTCAAAACAGTATTTCCTCCCCAATTGAATTTGCTCTGCTACTGAGAGCTCAAGGAAAGTCACAGGGAAAGCATTTTACTCAGTTTGGTTATAATTACAGGTTCTGTACATATTTTTTGTGCAAGTTGATGAGGGCCAACTTGTACAGAAAGGCAAACACACACATACACACATCATGGGCACCTGAGAAGTTAGAATTAGGCTAGGAATTCATTTGAAGACAAAAAAACATTTAGCAATATCCCTTATTCACTCGGATTTGTTCACCGCCTACTAGCTATTTTCATGGAAGGCTAATTTCCCTATCCATTAACTCATTCGTTTATTCAAGAAATATTTAAGAGTTCCTGTCATGTACCAAGACTATGCTAAGCACTGAGGCTAGTGAGCAATAAACATATAACAGACCGAATTCCTCCTGCACTCCTGGATTACCCTCCAGTGGAAGAAAGAGAGGTGAGAAACAGGTGAACAAAATGTACATGAGTGAAACGCTTAGAGACAAAACAAGGCAGGGCAGAGAGAGTAAGAAAGAGAGGACTGTATTTTCCATAGGGTGGTCAGAGGACAGCCACCTCCTCATCTTTAAGGCGACTGACTGAAAGAAGTAGAGGCCTAAAAGATTACAGGTGAAAGAGTATTCCAGGCAGAGAGAAGGACCAGGAAAAGGCTCTGTGGCAGAAGCATCCTTTGCAGGTCTGGAAAAGATAGGGTAAGAGGGAGGAGAGGTGGTGTATTCAGGGAGGTGGTGGAGAACGAACAGCAGCCCACAGAAGGCTCTAGAAGCCACTTTAAGTGGTTTTTATTCTAAGTAAAAGAAGCCACAAGAGAATTCTGAAACAAGAACATAACCTGACTTAAAGTTACAAAAGATCACTTTGCCACCTAAAGAACAAACTGTGGGAGGAGAAGGGTGGCAACAGGTGACCAGTACAAAGACTATGCAATAATCCTGGAAAGAGATTTCCAACTGGGACCAGGTGATGGACAGCACAGGGCTGGTGAGAAGCAAAACAGATAGAGAGCTAACCACAGGAACTCACGGCTGCTTGGTTCTCACCTAAATTTCTATCTGGGTTGCTGAATTCATCAACCAAAGCCTCTCTTCTCTTTCTGTATGTTTTGTATCTCGTTTGAAGAATGAGAACATGCAAAGTCACAAGTTAACATGAACGGGCTAGAGCGAAAGTTTACTAGAAATTTGAGTTCCAACTGCATATTCAAGGTATTGAAAGCTGTGTTTTTCAAACTTTGTATCACGACCCACTGAAGAAACAGCATTTATTTCACAACCTAGATACACAGGTAGAAAAGTATACATTACTAAAACGAAGCTTGAATGACCTATATCTAACCAATGTCTCTTTTCATGAAATCTGTTCCCACTGGCTCTCACACCACTCATGCCATCGCCCAGAGTTTCTGCTGCAATGTGTTGTACTCTTCCTAAGAAACTCTGATATTTTCTATACTATTTTATTTCATTAAAAAGTCACACGTAGGGCTCAATAAATTGGCTTTATGATCCACTAATGGCAGGGAGGGAAATCTGAAGAAGAATACACAAGGTACAGCAAGATACTGCCGATTTACAGTTCTTTTACAAAATAATTGAAAAGGACCTGAAACACACTGTTTGGAAAGACCAGAGACATCCTCTCGTGTCCCACAGGAATTGCAAAAGTCTGGTCCCCAAACTCAGGGAACCACCTCAAGAGGCCCAAAGCCTTGAAACACCAAGGTCACAAAGACACTCGCAGAGAAAGGCTGTCCTCACCCACTGAGACCAGGTTCCCGAAGTGTTCCACCATCACATCCTGGTACAGCTTCCTCTGGGCCGAGTCCAGCAGCCCCAGCTCCTCCTCTGTGAAGGCCACGGCCATGTCCTTGAAGGTCACCGCCTCCTACGACAAACAACACCACCTCAATCTTATACCCAGTGGCCAGTGGAAGAGGGGCAGCCCCGAGGAGACGAGGAGGATGGGAAGTTGCTCCGGCTCCTGTGAGGTGTGCAGACTTCCCAGCACCCCCTCCTTCCATCCTGCCAATGCCACACACTGACTTTCCTCAGCCTCACTGGACGTGCAGCTATGAAAGAGAAAGCTTTGTGTGTTTACCTGGGGCTCTCAGACAACTCATAAGTAAACTCCCTAGAATTCTAACCACTGGATCCTGAACTAAAAAGCTTTCACTGTTTAATTATTATTGCCAAGTGCCCCAGAAACAGTTACCAATTTAGTCCTGGCAGTATTTGATGGCACCTGCTTTCTCACTGAGGTCGGAACCAGCTGAGAAGGAGTGTTATATGTGGAAACTAACCAAAAGGCCATGCCAGGTCTCTGAATGAAAACTCTCTCTTTCCCCGTTTCTGTCTTTCGCTTGAATGCAATACTCTGACTCCAGACCCTTGGTTTTCTGGGTGAGTCTGAGTTGGTTCCGCCTTTTTTCACAACCCCGATTCTTTATATTTAAAACAAAGATGAAACCAAGCACCTCTTTATACAATTGTTCTGAGCTGTCTATGCAGTGACAAGTGCTTTAAGTACCACTGGACTTTTTAAACTAAGGTCATGCATTACTCTGATTAGAAAAAAATATAAGATGGAAAAAGAAACAAATCGGTAAATAAAATACACAAAGGGTCTGACTCAAGCATGGGGAAGACTGAATCTAACTCTGGTCGTGAGAAAACTTCCAACAATACATGATTTTTTCTGCGTGAAGCAGCAGTTTGATCCTGCTGTGCTCTGCCGTATTTGGATATTCTACCAAAAAACATCCAAGGCACCACATGTAAAACATACCTCTTAAATTCTGAATACCTAAACCTACTATGTTAAGGGCAAAAAGGGGCAATATTCTTCAGAACAGATATTTTGAGAAAAAGGTTAAATCAGGAACACTGTCACTGTAGTGCTCCTAAAACAGGAGAAGTCTTTAAACTAAATGTCTGTGCATAAAGAATAGTTTAAAGAATAGGTGCAGGGCTCCCCTGGTGGCGCAGTGGTTGAGAGTCCGCCTGCCGATGCAGGGGACATGGGTTCGTGCCCCGGTCCGGGAAGATCCCACATGCCGCGGAGCAGCTGGGCCCGTGAGCCATGGCCGCTGAGCCTGCGCGTCCGGAGCCTGTGCCCCGCAACGGGAGAGGCCACAACAGTGAGAGGCCCGCATACCAGAAAAAAAAAAAAAATAGGTGCATAAGTTTGCAGGAACATGATAAAGCAATTAAAAGTGAATGTTAGCTAGTATTAAATGAAAAAAACAATTTAAAACTGTATCTATGTTATAAATACAAATACACATCCATGAATACATATGATGAAGAGATTACAGAAATATAAAAGCAGCTAATTTGTAAGCAGGTAAGCAGTAGACTGGAAGATGTCCTTCATTTCCCTTAATTTTTCTTTTACTTGTAAAATAAAAAAAAATGATGAAATAAAACAAAAATTAAAACCGAAACCAATTAAATTTAACAGGAATTTTAAAAAAAGCACACATGGCACACTCAGGTCCTCATATGCTTAGACTCTCCTTGAAAGAGAAAACCCATATGGAACTATACCCAATATTTCGTAATAACCTATAAGGGAAAAGAATCTGAAAATATATGTATATATATGTATAACTGAATCACTTTGCTGTACACCTGAAATTAATACATTGTAAATCAACTATACTCCAATCAAAAAAAAAAAAAAAAAGAAAAAGAAAAAAAAGAGGAAAACCTGTGTCCAACCTGAGTACAAAAATGGCGTTTTTAACAGCAAGAAAGGCAAGCTCTACTCACCTGGAATGTGCTCATTTTCTCTCTCCTTCTGGGGCAGTGCAGAGTCCTAGCAAGACAGACAGGGAAAGAAGAAGTCAAACTGGAAACTGGTTTAAAGAAAAAGAAGTCACTAACCCACGTGGTGCTCATTGTGAATTACCAAGGCTCCCAGTCCTCGGGGTGGCTACAGCTGATTATGCTTGATGAGCAGAGCCCCACGCAGATACCAGATGCCCCCGTGAACCCCCTCAGTGGCTGTGTGAGGAATGACCTGCCCAGCCATACACAGTGGCCCCCTCACAGTGTGCCTGCAGCTTCCACAGGGGTCATTCTTATTCTGCGTATGGGGTAAACAGAGACCATGTAAGTCAGAGTAGGTTTTGGAGTCAATATGCATGGGCTCTGATCAGGCTACGCCATTCACTAGCAGTGTCACCCTGGGCAAATTATTCACATCTCTTCGCCTCAGTTCTGTCTTCTGCCAGTAGGGGAGAACACGGGCATCCACCTCGTGAGATCGTCATAAGGTAGGAAGCTCTGAGAACACCACTGTCAGGGTTTCTTATTTCTTAGCAACTGCGGTAAAGCAGATGATATTTTAGTTAGAAATTATCCTTAGAGATGTGATTTCTACCAACAGAAGACTGTCAGACATGTGGAGGTCGTACGTTGTTGCCCTGTTATGTGAGAGTCTTTATAGACTTCTGAAAATCTCTGCTTGTCTTCCTAAAGATTTTGTGACTGCAACAATAATATTTAAATTGACATGGACAACTTTTTACAAAAGGTATAAAAATACGTTAAGTTTCTTTTTAAACAGGAAGTACCCTTTTGACAATTATGCACAGAGGTAAAGAGAACTAATAAAAGCCAGGATTCTGCAACAACAATAAAAAATAGTTTGACAGTCCATACCTAATTCAAATGAAAAAAAGACAGGAATCTGAATTGTAATTATATCATTATAAATATAGGAACGTTTAAGAAATAAATGGGAGACTTCCCTGGTGGTGCAGTGGATAAGACGCCACATTCCCAATGCAGGGGGCCCGGGTTCGATCTAGTACAAAAGATGGCAATGATTCCACTCCCCAAAGCTTGGGAGAGAGATATCTTCACAACTTCTAACGACCTCCATTTTGACTCTACACTTGCTAGCTGTCTTCTGCTCAATTCAGGATTCTGAAAGGGGCCCTGACAGTTGACAATAATTAGTGGGGGAATAAAATCATTGGACTAAGTAGGCCTTTGGTGAAGCCAGCTCAGTTTTATCTGTGACATCCAGCAGGGTCAATTTCCTCGGCCTCAGTTTCCAGAAAAGACCCTCTCTTGAGCTTCTCGAATTTTCACGTGCATGTGAATTACTGCGGGATCTTGTTGGAATGCAGCCTCCTGGACCCCCTACGCAGAAATTATAAATCAGAAGGTCTCGAATGGGGCTCAAGGCTGGGCATTTCTATCCAAGTGATGCCAATGCCGCTGGTTTGTGGAACACAATTTGAGTAGCACTGCAGTGTAACATCAGTCCCACAAAAAAAACAGCCTCCACTACACAGAAACATACACAAAGAGTAACCAGACAAAAAGGCACTAAAACATTAACAACTGTTATCTTTACATCCTAAAGTTACAGATAATTAAAATTTTTCTTTATGTATATATCTGCATTTTTCCATAATGATTATGCTACTTCTATGATATACATATTATTTGAAATAAAATAAATGACCCAGTTGAGAAAACTATCTTAAACACTCATAAAATAGCCTAAACCTTGCTCTCAAGGTCCCCACAATTAAGTCCCAACCTCCTTTCATGATATGATTCTAGCCAGTACCCTATGCTCAAAGAGAATATACCAAAGGGATTAGCAAACTCAGCTGCTGGACTCAAACTGCCTGGGTCCCAACCCCAGCTCTGCCTCCTACCATCTGGGTGAGGATGGGCCAACAGGGTTGTGTTCCCTGCCTTAAAGTAGAGAAAACAGCAGTACCAATTCACAGAGCCACCGCCTGATGGAAATGTGTTCATTTGCATAAAGCTTTTAGAATGGAAATTAGTGGCCAAGGCTCAGTTCTCATCCTTACCCATGTCTCATACGTTCTACAATTTATAGGAATATCTTAAGTAGAAGAATGCCAAGTCCTACTCACGTGGGGCTCTGCTGCCTCTTCCTCCGTGCAGTGCTTTTTGAGAAGCCAGGGCTGGGGAAGGAAAGGAGACTGTGAAATACCAGGGCTGTGTTTCCATCCCCACTAATTCATACCGCACCCCCTTCCACCCCCGTACCAGCTAGAAGTCCTCTCCTTCCAAAACAGGCCAGGAGTCCAGGACAATTCAGCTTCCTGGGCTCACAGAATCCCGCTGCGAAATGGGTGCCTCCCGAATTAGCGTAGTATTAATACCAACAATGTATCAGGCAGTTGTAGACCTTTTACTTGTGCTATCTCGTTTCTCCTCACAACACTATATTAACAAGGCATTCCTTTTTCCCCCCTTTTACCGAACAGCAACGGAGGCACAGAGGAGTTAAGCAACTCACCCAGTGTGACGCCGTATGAAGCGGTAGGGCTAGCTCATAGGTGGGGGACGGGGTCAGGTTAGGGGTGAAGAAAACCGGGGAGACCCTCAAACCCCAGGAGGCACGACCTGAGCCCACCCCATCCCGGCTACGTTACCAAACGCAAAGAAGCTCCGCCCGCGGGACGTACATCACCACTCCAGGCCCTCAAACCTCCGCTTTTAGCCGCTCCTCCTCTTTCTCCCCAAATGAAAGGTCTGCAAAGGGGAAGCTTGAATGGGTCGTGAAGAGCGGACCTGAAACACCGTCACCAGGCAGAACATGGCTGCTACGTGTCCTCCTGGGGCGGAAGTGCCTGCGACTAACCCGGAACTCCTGGACCATATTTCCCAGAATTCCGCGGGTAAACCTTTACAGCGAGGCGTTACTGTAGCTGCAGTATATGGGGCTACACGAGTTTACGAGCTCTGGACTACATGTCCCAGAATGCAAGGGTGGGTGCGGGGGTGTCTACCGGCACGAGCTCTGGACTACATGTTTTCACTCTGGTTTTCACTTTCCGGAATCCCTGAGAAGGTCTCAGGCCGTCTTGCCGTTCTACTGTGTAGGCCTCAGAAGAGTGTAGATTCTGTTCATTGAAAGGCGTACAAACTCAGTCGAATTTTGGACGTCTTCAAGAGGCTAAGCGACATAAAAGCATTAACAGCCACGAAGGCTTCCTGGTAAACCCCAAAGAGTTTCACCATTGGAATAAGGGGAGAAGGAAACTGGGCTTTCTTTGGCAGGGACTGAAGCCAAACGCCAAAACACCTCATTCCCTGAAATTGTGTAAAGGTGAACGTGTTTTGTTAGCATCTTACAACCCGTGCAGAAGCAAGGGAAAATCCTTTCTAGAGACAGACATCAACATCCTAGGTCTCAAGTTATTTCTGTAATTATAAAATCTGTGACATTGCTATTTGACCAAGTGAACTTTAAGGGGAAGGAAAAAGCATTACTTGACATACGGAGGGACACTTCACAGTCTTATATAAAAGTTTCAAATTCTCAGAAACTAATAACTTCAGCTGATACTTTATAAAGCAAACATTGACAGAACCATGAAGAGAAACATTCAAATTCATAATTGGATCTGGAGATTGGAACACATACATAGAGGGAAATGTTGAGCCTTAAAAGCTTATATTAAAGTAGAAAGGGGGGCTTCCCTGGTGGCGCAGTGGTTGAGAGTCCGCCTGCCGATGCAGGGGACATGGGTTCGTGCCCTGGTCCGGGAAGATCCCACATACCACGGAGCGGCTGGGCCCGTGAGCCATGGCTGCTGAGCCTGCACGTCCGGAGCCTGTGCTCCGCAGCGGGAGAGGCCACAACAGCGAGAGGCCCACGTACCGCAGAAAAACAAACAAACAAACAAAACATTCACCCCTCTATCTAATTTGTTTCATAGAGTTCCATTTTCTGCACCCACATTTTACCTGTACTCTTCCAACTGCCATGCCAATGATAATAAAATAAACATCTTCTTACATTTGTTTATAGACGTATCTGAGAATTTCTTTGGAACACATACCCGAGTGAAATTATTTCATAGCAAATATGTATACTTTAATAATATAGCCAGATTGACTTCCTGAACGGCTACACCAGTCCAGATTACCAAAGAGTTGCACGTCAGGTTTTTGTGCAACCACTTACCTTCATTTGGACGACTCATCACCGTTTTGCTAGTGTATTAAATGTATAGTAGTATCTTGTTTTAGTTAAATTTCTCTGATTTCTAATAAGTTTGATCTTTTTTTCAAATGCTTGGTAGCTTCATCTATAAGTGTCTACTTACAACTTTTGCCCCATTTTCTAATGTGGATGCTATCTTTTTCTTCCTCATTTCTATTACATATTCTGATTATTAATACCTTTTCAGTTTTACCAATTACAAGTATCCTTTCCTAATTGGGCACGTGTTTCTAAAATTTTTCTATTGTGTTCTTCATGGAATAGAAATCTTTAATTATAAGATAATAAACCAATAATTTCTTAACATCTGTGCTTCTGAAACTCCTCAGGTGAAAAAATATATTTCTACCTTTTAAAAATTAACTTTCTAGACTTATCTTTCACATGTAGGTCCTTTAAATATTTTGGAGTCTATTTATGTACATTTTATTACATGGGATCCACTTTTATTTTTCTCCAAGAGAAGTTCTTAAAAATAGTGATATTCATGGCTTGAAGATTCAATATTACAAAGATATCAGTAATCCTCAAAATGATCTATAGGCTCAATCAAACCCCAATAAAAACATCAGCATTTTTTCCCTTGGAAATTGATGAGATGTTTACAAATATTATGTGGGAAAGCAAAGAGCTACAAGAAGAGCTGGGGGCTTCCCTGGTGGCGCAGTGGTTGAGAATCTGCCTGCTAATGCAGGGGACACGGGTTTGAGCCCTGGTCTGGGAAGATCCCACATGCCACGGAGCAACTAGGCCCGTGAGCCACGTACTGAGCCTGCGCGTCTGGAGCCTGTGCTCCCCAACAAGAGGCCGTGATAGTGAGGCCCACGCACCACGATGAGGAGTGGCCCCCGCTTGCCACAACTAAAGAAAGCCCTCGCACAGAAACGAAGACCCAACACAGCAAAAATAAGTAAATAAACTCCTACCCCCAACATCTAAAAAAACATAAAAATAAAAAATAAAAGAAGAGCTGGGGCAATCTGAAAGAAGAATGAAAAGAAAGATATTAGTCACATTAAACCTTACTATAAATCTACAATATAAGATAGTCTGGTGTTTGCTCAAGGATAGACAAGATAATAGACATCAAAATCCATGTTGAAACAGACATTATAACAACGTGTAAAAAGAAAACACTGCAGGGAGCTCCCTGGTGGTCTAGTGGTAAGGATTTGGCGCTTTCACTGTGGTGACCCTGGTTCAATCCCTGGTCAGGGAACTGAGATCCTGCAAGCCACGCAGCACGGCCAAAAGAAAAAAGAAAGAAAAGAAAACACTGCAGCAGAGAGGGGAAAGAACTCTTGTTAATACAGTTGATCCTTGAACTAGGGTTCAAGGGGGTTAGGGGTGCCAACCCTCTGCTAAGTTGAAAATCCAAGTATAACTTATAGCCAGTCCTCTGTACGTACACGGTTTCTCCATAATCGGCAATTCTGCATCTGAGGATTGAACCAACCTTGGATCGTGTAGTAGTGCAGTATTTACTATTCAAAAAAATCCTCGTATAAGTGCACTTGTGTAGTTTAAACCCATGTTGTCCAAGGGTCAACTATTGGTTCTCAGTCAGCTGGATATCCATATGGGAAAAATATTAATCATTACTGCATAGGATATAAAAATATAAATTCCAGAAGATCTGCAGACGTAAATTTGAAAAGTAAACAATGATGCTTTAGGAAAGAAACGTAAGATAACAGCCTTTTTGCCTTGGAGTAGGAAGAATTTCTTAAGACCAAAAAAATCACCAACTGTGAAAGAAAAAATTGAAAAATTGGACTATTTCAAAGTTAAGAAACACCGTAAACCCAAACGCAGCACTCTTGGGCCAAAAGTGAGAGAGATTTTAAAAACATCTATGGAATAAAAGACTCAGATGCATCCCTCATGCCCATGCATTCTTCAAGGGTCAACTGTATCTACCAAAGTTGAACATATACCCTATAACCCTTTGGTTCCACCCATAGAAATATCCCTCAAACAAGTGCACAAGGCACATTCTAGATTGCTCACATCACCACTAACTGTGATAGCCAAGAATGGGGAAGTACCCAATACCCACCAATAATGGGATTAATAAATAGATTTTGATATGTTTACACACTGCAATAATATCCACCAATGAAAATGAATCAACGGTATCCACTCCCATCAATATGGATAAATGTCATGGATATACTGTGGAGCAAATGAAGCCAACACAAAATAGCACCTATTACATGACTCCATTTATATCAAGTACAAAATAGGCTAAGTGAATCTACACCATTACAAATTAGTGGCTACCATATGGAAAGGAAGGTTACTAGAAAGAGCCAAAAAGGGATGCTTCTAGGGTTTGGGCTTTGTCCTGGTCCTCCAAGAACTAGACGGCAAAGTGCTGAGAAAGACTTTAATGAACAAATATTTCATTGGGGGAAACATCGGAGAGAAAATGGCAGGGAGCTCTGGAAGGCTGGCAGAACTATCAGCGCATAGTGCAAGTCTGACCCTGAGTGAAGATTTGGAAGAAAGATTTGGTAAATCATCCGAGACTGCCTTGTCATCTACGTAAAATCCTTCAAGGCTGTCAGAGTCCTTGAAAAAAGGTCACTGGACAGAGGAATCCTGGTCTCCAAGAAATGGCCTGCCTTAGGATCCCTGCTGTGCTGACCAGGAGCAATCAGGGGCAAGGCCGGCCTCCAGGCAAACGTGGTGATGGATTTAAGAGCAGCAGCTGGGACCTTTGGCCAGTTATGCTCCCTGTGGTCATAACTGTGAAACAGGAGACTCTCAACGTGGATGCTTCCTTGTGATAAGATCTGGTTGTTTATTTCTGTCAGAAATAATCCTGAAGCAACGTTGCGTCCTTCTCAGTATATCATACCCCAGAGATCTAAAACGTTCGTTTGTTCTGTTATTGATAATGTTCACCTCTTGGCTAAGGTAGTGTTCACCAAATTTATACCTACTGTATTTCCTTGTTGTGATCAATACTTCGTGGAGAGATATTTGGGGTTTTGTAGCATCCTGCTCCTTGTAAACTTTCAACCAGTAGTTTTATAATTCATTGATTACTCTTGCCAGAACCTATCATTACTATGATGGTTGTAAATAATGATTTTTACATTACGTCATTCCTTCTATATGTTTATGGTTTGGCATTCTATTATGAGAGCCCTTCCTTCCCTCCCTTCCTCTTTTTTTATTCATATTCTGTATGATAATTATTTATTTTAGGGTCAAATTGCTCAGATTTACCCAGTGTGAGTCTCTTCAAGCTGGATCTTTTTACACGTCCCACCACTCTTTCCTACTTTCTGGCACAGTAAATTTTCTCCAGGATCATTCTACACTTTCCTTGCTCCAGCCCTGAAATAGAAACGTGGATATACATGCTTATATACATCACATACACATGTGTGTGTTTGTATATCCTCGCACTTCCATATCTACTTCTGTAAATACCTAGCACGTGCACTCACTCCCTCTCTCTCTCTACAGATGGGTGGACGGATGGATGGATGGGTAGACAGATCTGTATAAATAACTTATGGTCAGACTTCCATATCCGTGGTTCCTCTGTATCTGCAATTCTGCAACCATGGGTTCAACCAACCACAGATCATGTAGTACTGTAGTAATTACTATTAAAAAAAAAAACCCTGCATATAAGTGGACCTGCCCAGTTCAAACCCATATTGTTCAAGGGTCAACTGTAACTTGCTAAATAAAGCCCTTTAACCAACTATATTAAAAATACCACCATTGGTCTGCGTATGGAATGCCATCCAAACCTGCTTTGTCCTTACTGGTTCCACATCCAGAGGGTCCTCTGCTATTATGCTCAGTTCTCTCCTCATGTGCATCTTTTCAACAAGAGAAACTTTTTTTTTAAACCTCCACAATGTAGGTATATCCACTTTTGTTTCTAGCTCCAGGATTTTCCCTCTCCCTATTATGGATCTGTAGTTAAAGCACAGCATAAATAATAAAGCTTCAACTGTTGAAACTTATGAATTTTTCTGTGTATGCAAAATAATCTGAGAACTGTTTTGTTTTTGAAATTGGCTTCCAGAGTTCATACCATAATTTTGATCTTATATGCCTTATGACAATATAGAACAATCATATGAGGTCTTAACTGCAAGGGATAATTATTTAATACTTTTTCAAATTCTATTAAAATAATTTCCTGCTTTGGCAATACCCACTATTCAATGAAAAAAATATAACATGAAGTTATAAAATGGAAAAATATCACAAAATGCTCCTTGCCTAGGAAAACCACTCTGGAAGAGTATCCCTTTACACATGATCTTATGCATGTACACATACATGTGTGCACATGCACACATACACAAACACTAACAAAGATTTATGGTTGATTATACTATGAAGGCTACAATCTGTGACCTCTCAAAGCCCATATTGTGTATCTCCTGCGATTATGATATGTCATAAATTTTTAAAATAAACTTTTTATTTAATTTATTTATTTTGGGCTGCATTGGGTCTTCGTTGCTGCGTGCGGGCTTTCTCTAGTTGCAGTGAGTGTGGGCTACTCTTCGTTGCGGTGCGTGGGCTTCTCATTGCAGTGGCTTCTCTTGTTGCGGAGCACAGGCTCTAAGCACGTAGGCTTCAGTTGTTGTGGCACACAGCCTCAGTAGTTGTGGCACACGGGCTTAGTTGCTCCACAGCATGTGGGATCTTCCTGGACCAGGGCTCGAACCCGTGTCCCCTGCATTGGCAGGCGAATTCTTAGCCACTGTACCACCAGGGAAGTCCCTGTCATCATTTCACCGGCTTCAGATTAATATAGGAATCTATCAAAACTCAAATTCTTACAGCTGTACACTAATTTCCATTAAAAAATTTAGTGACATCATTGATGTGGTGTTCATCTTTTTGGTATTTTAATCTCACAATCAATAACTTCCAATTATATGATTTCTAAATCAAAGAGATCTAATATATTCTGATATATATACTCCTTTCCTGAAACCATGCTTTACTGCAACCAATAGGGAAAAGCACATAAATGTCACTCTTGTCTCAATAATACACTGGATAATTTTATCAGATTCCTACAAGTTTTCTGGGTATTTGCCTCATGGATGTGGGGGAAGAATATGGCATAGCCCCTACCTGAGAACTTTAGAAGAAATGCTACAATAATTAGAAGGCAAACATTCCAAAGTCTGGATGAAAATGCAGAGAATTAGAAATCAGTAAGTTCAAGGTCAACTAAAAATTTTTTTTTCTAGGGACAAACAATTTTTGTGACACTTTCAAAGTGTTACAGTAAACCCTGCCTTAATATTGACAGACAAAAAATCAATTGTATACTATGCAGTTACTGTTGTTGCAAAGTTAATCATGTTTTTTCACTCTGTACCATCAGAAAAAAAAAATCACAAGGTAGTTCAATTTCTACTGAACACAGTCCTTGGAAAACTAGACGGCGTCTCAAATAACCACCCAACTTGAGAACAGAGGCTGCGGGAGGCAAGGAGCCAGTTGCGATAGGCTAATAGCATATTAATATTGAAGATTGGGGGGCTTCCCTTCCCTGGTGGCGTAGTGGTTAAGAATCTGCCTGCCAATGCAGGGGACACGGGTTTGAGCCCTGGTCCAGGAAGATCCCACATGCTGCACAGCAGCTCAGCCGCGTGCCACAACTACTGAAGCCTGCACACCTAGAGCCCGTGCTCCACAAAGAGAAGCCACTGCAATGAGAAGCCCACACACTGCAATGAAAAGTAGCCCCCACTCACTGCAACTAGAGAAAGCCTGCGTGCAGCAATAAAGACCCAAGGCAGCCAAAAATAAATTAAAAAAATATATATTGCAGATTGGTTTTCTGCAGTGGTTTTCAGTATTTCAACAAAAGTTCATGTCCTGAATTAATTTTATTTTGCAGGTTTCCCCATCTGGATACAACTTTCATATATTATACATTTCCCCCTTTTGGTTTATTTAAAACACAAGTACTGAGCACACCTAAAAGCACTAGTCAATGATAAGGTTGTGTACATTCAGCAGCCAAGTCCCTGCCCTCATGGAGCGCACATTCTCACGGACATCAATTTTGACTAGCTCATCCTTACACTTTTGTTAAAGCCCAGACCAAACTCTTTTCCTTTCTAAGTGCTATCTCCTAAGTGACATCTGATAAATGTCAAAGTTCTGAATGCAGCCCTTACTGCACCACTCAGAAGGGATCTCTGCTGTGTGCTCTGCTGAACACTAGGATCTGTTTAGCTACTGCTTCAACACCAACTAAGTTAAAATACTTTCTCTCCTATGAGACCTGACGCTTGCAAGAATTCACGTTGCACGTGAGTTTTTTGAAAACAACATTTTGTAGAACTTCTATCCTCTGACAGTTCCTTGATGTTCTTACCACTCTCGCTGCTTTCATAAAATGTGTCCCCAGTATGCATTTTGTGATGACTTATAAGATGGGAGCGCCAACTGAAGCTTTTACCACACGTCTCACACTGGTAAGGTTTCTCCCCTGTATGAACTCGCCTGTGATACTGAAGATGTGAAGACCGACTAAAGACTTTACCACACACATCACATCTGTACGGCTTCTCTCCAGTGTGGATGCTCTGATGAAGCTGAAGACTTGAGGCCTGACTGAAGTGCTTACCACGCTCCCCACACTTATATGGTTTCTCTCCTGTGGGGACCTTCCGATGCATGTCGAGGTTCAGGCTCCACATGAAACCCTTCCCAGTGTCTTGGGAAAGTCACTTGGCCACTGTATTTATTTGTACTTATCTACACTTATCTGTCACTTGGGGGTTATAATGGTACCTGGTCCATAGGTACGTTGTACAAAAGATCTGTAAAGTAGTTACAAGAAACTGACACAGAGTAAGCACTCCACAGACATTGGCTATTAGCTATTGGAAATCTTTCTCCATGAAACAGATGACTTTATCAGTGGATGACTCGGTGGGAGACAGTGAATCACAGAATCACAGCATGTTGAAAGTGACCTAGTTCACACACTTATGTGAAAAAAAGAAAAGTGTGCATGTGTACAAAATGTCTGACAGTTTACATAACAAATAGTTCATCATGTTAACTTTGAGGATTAGAATAAATCAGGAAAGGAGGAAAGAAAAACTTGAGTGTAATTCAATTTCTCTATCATTTGTGTTTCTACACTGAGACTCTGAATACACTGGAAGTGCAATTTTTTTTAATGTGGCGGGATAAAGGTTTTCAAGTTCTCCTGATACATCCGTATTATTATTTCAGAATTGCTGGCATTTCTTGCCATCTTCGGATCTACACCCATGTGAGTCAGTGGGCCATTCTGGACGGAGGAGATAATAGAGCAGAAGTGAAGTGAGAGGAAAGGAGAGAAAAGATTTTCTCTTTTCTCTTCAAAGAGGAAAGGTCTTTGGAATGGGAACAACTCACAACCAAACTTTGGGGAAAGGATGTGATGGAAAACGAGACAAACATCCTAACCCTGTGATGAGGAGGATTCCCTGGGCTGGATGGAGGGAGGTCACAGGTGGCTGGACAAGGAAACCAACAAGGGAGAAACACACACAAGTGCAGGGCAAACACCCTGAGGCCACTCAGCCTGACTCCATGCAAACATGTGTCCAGCAGCCAGCCCTTCACCTGTGGCTCCCCAGCAAGACAGGTACCTCGGGGGTGCCAACTCATTCTGAGTCCATTATGCCTGGCCATTCATAAACCGCTGTCTAACGTGTGAGGAATAAACTCTCAATGTGTATGAGGAAATTGGGGAAGGAGATTGAAAGGTTACTTAAACGGAAAAAAAAAGAAGTTCAGGAAGGCAGGATGGTAGAGAGACAAGAAAAAGACCTTAAAAGATAGAAAGGATTTGCCAAAGAAGAGAAAGAAAAAGAAATGATTCCGAATGGGTTAACATGCATCTAGGAATTTAAGGAAGATTATTGATGAGTGAACACTATGGAATAAAGCGAATAAAATTTATCCGAAATTGCTGAGACTATTGTAAGCAGCATGATTATCAAATTATGAATTGGCTGCAATGGCATTCTAGGGGGGGCACAAGGAAGGGGAAGCAAATGTTCCTGAGATGACAGTAGCAGGGGGAAAGTTGTTTCAGGGGAATATCAGTCTTGCAGAGGGTGTATCAGAGGAGGGCAAGTGTGAGCATCAAGGAAATACTAAGTGTATATGGTTCCTTCACTGAGTGCACCCAGCCCTGCGTTCAGCCTTGAGAACAAGCAGGACTTCAGGTACTGGAGCTACATTTCAGTCATCAAGACTTGAGAAGACACCCTTAACTCAGGTCTTCTCTTCAAACTCCATCTTTCCTTCTTGACCTACATTTGGCCTCTTCCCTTACCCTCAAGCTGTGGACTGAGGCCACAGAGCAAGATGGGTCACTAGTGTCCTCCATCCCCTGGCGACTGTGGTTCACATCAGTGGAGCACCAAAGGCAATAACCAAGTAACAGACACAAGAGTGTATGAAGAAGAAGAGATTCTGATAAGGCTTTCTGTGACAGTGTGGGCCAAGTAGGCTCTATATGGCTGGTATCACCTGAATTATGAGCAGCCTTAGGGGAGAAGTTCTCAGAAGGCAGAGCCTGGCTCTCGAGAGGCTCTGTGTCCTCACAGCCCACTCCAAGACCTCAGTTAAAGCTTCGGCCCCCAATATCCCTCCCTCTGCCTACTCAGAGTTTTTGAAGTCTTCTTTCCTCCACATTTCCCTTGAGAGGTGGAGGAGGAAGATGAGCTTCAGACCAGCTCAGACTCCCCTGGGATCCCAGCAGGATGCCTATCATTAACCTCCCACCTTCTAGGAAGCTCCTAAGATCTTCATATTTGGGGGAGATCTCATTTCAGCTGTGCTTCAAATTGCTGGCTGGAGACGGCATGTTGGAAGGTGGCTAAAAGCAAGTAGCAATCCTTCGGGCAGCCTGGCCCGTCTCGACTGTCAGACATCTTCAGGGATATTCTAGGAAACGTTGTTTGTTCTAGAGAAGGGAGGGAAACAATCCAATTGTCCAATAATGCTTGAATGGAAAATAAATGATGCTATACGCGTGTGATGAAATAATATCAAACAGTGAAAAATCAAAGACCTAGATCTATATGGATTCACGTGGATAAATCTTGAAAATATAATATTGATTGAAAGAAAATAAGATAAAGAATGTTAGATTGTGATAACAGGTATGTAAGTATTTAAATATTTAAATCAATTCAACATATTGCTTCTATATATAGAGATGCAAGAAAATAAACTTTATCCAAAGAACACATTATTTACATTTAATATGCTCATTTATCTAGGAGACCCAAAAGAACCCACAGATAAACTAGCAGGAACTAATAAGACGGTTCAACAAGGCACATACATACAAGATCAATAAATTTTAAATATCAATCAGGCTCCTCTACACTGGCGATAACAAATTAGAAACTGTAAAAGAAAATAAGAAAAAAAGAAGATCTAAAAAGAGTCACAAGAGCCATATAAATTATTTAGAGCTAAGAATACGTAGAAGGCAATATAACTAACAAACTGAGTACAAACAGTTAAACTCCGCCCAACCCAAGGTTAGGAAAAGACTGTTGTTACTTTATGAGAACAGACCCTCTTCTTAAGGAGCAGATCAGTAAGTGAGAGTGAATCAAAGAAACACAGCATTTGAAAAGTCAGCTAGTCCAAGCCTCTTGATCGCACATACAGAAGCTGAAGCCCAGATAGGTTGAATTACTTGCTAAAGGGCCCAATGTCCTGACTCAAGGACTAGCATTTTTCACTCAGTCGCAAGACACAATCAAATGCAGTACCTTGGAAAGAGATGGGGAAAAAATGAAGAGATCAATTTTATAGTTCCTCATCTTTAAGTACAGAAATAGCCGTGACAAAATTACACGTATTGAGGGAAAATTGAAGTGCAGAGTTTAAAATGTCAATAATCCACAGGGAAACTGGAGTCCATTTAAAACATTCATATTAAATCTCTCTAGAAAAGACATTAAAAGATCTCCAATCAAAATGTGAATTTTATAATAGACATGGTATGATACAATTTATAATAGATATGGTAGGAACCTTTCCCTTTCACGGGAAAGCTTCGGCTGGGAAAAAGGAATTGTTCTTGAAAATGGGGCCTGTGCTACTGCAGACACTGTGCTCAACCTAGGTCCACCGAATGCTCTGATGTCAGCACTGAGGTCACAGAATTCCACTGTGCGCCTGGCAACCTTGCAAACATAACAGCCCTGGTGAGCACTAGACAGTACTGCTGGTTCACTAAGTGGTACAAGTTTTTCAGCCATTTAGGAGACTTAAATATTTTTGTTTGTATTGAATCATTTCAACGGATTGCCCAAGAGCCAAGAAGGGCCAACCTGTAGAGAAGAGGAGGAGTTGGACATCTCTTGAAGCATCTTCTAAGGGAGACTTCTAGTTGGTACGATGGAACGGCGACAAAAGGGGAAACATCTGGAAAATGAAGAGTCCCAGGAAACTGCCAAAAACGGAGGAGGTATGTGGGGGGCAACTTGTCTGGGGCACATGGGTTTCTGCCAAACTGAAGCTTCTCTAGGAAGCGGGGGACTGAGAACGTGTCACCTGTGAAGCAGGGAGCGAGAGACCTTGTCTCACTGATGCTGCCGTATCTATCCGGAGGGTCCCTGTGGTGTGAGACGGCACAGAACGGCCAGATGCCCCTTGGGAGATGGGAGGTCAGCTCCGCTGGTCTGAGGACTCTCTCCTGGGGCAGCCGAGCCTGGAGCTTTGTCGGACTCATACCAGGCTGCATCCTGCTTGCACAGACCTAGAGGTGCAGCTTTTCTCAGTCCCCGATCTCTCTTATGCTCTTGGATCTTTCCCTGGGGTCATGAGGTGGGGGATGTGAAGGATGCAGGGATGCTGAGAGAGACCCATGAGTTGCTTGGCCTCTTTTACCAAAGTGGAAAGAGAAGCCCCATGAGTTGAAGGCCCTGTTGAAAAATATCTTGAAAAGTGGAATGTACTTTGAAAGAAGATTGTTTGTCTAGGGATGGTGTCATATTGAAAGCAAGGAGGTTTTATTCCTTCAACAGGAAGAATTTCCCAAAGGAGATCAAGGGAAGGGAAGGGTTTTCCAGAGACTGAGACCGCGTGAGCGGGGGTGAGAAATGGCCTCAGGGTCCTGCGGGGAGCTCTGAGAGCCACGGGCCACGTGGTGCCTGCGTGCATTAAATGTAGGCGAGTAGCTTGCCCTGGGAGAGGGGTGGTCACCCCAGAGCTCCAGCTAGAGGCCTCTGCCCCAGATTAGAGCCCAGTAGCTCCTACCAGGCCCAGGGCCCTGGAGACTGTAGGATGGGCCCTGGGAATGGAGCTCTAGACAGCAGGCAGATTTCCAGGCAGTGGCTGGGACAGGCTGGGGAAGGCAATGACTGCCCCTGACCATTCAGAATATTTTGCCCTATGTTCCTGTGTGTGTGTGTGTGAGTGTGTGTGTGTGTGTGTGTGTGTGTGTGTGTGGTAGTGCAGAGAAGAGCGAGATGAATGGGGTTAGAGTGCTTACCAGATATAAAGTCTGCGTGGTAAAGTTCTTGTCACCCTGCCTGGACCTGGCTGACACTCGGTGTACGTAAGAGTGTATACAGAATTCTTGTTAGGGGTGTTTTATGAGACAGTAACTCATACACCCATGTACACTCTGATGCAGCAAAAATATCACACACCCCACATATAACTTCCTTAGTAAACCACACACAGCACATGGAGGTATATACACGCATCCCTCCTATACTACGTTCTCATACAACCCACCTGTATCACAATCCTCTCCTCCAACACCAAACGCTGGATATGAGATATGTATATAGACACACACACTATATATATAGGACACACACACACACACACTATATATATATATATATATATATATATATATATATATATATATATATATATATATATATATATGTATCTCCACAACTCTCACACAAACACAGCTAACTTCAGCCATCGCTAAATACCTCTGTAAGAACCAGTCACGTGTCATACACACCACACTTGTAACACATTCTTGAGTAATGCCAAACCCGCTTTGTACAAACCACAGTAAACCACAGTCTCAGTAACCCATGTCAGGATTGCCAGAGAAAATATGGGCTATCCAGTTCAATTTGAATTCCAGATAAACAACAAGTAATTTTTCAGTATCAGTATGTCCCAAATATTGTATGGGCCATACTTACACTAAAACTAAGTGAGAACAAATACTGCATGGGAATACTTACACTAAAAAATTATTCTGGGTTTATCTGAAACTGAAATTTAACTGGGTGCCTTGTATTCTTGTTCGCTAAGTCTGGCAACCCTTATATACTTACCACCAGCTGATGTATTATATATTTATTGTAGTTTTGCTTAGTGTGTGTCTTCCCCTACTAGAATGTGCAGCGTTACCAAAGACTACAACAATGGAAGAGTGCCGGATACACAGGAGTAGCTGCTTACTGAATCTTGGTGAATGAATGAATGAACACGCACCATAAATACAAGCCACACCATGTAATGAGGAAACGTTACATGTCCCAGGATTCCTGAATTGTGAACAGAAAAAATGCACACAAATGCCACAGACACAGATAGACACGTCTGCACTGTGCTCCCCATGCCAACCCCACACTTACCACAGACTTAACTGATACACATCACTCACTCTTCCCACACACTCACAGTCACCACCGAGGCCTACATTACCAACTAGACAGTGAGAGAATAAGTATTGATTGGAATTAAATCCTGGAGGATCCACTGGGAACCACACTCTCAAATGTGTGTATTCACTGCACCTGACACGTGTCACACACTCAGTAAATATTTGTGGACAGAGGACTGATGAACCCACCCTGAGTCTTTCATTCCTCCCTCAGGAATCTCGAAGTCACAAGAGGATCCCCCTCGGCTTGGATCCACTGTGGTGGCCCAAGGCTGCAGCCCAGGGGCAGTGGAGGTCTCCTCTGCCCCTAAATACTTCTTCTGTACTTCTACTCCGCGCAAGCTCAGCTACGCTGGTAAGGGCGCGGGGCTCCTCAGGTGAGGGGGTGCTTGGCTGTGAGGCAGGAGGCACACAGATCCCAGGGAGGCTGAGAGGAAATCCAGGGTCATCAGAGGTGATGAGGGCTCTGGGGAGGAGCCTGGGCAGGATGGCTGAGCTGTTCCGAGGGCATGGATGCCAGCTGAGACTGGGGGGGCGGTGAGAATACTGGTAGTACCATGGTGGGGAAGTCAAGGAGCACGGGCCGGAAAGGTCTGGGCTTGAGGTGGAGGGAAGAGGGACCAGATTAAGCATCTTCAGAGGAAAATGTAGGCTTTGTCTTTGCCTTTGCTTCCAGAGAAGGACAGAGTTCTGCATCATACACCTCCAGCCTGAGAGCAGGACCATCCAGCTCAGGTCCACACAGCTCACACATACATCTGCCCTCCAGGCACAGCCCTTCTCACAGCACACATAAACTCCAAGCACCACAGCCCCATTCCACAAGTAATGCACCACCGATATTACCAAAATCACACTCCTTGTCATACACGCATCCAGCCGCATCCCTCACATACCACAGCCCTCACCACCATACTCCACACCCCTGTATACAGACACCGCTCCAGTATCCCCCCCACGCACATGAAAAGCCCACAGATGACACCAGATACACCGCTCCATCCTACGGCCAACAGACACCAAGCTCACGACATAGCTACGTCATGCAAATGTCCCTCTCTCGTCTACCACACCTGCTCCCTCAGCTTCCGGCACGGCCCATGCATGTTATTATGGTTTTAATTTCCTTTTTCAGCAATGCGGGGATTTCGAGACACTGCCTGGCCTACAGCACCCCTAGCCCAGGTTCAGGAAGAAGGGGAGACCGCTCCCCCATCACACTGTGTCTCCTCCTCACTCTCTTCACCCTGTAAGGACTATCTGCACCCAGACAAAGAGGAAAGGGGCATGAAAATAAACTACATGCAGGTACAAGTGAACAAGGGTGTCGCTGTCTCCTGGAAGACAAAGAAACACTTGGAGTTGCCTGAAAAGGAGCTGACGATAGAAGAAGTGACCTTTCCTGAGGATGCGTGCACAGTAGGCACTTGCCCCTCTGATGTGTTCACCGAAAGCCTCCTGTCTGACTGTGAGCCCCCTGGGGAGGAGAAAGAGTATGAGGAAAGGGCAGAGCCAGGCAGCCCATCAGGGTCACCTGCCGTCGAGGAGAGACCCAGGGCCAAGACACCGGACTGGATGGTGACCATGGAGACCGGCTTCAGGTGCATGGCCTGCTGCCGGGTCTTCCCCACCTTGGAGATCCTCCAGCAGCACGTGAAGGGCGGCGTCCTGCAGGGCTTCAGCTGCCGTGTCATTCATCTCAACATGGCCAAGTGGATGGGCAATGTGGAATACGAGAGCACCCCTGAGGAGGAGGACGAGGAGGAGGAGGAGGAAGAGAAGCAAGAAGAAAAGGAGAATGAGGGAGAGCAGCCCACGGGGGAAGGCCCCAGCCCAAAGAGACCCCGCAGGCAGGGTCTTTTCTCTCCTTTGAGCTCCAAACAGCAACTGAGATTCATGGGACAGAAGATCCTGGAAGACGGTGTGGCCGTCCCTTGGAAGAGGTAAGGCTTGAGGCTGGCAGTCTTCTGAGCCTATGTCACGAGGGCCCAGAGGAGTCTAAGGGAAGGGGCCGCACACATGTGCTGGTTTACCTAATGGCTCTGCAGTTGCATCAAATGGGACACACCCAGCACTAACAAAGGCATTGACCTCTGTTGACGTAAACAAGAAGGTGGAGCCTTTTCCTAGGAGTTTTCTCAGGGTCTGCACGATGGACCTCAACTCTTAGAGGACGTATTGCCAGCAGCTCCTTCTCGGCAGAGAGAGCCAGGAGTGGTCTCAAGAGAGGACAGGGGCCCTTGCAGGACCAGAAATTTGAGGTCTGAGAGCCTTGGGCCTGAGCCGATTTCTCACCCTGACCACTGTACCTAGCCTTCTGTGACAAAGGGGAATATGAAAGAGAGTCACGTGGAAATGAGGTCCCCCGAGATATGGAAATGTTCCAGAACCTTCGTTGCGTGGTAGTTGATCTGGAGCCAAGCTCACTGTGGTGTGTGTGGCTCTGAGCATTAAGGCAATGCTGGAGGGTAACCCTGACCAGCAGAGCTTGGAGTGCTTCTTGTCTCTTCCTGTTCTACCTCATTTGTTTTATCCCTTCCAGGGAGAAGAAAGGACCCTCGGGAGAGTAGCAGACAGAATGCCGTGGTCTGAAGGAGGATGAAGGGACCGGCACTCAGTCTAACATCATATGACAATAGAAGCGTCCTATGCAATAAAGGGCATTTTCCAAACCTTTCCTGGAGCTTTTATTTAATGACATTTTTCTATCTATGCATCTATCTGTCATCTACATCTGTATCTTTCAAGGTTTGTGAACAAGCTTTCACATAAGCACTAGAGACGTCCGCCAGCATTTTCCAGAAGAGGCCTGCAAATTGCTGGGGACTCCTCACAAATAGGGAACGGCCACAACCCCTGCCACACAGACTATGCGAGTGGCCCTCCTGACGTACTCCCACTCTCTCTCTGAATTTCCCAACGTCTGAGATGAGGGTGCTGACTGGAGGCAATGATCACGTGCAGGCTGAATCTTCTCCAGATTCTGATTCTCTTCCTGGGCATATCGTCCTCAAACACAGTCTCCATGTCCCTGGCCACACTGATCTCTCTCCTTCAGTCCTTCCCTCCCTCCCTCTCCTGCCTCCCAGTGCAGAGAATACTTTTTTGCATTTGAGACGACATTTATTTTTGGTTCACAGAATTCTCACCTATTCTACTGTGGCCTCCGTTGTGAACATTCCAAAGCTGAGACTTTTCTGTTTTTCTCCCTCATTTCTGCTGAGTCTTTACCTTCCTAATGCAGTGAACTCACAGTGCCTAGCTGACTGGATGGGGAAAAAAATCCAGGGAGCAAAGAGAAATAATAAAAGAATATATCAGTTAATTTTTCATAGTGTTATCCAACTACATATTTTTAAAATTTTGGAATAATATTAGGAATCTTCTCTTTATAAAAAACTGAATTATCGGGCTTCCCTGGTGGAGCAGTGGTTAAGAATATGCCTGCGAATGCAGGGGTCATGGGTTCGAGCCCTGGTCTGGGAAGATCCCACGTGCCACGGAGTAACTAAGCCCGTGTGCCACAACTACTAAGCCTGCGCTCTAGAGCCCGTGTGCCACATCAACCGAGCCCACGTGCCACAACTACAGAAGCCTGCGTGCCTAGAGACCATGCTCCGCAACAAGAGAAGCCACTGCAATGAGAAGCCCGTGCACCACAGCCAAGAGGAGCCCCCGCTCACTGCAACTAGAGAACGCCCGCTAGCAGCAACAAAGACCCAATGCAGCCCCAAATAAATTAATTAATTTTTAAAAATTGAATTAGTTTCAAGGGTACAATGTATAAAAGTACAATAAAAGCCCCCCTTCATAACCCCCCAACCCCACTCTCAAGATGGAATCGATATGATGTGATACAATTTAGAGTCGTAGTACTACTCCTCCTCCCACCACATCCGAAATCCTCTGAGCCAGGTGCAGCAGCTTCCTTTCACAATGCTAGGACCCGCCACAAGACACATGATAATCCCTTTGGACATTTCAAGGAGCGGCACCAAGGGAACAGTACCGGGGAAATGCCACTGACAGCTCAGAATATCCATGGCATTTCTAGAGCCTCGGCACTGCTCTCACTCTGGGAATGAAGGTCCAAAAAGCACATCGGAGAATGTTCATAGTTGTAAACAAGCTCCACCTTTGAAACACAATCTACATAGAACCACATATACAAGCCTGCACGATGGATGAAGCCAAGGTCTCCTCCATGATTTCCCTTCTGACCACCTTATTGTCTCCTCAACCATAAAAGGTGAACTTGAAACACAGGACCTTGCCTTGTCACCAGAAACATCCAAGCTTGGATCAGTCTTTCTAAGACCAGATACTTGCTCTCTGAACTATTAGAGACTTGTCACATACACACAGGTAGAACAGGATTATTTCTATCTACCTGGGGACTTGGAGTCTTTCACATTGCTCCTGTTAAAACTCTCACAACAGCAAAACTTTACCTACAAAGGGTTCAAGCTATGACACTCCCAACTTCCACAAACCTCCTCAGCTCTTGTGAGTCACATGCAGCCAATTCCAGGAATTGGAAACATGGTTGTGAGGATGAAACTGACTTTGGGGCTCCCCTTGGATATGGTCTTCCAGACTTACCAAAAGGCCATTAAGAGGAAGGTTTACCCCACCTCAGGGAAACCCGAGGCAGTACTTGCAGTCAAGGGCTGGCCATGGCTTCTGAGCTACATCCAAAAAGAATTTCATACTGTACCTGGATCTGCTGAAGCCATTTCTGACTGTCCGAGAGCCAGCATGTACCGCTCCTCAACTGCCTCCATTGTGGATCATCAGTAGGGCTGTCAGATTTAGTACATAAAAATACAGGATACCCAGTTAACCTTGAACTTCACATGAATAATAAGTCATTATTTTTAGTATAAGTAGATCCTATGAACTATTTGGGGCATACTTATCTTCAAAATGTACTCGTTGTTTTTGAAACATTCATATTTAACTAAACAGCCTATATTTTATCTGTCAACCCTACTCAGCAGAAATGATGGAGGCTCATAGAGATCCAGGAGACGCCTCAGCGCCTCCTCAGCTTTTATTTCTACGTCCTGGACAGCGAGCACGAACCTTCCACTCCGTCATTGGCTAGAATGGAGGATATTCTCTGTTTTAGAGCTTTTTTTACTTGTCATTTTTATTATCTTCCTTATTTTAAAGAGATGTTTATTTTTTCCCAAACTTAATAGCTCATCCAAAAGTATTTCAAAGTTCATTAGACAAGGGAAAAACAACATGGTTCTGAAAAGTGAAGGAAACCGCCTGGTGTTTAGTAAAGAAGTAGTAGGGAGACTGAAAAAGCCAAACTTAATAAGCAGATCTCTCCAAGGGTATTTTCAGAGCTTGATACCCTCCCACACCCTGAAAATATTATTACATCAAGAATGTAGAACTGCTAACCAAATGTAAGGCTCCCATATGATTCTATCAAACTGAGGATGCTTCTTTACTAAGCAGTGAGCACACTTGCTGTCCCAGGGACCTTGGCAGTTGCAACGTAGGGCTCTTCCCTTTGGGATGGAAACAGCAAGTTTTCCTGTGTTCTACACGCTGGCCCCAAAAATACTACACTCCCAATACTTGTCAACTTTAAGTATTTTCCTACATATCTCCATTTTTCTGTTACTATTTGGACTACATCCTAGACTTGACACTACATAAATTGCATTCAAGAAGCTATTTCTAAAAGTTGGTAGGAAACCTTAAATCTATGGCTTGCAGTCCCTGGCTTACTTTCATCCAGGTGCATAAGGGTTTTCAAAAGTAGTCAGGTTAGTTACCCCGTATCACAGCCCCACGCTTGTGTCACAGATATAAAAATGGAACATGATATTTAAGGTTTTAGTGGCCAAATCATCAAGCCTCCCAGACAGAGGCAATAGAGCAAAATGATTACAGAGGCATGGATTTTGATTTGCTCCAGTGTCTTGGGCCAGTCACTTGGCCTCTATATTTATTTGTACTTATCTGCACTTATCTGTCACTTGGGGGTCATAATTGTACCTGGTCCATGGGTATGCTGTACAAATGATCTGTAAAGTAGTTACAAGAAACCGACACAGAGTAAGCACTCCACAGACATTGGCTATTAGCTATTGGAAATAGTTCTCCATGAAACAGATGACTTTATCCGTGGATGACTCGGTGGGAGACAGTGAATCACAGAATCACAGCATGTTGAAAGTGACATAGTTCACACTCTTATGTGAAAAGAAGAAAAGTGTTCATGGGTAGAAATGTCTGAAACTTTACACAAGAAAGAGTTCATCATGTTAACTTGGACGATTAGAATAAATCAGGAAAGGAGGAAAGAAAAACTTGAGTGTAATTCAATTTCTCTATCAGTTGTGTTTCTACACTGAGACTCTGAATACACTGGAAGTGCAATTTTTTTTAATGTGGCGGGATAAAGGTTTTCAAGTTTTCCTGATCCATCCGTATTATTATCTCAGAATTGCTGGCATTTCTTGCCATCTTTGGATCTACACCCATGTGAGTCAGTGGGCCATTCTGGACGGAGGAGATAATAGAGCAGAAGTGAAGTGAGAGAAAAGGAGAGACAAGATTTTCTCTTTTCTCTTCAAAGAGGAAAGGTCTTTGGAATGGGAACAACTCACAACCAAACTTTGGGGAAAGGATGTGATGGAAAATGAGACAAACATCCTACCCCTGTGATGAGAAGGATTCCCTGGGCTGGATGGAGGGAGGTCACAGGTGGCTGGACAAGGAAACCAACTAGGGAGAAACACACACAAGTGCAGAGCAAACACCCCGAGGCCACTCAGCCTGACTCCATGCAAACATGTGTCCAGCAGCCAGCCCTTCACCTGTGGCTCCCCAGCAAGACAGGTACCTCGGGGGTGCCAACTCATTCTGAGTCCATTATGCCTGGCCATTCATAAACCGCTGTCTAACGTGTGAGGAATAAACTCTCAATGTGTATGAGGAAATTGGGGAAGGAGATTGAAAGGTTACTTAAACGGAAAAAAAAGAAGTTTAGGAAGGCAAGATGGTAGAGAGACAAGAAAAAGACCTTAAAAGATAGAAAGGATTTGCCAAAGAAGAGAAAGCAAAAGAAATGATTCCGAATGGGTTAACCTGCAGCTAGGAAGTTAAGGAAGATTATTGATGGGTGAAGACTATGGAATAAAGCGAATAAAATTTCTCAGAAGTTGCTGAGATTATGGTAAGCAGCATGATTATCAAATTATGAATTGGCTGCAATGGCATTCTAGGGGGACACTAGGAAGGTGAAGCAAATGTTCCTGTGATGACAGTAGCAGGTGGAAAGTTGTTTCAGGGGAAGATCAGTCTTGCAGAGTGTGTATCAGAGGAGGGCAAGTGTGAGCAAGCAAGGAAATACTAAGTGTATACGATTCCTTCACTGAGTGCACCCAGCCCCGCGGTCAGCCTTGAGAACAAGCAGGACTTCAGGTACTGGAGCTACATTTCAGTCATCAAGACTTGAGAAGACACCCTTAACTCAGGTCTTCTCTTCAAACTCCATCTTTCCTTCTTGACCTTCATTTGGCCTCTTCCCTTACCCTCCAGCTGTGGACTGAGGCCACAGAGCAAGATGGGTCACTAGTGTCCTCCATCCCCTGGCGACTGTGGTTCACATCAGTGGAGTACCAAAGGCAATAACCAAGTAACAGACACAAGAGTGTATGAAGAAGAAGAGATTCTGATAAGGCTTTCTGTGACAGTGTGGGCCAAGTCGGCTCTATATGGCTGGTATCACGTGAATTATGAGCAGCCTTAGGGGAGAAGTTCTCAAAAGGCAAAGCCTGGCTCTTGAGAGGCTCTGCGTGCTCACAGCCCTCTCCAAGACCTCAGTTACAGCTTCGGCCCCCAATATCTCTCCCTCTGCCTGCTCACAGTTTTTGAAGTCTTCTTTCCTCCACATTTCTCTTGAGAGGTGGAGGAGGAAGATGAGCTTCAGGCCAGCTCAGACTCCCCTGGGATCCCAGCAGGATGCCTATCATTAACCTCCCACCTTCTAGGAAGCTCCTAAGATCTTCACATTTGAGGCAGTTCTCATTTCAGCTGTGCTTCAAATTGCTGGCTGGAGACGGCCTGTTGGAAGGTGGCTAAAAGCAAGTAGCAATCCTTCGGGCAGCCTGGTCCTTCTCGACTGTCAGTCATCTTCAGGGATATTCTAGGAAATGTTGTTTGTTCTAGAGAAGGGAGGGAAACAATCCAATTGTCCAATAATGCTTGAATGGAAAATAAATGATGCTATATGCATGTGATCACATAATATCAAACAGTCAAAAATCAAAGACCTAGATCTCTATGGATTCACGTGGATAAATCTTGAAAACATAATATTGATTGAAAGAAAATAAGATAAACAATGTTAGATTGTGATAACAGGTATGTAAGTGTTTAAATATTTAAATCAATTCAACATATTGCTTCTATATATAGAGATGCAAGAAAATAAACTTTATCCAAAGAACACATTATTTACATTTAATATGCTCATTTATCTAGGAGACCCAAAAGAACCCACAGATAAACTAGCAGGAACTAATAAGACGGTTCAACAAGGCACACACATACAAGATCAATAAATTTTAAAAGTCAATCAGGCTCCTCTACACTGGCGATAACAAATTAGAAACTATAAAAGAAAATAAGAAAAAAAGAAGATCTAAAAATTGTCACAAGAGCCGTATAAATTATTTAGAGCTAAGCATACGTAGAAGGCAATATAACTAACAAACTGAGTACGAACAGTTAAACTCCGCCCAACCCAAGGTTAGGAAAAGACTGTTGTTACTTTATGAGAACAGACCCTCTTCTTAAGGAGCAGATCAGTAAGTGAGAGTGAATCAAAGAAACACAGCATTTGAAAAGTCAGCTAGTCCAAGCCTCTTGATCGCACATACAGAAGCTGAAGCCCAGATAGGTTGAGTTACTTGCTAAAGGGCCCAATGTCCTGACTCAAGGACTAGCATTTTTCACTCAGTCGCAAGACACAATCAAATGCAGTACCTTGGAAAGAGATGGGGAAAAAATGAAGAAATCAATTATATAGTTCCTCATCTTTAAGTACAGAAATAGCCGTGACAAAATTACACGTATTGAGGGAAAATTGAAGTGCAGAGTTTAAAATGTCAATAATCCACAGGGAAACTGGAGACCATTTAAAACATTCATATTAAATCTCTCTAGAAAAGACATTAAAAGATCTCCAATCAAAATGTGAATTTTATAATAGACATGGTATGATACAATTTATAATAGATATGGTAGGAACCTTTCCCTTTCACGGGAAAGCTTCGGCTGGGAAAAAGGAATTGTTCTTGAAAATGGGGCCTGTGCTATTGCAGACACTGTGCTCAACCTAGGTCCACCGAATGCTCTGATGTCATCACTGAGGTCACAGAATTCCACTGTGAGCCTGGCAACCTTGCAAACATAACAGCCCTGGTGAGCACTAGGCACTACTGCTGGTTCACCAAGTGGTACAAGTTTTTCAGCCATTTAGGAGACTTGACTATTTTTGTTTGTATTGAATCATTTCAACGGATTGCCCAAGAGCCAAGAAGGGCCAACCTGTAGGGAAGAGGAGGAGTTGGACATCTCTTGAGGCATCTTCTAAGGGAGACTTCTAGTTGGTACGATGGAACGGCGACAAAAGAGGAAACATCTGGAAAATGAAGAGTCCCAGGAAACTGCCGAGAACGGAGGAGGTATGTGGGGGGCAACTTGTCTGGGGCACATGGGTTTCTGCCAAACTGAAGCTTCTCTAGGAAGCGGGGGACTGAGAACGTGTAACCTGAGAAGCAGGGAGCGAGAGACCTTGTCTCACTGATGCTGCCGTATCTATCCGGAGGGTCCCTGTGGTGTGAGACGGCACAGAACGGCCAGATGCCCCCTGGGAGATGGGAGGTCAGCTCCGCTGGTCTGAGGACTCTCTCCTGGGGCAGCCGGGCCTGGAGCTTTGTCGGACTCACAGCAGGCTGCATCCTGCTTGCACAGACCTAGAGGTGCAGCTTTTCTCAGTCCCCGATTTCTCTCTTATGCTCTTGGATCTTTCCTAGGGGTCATGAGGTGGGGGATGTGAAGGATGCAAGGATGCTGAGAGAGACCCATGAGTTGCTTGGCCTCTTTTACCAAAGTGGAAAGAGAAGCCCCATGAGTTGAAGGCCCTGTTGAAAAATATCTTGACAAGTGGAATGCACTTTGAAAGAAGATTGTTTGTCTAGGGATGGTGTCATATTGAAAGCAAGGAGGTTTTATTCCTTCAACAGGAAGAATTTCCCAAAGGAGATCAAGGGAAGGGAAGGGTTTTCCAGAGACTGAGACCGCGTGAGTGGGGGTGAGAAATGGCCTCAGGGTCCTGCGGGGAGCTCTGAGAGCCACGGGCCACGTGGTGCCTGCGTGCATTAAATGTAGGCGAGTAGCTTGCCCTGGGAGAGGGGTGGTCACCCCAGAGCTCCAGCTAGAGGCCTCTGCCCCAGATTAGAGCCCAGTAGCTCCTACCAGGCCCAGGGCCCTGGAGACTGTAGGATGGGCCCTGGGAATGGAGCTCTAGACAGCAGGCAGATTTCCAGGCAGTGGCTGGGACAGGCTGGGGAAGGCAATGACTGCCCCTGACCATTCAGAATATTTTGCCCCATGTTCCTATGTGTGTGTGTGTGAGTGTGTGTGTGTGTGTGTGTGTGTGTGTGTGTGTGGTAGTGCAGAGAAGAGCGAGATGAATGGGGGTAGAGTGCTTACCAGATATAAAGTCTGCGTGGTAAAGTTCTTGTCACCCTGCCTGGACCTGGCTGACACTCGGTGTACGTAAGAGTGTATACAGAATTCTTGTTAGGGGTGTTTTATGAGACAGTAACTCATACACCCATGTACACTCTGATGCAGCAAAAATATCACACACCCCACATATAACTTCCTTAGTAAACCACACACAGCACATGGAGGTATATACACGCATCCCTCCTATACTACTTTCTCATACAAACCACCTGTATCACAATCCTCTCCTCCAACACCAAACGCTGGAGATGAGATATGTATATAGACACACACACTATATATATAGGACACACACACACACACACACACACACTATATACATGTATCTCCTCAACTCTTGCACAAGCACAACTAACTTCAGCCATCTCTAAATACCTCTATAAGAACCAGTCACGTGTCATACACACCACACTTATAACACATTCTTGAGTAATGCCAGACCCGCTTTGTACAAACCACAGTAAACCACAGTCTCAGTAACCCATGTCAGGATTGCCAGAGAAAATATGGGCTATCCAGTTCAATTTGAATTCTAGATAAAGAACAAGTAATTTTTCAGTATCCGTATGTCCCACATATTGTATGGGCTATACTTACACTAAAACTAAGTCAGGCCAAATACTGCATGGGAATACTTACACTAAAAGATTATTCTGGGTTTATCTGAAACTGAAATGTAACTGGGTGCCTTGTATTCTTGTTCGCTAAGTCTGGCAACCCTTATATACTTACCACCAGCTGATGTATTATATATTTATTGTAGTTTAGTTTAGTGTGTGTCTTCCCCTACTAGAATGTGCAGCGTTACCAAAGACTACAACAATGGAAGAGTGCCGGATACACAGGAGTAGCTGCTTACTGAATCTTGGTGAATGAATGAATGAATGAACACACACCATAAATACAAGCCACACCATGTAATGAGGAAACGTTACATGTCCCAGAATTCCTGACTTGTGAACAGAAACCATGCACACAAAGGCCACAGACACAGATAGACATGTCTGCACTGTGCTCCCCATGCCAACCCCACACTTACCACAGACTTAACTGATACACATCACTCACTCTTCCCACACACTCACAGTCACCACCGAGGCCTACATTACCAACTAGACAGTGAGAGAATAAGTATTGATTGGAATTAAATCCTGGAGGATCCACTGGGAACCACACTCTCAACTGTGTGTATTCACTGCACCTGACACGTGTCACACACTCAGTAAATATTTGTGGACAGAGGACTGATGAACCCACCCTGAGCCTTTCATTCCTCCCTCAGGAATCTCGAAGTCACAAGAGGATCCCCGTCGGCTTGGATCCACTGTGGTGGCCCAAGGCTGCAGCCCAGGGGCAGTGGAGGTCTCCTCTGCCTCTAAATACTTCTTCTGTACTTCTACTCTGCGCAAGCTCAGCTACGCAGGTAAGGGCGTGGGGCTCCTCAGGTGACGGGGTGCTTGGCTGTGAAGCAGGAGGCACACAGATCCCATGGAGGCTGAGAGGAAATCCAGGGTCATCAGAGGTGATGAGGGCTCTGTGGAGGGGCCTGGGCAGGATGGCTGAGCTGTTCCGAGGGCGTGGATGCCAGCTGAGTCTGGGGGTGTGTGTGTGAATACTGCTACTACCATGGTGGGGAAGTCAAGGAGCAGGGGCCGGAAAGGTCTGGGCTTGAGGTGGAGGGAAGAGGGACCAGATTAAGCATCTTCAGAGGAAAATGTAGGCTTTGTCTTTGCCTTTGCTTCCAGAGAAGGACAGAGTTCTGCATCATACACCTCCAGCCTGAGAGCAGGACCATCCAGCTCAGGTGCACACAGCTCACACATACACGCGCCCTCCAGGCACAGCCCTTCTCAGTGCACATCAACCCCAAGCACGTGCTCCACAGTACTCTCCTGCACCACAGCCCCATTCCACAAGGAATGCACCACCGATATTCCCAAACTCACACTCCTCATCGTACACGCATCCAGCCGCATCCCTCACATACTACAGCCCTCACCACCATACTCCACACCCCTGTATACAGACACCGCTCCAGTATACCCCCCCACGCACATGAAAAGCCCACAGATGACACCACATACACCACTCCGTCCTACGGCCAACGGACACCAAGCTCACGACATTGCTATGTCGTGCCAATGTCCCTCTCTCGTCTACCACACCTGCTCCCTCAGCTTCCGGCATGGCCCATGCATGTTATTATGATTTTAATTTCCTTTTTCAGGAATCCGGAGATTTCATCGAGACACTGCCCAGCCAAGACCACCCCTAGCCCAGGATCAGGAATAAGGAGAGACCGCTTCCCCATCACACTGTGTCTCCTCCTCACCCTCTTCACCCTGTAAGAACTATCTGCACCCAGACAAAGAGGAAAGGGGCATGAAAATATACTACATGCAGGTACAAGTGAACAAGGGTGTCGCTGTCTCCTGGAAGACAAAGAAACCCTGGGAGTTGCCTGAAAAGCAGCTGAGGATAGAAGAAGTGACCCTTCCTGAGGATGTGTGCGCAGTAGCCACTGACCCCTCTTCTGATGTGTCCACCGAAAGCCTCCTGTCTGACAGTGAGCCCACTGGGGAGGAGAAAGAGTATGAGGAAAGGGCAGAGCCAGGCAGCCCATCAGGGCCACCTGCCGTCGAGGAGAGACCCAGCACCAAGACAGCGGACTGGATGCTGACCATGGAGACCGGCTTCAGGTGCATGGCCTGCTGCCGGGGCTTCCCCACCTTGGAGATCCTCCAGCAGCACGTGAAGGGCAGCGTCCTGCAGGGCTTCAGCTGCCGTGCCTTTCATCTCACCATGGCCCAGCGGATGGGCAATGTGGAATCCGAGAGCACCCCTGAGGAAGAGGACGAGGAGGAGGAGGAGGAGAACGAGGAGGAGGAGGAGGAGGAGGAGGAGGAGGAGGAGGAGGAGGAGGAGAAGGAGGTAGAGAAGCAAGAAGAAAAGGAGAATGAGGGAGAGCAGCCCACGGGGGAAGGCCCCAGCCCAAAGAGACCCCGCAGGCAGGGTCTTTTCTCTCCTTTGAGTTCCAAACAGCAACTGAGATTCATGGGACAGAAGATCCTGGAAGACGGTGTGGCCGTCCCTTGGAAGAGGTAAGGCTTGAGGCTGGCAGTCTTCTGAGCCTATGTCACGAGGGCCCAGAGGAGTCTAAGGGAAGGGGCCGCACACATGTGCTGGTTTACCTAATGGCTCTGCAGTTGCATCAAATGGGACACACCCAGCACTAACAAAGGCATTGACCTCTGTTGACGTAAACAAGAAGGTGGAGCCTTTTCCTAGGAGTTTTCTCAGGGTCTGCACGATGGACCTCAACTCTTAGAGGACGTACTGCCAGCAGCTCCTTCTCGGCAGAGAGAGCCAGGAGTGGTCTCAAGAGAGGACTGGGCCCTTGCAGGACCAAAACTTTGAGGTCTGAGAGCCTTGGGCCTGAGCCGAGATCTCACCCGGACCCCTGGACCTAGCCTTCTGTGACAAAGGGGAATATGAAAGAGAGTCACGTGGAAATGAGGTCCCCCGAGATATGGAAATGTTCCAGAACCTTCGTTGCGTGGTAGTTGATCTGGAGCCAAGCTCACTGTGGTGTGTGTGGCTCTGAGCATTAAGGCAATGCTGGAGGGTAACCCTGACCAGCAGAGCTTGGAGTGCTTCTTGTCTCTTCCTGTTCTACCTCATTTGTTTTATCCCTTCCAGGGAGAAGAAAGGACCCTCGGGAGAGTAGCAGACAGAATGCCGTGGTCTGAAGGAGGATGAAGGGACCGGCACTCAGTCTAACATCATATGACAATAGAAGCGTCCTATGCAATAAAGGGCATTTTCCAAACCTTTCCTGGAGCTTTTATTTAATGACATTTTTCTATCTATGCATCTATCTGTCATCTACATCTGTATCTTTCAAGGTTTGTGAACAAGCTTTCACATAAGCACTAGAGACGTCCGCCAGCATTTTCCAGAAGAGGCCTGCAAATTGCTGGGGACTCCTCACAAATAGGGAACGGCCACAACCCCTGCCACACAGACTATGCGCGTGGCCCTCCTGACGTACTCCCACTCTCTCTCTGAATTTCCCAACGTCTGAGATGAGGGTGCTGACTGGAGGCAATGATCACGTGCAGGCTGAATCTTCTCCAGATTCTGATTCTCTTCCTGGGCATATCGTCCTTAAGCACAGTCTCCATGTCCCTGGCCACACTGATCTCTCTCCTTCAGTCCTTCCCTCCCTCCCTCTCCTGCCTCCCAGTGCAGAGAATACTTTTTTGCATTTGAGACGACATTTATTTTTGGTTCACAGAATTCTCACCTGTTCTACTGTGGCCTCCGTTGTGAACATTCCAAAGCTGAGACTTTTCTGTTTTTCTCCCTCATTTCTGCTGAGTCTTTACCTTCCTAATGCAGTGAACTCACAGTGCCTAGCTGACTGGATGGGGAAAAAAATCCAGGCAGCAAAGAGAAATAATAAAAGAATATATCAGTTAATTTTTCATAGTGTTATCCAACTACATATTTTTAAAATTTTGGAATAATATTAGGAATCTTCTCTTTATAAAAAACTGAATTATCGGGCTTCCCTGGTGGAGCAGTGGTTAAGAATATGCCTGCGAATGCAGGGGTCATGGGTTCGAGCCCTGGTCTGGGAAGATCCCACGTGCCACGGAGTAACTAAGCCCGCGCGCCACAACTACTGAGCCTGCGCTCTAGAGCCCGTGTGCCACATCAACCGAGCCCACGTGCCACAACTACGGAAGCCTGCGTGCCTAGAGACCATGCTCCGCAACAAGAGAAGCCACTGCAATGAGAAGCCCGTGCACCACAGCCAAGAGGAGCCCCCGCTCACTGCAACTAGAGAACGCCCGCTAGCAGCAACAAAGACCCAATGCAGCCCCAAATAAATTAATTAATTTTTAAAAATTGAATTAGTTTCAAGGGTACAATGTATAAAAGTACAATAAAAGCCCCCCTTCATAACCCCCCAACCCCACTCTCAAGATGGAATCGATATGCTGTGATACAATTTAGAGTCGTAGTACTACTCCTCCTCCCACCACATCCGAAATCCTCTGAGCCAGGGGCAGCAGCTTCCTTTCACAATGCTAGGACCCGCCACAAGACACATGATAATCCCTTTGGACATTTCAAGGAGCGGCACCAAGGGAACAGTACCGGGGAAATGCCACTGACAGCTCAGAATATCCATGGCATTTCTAGAGCCTCGGCACTGCTCTCGCTCTGGGAATGAAGGTCCAAAAAGCACATCGGAGAATGTTCATAGTTGTAAACAAGCTCCACCTTTGAAACACGATCTACATAGAACCACATATACAAGCCTGCACGATGGATGAAGCCAAGGTCTCCTCCATGATTTCCCTTCTGACCACCTTATTGTCTCCTCAACCATAAAAGGTGAACTTGAAACTCAGGACCTTGCCTTGTCACCAGAAACATCCAAGCTTGGATCAGTCTTTCTAAGACCAGATACTTGCTCTCTGAACTATTAGAGACTTGTCACATACACACAGGTAGAACAGGATTATTTCTATCTACCTGGGGACTTGGAGTCTTTCACATTGCTCCTGTTAAAACTCTCACAACAGCAAAACTTTACCTACAAAGGGTTCAAGCTATGACACTCCCAACTTCCACAAACCTCCTCAGCTCTTGTGAGTCACATGCAGCCAATTCCAGGAATTGGAAACATGGTTGTGAGGATGAAACTGACTTTGGGGCTCCCCTTGGATATGGTCTTCCAGACTTACCAAAAGGCCATTAAGAGGAAGGTTTACCCCACCTCAGGGAAACCCGAGGCAGTACTTGCAGTCAAGGGCTGGCCATGGCTTCTGAGCTACATCCAAAAAGAATTTCATACTGTACCTGGATCTGCTGAAGCCATTTCTGACTGTCCGAGAGCCAGCATGTACCGTTCCTCAACTGCCTCCATTGTGGATCATCAGTAGGGCTGTCAGATTTAGGACATAAAAATACAGGATACCCAGTTAACCTTGAACTTCACATGAATAATAAGTCATTATTTTTAGTATAAGTAGATCCTATGAACTATTTGGGGCATACTTATCTTCAAAATGTACTCGTTGTTTTTCAAACATTCATATTTAACTAAACAGTCTATATTTTATCTGTCAACGCTACTCAGCAGAAATGATGGAGGCTCATAGAGATCCAGGAGACGCCTCAGCGCCTCCTCAGCTTTTATTTCTACGTCCTGGAGAGCGAGCACGAACCTTCCACTCCCAGTCAGTGGCTAGAATGGAGGATATTCTCTGTTTTAGAGCTTTTTCTACTTGTCATTGTTATTATCTTCCTTATTTTAAAGAGATGTTTATTTTTCCCAATCTTAATAGCTCATCCAAAAGTATTTCAAAGTTCATTAGAGAAGGGAAAAACAATATGGTTCTGAAAAGTGAAGGAAACCGCCTGGTGTTTAGTAAAGAAGTAGTAGGGAGACTGAAAAAGCCAAACTTAATAAGCAGATCTCTCCAAGGGTATTTTCAGAGCTTGATACCCTCCCACACCCTGAAAATATTATTACATCAAGAATGTAGAACTGCTAACCAAATGTAAGGCTCCCATATGATTCTATCAAACTGAGGATGCTTCTTTACTAAGCAGTGAGCACACTTGCTGTCCCAGGGACCTTGGCAGTTGCAACGTAGGGCTCTTCCCTTTGGGATGGAAACAGCAAGTTTTCCTGTGGTCTACACGCTGGCCCCAAAAATACTACACTCCCAATACTTGTCAACTTTAAGTATTTTTCTACATATCTCCATTTTTCTGTTACTATTTGGACTACATCCTAGACTTGACACTACATAAATTGCATTCAAGAAGCTATTTTTAAAAGTTGGTAGGAAACCTTAAATCTATGGCTTGCAGTCCCTGGCTTACTTTCATCCAGGTGCATAAGGGTTTTCAAAAGTAGTCAGGTTAGTTACCCCGTATCACAGCCCCACGCTTGTGTCACAGATATAAAAATGGAACATGATATTTAAGGATTTAGTTGCCAAATCATCAAGCCTCCCAGACAGAGGCAATAGAGCAAAATGATTACAGAGGCATGGATTTTGATTTGCTCCAGTGTCTTGGGCAAGTCACTTGGCCTCTGTATTTATTTGTACTTATCTGCACTTATCTGTCACTTGGGGGTCATAATTGTACCTGGTCCATGGGTACGCTGTACAAATGATCTGTAAAGTAGTTACAAGAAACCGACACAGAGTAAGCACTCCACAGACATTGGCTATTAGCTATTGGAAATAGTTCTCCGTGAAACAGATGACTTTATCCGTGGATGACTCGGTGGGAGACAGTGAATCACAGAATCACAGCATGTTGAAAGTGACCTAGTTCACACTCTAATGTGAAAAGAAGAAAAGTGTGCATGGGTAGAAAATGTCTGAAACTTTACACAACAAAGAGTTCATCATGTTAACTTGGAGGATTAGAATAAATCAGGAAAGGAGGAAAGAAAAACTTGAGTGTAATTCAATTTCTCTATCATTTGTGTTTCTACACTGAGACTCTGAATACACTGGAAGTGCAATTTTTTTTAATGTGGCGGGATAAAGGTTTTCAAGTTTTCCTGATCCATCCGTATTATTATCTCAGAATTGCTGGCATTTCTTGCCATCTTTGGATCTACACCCATGTGAGTCAGTGGGCCATTCTGGACGGAGGAGATAATAGAGCAGAAGTGAAGTGAGAGAAAAGGAGAGACAAGATTTTCTCTTTTCTCTTCAAAGAGGAAAGGTCTTTGGAATGGGAACAACTCACAACCAAACTTTGGGGAAAGGATGTGATGGAAAATGAGACAAACATCCTACCCCTGTGATGAGAAGGATTCCCTGGGCTGGATGGAGGGAGGTCACAGGTGGCTGGACAAGGAAACCAACTAGGGAGAAACACACACAAGTGCAGAGCAAACACCCTGAGGCCACTCAGCCTGACTCCATGCAAACATGTGTCCAGCAGACAGCCCTTCACCTGTGGCTCCCCAGCAAGACAGGTACCTCGGGGGTGCCAACTCATTCTGAGTCCATTATGCCTGGCCATTCATAAACCGCTGTCTAACGTGTGAGGAATAAACTCTCAATGTTTATGAGGAAATTGGGGAAGGAGATTGAAAGGTTACTTAAACGAAAAAAAAAGAAGTTCAGGAAGGCAAGATGGTAGAGAGACAAGAAAAAGACCTTAAAAGATAGAAAGGATTTGCCAAAGAAGAGAAAGCAAAAGAAATGATTCCGAATGGGTTAACCTGCAGCTAGGAAGTTAAGGAAGATTATTGATGGGTGAAGACTATGGAATAAAGTGAATAAAATTTCTCAGAAGTTGCTGAGAATATGGTAAGCAGCATGATTATCAAATTATGAATTGGCTGCAATGGCATTCTAGGGGGACACTAGGAAGGTGAAGCAAATGTTCCTGAGATGACAGTAGCAGGTGGAAAGTTGTTTCAGGGGAAGATCAGTCTTGCAGAGGGTGTATCAGAGGAGGGCAAGTGTGAGCAAGCAAGGAAATACTAAGTGTATACGGTTCCTTCACTGAGTGCACCCAGCCCCGCGGTCAGCCTTGAGAACAAGCAGGACTTCAGGTACTGGAGCTACATTTCAGTCATCAAGACTTGAGAAGACACCCTTAACTCAGGTCTTCTCTTCAAACTCCATCTTTCCTTCTTGACCTTCATTTGGCCTCTTCCCTTACCCTCCAGCTGTGGACTGAGGCCACAGAGCAAGATGGGTCACTAGTGTCCTCCATCCCCTGGCGACTGTGGTTCACATCAGTGGAGTACCAAAGGCAATAACCAAGTAACAGACACAAGAGTGTATGAAGAAGAAGAGATTCTGATAAGGCTTTCTGTGACAGTGTGGGCCAAGTCGGCTCTATATGGCTGGTATCACGTGAATTATGAGCAGCCTTAGGGGAGAAGTCCTCAGAAGGCAGAGCCTGGCTCTCGAGAGGCTCTGCATGCTCACAGCCCACTCCAAGACCTCAGTTACAGCTTCGGCCCCCAATATCCCTCCCTCTGCCTGCTCACAGTTTTTGAAGTCTTCTTTCCTCCACATTTCTCTTGAGAGGTGGAGGAGGAAGATGAGCTTCAGGCCAGCTCAGACTCCCCTGGGATCCCAGCAGGATGCCTATCATTAACCTCCCACCTTCTAGGAAGCTCCTAAGATCTTCACATTTGGGGCAGTTCTCATTTCAGCTGTGCTTCAAATTGCTGGCTGGAGACGGCCTGTTGGAAGGTGGCTAAAAGCAAGTAGCAATCCTTCGGGCAGCCTGGCCCTTCTCGACTGTCAGTCATCTTCAGGGATATTCTGGGAAATGTTGTTTGTTCTAGAGAAGGGAGGGAAACAATCCAATTGTCCAATAATGCTTGAATGGAAAATAAATGATGCTATATGCATGTGATCACATAATATCAAACAGTCAAAAATCAAAGACCTAGATCTCTATGGATTCACGTGGATAAATCTTGAAAACATAATATTGATTGAAAGAAAATAAGATAAACAATGTTAGATTGTGATAACAGGTATGTAAGTGTTTAAATATTTAAATCAATTCAACATATTGCTTCTATATATAGAGATGCAAGAAAATAAACTTTATCCAAAGAACACATTATTTACATTTAATATGCTCATTTATCTAGGAGACCCAAAAGAACCCACAGATAAACTAGCAGGAACTAATAAGACGGTTCAACAAGGCACACACATACAAGATCAATAAATTTTAAAAGTCAATCAGGCTCCTCTACACTGGCGATAACAAATTAGAAACTATAAAAGAAAATAAGAAAAAAAGAAGATCTAAAAATTGTCACAAGAGCCGTATAAATTATTTAGAGCTAAGCATACGTAGAAGGCAATATAACTAACGAACTGAGTACGAACAGTTAAACTCCGCCCAACCCAAGGTTAGGAAAAGACTGTTGTTACTTTATGAGAACAGACCCTCTTCTTAAGGAGCAGATCAGTAAGTGAGAGTGAATCAAAGAAACACAGCATTTGAAAAGTCAGCTAGTCCAAGCCTCTTGATCGCACATACAGAAGCTGAAGCCCAGATAGGTTGAGTTACTTGCTAAAGGGCCCAATGTCTTGACTCAAGGACCAGCATTTTTCACTCAGTCGCAAGACACAATCAAATGCAGTACCTTGGAAAGAGATGGGGAAAAAATGAAGAAATCAATTATATAGTTCCTCATCTTTAAGTACAGAAATAGCCGTGACAAAATTACACGTATTGAGGGAAAATTGAAGTGCAGAGTTTAAAATGTCAATAATCCACAGGGAAACTGGAGACCATTTAAAACATTCATATTAAATCTCTCTAGAAAAGACATTAAAAGATCTCCAATCAAAATGTGAATTTTATAATAGACATGGTATGATACAATTTATAATAGATATGGTAGGAACCTTTCCCTTTCACGGGAAAGCTTCGGCTGGGAAAAAGGAATTGTTCTTGAAAATGGGGCCTGTGCTATTGCAGACACTGTGCTCAACCTAGGTCCACCGAATGCTCTGATGTCATCACTGAGGTCACAGAATTCCAATGTGAGCCTGGCAACCTTGCAAACATAACAGCCCTGGTGAGCACTAGGCACTACTGCTGGTTCACCAAGTGGTACAAGTTTTTCAGCCATTTAGGAGACTTGACTATTTTTGTTTGTATTGAATCATTTCAACGGATTGCCCAAGAGCCAAGAAGGGCCAACCTGTAGGGAAGAGGAGGAGTTGGACATCTCTTGAGGCATCTTCTAAGGGAGACTTCTAGTTGGTACGATGGAACGGCGACAAAAGAGGAAACATCTGGAAAATGAAGAGTCCCAGGAAACTGCCGAGAACGGAGGAGGTATGTGGGGGGCAACTTGTCTGGGGCACATGGGTTTCTGCCAAACTGAAGCTTCTCTAGGAAGCGGGGGACTGAGAACGTGTCACCTGTGAAGCAGGGAGCGAGAGACCTTGTCTCACTGATGCTGCCGTATCTATCCGGAGGGTCCCTGTGGTGTGAGACGGCACAGAACGGCCAGATGCCCCCTGGGAGATGGGAGGTCAGCTCCGCTGGTCTGAGGACTCTCTCCTGGGGCAGCCGGGCCTGGAGCTTTGTCGGACTCACAGCAGGCTGCATCCTGCTTGCACAGACCTAGAGGTGCAGCTTTTCTCAGTCCCCGATTTCTCTCTTATGCTCTTGGATCTTTCCTAGGGGTCATGAGGTGGGGGATGTGAAGGATGCAAGGATGCTGAGAGAGACCCATGAGTTGCTTGGCCTCTTTTACCAAAGTGGAAAGAGAAGCCCCATGAGTTGAAGGCCCTGTTGAAAAATATCTTGACAAGTGGAATGCACTTTGAAAGAAGATTGTTTGTCTAGGGATGGTGTCATATTGAAAGCAAGGAGGTTTTATTCCTTCAACAGGAAGAATTTCCCAAAGGAGATCAAGGGAAGGGAAGGGTTTTCCAGAGACTGAGACCGCGTGAGCGGGGGTGAGAAATGGCCTTAGGGTCCTGCGGGGAGCTCTGAGAGCCACGGGCCACGTGGTGCCTGCGTGCATTAAATGTAGGCGAGTAGCTTGCCCTGGGAGAGGGGTGGTCACCCCAGAGCTCCAGCTAGAGGCCTCTGCCCCAGATTAGAGCCCAGTAGCTCCTACCAGGCCCAGGGCCCTGGAGACTGTAGGATGGGCCCTGGGAATGGAGCTCTAGACAGCAGGCAGATTTCCAGGCAGTGGCTGGGACAGGCTGGGGAAGGCAATGACTGCCCCTGACCATTCAGAATATTTTGCCCTATGTTCCTGTGTGTGTGTGTGTGAGTGTGTGTGTGTGTGTGTGTGTGTGTGGTAGTGCAGAGAAGAGCGAGATGAATGGGGGTAGAGTGCTTAACAGATATAAAGTCTGCATGGTAAAGTTCTTGTCACCCTGCCTGGACCTGGCTGACACTCGGTGTACGTAAGAGTGTATACAGAATTCTTGTTAGGGGTGTTTTATGAGACAGTAACTCATACACCCATGTACACTCTGATGCAGCAAAAATATCACACACCCCACATATAACTTCCTTAGTAAACCACACACAGCACATGGAGGTATATACACGCATCCCTCCTATACTACGTTCTCATACAACCCACCTGTATCACAATCCTCTCCTCCAACACCAAACGCTGGAGATGAGATATGTATATAGACACACACACTATATATATAGGACACACACACACACACACACACACTATATACATGTATCTCCTCAACTCTTGCACAAACACAACTAACTTCAGCCATCTCTAAATACCTCTATAAGAACCAGTCACGTGTCATACACACCACACTTGTAACACATTCTTGAGTAATGCCAGACCCGCTTTGTACAAACCACAGTAAACCACAGTCTCAGTAACCCATGTCAGGATTGCCAGAGAAAATATGGGCTATCCAGTTCAATTTGAATTCTAGATAAAGAACAAGTAATTTTTCAGTATCCGTATGTCCCACATATTGTATGGGCTATACTTACACTAAAACTAAGTCAGGCCAAATACTGCATGGGAATACTTACACTAAAAGATTATTCTGGGTTTATCTGAAACTGAAATTTAACTGGGTGCCTTGTATTCTTGTTCGCTAAGTCTGGCAACCCTTATATACTTACCACCAGCTGAAGTATTATATATTTATTGTAGTTTTGTTTAGTGTGTGTCTTCCCCTACTAGAATGTGCAGCGTTACCAAAGACTACAACAATGGAAGAGTGCCGGATACACAGGAGTAGCTGCTTACTGAATCTTGGTGAATGAATGAATGAACACACACCATAAATACAAGCCACACCATGTAATGAGGAAACGTTACATGTCCCAGAATTCCTGACTTGTGAACAGAAACCATGCACACAAAGGCCACAGACACAGATAGACACGTCTGCACTGTGCTCCCCATGCCAACCCCACACTTACCACAGACTTAGCTGATACACATCACTCACTCTTCCCACACACTCACAGTCACCACCGAGGCCTACATTACCAACTAGACAGTGAGAGAATAAGTATTGATTGGAATTAAATCCTGGAGGATCCACTGGGAACCACACTCTCAACTGTGTGTATTCACTGCACCTGACACGTGTCACACACTCAGTAAATATTTGTGGACAGAGGACTGATGAACCCACCCTGAGCCTTTCATTCCTCCCTCAGGAATCTCGAAGTCACAAGAGGATCCCCGTCGGCTTGGATCCACTGTGGTGGCCCAAGGCTGCAGCCCAGGGGCAGTGGAGGTCTCCTCTGCCTCTAAATACTTCTTCTGTACTTCTACTCTGCGCAAGCTCAGCTACGCTGGTAAGGGCGTGGGGCTCCTCAGGTGACGGGGTGCTTGGCTGTGAAGCAGGAGGCACACAGATCCCAGGGAGGCTGAGAGGAAATCCAGGGTCATCAGAGGTGATGAGGGCTCTGTGGAGGAGCCTGGGCAGGATGGCTGAGCTGTTCCGAGGGCGTGGATGCCAGCTGAGTCTGGGGGTGTGTGTGTGAATACTGCTACTACCATGGTGGGGAAGTCAAGGAGCAGGGGCCGGAAAGGTCTGGGCTTGAGGTGGAGGGAAGAGGGACCAGATTAAGCATCTTCAGAGGAAAATGTAGGCTTTGTCTTTGCCTTTGCTTCCAGAGAAGGACAGAGTTCTGCATCATACACCTCCAGCCTGAGAGCAGGACCATCCAGCTCAGGTGCACACAGCTCACACATACACGCGCCCTCCAGGCACAGCCCTTCTCAGTGCACATCAACCCCAAGCACGTGCTCCACAGTACTCTCCTGCACCACAGCCCCATTCCACAAGGAATGCACCACCGATATTCCCAAACTCACACTCCTCATCGTACACGCATCCAGCCGCATCCCTCACATACTACAGCCCTCACCACCATACTCCACACCCCTGTATACAGACACCGCTCCAGTATACCCCCCCACGCACATGAAAAGCCCACAGATGACACCACATACACCACTCCGTCCTACGGCCAACGGACACCAAGCTCACGACATTGCTATGTCGTGCCAATGTCCCTCTCTCGTCTACCACACCTGCTCCCTCAGCTTCCGGCATGGCCCATGCATGTTATTATGATTTTAATTTCCTTTTACAGGAATCCGGAGATTTCATCGAGACACTGCCCAGCCTAGACCACCCCTAGCCCAGGATCAGGAAGAAGGAGAGACCGCTTCCCCATCACACTGTGTCTCCTCCTCACCCTCTTCACCCTGTAAGAACTATCTGCACCCAGACAAAGAGGAAAGGGGCATGAAAATACACTACATGCAGGTACAAGTGAACAAGGGTGTCGCTGTCTCCTGGAAGACAAAGAAACCCTTGGAGTTGCCTGAAAAGCAGCTGAGGATAGAAGAAGTGACCCTTCCTGAGGATGTGTGCGTAGTAGCCACTGACCCCTCTTCTGATGTGTGCACCGAAAGCCTCCTGTCTGACAGTGAGCCCACTGGGGAGGAGAAAGAGTATGAGGAAAGGGCAGAGCCAGGCAGCCCATCAGGGCCACCTGCCGTCGAGGAGAGACCCAGCACCAAGACAGCGGACTGGATGCTGACCATGGAGACCGGCTTCAGGTGCATGGCCTGCTGCCGGGTCTTCCCCACCTTGGAGATCCTCCAGCAGCACGTGAAGGGCAGCGTCCTGCAGGGCTTCAGCTGCCGTGCCTTTCATCTCACCATGGCCCAGCGGATGGGCAATGTGGAATCCGAGAGCACCCCTGAGGAAGAGGACGAGGAGGAGGAGGAGGAGAACGATGAGGAGGAGGAGGAGGAGGAGGAGGAGAAGGAGGTAGAGATGCAAGAAGAAAAGAGAATGAGGGAGAGCAGCCCACGGGGGAAGGCCCCAGCCCAAAGAGACCCCGCAGGCAGGGTCTTTTCTCTCCTTTGAGTTCCAAACAGCAACTGAGATTCATGGGACAGAAGATCCTGGAAGACGGTGTGGCCGTCCCTTGGAAGAGGTAAGGCTTGAGGCTGGCAGTCTTCTGAGCCTATGTCACGAGGGCCCAGAGGAGTCTAAGGGAAGGGGCCGCACACATGTGCTGGTTTACCTAATGGCTCTGCAGTTGCATCAAATGGGACACACCCAGCACTAACAAAGGCATTGACCTCTGTTGACGTAAACAAGAAGGTGGAGCCTTTTCCTAGGAGTTTTCTCAGGGTCTGCACGATGGACCTCAACTCTTAGAGGACGTACTGCCAGCAGCTCCTTCTCGGCAGAGAGAGCCAGGAGTGGTCTCAAGAGAGGACAGGGGCCCTTGCAGGACCAGAACTTTGAGGTCTGAGAGCCTTGGGCCTGAGCCGAGATCTCACCCGGACCACTGGACCTAGCCTTCTGTGACAAAGTGGAATATGAAAGAGAGTCACGTGGAAATGAGGTCCCCCGAGATATGGAAATGTTCCAGAACCTTCGTTGCGTGGTAGTTGATCTGGAGCCAAGCTCACTGTGGTGTGTGTGGCTCTGAGCATTAAGGCAATGCTGGAGGGTAACCCTGACCAGCAGAGCTTGGAGTGCTTCTTGTCTCTTCCTGTTCTACCTCATTTGTTTTATCCCTTCCAGGGAGAAGAAAGGACCCTCGGGAGAGTAGCAGACAGAATGCCGTGGTCTGAAGGAGGATGAAGGGACCGGCACTCAGTCTAACATCATATGACAATAGAAGCGTCCTATGCAATAAAGGGCATTTTCCAAACCTTTCCTGGAGCTTTTATTTAATGACATTTTTCTATCTATGCATCTATCTGTCATCTACATCTGTATCTTTCAAGGTTTGTGAACAAGCTTTCACATAAGCACTAGAGACGTCCGCCAGCATTTTCCAGAAGAGGCCTGCAAATTGCTGGGGACTCCTCACAAATAGGGAACGGCCACAACCCCTGCCACACAGACTATGCGCGTGGCCCTCCTGACGTACTCCCACTCTCTCTCTGAATTTCCCAACGTCTGAGATGAGGGTGCTGGCTGGAGGCAATGATCACGTGCAGGCTGAATCTTCTCCAGATTCTGATTCTCTTCCTGGGCATATCGTCCTTAAGCACAGTCTCCATGTCCCTGGCCACACTGATCTCTCTCCTTCAGTCCTTCCCTCCCTCCCTCTCCTGCCTCCCAGTGCAGAGAATACTTTTTTGCATTTGAGACGACATTTATTTTTGGTTCACAGAATTCTCACCTGTTCTACTGTGGCCTCCGTTGTGAACATTCCAAAGCTGAGACTTTTCTGTTTTTCTCCCTCATTTCTGCTGAGTCTTTACCTTCCTAATGCAGTGAACTCACAGTGCCTAGCTGACTGGATGGGGAAAAAAATCCAGGGAGCAAAGAGAAATAATAAAAGAATATATCAGTTAATTTTTCATAGTGTTATCCAACTACATATTTTTAAATTTTGGAATAATATTAGGAATCTTCTCTTTATAAAAAACTGAATTATCGGGCTTCCCTGGTGGAGCAGTGGTTAAGAATATGCCTGCGAATGCAGGGGTCATGGGTTCGAGCCCTGGTCTGGGAAGATCCCACGTGCCACGGAGTAACTAAGCCCGCGTGCCACAACTACTGAGCCTGCGCTCTAGAGCCCGTGTGCCACATCAACCGAGCCCACGTGCCACAACTACGGAAGCCTGCGTGCCTAGAGACCATGCTCCGCAACAAGAGAAGCCACTGCAATGAGAAGCCCGTGCACCACAGCCAAGAGGAGCCCCCGCTCACTGCAACTAGAGAACACCCACTAGCAGCAACAAAGACCCAATGCAGCCCCAAATAAATTAATTAATTTTTAAAAATTGAATTAGTTTCAAGGGTACAATGTATAAAAGTACAATAAAAGCCCCCCTTCATAACCCCCCAACCCCACTCTCAAGATGGAATCGATATGCTGTGATACAATTTATAGTCGTAGTACTACTCCTCCTCCCACCACATCCGAAATCCTCTGAGCCAGGTGCAGCAGCTTCCTTTCACAATGCTAGGACCCGCCACAAGACACATGATAATCCCTTTGGACATTTCAAGGAGCGGCACCAAGGGAACAGTACCGGGGAAATGCCACTGACAGCTCAGAATATCCATGGCATTTCTAGAGCCTCAGCACTGCTCTCGCTCTGGGAATGAAGGTCCAAAAAGCACATCGGAGAATGTTCATAGTTGTAAACAAGCTCCACCTTTGAAACACAATCTACATAGAACCACATATACAAGCCTGCACGATGGATGAAGCCAAGGTCTCCTCCATGATTTCCCTTCTGACCACCTTATTGTCTCCTCAACCATAAAAGGTGAACTTGAAACTCAGGACCTTGCCTTGTCACCAGAAACATCCAAGCTTGGATCAGTCTTTCTAAGACCAGATACTTGCTCTCTGAACTATTAGAGACTTGTCACATACACACAGGTAGAACGGGATTATTTCTATCTACCTGGGGACTTGGAGTCTTTCACATTGCTCCTGTTAAAACTCTCACAACAGCAAAACTTTACCTACAAAGGGTTCAAGCTATGACACTCCCAACTTCCACAAACCTCCTCAGCTCTTGTGAGTCACATGCAGCCAATTCCAGGAATTGGAAACATGGTTGTGAGGATGAAACTGACTTTGGGGCTCCCCTTGGATATGGTCTTCCAGACTTACCAAAAGGCCATTAAGAGGAAGGTTTACCCCACCTCAGGGAAACCCGAGGCAGTACTTGCAGTCAAGGGCTGGCCATGGCTTCTGAGCTACATCCAAAAAGAATTTCATACTGTACCTGGATCTGCTGAAGCCATTTCTGACTGTCCGAGAGCCAGCATGTACCACTCCTCAACTGCCTCCATTGTGGATCATCAGTAGGGCTGTCAGATTTAGGACATAAAAATACAGGATACCCAGTTAAACTTGAACTTCACATGAATAATAAGTCATTATTTTTAGTATAAGTAGATCCTATGAACTATTTGGGGCATACTTATCTTCAAAATGTACTCGTTGTTTTTCAAACATTCATATTTAACTAAACAGTCTATATTTTATCTGTCAACCCTACTCAGCAGAAATGATGGAGGCTCATAGAGATCCAGGAGACGCCTCAGCGCCTCCTCAGCTTTTATTTCTACGTCCTGGACAGCGAGCACGAACCTTCCACTCCCAGTCAGTGGCTAGAATGGAGGATATTCTCTGTTTTAGAGCTTTTTCTACTTCTCATTGTTATTATCTTCCTTATTTTAAAGAGATGTTTATTTTTTCCCAATCTCAATAGCTCATCCAAAAGTATTTCAAAGTTCATTAGAGAAGGGAAAAACAATATGGTTCTGAAAAGTGAAGGAAACCGCCTGGTGTTTAGTAAAGAAGTAGTAGGGAGACTGAAAAAGCCAAACTTAATAAGCAGATCTCTCCAAGGGTATTTTCAGAGCTTGATACCCTCCCACACCCTGAAAATATTATTACATCAAGAATGTAGAACTGCTAACCAAATGTAAGGCTCCCATATGATTCTATCAAACTGAGGATGCTTCTTTACTAAGCAGTGAGCACACTTGCTGTCCCAGGGACCTTGGCAGTTGCAACGTAGGGCTCTTCCCTTTGGGATGGAAACAGCAAGTTTTCCTGTGGTCTACACGCTGGCCCCAAAAATACTACACTCCCAATACTTGTCAACTTTAAGTATTTTCCTACATATCTCCATTTTTCTGTTACTATTTGGACTACATCCTAGACTTGACACTACATAAATTGCATTCAAGAAGCTATTTATAAAAGTTGGTAGGAAACCTTAAATCTATGGCTTGCAGTCCCTGGCTTACTTTCATCCAGGTGCATAAGGGTTTTCAAAAGTAGTCAGGTTACTTACCCCGTATCACAGCCCCACGCTTGTGTCACAGATATAAAAATGGAACATGATATTTAAGGTTTTAGTTGCCAAATCATCAAGCCTCCCAGACAGAGGCAATAGAGCAAAATGATTACAGAGGCATGGATTTTGATTTGCTCCAGTGTCTTGGGCAAGTCACTTGGCCTCTGTATTTATTTGTACTTATCTGCACTTATCTGTCACTTGGGGGTCATAATTGTACCTGGTCCATGGGTACGCTGTACAAATGATCTGTAAAGTAGTTACAAGAAACCGACACAGAGTAAGCACTCCACAGACATTGGCTATTAGCTATTGGAAATAGTTCTCCGTGAAACAGATGACTTTATCCGTGGATGACTCGGTGGGAGACAGTGAATCACAGAATCACAGCATGTTGAAAGTGACCTAGTTCACACTCTAATGTGAAAAGAAGAAAAGTGTGCATGGGTAGAAAATGTCTGAAACTTTACACAACAAAGAGTTCATCATGTTAACTTGGAGGATTAGAATAAATCAGGAAAGGAGGAAAGAAAAACTTGAGTGTAATTCAATTTCTCTATCATTTGTGTTTCTACACTGAGACTCTGAATACACTGGAAGTGCAATTTTTTTTAATGTGGCGGGATAAAGGTTTTCAAGTTTTCCTGATCCATCCGTATTATTATCTCAGAATTGCTGGCATTTCTTGCCATCTTTGGATCTACACCCATGTGAGTCAGTGGGCCATTCTGGACGGAGGAGATAATAGAGCAGAAGTGAAGTGAGAGAAAAGGAGAGACAAGATTTTCTCTTTTCTCTTCAAAGAGGAAAGGTCTTTGGAATGGGAACAACTCACAACCAAACTTTGGGGAAAGGATGTGATGGAAAATGAGACAAACATCCTACCCCTGTGATGAGAAGGATTCCCTGGGCTGGAGGGAGGGAGGTCACAGGTGGCTGGACAAGGAAACCAACTAGGGAGAAACACACACAAGTGCAGAGCAAACACCCTGAGGCCACTCAGCCTGACTCCATGCAAACATGTGTCCAGCAGAGAGCCCTTCACCTGTGGCTCCCCAGCAAGACAGGTACCACGGGGGTGCCAACTCATTCTGAGTCCATTATGCCTGGCCATTCATAAACCGCTGTCTAACGTGTGAGGAATAAACTCTCAATGTTTATGAGGAAATTGGGGAAGGAGATTGAAAGGTTACTTAAACGAAAAAAAAAGAAGTTCAGGAAGGCAAGATGGTAGAGAGACAAGAAAAAGACCTTAAAAGATAGAAAGGATTTGCCAAAGAAGAGAAAGCAAAAGAAATGATTCCGAATGGGTTAACCTGCAGCTAGGAAGTTAAGGAAGATTATTGATGGGTGAAGACTATGGAATAAAGTGAATAAAATTTCTCAGAAGTTGCTGAGAATATGGTAAGCAGCATGATTATCAAATTATGAATTGGCTGCAATGGCATTCTAGGGGGACACTAGGAAGGTGAAGCAAATGTTCCTGAGATGACAGTAGCAGGTGGAAAGTTGTTTCAGGGGAAGATCAGTCTTGCAGAGGGTGTATCAGAGGAGGGCAAGTGTGAGCAAGCAAGGAAATACTAAGTGTATACGGTTCCTTCACTGAGTGCACCCAGCCCCGCGGTCAGCCTTGAGAACAAGCAGGACTTCAGGTACTGGAGCTACATTTCAGTCATCAAGACTTGAGAAGACACCCTTAACTCAGGTCTTCTCTTCAAACTCCATCTTTCCTTCTTGACCTTCATTTGGCCTCTTCCCTTACCCTCCAGCTGTGGACTGAGGCCACAGAGCAAGATGGGTCACTAGTGTCCTCCATCCCCTGGCGACTGTGGTTCACATCAGTGGAGTACCAAAGGCAATAACCAAGTAACAGACACAAGAGTGTATGAAGAAGAAGAGATTCTGATAAGGCTTTCTGTGACAGTGTGGGCCAAGTCGGCTCTATATGGCTGGTATCACGTGAATTATGAGCAGCCTTAGGGGAGAAGTCCTCAGAAGGCAGAGCCTGGCTCTCGAGAGGCTCTGCGTGCTCACAGCCCACTCCAAGACCTCAGTTACAGCTTCGGCCCCCAATATCTCTCCCTCTGCCTGCTCACAGTTTTTGAAGTCTTCTTTCCTCCACATTTCTCTTGAGAGGTGGAGGAGGAAGATGAGCTTCAGGCCAGCTCAGACTCCCCTGGGATCCCAGCAGGATGCCTATCATTAACCTCCCACCTTCTAGGAAGCTCCTAAGATTTTCACATTTGGGGCAGTTCTCATTTCAGCTGTGCTTCAAATTGCTGGCTGGAGACGGCCTGTTGGAAGGTGGCTAAAAGCAAGTAGCAATCCTTCGGGCAGCCTGGCCCTTCTCGACTGTCAGTCATCTTCAGGGATATTCTGGGAAATGTTGTTTGTTCTAGAGAAGGGAGGGAAACAATCCAATTGTCCAATAATGCTTGAATGGAAAATAAATGATGCTATATGCATGTGATCACATAATATCAAACAGTCAAAAATCAAAGACCTAGATCTCTATGGATTCACGTGGATAAATCTTGAAAACATAATATTGATTGAAAGAAAATAAGATAAACAATGTTAGATTGTGATAACAGGTATGTAAGTGTTTAAATATTTAAATCAATTCAACATATTGCTTCTATATATAGAGATGCAAGAAAATAAACTTTATCCAAAGAACACATTATTTACATTTAATATGCTCATTTATCTAGGAGACCCAAAAGAACCCACAGATAAACTAGCAGGAACTAATAAGACGGTTCAACAAGGCACACACATACAAGATCAATAAATTTTAAAAGTCAATCAGGCTCCTCTACACTGGCGATAACAAATTAGAAACTATAAAAGAAAATAAGAAAAAAAGAAGATCTAAAAATTGTCACAAGAGCCGTATAAATTATTTAGAGCTAAGCATACGTAGAAGGCAATATAACTAACGAACTGAGTACGAACAGTTAAACTCCGCCCAACCCAAGGTTAGGAAAAGACTGTTGTTACTTTATGAGAACAGACCCTCTTCTTAAGGAGCAGATCAGTAAGTGAGAGTGAATCAAAGAAACACAGCATTTGAAAAGTCAGCTAGTCCAAGCCTCTTGATCGCACATACAGAAGCTGAAGCCCAGATAGGTTGAGTTACTTGCTAAAGGGCCCAATGTCCTGACTCAAGGACTAGCATTTTTCACTCAGTCGCAAGACACAATCAAATGCAGTACCTTGGAAAGAGATGGGGAAAAAATGAAGAAATCAATTATATAGTTCCTCATCTTTAAGTACAGAAATAGCCGTGACAAAATTACACGTATTGAGGGAAAATTGAAGTGCAGAGTTTAAAATGTCAATAATCCACAGGGAAACTGGAGACCATTTAAAACATTCATATTAAATCTCTCTAGAAAAGACATGAAAAGATCTCCAATCAAAATGTGAATTTTATAATAGACATGGTATGATACAATTTATAATAGATATGGTAGGAACCTTTCCCTTTCACGGGAAAGCTTCGGCTGGGAAAAAGGAATTGTTCTTGAAAATGGGGCCTGTGCTATTGCAGACACTGTGCTCAACCTAGGTCCACCGAATGCTCTGATGTCATCACTGAGGTCACAGAATTCCACTGTGAGCCTGGCAACCTTGCAAACATAACAGCCCTGGTGAGCACTAGGCACTACTGCTGGTTCACCAAGTGGTACAAGTTTTTCAGCCATTTAGGAGACTTGACTATTTTTGTTTGTATTGAATCATTTCAACGGATTGCCCAAGAGCCAAGAAGGGCCAACCTGTAGGGAAGAGGAGGAGTTGGACATCTCTTGAGGCATCTTCTAAGGGAGACTTCTAGTTGGTACGATGGAACGGCGACAAAAGAGGAAACATCTGGAAAATGAAGAGTCCCAGGAAACTGCCGAGAACGGAGGAGGTATGTGGGGGGCAACTTGTCTGGGGCACATGGGTTTCTGCCAAACTGAAGCTTCTCTAGGAAGCGGGGGACTGAGAACGTGTCACCTGTGAAGCAGGGAGCGAGAGACCTTGTCTCACTGATGCTGCCGTATCTATCCGGAGGGTCCCTGTGGTGTGAGACGGCACAGAACGGCCAGATGCCCCCTGGGAGATGGGAGGTCAGCTCCGCTGGTCTGAGGACTCTCTCCTGGGGCAGCCGGGCCTGGAGCTTTGTCGGACTCACAGCAGGCTGCATCCTGCTTGCACAGACCTAGAGGTGCAGCTTTTCTCAGTCCCCGATTTCTCTCTTATGCTCTTGGATCTTTCCTAGGGGTCATGAGGTGGGGGATGTGAAGGATGCAAGGATGCTGAGAGAGACCCATGAGTTGCTTGGCCTCTTTTACCAAAGTGGAAAGAGAAGCCCCATGAGTTGAAGGCCCTGTTGAAAAATATCTTGACAAGTGGAATGCACTTTGAAAGAAGATTGTTTGTCTAGGGATGGTGTCATATTGAAAGCAAGGAGGTTTTATTCCTTCAACAGGAAGAATTTCCCAAAGGAGATCAAGGGAAGGGAAGGGTTTTCCAGAGACTGAGACCGCGTGAGCGGGGGTGAGAAATGGCCTCAGGGTCCTGCGGGGAGCTCTGAGAGCCACGGGCCATGTGGTGCCTGCGTGCATTAAATGTAGGCGAGTAGCTTGCCCTGGGAGAGGGGTGGTCACCCCAGAGCTCCAGCTAGAGGCCTCTGCCCCAGATTAGAGCCCAGTAGCTCCTACCAGGCCCAGGGCCCTGGAGACTGTAGGATGGGCCCTGGGAATGGAGCTCTAGACAGCAGGCAGATTTCCAGGCAGTGGCTGGGACAGGCTGGGGAAGGCAATGACTGCCCCTGACCATTCAGAATATTTTGCCCTATGTTCCTGTGTGTGTGTGTGTGAGTGTGTGTGTGTGTGTGTGTGTGTGTGTGTGTGTGTGTGGTAGTGCAGAGAAGAGCGAGATGAATGGGGGTAGAGTGCTTACCAGATATAAAGTCTGCGTGGTAAAGTTCTTGTCACCCTGCCTGGACCTGGCTGACACTCGGTGTACGTAAGAGTGTATACAGAATTCTTGTTAGGGGTGTTTTATGAGACAGTAACTCATACACCCATGTACACTCTGATGCAGCAAAAATATCACACACCCCACATATAACTTCCTTAGTAAACCACACACAGCACATGGAGGTATATACACGCATCCCTCCTATACTACGTTCTCATACAACCCACCTGTATCACAATCCTCTCCTCCAACACCAAACGCTGGAGATGAGATATGTATATAGACACACACACTATATATATAGGACACACACACACACACACACACACACACTATATACATGTATCTCCTCAACACTTGCACAAACACAACTAACTTCAGCCATCTCTAAATACCTCTATAAGAACCAGTCACGTGTCATACACACCACACTTATAACACATTCTTGAGTAATGCCAGACCCGCTTTGTACAAACCACAGTAAACCACAGTCTCAGTAACCCATGTCAGGATTGCCAGAGAAAATATGGGCTATCCAGTTCAATTTGAATTCTAGATAAAGAACAAGTAATTTTTCAGTATCCGTATGTCCCACATATTGTATGGGCTATACTTACACTAAAACTAAGTCAGGCCAAATACTGCATGGGAATACTTACACTAAAAGATTATTCTGGGGTTATCTGAAACTGAAATTTAACTGGGTGCCTTGTATTCTTGTTCGCTAAGTCTGGCAACCCTTATATACTTACCACCAGCTGATGTATTATATATTTATTGTAGTTTTGTTTAGTGTGTGTCTTCCCCTACTAGAATGTGCAGCGTTACCAAAGACTACAACAATGGAAGAGTGCCGGATACACAGGAGTAGCTGCTTACTGAATCTTGGTGAATGAATGAATGAACACACACCATAAATACAAGCCACACCATGTAATGAGGAAACGTTACATGTCCCAGAATTCCTGACTTGTGAACAGAAACCATGCACACAAAGGCCACAGACACAGATAGACACGTCTGCACTGTGCTCCCCATGCCAACCCCACACTTACCACAGACTTAACTGATACACATCACTCACTCTTCCCACACACTCACAGTCACCACCGAGGCCTACATTACCAACTAGACAGTGAGAGAATAAGTATTGATTGGAATTAAATCCTGGAGGATCCACTGGGAACCACACTCTCAGCTGTGTGTATTCACTGCACCTGACACGTGTCACACACTCAGTAAATATTTGTGGACAGAAGACTGATGAACCCACCCTGAGCCTTTCATTCCTCCCTCAGGAATCTCGAAGTCACAAGAGGATCCCCCTCGGCTTGGATCCACTGTGGTGGCCCAAGGCTGCAGCCCAGGGGCAGTGGAGGTCTCCTCTGCCTCTAAATACTTCTTCTGTACTTCTACTCTGCGCAAGCTCAGCTATGCTGGTAAGGGCGTGGGGCTCCTCAGGTGACGGGGTGCTTGGCTGTGAAGCAGGAGGCACACAGATCCCAGGGAGGCTGAGAGGAAATCCAGGGTCATCAGAGGTGATGAGGGCTCTGTGGAGGAGCCTGGGCAGGATGGCTGAGCTGTACCTAGGGCGTGGATGCCAGCTGAGTCTGGGGGTGTGTGTGTGAATACTGCTACTACCATGGTGGGGAAGTCAAGGAGCAGGGGCCGGAAAGGTCTGGGCTTGAGGTGGAGGGAAGAGGGACCAGATTAAGCATCTTCAGAGGAAAATGTAGGCTTTGTCTTTGCCTTTGCTTCCAGAGAAGGACAGAGTTCTGCATCATACACCTCCAGCCTGAGAGCAGGACCATCCAGCTCAGGTGCACACAGCTCACACATACACGCGCCCTCCAGGCACAGCCCTTCTCAGTGCACATCAACCCCAAGCACGTGCTCCACAGTACTCTCCTGCACCACAGCCCCATTCCACAAGGAATGCACCACCGATATTCCCAAACTCACACTCCTCATCGTACACGCATCCAGCCGCATCCCTCACATACTACAGCCCTCATCACCATACTCCACAGCCCTGTATACAGACACCGCTCCAGTATACCCCCCCACGCACATGAAAAGCCCACAGATGACACCACATACACCACTCCGTCCTACGGCCAGTGGACACCAAGCTCACGACATTGCTATGTCGTGCCAATGTCCCTCTCTCGTCTACCACACCTGCTCCCTCAGCTTCCGGCATGGCCCATGCATGTTATTATGATTTTAATTTCCTTTTTCAGGAATCCGGAGATTTCATCGAGACACTGCCCAGCCTAGACCACCCCTAGCCCAGGATCAGGAAGGAGAGACCGCTTCCCCATCACACTGTGTCTCCTCCTCACCCTCTTCACCCTGTAAGAACTATCTGCACCCAGACAAAGAGGAAAGGGGCATGAAAATACACTACATGCAGGTACAAGTGAACAAGGGTGTCGCTGTCTCCTGGAAGACAAAGAAACCCTTGGAGTTGCCTGAAAAGCAGCTGAGGATAGAAGAAGTGACCCTTCCTGAGGATGTGTGCGCAGTAGCCACTGACCCCTCTTCTGATGTGTGCACCGAAAGCCTCCTGTCTGACAGTGAGCCCACTGGGGAGGAGAAAGAGTATGAGGAAAGGGCAGAGCCAGGCAGCCCATCAGGGCCACCTGCCGTCGAGGAGAGACCCAGCGCCAAGACAGCGGACTGGATGCTGACCATGGAGACCGGCTTCAGGTGCATGGCCTGCTGCCGGGTCTTCCCCACCTTGGAGATCCTCCAGCAGCACGTGAAGGGCGGCGTCCTGCAGGGCTTCAGCTGCCGTGCCTTTCATCTCACCATGGCCCAGCGGATGGGCAATGTGGAATCCGAGAGCACCCCTGAGGAAGAGGACGAGGAGGAGGAGGAGGAGAACGAGGAGGAGGAGGAGGAGGAGGAGGAGAAGGAGGTAGAGAAGCAAGAAGAAAAGGAGAATGAGGGAGAGCAGCCCACGGGGGAAGGCCCCAGCCCAAAGAGACCCCACAGGCAGGGTCTTTTCTCTCCTTTGAGTTCCAAACAGCAACTGAGATTCATGGGACAGAAGATCCTGGAAGACGGTGTGGCCGTCCCTTGGAAGAGGTAAGGCTTGAGGCTGGCAGTCTTCTGAGCCTATGTCACGAGGGCCCAGAGGAGTCTAAGGGAAGGGGCCGCACACATGTGCTGGTTTACCTAATGGCTCTGCAGTTGCATCAAATGGGACACACCCAGCACTAACAAAGACATTGACCTCTGTTGACGTAAACAAGAAGGTGGAGCCTTTTCCTAGGAGTTTTCTCAGGGTCTGCACGATGGACCTCAACTCTTAGAGGACGTACTGCCAGCAGCTCCTTCTCGGCAGAGAGAGCCAGGAGTGGTCTCAAGAGAGGACAGGGGCCCTTGCAGGACCAGAACTTTGAGGTCTGAGAGCCTTGGGCCTGAGCCGAGATCTCACCCGGACCACTGGACCTAGCCTTCTGTGACAAAGGGGAATATGAAAGAGAGTCACGTGGAAATGAGGTCCCCCGAGATATGGAAATGTTCCAGAACCTTCGTTGCGTGGTAGTTGATCTGGAGCCAAGCTCACTGTGGTGTGTGTGGCTCTGAGCATTAAGGCAATGCTGGAGGGTAACCCTGACCAGCAGAGCTTGGAGTGCTTCTTGTCTCTTCCTGTTCTACCTCATTTGTTTTATCCCTTCCAGGGAGAAGAAAGGACCCTCGGGAGAGTAGCAGACAGAATGCCGTGGTCTGAAGGAGGATGAAGGGACCGGCACTCAGTCTAACATCATATGACAATAGAAGCGTCCTATGCAATAAAGGGCATTTTCCAAACCTTTCCTGGAGCTTTTATTTAATGACATTTTTCTATCTATGCATCTATCTGTCATCTACATCTGTATCTTTCAAGGTTTGTGAACAAGCTTTCACATAAGCACTAGAGACGTCCGCCAGCATTTTCCAGAAGAGGCCTGCAAATTGCTGGGGACTCCTCACAAATAGGGAACGGCCACAACCCCTGCCACACAGACTATGCGCGTGGCCCTCCTGACGTACTCCCACTCTCTCTCTGAATTTCCCAACGTCTGAGATGAGGGTGCTGACTGGAGGCAATGATCACGTGCAGGCTAAATCTTCTCCAGATTCTGATTCTCTTCCTGGGCATATCGTCCTTAAGCACAGTCTCCATGTCCCTGGCCACACTGATCTCTCTCCTTCAGTCCTTCCCTCCCTCCCTCTCCTGCCTCCCAGTGCAGAGAATACTTTTTTGCATTTGAGACGACATTTATTTTTGGTTCACAGAATTCTCACCTGTTCTACTGTGGCCTCCGTTGTGAACATTCCAAAGCTGAGACTTTTCTGTTTTTCTCCCTCATTTCTGCTGAGTCTTTACCTTCCTAATGCAGTGAACTCACAGTGCCTAGCTGACTGGATGGGGAAAAAAATCCAGGGAGCAAAGAGAAATAATAAAAGAATATATCAGTTAATTTTTCATAGTGTTATCCAACTACATATTTTTAAATTTTGGAATAATATTAGGAATCTTCTCTTTATAAAAAACAGAATTATCGGGCTTCCCTGGTGGAGCAGTGGTTAAGAATATGCCTGCGAATGCAGGGGTCATGGGTTCGAGCCCTGGTCTGGGAAGATCCCACGTGCCACGGAGTAACTAAGCCCGCGTGCCACAACTAATGAGCCAGCGCTCTAGAGCCCGTGTGCCACATCAACCGAGCCCACGTGCCACAACTACGGAAGCCTGCGTGCCTAGAGACCATGTTCCGCAACAAGAGAAGCGACTGCAATGAGAAGCCCGTGCACCACAGCCAAGAGGAGCCCCCGCTCACTGCAACTAGAGAACACCCGCTAGCAGCAACAAAGACCCAATGCAGCCCCAAATAAATTAATTAATTTTTAAAAATTGAATTAGTTTCAAGGGTACAATGTATAAAAGTACAATAAAAGCCCCCCTTCATAACCCCCCAACCCCACTCTCAAGATGGAATCGATATGATGTGATACAATTTATAGTCGTAGTACTACTCCTCCTCCCACCACATCTGAAATCCTCTGAGCCAGGTGCAGCAGCTTCCTTTCACAATGCTAGGACCCGCCACAAGACACATGATAATCCCTTTGGACATTTCAAGGAGCGGCACCAAGGGAACAGTACCGGGGAAATGCCACTGACAGCTCAGAATATCCATGGCATTTCTAGAGCCTCGGCACTGCTCTCGCTCTGGGAATGAAGGTCCAAAAAGCACATCGGAGAATGTTCATAGTTGTAAACAAGCTCCACCTTTGAAACACAATCTACATAGAACCACATATACAAGCCTGCACGATGGATGAAGCCAAGGTCTCCTCCATGATTTCCCTTCTGACCACCTTATTGTCTCCTCAACCATAAAAGGTGAACTTGAAACTCAGGACCTTGCCTTGTCACCAGAAACATCCAAGCTTGGATCAGTCTTTCTAAGACCAGATACTTGCTCTCTGAACTATTAGAGACTTGTCACATACACACAGGTAGAACAGGATTATTTCTATCTACCTGGGGACTTGGAGCCTTTCACATTGCTCCTGTTAAAACTCTCACAACAGCAAAACTTTACCTACAAAGGGTTCAAGCTATGACACTCCCAACTTCCACAAACCTCCTCAGCTCTTGTGAGTCACATGCAGCCAATTCCAGGAATTGGAAACATGGTTGTGAGGATGAAACTGACTTTGGGGCTCCCCTTGGATATGGTCTTCCAGACTTACCAAAAGGCCATTAAGAGGAAGGTTTACCCCACCTCAGGGAAACCCGAGGCAGTACTTGCAGTCAAGGGCTGGCCATGGCTTCTGAGCTACATCCAAAAAGAATTTCATACTGTACCTGGATCTGCTGAAGCCATTTCTGACTGTCCGAGAGCCAGCATGTACCACTCCTCAACTGCCTCCATTGTGGATCATCAGTAGGGCTGTCAGATTTAGGACATAAAAATACAGGATACCCAGTTAAACTTGAACTTCACATGAATAATAAGTCATTATTTTTAGTATAAGTAGATCCTATGAACTATTTGGGGCATACTTATCTTCAAAATGTACTCGTTGTTTTTCAAACATTCATATTTAACTAAACAGTCTATATTTTATCTGTCAACCCTACTCAGCAGAAATGATGGAGGCTCATAGAGATCCAGGAGACGCCTCAGCGCCTCCTCAGCTTTTATTTCTACGTCCTGGACAGCGAGCACGAACCTTCCACTCCCAGTCAGTGGCTAGAATGGAGGATATTCTCTGTTTTAGAGCTTTTTCTACTTCTCATTGTTATTATCTTCCTTATTTTAAAGAGATGTTTATTTTTTCCCAATCTCAATAGCTCATCCAAAAGTATTTCAAAGTTCATTAGAGAAGGGAAAAACAATATGGTTCTGAAAAGTGAAGGAAACCGCCTGGTGTTTAGTAAAGAAGTAGTAGGGAGACTGAAAAAGCCAAACTTAATAAGCAGATCTCTCCAAGGGTATTTTCAGAGCTTGATACCCTCCCACACCCTGAAAATATTATTACATCAAGAATGTAGAACTGCTAACCAAATGTAAGGCTCCCATATGATTCTATCAAACTGAGGATGCTTCTTTACTAAGCAGTGAGCACACTTGCTGTCCCAGGGACCTTGGCAGTTGCAACGTAGGGCTCTTCCCTTTGGGATGGAAACAGCAAGTTTTCCTGTGGTCTACACGCTGGCCCCAAAAATACTACACTCCCAATACTTGTCAACTTTAAGTATTTTTCTACATATCTCCATTTTTCTGTTACTATTTGGACTACATCCTAGACTTGACACTACATAAATTGCATTCAAGAAGCTATTTTTAAAAGTTGGTAGGAAACCTTAAATCTATGGCTTGCAGTCCCTGGCTTACTTTCATCCAGGTGCATAAGTGTTTTCAAAAGTAGTCAGGTTAGTTACCCCGTATCACAGCCCCACGCTTGTGTCACAGATATAAAAATGGAACATGATATTTAAGGATTTAGTTGCCAAATCATCAAGCCTCCCTGACAGAGGCAATAGAGCAAAATGATTACAGAGGCATGGATTTTGATTTGCTCCAGTGTCTTGGGCAAGTCACTTGGCCTCTGTATTTATTTGTACTTATCTGCACTTATCTGTCACTTGGGGGTCATAATTGTACCTGGTCCATGGGTACGCTGTACAAATGATCTGTAAAGTAGTTACAAGAAACCGACACAGAGTAAGCACTCCACAGACATTGGCTATTAGCTATTGGAAATAGTTCTCCGTGAAACAGATGACTTTATCCGTGGATGACTCGGTGGGAGACAGTGAATCACAGAATCACAGCATGTTGAAAGTGACCTAGTTCACACTCTAATGTGAAAAGAAGAAAAGTGTGCATGGGTAGAAAATGTCTGAAACTTTACACAACAAAGAGTTCATCATGTTAACTTGGAGGATTAGAATAAATCAGGAAAGGAGGAAAGAAAAACTTGAGTGTAATTCAATTTCTCTATCATTTGTGTTTCTACACTGAGACTCTGAATACACTGGAAGTGCAATTTTTTTTAATGTGGCGGGATAAAGGTTTTCAAGTTTTCCTGATCCATCCGTATTATTATCTCAGAATTGCTGGCATTTCTTGCCATCTTTGGATCTACACCCATGTGAGTCAGTGGGCCATTCTGGACGGAGGAGATAATAGAGCAGAAGTGAAGTGAGAGAAAAGGAGAGACAAGATTTTCTCTTTTCTCTTCAAAGAGGAAAGGTCTTTGGAATGGGAACAACTCACAACCAAACTTTGGGGAAAGGATGTGATGGAAAATGAGACAAACATCCTACCCCTGTGATGAGAAGGATTCCCTGGGCTGGATGGAGGGAGGTCACAGGTGGCTGGACAAGGAAACCAACTAGGGAGAAACACACACAAGTGCAGAGCAAACACCCTGAGGCCACTCAGCCTGACTCCATGCAAACATGTGTCCAGCAGAGAGCCCTTCACCTGTGGCTCCCCAGCAAGACAGGTACCTCGGGGGTGCCAACTCATTCTGAGTCCATTATGCCTGGCCATTCATAAACCGCTGTCTAACGTGTGAGGAATAAACTCTCAATGTTTATGAGGAAATTGGGGAAGGAGATTGAAAGGTTACTTAAACGAAAAAAAAAGAAGTTCAGGAAGGCAAGATGGTAGAGAGACAAGAAAAAGACCTTAAAAGATAGAAAGGATTTGCCAAAGAAGAGAAAGCAAAAGAAATGATTCCGAATGGGTTAACCTGCAGCTAGGAAGTTAAGGAAGATTATTGATGGGTGAAGACTATGGAATAAAGTGAATAAAATTTCTCAGAAGTTGCTGAGAATATGGTAAGCAGCATGATTATCAAATTATGAATTGGCTGCAATGGCATTCTAGGGGGACACTAGGAAGGTGAAGCAAATGTTCCTGAGATGACAGTAGCAGGTGGAAAGTTGTTTCAGGGGAAGATCAGTCTTGCAGAGGGTGTATCAGAGGAGGGCAAGTGTGAGCAAGCAAGGAAATACTAAGTGTATACGGTTCCTTCACTGAGTGCACCCAGCCCCGCGGTCAGCCTTGAGAACAAGCAGGACTTCAGGTACTGGAGCTACATTTCAGTCATCAAGACTTGAGAAGACACCCTTAACTCAGGTCTTCTCTTCAAACTCCATCTTTCCTTCTTGACCTTCATTTGGCCTCTTCCCTTACCCTCCAGCTGTGGACTGAGGCCACAGAGCAAGATGGGTCACTAGTGTCCTCCATCCCCTGGCGACTGTGGTTCACATCAGTGGAGTACCAAAGGCAATAACCAAGTAACAGACACAAGAGTGTATGAAGAAGAAGAGATTCTGATAAGGCTTTCTGTGACAGTGTGGGCCAAGTCGGCTCTATATGGCTGGTATCACGTGAATTATGAGCAGCCTTAGGGGAGAAGTCCTCAGAAGGCACAGCCTGGCTCTCGAGAGGCTCTGCGTGCTCACAGCCCACTCCAAGACCTCAGTTACAGCTTCGGCCCCCAATATCCCTCCCTCTGCCTGCTCACAGTTTTTGAAGTCTTCTTTCCTCCACATTTCTCTTGAGAGGTGGAGGAGGAAGATGAGCTTCAGGCCAGCTCAGACTCCCCTGGGATCCCAGCAGGATGCCTATCATTAACCTCCCACCTTCTAGGAAGCTCCTAAGATTTTCACTTTTGGGGCAGTTCTCATTTCAGCTGTGCTTCAAATTGCTGGCTGGAGACGGCCTGTTGGAAGGTGGCTAAAAGCAAGTAGCAATCCTTCGGGCAGCCTGGCCCTTCTCGACTGTCAGTCATCTTCAGGGATATTCTGGGAAATGTTGTTTGTTCTAGAGAAGGGAGGGAAACAATCCAATTGTCCAATAATGCTTGAATGGAAAATAAATGATGCTATATGCATGTGATCACATAATATCAAACAGTCAAAAATCAAAGACCTAGATCTCTATGGATTCACGTGGATAAATCTTGAAAACATAATATTGATTGAAAGAATAAGATAAAGAATGTTAGATTGTGATAACAGGTATGTAAGTGTTTAAATATTTAAATCAATTCAACATATTGCTTCTATATATAGAGATGCAAGAAAATAAACTTTATCCAAAGAACACATTATTTACATTTAATATGCTCATTTATCTAGGAGACCCAAAAGAACCCACAGATAAACTAGCAGGAACTAATAAGACGGTTCAACAAGGCACACACATACAAGATCAATAAATTTTAAAAGTCAATCAGGCTCCTCTACACTGGCGATAACAAATTAGAAACTATAAAAGAAAATAAGAAAAAAAGAAGATCTAAAAATTGTCACAAGAGCCGTATAAATTATTTAGAGCTAAGCATACGTAGAAGGCAATATAACTAACGAACTGAGTACGAACAGTTAAACTCCGCCCAACCCAAGGTTAGGAAAAGACTGTTGTTACTTTATGAGAACAGACCCTCTTCTTAAGGAGCAGATCAGTAAGTGAGAGTGAATCAAAGAAACACAGCATTTGAAAAGTCAGCTAGTCCAAGCCTCTTGATCGCACATACAGAAGCTGAAGCCCAGATAGGTTGAGTTACTTGCTAAAGGGCCCAATGTCCTGACTCAAGGACTAGCATTTTTCACTCAGTCGCAAGACACAATCAAATGCAGTACCTTGGAAAGAGATGGGGAAAAAATGAAGAAATCAATTATATAGTTCCTCATCTTTAAGTACAGAAATAGCCGTGACAAAATTACACGTATTGAGGGAAAATTGAAGTGCAGAGTTTAAAATGTCAATAATCCACAGGGAAACTGGAGACCATTTAAAACATTCATATTAAATCTCTCTAGAAAAGACATTAAAAGATCTCCAATCAAAATGTGAATTTTATAATAGACATGGTATGATACAATTTATAATAGATATGGTAGGAACCTTTCCCTTTCACGGGAAAGCTTCGGCTGGGAAAAAGGAATTGTTCTTGAAAATGGGGCCTGTGCTATTGCAGACACTGTGCTCAACCTAGGTCCACCGAATGCTCTGATGTCATCACTGAGGTCACAGAATTCCACTGTGAGCCTGGCAACCTTGCAAACATAACAGCCCTGGTGAGCACTAGGCACTACTGCTGGTTCACCAAGTGGTACACGTTTTTCAGCCATTTAGGAGACTTGACTATTTTTGTTTGTATTGAATCATTTCAACGGATTGCCCAAGAGCCAAGAAGGGCCAACCTGTAGGGAAGAGGAGGAGTTGGACATCTCTTGAGGCATCTTCTAAGGGAGACTTCTAGTTGGTACGATGGAACGGCGACAAAAGAGGAAACATCTGGAAAATGAAGAGTCCCAGGAAACTGCCGAGAACGGAGGAGGTATGTGGGGGGCAACTTGTCTGGGGCACATGGGTTTCTGCCAAACTGAAGCTTCTCCAGGAAGCGGGGGACTGAGAACGTGTCACCTGTGAAGCAGGGAGCGAGAGACCTTGTCTCACTGATGCTGCCGTATCTATCCGGAGGGTCCCTGTGGTGTGAGACGGCACAGAACGGCCAGATGCCCCCTGGGAGATGGGAGGTCAGCTCCGCTGGTCTGAGGACTCTCTCCTGGGGCAGCCGGGCCTGGAGCTTTGTCGGACTCACAGCAGGCTGCATCCTGCTTGCACAGACCTAGAGGTGCAGCTTTCCTCAGTCCCCGATTTCTCTCTTATGCTCTTGGATCTTTCCTAGGGGTCATGAGGTGGGGGATGTGAAGGATGCAAGGATGCTGAGAGAGACCCATGAGTTGCTTGGCCTCTTTTACCAAAGTGGAAAGAGAAGCCCCATGAGTTGAAGGCCCTGTTGAAAAATATCTTGACAAGTGGAATGCACTTTGAAAGAAGATTGTTTGTCTAGGGATGGTGTCATATTGAAAGCAAGGAGGTTTTATTCCTTCAACAGGAAGAATTTCCCAAAGGAGATCAAGGGAAGGGAAGGGTTTTCCAGAAACTGAGACCGCGTGAGCGGGGGTGAGAAATGGCCTCAGGGTCCTGCGGGGAGCTCTGAGAGCCACGGGCCACGTGGTGCCTGCGTGCATTAAATGTAGGCGAGTAGCTTGCCCTGGGAGAGGGGTGGTCACCCCAGAGCTCCAGCTAGAGGCCTCTGCCCCAGATTAGAGCCCAGTAGCTCCTACCAGGCCCAGGGCCCTGGAGACTGTAGGATGGGCCCTGGGAATGGAGCTCTAGACAACAGGCAGATTTCCAGGCAGTGGCTGGGACAGGCTGGGGAAGGCAATGACTGCCCCTGACCATTCAGAATATTTTGCCCTATGTTCCTGTGTGTGTGTGTGTGAGTGTGTGTGTGTGTGTGTGTGTGTGTGTGTGGTAGTGCAGAGAAGAGCGAGATGAATGGGGGTAGAGTGCTTACCAGATATAAAGTCTGCGTGGTAAGTTCTTGTCACCCTGCCTGGACCTGGCTGACACTCGGTGTACGTAAGAGTGTATACAGAATTCTTGTTAGGGGTGTTTTATGAGACAGTAACTCATACACCCATGTACACTCTGATGCAGCAAAAATATCACACACCCCACATATAACTTCCTTAGTAAACCACACACAGCACATGGAGGTATATACACGCATCCCTCCTATACTACGTTCTCATACAACCCACCTGTATCACAATCCTCTCCTCCAACACCAAACGCTGGAGATGAGATATGTATATAGACACACACACTATATATATAGGACACACACACACACACACACACACTATATACATGTATCTCCTCAACTCTTGCACAAACACAACTAACTTCAGCCATCTCTAAATACCTCTATAAGAACCAGTCATGTGTCATACACACCACACTTATAACACATTCTTGAGTAATGCCAGACCCGCTTTGTACAAACCACAGTAAACCACAGTCTCAGTAACCCATGTCAGGATTGCCAGAGAAAATATGGGCTATCCAGTTCAATTTGAATTCTAGATAAAGAACAAGTAATTTTTAAGTATCCGTATGTCCCACATATTGTATGGGCTATACTTACACTAAAACTAAGTCAGGCCAAATACTGCATGGGAATACTTACACTAAAAGATTATTCTGGGTTTATCTGAAACTGAAATTTAACTGGGTGCCTTGTATTCTTGTTCGCTAAGTCTGGCAACCCTTATATACTTACCACCAGCTGATGTATTATATATTTATTGTAGTTTTGTTTAGTGTGTGTCTTCCCCTACTAGAATGTGCAGCGTTACCAAAGACTACAACAATGGAAGAGTGCCGGATACACAGGAGTAGCTGCTTACTGAATCTTGGTGAATGAATGAATGAACACACACCATAAATACAAGCCACACCATGTAATGAGGAAACGTTACATGTCCCAGAATTCCTGACTTGTGAACAGAAACCATGCACACAAAGGCCACAGACACAGATAGACACGTCTGCACTGTGCTCCCCATGCCAACCCCACACTTACCACAGACTTAACTGATACACATCACTCACTCTTCCCACACACTCACAGTCACCACCGAGGCCTACATTACCAACTAGACAGTGAGAGAATAAGTATTGATTGGAATTAAATCCTGGAGGATCCACTGGGAACCACACTCTCAGCTGTGTGTATTCACTGCACCTGACACGTGTCACACACTCAGTAAATATTTGTGGACAGAGGACTGATGAACCCACCCTGAGCCTTTCATTCCTCCCTCAGGAATCTCGAAGTCACAAGAGGATCCCCCTCGGCTTGGATCCACTGTGGTGGCCCAAGGCTGCAGCCCAGGGGCAGTGGAGGTCTCCTCTGCCTCTAAATACTTCTTCTGTACTTCTACTCTGCGCAAGCTCAGCTACGCTGGTAAGGGCGTGGGGCTCCTCAGGTGACGGGGTGCTTGGCTGTGAAGCAGGAGGCACACAGATCCCAGGGAGGCTGAGAGGAAATCCAGGGTCATCAGAGGTGATGAGGGCTCTGTGGAGGAGCCTGGGCAGGATGGCTGAGCTGTTCCGAGGGTGTGGATGCCAGCTGAGTCTGGGGGTGTGTGTGTGAATACTGCTACTACCATGGTGGGGAAGTCAAGGAGCAGGGGCCGGAAAGGTCTGGGCTTGAGGTGGAGGGAAGAGGGACCAGATTAAGCATCTTCAGAGGAAAATGTAGGCTTTGTCTTTGCCTTTGCTTCCAGAGAAGGACAGAGTTCTGCATCATACACCTCCAGCCTGAGAGCAGGACCATCCAGCTCAGGTGCACACAGCTCACACATACACGCGCCCTCCAGGCACAGCCCTTCTCAGTGCACATCAACCCCAAGCACGTGCTCCACAGTACTCTCCTGCACCACAGCCCCATTCCACAAGGAATGCACCACCGATATTCCCAAACTCACACTCCTCATCGTACACGCATCCAGCCGCATCCCTCACATACTACAGCCCTCACCACCATACTCCACACCCCTGTATACAGACACCGCTCCAGTATACCCCCCCACGCACATGAAAAGCCCACAGATGACACCACATACACCACTCCGTCCTACGGCCAATGGACACCAAGCTCACGACATTGCTATGTCGTGCCAATGTCCCTCTCTCGTCTACCACACCTGCTCCCTCAGCTTCCGGCATGACCCATGCATGTTATTATGATTTTAATTTCCTTTTACAGGAATCCGGAGATTTCATCGAGACACTGCCCAGCCTAGACCACCCCTAGCCCAGGATCAGGAAGAAGGAGAGACCGCTTCCCCATCACACTGTGTCTCCTCCTCACCCTCTTCACCCTGTAAGAACTATCTGCACCCAGACAAAGAGGAAAGGGGCATGAAAATACACTACATGCAGGTACAAGTGAACAAGGGTGTCGCTGTCTCCTGGAAGACAAAGAAACCCTTGGAGTTGCCTGAAAAGCAGCTGAGGATAGAAGAAGTGACCCTTCCTGAGGATGTGTGCGCAGTAGCCACTGACCCCTCTTCTGATGTGTCCACCGAAAGCCTCCTGTCTGACAGTGAGCCCACTGGGGAGGAGAAAGAGTATGAGGAAAGGGCAGAGCCAGGCAGCCCATCAGGGCCACCTGCCGTCGAGGAGAGACCCAGCGCCAAGACAGCGGACTGGATGCTGACCATGGAGACCGGCTTCAGGTGCATGGCCTGCTGCCGGGTCTTCCCCACCTTGGAGATCCTCCAGCAGCACGTGAAGGGCGGCGTCCTGCAGGGCTTCAGCTGCCGTGCCTTTCATCTCACCATGGCCCAGCGGATGGGCAATGTGGAATCCGAGAGCACCCCTGAGAAAGAGGACGAGGAGGAGGAGGAGGAGGAGGAGGAGGAGGAGGAGGAGGAGGAGGAGAAGGAGGTAGAGAAGCAAGAAGAAAAGGAGAATGAGGGAGAGCAGCCCACGGGGGAAGGCCCCAGCCCAAAGAGACCCCGCAGGCAGGGTCTTTTCTCTCCTTTGAGTTCCAAACAGCAACTGAGATTCATGGGACAGAAGATCCTGGAAGACGGTGTGGCCGTCCCTTGGAAGAGGTAAGGCTTGAGGCTGGCAGTCTTCTGAGCCTATGTCACGAGGGCCCAGAGGAGTCTAAGGGAAGGGGCCGCACACATGTGCTGGTTTACCTAATGGCTCTGCAGTTGCATCAAATGGGACACACCCAGCACTAAGAAAGGCATTGACCTCTGTTGACGTAAACAAGAAGGTGGAGCCTTTTCCTAGGAGTTTTCTCAGGGTCTGCACGATGGACCTCAACTCTTAGAGGACGTACTGCCAGCAGCTCCTTCTCGGCAGAGAGAGCCAGGAGTGGTCTCAAGAGAGGACAGGGGCCCTTGCAGGACCAGAACTTTGAGGTCTGAGAGCCTTGGGCCTGAGCCGAGATCTCACCCGGACCACTGGACCTAGCCTTCTGTGACAAAGGGGAATATGAAAGAGAGTCACGTGGAAATGAGGTCCCCCGAGATATGGAAATGTTCCAGAACCTTCGTTGCGTGGTAGTTGATCTGGAGCCAAGCTCACTGTGGTGTGTGTGGCTCTGAGCATTAAGGCAATGCTGGAGGGTAACCCTGACCAGCAGAGCTTGGAGTGCTTCTTGTCTCTTCCTGTTCTACCTCATTTGTTTTATCCCTTCCAGGGAGAAGAAAGGACCCTCGGGAGAGTAGCAGACAGAATGCCGTGGTCTGAAGGAGGATGAAGGGACCGGCACTCAGTCTAACATCATATGACAATAGAAGCGTCCTATGCAATAAAGGCCATTTTCCAAACCTTTCCTGGAGCTTTTATTTAATGACATTTTTCTATCTATGCATCTATCTGTCATCTACATCTGTATCTTTCAAGGTTTGTGAACAAGCTTTCACATAAGCACTAGAGACGTCCGCCAGCATTTTCCAGAAGAGGCCTGCAAATTGCTGGGGACTCCTCACAAATAGGGAACGGCCACAACCCCTGCCACACAGACTATGCGCGTGGCCCTCCTGACGTACTCCCACTCTCTCTCTGAATTTCCCAACGTCTGAGATGAGGGTGCTGGCTGGAGGCAATGATCACGTGCAGGCTGAATCTTCTCCAGATTCTGATTCTCTTCCTGGGCATATCGTCCTTAAGCACAGTCTCCATGTCCCTGGCCACACTGATCTCTCTCCTTCAGTCCTTCCCTCCCTCCCTCTCCTGCCTCCCAGTGCAGAGAATACTTTTTTGCATTTGAGACGACATTTATTTTTGGTTCACAGAATTCTCACCTGTTCTACTGTGGCCTCCGTTGTGAACATTCCAAAGCTGAGACTTTTCTGTTTTTCTCCCTCATTTCTGCTGAGTCTTTACCTTCCTAATGCAGTGAACTCACAGTGCCTAGCTGACTGGATGGGGAAAAAAATCCAGGGAGCAAAGAGAAATAATAAAAGAATATATCAGTTAATTTTTCATAGTGTTATCCAACTACATATTTTTAAATTTTGGAATAATATTAGGAATCTTCTCTTTATAAAAAACTGAATTATCGGGCTTCCCTGGTGGAGCAGTGGTTAAGAATATGCCTGCGAATGCAGGGGTCATGGGTTCGAGCCCTGGTCTGGGAAGATCCCACGTGCCACGGAGTAACTAAGCCCGCGTGCCACAACTACTGAGCCTGCGCTCTAGAGCCCGTGTGCCACATCAACCGAGCCCACGTGCCACAACTACGGAAGCCTGCGTGCCTAGAGCCCATGCTCCGCAACAAGAGAAGCCACTGCAATGAGAAGCCCGTGCACCACAGCCAAGAGGAGCCCCCGCTCACTGCAACTAGAGAACACCCGCTAGCAGCAACAAAGACCCAATGCAGCCCCAAATAAATTAATTAATTTTTAAATATTGAATTAGTTTCAAGGGTACAATGTATAAAAGTACAATAAAAGCCCCCCTTCATAACCCCCCAACCCCACTCTCAAGATGGAATCGATATGCTGTGATACAATTTATAGTCGTAGTACTACTCCTCCTCCCACCACATCCGAAATCCTCTGAGCCAGGTGCAGCAGCTTCCTTTCACAATGCTAGGACCCGCCACAAGACACATGATAATCCCTTTGGACATTTCAAGGAGCGGCACCAAGGGAACAGTACCGGGGAAATGCCACTGACAGCTCAGAATATCCATGGCATTTCTAGAGCCTCGGCACTGCTCTCGCTCTGGGAATGAAGGTCCAAAAAGCACATCGGAGAATGTTCATAGTTGTAAACAAGCTCCACCTTTGAAACACGATCTACATAGAACCACATATACAAGCCTGCACGATGGATGAAGCCAAGGTCTCCTCCATGATTTCCCTTCTGACCACCTTATTGTCTCCTCAACCATAAAAGGTGAACTTGAAACTCAGGACCTTGCCTTGTCACCAGAAACATCCAAGCTTGGATCAGTCTTTCTAAGACCAGATACTTGCTCTCTGAACTATTAGAGACTTGTCACATACACACAGGTAGAACAGGATTATTTCTATCTACCTGGGGACTTGGAGTCTTTCACATTGCTCCTGTTAAAACTCTCACAACAGCAAAACTTTACCTACAAAGGGTTCAAGCTATGACACTCCCAACTTCCACAAACCTCCTCAGCTCTTGTGAGTCACATGCAGCCAATTCCAGGAATTGGAAACATGGTTGTGAGGATGAAACTGACTTTGGGGCTCCCCTTGGATATGGTCTTCCAGACTTACCAAAAGGCCATTAAGAGGAGGTTTACCCCACCTCAGGGAAACCCGAGGCAGTACTTGCAGTCAAGGGCTGGCCATGGCTTCTGAGCTACATCCAAAAAGAATTTCATACTGTACCTGGATCTGCTGAAGCCATTTCTGACTGTCCGAGAGCCAGCATGTACCACTCCTCAACTGCCTCCATTGTGGATCATCAGTAGGGCTGTCAGATTTAGGACATAAAAATACAGGATACCCAGTTAAACTTGAACTTCACATGAATAATAAGTCATTATTTTTAGTATAAGTAGATCCTATGAACTATTTGGGGCATACTTATCTTCAAAATGTACTCGTTGTTTTTCAAACATTCATATTTAACTAAACAGTCTATATTTTATCTGTCAACCCTACTCAGCAGAAATGATGGAGGCTCATAGAGATCCAGGAGACGCCTCAGCGCCTCCTCAGCTTTTATTTCTACGTCCTGGACAGCGAGCACGAACCTTCCACTCCCAGTCAGTGGCTAGAATGGAGGATATTCTCTGTTTTAGAGCTTTTTCTACTTGTCATTGTTATTATCTTCCTTATGTTAAAGAGATGTTTATTTTTTCCCAATCTTAATAGCTCATCCAAAAGTATTTCAAAGTTCATTAGAGAAGGGAAAAACAATATGGTTCTGAAAAGTGAAGGAAACCGCCTGGTGTTTAGTAAAGAAGTAGTAGGGAGACTGAAAAAGCCAAACTTAATAAGCAGATCTCTCCAAGGGTATTTTCAGAGCTTGATACCCTCCCACACCCTGAAAATATTATTACATCAAGAATGTAGAACTGCTAACCAAATGTAAGGCTCCCATATGATTCTATCAAACTGAGGATGCTTCTTTACTAAGCAGTGAGCACACTTGCTGTCCCAGGGACCTTGGCAGTTGCAACGTAGGGCTCTTCCCTTTGGGATGGAAACAGCAAGTTTTCCTGTGGTCTACACGCTGGCCCCAAAAATACTACACTCCCAATACTTGTCAACTTTAAGTATTTTTCTACATATCTCCATTTTTCTGTTACTATTTGGACTACATCCTAGACTTGACACTACATAAATTGCATTCAAGAAGCTATTTTTAAAAGTTGGTAGGAAACCTTAAATCTATGGCTTGCAGTCCCTGGCTTACTTTCATCCAGGTGCATAAGGGTTTTCAAAAGTAGTCAGGTTAGTTACCCTGTATCACAGCCCCACGCTTGTGTCACAGATATAAAAATGGAACATGATATTTAAGGTTTTAGTTGCCAAATCATCAAGCCTCCCAGACAGAGGCAATAGAGCAAAATGATTACAGAGGCATGGATTTTGATTTGCTCCAGTGTCTTGGGCAAGTCACTTGGCCTCTGTATTTATTTGTACTTATCTGCACTTATCTGTCACTTGGGGGTCATAATTGTACCTGGTCCATGGGTACGCTGTACAAATGATCTGTAAAGTAGTTACAAGAAACCGACACAGAGTAAGCACTCCACAGACATTGGCTATTAGCTATTGGAAATAGTTCTCCGTGAAACAGATGACATTATCCGTGGATGACTCGGTGGGAGACAGTGAATCACAGAATCACAGCATGTTGAAAGTGACCTAGTTCACACTCTAATGTGAAAAGAAGAAAAGTGTGCATGGGTAGAAAATGTCTGAAACTTTACACAACAAAGAGTTCATCATGTTAACTTGGAGGATTAGAATAAATCAGGAAAGGAGGAAAGAAAAACTTGAGTGTAATTCAATTTCTCTATCATTTGTGTTTCTACACTGAGACTCTGAATACACTGGAAGTGCAATTTTTTTTAATGTGGCGGGATAAAGGTTTTCAAGTTTTCCTGATCCATCCGTATTATTATCTCAGAATTGCTGGCATTTCTTGCCATCTTTGGATCTACACCCATGTGAGTCAGTGGGCCATTCTGGACGGAGGAGATAATAGAGCAGACGTGAAGTGAGAGAAAAGGAGAGACAAGATTTTCTCTTTTCTCTTCAAAGAGGAAAGGTCTTTGGAATGGGAACAACTCACAACCAAACTTTGGGGAAAGGATGTGATGGAAAATGAGACAAACATCCTACCCCTGTGATGAGAAGGATTCCCTGGGCTGGATGGAGGGAGGTCACAGGTGGCTGGACAAGGAAACCAACTAGGGAGAAACACACACAAGGGCAGAGCAAACACCCTGAGGCCACTCAGCCTGACTCCATGCAAACATGTGTCCAGCAGACAGCCCTTCACCTGTGGCTCCCCAGCAAGACAGGTACCTCGGGGGTGCCAACTCATTCTGAGTCCATTATGCCTGGCCATTCATAAACCGCTGTCTAACGTGTGAGGAATAAACTCTCAATGTTTATGAGGAAATTGGGGAAGGAGATTGAAAGGTTACTTAAACGAAAAAAAAAGAAGTTCAGGAAGGCAAGATGGTAGAGAGACAAGAAAAAGACCTTAAAAGATAGAAAGGATTTGCCAAAGAAGAGAAAGAAAAAGAAATGATTCCGAATGGGTTAACCTGCAGCTAGGAAGTTAAGGAAGATTATTGATGGGTGAAGACTATGGAATAAAGTGAATAAAATTTCTCAGAAGTTGCTGAGAATATGGTAAGCAGCATGATTATCAAATTATGAATTGGCTGCAATGGCATTCTAGGGGGACACTAGGAAGGGGAAGCAAATGTTCCTGAGATGACAGTAGCAGGTGGAAAGTTGTTTCAGGGGAAGATCAGTCTTGCAGAGGGTGTATCAGAGGAGGGCAAGTGTGAGCAAGCAAGGAAATACTAAGTGTATACGGTTCCTTCACTGAGTGCACCCAGCCCCGCGGTCAGCCTTGAGAACAAGCAGGACTTCAGGTACTGGAGCTACATTTCAGTCATCAAGACTTGAGAAGACACCCTTAACTCAGGTCTTCTCTTCAAACGCCATCTTTCCTTCTTGACCTTCATTTGGCCTCTTCCCTTACCCTCCAGCTGTGGACTGAGGCCACAGAGCAAGATGGGTCACTAGTGTCCTCCATCCCCTGGCGACTGTGGTTCACATCAGTGGAGTACCAAAGGCAATAACCAAGTAACAGACACAAGAGTGTATGAAGAAGAAGAGATTCTGATAAGGCTTTCTGTGACAGTGTGGGCCAAGTCGGCTCTATATGGCTGGTATCACGTGAATTATGAGCAGCCTTAGGGGAGAAGTCCTCAGAAGGCAGAGCCTGGCTCTCGAGAGGCTCTGCGTGCTCACAGCCCACTCCAAGACCTCAGTTACAGCTTCGGCCCCCAATATCCCTCCCTCTGCCTGCTCACAGTTTTTGAAGTCTTCTTTCCTCCACATTTCTCTTGAGAGGTGGAGGAGGAAGATGAGCTTCAGGCCAGCTCAGACTCCCCTGGGATCCCAGCAGGATGCCTATCATTAACCTCCCACCTTCTAGGAAGCTCCTAAGATTTTCACATTTGGGGCAGTTCTCATTTCAGCTGTGCTTCAAATTGCTGGCTGGAGACGGCCTGTTGGAAGGTGGCTAAAAGCAAGTAGCAATCCTTCGGGCAGCCTGGCCCTTCTCGACTGTCAGTCATCTTCAGGGATATTCTGGGAAATGTTGTTTGTTCTAGAGAAGGGAGGGAAACAATCCAATTGTCCAATAATGCTTGAATGGAAAATAAATGATGCTATATGCATGTGATCACATAATATCAAACAGTCAAAAATCAAAGACCGAGATCTCTATGGATTCACGTGGATAAATCTTGAAAACATAATATTGATTGAAAGAAAATAAGATAAACAATGTTAGATTGTGATAACAGGTATGTAAGTGTTTAAATATTTAAATCAATTCAACATATTGCTTCTATATATACAGATGCAAGAAAATAAACTTTATCCAAAGAACACATTATTTACATTTAATATGCTCATTTATCTAGGAGACCCAAAAGAACCCACAGATAAACTAGCAGGAACTAATAAGATGGTTCAACAAGGCACACACATACAAGATCAATAAATTTTAAAAGTCAATCAGGCTCCTCTACACTGGCGATAACAAATTAGAAACTATAAAAGAAAATAAGCAAAAAAGAAGATCTAAAAATTGTCACAAGAGCCGTATAAATTATTTAGAGCTAAGCATACGTAGAAGGCAATATAACTAACGAACTGAGTACGAACAGTTAAACTCCGCCCAACCCAAGGTTAGGAAAAGACTGTTGTTACTTTATGAGAACAGACCCTCTTCTTAAGGAGCAGATCAGTAAGTGAGAGTGAATCAAAGAAACACAGCATTTGAAAAGTCAGCTAGTCCAAGCCTCTTGATCGCACATACAGAAGCTGAAGCCCAGATAGGTTGAGTTACTTGCTAAAGGGCCCAATGTCCTGACTCAAGGAGTAGCATTTTTCACTCAGTCGCAAGACACAATCAAATGCAGTACCTTGGAAAGAGATGGGGAAAAAATGAAGAAATCAATTATATAGTTCCTCATCTTTAAGTACAGAAATAGCCGTGACAAAATTACACGTATTGAGGGAAAATTGAAGTGCAGAGTTTAAAATGTCAATAATCCACAGGGAAACTGGAGACCATTTAAAACATTCATATTAAATCTCTCTAGAAAAGACATTAAAAGATCTCCAATCAAAATGTGAATTTTATAATAGACATGGTATGATACAATTTATAATAGATATGGTAGGAACCTTTCCCTTTCACGGGAAAGCTTCGGCTGGGAAAAAGGAATTGTTCTTGAAAATGGGGCCTGTGCTATTGCAGACACTGTGCTCAACCTAGGTCCACCGAATGCTCTGATGTCATCACTGAGGTCACAGAATTCCACTGTGAGCCTGGCAACCTTGCAAACATAACAGCCCTGGTGAGCACTAGGCACTACTGCTGGTTCACCAAGTGGTACACGTTTTTCAGCCATTTAGGAGACTTGACTATTTTTGTTTGTATTGAATCATTTCAACGGATTGCCCAAGAGCCAAGAAGGGCCAACCTGTAGGGAAGAGGAGGAGTTGGACATCTCTTGAGGCATCTTCTAAGGGAGACTTCTAGTTGGTACGATGGAACGGCGACAAAAGAGGAAACATCTGGAAAATGAAGAGTCCCAGGAAACTGCCGAGAACGGAGGAGGTATGTGGGGGGCAACTTGTCTGGGGCACATGGGTTTCTGCCAAACTGAAGCTTCTCTAGGAAGCGGGGGACTGAGAACGTGTCACCTGTGAAGCAGGGAGCGAGAGACCTTGTCTCACTGATGCTGCCGTATCTATCCGGAGGGTCCCTGTGGTGTGAGACGGCACAGAACGGCCAGATGCCCCCTGGGAGATGGGAGGTCAGCTCCGCTGGTCTGAGGACTCTCTCCTGGGGCAGCCGGGCCTGGAGCTTTGTCGGACTCACAGCAGGCTGCATCCTGCTTGCACAGACCTAGAGGTGCAGCTTTTCTCAGTCCCCAATTTCTCTCTTATGCTCTTGGATCTTTCCTAGGGGTCATGAGGTGGGGGATGTGAAGGATGCAAGGATGCTGAGAGAGACCCATGAGTTGCTTGGCCTCTTTTACCAAAGTGGAAAGAGAAGCCCCATGAGTTGAAGGCCCTGTTGAAAACTATCTTGACAAGTGGAATGCACTTTGAAAGAAGATTGTTTGTCTAGGGATGGTGTCATATTGAAAGCAAGGAGGTTTTATTCCTTCAACAGGAAGAATTTCCCAAAGGAGATCAAGGGAAGGGAAGGGTTTTCCAGAAACTGAGACCGCGTGAGCGGGGGTGAGAAATGGCCTCAGGGTCCTGCGGGGAGCTCTGAGAGCCACGGGCCACGTGGTGCCTGCGTGCATTAAATGTAAGCGAGTAGCTTGCCCTGGGAGAGGGGTGGTCACACCAGAGCTCCAGCTAGAGGCCTCTGCCCCAGATTAGAGCCCAGTAGCTCCTACCAGGCCCAGGGCCCTGGAGACTGTAGGATGGGCCCTGGGAATGGAGCTCTAGACAGCAGGCAGATTTCCAGGCAGTGGCTGGGACAGGCTGGGGAAGGCAATGACTGCCCCTGACCATTCAGAATATTTTGCCCTATGTTCCTGTGTGTGTGTGTGTGAGTGTGTGTGTGTGTGTGTGTGTGTGTGTGTGTGTGTGTGGTAGTGCAGAGAAGAGCGAGATGAATGGGGGTAGAGTGCTTACCAGATATAAAGTCTGCGTGGTAAAGTTCTTGTCACCCTGCCTGGACCTGGCTGACACTCGGTGTACGTAAGAGTGTATACAGAATTCTTGTTAGGGGTGTTTTATGAGACAGTAACTCATACACCCATGTACACTCTGATGCAGCAAAAATATCACACACCCCACATATAACTTCCTTAGTAAACCACACACAGCACATGGAGGTATATACACGCATCCCTCCTATACTACGTTCTCATACAACCCACCTGTATCACAATCCTCTCCAACACCAAACGCTGGAGATGAGATATGTATATAGACACACACACTATATATATAGGACACACACACACACACACACACACACTATATACATGTATCTCCTCAACTCTTGCACAAACACAACTAACTTCAGCCATCTCTAAATACCTCTATAAGAACCAGTCACGTGTCATACACACCACACTTATAACACATTCCTGAGTAATGCCAGACCCGCTTTGTACAAACCACAGTAAACCACAGTCTCAGTAACCCATGTCAGGATTGCCAGAGAAAATATGGGCTATCCAGTTCAATTTGAATTCCAGATAAACAACAAGTAATTTTTCAGTATCCGTATGTCCCACATATTGTATGGGCTATACTTACACTAAAACTAAGTCAGGCCAAATACTGCATGGGAATACTTACACTAAAAGATTATTCTGGGTTTATCTGAAACTGAAATGTAACTGGGTGCCTTGTATTCTTGTTCGCTAAGTCTGGCAACCCTTATATACTTACCACCAGCTGATGTATTATATATTTATTGTAGTTTTGTTTAGTGTGTGTCTTCCCCTACTAGAATGTGCAGCGTTACCAAAGACTACAACAATGGAAGAGTGCCGGATACACAGGAGTAGCTGCTTACTGAATCTTGGTGAATGAATGAATGAACACACACCATAAATACAAGCCACACCATGTAATGAGGAAACGTTACATGTCCCAGAATTCCTGACTTGTGAACAGAAACCATGCACACAAAGGCCACAGACACAGATAGACACGTCTGCACTGTGCTCCCCATGCCAACCCCACACTTACCACAGACTTAACTGATACACATCACTCACTCTTCCCACACACTCACAGTCACCACCGAGGCCTACATTACCAACTAGACAGTGAGAGAATAAGTATTGATTGGAATTAAATCCTGGAGGATCCACTGGGAACCACACTCTCAGCTGTGTGTATTCACTGCACCTGACACGTGTCACACACTCAGTAAATATTTGTGGACAGAGGACTGATGAACCCACCCTGAGCCTTTCATTCCTCCCTCAGGAATCTCGAAGTCACAAGAGGATCCCCCTCGGCTTGGATCCACTGTGGTGGCCCAAGGCTGCAGCCCAGGGGCAGTGGAGGTCTCCTCTGCCTCTAAATACTTCTTCTGTACTTCTACTCTGCGCAAGCTCAGCTACGCTGGTAAGGGCGTGGGGCTCCTCAGGTGACGGGGTGCTTGGCTGTGAAGCAGGAGGCACACAGATCCCAGGGATGCTGAGAGGAAATCCAGGGTCATCAGAGGTGATGAGGGCTCTGTGGAGGAGCCTGGGCAGGATGGCTGAGCTGTTCCTAGGGCGTGGATGCCAGCTGAGTCTGGGGGTGTGTGTGTGAATACTGTTACTACCATGGTGGGGAAGTCAAGGAGCAGGGGCCGGAAAGATCTGGGCTTGAGGTGGAGGGAAGAGAGACCAGATTAAGCATCTTCAGAGGAAAATGTAGGCTTTGTCTTTGCCTTTGCTTCCAGAGAAGGACAGAGTTCTGCATCATACACCTCCAGCCTGAGAGCAGGACCATCCAGCTCAGGTGCACACAGCTCACACATACACGCGCCCTCCAGGCACAGCCCTTCTCAGTGCACATCAACCCCAAGCACGTGCTCCACAGTACTCTCCTGCACCACAGCCCCATTCCACAAGGAATGCACCACCGATATTCCCAAACTCACACTCCTCATCGTACACGCATCCAGCCGCATCCCTCACATACTACAGCCCTCACCACCATACTCCACACCCCTGTATACAGACACCGCTCCAGTATACACCCCCACGCACATGAAAAGCCCACAGATGACACCAGATACACCACTCCGTCCTACGGCCAACGGACACCAAGCTCACGACATTGCTATGTCGTGCCAATGTCCCTCTCTCGTCTACCACACCTGCTCCCTCAGCTTCCGGCATGGCCCATGCATGTTATTATGATTTTAATTTCCTTTTTCAGGAATCCGGAGATTTCATCGAGACACTGCCCAGCCTAGACCACCCCTAGCCCAGGATCAGGAAGAAGGAGAGACCGCTTCCCCATCACACTGTGTCTCCTCCTCACCCTCTTCACCCTGTAAGAACTATCTGCACCCAGACAAAGAGGAAAGGGGCATGAAAATACACTACATGCAGGTACAAGTGAACAAGGGTGTCGCTGTCTCCTGGAAGACAAAGAAACCCTTGGAGTTGCCTGAAAAGCAGCTGAGGATAGAAGAAGTGACCCTTCCTGAGGATGTGTGCGCAGTAGCCACTGACCCCTCTTCTGATGTGTCCACCGAAAGCCTCCTGTCTGACAGTGAGCCCACTGGGGAGGAGAAAGAGTATGAGGAAAGGGCAGAGCCAGGCAGCCCATCAGGGCCACCTGCCGTTGAGGAGAGACCCAGCGCCAAGACAGCGGACTGGATGCTGACCACGGAGACCGGCTTCAGGTGCATGGCCTGCTGCCGGGTCTTCCCCACCTTGGAGATCCTCCAGCAGCACGTGAAGGGCGGCGTCCTGCAGGGCTTCAGCTGCCGTGCCTTTCTTCTCACCATGGCCCAGCGGATGGGCAATGTGGAATCCGAGAGCACCCCTGAGGAAGAGGACGAGGAGGAGGAGGAGGAGAAGGAGGAGGAGGAGGAGGAGGAGGAGGAGGAGGAGAAGGAGGTAGAGAAGCAAGAAGAAAAGGAGAATGAGGGAGAGCAGCCCACGGGGGAAGGCCCCAGCCCAAAGAGACCCCGCAGGCAGGGTCTTTTCTCTCCTTTGAGTTCCAAACAGCAACTGAGATTCATGGGACAGAAGATCCTGGAAGACGGTGTGGCCGTCCCTTGGAAGAGGTAAGGCTTGAGGCTGGCAGTCTTCTGAGCCTATGTCACGAGGGCCCAGAGGAGTCTAAGGGAAGGGGCCGCACACATGTGCTGGTTTACCTAATGGCTCTGCAGTTGCATCAAATGGGACACACCCAGCACTAAGAAAGGCATTGACCTCTGTTGACGTAAACAAGAAGGTGGAGCCTTTTCCTAGGAGTTTTCTCAGGGTCTGCACGATGGACCTCAACTCTTAGAGGACGTACTGCCAGCAGCTCCTTCTCGGCAGAGAGAGCCAGGAGTGGTCTCAAGAGAGGACAGGGGCCCTTGCAGGACCAGAACTTTGAGGTCTGAGAGCCTTGGGCCTGAGCCGAGATCTCACCCGGACCACTGGACCTAGCCTTCTGTGACAAAGTGGAATATGAAAGAGAGTCACGTGGAAATGAGGTCCCCCGAGATATGGAAATGTTCCAGAACCTTCGTTGCGTGGTAGTTGATCTGGAGCCAAGCTCACTGTGGTGTGTGTGGCTCTGAGCATTAAGGCAATGCTGGAGGGTAACCCTGACCAGCAGAGCTTGGAGTGCTTCTTGTCTCTTCCTGTTCTACCTCATTTGTTTTATCCCTTCCAGGGAGAAGAAAGGACCCTCGGGAGAGTAGCAGACAGAATGCCGTGGTCTGAAGGAGGATGAAGGGACCGGCACTCAGTCTAACATCATATGACAATAGAAGCGTCCTATGCAATAAAGGGCATTTTCCAAACCTTTCCTGGAGCTTTTATTTAATGACATTTTTCTATCTATGCATCTATCTGTCATCTACATCTGTATCTTTCAAGGTTTGTGAACAAGCTTTCACATAAGCACTAGAGACGTCCGCCAGCATTTTCCAGAAGAGGCCTGCAAATTGCTGGGGACTCCTCACAAATAGGGAACGGCCACAACCCCTGCCACACAGACTATGCGCATGGCCCTCCTGACGTACTCCCACTCTCTCTCTGAATTTCCCAACGTCTGAGATGAGGGTGCTGGCTGGAGGCAATGATCACGTGCAGGCTGAATCTTCTCCAGATTCTGATTCTCTTCCTGGGCATATCGTCCTTAAGCACAGTCTCCATGTCCCTGGCCACACTGATCTCTCTCCTTCAGTCCTTCCCTCCCTCCCTCTCCTGCCTCCCAGTGCAGAGAATACTTTTTTGCATTTGAGACGACATTTATTTTTGGTTCACAGAATTCTCACCTGTTCTACTGTGGCCTCCGTTGTGAACATTCCAAAGCTGAGACTTTTCTGTTTTTCTCCCTCATTTCTGCTGAGTCTTTACCTTCCTAATGCAGTGAACTCACAGTGCCTAGCTGACTGGATGGGAAAAAAATCCAGGGAGCAAAGAGAAATAATAAAAGAATATATCAGTTAATTTTTCATAGTGTTATCCAACTACATATTTTTAAAATTTTGGAATAATATTAGGAATCTTCTCTTTATAAAAAACTGAATTATCGGGCTTCCCTGGTGGAGCAGTGGTTAAGAATATGCCTGCGAATGCAGGGGTCATGGGTTCGAGCCCTGGTCTGGGAAGATCCCACGTGCCACGGAGTAACTAAGCCCGCGTGCCACAACTACTGAGCCTGCGCTCTAGAGCCCGTGTGCCACATCAACCGAGCCCACGTGCCACAACTACGGAAGCCTGCGTGCCCAGAGACCATGCTCCGCAACAAGAGAAGCCACTGCAATGAGAAGCCCGTGCACCACAGCCAAGAGGAGCCCCCGCTCACTGCAACTAGAGAACGCCCGCTAGCAGCAACAAAGACCCAATGCAGCCCCAAATAAATTAATTAATTTTTAAAAATTGAATTAGTTTCAAGGGTACAATGTATAAAAGTACAATAAAAGCCCCCCTTCATAACCCCCCAACCCCACTCTCAAGATGGAATCGATATGCTGTGATACAATTTATAGTCGTAGTACTACTCCTCCTCCCACCACATCCGAAATCCTCTGAGCCAGGTGCAGCAGCTTCCTTTCACAATGCTAGGACCCGCCACAAGACACATGATAATCCCTTTGGACATTTCAAGGAGCGGCACCAAGGGAACAGTACCGGGGAAATGCCACTGACAGCTCAGAATATCCATGGCATTTCTAGAGCCTCGGCACTGCTCTCGCTCTGGGAATGAAGGTCCAAAAAGCACATCGGAGAATGTTCATAGTTGTAAACAAGCTCCACCTTTGAAACACAATCTACATAGAACCACATATACAAGCCTGCACGATGGATGAAGCCAAGGTCTCCTCCATGATTTCCCTTCTGACCACCTTATTGTCTCCTCAACCATAAAAGGTGAACTTGAAACTCAGGACCTTGCCTTGTCACCAGAAACATCCAAGCTTGGATCAGTCTTTCTAAGACCAGATACTTGCTCTCTGAACTATTAGAGACTTGTCACATACACACAGGTAGAACAGGATTATTTCTATCTACCTGGGGACTTGGAGTCTTTCACATTGCTCCTGTTAAAACTCTCACAACAGCAAAACTTTACCTACAAAGGGTTCAAGCTATGACACTCCCAACTTCCACAAACCTCCTCAGCTCTTGTGAGTCACATGCAGCCAATTCCAGGAATTGGAAACATGGTTGTGAGGATGAAACTGACTTTGGGGCTCCCCTTGGATATGGTCTTCCAGACTTACCAAAAGGCCATTAAGAGGAAGGTTTACCCCACCTCAGGGAAACCCGAGGCAGTACTTGCAGTCAAGGGCTGGCCATGGCTTCTGAGCTACATCCAAAAAGAATTTCATACTGTACCTGGATCTGCTGAAGCCATTTCTGACTGTCCGAGAGCCAGCATGTACCACTCCTCAACTGCCTCCATTGTGGATCATCAGTAGGGCTGTCAGATTTAGGACATAAAAATACAGGATACCCAGTTAAACTTGAACTTCACATGAATAATAAGTCATTATTTTTAGTATAAGTAGATCCTATGAACTATTTGGGGCATACTTATCTTCAAAATGTACTCGTTGTTTTTCAAACATTCATATTTAACTAAACAGTCTATATTTTATCTGTCAACCCTACTCAGCAGGAATGATGGAGGCTCATAGAGATCCAGGAGACGCCTCAGCGCCTCCTCAGCTTTTATTTCTACGTCCTGGACAGCGAGCACGAACCTTCCACTCCCAGTCAGTGGCTAGAATGGAGGATATTCTCTGTTTTAGAGCTTTTTCTACTTGTCATTGTTATTATCTTCCTTATGTTAAAGAGATGTTTATTTTTTCCCAATCTTAATAGCTCATCCAAAAGTATTTCAAAGTTCATTAGAGAAGGGAAAAACAATATGGTTCTGAAAAGTGAAGGAAACCGCCTGGTGTTTAGTAAAGAAGTAGTAGGGAGACTGAAAAAGCCAAACTTAATAAGCAGATCTCTCCAAGGGTATTTTCAGAGCTTGATACCCTCCCACACCCTGAAAATATTATTACATCAAGAATGTAGAACTGCTAACCAAATGTAAGGCTCCCATATGATTCTATCAAACTGAGGATGCTTCTTTACTAAGCAGTGAGCACACTTGCTGTCCCAGGGACCTTGGCAGTTGCAACGTAGGGCTCTTCCCTTTGGGATGGAAACAGCAAGTTTTCCTGTGGTCTACACGCTGGCCCCAAAAATACTACACTCCCAATACTTGTCAACTTTAAGTATTTTTCTACATATCTCCATTTTTCTGTTACTATTTGGACTACATCCTAGACTTGACACTACATAAATTGCATTCAAGAAGCTATTTTTAAAAGTTGGTAGGAAACCTTAAATCTATGGCTTGCAGTCCCTGGCTTACTTTCATCCAGGTGCATAAGGGTTTTCAAAAGTAGTCAGGTTAGTTACCCTGTATCACAGCCCCACGCTTGTGTCACAGATATAAAAATGGAACATGATATTTAAGGTTTTAGTTGCCAAATCATCAAGCCTCCCAGACAGAGGCAATAGAGCAAAATGATTACAGAGGCATGGATTTTGATTTGCTCCAGTGTCTTGGGCAAGTCACTTGGCCTCTGTATTTATTTGTACTTATCTGCACTTATCTGTCACTTGGGGGTCATAATTGTACCTGGTCCATGGGTACGCTGTACAAATGATCTGTAAAGTAGTTACAAGAAACCGACACAGAGTAAGCACTCCACAGACATTGGCTATTAGCTATTGGAAATAGTTCTCCGTGAAACAGATGACATTATCCGTGGATGACTCGGTGGGAGACAGTGAATCACAGAATCACAGCATGTTGAAAGTGACCTAGTTCACACTCTAATGTGAAAAGAAGAAAAGTGTGCATGGGTAGAAAATGTCTGAAACTTTACACAACAAAGAGTTCATCATGTTAACTTGGAGGATTAGAATAAATCAGGAAAGGAGGAAAGAAAAACTTGAGTGTAATTCAATTTCTCTATCATTTGTGTTTCTACACTGAGACTCTGAATACACTGGAAGTGCAATTTTTTTTAATGTGGCGGGATAAAGGTTTTCAAGTTTTCCTGATCCATCCGTATTATTATCTCAGAATTGCTGGCATTTCTTGCCATCTTTGGATCTACACCCATGTGAGTCAGTGGGCCATTCTGGACGGAGGAGATAATAGAGCAGAAGTGAAGTGAGAGAAAAGGAGAGACAAGATTTTCTCTTTTCTCTTCAAAGAGGAAAGGTCTTTGGAATGGGAACAACTCACAACCAAACTTTGGGGAAAGGATGTGATGGAAAATGAGACAAACATCCTACCCCTGTGATGAGAAGGATTCCCTGGGCTGGATGGAGGGAGGTCACAGGTGGCTGGACAAGGAAACCAACTAGGGAGAAACACACACAAGTGCAGAGCAAACACCCTGAGGCCACTCAGCCTGACTCCATGCAAACATGTGTCCAGCAGACAGCCCTTCACCTGTGGCTCCCCAGCAAGACAGGTACCTCGGGGGTGCCAACTCATTCTGAGTCCATTATGCCTGGCCATTCATAAACCGCAGTCTAACGTGTGAGGAATAAACTCTCAATGTTTATGAGGAAATTGGGGAAGGAGATTGAAAGGTTACTTAAACGAAAAAAAAAGAAGTTCAGGAAGGCAAGATGGTAGAGAGACAAGAAAAAGACCTTAAAAGATAGAAAGGATTTGCCAAAGAAGAGAAAGCAAAAGAAATGATTCCGAATGGGTTAACCTGCAGCTAGGAAGTGAAGGAAGATTATTGATGGGTGAAGACTATGGAATAAAGTGAATAAAATTTCTCAGAAGTTGCTGAGAATATGGTAAGCAGCATGATTATCAAATTATGAATTGGCTGCAATGGCATTCTAGGGGGACACTAGGAAGGTGAAGCAAATGTTCCTGAGATGACAGTAGCAGGTGGAAAGTTGTTTCAGGGGAAGATCAGTCTTGCAGAGGGTGTATCAGAGGAGGGCAAGTGTGAGCAAGCAAGGAAATACTAAGTGTATACGGTTCCTTCACTGAGTGCACCCAGCCCCGCGGTCAGCCTTGAGAACAAGCAGGACTTCAGGTACTGGAGCTACATTTCAGTCATCAAGACTTGAGAAGACACCCTTAACTCAGGTCTTCTCTTCAAACTCCATCTTTCCTTCTTGACCTTCATTTGGCCTCTTCCCTTACCCTCCAGCTGTGGACTGAGGCCACAGAGCAAGATGGGTCACTAGTGTCCTCCATCCCCTGGCGACTGTGGTTCACATCAGTGGAGTACCAAAGGCAATAACCAAGTAACAGACACAAGAGTGTATGAAGAAGAAGAGATTCTGATAAGGCTTTCTGTGACAGTGTGGGCCAAGTCGGCTCTATATGGCTGGTATCACGTGAATTATGAGCAGCCTTAGGGGAGAAGTCCTCAGAAGGCAGAGCCTGGCTCTCGAGAGGCTCTGCGTGCTAACAGCCCACTCCAAGACCTCAGTTACAGCTTCGGCCCCCAATATCTCTCCCTCTGCCTGCTCACAGTTTTTGAAGTCTTCTTTCCTCCACATTTCTCTTGAGAGGTGGAGGAGGAAGATGAGCTTCAGGCCAGCTCAGACTCCCCTGGGATCCCAGCAGGATGCCTATCATTAACCTCCCACCTTCTAGGAAGCTCCTAAGATTTTCACATTTGGGGCAGTTCTCATTTCAGCTGTGCTTCAAATTGCTGGCTGGAGACGGCCTGTTGGAAGGTGGCTAAAAGCAAGTAGCAATCCTTCGGGCAGCCTGGCCCTTCTCGACTGTCAGTCATCTTCAGGGATATTCTGGGAAATGTTGTTTGTTCTAGAGAAGGGAGGGAAACAATCCAATTGTCCAATAATGCTTGAATGGAAAATAAATGATGCTATATGCATGTGATCACATAATATCAAACAGTCAAAAATCAAAGACCGAGATCTCTATGGATTCACGTGGATAAATCTTGAAAACATAATATTGATTGAAAGAAAATAAGATAAACAATGTTAGATTGTGATAACAGGTATGTAAGTGTTTAAATATTTAAATCAATTCAACATATTGCTTCTATATATACAGATGCAAGAAAATAAACTTTATCCAAAGAACACATTATTTACATTTAATATGCTCATTTATCTAGGAGACCCAAAAGAACCCACAGATAAACTAGCAGGAACTAATAAGACGGTTCAACAAGGCACACACATACAAGATCAATAAATTTTAAAAGTCAATCAGGCTCCTCTACACTGGCGATAACAAATTAGAAACTATAAAAGAAAATAAGCAAAAAAGAAGATCTAAAAATTGTCACAAGAGCCGTATAAATTATTTAGAGCTAAGCATACGTAGAAGGCAATATAACTAACGAACTGAGTACGAACAGTTAAACTCCGCCCAACCCAAGGTTAGGAAGAGACTGTTGTTACTTTATGAGAACAGACCCTCTTCTTAAGGAGCAGATCAGTAAGTGAGAGTGAATCAAAGAAACACAGCATTTGAAAAGTCAGCTAGTCCAAGCCTCTTGATCGCACATACAGAAGCTGAAGCCCAGATAGGTTGAGTTACTTGCTAAAGGGCCCAATGTCCTGACTCAAGGACTAGCATTTTTCACTCAGTCGCAAGACACAATCAAATGCAGTACCTTGGAAAGAGATGGGGAAAAAATGAAGAAATCAATTATATAGTTCCTCATCTTTAAGTACAGAAATAGCCGTGACAAAATTACACGTATTGAGGGAAAATTGAAGTGCAGAGTTTAAAATGTCAATAATCCACAGGGAAACTGGAGACCATTTAAAACATTCATATTAAATCTCTCTAGAAAAGACATTAAAAGATCTCCAATCAAAATGTGAATTTTATAATAGACATGGTATGATACAATTTATAATAGATATGGTAGGAAGCTTTCCCTTTCACGGGAAAGCTTCGGCTGGGAAAAAGGAATTGTTCTTGAAAATGGGGCCTGTGCTATTGCAGACACTGTGCTCAACCTAGGTCCACCGAATGCTCTGATGTCATCACTGAGGTCACAGAATTCCACTGTGAGCCTGGCAACCTTGCAAACATAACAGCCCTGGTGAGCACTAGGCACTACTGCTGGTTCACCAAGTGGTACAAGTTTTTCAGCCATTTAGGAGACTTGACTATTTTTGTTTGTATTGAATCATTTCAACGGATTGCCCAAGAGCCAAGAAGGGCCAACCTGTAGGGAAGAGGAGGAGTTGGACATCTCTTGAGGCATCTTCTAAGGGAGACTTCTAGTTGGTACGATGGAACGGCGACAAAAGAGGAAACATCTGGAAAATGAAGAGTCCCAGGAAACTGCCGAGAACGGAGGAGGTATGTGGGGGGCAACTTGTCTGGGGCACATGGGTTTCTGCCAAACTGAAGCTTCTCTAGGAAGCGGGGGACTGAGAACGTGTCACCTGTGAAGCAGGGAGCGAGAGACCTTGTCTCACTGATGCTGCCGTATCTATCCGGAGGGTCCCTGTGGTGTGAGACGGCACAGAACGGCCAGATGCCCCCTGGGAGATGGGAGGTCAGCTCCGCTGGTCTGAGGACTCTCTCCTGGGGCAGCCGGGCCTGGAGCTTTGTCGGACTCACAGCAGGCTGCATCCTGCTTGCACAGACCTAGAGGTGCAGCTTTTCTCAGTCCCCGATTTCTCTCTTATGCTCTTGGATCTTTCCTAGGGGTCATGAGGTGGGGGATGTGAAGGATGCAAGGATGCTGAGAGAGACCCATGAGTTGCTTGGCCTCTTTTACCAAAGTGGAAAGAGAAGCCCCATGAGTTGAAGGCCCTGTTGAAAACTATCTTGACAAGTGGAATGCACTTTGAAAGAAGATTGTTTGTCTAGGGATGGTGTCATATTGAAAGCAAGGAGGTTTTATTCCTTCAACAGGAAGAATTTCCCAAAGGAGATCAAGGGAAGGGAAGGGTTTTCCAGAAACTGAGACCGCGTGAGCGGGGGTGAGAAATGGCCTCAGGGTCCTGCGGGGAGCTCTGAGAGCCACGGGCCACGTGGTGCCTGCGTGCATTAAATGTAAGCGAGTAGCTTGCCCTGGGAGAGGGGTGGTCACCCCAGAGCTCCAGCTAGAGGCCTCTGCCCCAGATTAGAGCCCAGTAGCTCCTACCAGGCCCAGGGCCCTGGAGACTGTAGGATGGGCCCTGGGAATGGAGCTCTAGACAGCAGGCAGATTTCCAGGCAGTGGCTGGGACAGGCTGGGGAAGGCAATGACTGCCCCTGACCATTCAGAATATTTTGCCCTATGTTCCTGTGTGTGTGTGTGTGAGTGTGTGTGTGTGTGTGTGTGTGTGTGTGTGTGGTAGTGCAGAGAAGAGCGAGATGAATGGGGGTAGAGTGCTTACCAGATATAAAGTCTGCGTGGTAAAGTTCTTGTCACCCTGCCTGGACCTGGCTGACACTCGGTGTACGTAAGAGTGTATACAGAATTCTTGTTAGGGGTGTTTTATGAGACAGTAACTCATACACCCATGTACACTCTGATGCAGCAAAAATATCACACACCCCACATATAACTTCCTTAGTAAACCACACACAGCACATGGAGGTATATACACGCATCCCTCCTATACTACGTTCTCATACAACCCACCTGTATCACAATCCTCTCCAACACCAAACGCTGGAGATGAGATATGTATATAGACACACACACTATATATATAGGACACACACACACACACACACACACACACTATATACATGTATCTCCTCAACTCTTGCACAAACACAACTAACTTCAGCCATCTCTAAATACCTCTATAAGAACCAGTCACGTGTCATACACACCACACTTATAACACATTCTTGAGTAATGCCAGACCCGCTTTGTACAAACCACAGTAAACCACAGTCTCAGTAACCCATGTCAGGATTGCCAGAGAAAATATGGGCTATCCAGTTCAATTTGAATTCCAGATAAACAACAAGTAATTTTTCAGTATCCGTATGTCCCACATATTGTATGGGCTATACTTACACTAAAACTAAGTCAGGCCAAATACTGCATGGGAATACTTACACTAAAAGATTATTCTGGGTTTATCTGAAACTGAAATTTAACTGGGTGCCTTGTATTCTTGTTCACTAAGTCTGGCAACCCTTATATACTTACCACCAGCTGATGTATTATATATTTATTGTAGTTTTGTTTAGTGTGTGTCTTCCCCTACTAGAATGTGCAGCGTTACCAAAGACTACAACAATGGAAGAGTGCCGGATACACAGGAGTAGCTGCTTACTGAATCTTGGTGAATGAATGAATGAACACACACCATAAATACAAGCCACACCATGTAATGAGGAAACGTTACATGTCCCAGAATTCCTGACTTGTGAACAGAAACCATGCACACAAAGGCCACAGACACAGATAGACACGTCTGCACTGTGCTCCCCATGCCAACCCCACACTTACCACAGACTTAACTGATACACATCACTCACTCTTCCCACACACTCACAGTCACCACCGAGGCCTACATTACCAACTAGACAGTGAGAGAATAAGTATTGATTGGAATTAAATCCTGGAGGATCCACTGGGAACCACACTCTCAGCTGTGTGTATTCACTGCACCTGACACGTGTCACACACTCAGTAAATATTTGTGGACAGAGGACTGATGAACCCACCCTGAGCCTTTCATTCCTCCCTCAGGAATCTCGAAGTCACAAGAGGATCCCCCTCGGCTTGGATCCACTGTGGTGGCCCAAGGCTGCAGCCCAGGGGCAGTGGAGGTCTCCTCTGCCTCTAAATACTTCTTCTGTACTTCTACTCTGCGCAAGCTCAGCTACGCTGGTAAGGGCGTGGGGCTCCTCAGGTGACGGGGTGCTTGGCTGTGAAGCAGGAGGCACACAGATCCCAGGGATGCTGAGAGGAAATCCAGGGTCATCAGAGGTGATGAGGGCTCTGTGGAGGAGCCTGGGCAGGATGGCTGAGCTGTTCCTAGGGCGTGGATGCCAGCTGAGTCTGGGGGTGTGTGTGTGAATACTGTTACTACCATGGTGGGGAAGTCAAGGAGCAGGGGCCGGAAAGATCTGGGCTTGAGGTGGAGGGAAGAGAGACCAGATTAAGCATCTTCAGAGGAAAATGTAGGCTTTGTCTTTGCCTTTGCTTCCAGAGAAGGACAGAGTTCTGCATCATACACCTCCAGCCTGAGAGCAGGACCATCCAGCTCAGGTGCACACAGCTCACACATACACGCGCCCTCCAGGCACAGCCCTTCTCAGTGCACATCAACCCCAAGCACGTGCTCCACAGTACTCTCCTGCACCACAGCCCCATTCCACAAGGAATGCACCACCGATATTCCCAAACTCACACTCCTCATCGTACACGCATCCAGCCGCATCCCTCACATACTACAGCCCTCACCACCATACTCCACACCCCTGTATACAGACACCGCTCCAGTATACACCCCCACGCACATGAAAAGCCCACAGATGACACCAGATACACCACTCCGTCCTACGGCCAACGGACACCAAGCTCACGACATTGCTATGTCGTGCCAATGTCCCTCTCTCGTCTACCACACCTGCTCCCTCAGCTTCCGGCATGGCCCATGCATGTTATTATGATTTTAATTTCCTTTTTCAGGAATCCGGAGATTTCATCGAGACACTGCCCAGCCTAGACCACCCCTAGCCCAGGATCAGGAAGAAGGAGAGACCGCTTCCCCATCACACTGTGTCTCCTCCTCACCCTCTTCACCCTGTAAGAACTATCTGCACCCAGACAAAGAGGAAAGGGGCATGAAAATACACTACATGCAGGTACAAGTGAACAAGGGTGTCGCTGTCTCCTGGAAGACAAAGAAACCCTTGGAGTTGCCTGAAAAGCAGCTGAGGATAGAAGAAGTGACCCTTCCTGAGGATGTGTGCGCAGTAGCCACTGACCCCTCTTCTGATGTGTCCACCGAAAGCCTCCTGTCTGACAGTGAGCCCACTGGGGAGGAGAAAGAGTATGAGGAAAGGGCAGAGCCAGGCAGCCCATCAGGGCCACCTGCCGTTGAGGAGAGACCCAGCGCCAAGACAGCGGACTGGATGCTGACCACGGAGACCGGCTTCAGGTGCATGGCCTGCTGCCGGGTCTTCCCCACCTTGGAGATCCTCCAGCAGCACGTGAAGGGCGGCGTCCTGCAGGGCTTCAGCTGCCGTGCCTTTCTTCTCACCATGGCCCAGCGGATGGGCAATGTGGAATCCGAGAGCACCCCTGAGGAAGAGGACGAGGAGGAGGAGGAGGAGAACGAGGAGGAGGAGGAGGAGGAGGAGGAGGAGGAGAAGGAGGTAGAGAAGCAAGAAGAAAAGGAGAATGAGGGAGAGCAGCCCACGGGGGAAGGCCCCAGCCCAAAGAGACCCCGCAGGCAGGGTCTTTTCTCTCCTTTGAGTTCCAAACAGCAACTGAGATTCATGGGACAGAAGATCCTGGAAGACGGTGTGGCCGTCCCTTGGAAGAGGTAAGGCTTGAGGCTGGCAGTCTTCTGAGCCTATGTCACGAGGGCCCAGAGGAGTCTAAGGGAAGGGGCCGCACACATGTGCTGGTTTACCTAATGGCTCTGCAGTTGCATCAAATGGGACACACCCAGCACTAACAAAGGCATTGACCTCTGTTGACGTAAACAAGAAGGTGGAGCCTTTTCCTAGGAGTTTTCTCAGGGTCTGCACGATGGACCTCAACTCTTAGAGGACGTACTGCCAGCAGCTCCTTCTCGGCAGAGAGAGCCAGGAGTGGTCTCAAGAGAGGACAGGGGCCCTTGCAGGACCAGAACTTTGAGGTCTGAGAGCCTTGGGCCTGAGCCGAGATCTCACCCGGACCACTGGACCTAGCCTTCTGTGACAAAGTGGAATATGAAAGAGAGTCACGTGGAAATGAGGTCCCCCGAGATATGGAAATGTTCCAGAACCTTCGTTGCGTGGTAGTTGATCTGGAGCCAAGCTCACTGTGGTGTGTGTGGCTCTGAGCATTAAGGCAATGCTGGAGGGTAACCCTGACCAGCAGAGCTTGGAGTGCTTCTTGTCTCTTCCTGTTCTACCTCATTTGTTTTATCCCTTCCAGGGAGAAGAAAGGACCCTCGGGAGAGTAGCAGACAGAATGCCGTGGTCTGAAGGAGGATGAAGGGACCGGCACTCAGTCTAACATCATATGACAATAGAAGCGTCCTATGCAATAAAGGGCATTTTCCAAACCTTTCCTGGAGCTTTTATTTAATGACATTTTTCTATCTATGCATCTATCTGTCATCTACATCTGTATCTTTCAAGGTTTGTGAACAAGCTTTCACATAAGCACTAGAGACGTCCGCCAGCATTTTCCAGAAGAGGCCTGCAAATTGCTGGGGACTCCTCACAAATAGGGAACGGCCACAACCCCTGCCACACAGACTATGCGCGTGGCCCTCCTGACGTACTCCCACTCTCTCTCTGAATTTCCCAACGTCTGAGATGAGGGTGCTGACTGGAGGCAATGATCACGTGCAGGCTGAATCTTCTCCAGATTCTGATTCTCTTCCTGGGCATATCGTCCTTAAGCACAGTCTCCATGTCCCTGGCCACACTGATCTCTCTCCTTCAGTCCTTCCCTCCCTCCCTCTCCTGCCTCCCAGTGCAGAGAATACTTTTTTGCATTTGAGACGACATTTATTTTTGGTTCACAGAATTCTCACCTGTTCTACTGTGGCCTCCGTTGTGAACATTCCAAAGCTGAGACTTTTCTGTTTTTCTCCCTCATTTCTGCTGAGTCTTTACCTTCCTAATGCAGTGAACTCACAGTGCCTAGCTGACTGGATGGGAAAAAAATCCAGGGAGCAAAGAGAAATAATAAAAGAATATATCAGTTAATTTTTCATAGTGTTATCCAACTACATATTTTTAAAATTTTGGAATAATATTAGGAATCTTCTCTTTATAAAAAACTGAATTATCGGGCTTCCCTGGTGGAGCAGTGGTTAAGAATATGCCTGCGAATGCAGGGGTCATGGGTTCGAGCCCTGGTCTGGGAAGATCCCACGTGCCACGGAGTAACTAAGCCCGCGGGCCACAACTACTGAGCCTGCGCTCTAGAGCCCGTGTGCCACATCAACCGAGCCCACGTGCCACAACTACGGAAGCCTGCGTGCCTAGAGACCATGCTCCGCAACAAGAGAAGCCACTGCAATGAGAAGCCCGTGCACCACAGCCAAGAGGATCCCCCGCTCACTGCAACTAGAGAACGCCCGCTAGCAGCAACAAAGACCCAATGCAGCCCCAAATAAATTAATTAATTTTTAAAAATTGAATTAGTTTCAAGGGTACAATGTATAAAAGTACAATAAAAGCCCCCCTTCATAACCCCCCAACCCCACTCTCAAGATGGAATCGATATGCTGTGATACAATTTATAGTCGTAGTACTACTCCTCCTCCCACCACATCCGAAATCCTCTGAGCCAGGTGCAGCAGCTTCCTTTCACAATGCTAGGACCCGCCACAAGACACATGATAATCCCTTTGGACATTTCAAGGAGCGGCACCAAGGGAACAGTACCGGGGAAATGCCACTGACAGCTCAGAATATCCATGGCATTTCTAGAGCCTCGGCACTGCTCTCGCTCTGGGAATGAAGGTCCAAAAAGCACATCGGAGAATGTTCATAGTTGTAAACAAGCTCCACCTTTGAAACACAATCTACATAGAACCACATATACAAGCCTGCACGATGGATGAAGCCAAGGTCTCCTCCATGATTTCCCTTCTGACCACCTTATTGTCTCCTCAACCATAAAAGGTGAACTTGAAACTCAGGACCTTGCCTTGTCACCAGAAACATCCAAGCTTGGATCAGTCTTTCTAAGACCAGATACTTGCTCTCTGAACTATTAGAGACTTGTCACATACACACAGGTAGAACAGGATTATTTCTATCTACCTGGGGACATGGAGTCTTTCACATTGCTCCTGTTAAAACTCTCACAACAGCAAAACTTTACCTACAAAGGGTTCAAGCTATGACACTCCCAACTTCCACAAACCTCCTCAGCTCTTGTGAGTCACATGCAGCCAATTCCAGGAATTGGAAACATGGTTGTGAGGATGAAACTGACTTTGGGGCTCCCCTTGGATATGGTCTTCCAGACTTACCAAAAGGCCATTAAGAGGAAGGTTTACCCCACCTCAGGGAAACCCGAGGCAGTACTTGCAGTCAAGGGCTGGCCATGGCTTCTGAGCTACATCCAAAAAGAATTTCATACTGTACCTGGATCTGCTGAAGCCATTTCTGACTGTCCGAGAGCCAGCATGTACCACTCCTCAACTGCCTCCATTGTGGATCATCAGTAGGGCTGTCAGATTTAGGACATAAAAATACAGGATACCCAGTTAAACTTGAACTTCACATGAATAATAAGTCATTATTTTTAGTATAAGTAGATCCTATGAACTATTTGGGGCATACTTATCTTCAAAATGTACTCGTTGTTTTTCAAACATTCATATTTAACTAAACAGTCTATATTTTATCTGTCAACCCTACTCAGCAGAAATGATGGAGGCTCATAGAGATCCAGGAGACGCCTCAGCGCCTCCTCAGCTTTTATTTCTACGTCCTGGACAGCGAGCACGAACCTTCCACTCCCAGTCAGTGGCTAGAATGGAGGATATTCTCTGTTTTAGAGCTTTTTCTACTTGTCATTGTTATTATCTTCCTTATTTTAAAGAGATGTTTATTTTTTCCCAATCTTAATAGCTCATCCAAAAGTATTTCAAAGTTCATTAGAGAAGGGAAAAACAATATGGTTCTGAAAAGTGAAGGAAACCGCCTGGTGTTTAGTAAAGAAGTAGTAGGGAGACTGAAAAAGCCAAACTTAATAAGCAGATCTCTCCAAGGGTATTTTCAGAGCTTGATACCCTCCCACACCCTGAAAATATTATTACATCAAGAATGTAGAACTGCTAACCAAATGTAAGGCTCCCATATGATTCTATCAAACTGAGGATGCTTCTTTACTAAGCAGTGAGCACACTTGCTGTCCCAGGGACCTTGGCAGTTGCAACGTAGGGCTCTTCCCTTTGGGATGGAAACAGCAAGTTTTCCTGTGGTCTACACGCTGGCCCCAAAAATACTACACTCCCAATACTTGTCAACTTTAAGTATTTTTCTACATATCTCCATTTTTCTGTTACTATTTGGACTACATCCTAGACTTGACACTACATAAATTGCATTCAAGAAGCTATTTTTAAAAGTTGGTAGGAAACCTTAAATCTATGGCTTGCAGTCCCTGGCTTACTTTCATCCAGGTGCATAAGGGTTTTCAAAAGTAGTCAGGTTACTTACCCTGTATCACAGCCCCACGCTTGTGTCACAGATATAAAAATGGAACATGATATTTAAGGTTTTAGTTGCCAAATCATCAAGCCTCCCAGACAGAGGCAATAGAGCAAAATGATTACAGAGGCATGGATTTTGATTTGCTCCAGTGTCTTGGGCAAGTCACTTGGCCTCTGTATTTATTTGTACTTATCTGCACTTATCTGTCACTTGGGGGTCATAATTGTACCTGGTCCATGGGTACGCTGTACAAATGATCTGTAAAGTAGTTACAAGAAACCGACACAGAGTAAGCACTCCACAGACATTGGCTATTAGCTATTGGAAATAGTTCTCCGTGAAACAGATGACATTATCCGTGGATGACTCGGTGGGAGACAGTGAATCACAGAATCACAGCATGTTGAAAGTGACCTAGTTCACACTCTAATGTGAAAAGAAGAAAAGTGTGCATGGGTAGAAAATGTCTGAAACTTTACACAACAAAGAGTTCATCATGTTAACTTGGAGGATTAGAATAAATCAGGAAAGGAGGAAAGAAAAACTTGAGTGTAATTCAATTTCTCTATCATTTGTGTTTCTACACTGAGACTCTGAATACACTGGAAGTGCAATTTTTTTTAATGTGGCGGGATAAAGGTTTTCAAGTTTTCCTGATCCATCCGTATTATTATCTCAGAATTGCTGGCATTTCTTGCCATCTTTGGATCTACACCCATGTGAGTCAGTGGGCCATTCTGGACGGAGGAGATAATAGAGCAGAAGTGAAGTGAGAGAAAAGGAGAGACAAGATTTTCTCTTTTCTCTTCAAAGAGGAAAGGTCTTTGGAATGGGAACAACTCACAACCAAACTTTGGGGAAAGGATGTGATGGAAAATGAGACAAACATCCTACCCCTGTGATGAGAAGGATTCCCTGGGCTGGATGGAGGGAGGTCACAGGTGGCTGGACAAGGAAACCAACTAGGGAGAAACACACACAAGGGCAGAGCAAACACCCTGAGGCCACTCAGCCTGACTCCATGCAAACATGTGTCCAGCAGACAGCCCTTCACCTGTGGCTCCCCAGCAAGACAGGTACCTCGGGGGTGCCAACTCATTCTGAGTCCATTATGCCTGGCCATTCATAAACCGCTGTCTAACGTGTGAGGAATAAACTCTCAATGTTTATGAGGAAATTGGGGAAGGAGATTGAAAGGTTACTTAAACGAAAAAAAAAGAAGTTCAGGAAGGCAAGATGGTAGAGAGACAAGAAAAAGACCTTAAAAGATAGAAAGGATTTGCCAAAGAAGAGAAAGAAAAAGAAATGATTCCGAATGGGTTAACCTGCAGCTAGGAAGTTAAGGAAGATTATTGATGGGTGAAGACTATGGAATAAAGTGAATAAAATTTCTCAGAAGTTGCTGAGAATATGGTAAGCAGCATGATTATCAAATTATGAATTGGCTGCAATGGCATTCTAGGGGGACACTAGGAAGGTGAAGCAAATGTTCCTGAGATGACAGTAGCAGGTGGAAAGTTGTTTCAGGGGAAGATCAGTCTTGCAGAGGGTGTATCAGAGGAGGGCAAGTGTGAGCAAGCAAGGAAATACTAAGTGTATACGGTTCCTTCACTGAGTGCACCCAGCCCCGCGGTCAGCCTTGAGAACAAGCAGGACTTCAGGTACTGGAGCTACATTTCAGTCATCAAGACTTGAGAAGACACCCTTAACTCAGGTCTTCTCTTCAAACTCCATCTTTCCTTCTTGACCTTCATTTGGCCTCTTCCCTTACCCTCCAGCTGTGGACTGAGGCCACAGAGCAAGATGGGTCACTAGTGTCCTCCATCCCCTGGCGACTGTGGTTCACATCAGTGGAGTACCAAAGGCAATAACCAAGTAACAGACACAAGAGTGTATGAAGAAGAAGAGATTCTGATAAGGCTTTCTGTGACAGTGTGGGCCAAGTCGGCTCTATATGGCTGGTATCACGTGAATTATGAGCAGCCTTAGGGGAGAAGTCCTCAGAAGGCAGAGCCTGGCTCTCGAGAGGCTCTGCGTGCTCACAGCCCACTCCAAGACCTCAGTTACAGCTTCGGCCCCCAATATCTCTCCCTCTGCCTGCTCACAGTTTTTGAAGTCTTCTTTCCTCCACATTTCTCTTGAGAGGTGGAGGAGGAAGATGAGCTTCAGGCCAGCTCAGACTCCCCTGGGATCCCAGCAGGATGCCTATCATTAACCTCCCACCTTCTAGGAAGCTCCTAAGATTTTCACATTTGGGGCAGTTCTCATTTCAGCTGTGCTTCAAATTGCTGGCTGGAGACGGCCTGTTGGAAGGTGGCTAAAAGCAAGTAGCAATCCTTCGGGCAGCCTGGCCCTTCTCGACTGTCAGTCATCTTCAGGGATATTCTGGGAAATGTTGTTTGTTCTAGAGAAGGGAGGGAAACAATCCAATTGTCCAATAATGCTTGAATGGAAAATAAATGATGCTATATGCATGTGATCACATAATATCAAACAGTCAAAAATCAAAGACCGAGATCTCTATGGATTCACGTGGATAAATCTTGAAAACATAATATTGATTGAAAGAAAATAAGATAAACAATGTTAGATTGTGATAACAGGTATGTAAGTGTTTAAATATTTAAATCAATTCAACATATTGCTTCTATATATACAGATGCAAGAAAATAAACTTTATCCAAAGAACACATTATTTACATTTAATATGCTCATTTATCTAGGAGATCCAAAAGAACCCACAGATAAACTAGCAGGAACTAATAAGACGGTTCAACAAGGCACACACATACAAGATCAATAAATTTTAAAAGTCAATCAGGCTCCTCTACACTGGCGATAACAAATTAGAAACTATAAAAGAAAATAAGCAAAAAAGAAGATCTAAAAATTGTCACAAGAGCCGTATAAATTATTTAGAGCTAAGCATACGTAGAAGGCAATATAACTAACGAACTGAGTACGAACAGTTAAACTCCGCCCAACCCAAGGTTAGGAAAAGACTGTTGTTACTTTATGAGAACAGACCCTCTTCTTAAGGAGCAGATCAGTAAGTGAGAGTGAATCAAAGAAACACAGCATTTGAAAAGTCAGCTAGTCCAAGCCTCTTGATCGCACATACAGAAGCTGAAGCCCAGATAGGTTGAGTTACTTGCTAAAGGGCCCAATGTCCTGACTCAAGGACTAGCATTTTTCACTCAGTCGCAAGACACAATCAAATGCAGTACCTTGGAAAGAGATGGGGAAAAAATGAAGAAATCAATTATATAGTTCCTCATCTTTAAGTACAGAAATAGCCGTGACAAAATTACACGTATTGAGGGAAAATTGAAGTGCAGAGTTTAAAATGTCAATAATCCACAGGGAAACTGGAGACCATTTAAAACATTCATATTAAATCTCTCTAGAAAAGACATTAAAAGATCTCCAATCAAAATGTGAATTTTATAATAGACATGGTATGATACAATTTATAATAGATATGGTAGGAACCTTTCCCTTTCACGGGAAAGCTTCGGCTGGGAAAAAGGAATTGTTCTTGAAAATGGGGCCTGTGCTATTGCAGACACTGTGCTCAACCTAGGTCCACCGAATGCTCTGATGTCATCACTGAGGTCACAGAATTCCACTGTGAGCCTGGCAACCTTGCAAACATAACAGCCCTGGTGAGCACTAGGCACTACTGCTGGTTCACCAAGTGGTACACGTTTTTCAGCCATTTAGGAGACTTGACTATTTTTGTTTGTATTGAATCATTTCAACGGATTGCCCAAGAGCCAAGAAGGGCCAACCTGTAGGGAAGAGGAGGAGTTGGACATCTCTTGAGGCATCTTCTAAGGGAGACTTCTAGTTGGTACGATGGAACGGCGACAAAAGAGGAAACATCTGGAAAATGAAGAGTCCCAGGAAACTGCCGAGAACGGAGGAGGTATGTGGGGGGCAACTTGTCTGGGGCACATGGGTTTCTGCCAAACTGAAGCTTCTCCAGGAAGCGGGGGACTGAGAACGTGTCACCTGTGAAGCAGGGAGCGAGAGACCTTGTCTCACTGATGCTGCCGTATCTATCCGGAGGGTCCCTGTGGTGTGAGACGGCACAGAACGGCCAGATGCCCCCTGGGAGATGGGAGGTCAGCTCCGCTGGTCTGAGGACTCTCTCCTGGGGCAGCCGGGCCTGGAGCTTTGTCGGACTCACAGCAGGCTGCATCCTGCTTGCACAGACCTAGAGGTGCAGCTTTTCTCAGTCCCCGATTTCTCTCTTATGCTCTTGGATCTTTCCTAGGGGTCATGAGGTGGGGGATGTGAAGGATGCAAGGATGCTGAGAGAGACCCATGAGTTGCTTGGCCTCTTTTACCAAAGTGGAAAGAGAAGCCCCATGAGTTGAAGGCCCTGTTGAAAAATATCTTGACAAGTGGAATGCACTTTGAAAGAAGATTGTTTGTCTAGGGATGGTGTCATATTGAAAGCAAGGAGGTTTTATTCCTTCAACAGGAAGAATTTCCCAAAGGAGATCAAGGGAAGGGAAGGGTTTTCCAGAGACTGAGACCGCGTGAGCGGGGGTGAGAAATGGCCTCAGGGTCCTGCGGGGAGCTCTGAGAGCCACGGGCCACGTGGTGCCCGCGTGCATTAAATGTAGGCGAGTAACTTGCCCTGGGAGAGGGGTGGTCACCCCAGAGCTCCAGCTAGAGGCCTCTGCCCCAGATTAGAGCCCAGTAGCTCCTACCAGGCCCAGGGCCCTGGAGACTGTAGGATGGGCCCTGGGAATGGAGCTCTAGACAGCAGGCAGATTTCCAGGCAGTGGCTGGGACAGGCTGGGGAAGGCAATGACTGCCCCTGACCATTCAGAATATTTTGCCCTATGTTCCTGTGTGTGTGTGTGTGAGTGTGTGTGTGTGTGTGTGTGTGTGTGGTAGTGCAGAGAAGAGCGAGATGAATGGGGGTAGAGTGCTTACCAGATATAAAGTCTGCGTGGTAAAGTTCTTGTCACCCTGCCTGGACCTGGCTGACACTCGGTGTACGTAAGAGTGTATACAGAATTCTTGTTAGGGTTGTTTTATGAGACAGTAACTCATACACCCATGTACACTCTGATGCAGCAAAAATATCACACACCCCACATATAACTTCCTTAGTAAACCACACACAGCACATGGAGGTATATACACGCATCCCTCCTATACTATGTTCTCATACAACCCACCTGTATCACAATCCTCTCCTCCAACACCAAACGCTGGAGATGAGATATGTATATAGACACACACACTATATATATAGGACACACACACACACACACACACACACTATATACATGTATCTCCTCAACTCTTGCACAAACACAACTAACTTCAGCCATCTCTAAATACCTCTATAAGAACCAGTCACGTGTCATACACACCACACTTATAACACATTCTTGAGTAATGCCAGACCCTCTTTGTACAAACCACAGTAAACCACAGTCTCAGTAACCCATGTCAGGATTGCCAGAGAAAATATGGGCTATCCAGTTCAATTTGAATTCCAGATAAACAACAAGTAATTTTTCAGTATCCGTATGTCCCACATATTGTATGGGCTATACTTACACTAAAACTAAGTCAGGCCAAATACTGCATGGGAATACTTACACTAAAAGATTATTCTGGGTTTATCTGAAACTGAAATTTAACTGGGTGCCTTGTATTCTTGTTCGCTAAGTCTGGCAACCCTTATATACTTACCACCAGCTGATGTATTATATATTTATTGTAGTTTTGTTTAGTGTGTGTCTTCCCCTACTAGAATGTGCAGCGTTACCAAAGACTACAACAATGGAAGAGTGCCGGATACACAGGAGTAGCTGCTTACTGAATCTTGGTGAATGAATGAATGAACACACACCATAAATACAAGCCACACCATGTAATGAGGAAACGTTACATGTCCCAGAATTCCTGACTTGTGAACAGAAACCATGCACACAAAGGCCACAGACACAGATAGACACGTCTGCACTGTGCTCCCCATGCCAACCCCACACTTACCACAGACTTAACTGATACACATCACTCACTCTTCCCACACACTCACAGTCACCACCGAGGCCTACATTACCAACTAGACAGTGAGAGAATAAGTATTGATTGGAATTAAATCCTGGAGGATCCACTGGGAACCACACTCTCAACTGTGTGTATTCACTGCACCTGACACGTGTCACACACTCAGTAAATATTTGTGGACAGAGGACTGATGAACCCACCCTGAGCCTTTCATTCCTCCCTCAGGAATCTCGAAGTCACAAGAGGATCCCCCTCGGCTTGGATCCACTGTGGTGGCCCAAGGCTGCAGCCCAGGGGCAGTGGAGGTCTCCTCTGCCTCTAAATACTTCTTCTGTACTTCTACTCTGCGCAAGCTCAGCTACGCTGGTAAGGGCGTGGGGCTCCTCAGGTGACGGGGTGCTTGGCTGTGAAGCAGGAGGCACACAGATCCCAGGGAGGCTGAGAGGAAATCCAGGGTCATCAGAGGTGATGAGGGCTCTGTGGAGGAGCCTGGGCAGGATGGCTGAGCTGTTCCTAGGGCGTGGATGCCAGCTGAGTCTGGGGGTGTGTGTGTGAATACTGCTACTACCATGGTGGGGAAGTCAAGGAGCAGGGGCCGGAAAGGTCTGGGCTTGAGGTGGAGGGAAGAGGGACCAGATTAAGCATCTTCAGAGGAAAATGTAGGCTTTGTCTTTGCCTTTGCTTCCAGAGAAGGACAGAGTTCTGCATCATACACCTCCAGCCTGAGAGCAGGACCATCCAGCTCAGGTGCACACAGCTCACACATACACGCGCCCTCCAGGCACAGCCCTTCTCAGTGCACATCAACCCCAAGCACGTGCTCCACAGTACTCTCCTGCACCACAGCCCCATTCCACAAGGAATGCACCACCGATATTCCCAAACTCACACTCCTCATCGTACATGCATCCAGCCGCATCCCTCACATACTACAGCCCTCACCACCATACTCCACACCCCTGTATACAGACACCGCTCCAGTATAGCCCCCCACGCACATGAAAAGCCCACAGATGACACCACATACACCACTCCGTCCTACGGCCAACGGACACCAAGCTCACGACATTGCTATGTCGTGCCAATGTCCCTCTCTCGTCTACCACACCTGCTCCCTCAGCTTCCGGCATGGCCCATGCATGTTATTATGATTTTAATTTCCTTTTTCAGGAATCCGGAGATTTCATCGAGACACTGCCCAGCCTAGACCACCCCTAGCCCAGGATCAGGAAGAAGGAGAGACCGCTTCCCCATCACACTGTGTCTCCTCCTCACCCTCTTCACCCTGTAAGAACTATCTGCACCCAGACAAAGAGGAAAGGGGCATGAAAATACACTACATGCAGGTACAAGTGAACAAGGGTGTCGCTGTCTCCTGGAAGACAAAGAAACCCTTGGAGTTGCCTGAAAAGCAGCTGAGGATAGAAGAAGTGACCCTTCCTGAGGATGTGTGCGCAGTAGCCACTGACCCCTCTTCTGATGTGTGCACCGAAAGCCTCCTGTCTGACAGTGAGCCCACTGGGGAGGAGAAAGAGTATGAGGAAAGGGCAGAGCCAGGCAGCCCATCAGGGCCACATGCCGTCGAGGAGAGACCCAGCGCCAAGACAGCGGACTGGATGCTGACCATGGAGACCGGCTTCAGGTGCATGGCCTGCTGCCGGGTCTTCCCCACCTTGGAGATCCTCCAGCAGCACGTGAAGGGCGGCGTCCTGCAGGGCTTCAGCTGCCGTGCCTTTCATCTCACCATGGCCCAGCGGATGGGCAATGTGGAATCCGAGAGCACCCCTGAGGAAGAGGACGAGGAGGAGGAGGAGGAGAACGAGGAGGAGGAGGAGGAGGAGGAGGAGGAGGAGAAGGAGGTAGAGAAGCAAGAAGAAAAGGAGAATGAGGGAGAGCAGCCCACGGGGGAAGGCCCCAGCCCAAAGAGACCCCGCAGGCAGGGTCTTTTCTCTCCTTTGAGTTCCAAACAGCAACTGAGATTCATGGGACAGAAGATCCTGGAAGACGGTGTGGCCGTCCCTTGGAAGAGGTAAGGCTTGAGGCTGGCAGTCTTCTGAGCCTATGTCACGAGGGCCCAGAGGAGTCTAAGGGAAGGGGCCGCACACATGTGCTGGTTTACCTAATGGCTCTGCAGTTGCATCAAATGGGACACACCCAGCACTAACAAAGGCATTGACCTCTGTTGACGTAAACAAGAAGGTGGAGCCTTTTCCTAGGAGTTTTCTCAGGGTCTGCACGATGGACCTCAACTCTTAGAGGACGTACTGCCAGCAGCTCCTTCTCGGCAGAGAGAGCCAGGAGTGGTCTCAAGAGAGGACAGGGGCCCTTGCAGGACCAGAACTTTGAGGTCTGAGAGCCTTGGGCCTGAGCCGAGATCTCACCCGGACCACTGGACCTAGCCTTCTGTGACAAAGGGGAATATGAAAGAGAGTCACGTGGAAATGAGGTCCCCCGAGATATGGAAATGTTCCAGAACCTTCGTTGCGTGGTAGTTGATCTGGAGCCAAGCTCACTGTGGTGTGTGTGGCTCTGAGCATTAAGGCAATGCTGGAGGGTAACCCTGACCAGCAGAGCTTGGAGTGCTTCTTGTCTCTTCCTGTTCTACCTCATTTGTTTTATCCCTTCCAGGGAGAAGAAAGGACCCTCGGGAGAGTAGCAGACAGAATGCCGTGGTCTGAAGGAGGATGAAGGGACCGGCACTCAGTCTAACATCATATGACAATAGAAGCGTCCTATGCAATAAAGGGCATTTTCCAAACCTTTCCTGGAGCTTTTATTTAATGACATTTTTCTATCTATGCATCTATCTGTCATCTACATCTGTATCTTTCAAGGTTTGTGAACAAGCTTTCACATAAGCACTAGAGACGTCCGCCAGCATTTTCCAGAAGAGGCCTGCAAATTGCTGGGGACTCCTCACAAATAGGGAACGGCCACAACCCCTGCCACACAGACTATGCGCGTGGCCCTCCTGACGTACTCCCACTCTCTCTCTGAATTTCCCAACGTCTGAGATGAGGGTGCTGACTGGAGGCAATGATCACGTGCAGGCTGAATCTTCTCCAGATTCTGATTCTCTTCCTGGGCATATCGTCCTTAAGCACAGTCTCCATGTCCCTGGCCACACTGATCTCTCTCCTTCAGTCCTTCCCTCCCTCCCTCTCCTGCCTCCCAGTGCAGAGAATACTTTTTTGCATTTGAGACGACATTTATTTTTGGTTCACAGAATTCTCACCTGTTCTACTGTGGCCTCCGTTGTGAACATTCCAAAGCTGAGACTTTTCTGTTTTTCTCCCTCATTTCTGCTGAGTCTTTACCTTCCTAATGCAGTGAACTCACAGTGCCTAGCTGACTGGATGGGAAAAAAATCCAGGGAGCAAAGAGAAATAATAAAAGAATATATCAGTTAATTTTTCATAGTGTTATCCAACTACATATTTTTAAAATTTTGGAATAATATTAGGAATCTTCTCTTTATAAAAAACTGAATTATCGGGCTTCCCTGGTGGAGCAGTGGTTAAGAATATGCCTGCGAATGCAGGGGTCATGGGTTCGAGCCCTGGTCTGGGAAGATCCCACGTGCCACGGAGTAACTAAGCCCGCGTGCCACAACTACTGAGCCTGCGCTCTAGAGCCCGTGTGCCACATCAACCGAGCCCACGTGCCACAACTACGGAAGCCTGCGTGCCCAGAGACCATGCTCCGCAACAAGAGAAGCCACTGCAATGAGAAGCCCGTGCACCACAGCCAAGAGGAGCCCCCGCTCACTGCAACTAGAGAACGCCCGCTAGCAGCAACAAAGACCCAATGCAGCCCCAAATAAATTAATTAATTTTTAAAAATTGAATTAGTTTCAAGGGTACAATGTATAAAAGTACAATAAAAGCCCCCCTTCATAACCCCCCAACCCCACTCTCAAGATGGAATCGATATGCTGTGATACAATTTATAGTCGTAGTACTACTCCTCCTCCCACCACATCCGAAATCCTCTGAGCCAGGTGCAGCAGCTTCCTTTCACAATGCTAGGACCCGCCACAAGACACATGATAATCCCTTTGGACATTTCAAGGAGCGGCACCAAGGGAACAGTACCGGGGAAATGCCACTGACAGCTCAGAATATCCATGGCATTTCTAGAGCCTCGGCACTGCTCTCGCTCTGGGAATGAAGGTCCAAAAAGCACATCGGAGAATGTTCATAGTTGTAAACAAGCTCCACCTTTGAAACACAATCTACATAGAACCACATATACAAGCCTGCACGATGGATGAAGCCAAGGTCTCCTCCATGATTTCCCTTCTGACCACCTTATTGTCTCCTCAACCATAAAAGGTGAACTTGAAACTCAGGACCTTGCCTTGTCACCAGAAACATCCAAGCTTGGATCAGTCTTTCTAAGACCAGATACTTGCTCTCTGAACTATTAGAGACTTGTCACATACACACAGGTAGAACAGGATTATTTCTATCTACCTGGGGACTTGGAGTCTTTCACATTGCTCCTGTTAAAACTCTCACAACAGCAAAACTTTACCTACAAAGGGTTCAAGCTATGACACTCCCAACTTCCACAAACCTCCTCAGCTCTTGTGAGTCACATGCAGCCAATTCCAGGAATTGGAAACATGGTTGTGAGGATGAAACTGACTTTGGGGCTCCCCTTGGATATGGTCTTCCAGACTTACCAAAAGGCCATTAAGAGGAAGGTTTACCCCACCTCAGGGAAACCCGAGGCAGTACTTGCAGTCAAGGGCTGGCCATGGCTTCTGAGCTACATCCAAAAAGAATTTCATACTGTACCTGGATCTGCTGAAGCCATTTCTGACTGTCCGAGAGCCAGCATGTACCACTCCTCAACTGCCTCCATTGTGGATCATCAGTAGGGCTGTCAGATTTAGGACATAAAAATACAGGATACCCAGTTAAACTTGAACTTCACATGAATAATAAGTCATTATTTTTAGTATAAGTAGATCCTATGAACTATTTGGGGCATACTTATCTTCAAAATGTACTCGTTGTTTTTCAAACATTCATATTTAACTAAACAGTCTATATTTTATCTGTCAACCCTACTCAGCAGGAATGATGGAGGCTCATAGAGATCCAGGAGACGCCTCAGCGCCTCCTCAGCTTTTATTTCTACGTCCTGGACAGCGAGCACGAACCTTCCACTCCCAGTCAGTGGCTAGAATGGAGGATATTCTCTGTTTTAGAGCTTTTTCTACTTGTCATTGTTATTATCTTCCTTATGTTAAAGAGATGTTTATTTTTTCCCAATCTTAATAGCTCATCCAAAAGTATTTCAAAGTTCATTAGAGAAGGGAAAAACAATATGGTTCTGAAAAGTGAAGGAAACCGCCTGGTGTTTAGTAAAGAAGTAGTAGGGAGACTGAAAAAGCCAAACTTAATAAGCAGATCTCTCCAAGGGTATTTTCAGAGCTTGATACCCTCCCACACCCTGAAAATATTATTACATCAAGAATGTAGAACTGCTAACCAAATGTAAGGCTCCCATATGATTCTATCAAACTGAGGATGCTTCTTTACTAAGCAGTGAGCACACTTGCTGTCCCAGGGACCTTGGCAGTTGCAACGTAGGGCTCTTCCCTTTGGGATGGAAACAGCAAGTTTTCCTGTGGTCTACACGCTGGCCCCAAAAATACTACACTCCCAATACTTGTCAACTTTAAGTATTTTTCTACATATCTCCATTTTTCTGTTACTATTTGGACTACATCCTAGACTTGACACTACATAAATTGCATTCAAGAAGCTATTTTTAAAAGTTGGTAGGAATCCTTAAATCTATGGCTTGCAGTCCCTGGCTTACTTTCATCCAGGTGCATAAGGGTTTTCAAAAGTAGTCAGGTTAGTTACCCTGTATCACAGCCCCACGCTTGTGTCACAGATATAAAAATGGAACATGATATTTAAGGTTTTAGTTGCCAAATCATCAAGCCTCCCAGACAGAGGCAATAGAGCAAAATGATTACAGAGGCATGGATTTTGATTTGCTCCAGTGTCTTGGGCAAGTCACTTGGCCTCTGTATTTATTTGTACTTATCTGCACTTATCTGTCACTTGGGGGTCATAATTGTACCTGGTCCATGGGTACGCTGTACAAATGATCTGTAAAGTAGTTACAAGAAACCGACACAGAGTAAGCACTCCACAGACATTGGCTATTAGCTATTGGAAATAGTTCTCCGTGAAACAGATGACATTATCCGTGGATGACTCGGTGGGAGACAGTGAATCACAGAATCACAGCATGTTGAAAGTGACCTAGTTCACACTCTAATGTGAAAAGAAGAAAAGTGTGCATGGGTAGAAAATGTCTGAAACTTTACACAACAAAGAGTTCATCATGTTAACTTGGAGGATTAGAATAAATCAGGAAAGGAGGAAAGAAAAACTTGAGTGTAATTCAATTTCTCTATCATTTGTGTTTCTACACTGAGACTCTGAATACACTGGAAGTGCAATTTTTTTTAATGTGGCGGGATAAAGGTTTTCAAGTTTTCCTGATCCATCCGTATTATTATCTCAGAATTGCTGGCATTTCTTGCCATCTTTGGATCTACACCCATGTGAGTCAGTGGGCCATTCTGGACGGAGGAGATAATAGAGCAGAAGTGAAGTGAGAGAAAAGGAGAGACAAGATTTTCTCTTTTCTCTTCAAAGAGGAAAGGTCTTTGGAATGGGAACAACTCACAACCAAACTTTGGGGAAAGGATGTGATGGAAAATGAGACAAACATCCTACCCCTGTGATGAGAAGGATTCCCTGGGCTGGATGGAGGGAGGTCACAGGTGGCTGGACAAGGAAACCAACTAGGGAGAAACACACACAAGTGCAGAGCAAACACCCTGAGGCCACTCAGCCTGACTCCATGCAAACATGTGTCCAGCAGACAGCCCTTCACCTGTGGCTCCCCAGCAAGACAGGTACCTCGGGGGTGCCAACTCATTCTGAGTCCATTATGCCTGGCCATTCATAAACCGCTGTCTAACGTGTGAGGAATAAACTCTCAATGTTTATGAGGAAATTGCGGAAGGAGATTGAAAGGTTACTTAAACGAAAAAAAAGAAGTTCAGGAAGGCAAGATGGTAGAGAGACAAGAAAAAGACCTTAAAAGATAGAAAGGATTTGCCAAAGAAGAGAAAGCAAAAGAAATGATTCCGAATGGGTTAACCTGCAGCTAGGAAGTTAAGGAAGATTATTGATGGGTGAAGACTATGGAATAAAGTGAATAAAATTTCTCAGAAGTTGCTGAGAATATGGTAAGCAGCATGATTATCAAATTATGAATTGGCTGCAATGGCATTCTAGGGGGACACTAGGAAGGTGAAGCAAATGTTCCTGAGATGACAGTAGCAGGTGGAAAGTTGTTTCAGGGGAAGATCAGTCTTGCAGAGGGTGTATCAGAGGAGGGCAAGTGTGAGCAAACAAGGAAATACTAAGTGTATACGGTTCCTTCACTGAGTGCACCCAGCCCCGCGGTCAGCCTTGAGAACAAGCAGGACTTCAGGTACTGGAGCTACATTTCAGTCATCAAGACTTGAGAAGACACCCTTAACTCAGGTCTTCTCTTCAAACTCCATCTTTCCTTCTTGACCTTCATTTGGCCTCTTCCCTTACCCTCCAGCTGTGGACTGAGGCCACAGAGCAAGATGGGTCACTAGTGTCCTCCATCCCCTGGCGACTGTGGTTCACATCAGTGGAGTACCAAAGGCAATAACCAAGTAACAGGCACAAGAGTGTATGAAGAAGAAGAGATTCTGATAAGGCTTTCTGTGACAGTGTGGGCCAAGTCGGCTCTATATGGCTGGTATCACGTGAATTATGAACAGCCTTAGGGGAGAAGTCCTCAGAAGGCAGAGCCTGGCTCTCGTGAGGCTCTGCGTGCTCACAGCCCACTCCAAGACCTCAGTTACAGCTTCGGCCCCCAATATCTCTCCCTCTGCCTGCTCACAGTTTTTGAAGTCTTCTTTCCTCCACATTTCTCTTGAGAGGTGGAGGAGGAAGATGAGCTTCAGGCCAGCTCAGACTCCCCTGGGATCCCAGCAGGATGCCTATCATTAACCTCCCACCTTCTAGGAAGCTCCTAAGATTTTCACATTTGGGGCAGTTCTCATTTCAGCTGTGCTTCAAATTGCTGGCTGGAGACGGCCTGTTGGAAGGTGGCTAAAAGCAAGTAGCAATCCTTCGGGCAGCCTGGCCCTTCTCGACTGTCAGTCATCTTCAGGGATATTCTGGGAAATGTTGTTTGTTCTAGAGAAGGGAGGGAAACAATCCAATTGTCCAATAATGCTTGAATGGAATATAAATGATGCTATATGCATGTGATCACATAATATCAAACAGTCAAAAATCAAAGACTTAGATCTATATGGATTCACGTGGATAAATCTTGAAAACATAATATTGATTGAAAGAAAATAAGATAAACAATGTTAGATTGTGATAACAGGTATGTAAGTGTTTAAATATTTAAATCAATTCAACATATTGCTTCTATATATATAGATGCAAGAAAATAAACTTTATCCAAAGAACACATTATTTACATTTAATATGCTCATTTATCTAGGAGACCCAAAAGAACCCACAGATAAACTAGCAGGAACTAATAAGACGGTTCAACAAGGCACACACATACAAGATCAATAAATTTTAAAAGTCAATCAGGCTCCTCTACACTGGCGATAACAAATTAGAAACTATAAAAGAAAATAAGCAAAAAAGAAGATCTAAAAATTGTCACAAGAGCCGTATAAATTATTTAGAGCTAAGCATACGTAGAAGGCAATATAACTAACGAACTGAGTACGAACAGTTAAACTCCGCCCAACCCAAGGTTAGGAAAAGACTGTTGTTACTTTATGAGAACAGACCCTCTTCTTAAGGAGCAGATCAGTAAGTGAGAGTGAATCAAAGAAACACAGCATTTGAAAAGTCAGCTAGTCCAAGCCTCTTGATCGCACATACAGAAGCTGAAGCCCAGATAGGTTGAGTTACTTGCTAAAGGGCCCAATGTCCTGACTCAAGGACTAGCATTTTTCACTCAGTCGCAAGACACAATCAAATGCAGTACCTTGGAAAGAGATGGGGAAAAAATGAAGAAATCAATTATATAGTTCCTCATCTTTAAGTACAGAAATAGCCGTGACAAAATTACACGTATTGAGGGAAAATTGAAGTGCAGAGTTTAAAATGTCAATAATCCACAGGGAAACTGGAGACCATTTAAAACATTCATATTAAATCTCTCTAGAAAAGACATTAAAAGATCTCCAATCAAAATGTGAATTTTATAATAGACATGGTATGATACAATTTATAATAGATATGGTAGGAACCTTTCCCTTTCACGGGAAAGCTTCGGCTGGGAAAAAGGAATTGTTCTTGAAAATGGGGCCTGTGCTATTGCAGACACTGTGCTCAACCTAGGTCCACCGAATGCTCTGATGTCATCACTGAGGTCACAGAATTCCACTGTGAGCCTGGCAACCTTGCAAACATAACAGCCCTGGTGAGCACTAGGCACTACTGCTGGTTCACCAAGTGGTACAAGTTTTTCAGCCATTTAGGAGACTTGACTATTTTTGTTTGTATTGAATCATTTCAACGGATTGCCCAAGAGCCAAGAAGGGCCAACCTGTAGGGAAGAGGAGGAGTTGGACATCTCTTGAGGCATCTTCTAAGGGAGACTTCTAGTTGGTACGATGGAACGGTGACAAAAGAGGAAACATCTGGAAAATGAAGAGTCCCAGGAAACTGCCGAGAACGGAGGAGGTATGTGGGGGGCAACTTGTCTGGGGCACATGGGTTTCTGCCAAACTGAAGCTTCTCTAGGAAGCGGGGGACTGAGAACGTGTCACCTGTGAAGCAGGGAGCGAGAGACCTTGTCTCAGTGATGCTGCCGTATCTATCCGGAGGGTCCCTGTGGTGTGAGACGGCACAGAACGGCCAGATGCCCCCTGGGAGATGGGAGGTCAGCTCCGCTGGTCTGAGGACTCTCTCCTGGGGCAGCCGGGCCTGGAGCTTTGTCGGACTCACAGCAGGCTGCATCCTGCTTGCACAGACCTAGAGGTGCAGCTTTTCTCAGTCCCCGATTTCTCTCTTATGCTCTTGGATCTTTCCTAGGGGTCATGAGGTGGGGGATGTGAAGGATGCAAGGATGCTGAGAGAGACCCATGAGTTGCTTGGCCTCTTTTACCAAAGTGGAAAGAGAAGCCCCATGAGTTGAAGGCCCTGTTGAAAAATATCTTGACAAGTGGAATGCACTTTGAAAGAAGATTGTTTGTCTAGGGATGGTGTCATATTGAAAGCAAGGAAGTTTTATTCCTTCAACAGGAAGAATTTCCCAAAGGAGATCAAGGGAAGGGAAGGGTTTTCCAGAAACTGAGACCGCGTGAGCGGGGGTGAGAAATGGCCTCAGGGTCCTGCGGGGAGCTCTGAGAGCCACGGGCCACGTGGTGCCTGCGTGCATTAAATGTAGGCGAGTAGCTTGCCCTGGGAGAGGGGTGGTCACCCCAGAGCTCCAGCTAGAGGCCTCTGCCCCAGATTAGAGCCCAGTAGCTCCTACCAGGCCCAGGGCCCTGGAGACTGTAGGATGGGCCCTGGGAATGGAGCTCTAGACAGCAGGCAGATTTCCAGGCAGTGGCTGGGACAGGCTGGGGAAGGCAATGACTGCCCCTGACCATTCAGAATATTTTGCCCTATGTTCCTGTGTGTGTGTGTGTGTGTGAGTGTGTGTGTGTGTGTGTGTGTGTGTGTGGTAGTGCAGAGAAGAGCGAGATGAATGGGGGTAGAGTGCTTACCAGATATAAAGTCTGCGTGGTAGAGTTCTTGTCACCCTGCCTGGACCTGGCTGACACTCGGTGTACGTAAGAGTGTATACAGAATTCTTGTTAGGGGTGTTTTATGAGACAGTAACTCATACACCCATGTACACTCTGATGCAGCAAAAATATCACACACCCCACATATAACTTCCTTAGTAAACCACACACAGCACATGGAGGTATATACACGCATCCCTCCTATACTACGTTCTCATACAACCCACTTGTATCACAATCCTCTCCTCCAACACCAAACGCTGGAGATGAGATATGTATATAGACACACACACTATATATATAGGACACACACACACACACTATATACATGTATCTCCTCAACTCTTGCACAAACACAACTAACTTCAGCCATCTCTAAATACCTCTATAAGAACCAGTCACGTGTCATACACACCACACTTATAACACATTCTTGAGTAATGCCAGACCCGCTTTGTACAAACCACAGTAAACCACAGTCTCAGTAACCCATGTCAGGATTGCCAGAGAAAATATGGGCTATCCAGTTCAATTTGAATTCCAGATAAACAACAAGTAATTTTTCAGTATCCGTATGTCCCACATATTGTATGGGCTATACTTACACTAAAACTAAGTCAGGCCAAATACTGCATGGGAATACTTACACTAAAAGATTATTCTGGGTTTATCTGAAACTGAAATTTAACTGGGTGCCTTGTATTCTTGTTCGCTAAGTCTGGCAACCCTTATATACTTACCACCAGCTGATGTATTATATATTTATTGTAGTTTTGTTTAGTGTGTGTCTTCCCCTACTAGAATGTGCAGCGTTACCAAAGACTACAACAATGGAAGAGTGCCGGATACACAGGAGTAGCTGCTTACTGAATCTTGGTGAATGAATGAATGAACACACACCATAAATACAAGCCACACCATGTAATGAGGAAACGTTACATGTCCCAGAATTCCTGACTTGTGAACAGAAACCATGCACACAAAGGCCACAGACACAGATAGACACGTCTGCACTGTGCTCCCCATGCCAACCCCACACTTACCACAGACTTAACTGATACACATCACTCACTCTTCCCACACACTCACAGTCACCACCGAGGCCTACATTACCAACTAGACAGTGAGAGAATAAGTATTGATTGGAATTAAATCCTGGAGGATCCACTGGGAACCACACTCTCAGCTGTGTGTATTTACTGCACCTGACACGTGTCACACACTCAGTAAATATTTGTGGACAGAGGACTGATGAACCCACCCTGAGCCTTTCATTCCTCCCTCAGGAATCTCAAAGTCACAAGAGGATCCCCCTCGGCTTGGATCCACTGTGGTCGCCCAAGGCTGCAGCCCAGGGGCAGTGGAGGTCTCCTCTGCCTCTAAATACTTCTTCTGTACTTCTACTCTGCGCAAGCTCAGCTACGCTGGTAAGGGCGTGGGGCTCCTCAGGTGACGGGGTGCTTGGCTGTGAAGCAGGAGGCACACAGATCCCAGGGAGGCTGAGAGGAAATCCAGGGTCATCAGAGGTGATGAGGGCTCTGTGGAGGAGCCTGGGCAGGATGGCTGAGCTGTTCCTAGGGCGTGGATGCCAGCTGAGTCTGGGTGTGTGTGTGTGAATACTGTTACTACCATGGTGGGGAAGTCAAGGAGCAGGGGCCGGAAAGGTCTGGGCTTGAGGTGGAGGGAAGAGGGACCAGATTAAGCATCTTCAGAGGAAAATGTAGGCTTTGTCTTTGCCTTTGCTTCCAGAGAAGGACAGAGTTCTGCATCATACACCTCCAGCCTGAGAGCAGGACCATCCAGCTCAGGTGCACACAGCTCACACATACACGCGCCCTCCAGGCACAGCCCTTCTCAGTGCACATCAACCCCAAGCACGTGCTCCACAGTACTCTCCTGCACCACAGCCCCATTCCACAAGGAATGCACCACCGATATTCCCAAACTCACACTCCTCATCGTACACGCATCCAGCCGCATCCCTCACATACTACAGCCCTCACCACCATACTCCACACCCCTGTATACAGACACCGCTCCAGTATACCCCCCCACGCACATGAAAAGCCCACAGATGACACCAGATACACCACTCCGTCCTACGGCCAACGGACACCAAGCTCACGACATTGCTATGTCGTGCCAATGTCCCTCTCTCGTCTACCACACCTGCTCCCTCAGCTTCCGGCATGGCCCATGCATGTTATTATGATTTTAATTTCCTTTTTCAGGAATCCGGAGATTTCATCGAGACACTGCCCAGCCTAGACCACCCCTAGCCCAGGATCAGGAAGAAGGAGAGACCGCTTCCCCATCACACTGTGTCTCCTCCTCACCCTCTTCACCCTGTAAGAACTATCTGCACCCAGACAAAGAGGAAAGGGGCATGAAAATATACTACATGCAGGTACAAGTGAACAAGGGTGTCGCTGTCTCCTGGAAGACAAAGAAACCCTTGGAGTTGCCTGAAAAGCAGCTGAGGATAGAAGAAGTGACCCTTCCTGAGGATGTGTGCGCAGTAGCCACTGACCCCTCTTCTGATGTGTCCACCGAAAGCCTCCTGTCTGACAGTGAGCCCACTGGGGAGGAGAAAGAGTATGAGGAAAGGGCAGAGCCAGGCAGCCCATCAGGGCCACCTGCCGTTGAGGAGAGACCCAGCGCCAAGACAGCGGACTGGATGCTGACCATGGAGACCGGCTTCAGGTGCATGGCCTGCTGCCGGGTCTTCCCCACCTTGGAGATCCTCCAGCAGCACGTGAAGGGCGGCGTCCTGCAGGGCTTCAGCTGCCGTGCCTTTCATCTCACCATGGCCCAGCGGATGGGCAATGTGGAATCCGAGAGCACCCCTGAGGAAGAGGACGAGGAGGAGGAGGAGGAGAACGAGGAGGAGGAGGAGGAGGAGGAGGAGGAGGAGAAGGAGGTAGAGAAGCAAGAAGAAAAGGAGAATGAGGGAGAGCAGCCCACGGGGGAAGGCCCCAGCCCAAAGAGACCCCGCAGGCAGGGTCTTTTCTCTCCTTTGAGTTCCAAACAGCAACTGAGATTCATGGGACAGAAGATCCTGGAAGACGGTGTGGCCGTCCCTTGGAAGAGGTAAGGCTTGAGGCTGGCAGTCTTCTGAGCCTATGTCACGAGGGCCCAGAGGAGTCTAAGGGAAGGGGCCGCACACATGTGCTGGTTTACCTAATGGCTCTGCAGTTGCATCAAATGGGACACACCCAGCACTAACAAAGGCATTGACCTCTGTTGACGTAAACAAGAAGGTGGAGCCTTTTCCTAGGAGTTTTCTCAGGGTCTGCACGATGGACCTCAACTCTTAGAGGACGTACTGCCAGCAGCTCCTTCTCAGCAGAGAGAGCCAGGAGTGGTCTCAAGAGAGGACAGGGGCCCTTGCAGGACCAGAAATTTGAGGTCTGAGAGCCTTGGGCCTGAGCCGAGATCTCACCCGGACCACTGGACCTAGCCTTCTGTGACAAAGGGGAATATGAAAGAGAGTCACGTGGAAATGAGGTCCCCCGAGATATGGAAATGTTCCAGAACCTTCGTTGCGTGGTAGTTGATCTGGAGCCAAGCTCACTGTGGTGTGTGTGGCTCTGAGCATTAAGGCAATGCTGGAGGGTAACCCTGACCAGCAGAGCTTGGAGTGCTTCTTGTCTCTTCCTGTTCTACCTCATTTGTTTTATCCCTTCCAGGGAGAAGAAAGGACCCTCGGGAGAGTAGCAGACAGAATGCCGTGGTCTGAAGGAGGATGAAGGGACCGGCACTCAGTCTAACATCATATGACAATAGAAGCGTCCTATGCAATAAAGGGCATTTTCCATACCTTTCCTGGAGCTTTTATTTAATGACATTTTTCTATCTATGCATCTATCTGTCATCTACATCTGTATCTTTCAAGGTTTGTGAACAAGCTTTCACATAAGCACTAGAGACGTCCGCCAGCATTTTCCAGAAGAGGCCTGCAAATTGCTGGGGACTCCTCACAAATAGGGAACGGCCACAACCCCTGCCACACAGACTATGCACGTGGCCCTCCTGACGTACTCCCACTCTCTCTCTGAATTTCCCAAGGTCTGAGATGAGGGTGCTGGCTGGAGGCAATGATCACGTGCAGGCTGAATCTTCTCCAGATTCTGATTCTCTTCCTGGGCATATCGTCCTTAAGCACAGTCTCCATGTCCCTGGCCACACTGATCTCTCTCCTTCAGTCCTTCCCTCCCTCCCTCTCCTGCCTCCCAGTGCAGAGAATACTTTTTTGCATTTGAGACGACATTTATTTTTGGTTCACAGAATTCTCACCTGTTCTACTGTGGCCTCCGTTGTGAACATTCCAAAGCTGAGACTTTTCTGTTTTTCTCCCTCATTTCTGCTGAGTCTTTACCTTCCTAATGCAGTGAACTCACAGTGCCTAGCTGACTGGATGGGGAAAAAAATCCAGGGAGCAAAGAGAAATAATAAAAGAATATATCAGTTAATTTTTCATAGTGTTATCCAACTACATATTTTTAAAATTTTGGAATAATATTAGGAATCTTCTCTTTATAAAAAACTGAATTATCGGGCTTCCCTGGTGGAGCAGTGGTTAAGAATATGCCTGCGAATGCAGGGGTCATGGGTTCGAGCCCTGGTCTGGGAAGATCCCACGTGCCACGGAGTAACTAAGCCCGCGTGCCACAACTACTGAGCCTGCGCTCTAGAGCCCGTGTGCCACATCAACCGAGCCCACGTGCCACAACTACGGAAGTCTGCGTGCCTAGAGACCATGCTCCGCAACAAGAGAAGCCACTGCAATGAGAAGCCCGTGCACCACAGCCAAGAGGAGCCCCCGCTCACTGCAACTAGAGAACGCCCGCTAGCAGCAACAAAGACCCAATGCAGCCCCAAATAAATTAATTAATTTTAAAAAATTAAATTAGTTTCAAGGGTACAATGTATAAAAGTACAATAAAAGCCCCCCTTCATAACCCCCCAACCCCACTCTCAAGATGGAATCAATATGCTGTGATACAATTTATAGTCGTAGTACTACTCCTCCTCCCACCACATCCGAAATCCTCTGAACCAGGTGCAGCAGCTTCCTTTCACAATGCTAGGACCCGCCACAAGACACATGATAATCCCTTTGGACATTTCAAGGAGCGGCACCAAGGGAACAGTACCGGGGAAATGCCACTGACAGCTCAGAATATCCATGGCATTTCTAGAGCCTCGGCACTGCTCTCGCTCTGGGAATGAAGGTCCAAAAAGCACATCGGAGAATGTTCATAGTTGTAAACAAGCTCCACCTTTGAAACACAATCTACATAGAACCACATATACAAGCCTGCACGATGGATGAAGCCAAGGTCTCCTCCATGATTTCCCTTCTGACCACCTTATTGTCTCCTCAACCATAAAAGGTGAACTTGAAACTCAGGACCTTGCCTTGTCACCAGAAACATCCAAGCTTGGATCAGTCTTTCTAAGACCAGATACTTGCTCTCTGAACTATTAGAGACTTGTCACATACACACAGGTAGAACAGGATTATTTCTATCTACCTGGGGACTTGGAGTCTTTCACATTGCTCCTGTTAAAACTCTCACAACAGCAAAACTTTACCTACAAAGGGTTCAAGCTATGACACTCCCAACTTCCACAAACCTCCTCAGCTCTTGTGAGTCACATGCAGCCAATTCCAGGAATTGGAAACATGGTTGTGAGGATGAAACTGACTTTGGGGCTCCCCTTGGATATGGTCTTCCAGACTTACCAAAAGGCCATTAAGAGGAAGGTTTACCCCACCTCAGGGAAACCCGAGGCAGTACTTGCAGTCAAGGGCTGGCCATGGCTTCTGAGCTACATCCAAAAAGAATTTCATACTGTACCTGGATCTGCTGAAGCCATTTCTGACTGTCCGAGAGCCAGCATGTACCACTCCTCAACTGCCTCCATTGTGGATCATCAGTAGGGCTGTCAGATTTAGGACATAAAAATACAGGATACCCAGTTAAACTTGAACTTCACATGAATAATAAGTCATTATTTTTAGTATAAGTAGATCCTATGAACTATTTGGGGCATACTTATCTTCAAAATGTACTCGTTGTTTTTCAAACATTCATATTTAACTAAACAGTCTATATTTTATCTGTCAACCCTACTCAGCAGAAATGATGGAGGCTCATAGAGATCCAGGAGACGCCTCAGCGCCTCCTCAGCTTTTATTTCTACGTCCTGGACAGCGAGCACGAACCTTCCACTCCCAGTCAGTGGCTAGAATGGAGGATATTCTCTGTTTTAGAGCTTTTTCTACTTGTCATTGTTATTATCTTCCTTATTTTAAAGAGATGTTTATTTTTTCCCAATCTTAATAGCTCATCCAAAAGTATTTCAAAGTTCATTAGAGAAGGGAAAAACAATATGGTTCTGAAAAGTGAAGGAAACCGCCTGGTGTTTAGTAAAGAAGTAGTAGGGAGACTGAAAAAGCCAAACTTAATAAGCAGATCTCTCCAAGGGTATTTTCAGAGCTTGATACCCTCCCACACCCTGAAAATATTATTACATCAAGAATGTAGAACTGCTAACCAAATGTAAGGCTCCCATATGATTCTATCAAACTGAGGATGCTTCTTTACTAAGCAGTGAGCACACTTGCTGTCCCAGGGACCTTGGCAGTTGCAACGTAGGGCTCTTCCCTTTGGGATGGAAACAGCAAGTTTTCCTGTGGTCTACACGCTGGCCCCAAAAATACTACACTCCCAATACTTGTCAACTTTAAGTATTTTTCTACATATCTCCATTTTTCTGTTACTATTTGGACTACATCCTAGACTTGACACTACATAAATTGCATTCAAGAAGCTATTTTTAAAAGTTGGTAGGAAACCTTAAATCTATGGCTTGCAGTCCCTGGCTTACTTTCATCCAGGTGCATAAGGGTTTTCAAAAGTAGTCAGGTTACTTACCCTGTATCACAGCCCCACGCTTGTGTCACAGATATAAAAATGGAACATGATATTTAAGGTTTTAGTTGCCAAATCATCAAGCCTCCCAGACAGAGGCAATAGAGCAAAATGATTACAGAGGCATGGATTTTGATTTGCTCCAGTGTCTTGGGCAAGTCACTTGGCCTCTGTATTTATTTGTACTACTCTGCACTTATCTGTCACTTGGGGGTCATAATTGTACCTGGTCCATGGGTACGCTGTACAAATGATCTGTAAAGTAGTTACAAGAAACCGACACAGAGTAAGCACTCCACAGACATTGGCTATTAGCTATTGGAAATATTTCTCCGTGAAACAGATGACATTATCCGTGGATGACTCGGTGGGAGACAGTGAATCACAGAATCACAGCATGTTGAAAGTGACCTAGTTCACACTCTAATGTGAAAAGAAGAAAAGTGTGCATGGGTAGAAAATGTCTGAAACTTTACACAACAAAGAGTTCATCATGTTAACTTGGAGGATTAGAATAAATCAGGAAAGGAGGAAAGAAAAACTTGAGTGTCATTCAATTTCTACATCATTTGTGTTTCTACACTGAGACTCTGAATACACTGGAAGTGCAATTTTTTTTAATGTGGCGGGATAAAGGTTTTCAAGTTTTCCTGATCCATCCGTATTATTATCTCAGAATTGCTGGCATTTCTTGCCATCTTTGGATCTACACCCATGTGAGTCAGTGGGCCATTCTGGACGGAGGAGATAATAGAGCAGAAGTGAAGTGAGAGAAAAGGAGAGACAAGATTTTCTCTTTTCTCTTCAAAGAGGAAAGGTCTTTGGAATGGGAACAACTCACAACCAAACTTTGGGGAAAGGATGTGATGGAAAATGAGACAAACATCCTACCCCTGTGATGAGAAGGATTCCCTGGGCTGGATGGAGGGAGGTCACAGGTGGCTGGACAAGGAAACCAACTAGGGAGAAACACACACAAGGGCAGAGCAAACACCCTGAGGCCACTCAGCCTGACTCCATGCAAACATGTGTCCAGCAGACAGCCCTTCACCTGTGGCTCCCCAGCAAGACAGGTACCTCGGGGGTGCCAACTCATTCTGAGTCCATTATGCCTGGCCATTCATAAACCGCTGTCTAACGTGTGAGGAATAAACTCTCAATGTTTATGAGGAAATTGGGGAAGGAGATTGAAAGGTTACTTAAACGAAAAAAAAAGAAGTTCAGGAAGGCAAGATGGTAGAGAGACAAGAAAAAGACCTTAAAAGATAGAAAGGATTTGCCAAAGAAGAGAAAGCAAAAGAAATGATTCCGAATGGGTTAACCTGCAGCTAGGAAGTTAAGGAAGATTATTGATGGGTGAAGACTATGGAATAAAGTGAATAAAATTTCTCAGAAGTTGCTGAGAATATGGTAAGCAGCATGATTATCAAATTATGAATTGGCTGCAATGGCATTCTAGGGGGACACTAGGAAGGGGAAGCAAACGTTCCTGAGATGACAGTGGCAGGTGGAAAGTTGTTTCAGGGGAAGATCAGTCTTGCAGAGGGTGTATCAGAGGAGGGCAAGTGTGAGCAAGCAAGGAAATACTAAGTGTATACGGTTCCTTCACTGAGTGCACCCAGCCCCACGGTCAGCCTTGAGAACAAGCAGGACTTCAGGTACTGGAGCTACATTTCAGTCATCAAGACTTGAGAAGACACCCTTAACTCAGGTCTTCTCTTCAAACTCCATCTTTCCTTCTTGACCTTCATTTGGCCTCTTCCCTTACCCTCCAGCTGTGGACTGAGGCCACAGAGCAAGATGGGTCACTAGTGTCCTCCATCCCCTGGCGACTGTGGTTCACATCAGTGGAGTACCAAAGGCAATAACCAAGTAACAGACACAAGAGTGTATGAAGAAGAAGAGATTCTGATAAGGCTTTCTGTGACAGTGTGGGCCAAGTCGGCTCTATATGGCTGGTATCCCATGAATTGTGAGCAGCCTTAGGGGAGAAGTCCTCAGAAGGCAGAGCCTGGCTCTCGAGAGGCTCTGCGTGCTCACAGCCCACTCCAAGACCTCAGTTACAGCTTCGGCCCCCAATATCTCTCCCTCTGCCTGCTCACAGTTTTTGAAGTCTTCTTTCCTCCACATTTCTCTTGAGAGGTGGAGGAGGAAGATGAGCTTCAGGCCAGCTCAGACTCCCCTGGGATCCCAGCAGGATGCCTATCATTAACCTCCCACCTTCTAGGAAGCTCCTAAGATCTTCACATTTGGGGCAGTTCTCATTTCAGCTGTGCTTCAAATTGCTGGCTGGAGACGGCCTGTTGGAAGGTGGCTAAAAGCAAGTAGCAATCCTTCGGGCAGCCTGGCCCTTCTCGACTGTCAGACATCTTCAGGGATATTCTAGGAAATTTTGTTTGTTCTAGAGAAGGGAGGGAAACAATCCAATTGTCCAATAATGCTTGAATGGAATATAAATGATGCTATATGCATGTGATCACATAATATCAAACAGTCAAAAATCAAAGACCTAGATCTCTATGGATTCACGTGGATAAATCTTGAAAACATAATATTGATTGAAAGAAAATAAGATAAACAATGTTAGATTGTGATAACAGGTATGTAAGTGTTTAAATATTTAAATCAATTCAACATATTGCTTCTATATATAGAGATGCAAGAAAATAAACTTTATCCAAAGAACACATTATTTACATTTAATATGCTCATTTATCTAGGAGACCCAAAAGAACCCACAGATAAACTAGCAGGAACTAATAAGACGGTTCAACAAGGCACACACATACAAGATCAATAAATTTTAAAAGTCAATCAGGCTCCTCTACACTGGCGATAACAAATTAGAAACTATAAAAGAAAATAAGCAAAAAAGAAGATCTAAAAATTGTCACAAGAGCCGTATAAATTATTTAGAGCTAAGCATACGTAGAAGGCAATATAACTAACAAACTGAGTACGAACAGTTAAACTCCGCCCAACCCAAGGTTAGGAAAAGACTGTTGTTACTTTATGAGAACAGACCCTCTTCTTAAGGAGCAGATCAGTAAGTGAGAGTGAATCAAAGAAACACAGCATTTGAAAAGTCAGCTAGTCCAAGCCTCTTGATCGCACATACAGAAGCTGAAGCCCAGATAGGTTGAGTTACTTGCTAAAGGGCCCAATGTCCTGACTCAAGGAGTAGCATTTTTCACTCAGTCGCAAGACACAATCAAATGCAGTACCTTGGAAAGAGATGGGGAAAAAATGAAGAAATCAATTATATAGTTCCTCATCTTTAAGTACAGAAATAGCCGTGACAAAATTACACGTATTGAGGGAAAATTGAAGTGCAGAGTTTAAAATGTCAATAATCCACAGGGAAACTGGAGACCATTTAAAACATTCATATTAAATCTCTCTAGAAAAGACATTAAAAGATCTCCAATCAAAATGTGAATTTTATAATAGACATGGTATGATACAATTTATAATAGATATGGTAGGAACCTTTCCCTTTCACGGGAAAGCTTCGGCTGGGAAAAAGGAATTGTTCTTGAAAATGGGGCCTGTGCTATTGCAGACACTGTGCTCAACCTAGGTCCACCGAATGCTCTGATGTCATCACTGAGGTCACAGAATTCCACTGTGAGCCTGGCAACCTTGCAAACATAACAGCCCTGGTGAGCACTAGGCACTACTGCTGGTTCACCAAGTGGTACACGTTTTTCAGCCATTTAGGAGACTTGACTATTTTTGTTTGTATTGAATCATTTCAACGGATTGCCCAAGAGCCAAGAAGGGCCAACCTGTAGGGAAGAGGAGGAGTTGGACATCTCTTGAGGCATCTTCTAAGGGAGACTTCTAGTTGGTACGATGGAACGGCGACAAAAGAGGAAACATCTGGAAAATGAAGAGTCCCAGGAAACTGCCGAGAACGGAGGAGGTATGTGGGGGGCAACTTGTCTGGGGCACATGGGTTTCTGCCAAACTGAAGCTTCTCTAGGAAGCGGGGGACTGAGAACGTGTCACCTGTGAAGCAGGGAGCGAGAGACCTTGTCTCACTGATGCTGCCGTATCTATCCGGAGGGTCCCTGTGGTGTGAGACGGCACAGAACGGCCAGATGCCCCCTGGGAGATGGGAGGTCAGCTCCGCTGGTCTGAGGACTCTCTCCTGGGGCAGCCGGGCCTGGAGCTTTGTCGGACTCACAGCAGGCTGCATCCTGCTTGCACAGACCTAGAGGTGCAGCTTTTCTCAGTCCCCGATTTCTCTCTTATGCTCTTGGATCTTTCCTAGGGGTCATGAGGTGGGGGATGTGAAGGATGCAAGGATGCTGAGAGAGACCCATGAGTTGCTTGGCCTCTTTTACCAAAGTGGAAAGAGAAGCCCCATGAGTTGAAGGCCCTGTTGAAAAATATCTTGACAAGTGGAATGCACTTTGAAAGAAGATTGTTTGTCTAGGGATGGTGTCATATTGAAAGCAAGGAAGTTTTATTCCTTCAACAGGAAGAATTTCCCAAAGGAGATCAAGGGAAGGGAAGGGTTTTCCAGAAACTGAGACCGCGTGAGCGGGGGTGAGAAATGGCCTCAGGGTCCTGCGGGGAGCTCTGAGAGCCACGGGCCACGTGGTGCCTGCGTGCATTAAATGTAGGCGAGTAGCTTGCCCTGGGAGAGGGGTGGTCACCCCAGAGCTCCAGCTAGAGGCCTCTGCCCCAGATTAGAGCCCAGTAGCTCCTACCAGGCCCAGGGCCCTGGAGACTGTAGGATGGGCCCTGGGAATGGAGCTCTAGACAGCAGGCAGATTTCCAGGCAGTGGCTGGGACAGGCTGGGGAAGGCAATGACTGCCCCTGACCATTCAGAATATTTTGCCCTATGTTCCTGTGTGTGTGTGTGTGTGAGTGTGTGTGTGTGTGTATGTGTGTGTGTGTGTGGTAGTGCAGAGAAGAGCGAGATGAATGGGGGTAGAGTGCTTACCAGATATAAAGTCTGCGTGGTAAAGTTCTTGTCACACTGCGTGGACCTGGCTGACACTCGGTGTACGTAAGAGTGTATACAGAATTCTTGTTAGGGGTGTTTTATGAGACAGTAACTCATACACCCATGTACACTCTGATGCAGCAAAAATATCACACACCCCACATATAACTTCCTTAGTAAACCACACACAGCACATGGAGGTATATACACGCATCCCTCCTATACTACGTTCTCATACAACCCACCTGTATCACAATCCTCTCCTCCAACACCAAACGCTGGAGATGAGATATGTATATAGACACACACACTATATATATAGGACCCCCACACACACACACACACACACTATATACATGTATCTCCTCAACTCTTGCACAAACACAACTAACTTCAGCCATCTCTAAATACCTCTATAAGAACCAGTCACGTGTCATACACACCACACTTATAACACATTCTTGAGTAATGCCAGACCCGCTTTGTACAAACCACAGTAAACCACAGTCTCAGTAACCCATGTCAGGATTGCCAGAGAAAATATGGGCTATCCAGTTCAATTTGAATTCCAGATAAACAACAAGTAATTTTTCAGTATCCGTATGTCCCACATATTGTATGGGCTATACTTACACTAAAACTAAGTCAGGCCAAATACTGCATGGGAATACTTACACTAAAAGATTATTCTGGGTTTATCTGAAACTGAAATTTAACTGGGTGCCTTGTATTCTTGTTCGCTAAGTCTGGCAACCCTTATATACTTACCACCAGCTGATGTATTATATATTTATTGTAGTTTTGTTTAGTGTGTGTCTTCCCCTACTAGAATGTGCAGCATTACCAAAGACTACAACAATGGAAGAGTGCCGGATACACAGGAGTAGCTGCTTACTGAATCTTGGTGAATGAATGAATGAACACACACCATAAATACAAGCCACACCATGTAATGAGGAAACGTTACACGTCCCAGAATTCCTGACTTGTGAACAGAAACCATGCACACAAAGGCCACAGACACAGATAGACACGTCTGCACTGTGCTCCCCATGCCAACCCCACACTTACCACAGACTTAACTGATACACATCACTCACTCTTCCCACACACTCACAGTCACCACCGAGGCCTACATTACCAACTAGACAGTGAGAGAATAAGTATTGATTGGAATTAAATCCTGGAGTATCCACTGGGAACCACACTCTCAGCTGTGTGTATTCACTGCACCTGACACGTGTCACACACTCAGTAAATATTTGTGGACAGAGGACTGATGAACCCACCCTGAGACTTTCATTCCTCCCTCAGGAATCTCGAAGTCACAAGAGGATCCCCCTCGGCTTGGATCCACTGTGGTGGCCCAAGGCTGCAGCCCAGGGGCAGTGGAGGTCTCCTCTGCCTCTAAATACTTCTTCTGTACTTCTACTCTGCGCAAGCTCAGCTACGCTGGTAAGGGCGTGGGGCTCCTCAGGTGACGGGGTGCTTGGCTGTGAAGCAGGAGGCACACAGATCCCAGGGAGGCTGAGAGGAAATCCAGGGTCATCAGAGGTGATGAGGGCTCTGTGGAGGAGCCTGGGCAGGATGGCTGAGCTGTTCCTAGGGCGTGGATGCCAGCTGAGTCTGGGGGTGTGTGTGTGAATACTGTTACTACCATGGTGGGGAAGTCAAGGAGCAGGGGCCGGAAAGATCTGGGCTTGAGGTGGAGGGAAGAGGGACCAGATTAAGCATCTTCAGAGGAAAATGTAGGCTTTGTCTTTGCCTTTGCTTCCAGAGAAGGACAGAGTTCTGCATCATACACCTCCAGCCTGAGAGCAGGACCATCCAGCTCAGGTGCACACAGCTCACACATACACGCGCCCTCCAGGCACAGCCCTTCTCAGTGCACATCAACCCCAAGCACGTGCTCCACAGTACTCTCCTGCACCACAGCCCCATTCCACAAGGAATGCACCACCGATATTCCCAAACTCACACTCCTCATCGTACACGCATCCAGCCGCATCCCTCACATACTACAGCCCTCACCACCATACTCCACACCCCTGTATACAGACACCGCTCCAGTATACCCCCCCACGCACATGAAAAGCCCACAGATGACACCAGATACACCACTCCGTCCTACGGCCAACGGACACCAAGCTCACGACATTGCTATGTCGTGCCAATGTCCCTCTCTCGTCTACCACACCTGCTCCCTCAGCTTCCGGCATGGCCCATGCATGTTATTATGATTTTAATTTCCTTTTTCAGGAATCCGGAGATTTCATCGAGACACTGCCCAGCCTAGACCACCCCTAGCCCAGGATCAGGAAGAAGGAGAGACCGCTTCCCCATCACACTGTGTCTCCTCCTCACCCTCTTCACCCTGTAAGAACTATCTGCACCCAGACAAAGAGGAAAGGGGCATGAAAATACACTACATGCAGGTACAAGTGAACAAGGGTGTCGCTGTCTCCTGGAAGACAAAGAAACCCTTGGAGTTGCCTGAAAAGCAGCTGAGGATAGAAGAAGTGACCCTTCCTGAGGATGTGTGCGCAGTAGCCACTGACCCCTCTTCTGATGTGTGCACCGAAAGCCTCCTGTCTGACAGTGAGCCCACTGGGGAGGAGAAAGAGTATGAGGAAAGGGCAGAGCCAGGCAGCCCATCAGGGCCACCTGCCGTTGAGGAGAGACCCAGCGCCAAGACAGCGGACTGGATGCTGACCACGGAGACCGGCTTCAGGTGCATGGCCTGCTGCCGGGTCTTCCCCACCTTGGAGATCCTCCAGCAGCACGTGAAGGGCGGCGTCCTGCAGGGCTTCAGCTGCCGTGCCTTTCATCTCACCATGGCCCAGCGGATGGGCAATGTGGAATCCGAGAGCACCCCTGAGGAAGAGGACGAGGAGGAGGAGGAGGAGAACGAGGAGGAGGAGGAGGAGGAGGAGGAGGAGGAGAAGGAGGTAGAGAAGCAAGAAGAAAAGGAGAATGAGGGAGAGCAGCCCACGGGGGAAGGCCCCAGCCCAAAGAGACCCCGCAGGCAGGGTCTTTTCTCTCCTTTGAGTTCCAAACAGCAACTGAGATTCATGGGACAGAAGATCCTGGAAGACGGTGTGGCCGTCCCTTGGAAGAGGTAAGGCTTGAGGCTGGCAGTCTTCTGAGCCTATGTCACGAGGGCCCAGAGGAGTCTAAGGGAAGGGGCCGCACACATGTGCTGGTTTACCTAATGGCTCTGCAGTTGCATCAAATGGGACACACCCAGCACTAACAAAGGCATTGACCTCTGTTGACGTAAACAAGAAGGTGGAGCCTTTTCCTAGGAGTTTTCTCAGGGTCTGCACGATGGACCTCAACTCTTAGAGGACGTACTGCCAGCAGCTCCTTCTCGGCAGAGAGAGCCAGGAGTGGTCTCAAGAGAGGACAGGGGCCCTTGCAGGACCAGAACTTTGAGGTCTGAGAGCCTTGGGCCTGAGCCGAGATCTCACCCGGACCACTGGACCTAGCCTTCTGTGACAAAGGGGAATATGAAAGAGAGTCACGTGGAAATGAGGTCCCCCGAGATATGGAAATGTTCCAGAACCTTCGTTGCGTGGTAGTTGATCTGGAGCCAAGCTCACTGTGGTGTGTGTGGCTCTGAGCATTAAGGCAATGCTGGAGGGTAACCCTGACCAGCAGAGCTTGGAGTGCTTCTTGTCTCTTCCTGTTCTACCTCATTTGTTTTATCCCTTCCAGGGAGAAGAAAGGACCCTCGGGAGAGTAGCAGACAGAATGCCGTGGTCTGAAGGAGGATGAAGGGACCGGCACTCAGTCTAACATCATATGACAATAGAAGCGTCCTATGCAATAAAGGGCATTTTCCAAACCTTTCCTGGAGCTTTTATTTAATGACATTTTTCTATCTATGCATCTATCTGTCATCTACATCTGTATCTTTCAAGGTTTGTGAACAAGCTTTCACATAAGCACTAGAGACGTCCGCCAGCATTTTCCAGAAGAGGCCTGCAAATTGCTGGGGACTCCTCACAAATAGGGAACGGCCACAACCCCTGCCACACAGACTATGCGCGTGGCCCTCCTGACGTACTCCCACTCTCTCTCTGAATTTCCCAACGTCTGAGATGAGGGTGCTGGCTGGAGGCAATGATCACGTGCAGGCTGAATCTTCTCCAGATTCTGATTCTCTTCCTGGGCATATCGTCCTTAAGCACAGTCTCCATGTCCCTGGCCACACTGATCTCTCTCCTTCAGTCCTTCCCTCCCTCCCTCTCCTGCCTCCCAGTGCAGAGAATACTTTTTTGCATTTGAGACGACATTTATTTTTGGTTCACAGAATTCTCACCTGTTCTACTGTGGCCTCCGTTGTGAACATTCCAAAGCTGAGACTTTTCTGTTTTTCTCCCTCATTTCTGCTGAGTCTTTACCTTCCTAATGCAGTGAACTCACAGTGCCTAGCTGACTGGATGGGGAAAAAAATCCAGGGAGCAAAGAGAAATAATAAAAGAATATATCAGTTAATTTTTCATAGTGTTATCCAACTACATATTTTTAAAATTTTGGAATAATATTAGGAATCTTCTCTTTATAAAAAACTGAATTATCGGGCTTCCCTGGTGGAGCAGTGGTTAAGAATATGCCTGCGAATGCAGGGGTCATGGGTTCGAGCCCTGGTCTGGGAAGATCCCACGTGCCACGGAGTAACTAAGCCCGCGGGCCACAACTACTGAGCCTGCGCTCTAGAGCCCGTGTGCCACATCAACCGAGCCCACGTGCCACAACTACGGAAGCCTGCGTGCCTAGAGACCATGCTCCGCAACAAGAGAAGCCACTGCAATGAGAAGCCCGTGCACCACAGCCAAGAGGAGCCCCCGCTCACTGCAACTAGAGAACACCCGCTAGCAGCAACAAAGACCCAATGCAGCCCCAAATAAATTAATTAATTTTAAAAAATTGAATTAGTTTCAAGGGTACAATGTATAAAAGTACAATAAAAGCCCCCCTTCATAACCCCCCAACCCCACTCTCAAGATGGAATCGATATGCTGTGATACAATTTATAGTCGTAGTACTACTCCTCCTCCCACCACATCCGAAATCCTCTGAGCCAGGTGCAGCAGCTTCCTTTCACAATGCTAGGACCCGCCACAAGACACATGATAATCCCTTTGGACATTTCAAGGAGCGGCACCAAGGGAACAGTACCGGGGAAATGCCACTGACAGCTCAGAATATCCATGGCATTTCTAGAGCCTCGGCACTGCTCTCGCTCTGGGAATGAAGGTCCAAAAAGCACATCGGAGAATGTTCATAGTTGTAAACAAGCTCCACCTTTGAAACACAATCTACATAGAACCACATATACAAGCCTGCACGATGGATGAAGCCAAGGTCTCCTCCATGATTTCCCTTCTGACCACCTTATTGTCTCCTCAACCATAAAAGGTGAACTTGAAACTCAGGACCTTGCCTTGTCACCAGAAACATCCAAGCTTGGATCAGTCTTTCTAAGACCAGATACTTGCTCTCTGAACTATTAGAGACTTGTCACATACACACAGGTAGAACAGGATTATTTCTATCTACCTGGGGACTTGGAGTCTTTCACATTGCTCCTGTTAAAACTCTCACAACAGCAAAACTTTACCTACAAAGGGTTCAAGCTATGACACTCCCAACTTCCACAAACCTCCTCAGCTCTTGTGAGTCACATGCAGCCAATTCCAGGAATTGGAAACATGGTTGTGAGGATGAAACTGACTTTGGGGCTCCCCTTGGATATGGTCTTCCAGACTTACCAAAAGGCCATTAAGAGGAAGGTTTACCCCACCTCAGGGAAACCCGAGGCAGTACTTGCAGTCAAGGGCTGGCCATGGCTTCTGAGCTACATCCAAAAAGAATTTCATACTGTACCTGGATCTGCTGAAGCCATTTCTGACTGTCCGAGAGCCAGCATGTACCACTCCTCAACTGCCTCCATTGTGGATCATCAGTAGGGCTGTCAGATTTAGGACATAAAAATACAGGATACCCAGTTAAACTTGAACTTCACATGAATAATAAGTCATTATTTTTAGTATAAGTAGATCCTATGAACTATTTGGGGCATACTTATCTTCAAAATGTACTCGTTGTTTTTCAAACATTCATATTTAACTAAACAGTCTATATTTTATCTGTCAACCCTACTCAGCAGAAATGATGGAGGCTCATAGAGATCCAGGAGACGCCTCAGCGCCTCCTCAGCTTTTATTTCTACGTCCTGGACAGCGAGCACGAACCTTCCACTCCCAGTCAGTGGCTAGAATGGAGGATATTCTCTGTTTTAGAGCTTTTTCTACTTGTCATTGTTATTATCTTCCTTATTTTAAAGAGATGTTTATTTTTTCCCAATCTTAATAGCTCATCCAAAAGTATTTCAAAGTTCATTAGAGAAGGGAAAAACAATATGGTTCTGAAAAGTGAAGGAAACCGCCTGGTGTTTAGTAAAGAAGTAGTAGGGAGACTGAAAAAGCCAAACTTAATAAGCAGATCTCTCCAAGGGTATTTTCAGAGCTTGATACCCTCCCACACCCTGAAAATATTATTACATCAAGAATGTAGAACTGCTAACCAAATGTAAGGCTCCCATATGATTCTATCAAACTGAGGATGCTTCTTTACTAAGCAGTGAGCACACTTGCTGTCCCAGGGACCTTGGCAGTTGCAACGTAGGGCTCTTCCCTTTGGGATGGAAACAGCAAGTTTTCCTGTGGTCTACACGCTGGCCCCAAAAATACTACACTCCCAATACTTGTCAACTTTAAGTATTTTTCTACATATCTCCATTTTTCTGTTACTATTTGGACTACATCCTAGACTTGACACTACATAAATTGCATTCAAGAAGCTATTTTTAAAAGTTGGTAGGAAACCTTAAATCTATGGCTTGCAGTCCCTGGCTTACTTTCATCCAGGTGCATAAGGGTTTTCAAAAGTAGTCAGGTTAGTTACCCTGTATCACAGCCCCACGCTTGTGTCACAGATATAAAAATGGAACATGATATTTAAGGTTTTAGTTGCCAAATCATCAAGCCTCCCAGACAGAGGTAATAGAGCAAAATGATTACAGAGGCATGGATTTTGATTTGCTCCAGTGTCTTGGGCAAGTCACTTGGCCTCTGTATTTATTTGTACTTATCTGCACTTATCTGTCACTTGGGGGTCATAATTGTACCTGGTCCATGGGTACGCTGTACAAATGATCTGTAAAGTAGTTACAAGAAACCGACACAGAGTAAGCACTCCACAGACATTGGCTATTAGCTATTGGAAATAGTTCTCCGTGAAACAGATGACATTATCCGTGGATGACTCGGTGGGAGACAGTGAATCACAGAATCACAGCATGTTGAAAGTGACCTAGTTCACACTCTAATGTGAAAAGAAGAAAAGTGTGCATGGGTAGAAAATGTCTGAAACTTTACACAACAAAGAGTTCATCATGTTAACTTGGAGGATTAGAATAAATCAGGAAAGGAGGAAAGAAAAACTTGAGTGTAATTCAATTTCTCTATCATTTGTGTTTCTACACTGAGACTCTGAATACACTGGAAGTGCAATTTTTTTTAATGTGGCGGGATAAAGGTTTTCAAGTTTTCCTGATCCATCCGTATTATTATCTCAGAATTGCTGGCATTTCTTGCCATCTTTGGATCTACACCCATGTGAGTCAGTGGGCCATTCTGGACAGAGGAAATAATAGAGCAGAAGTGAAGTGAGAGAAAAGGAGAGACAAGATTTTCTCTTTTCTCTTCAAAGAGGAAAGGTCTTTGGAATGGGAACAACTCACAACCAAACTTTGGGGAAAGGATGTGATGGAAAATGAGACAAACATCCTACCCCTGTGATGAGAAGGATTCCCTGGGCTGGATGGAGGGAGGTCACAGGTGGCTGGACAAGGAAACCAACTAGGGAGAAACACACACAAGTGCAGAGCAAACACCCTGAGGCCACTCAGCCTGACTCCATGCAAACATGTGTCCAGCAGACAGCCCTTCACCTGTGGCTCCCCAGCAAGACAGGTACCTCGGGGGTGCCAACTCATTCTGAGTCCATTATGCCTGGCCATTCATAAACCGCTGTCTAACGTGTGAGGAATAAACTCTCAATGTGTATGAGGAAATTGGGGAAGAAGATTGAAAGGTTACTTAAACGGAAAAAAAAGAAGTTCAGGAAGGCAAGATGGTAGAGAGACAAGAAAAAGACCTTAAAAGATAGAAAGGATTTGCCAAAGAAGAGAAAGAAAAAGAAATGATTCCGAATGGGTTAACCTGCAGCTAGGAAGTTAAGGAAGATTATTGATGGGTGAAGACTATGGAATAAAGCGAATAAAATTTCTCAGAAGTTGCTGAGAATATGGTAAGCAGCATGATTATCAAATTATGAATTGGCTGCAATGGCATTCTAGGGGGACACTAGGAAGGTGAAGCAAATGTTCCTGAGATGACAGTAGCAGGTGGAAAGTTGTTTCAGGGGAAGATCAGTCTTGCAGAGGGTGTATCAGAGGAGGGCAAGTGTGAGCAAGCAAGGAAATACTAAGTGTATACGGTTCCTTCACTGAGTGCACCCAGCCCCGCGGTCAGCCTAGAGAACAAGCAGGACTTCAGGTACTGGAGCTACATTTCAGTCATCAAGACTTGAGAAGACACCCTTAACTCAGGTCTTCTCTTCAAACTCCATCTTTCCTTCTTGACCTTCATTTGGCCTCTTCCCTTACCCTCCAGCTGTGGACTGAGGCCACAGAGCAAGATGGGTCACTAGTGTCCTCCATCCCCTGGCGACTGTGGTTCACATCAGTGGAGTACCAAAGGCAATAACCAAGTAACAGACACAAGAGTGTATGAAGAAGAAGAGATTCTGATAAGGCTTTCTGTGACAGTGTGGGCCAAGTCGGCTCTATATGGCTGGTATCACGTGAATTATGAGCAGCCTTAGGGGAGAAGTCCTCAGAAGGCAGAGCCTGGCTCTCGAGAGGCTCTGCGTGCTCACAGCCCACTCCAAGACCTCAGTTACAGCTTCGGCCCCCAATATCTCTCCCTCTGCCTGCTCACAGTTTTTGAAGTCTTCTTTCCTCCACATTTCTCTTGAGAGGTGGAGGAGGAAGATGAGCTTCAGGCCAGCTCAGACTCCCCTGGGATCCCAGCAGGATGCCTAGCATTAACCTCCCACCTTCTAGGAAGCTCCTAAGATCTTCACATTTGGGGCAGTTCTCATTTCAGCTGTGCTTCAAATTGCTGGCTGGAGACGGCCTGTTGGAAGGTGGCTAAAAGCAAGTAGCAATCCTTCGGGCAGCCTGGCCCTTCTCGACTGTCAGTCATCTTCAGGGATATTCTGGGAAATGTTGTTTGTTCTAGAGAAGGGAGGGAAACAATCCAATTGTCCAATAATGCTTGAATGGAAAATAAATGATGCTATATGCATGTGATCACATAATATCAAACAGTCAAAAATCAAAGACCGAGATCTCTATGGATTCACGTGGATAAATCTTGAAAACATAATATTGATTGAAAGAAAATAAGATAAACAATGTTAGATTGTGATAACAGGTATGTAAGTGTTTAAATATTTAAATCAATTCAACATATTGCTTCTATATATACAGATGCAAGAAAATAAACTTTATCCAAAGAACACATTATTTACATTTAATATGCTCATTTATCTAGGAGATCCAAAAGAACCCACAGATAAATTAGCAGGAACTAATAAGACGGTTCAACAAGGCACACACATACAAGATCAATAAATTTTAAAAGTCAATCAGGCTCCTCTACACTGGCGATAACAAATTAGAAACTATAAAAGAAAATAAGCAAAAAAGAAGATCTAAAAATTGTCACAAGAGCCGTATAAATTATTTAGAGCTAAGCATACGTAGAAGGCAATATAACTAACGAACTGAGTACGAACAGTTAAACTCCGCCCAACCCAAGGTTAGGAAAAGACTGTTGTTACTTTATGAGAACAGACCCTCTTCTTAAGGAGCAGATCAGTAAGTGAGAGTGAATCAAAGAAACACAGCATTTGAAAAGTCAGCTAGTCCAAGCCTCTTGATCGCACATACAGAAGCTGAAGCCCAGATAGGTTGAGTTACTTGCTAAAGGGCCCAATGTCCTGACTCAAGGACTAGCATTTTTCACTCAGTCGCAAGACACAATCAAATGCAGTACCTTGGAAAGAGATGGGGAAAAAATGAAGAAATCAATTATATAGTTCCTCATCTTTAAGTACAGAAATAGCCGTGACAAAATTACACGTATTGAGGGAAAATTGAAGTGCAGAGTTTAAAATGTCAATAATCCACAGGGAAACTGGAGACCATTTAAAACATTCATATTAAATCTCTCTAGAAAAGACATTAAAAGATCTCCAATCAAAATGTGAATTTTATAATAGACATGGTATGATACAATTTATAATAGATATGGTAGGAACCTTTCCCTTTCACGGGAAAGCTTCGGCTGGGAAAAAGGAATTGTTCTTGAAAATGGGGCCTGTGCTATTGCAGACACTGTGCTCAACCTAGGTCCACCGAATGCTCTGATGTCATCACTGAGGTCACAGAATTCCACTGTGAGCCTGGCAACCTTGCAAACATAACAGCCCTGGTGAGCACTAGGCACTACTGCTGGTTCACCAAGTGGTACAAGTTTTTCAGCCATTTAGGAGACTTGACTATTTTGGTTTGTATTGAATCATTTCAACGGATTGCCCAAGAGCCAAGAAGGGCCAACCTGTAGGGAAGAGGAGGAGTTGGACATCTCTTGAGGCATCTTCTAAGGGAGACTTCTAGTTGGTACGATGGAACGGCGACAAAAGAGGAAACATCTGGAAAATGAAGAGTCCCAGGAAACTGCCGAGAACGGAGGAGGTATGTGGGGGGCAACTTGTCTGGGGCACATGGGTTTCTGCCAAACTGAAGCTTCTCTAGGAAGCGGGGGACTGAGAACGTGTCACCTGTGAAGCAGGGAGCGAGAGACCTTGTCTCAGTGATGCTGCCGTATCTATCCGGAGGGTCCCTGTGGTGTGAGACGGCACAGAACGGCCAGATGCCCCCTGGGAGATGGGAGGTCAGCTCCGCTGGTCTGAGGACTCTCTCCTGGGGCAGCCGGGCCTGGAGCTTTGTCGGACTCACAGCAGGCTGCATCCTGCTTGCACAGACCTAGAGGTGCAGCTTTTCTCAGTCCCCGATTTCTCTCTTATGCTCTTGGATCTTTCCTAGGGGTCATGAGGTGGGGGATGTGAAGGATGCAAGGATGCTGAGAGAGACCCATGAGTTGCTTGGCCTCTTTTACCAAAGTGGAAAGAGAAGCCCCATGAGTTGAAGGCCCTGTTGAAAACTATCTTGACAAGTGGAATGCACTTTGAAAGAAGATTGTTTGTCTAGGGATGGTGTCATATTGAAAGCAAGGAGGTTTTATTCCTTCAACAGGAAGAATTTCCCAAAGGAGATCAAGGGAAGGGAAGGGTTTTCCAGAGACTGAGACCGCGTGAGCGGGGGTGAGAAATGGCCTCAGGGTCCTGCGGGGAGCTCTGAGAGCCACGGGCCACGTGGTGCCTGCGTGCATTAAATGTAGGCGAGTAGCTTGCCCTGGGAGAGGGGTGGTCACCCCAGAGCTCCAGCTAGAGGCCTCTGCCCCAGATTAGAGCCCAGTAGCTCCTACCAGGCCCAGGGCCCTGGAGACTGTAGGATGGGCCCTGGGAATGGAGCTCTAGACAGCAGGCAGATTTCCAGGCAGTGGCTGGGACAGGCTGGGGAAGGCAATGACTGCCCCTGACCATTCAGAATATTTTGCCCTATGTTCCTGTGTGTGTGTGTGTGTGAGTGTGTGTGTGTGTGTATGTGTGTGTGTGTGTGGTAGTGCAGAGAAGAGCGAGATGAATGGGGGTAGAGTGCTTACCAGATATAAAGTCTGCGTGGTAATGTTCTTGTCACCCTGCGTGGACCTGGCTGACACTCGGTGTACGTAAGAGTGTATACAGAATTCTTGTTAGGGGTGTTTTATGAGACAGTAACTCATACACCCATGTACACTCTGATGCAGCAAAAATATCACACACCCCACATATAACTTCCTTAGTAAACCACACACAGCACATGGAGGTATATACACGCATCCCTCCTATACTACGTTCTCATACAACCCACCTGTATCACAATCCTCTCCTCCAACACCAAACGCTGGAGATGAGATATGTATATAGACACACACACTATATATATAGGACCCCCCCACACACACACACACACACTATATACATGTATCTCCTCAACTCTTGCACAAACACAACTAACTTCAGCCATCTCTAAATACCTCTATAAGAACCAGTCACGTGTCATACACACCACACTTATAACACATTCTTGAGTAATGCCAGACCCGCTTTGTACAAACCACAGTAAACCACAGTCTCAGTAACCCATGTCAGGATTGCCAGAGAAAATATGGGCTATCCAGTTCAATTTGAATTCCAGATAAACAACAAGTAATTTTTCAGTATCCGTATGTCGCACATATTGTATGGGCTATACTTACACTAAAACTAAGTCAGGCCAAATACTGCATGGGAATACTTACACTAAAAGATTATTCTGGGTTTATCTGAAACTGAAATTTAACTGGGTGCCTTGTATTCTTGTTCGCTAAGTCTGGCAACCCTTATATACTTACCACCAGCTGATGTATTATATATTTATTGTAGTTTTGTTTAGTGTGTGTCTTCCCCTACTAGAATGTGCAGCGTTACCAAAGACTACAACAATGGAAGAGTGCCGGATACACAGGAGTAGCTGCTTACTGAATCTTGGTGAATGAATGAATGAACACACACCATAAATACAAGCCACACCATGTAATGAGGAAACGTTACATGTCCCAGAATTCCTGACTTGTGAACAGAAACCATGCACACAAAGGCCACAGACACAGATAGACACGTCTGCACTGTGCTCCCCATGCCAACCCCACACTTACCACAGACTTAACTGATACACATCACTCACTCTTCCCACACACTCACAGTCACCACCGAGGCCTACATTACCAACTAGACAGTGAGAGAATAAGTATTGATTGGAATTAAATCCTGGAGGATCCACTGGGAACCACACTCTCAACTGTGTGTATTCACTGCACCTGACACGTGTCACACACTCAGTAAATATTTGTGGACAGAGGACTGATGAACCCACCCTGAGCCTTTCATTCCTCCCTCAGGAATCTCGAAGTCACAAGAGGATCCCCCTCGGCTTGGATCCACTGTGGTGGCCCAAGGCTGCAGCCCAGGGGCAGTGGAGGTCTCCTCTGCCTCTAAATACTTCTTCTGTACTTCTACTCTGCGCAAGCTCAGCTACGCTGGTAAGGGCGTGGGGCTCCTCAGGTGACGGGGTGCTTGGCTGTGAAGCAGGAGGCACACAGATCCCAGGGAGGCTGAGAGGAAATCCAGGGTCATCAGAGGTGATGAGGGCTCTGTGGAGGAGCCTGGGCAGGATGGCTGAGCTGTTCCGAGGGCGTGGATGCCAGCTGAGTCTGGGGGTGTGTGTGTGAATACTGCTACTACCATGGTGGGGAAGTCAAGGAGCAGGGGCCGGAAAGGTCTGGGCTTGAGGTGGAGGGAAGAGGGACCAGATTAAGCATCTTCAGAGGAAAATGTAGGCTTTGTCTTTGCCTTTGCTTCCAGAGAAGGACAGAGTTCTGCATCATACACCTCCAGCCTGAGAGCAGGACCATCCAGCTCAGGTGCACACAGCTCACACATACACGCGCCCTCCAGGCACAGCCCTTCTCAGTGCACATCAACCCCAAGCACGTGCTCCACAGTACTCTCCTGCACCACAGCCCCATTCCACAAGGAATGCACCACCGATATTCCCAAACTCACACTCCTCATCGTACACGCATCCAGCCGCATCCCTCACATACTACAGCCCTCACCACCATACTCCACACCCCTGTATACAGACACCGCTCCAGTATACCCCCCCACGCACATGAAAAGCCCACAGATGACACCACATACACCACTCCGTCCTACGGCCAACGGACACCAAGCTCACGACATTGCTATGTCGTGCCAATGTCCCTCTCTCGTCTACCACACCTGCTCCCTCAGCTTCCGGCATGGCCCATGCATGTTATTATGATTTTAATTTCCTTTTTCAGGAATCCGGAGATTTCATCGAGACACTGCCCAGCCTAGACCACCCCTAGCCCAGGATCAGGAAGAAGGAGAGACCGCTTCCCCATCACACTGTGTCTCCTCCTCACCCTCTTCACCCTGTAAGAACTAACTGCACCCAGACAAAGAGGAAAGGGGCATGAAAATACACTACATGCAGGTACAAGTGAACAAGGGTGTCGCTGTCTCCTGGAAGACAAAGAAACCCTTGGAGTTGCCTGAAAAGCAGCTGAGGATAGAAGAAGTGACCCTTCCTGAGGATGTGTGCGCAGTAGCCACTGACCCCTCTTCTGATGTGTCCACCGAAAGCCTCCTGTCTGACAGTGAGCCCACTGGGGAGGAGAAAGAGTATGAGGAAAGGGCAGAGCCAGGCAGCCCATCAGGGCCACCTGCCGTTGAGGAGAGACCCAGCGCCAAGACAGCGGACTGGATGCTGACCATGGAGACCGGCTTCAGGTGCATGGCCTGCTGCCGGGTCTTCCCCACCTTGGGGATCCTCCAGCAGCACGTGAAGGGCGGCGTCCTGCAGGGCTTCAGCTGCCGTGCCTTTCATCTCACCATGGCCCAGCGGATGGGCAATGTGGAATCCGAGAGCACCCCTGAGGAAGAGGACGAGGAGGAGGAGGAGGAGAACGAGGAGGAGGAGGAGGAGGAGGAGGAGGAGAAGGAGGTAGAGAAGCAAGAAGAAAAGGAGAATGAGGGAGAGCAGCCCACGGGGGAAGGCCCCAGCCCAAAGAGACCCCGCAGGCAGGGTCTTTTCTCTCCTTTGAGTTCCAAACAGCAACTGAGATTCATGGGACAGAAGATCCTGGAAGACGGTGTGGCCGTCCCTTGGAAGAGGTAAGGCTTGAGGCTGGCAGTCTTCTGAGCCTATGTCACGAGGGCCCAGAGGAGTCTAAGGGAAGGGGCCGCACACATGTGCTGGTTTACCTAATGGCTCTGCAGTTGCATCAAATGGGACACACCCAGCACTAAGAAAGGCATTGACCTCTGTTGACGTAAACAAGAAGGTGGAGCCTTTTCCTAGGAGTTTTCTCAGGGTCTGCACGATGGACCTCAACTCTTAGAGGACGTACTGCCAGCAGCTCCTTCTCAGCAGAGAGAGCCAGGAGTGGTCTCAAGAGAGGACAGGGGCCCTTGCAGGACCAGAACTTTGAGGTCTGAGAGCCTTGGGCCTGAGCCGAGATCTCACCCGGACCACTGGACCTAGCCTTCTGTGACAAAGGGGAGTATGAAAGAGAGTCACGTGGAAATGAGGTCCCCCGATATATGGAAATGTTCCAGAACCTTCGTTGCGTGGTAGTTGATCTGGAGCCAAGCTCACTGTGGTGTGTGTGGCTCTGAGCATTAAGGCAATGCTGGAGGGTAACCCTGACCAGCAGAGCTTGGAGTGCTTCTTGTCTCTTCCTGTTCTACCTCATTTGTTTTATCCCTTCCAGGGAGAAGAAAGGACCCTCGGGAGAGTAGCAGACAGAATGCCGTGGTCTGAAGGAGGATGAAGGGACCGGCACTCAGTCTAACATCATATGACAATAGAAGCGTCCTATGCAATAAAGGGCATTTTCCAAACCTTTCCTGGAGCTTTTATTTAATGACATTTTTCTATCTATGCATCTATCTGTCATCTACATCTGTATCTTTCAAGGTTTGTGAACAAGCTTTCACATAAGCACTAGAGACGTCCGCCAGCATTTTCCAGAAGAGGCCTGCAAATTGCTGGGGACTCCTCACAAATAGGGAACGGCCACAACCCCTGCCACACAGACTATGCGCGTGGCCCTCCTGACGTACTCCCACTCTCTCTCTGAATTTCCCAACGTCTGAGATGAGGGTGCTGACTGGAGGCAATGATCACGTGCAGGCTGAATCTTCTCCAGATTCTGATTCTCTTCCTGGGCATATCGTCCTTAAGCACAGTCTCCATGTCCCTGGCCACACTGATCTCTCTCCTTCAGTCCTTCCCTCCCTCCCTCTCCTGCCTCCCAGTGCAGAGAATACTTTTTTGCATTTGAGACGACATTTATTTTTGGTTCACAGAATTCTCACCTGTTCTACTGTGGCCTCCGTTGTGAACATTCCAAAGCTGAGACTTTTCTGTTTTTCTCCCTCATTTCTGCTGAGTCTTTACCTTCCTAATGCAGTGAACTCACAGTGCCTAGCTGACTGGATGGGGAAAAAAATCCAGGGAGCAAAGAGAAATAATAAAAGAATATATCAGTTAATTTTTCATAGTGTTATCCAACTACATATTTTTAAAATTTTGGAATAATATTAGGAATCTTCTCTTTATAAAAAACTGAATTATCGGGCTTCCCTGGTGGAGCAGTGGTTAAGAATATGCCTGCGAATGCAGGGGTCATGGGTTCGAGCCCTGGTCTGGGAAGATCCCACGTGCCACGGAGTAACTAAGCCCGCGTGCCACAACTACTGAGCCTGCGCTCTAGAGCCCGTGTGCCACATCAACCGAGCCCACGTGCCACAACTACGGAAGCCTGCGTGCCTAGAGACCATGCTCCGCAACAAGAGAAGCCACTGCAATGAGAAGCCCGTGCACCACAGCCAAGAGGAGCCCCCGCTCACTGCAACTAGAGAACGCCTGCTAGCAGCAACAAAGACCCAATGCAGCCCCAAATAAATTAATTAATTTTTAAAAATTGAATTAGTTTCAAGGGTACAATGTATAAAAGTACAATAAAAGCCCCCCTTCATAACCCCCCAACCCCACTCTCAAGATGGAATCGATATGCTGTGATACAATTTATAGTCGTAGTACTACTCCTCCTCCCACCACATCCGAAATCCTCTGAGCCAGGTGCAGCAGCTTCCTTTCACAATGCTAGGACCCGCCACAAGACACATGATAATCCCTTTGGACATTTCAAGGAGCGGCACCAAGGGAACAGTACCGGGGAAATGCCACTGACAGCTCAGAATATCCATGGCATTTCTAGAGCCTCGGCACTGCTCTCGCTCTGGGAATGAAGGTCCAAAAAGCACATCGGAGAATGTTCATAGTTGTAAACAAGCTCCACCTTTGAAACACAATCTACATAGAACCACATATACAAGCCTGCACGATGGATGAAGCCAAGGTCTCCTCCATGATTTCCCTTCTGACCACCCTATTGTCTCCTCAACCATAAAAGGTGAACTTGAAACTCAGGACCTTGCCTTGTCACCAGAAACATCCAAGCTTGGATCAGTCTTTCTAAGACCAGATACTTGCTCTCTGAACTATTAGAGACTTGTCACATACACACAGGTAGAACAGGATTATTTCTATCTACCTGGGGACTTGGAGTCTTTCACATTGCTCCTGTTAAAACTCTCACAACAGCAAAACTTTACCTACAAAGGGTTCAAGCTATGACACTCCCAACTTCCACAAACCTCCTCAGCTCTTGTGAGTCACATGCAGCCAATTCCAGGAATTGGAAACATGGTTGTGAGGATGAAACTGACTTTGGGGCTCCCCTTGGATATGGTCTTCCAGACTTACCAAAAGGCCATTAAGAGGAAGGTTTACCCCACCTCAGGGAAACCCGAGGCAGTACTTGCAGTCAAGGGCTGGCCATGGCTTCTGAGCTACATCCAAAAAGAATTTCATACTGTACCTGGATCTGCTGAAGCCATTTCTGACTGTCCGAGAGCCAGCATGTACCGTTCCTCAACTGCCTCCATTGTGGATCATCAGTAGGGCTGTCAGATTTAGGACATAAAAATACAGGATACCCAGTTAAACTTGAACTTCACATGAATAATAAGTCATTATTTTTAGTATAAGTAGATCCTATGAACTATTTGGGGCATACTTATCTTCAAAATGTACTCGTTGTTTTTCAAACATTCATATTTAACTAAACAGTCTATATTTTATCTGTCAACCCTACTCAGCAGAAATGATGGAGGCTCATAGAGATCCAGGAGACGCCTCAGCGCCTCCTCAGCTTTTATTTCTACGTCCTGGACAGCGAGCACGAACCTTCCACTCCCAGTCAGTGGCTAGAATGGAGGATATTCTCTGTTTTAGAGCTTTTTCTACTTGTCATTGTTATTATCTTCCTTATGTTAAAGAGATGTTTATTTTTTCCCAATCTTAATAGCTCATCCAAAAGTATTTCAAAGTTCATTAGAGAAGGGAAAAACAATATGGTTCTGAAAAGTGAAGGAAACCGCCTGGTGTTTAGTAAAGAAGTAGTAGGGAGACTGAAAAAGCCAAACTTAATAAGCAGATCTCTCCAAGGGTATTTTCAGAGCTTGATACCCTCCCACACCCTGAAAATATTATTACATCAAGAATGTAGAACTGCTAACCAAATGTAAGGCTCCCATATGATTCTATCAAACTGAGGATGCTTCTTTACTAAGCAGTGAGCACACTTGCTGTCCCAGGGACCTTGGCAGTTGCAACGTAGGGCTCTTCCCTTTGGGATGGAAACAGCAAGTTTTCCTGTGGTCTACACGCTGGCCCCAAAAATACTACACTCCCAATACTTGTCAACTTTAAGTATTTTTCTACATATCTCCATTTTTCTGTTACTATTTGGACTACATCCTAGACTTGACACTACATAAATTGCATTCAAGAAGCTATTTTTAAAAGTTGGTAGGAAACCTTAAATCTATGGCTTGCAGTCCCTGGCTTACTTTCATCTAGGTGCATAAGGGTTTTCAAAAGTAGTCAGGTTAGTTACCCTGTATCACAGCCCCACGCTTGTGTCACAGATATAAAAATGGAACATGATATTTAAGGTTTTAGTTGCCAAATCATCAAGCCTCTCAGACAGAGGCAATAGAGCAAAATGAGTACAGAGGCATGGATTTTGATTTGCTCCAGTGTCTTGGGCAAGTCACTTGGCCTCTGTATTTATTTGTACTTATCTGCACTTATCTGTCACTTGGGGGTCATAATTGTACCTGGTCCATGGGTACGCTGTACAAATGATCTGTAAAGTAGTTACAAGAAACCGACACAGAGTAAGCACTCCACAGACATTGGCTATTAGCTATTGGAAATATTTCTCCGTGAAACAGATGACATTATCCGTGGATGACTCGGTGGGAGACAGTGAATCACAGAATCACAGCATGTTGAAAGTGACCTAGTTCACACTCTAATGTGAAAAGAAGAAAAGTGTGCATGGGTAGAAAATGTCTGAAACTTTACACAACAAAGAGTTCATCATGTTAACTTGGAGGATTAGAATAAATCAGGAAAGGAGGAAAGAAAAACTTGAGTGTAATTCAATTTCTCTATCATTTGTGTTTCTACACTGAGACTCTGAATACACTGGAAGTGCAATTTTTTTTTAATGTGGCGGGATAAAGGTTTTCAAGTTTTCCTGATCCATCCGTATTATTATCTCAGAATTGCTGGCATTTCTTGCCATCTTTGGATCTACACCCATGTGAGTCAGTGGGCCATTCTGGACGGAGGAGATAATAGAGCAGAAGTGAAGTGAGAGAAAAGGAGAGACAAGATTTTCTCTTTTCTCTTCAAAGAGGAAAGGTCTTTGGAATGGGAACAACTCACAACCAAACTTTGGGGAAAGGATGTGATGGAAAATGAGACAAACATCCTACCCCTGTGATGAGAAGGATTCCCTGGGCTGGATGGAGGGAGGTCACAGGTGGCTGGACAAGGAAACCAACTAGGGAGAAACACACACAAGTGCAGAGCAAACACCCTGAGGCCACTCAGCCTGACTCCATGCAAACATGTGTCCAGCAGACAGCCCTTCACCTCTGGCTCCCCAGCAAGACAGGTACCTCGGGGGTGCCAACTCATTCTGAGTCCATTATGCCTGGCCATTCATAAACCGCTGTCTAAAGTGTGAGGAATAAACTCTCAATGTTTATGAGGAAATTGCGGAAGGAGATTGAAAGGTTACTTAAACGAAAAAAAAAAAGAAGTTCAGGAAGGCAAGATGGTAGAGAGACAAGAAAAAGACCTTAAAAGATAGAAAGGATTTGCCAAAGAAGAGAAAGCAAAAGAAATGATTCCGAATGGGTTAACCTGCAGCTAGGAAGTTAAGGAAGATTATTGATGGGTGAAGACTATGGAATAAAGTGAATAAAATTTCTCAGAAGTTGCTGAGAATATGGTAAGCAGCATGATTATCAAATTATGAATTGGCTGCAATGGCATTCTAGGGGGACACTAGGAAGGTGAAGCAAATGTTCCTGAGATGCCAGTAGCAGGTGGAAAGTTGTTTCAGGGGAAGATCAGTCTTGCAGAGGGTGTATCAGAGGAGGGCAAGTGTGAGCAAGCAAGGAAATACTAAGTGTATACGGTTCCTTCACTGAGTGCACCCAGCCCCGCGGTCAGCCTTGAGAACAAGCAGGACTTCAGGTACTGGAGCTACATTTCAGTCATCAAGACTTGAGAAGACACCCTTAACTCAGGTCTTCTCTTCAAACTCCATCTTTCCTTCTTGACCTTCATTTGGCCTCTTCCCTTACCCTCCAGCTGTGGACTGAGGCCACAGAGCAAGATGGGTCACTAGTGTCCTCCATCCCCTGGCGACTGTGGTTCACATCAGTGGAGTACCAAAGGCAATAACCAAGTAACAGACACAAGAGTGTATGAAGAAGAAGAGATTCTGATAAGGCTTTCTGTGACAGTGTGGGCCAAGTCGGCTCTATATGGCTGGTATCACGTGAATTATGAGCAGCCTTAGGGGAGAAGTTCTCAGAAGGCAGAGCCTGGCTCTCGAGAGGCTCTGCGTGCTCACAGCCCACTCCAAGACCTCAGTTACAGCTTTGGCCCCCAATATCTCTCCCTCTGCCTGCTCACAGTTTTTGAAGTCTTCTTTCCTCCACATTTCTCTTGAGAGGTGGAGGAGGAAGATGAGCTTCAGGCCAGCTCAGACTCCCCTGGGATCCCAGCAGGATGCCTATCATTAACCTCCCACCTTCTAGGAAGCTCCTAAGATCTTCACATTTGGGGCAGTTCTCATTTCAGCTGTGTTTCAAATTGCTGGCTGGAGACGGCCTGTTGGAAGGTGGCTAAAAGCAAGTAGCAATCCTTCGGGCAGCCTGGCCCTTCTCGACTGTCAGACATCTTCAGGGATATTCTAGGAAATGTTGTTTGTTCTAGAGAAGGGAGGGAAACAATCCAATTGTCCAATAATGCTTGAATGGAAAATAAATGATGCTATATGCATGTGATCACATAATATCAAACAGTCAAAAATCAAAGACCTAGATCTATATGGATTCACGTGGATAAATCTTGAAAACATAATATTGATTGAAAGAAAATAAGATAAACAATGTTAGATTGTGATAACAGGTATGTAAGTGTTTAAATATTTAAATCAATTCAACATATTGCTTCTATATATAGAGATGCAAGAAAATAAACTTTATCCAAAGAACACATTATTTACATTTAATATGCTCATTTATCTAGGAGACCCAAAAGAACCCACAGATAAACTAGCAGGAACTAATAAGACGGTTCAACAAGGCACACACATACAAGATCAATAAATTTTAAAAGTCAATCAGGCTCCTCTACACTGGCGATAACAAATTAGAAACTATAAAAGAAAATAAGAAAAAAAGAAGATCTAAAAATTGTCACAAGAGCCGTATAAATTATTTAGAGCTAAGCATACGTAGAAGGCAATATAACTAACAAACTGAGTACGAAAGACTGTTGTTACTTTATGAGAACAGACCCTCTTCTTAAGGAGCAGATCAGTAAGTGAGAGTGAATCAAAGAAACACAGCATTTGAAAAGTCAGCTAGTCCAAGCCTCTTGATCGCACATACAGAAGCTGAAGCCCAGATAGGTTGAGTTACTTGCTAAAGGGCCCAATGTCCTGACTCAAGGACTAGCATTTTTCACTCAGTCGCAAGACACAATCAAATGCAGTACCTTGGAAAGAGATGGGGAAAAAATGAAGAAATCAATTATATAGTTCCTCACCTTTAAGTACAGAAATAGCCGTGACAAAATTACACGTATTGAGGGAAAATTGAAGTGCAGAGTTTAAAATGTCAATAATCCACAGGGAAACTGGAGACCATTTAAAACATTCATATTAAATCTCTCTAGAAAAGACATTAAAAGATCTCCAATCAAAATGTGAATTTTATAATAGACATGGTATGATACAATTTATAATAGATATGGTAGGAACCTTTCCCTTTCACGGGAAAGCTTCGGCTGGGAAAAAGGAATTGTTCTTGAAAATGGGGCCTGTGCTATTGCAGACACTGTGCTCAACCTAGGTCCACCGAATGCTCTGATGTCATCACTGAGGTCACAGAATTCCACTGTGAGCCTGGCAACCTTGCAAACATAACAGCCCTGGTGAGCACTAGGCACTACTGCTGGTTCACCAAGTGGTACAAGTTTTTCAGCCATTTAGGAGACTTGACTATTTTTGTTTGTATTGAATCATTTCAACGGATTGCCCAAGAGCCAAGAAGGGCCAACCTGTAGGGAAGAGGAGGAGTTGGACATCTCTTGAGGCATCTTCTAAGGGAGACTTCTAGTTGGTACGATGGAACGGCGACAAAAGAGGAAACATCTGGAAAATGAAGAGTCCCAGGAAACTGCCGAGAACGGAGGAGGTATGTGGGGGGCAACTTGTCTGGGGCACATGGGTTTCTGCCAAACTGAAGCTTCTCTAGGAAGCGGGGGACTGAGAACGTGTCACCTGTGAAGCAGGGAGCGAGAGACCTTGTCTCACTGATGCTGCCGTATCTATCCGGAGGGTCCCTGTGGTGTGAGACGTCACAGAACGGCCAGATGCCCCCTGGGAGATGGGAGGTCAGCTCCGCTGGTCTGAGGACTCTCTCCTGGGGCAGCCGGGCCTGGAGCTTTGTCGGACTCACAGCAGGCTGCATCCTGCTTGCACAGACCTAGAGGTGCAGCTTTTCTCAGTCCCCGATTTCTCTCTTATGCTCTTGGATCTTTCCTAGGGGTCATGAGGTGGGGGATGTGAAGGATGCAAGGATGCTGAGAGAGACCCATGAGTTGCTTGGCCTCTTTTACCAAAGTGGAAAGAGAAGCCCCATGAGTTGAAGGCCCTGTTGAAAAATATCTTGACAAGTGGAATGCACTTTGAAAGAAGATTGTTTGTCTAGGGATGGTGTCATATTGAAAGCAAGGAAGTTTTATTCCTTCAACAGGAAGAATTTCCCAAAGGAGATCAAGGGAAGGGAAGGGTTTTCCAGAGACTGAGACCGCGTGAGCGGGGTTGAGAAATGGCCTCAGGGTCCTGCGGGGAGCTCTGAGAGCCACGGGCCACGTGGTGCCTGCGTGCATTAAATGGAGGCGAGTAGCTTGCCCTGGGAGAGGGGTGGTCACCCCGGAGCTCCAGCTAGAGGCCTCTGCCCCAGATTAGAGCCCAGTAGCTCCTACCAGGCCCAGGGCCCTGGAGACTGTAGGATGGGCCCTGGGAATGGAGCTCTAGACAGCAGGCAGATTTCCAGGCAGTGGCTGGGACAGGCTGGGGAAGGCAATGACTGCCCCTGACCATTCAGAATATTTTGCCCTATGTTCCTCTGTGTGTGTGTGTGTGAGTGTGTGTGTGTGTGTGTGTGTGTGTGTGGTAGTGCAGAGAAGAGCGAGATGAATGGGGGTAGAGTGCTTACCAGATATAAAGTCTGCATGGTAAAGTTCTTGTCACCCTGCCTGGACCTGGCTGACACTCGGTGTACGTAAGAGTGTATACAGAATTCTTGTTAGGGGTGTTTTATGAGACAGTAACTCATACACCCATGTACACTCTGATGCAGCAAAAATATCACACACCCCACATATAACTTCCTTAGTAAACCACACAGAGCACATGGAGGTATATACACGGATCCCTCCTGTACTACATTCTCATACAACCCACCTGTATCACAATCCTCTCCTCCAACACCAAACGCTGGAGGTGAGATATGTATATAGACACACACACTATATATATAGGACACACACACACACACACACACACTATATACATGTATCTCCTCAACTCTTGCACAAACACAGCTAACTTCAGCCATCTCTAAATACCTCTATAAGAACCAGTCACGTGTCATACACACCACACTTATAACACATTCTTGAGTAATGCCAGACCCGCTTTGTACAAACCACAGTAAACCACAGTCTCAGTAACCCATGTCAGGATTGCCAGAGAAAATATGGGCTATCCAGTTCAATTTGAATTCCAGATAAACAACAAGTAATTTTTCAGTATCCGTATGTCCCACATATTGTATGGGCTATACTTACACTAAAACTAAGTCAGGCCAAATACTGCATGGGAATACTTACACTAAAAGATTATTCTGGGTTTATCTGAAACTGAAATTTAACTGGGTGCCTTGTATTCTTGTTCGCTAAGTCTGGCAACCCTTATATACTTACCACCAGCTGATGTATTATATATTTATTGTAGTTTTGTTTAGTGTGTGTCTTCCCCTACTAGAATGTGCAGCGTTACCAAAGACTACAACAATGGAAGAGTGCCGGATACACAGGAGTAGCTGCTTACTGAATCTTGGTGAATGAATGAATGAACACACACCATAAATACAAGCCACACCATGTAATGAGGAAACGTTACATGTCCCAGAATTCCTGACTTGTGAACAGAAACCATGCACACAAAGGCCACAGACACAGATAGACACGTCTGCACTGTGCTCCCCATGCCAACCCCACACTTACCACAGACTTAACTGATACACATCACTCACTCTTCCCACACACTCACAGTCACCACCGAGGCCTACATTACCAACTAGACAGTGAGAGAATAAGTATTGATTGGAATTAAATCCTGGAGGATCCACTGGGAACCACACTCTCAACTGTGTGTATTCACTGCACCTGACACGTGTCACACACTCAGTAAATATTTGTGGACAGAGGACTGATGAACCCACCCTGAGCCTTTCATTCCTCCCTCAGGAATCTCGAAGTCACAAGAGGATCCCCCTCGGCTTGGATCCACTGTGGTGGCCCAAGGCTGCAGCCCAGGGGCAGTGGAGGTCTCCTCTGCCTCTAAATACTTCTTCTGTACTTCTACTCTGCGCAAGCTCAGCTACGCTGGTAAGGGCGTGGGGCTCCTCAGGTGACGGGGTGCTTGGCTGTGAAGCAGGAGGCACACAGATCCCAGGGAGGCTGAGAGGAAATCCAGGGTCATCAGAGGTGATGAGGGCTCTGTGGAGGAGCCTGGGCAGGATGGCTGAGCTGTTCCGAGGGCGTGGATGCCAGCTGAGTCTGGGGGTGTGTGTGTGAATACTGCTACTACCATGGTGGGGAAGTCAAGGATCAGGGGCCGGAAAGGTCTGGGCTTGAGGTGGAGGGAAGAGGGACCAGATTAAGCATCTTCAGAGGAAAATGTAGGCTTTGTCTTTGCCTTTGCTTCCAGAGAAGGACAGAGTTCTGCATCATACACCTCCAGCCTGAGAGCAGGACCATCCAGCTCAGGTGCACACAGCTCACACATACACGTGCCCTCCAGGCACAGCCCTTCTCAGTGCACATCAACCCCAAGCACGTGCTCCACAGTACTCTCCTGCACCACAGCCCCATTCCACAAGGAATGCACCACCGATATTCCCAAACTCTCACTCCTCATCGTACACGCATCCAGCCGCATCCCTCACATACTACAGCCCTCACCACCATACTCCACACCCCTGTATACAGACACCGCTCCAGTATACCCCCCCACGCACATGAAAAGCCCACAGATGACACCACATACACCACTCCGTCCTACGGCCAACGGACACCAAGCTCACGACATTGCTATGTCGTGCCAATGTCCCTCTCTCGTCTACCACACCTGCTCCCTCAGCTTCCGGCATGGCCCATGCATGTTATTATGATTTTAATTTCCTTTTTCAGGAATCCGGAGATTTCATCGAGACACTGCCCAGCCTAGACCACCCCTAGCCCAGGATCAGGAAGAAGGAGAGACCGCTTCCCCATCACACTGTGTCTCCTCCTCACCCTCTTCACCCTGTAAGAACTATCTGCACCCAGACAAAGAGGAAAGGGGCATGAAAATATACTACATGCAGGTACAAGTGAACAAGGGTGTCGCTGTCTCCTGGAAGACAAAGAAACCCTTGGAGTTGCCTGAAAAGCAGCTGAGGATAGAAGAAGTGACCCTTCCTGAGGATGTGTGCGCAGTAGCCACTGACCCCTCTTCTGATGTGTCCACCGAAAGCCTCCTGTCTGACAGTGAGCCCACTGGGGAGGAGAAAGAGTATGAGGAAAGGGCAGAGCCAGGCAGCCCATCAGGGCCACCTGCCGTTGAGGAGAGACCCAGCGCCAAGACAGCGGACTGGATGCTGACCATGGAGACAGGCTTCAGGTGCATGGCCTGCTGCCGGGTCTTCCCCACCTTGGGGATCCTCCAGCAGCACGTGAAGGGCGGCGTCCTGCAGGGCTTCAGCTGCCGTGCCTTTCATCTCACCATGGCCCAGCGGATGGGCAATGTGGAATCCGAGAGCACCCCTGAGGAAGAGGACGAGGAGGAGGAGGAGGAGAACGAGGAGGAGGAGGAGGAGGAGGAGGAGGAGAAGGAGGTAGAGAAGCAAGAAGAAAAGGAGAATGAGGGAGAGCAGCCCACGGGGGAAGGCCCCAGCCCAAAGAGACGCCGCAGGCAGGGTCTTTTCTCTCCTTTGAGTTCCAAACAGCAACTGAGATTCATGGGACAGAAGATCCTGGAAGACGGTGTGGCCGTCCCTTGGAAGAGGTAAGGCTTGAGGCTGGCAGTCTTCTGAGCCTATGTCACGAGGGCCCAGAGGAGTCTAAGGGAAGGGGCCGCACACATGTGCTGGTTTACCTAATGGCTCTGCAGTTGCATCAAATGGGACACACCCAGCACTAACAAAGGCAGTGACCTCTGTTGACGTAAACAAGAAGGTGGAGCCTTTTCCTAGGAGTTTTCTCAGGGTCTGCACGATGGACCTCAACTCTTAGAGGACGTACTGCCAGCAGCTCCTTCTCAGCAGAGAGAGCCAGGAGTGGTCTCAAGAGAGGACAGGGGCCCTTGCAGGACCAGAACTTTGAGGTCTGAGAGCCTTGGGCCTGAGCCGAGATCTCACCCGGACCACTGGACCTAGCCTTCTGTGACAAAGGGGAGTATGAAAGAGAGTCACGTGGAAATGAGGTCCCCCGATATATGGAAATGTTCCAGAACCTTCGTTGCGTGGTAGTTGATCTGGAGCCAAGCTCACTGTGGTGTGTGTGGCTCTGAGCATTAAGGCAATGCTGGAGGGTAACCCTGACCAGCAGAGCTTGGAGTGCTTCTTGTCTCTTCCTGTCCTACCTCATTTGTTTTATCCCTTCCAGGGAGAAGAAAGGACCCTCGGGAGAGTAGCAGACAGAATGCCGTGGTCTGAAGGAGGATGAAGGGACCGGCACTCAGTCTAACATCATATGACAATAGAAGCGTCCTATGCAATAAAGGGCATTTTCCAAACCTTTCCTGGAGCTTTTATTTAATGACATTTTTCTATCTATGCATCTATCTGTCATCTACATCTGTATCTTTCAAGGTTTGTGAACAAGCTTTCACATAAGCACTAGAGACGTCCGCCAGCATTTTCCAGAAGAGGCCTGCAAATTGCTGGGGACTCCTCACAAATAGGGAACGGCCACAACCCCTGCCACACAGACTATGCGCGTGGCCCTCCTGACGTACTCCCACTCTCTCTCTGAATTTCCCAACGTCTGAGATGAGGGTGCTGGCTGGAGGCAATGATCACGTGCAGGCTGAATCTTCTCCAGATTCTGATTCTCTTCCTGGGCATATCGTCCTTAAGCACAGTCTCCATGTCCCTGGCCACACTGATCTCTCTCCTTCAGTCCTTCCCTCCCTCCCTCTCCTGCCTCCCAGTGCAGAGAATACTTTTTTGCATTTGAGACGACATTTATTTTTGGTTCACAGAATTCTCACCTGTTCTACTGTGGCCTCCGTTGTGAACATTCCAAAGCTGAGACTTTTCTGTTTTTCTCCCTCATTTCTGCTGAGTCTTTACCTTCCTAATGCAGTGAACTCACAGTGCCTAGCTGACTGGATGGGGAAAAAAATCCAGGGAGCAAAGAGAAATAATAAAAGAATATATCAGTTAATTTTTCATAGTGTTATCCAACTACATATTTTTAAATTTTGGAATAATATTAGGAATCTTCTCTTTATAAAAAACTGAATTATCGGGCTTCCCTGGTGGAGCAGTGGTTAAGAATATGCCTGCGAATGCAGGGGTCATGGGTTCGAGCCCTGGTCTGGGAAGATCCCACGTGCCACGGAGTAACTAAGCCCGCGTGCCACAACTACTGAGCCTGCGCTCTAGAGCCCGTGTGCCACATCAACCGAGCCCACGTGCCACAACTACGGAAGCCTGCGTGCCTAGAGACCATGCTCCGCAACAAGAGAAGCCACTGCAATGAGAAGCCCGTGCACCACAGCCAAGAGGAGCCCCCGCTCACTGCAACTAGAGAACGCCTGCTAGCAGCAACAAAGACCCAATGCAGCCCCAAATAAATTAATTAATTTTTAAAAATTGAATTAGTTTCAAGGGTACAATGTATAAAAGTACAATAAAAGCCCCCCTTCATAACCCCCCAACCCCACTCTCAAGATGGAATCGATATGCTGTGATACAATTTATAGTCGTAGTACTACTCCTCCTCCCACCACATCCGAAATCCTCTGAACCAGGTGCAGCAGCTTCCTTTCACAATGCTAGGACCCGCCACAAGACACATGATAATCCCTTTGGACATTTCAAGGAGCGGCACCAAGGGAACAGTACCGGGGAAATGCCACTGACAGCTCAGAATATCCATGGCATTTCTAGAGCCTCGGCACTGCTCTCGCTCTGGGAATGAAGGTCCAAAAAGCACATCGGAGAATGTTCATAGTTGTAAACAAGCTCCACCTTTGAAACACAATCTACATAGAACCACATATACAAGCCTGCACGATGGATGAAGCCAAGGTCTCCTCCATGATTTCCCTTCTGACCACCTTATTGTCTCCTCAACCATAAAAGGTGAACTTGAAACTCAGGACCTTGCCTTGTCACCAGAAACATCCAAGCTTGGATCAGTCTTTCTAAGACCAGATACTTGCTCTCTGAACTATTAGAGACTTGTCACATACACACAGGTAGAACAGGATTATTTCTATCTACCTGGGGACTTGGAGTCTTTCACATTGCTCCTGTTAAAACTCTCACAACAGCAAAACTTTACCTACAAAGGGTTCAAGCTATGACACTCCCAACTTCCACAAACCTCCTCAGCTCTTGTGAGTCACATGCAGCCAATTCCAGGAATTGGAAACATGGTTGTGAGGATGAAACTGACTTTGGGGCTCCCCTTGGATATGGTCTTCCAGACTTACCAAAAGGCCATTAAGAGGAAGGTTTACCCCACCTCAGGGAAACCCGAGGCAGTACTTGCAGTCAAGGGCTGGCCATGGCTTCTGAGCTACATCCAAAAAGAATTTCATACTGTACCTGGATCTGCTGAAGCCATTTCTGACTGTCCGAGAGCCAGCATGTACCACTCCTCAACTGCCTCCATTGTGGATCATCAGTAGGGCTGTCAGATTTAGGACATAAAAATACAGGATACCCAGTTAAACTTGAACTTCACATGAATAATAAGTCATTATTTTTAGTATAAGTAGATCCTATGAACTATTTGGGGCATACTTATCTTCAAAATGTACTCGTTGTTTTTCAAACATTCATATTTAACTAAACAGTCTATATTTTATCTGTCAACCCTACTCAGCAGAAATGATGGAGGCTCATAGAGATCCAGGAGACGCCTCAGCGCCTCCTCAGCTTTTATTTCTACGTCCTGGACAGCGAGCACGAACCTTCCACTCCCAGTCAGTGGCTAGAATGGAGGATATTCTCTGCTTTAGAGCTTTTTCTACTTGTCATTGTTATTATCTTCCTTATTTTAAAGAGATGTTTATTTTTTCCCAATCTTAATAGCTCATCCAAAAGTATTTCAAAGTTCATTAGAGAAGGGAAAAACAATATGGTTCTGAAAAGTGAAGGAAACCGCCTGGTGTTTAGTAAAGAAGTAGTAGGGAGACTGAAAAAGCCAAACTTAATAAGCAGATCTCTCCAAGGGTATTTTCAGAGCTTGATACCCTCCCACACCCTGAAAATATTATTACATCAAGAATGTAGAACTGCTAACCAAATGTAAGGCTCCCATATGATTCTATCAAACTGAGGATGCTTCTTTACTAAGCAGTGAGCACACTTGCTGTCCCAGGGACCTTGGCAGTTGCAACGTAGGGCTCTTCCCTTTGGGATGGAAACAGCAAGTTTTCCTGTGGTCTACACGCTGGCCCCAAAAATACTACACTCCCAATACTTGTCAACTTTAAGTATTTTTCTACATATCTCCATTTTTCTGTTACTATTTGGACTACATCCTAGACTTGACACTACATAAATTGCATTCAAGAAGCTATTTTTAAAAGTTGGTAGGAAACCTTAAATCTATGGCTTGCAGTCCCTGGCTTACTTTCATCCAGGTGCATAAGGGTTTTCAAAAGTAGTCAGGTTAGTTACCCTGTATCACAGCCCCACGCTTGTGTCACAGATATAAAAATGGAACATGATATTTAAGGTTTTAGTTGCCAAATCATCAAGCCTCCCAGACAGAGGCAATAGAGCAAAATGATTACAGAGGCATGGATTTTGATTTGCTCCAGTGTCTTGGGCAAGTCACTTGGCCTCTGTATTTATTTGTACTTATCTGCACTTATCTGTCACTTGGGGGTCATAATTGTACCTGGTCCATGGGTACGCTGTACAAATGATCTGTAAAGTAGTTACAAGAAACCGACACAGAGTAAGCACTCCACAGACATTGGCTATTAGCTATTGGAAATAGTTCTCCATGAAACAGATGACATTATCCGTGGATGACTCGGTGGGAGACAGTGAATCACAGAATCACAGCATGTTGAAAGTGACCTAGTTCACACTCTAATGTGAAAAGAAGAAAAGTGTGCATGGGTAGAAAATGTCTGAAACTTTACACAACAAAGAGTTCATCATGTTAACTTGGAGGATTAGAATAAATCAGGAAAGGAGGAAAGAAAAACTTGAGTGTAATTCAATTTCTCTATCATTTGTGTTTCTACACTGAGACTCTGAATACACTGGAAGTGCAATTTTTTTTAATGTGGCGGGATAAAGGTTTTCAAGTTTTCCTGATCCATCCGTATTATTATCTCAGAATTGCTGGCATTTCTTGCCATCTTTGGATCTACACCCATGTGAGTCAGTGGGCCATTCTGGACGGAGGAGATAATAGAGCAGAAGTGAAGTGAGAGAAAAGGAGAGACAAGATTTTCTCTTTTCTCTTCAAAGAGGAAAGGTCTTTGGAATGGGAACAACTCACAACCAAACTTTGGGGAAAGGATGTGATGGAAAATGAGACAAACATCCTACCCCTGTGATGAGAAGGATTCCCTGGGCTGGATGGAGGGAGGTCACAGGTGGCTGGACAAGGAAACCAACTAGGGAGAAACACACACAAGTGCAGAGCAAACACCCTGAGGCCACTCAGCCTGACTCCATGCAAACATGTGTCCAGCAGACAGCCCTTCACCTGTGGCTCCCCAGCAAGACAGGTACCTCGGGGATGCCAACTCATTCTGAGTCCATTATGCCTGGCCATTCATAAACCGCTGTCTAACGTGTGAGGAATAAACTCTCAATGTTTATGAGGAAATTACGGAAGGAGATTGAAAGGTTACTTAAACGAAAAAAAAAAGAAGTTCAGGAAGGCAAGATGGTAGAGGGACAAGAAAAAGACCTTAAAAGATAGAAAGGATTTGCCAAAGAAGAGAAAGCAAAAGAAATGATTCCGAATGGGTTAACCTGCAGCTAGGAAGTTAAGGAAGATTATTGATGGGTGAAGACTATGGAATAAAGTGAATAAAATTTCTCAGAAGTTGCTGAGAATATGGTAAGCAGCATGATTATCAAATTATGAATTGGCTGCAATGGCATTCTAGGGGGACACTAGGAAGGTGAAGCAAATGTTCCTGAGATGACAGTAGCAGGTGGAAAGTTGTTTCAGGGGAAGATCAGTCTTGCAGAGGGTGTATCAGAGGAGGGCAAGTGTGAGCAAGCAAGGAAATACTAAGTGTATATGGTTCCTTCACTGAGTGCACCCAGCCCCGCGGTCAGCCTTGAGAACAAGCAGGACTTCAGGTACTGGAGCTACATTTCAGTCATCAAGACTTGAGAAGACACCCTTAACTCAGGTCTTCTCTTCAAACTCCATCTTTCCTTCTTGACCTTCATTTGGCCTCTTCCCTTACCCTCCAGCTGTGGACTGAGGCCACAGAGCAAGATGGGTCACTAGTGTCCTCCATCCCCTGGCGACTGTGGTTCACATCAGTGGAGTACCAAAGGCAATAACCAAGTAACAGACACAAGAGTGTATGAAGAAGAAGAGATTCTGATAAGGCTTTCTGTGACAGTGTGGGCCAAGTCGGCTCTATATGGCTGGTATCACGTGAATTATGAGCAGCCTTAGGGGAGAAGTTCTCAGAAGGCAGAGCCTGGCTCTCGAGAGGCTCTGCGTGCTCACAGCCCACTCCAAGACCTCAGTTACAGCTTTGGCCCCCAATATCTCTCCCTCTGCCTGCTCACAGTTTTTGAAGTCTTCTTTCCTCCACATTTCTCTTGAGAGGTGGAGGAGGAAGATGAGCTTCAGGCCAGCTCAGACTCCCCTGGGATCCCAGCAGGATGCCTATCATTAACCTCCCACCTTCTAGGAAGCTCCTAAGATCTTCACATTTGGGGCAGTTCTCATTTCAGCTGTGTTTCAAATTGCTGGCTGGAGACGGCCTGTTGGAAGGTGGCTAAAAGCAAGTAGCAATCCTTCGGGCAGCCTGGCCCTTCTCGACTGTCAGACATCTTCAGGGATATTCTAGGAAATGTTGTTTGTTCTAGAGAAGGGAGGGAAACAATCCAATTGTCCAATAATGCTTGAATGGAAAATAAATGATGCTATATGCATGTGATCACATAATATCAAACAGTCAAAAATCAAAGACCTAGATCTATATGGATTCACGTGGATAAATCTTGAAAACATAATATTGATTGAAAGAAAATAAGATAAACAATGTTAGATTGTGATAACAGGTATGTAAGTGTTTAAATATTTAAATCAATTCAACATATTGCTTCTATATATAGAGATGCAAGAAAATAAACTTTATCCAAAGAACACATTATTTACATTTAATATGCTCATTTATCTAGGAGACCCAAAAGAACCCACAGATAAACTAGCAGGAACTAATAAGACGGTTCAACAAGGCACACACATACAAGATCAATAAATTTTAAAAGTCAATCAGGCTCCTCTACACTGGCGATAACAAATTAGAAACTATAAAAGAAAATAAGAAAAAAAGAAGATCTAAAAATTGTCACAAGAGCTGTATAAATTATTAAGAGCTAAGCATACGTAGAAGGCAATATAACTAACAAACTGAGTTCGAACAGTTAAACTCTGCCCATCCCAAGGTTAGGAAAAGACTGTTGTTACTTTATGAGAACAGACCCTCTTCTTAAGGAGCAGATCAGTAAGTGAGAGTGAATCAAAGAAACACAGCATTTGAAAAGTCAGCTAGTCCAAGCCTCTTGATCGCACATACAGAAGCTGAAGCCCAGATAGGTTGAGTTACTTGCTAAAGGGCCCAATGTCCTGACTCAAGGACTAGCATTTTTCACTCAGTCGCAAGACACAATCAAATGCAGTACCTTGGAAAGAGATGGGGAAAAAATGAAGAAATCAATTATATAGTTCCTCATCTTTAAGTACAGAAATAGCCGTGACAAAATTACACGTATTGAGGGAAAATTGAAGTGCAGAGTTTAAAATGTCAATAATCCACAGGGAAACTGGAGACCATTTAAAACATTCATATTAAATCTCTCTAGAAAAGACATTAAAAGATCTCCAATCAAAATGTGAATTTTATAATAGACATGGTATGATACAATTTATAATAGATATGGTAGGAACCTTTCCCTTTCACGGGAAAGCTTCGGCTGGGAAAAAGGAATTGTTCTTGAAAATGGGGCCTGTGCTATTGCAGACACTGTGCTCAACCTAGGTCCACCGAATGCTCTGATGTCATCACTGAGGTCACAGAATTCCACTGTGAGCCTGGCAACCTTGCAAACATAACAGCCCTGGTGAGCACTAGGCACTACTGCTGGTTCACCAAGTGGTACAAGTTTTTCAGCCATTTAGGAGACTTGACTATTTTGGTTTGTATTGAATCATTTCAACGGATTGCCCAAGAGCCAAGAAGGGCCAACCTGTAGGGAAGAGGAGGAGTTGGACATCTCTTGAGGCATCTTCTAAGGGAGACTTCTAGTTGGTACGATGGAACGGCGACAAAAGAGGAAACATCTGGAAAATGAAGAGTCCCAGGAAACTGCCGAGAACGGAGGAGGTATGTGGGGGGCAACTTGTCTGGGGCACATGGGTTTCTGCCAAACTGAAGCTTCTCTAGGAAGCGGGGGACTGAGAACGTGTCACCTGTGAAGCAGGGAGCGAGAGACCTTGTCTCACTGATGCTGCCGTATCTATCCGGAGGGTCCCTGTGGTGTGAGACGGCACAGAACGGCCAGATGCCCCCTGGGAGATGGGAGGTCAGCTCCGCTGGTCTGAGGACTCTCTCCTGGGGCAGCCGGGCCTGGAGCTTTGTCGGACTCACAGCAGGCTGCATCCTGCTTGCACAGACCTAGAGGTGCAGCTTTTCTCAGTCCCCGATTTCTCTCTTATGCTCTTGGATCTTTCCTAGGGGTCATGAGGTGGGGGATGTGAAGGATGCAAGGATGCTGAGAGAGACCCATGAGTTGCTTGGCCTCTTTTACCAAAGTGGAAAGAGAAGCCCCATGAGTTGAAGGCCCTGTTGAAAAATATCTTGACAAGTGGAATGCACTTTGAAAGAAGATTGTTTGTCTAGGGATGGTGTCATATTGAAAGCAAGGAGGTTTTATTCCTTCAACAGGAAGAATTTCCCAAAGGAGATCAAGGGAAGGGAAGGGTTTTCCAGAGACTGAGACTGCGTGAGCGGGGGTGAGAAATGGCCTCAGGGTCCTGCGGGGAGCTCTGAGAGCCACGGGCCACGTGGTGCCTGCGTGCATTAAATGGAGGCGAGTAGCTTGCCCTGGGAGAGGGGTGGTCACCCCAGAGCTCCAGCTAGAGGCCTCTGCCCCAGATTAGAGCCCAGTAGCTCCTACCAGGCCCAGGGCCCTGGAGACTGTAGGATGGGCCCTGGGAATGGAGCTCTAGACAGCAGGCAGATTTCCAGGCAGTGGCTGGGACAGGCTGGGGAAGGCAATGACTGCCCCTGACCATTCAGAATATTTTGCCCTATGTTCCTGTGTGTGTGTGTGTGTGAGTGTGTGTGTGTGTGTGTGTGTGTGTGTGTGTGTGTGGTAGTGCAGAGAAGAGCGAGATGAATGGGGGTAGAGTGCTTACCAGATATAAAGTCTGCGTGGTAAAGTTCTTGTCACCCTGCGTGGACCTGGCTGACACTCGGTGTACGTAAGAGTGTATACAGAATTCTTGTTAGGGGTGTTTTATGAGACAGTAACTCATACACCCATGTACACTCTGATGCAGCAAAAATATCACACACCCCACATATAACTTCCTTAGTAAACCACACACAGCACATGGAGGTATATACACGCATCCCTCCTATACTACGTTCTCATACAACCCACCTGTATCACAATCCTCTCCTCCAACACCAAACGCTGGAGATGAGATATGTATATAGACACACACACTATATATATAGGACACACACACACACACACACACACACTATATACATGTATCTCCTCAACTCTTGCACAAACACAACTAACTTCAGCCATCTCTAAATACCTCTATAAGAACCAGTCACGTGTCATACACACCACACTTATAACACATTCTTGAGTAATGCCAGACCCGCTTTGTACAAACCACAGTAAACCACAGTCTCAGTAACCCATGTCAGGATTGCCAGAGAAAATATGGGCTATCCAGTTCAATTTGAATTCCAGATAAACAACAAGTAATTTTTCAGTATCCGTATGTCCCACATATTGTATGGGCTATACTTACACTAAAACTAAGTCAGGCCAAATACTGCATGGGAATACTTACACTAAAAGATTATTCTGGGTTTATTTGAAACGGAAATTTAACTGGGTGCCTTGTATTCTTGTTCGCTAAGTCTGGCAACCCTTATATACTTACCACCAGCTGATGTATTATATATTTATTGTAGTTTTGTTTAGTGTGTGTCTTCCCCTACTAGAATGTGCAGCGTTACCAAAGACTACAACAATGGAAGAGTGCCAGATACACAGGAGTAGCTGCTTACTGAATCTTGGTGAATGAATGAATGAACACACACCATAAATACAAGCCACACCATGTAATGAGGAAACGTTACATGTCCCAGAATTCCTGACTTGTGAACAGAAACCATGCACACAAAGGCCACAGACACAGATAGACACGTCTGCACTGTGCTCCCCATGCCAACCCCACACTTACCACAGACTTAACTGATACACATCACTCACTCTTCCCACACACTCACAGTCACCACCGAGGCCTACATTACCAACTAGACAGTGAGAGAATAAGTATTGATTGGAATTAAATCCTGGAGGATCCACTGGGAACCACACTCTCAGCTGTGTGTATTCACTGCACCTGACACGTGTCACACACTCAGTAAATATTTGTGGACAGAGGACTGATGAACCCACCCTGAGCCTTTCATTCCTCCCTCAGGAATCTCGAAGTCACAAGAGGATCCCCCTCGGCTTGGATCCACTGTGGTGGCCCAAGGCTGCAGCCCAGGGGCAGTGGAGGTCTCCTCTGCCTCTAAATACTTCTTCTGTACTTCTACTCTGCGCAAGCTCAGCTACGCTGGTAAGGGCGTGGGGCTCCTCAGGTGACGGGGTGCTTGGCTGTGAAGTAGGAGGCACACGGATCCCAGGGAGGCTGAGAGGAAATCCAGGGTCATCAGAGGTGATGAGGGCTCTGTGGAGGAGCCTGGGCAGGATGGCTGAGCTGTTCCGAGGGCGTGGATGCCAGCTGAGTCTGGGGGTGTGTGTGTGAATACTGCTACTACCATGGTGGGGAAGTCAAGGAGCAGGGGCCGGAAAGGTCTGGGCTTGAGGTGGAGGGAAGAGGGACCAGATTAAGCATCTTCAGAGGAAAATGTAGGCTTTGTCTTTGCCTTTGCTTCCAGAGAAGGACAGAGTTCTGCATCATACACCTCCAGCCTGAGAGCAGGACCATCCAGCTCAGGTGCACACAGCTCACACATACACGCGCCCTCCAGGCACAGCCCTTCTCAGTGCACATCAACCCCAAGCACGTGCTCCACAGTACTCTCCTGCACCACAGCCCCATTCCACAAGGAATGCACCACCGATATTCCCAAACTCACACTCCTCATCGTACACGCATCCAGCCGCATCCCTCACATACTACAGCCCTCACCACCATACTCCACACCCCTGTATACAGACACCGCTCCAGTATACCCCCCCACGCACATGAAAAGCCCACAGATGACACCACATACACCACTCCGTCCTACGGCCAACGGACACCAAGCTCACGACATTGCTATGTCGTGCCAATGTCCCTCTCTCGTCTACCACACCTGCTCCCTCAGCTTCCGGCATGGCCCATGCATGTTATTATGATTTTAATTTCCTTTTTCAGGAATCCAGAGATTTCATCGAGACACTGCCCAGCCTAGACCACCCCTAGCCCAGGATCAGGAAGAAGGAGAGACCGCTTCCCCATCACACTGTGTCTCCTCCTCACCCTCTTCACCCTGTAAGAACTATCTGCACCCAGACAAAGAGGAAAGGGGCATGAAAATATACTACATGCAGGTACAAGTGAACAAGGGTGTCGCTGTCTCCTGGAAGACAAAGAAACCCTTGGAGTTGCCTGAAAAGCAGCTGAGGATAGAAGAAGTGACCCTTCCTGAGGATGTGTGCGCAGTAGCCACTGACCCCTCTTCTGATGTGTCCACCGAAAGCCTCCTGTCTGACAGTGAGCCCACTGGGGAGGAGAAAGAGTATGAGGAAAGGGCAGAGCCAGGCAGCCCATCAGGGCCACCTGCCGTTGAGGAGAGACCCAGCGCCAAGACAGCGGACTGGATGCTGACCATGGAGACCGGCTTCAGGTGCATGGCCTGCTGCCGGGTCTTCCCCACCTTGGGGATCCTCCAGCAGCACGTGAAGGGCGGCGTCCTGCAGGGCTTCAGCTGCCGTGCCTTTCATCTCACCATGGCCCAGCGGATGGGCAATGTGGAATCCGAGAGCACCCCTGAGGAAGAGGACGAGGAGGAGGAGGAGGAGAACGAGGAGGAGGAGGAGGAGGAGGAGGAGGAGGAGGAGGAGAAGGAGGTAGAGAAGCAAGAAGAAAAGGAGAATGAGGGAGAGCAGCCCACGGGGGAAGGCCCCAGCCCAAAGAGACCCCGCAGGCAGGGTCTTTTCTCTCCTTTGAGTTCCAAACAGCAACTGAGATTCATGGGACAGAAGATCCTGGAAGACGGTGTGGCCGTCCCTTGGAAGAGGTAAGGCTTGAGGCTGGCAGTCTTCTGAGCCTATGTCACGAGGGCCCAGAGGAGTCTAAGGGAAGGGGCCGCACACATGTGCTGGTTTACCTAATGGCTCTGCAGTTGCATCAAATGGGACACACCCAGCACTAACAAAGGCATTGACCTCTGTTGACGTAAACAAGAAGGTGGAGCCTTTTCCTAGGAGTTTTCTCAGGGTCTGCACGATGGACCTCAACTCTTAGAGGACGTACTGCCAGCAGCTCCTTCTCAGCAGAGAGAGCCAGGAGTGGTCTCAAGAGAGGACAGGGGCCCTTGCAGGACCAGAATTTTGAGGTCTGAGAGCCTTGGGCCTGAGCCGAGATCTCACCCGGACCACTGGACCTAGCCTTCTGTGACAAAGGGGAATATGAAAGAGAGTCACGTGGAAATGAGGTTCCCCGAGATATGGAAATGTTCCAGAACCTTCGTTGCGTGGTAGTTGATCTGGAGCCAAGCTCACTGTGGTGTGTGTGGCTCTGAGCATTAAGGCAATGCTGGAGGGTAACCCTGACCAGCAGAGCTTGGAGTGCTTCTTGTCTCTTCCTGTTCTACCTCATTTGTTTTATCCCTTCCAGGGAGAAGAAAGGACCCTCGGGAGAGTAGCAGACAGAATGCCGTGGTCTGAAGGAGGATGAAGGGACCGGCACTCAGTCTAAAAATCATATGACAATAGAAGCGTCCTATGCAATAAAGGGCATTTTCCAAACCTTTCCTGGAGCTTTTATTTAATGACATTTTTCTATCTATGCATCTATCTGTCATCTACATCTGTATCTTTCAAGGTTTGTGAACAAGCTTTCACATAAGCACTAGAGACGTCCGCCAGCATTTTCCAGAAGAGGCCTGCAAATTGCTGGGGACTCCTCACAAATAGGGAACGGCCACAACCCCTGCCACACAGACTATGCGCGTGGCCCTCCTGACGTACTCCCACTCTCTCTCTGAATTTCCCAACGTCTGAGATGAGGGTGCTGTCTGGAGGCAATGATCACGTGCAGGCTGAATCTTCTCCAGATTCTGATTCTCTTCCTGGGCATATCGTCCTTAAGCACAGTCTCCATGTCCCTGGCCACACTGATCTCTCTCCTTCAGTCCTTCCCTCCCTCCCTCTCCTGCCTCCCAGTGCAGAGAATACTTTTTTGCATTTGAGACGACATTTATTTTTGGTTCACAGAATTCTCACCTGTTCTACTGTGGCCTCCGTTGTGAACATTCCAAAGCTGAGACTTTTCTGTTTTTCTCCCTCATTTCTGCTGAGTCTTTACCTTCCTAATGCAGTGAACTCACAGTGCCTAGCTGACTGGATGGGGAAAAAAATCCAGGGAGCAAAGAGAAATAATAAAAGAATATATCAGTTAATTTTTCATAGTGTTATCCAACTACATATTTTTAAATTTTGGAATAATATTAGGAATCTTCTCTTTATAAAAAACTGAATTATCGGGCTTCCCTGGTGGAGCAGTGGTTAAGAATATGCCTGCGAATGCAAGGGTCATGGGTTCGAGCCCTGGTCTGGGAAGATCCCACGTGCCACGGAGTAACTAAGCCCGCGTGCCACAACTACTGAGCCTGCGCTCTAGAGCCCGTGTGCCACATCAACCGAGCCCACGTGCCACAACTACGGAAGCCTGCGTGCCTAGAGACCATGCTCCGCAACAAGAGAAGCCACTGCAATGAGAAGCCCGTGCACCACAGCCAAGAGGAACCCCCGCTCACTGCAACTAGAGAACGCCCGCTAGCAGCAACAAAGACCCAATGCAGCCCCAAATAAATTAATTAATTTTTAAAAATTGAATTAGTTTCAAGGGTACAATGTATAAAAGTACAATAAAAGCCCCCCTTCATAACCCCCCAACCCCACTCTCAAGATGGAATCGATATGCTGTGATACAATTTATAGTCGTAGTACTACTCCTCCTCCCACCACATCCGAAATCCTCTGAGCCAGGTGCAGCAGCTTCCTTTCACAATGCTAGGACCCGCCACAAGACACATGATAATCCCTTTGGACATTTCAAGGAGCGGCACCAAGGGAACAGTACCGGGGAAATGCCACTGACAGCTCAGAATATCCATGGCATTTCTAGAGCCTCGGCACTGCTCTCGCTCTGGGAATGAAGGTCCAAAAAGCACATCGGAGAATGTTCATAGTTGTAAACAAGCTCCACCTTTGAAACACAATCTACATAGAACCACATATACAAGCCTGCACGATGGATGAAGCCAAGGTCTCCTCCATGATTTCCCTTCTGACCACCTTATTGTCTCCTCAACCATAAAAGGTGAACTTGAAACTCAGGACCTTGCCTTGTCACCAGAAACATCCAAGCTTGGATCAGTCGTTCTAAGACCAGATACTTGCTCTCTGAACTATTAGAGACTTGTCACATACACACAGGTAGAACAGGATTATTTCTATCTACCTGGGGACTTGGAGTCTTTCACATTGCTCCTGTTAAAACTCTCACAACAGCAAAACTTTACCTACAAAGGGTTCAAGCTATGACACTCCCAACTTCCACAAACCTCCTCAGCTCTTGTGAGTCACATGCAGCCAATTCCAGGAATTGGAAACATGGTTGTGAGGATGAAACTGACTTTGGGGCTCCCCTTGGATATGGTCTTCCAGACTTACCAAAAGGCCATTAAGAGGAAGGTTTACCCCACCTCAGGGAAACCCGAGGCAGTACTTGCAGTCAAGGGCTGGCCATGGCTTCTGAGCTACATCCAAAAAGAATTTCATACTGTACCTGGATCTGCTGAAGCCATTTCTGACTGTCCGAGAGCCAGCATGTACCGTTCCTCAACTGCCTCCATTGTGGATCATCAGTAGGGCTGTCAGATTTAGGACATAAAAATACAGGATACCCAGTTAAACTTGAACTTCACATGAATAATAAGTCATTATTTTTAGTATAAGTAGATCCTATGAACTATTTGGGGCATACTTATCTTCAAAATGTACTCGTTGTTTTTCAAACATTCATATTTAACTAAACAGTCTATATTTTATCTGTCAACCCTACTCAGCAGAAATGATGGAGGCTCATAGAGATCCAGGAGACGCCTCAGCGCCTCCTCAGCTTTTATTTCTACGTCCTGGACAGCGAGCACGAACCTTCCACTCCCAGTCAGTGGCTAGAATGGAGGATATTCTCTGTTTTAGAGCTTTTTCTACTTGTCATTGTTATTATCTTCCTTATGTTAAAGAGATGTTTATTTTTTCCCAATCTTAATAGCTCATCCAAAAGTATTTCAAAGTTCATTAGAGAAGGGAAAAACAATATGGTTCTGAAAAGTGAAGGAAACCGCCTGGTGTTTAGTAAAGAAGTAGTAGGGAGACTGAAAAAGCCAAACTTAATAAGCAGATCTCTCCAAGGGTATTTTCAGAGCTTGATACCCTCCCACACCCTGAAAATATTATTACATCAAGAATGTAGAACTGCTAACCAAATGTAAGGCTCCCATATGATTCTATCAAACTGAGGATGCTTCTTTACTAAGCAGTGAGCACACTTGCTGTCCCAGGGACCTTGGCAGTTGCAACGTAGGGCTCTTCCCTTTGGGATGGAAACAGCTAATTTTCCTGTGGTCTACACGCTGGCCCCAAAAATACTACACTCCCAATACTTGTCAACTTTAAGTATTTTTCTACATATCTCCATTTTTCTGTTACTATTTGGACTACATCCTAGACTTGACACTACATAAATTGCATTCAAGAAGCTATTTTTAAAAGTTGGTAGGAAACCTTAAATCTATGGCTTGCAGTCCCTGGCTTACTTTCATCCAGGTGCATAAGGGTTTTCAAAAGTAGTCAGGTTAGCTACCCTGTATCACAGCCCCACGCTTGTGTCACAGATATAAAAATGGAACATGATATTTAAGGTTTTAGTTGCCAAATCATCAAGCCTCCCAGACAGAGGCAATAGAGCAAAATGATTACAGAGGCATGGATTTTGATTTGCTCCAGTGTCTTGGGCAAGTCACTTGGCCTCTGTATTTATTTGTACTTATCTGCACTTATCTGTCACTTGGGGGTCATAATTGTACCTGGTCCATGGGTACGCTGTACAAATGATCTGTAAAGTAGTTACAAGAAACCGACACAGAGTAAGCACTCCACAGACATTGGCTATTAGCTATTGGAAATAGTTCTCCGTGAAACAGATGACATTATCCGTGGATGACTCGTTGGGAGACAGTGAATCACAGAATCACAGCATGTTGAAAGTGACCTAGTTCACACTCTAATGTGAAAAGAAGAAAAGTGTGCATGGGTAGAAAATGTCTGAAACTTTACACAACAAAGAGTTCATCATGTTAACTTGGAGGATTAGAATAAATCAGGAAAGGAGGAAAGAAAAACTTGAGTGTAATTCAATTTCTCTATCATTTGTGTTTCTACACTGAGACTCTGAATACACTGGAAGTGCAATTTTTTTTAATGTGGCGGGATAAAGGTTTTCAAGTTTTCCTGATCCATCCGTATTATTATCTCAGAATTGCTGGCATTTCTTGCCATCTTTGGATCTACACCCATGTGAGTCAGTGGGCCATTCTGGACGGAGGAGATAATAGAGCAGAAGTGAAGTGAGAGAAAAGGAGAGACAAGATTTTCTCTTTTCTCTTCAAAGAGGAAAGGTCTTTGGAATGGGAACAACTCACAACCAAACTTTGGGGAAAGGATGTGATGGAAAATGAGACAAACATCCTACCCCTGTGATGAGAAGGATTCCCTGGGCTGGATGGAGGGAGGTCACAGGTGGCTGGACAAGGAAACCAACTAGGGAGAAACACACACAAGTGCAGAGCAAACACCCTGAGGCCACTCAGCCTGACTCCATGCAAACATGTGTCCAGCAGACAGCCCTTCACCTGTGGCTCCCCAGCAAGACAGGTACCTCGGGGGTGCCAAATCATTCTGAGTCCATTATGCCTGGCCATTCATAAACCGCTGTCTAACGTGTGAGGAATAAACTCTCAATGTTTATGAGGAAATTGGGGAAGGAGATTTAAAGCTTACTTAAACGAAATAAAAAAGAAGTTCAGGAAGGCAAGATGGTAGTGAGACAAGAAAAAGACCTTAAAAGATAGAAAGGATTTGCCAAAGAAGAGAAAGAAAAAGAAATGATTCCGAATGGGTTAACCTGCAGCTAGGAAGTTAAGGAAGATTATTGATGGGTGAAGACTATGGAATAAAGTGAATAAAATTTCTCAGAAGTTGCTGAGAATATGGTAAGCAGCATGATTATCAAATTATGAATTGGCTGCAATGGCATTCTAGGGGGACACTAGGAAGGTGAAGCAAATGTTCCTGAGATGACAGTAGCAGGTGGAAAGTTGTTTCAGGGGAAGATCAGTCTTGCAGAGGGTGTATCAGAGGAGGGCAAGTGTGAGCAAGCAAGGAAATACTAAGTGTATACGGTTCCTTCACTGAGTGCACCCAGCCCCGCGGTCAGCCTTGAGAACAAGCAGGACTTCAGGTACTGGAGCTACATTTCAGTCATCAAGACTTGAGAAGACACCCTTAACTCAGGTCTTCTCTTCAAACTCCATCTTTCCTTCTTGACCTTCATTTGGCCTCTTCCCTTACCCTCCAGCTGTGGACTGAGGCCACAGAGCAAGATGGGTCACTAGTGTCCTCCATCCCCTGGCGACTGTGGTTCACATCACTGGAGTACCAAAGGCAATAACCAAGTAACAGACACAAGAGTGTATGAAGAAGAAGAGATTCTGATAAGGCTTTCTGTGACAGTGTGGGCCAAGTCGGCTCTATATGGCTGGTATCACGTGAATTATGAGCAGCCTTAGGGGAGAAGTCCTCAGAAGGCACAGCCTGGCTCTCGAGAGGCTCTGCGTGCTCACAGCCCACTCCAAGACCTCAGTTACAGCTTCGGCCCCCAATATCTCTCCCTCTGCCTGCTCACAGTTTTTGAAGTCTTCTTTCCTCCACATTTCTCTTGAGAGGTGGAGGAGGAAGATGAGCTTCAGGCCAGCTCAGACTCCCCTGGGATCCCAGCAGGATGCCTATCATTAACCTCCCACCTTCTAGGAAGCTCCTAAGATCTTCACATTTGGGGCAGTTCTCATTTCAGCTGTGCTTCAAATTGCTGGCTGGAGACGGCCTGTTGGAAGGTGGCTAAAAGCAAGTAGCAATCCTTCGGGCAGCCTGGCCCTTCTCGACTGTCAGTCATCTTCAGGGATATTCTAGGAAATGTTGTTTGTTCTAGAGAAGGGAGGGAAACAATCCAATTGTCCAATAATGCTTGAATGGAAAATAAATGATGCTATATGCATGTGATCACATAATATCAAACAGTCAAAAATCAAAGACCTAGATCTATATGGATTCACGTGGATAAATCTTGAAAACATAATATTGATTGAAAGAAAATAAGATAAACAATGTTAGATTGTGATAACAGGTATGTAAGTGTTTAAATATTTAAATCAATTCAACATATTGCTTCTATATATAGAGATGCAAGAAAATAAACTTTATCCAAAGAACACATTATTTACATTTAATATGCTCATTTATCTAGGAGACCCAAAAGAACCCACAGATAAACTAGCAGGAACTAATAAGACGGTTCAACAAGGCACACACATACAAGATCAATAAATTTTAAAAGTCAATCAGGCTCCTCTACACTGGCGATAACAAATTAGAAACTATAAAAGAAAATAAGAAAAAAAGAAGATCTAAAAATTGTCACAAGAGCTGTATAAATTATTTAGAGCTAAGCATACGTAGAAGGCAATATAACTAACAAACTGAGTACGAACAGTTAAACTCCGCCCATCCCAAGGTTAGGAAAAGACTGTTGTTACTTTATGAGAACAGACCCTCTTCTTAAGGAGCAGATCAGTAAGTGAGAGTGAATCAAAGAAACACAGCATTTGAAAAGTCAGCTAGTCCAAGCCTCTTGATCACACATACAGAAGCTGAAGCCCAGATAGGTTGAGTTACTTGCTAAAGGGCCCAATGTCCTGACTCAAGGACTAGCATTTTTCACTCAGTCGCAAGACACAATCAAATGCAGTACCTTGGAAAGAGATGGGGAAAAAATGAAGAAATCAATTATATAGTTCCTCATCTTTAAGTACAGAAATAGCCGTGACAAAATTACACGTATTGAGGGAAAATTGAAGTGCAGAGTTTAAAATGTCAATAATCCACAGGGAAACTGGAGACCATTTAAAACATTCATATTAAATCTCTCTAGAAAAGACATTAAAAGATCTCCAATCAAAATGTGAATTTTATAATAGACATGGTATGATACAATTTATAATAGATATGGTAGGAACCTTTCCCTTTCACGGGAAAGCTTCGGCTGGGAAAAAGGAATTGTTCTTGAAAATGGGGCCTGTGCTATTGCAGACACTGTGCTCAACCTAGGTCCACCGAATGCTCTGATGTCATCACTGAGGTCACAGAATTCCACTGTGAGCCTGGCAACCTTGCAAACATAACAGCCCTGGTGAGCACTAGGCACTACTGCTGGTTCACCAAGTGGTACAAGTTTTTCAGCCATTTAGGAGACTTGACTATTTTTGTTTGTATTGAATCATTTCAACGGATTGCCCAAGAGCCAAGAAGGGCCAACCTGTAGGGAAGAGGAGGAGTTGGACATCTCTTGAGGCATCTTCTAAGGGAGACTTCTAGTTGGTACGATGGAACGGCGACAAAAGAGGAAACATCTGGAAAATGAAGAGTCCCAGGAAACTGCCGAGAACGGAGGAGGTATGTGGGGGGCAACTTGTCTGGGGCACATGGGTTTCTGCCAAACTGAAGCTTCTCTAGGAAGCGGGGGACTGAGAACGTGTCACCTGTGAAGCAGGGAGCGAGAGACCTTGTCTCACTGATGCTGCCGTATCTATCCGGAGGGTCCCTGTGGTGTGAGACGGCACAGAACGGCCAGATGCCCCCTGGGAGATGGGAGGTCAGCTCCGCTGGTCTGAGGACTCTCTCCTGGGGCAGCCGGGCCTGGAGCTTTGTCGGACTCACAGCAGGCTGCATCCTGCTTGCACAGACCTAGAGGTGCAGCTTTTCTCAGTCCCCGATTTCTCCCTTATGCTCTTGGATCTTTCCTAGGGGTCATGAGGTGGGGGATGTGAAGGATGCAAGGATGCTGAGAGAGACCCATGAGTTGCTTGGCCTCTTTTACCAAAGTGGAAAGAGAAGCCCCATGAGTTGAAGGCCCTGTTGAAAAATATCTTGACAAGTGGAATGCACTTTGAAAGAAGATTGTTTGTCTAGGGATGGTGTCATATTGAAAGCAAGGAGGTTTTATTCCTTCAACAGGAAGAATTTCCCAAAGGAGATCAAGGGAAGGGAAGGGTTTTCCAGAGACTGAGAACGCGTGAGCGGGGGTGAGAAATGGCCTCAGGGTCCTGCGGGGAGCTCTGAGAGCCACGGGCCATGTGGTGCCTGCGTGCATTAAATGTAGGCGAGTAGCTTGCCCTGGGAGAGGGGTGGTCACCCCAGAGCTCCAGCTAGAGGCCTCTGCCCCAGATTAGAGCCCAGTAGCTCCTACCAGGCCCAGGGCCCTGGAGACTGTAGGATGGGCCCTGGGAATGGAGCTCTAGACAGCAGGCAGATTTCCAGGCAGTGGCTGGGACAGGCTGGGGAAGGCAATGACTGCCCCTGACCATTCAGAATATTTTGCCCTATGTTCCTGTGTGTGTGTGTGTGAGTGTGTGTGTGTGTGTGTGTGTGTGTGTGTGTGTGTGTGTGTGGTAGTGCAGAGAAGAGCGAGATGAATGGGGGTAGAGTGCTTACCAGATATAAAGTCTGCGTGGTAAAGTTCTTGTCACCCTGCCTGGACCTGGCTGACACTCGGTGTACGTAAGAGTGTATACAGAATTCTTGTTAAGGGTGTTTTATGAGACAGTAACTCATACACCCATGTACACTCTGATGCAGCAAAAATATCACACACCCCACATATAACTTCCTTAGTAAACCACACACAGCACATGGAGGTATATACACGCATCCCTCCTATACTACGTTCTCATACAACCCACCTGTATCACAATCCTCTCCTCCAACACCAAACGCTGGAGATGAGATATGTATATAGACACACACACTATATATATAGGACACACACACACACACACACTATATACATGTATCTCCTCAACTCTTGCACAAACACAACTAACTTCAGCCATCTCTAAATACCTCTATAAGAACCAGTCACGTGTCATACACACCACACTTATAACACATTCTTGAGTAATGCCAGACCCGCTTTGTACAAACCACAGTAAACCACAGTCTCAGTAACCCATGTCAGGATTGCCAGAGAAAATATGGGCTATCCAGTTCAATTTGAATTCCAGATAAACAACAAGTAATTTTTCAGTATCCGTATGTCCCACATATTGTATGGGCTATACTTACACTAAAACTAAGTCAGGCCAAATACTGCATGGGAATACTTACACTAAAAGATTATTCTGGGTTTATTTGAAACGGAAATTTAACTGGGTGCCTTGTATTCTTGTTCGCTAAGTCTGGCAACCCTTATATACTTACCACCAGCTGATGTATTATATATTTATTGTAGTTTTGTTTAGTGTGTGTCTTCCCCTACTAGAATGTGCAGCGTTACCAAAGACTACAACAATGGAAGAGTGCCAGATACACAGGAGTAGCTGCTTACTGAATCTTGGTGAATGAATGAATGAACACACACCATAAATACAAGCCACACCATGTAATGAGGAAACGTTACATGTCCCAGAATTCCTGACTTGTGAACAGAAACCATGCACACAAAGGCCACAGACACAGATAGACACGTCTGCACTGTGCTCCCCATGCCAACCCCACACTTACCACAGACTTAACTGATACACATCACTCACTCTTCCCACACACTCACAGTCACCACCGAGGCCTACATTACCAACTAGACAGTGAGAGAATAAGTATTGATTGGAATTAAATCCTGGAGGATCCACTGGGAACCACACTCTCAGCTGTGTGTATTCACTGCACCTGACACGTGTCACACACTCAGTAAATATTTGTGGACAGAGGACTGATGAACCCACCCTGAGCCTTTCATTCCTCCCTCAGGAATCTCGAAGTCACAAGAGGATCCCCCTCGGCTTGGATCCACTGTGGTGGCCCAAGGCTGCAGCCCAGGGGCAGTGGAGGTCTCCTCTGCCTCTAAATACTTCTTCTGTACTTCTACTCTGCGCAAGCTCAGCTACGCTGGTAAGGGCGTGGGGCTCCTCAGGTGACGGGGTGCTTGGCTGTGAAGCAGGAGGCACACAGATCCCAGGGAGGCTGAGAGGAAATCCAGGGTCATCAGAGGTGATGAGGGCTCTGTGGAGGAGCCTGGGCAGGATGGCTGAGCTGTTCCGAGGGTGTGGATGCCAGCTGAGTCTGGGGGTGTGTGTGTGAATACTGCTACTACCATGGTGGGGAAGTCAAGGAGCAGGGGCCGGAAAGGTCTGGGCTTGAGGTGGAGGGAAGAGGGACCAGATTAAGCATCTTCAGAGGAAAATGTAGGCTTTGTCTTTGCCTTTGCTTCCAGAGAAGGACAGAGTTCTGCATCATACACCTCCAGCCTGAGAGCAGGACCATCCAGCTCAGGTGCACACAGCTCACACATACACGCGCCCTCCAGGCACAGCCCTTCTCAGTGCACATCAACCCCAAGCACGTGCTCCACAGTACTCTCCTGCACCACAGCCCCATTCCACAAGGAATGCACCACCGATATTCCCAAACTCACACTCCTCATCGTACACGCATCCAGCCGCATCCCTCACATACTACAGCCCTCACCACCATACTCCACACCCCTGTATACAGACACCGCTCCAGTATACCCCCCCACGCACATGAAAAGCCCACAGATGACACCAGATACACCACTCCGTCCTACGGCCAACGGACACCAAGCTCACGACATTGCTATGTCGTGCCAATGTCCCTCTCTCGTCTACCACACCTGCTCCCTCAGCTTCCGGCATGGCCCATGCATGTTATTATGATTTTAATTTCCTTTTTCAGGAATCCGGAGATTTCATCGAGACACTGCCCAGCCTAGACCACCCCTAGCCCAGGATCAGGAAGAAGGAGAGACCGCTTCCCCATCACACTGTGTCTCCTCCTCACCCTCTTCACCCTGTAAGAACTATCTGCACCCAGACAAAGAGGAAAGGGGCATGAAAATATACTACATGCAGGTACAAGTGAACAAGGGTGTCGCTGTCTCCTGGAAGACAAAGAAACCCTTGGAGTTGCCTGAAAAGCAGCTGAGGATAGAAGAAGTGACCCTTCCTGAGGATGTGTGCGCAGTAGCCACTGACCCCTCTTCTGATGTGTCCACCGAAAGCCTCCTGTCTGACAGTGAGCCCACTGGGGAGGAGAAAGAGTATGAGGAAAGGGCAGAGCCAGGCAGCCCATCAGGGCCACCTGCCGTTGAGGAGAGACCCAGCGCCAAGACAGCGGACTGGATGCTGACCATGGAGACCGGCTTCAGGTGCATGGCCTGCTGCCGGGTCTTCCCCACCTTGGGGATCCTCCAGCAGCACGTGAAGGGCGGCGTCCTGCAGGGCTTCAGCTGCCGTGCCTTTCATCTCACCATGGCCCAGCGGATGGGCAATGTGGAATCCGAGAGCACCCCTGAGGAAGAGGACGAGGAGGAGGAGGAGGAGAACGAGGAGGAGGAGGAGGAGGAGGAGGAGGAGAAGGAGGTAGAGAAGCAAGAAGAAAAGGAGAATGAGGGAGAGCAGCCCACGGGGGAAGGCCCCAGCCCAAAGAGACCCCGCAGGCAGGGTCTTTTCTCTCCTTTGAGTTCCAAACAGCAACTGAGATTCATGGGACAGAAGATCCTGGAAGACGGTGTGGCCGTCCCTTGGAAGAGGTAAGGCTTGAGGCTGGCAGTCTTCTGAGCCTATGTCACGAGGGCCCAGAGGAGTCTAAGGGAAGGGGCCGCACACATGTGCTGGTTTACCTAATGGTTCTGCAGTTGCATCAAATGGGACACACCCAGCACTAACAAAGGCATTGACCTCTGTTGACGTAAACAAGAAGGTGGAGCCTTTTCCTAGGAGTTTTCTCAGGGTCTGCACGATGGACCTCAACTCTTAGAGGACGTACTGCCAGCAGCTCCTTCTCGGCAGAGAGAGCCAGGAGTGGTCTCAAGAGAGGACAGGGGCCCTTGCAGGACCAGAATTTTGAGGTCTGAGAGCCTTGGGCCTGAGCCGAGATCTCACCCGGACCACTGGACCTAGCCTTCTGTGACAAAGGGGAATATGAAAGAGAGTCACGTGGAAATGAGGTTCCCCGAGATATAGAAATGTTCCAGAACTTTCGTTGCGTGGTAGTTGATCTGGAGCCAAGCTCACTGTGGTGTGTGTGGCTCTGAGCATTAAGGCAATGCTGGAGGGTAACCCTGACCAGCAGAGCTTGGAGTGCTTCTTGTCTCTTCCTGTTCTACCTCATTTGTTTTATCCCTTCCAGGGAGAAGAAAGGACCCTCGGGAGAGTAGCAGACAGAATGCCGTGGTCTGAAGGAGGATGAAGGGACCGGCACTCAGTCTAAAAATCATATGACAATAGAAGCGTCCTATGCAATAAAGGGCATTTTCCAAACCTTTCCTGGAGCTTTTATTTAATGACATTTTTCTATCTATGCATCTATCTGTCATCTACATCTGTATCTTTCAAGGTTTGTGAACAAGCTTTCACATAAGCACTAGAGACGTCCGCCAGCATTTTCCAGAAGAGGCCTGCAAATTGCTGGGGACTCCTCACAAATAGGGAACGGCCACAACCCCTGCCACACAGACTATGCGCGTGGCCCTCCTGACGTACTCCCACTCTCTCTCTGAATTTCCCAACGTCTGAGATGAGGGTGCTGTCTGGAGGCAATGATCACGTGCAGGCTGAATCTTCTCCAGATTCTGATTCTCTTCCTGGGCATATCGTCCTTAAGCACAGTCTCCATGTCCCTGGCCACACTGATCTCTCTCCTTCAGTCCTTCCCTCCCTCCCTCTCCTGCCTCCCAGTGCAGAGAATACTTTTTTGCATTTGAGACGACATTTATTTTTGGTTCACAGAATTCTCACCTGTTCTACTGTGGCCTCCGTTGTGAACATTCCAAAGCTGAGACTTTTCTGTTTTTCTCCCTCATTTCTGCTGAGTCTTTACCTTCCTAATGCAGTGAACTCACAGTGCCTAGCTGACTGGATGGGGAAAAAAATCCAGGGAGCAAAGAGAAATAATAAAAGAATATATCAGTTAATTTTTCATAGTGTTATCCAACTACATATTTTTAAATTTTGGAATAATATTAGGAATCTTCTCTTTATAAAAAACTGAATTATCGGGCTTCCCTGGTGGAGCAGTGGTTAAGAATATGCCTGCGAATGCAGGGGTCATGGGTTCGAGCCCTGGTCTGGGAAGATCCCACGTGCCACGGAGTAACTAAGCCCGTGGGCCACAACTACTGAGCCTGCGCTCTAGAGCCCGTGTGCCACATCAACCGAGCCCACGTGCCACAACTACGGAAGCCTGCGTGCCTAGAGACCATGCTCCGCAACAAGAGAAGCCACTGCAATGAGAAGCCCGTGCACCACAGCCAAGAGGAACCCCCGCTCACTGCAAATAGAGAACGCCCGCTAGCAGCAACAAAGACCCAATGCAGCCCCAAATAAATTAATTAATTTTAAAAAATTGAATTAGTTTCAAGGGTACAATGTATAAAAGTACAATAAAAGCCCCCCTTCATAACCCCCCAACCCCACTCTCAAGATGGAATCGATATGCTGTGATACAATTTATAGTCGTAGTACTACTCCTCCTCCCACCACATCCGAAATCCTCTGAGCCAGGTGCAGCAGCTTCCTTTCACAATGCTAGGACCCGCCACAAGACACATGATAATCCCTTTGGACATTTCAAGGAGCGGCACCAAGGGAACAGTACTGGGGAAATGCCACTGACAGCTCAGAATATCCATGGCATTTCTAGAGCCTCGGCACTGCTCTCGCTCTGGGAATGAAGGTCCAAAAAGCACATCGGAGAATGTTCATAGTTGTAAACAAGCTCCACCTTTGAAACACAATCTACATAGAACCACATATACAAGCCTGCACGATGGATGAAGCCAAGGTCTCCTCCATGATTTCCCTTCTGACCACCTTATTGTCTCCTCAACCATAAAAGGTGAACTTGAAACTCAGGACCTTGCCTTGTCACCAGAAACATCCAAGCTTGGATCAGTCTTTCTAAGACCAGATACTTGCTCTCTGAACTATTAGAGACTTGTCACATACACACAGGTAGAACAGGATTATTTCTATCTACCTGGGGACTTGGAGTCTTTCACATTGCTCCTGTTAAAACTCTCACAACAGCAAAACTTTACCTACAAAGGGTTCAAGCTATGACACTCCCAACTTCCACAAACCTCCTCAGCTCTTGTGAGTCACATGCAGCCAATTCCAGGAATTGGAAACATGGTTGTGAGGATGAAACTGACTTTGGGGCTCCCCTTGGATATGGTCTTCCAGACTTACCAAAAGGCCATTAAGAGGAAGGTTTACCCCACCTCAGGGAAACCCGAGGCAGTACTTGCAGTCAAGGGCTGGCCATGGCTTCTGAGCTACATCCAAAAAGAATTTCATACTGTACCTGGATCTGCTGAAGCCATTTCTGACTGTCCGAGAGCCAGCATGTACCGTTCCTCAACTGCCTCCATTGTGGATCATCAGTAGGGCTGTCAGATTTAGGACATAAAAATACAGGATACCCAGTTAAACTTGAACTTCACATGAATAATAAGTCATTATTTTTAGTATAAGTAGATCCTATGAACTATTTGGGGCATACTTATCTTCAAAATGTACTCGTTGTTTTTCAAACATTCATATTTAACTAAACAGTCTATATTTTATCTGTCAACCCTACTCAGCAGAAATGATGGAGGCTCATAGAGATCCAGGAGACGCCTCAGCGCCTCCTCAGCTTTTATTTCTACGTCCTGGACAGCGAGCACGAACCTTCCACTCCCAGTCAGTGGCTAGAATGGAGGATATTCTCTGTTTTAGAGCTTTTTCTACTTCTCATTGTTATTATCTTCCTTATGTTAAAGAGATGTTTATTTTTTCCCAATCTTAATAGCTCATCCAAAAGTATTTCAAAGTTCATTAGAGAAGGGAAAAACAATATGGTTCTGAAAAGTGAAGGAAACCGCCTGGTGTTTAGTAAAGAAGTAGTAGGGAGACTGAAAAAGCCAAACTTAATAAGCAGATCTCTCCAAGGGTATTTTCAGAGCTTGATACCCTCCCACACCCTGAAAATATTATTACATCAAGAATGTAGAACTGCTAACCAAATGTAAGGCTCCCATATGATTCTATCAAACTGAGGATGCTTCTTTACTAAGCAGTGAGCACACTTGCTGTCCCAGGGACCTTGGCAGTTGCAACGTAGGGCTCTTCCCTTTGGGATGGAAACAGCTAATTTTCCTGTGGTCTACACGCTGGCCCCAAAAATACTACACTCCCAATACTTGTCAACTTTAAGTATTTTTCTACATATCTCCATTTTTCTGTTACTATTTGGACTACATCCTAGACTTGACACTACATAAATTGCATTCAAGAAGCTATTTTTAAAAGTTGGTAGGAAACCTTAAATCTATGGCTTGCAGTCCCTGGCTTACTTTCATCCAGGTGCATAAGGGTTTTCAAAAGTAGTCAGGTTACTTACCCTGTATCACAGCCCCACGCTTGTGTCACAGATATAAAAATGGAACATGATATTTAAGGTTTTAGTTGCCAAATCATCAAGCCTCCCAGACAGAGGCAATAGAGCAAAATGATTACAGAGGCATGGATTTTGATTTGCTCCAGTGTCTTGGGCAAGTCACTTGGCCTCTGTATTTATTTGTACTTATCTGCACTTATCTGTCACTTGGGGGTCATAATTGTACCTGGTCCATGGGTACGCTGTACAAATGATCTGTAAAGTAGTTACAAGAAACCGACACAGAGTAAGCACTCCACAGACATTGGCTATTAGCTATTGGAAATAGTTCTCCGTGAAACAGATGACATTATCCGTGGATGACTCGGTGGGAGACAGTGAATCACAGAATCACAGCATGTTGAAAGTGACCTAGTTCACACTCTAATGTGAAAAGAAGAAAAGTGTGCATGGGTAGAAAATGTCTGAAACTTTACACAACAAAGAGTTCATCATGTTAACTTGGAGGATTAGAATAAATCAGGAAAGGAGGAAAGAAAAACTTGAGTGTAATTCAATTTCTCTATCATTTGTGTTTCTACACTGAGACTCTGAATACACTGGAAGTGCAATTTTTTTTAATGTGGCGGGATAAAGGTTTTCAAGTTTTCCTGATCCATCCGTATTATTATCTCAGAATTGCTGGCATTTCTTGCCATCTTTGGATCTACACCCATGTGAGTCAGTGGGCCATTCTGGACGGAGGAGATAATAGAGCAGAAGTGAAGTGAGAGAAAAGGAGAGACAAGATTTTCTCTTTTCTCTTCAAAGAGGAAAGGTCTTTGGAATGGGAACAACTCACAACCAAACTTTGGGGAAAGGATGTGATGGAAAATGAGACAAACATCCTACCCCTGTGATGAGAAGGATTCCCTGGGCTGGATGGAGGGAGGTCACAGGTGGCTGGACAAGGAAACCAACTAGGGAGAAACACACACAAGGGCAGAGCAAACACCCTGAGGCCACTCAGCCTGACTCCATGCAAACATGTGTCCAGCAGACAGCCCTTCACCTGTGGCTCCCCAGCAAGACAGGTACCTCGGGGGTGCCAACTCATTCTGAGTCCATTATGCCTGGCCATTCATAAACCGCTGTCTAACGTGTGAGGAATAAACTCTCAATGTTTATGAGGAAATTGGGGAAGGAGATTGAAAGGTTACTTAAACGAAATAAAAAAGAAGTTCAGGAAGGCAAGATGGTAGTGAGACAAGAAAAAGACCTTAAAAGATAGAAAGGATTTGCCAAAGAAGAGAAAGCAAAAGAAATGATTCCGAATGGGTTAACCTGCAGCTAGGAAGTGAAGGAAGATTATTGATGGGTGAAGACTATGGAATAAAGTGAATAAAATTTCTCAGAAGTTGCTGAGAATATGGTAAGCAGCATGATTATCAAATTATGAATTGGCTGCAATGGCATTCTAGGGGGACACTAGGAAGGTGAAGCAAATGTTCCTGAGATGACAGTAGCAGGTGGAAAGTTGTTTCAGGGGAAGATCAGTCTTGCAGAGGGTGTATCAGAGGAGGGCAAGTGTGAGCAAGCAAGGAAATACTAAGTGTATACGGTTCCTTCACTGAGTGCACCCAGCCCCGCGGTCAGCCTTGAGAACAAGCAGGACTTCAGGTACTGGAGCTACATTTCAGTCATCAAGACTTGAGAAGACACCCTTAACTCAGGTCTTCTCTTCAAACTCCATCTTTCCTTCTTGACCTTCATTTGGCCTCTTCCCTTACCCTCCAGCTGTGGACTGAGGCCACAGAGCAAGATGGGTCACTAGTGTCCTCCATCCCCTGGCGACTGTGGTTCACATCAGTGGAGTACCAAAGGCAATAACCAAGTAACAGACACAAGAGTGTATGAAGAAGAAGAGATTCTGATAAGGCTTTCTGTGACAGTGTGGGCCAAGTCGGCTCTATATGGCTGGTATCACGTGAATTATGAGCAGCCTTAGGGGAGAAGTCCTCAGAAGGCAGAGCCTGGCTCTCGAGAGGCTCTGCGTGCTCACAGCCCACTCCAAGACCTCAGTTACAGCTTCGGCCCCCAATATCTCTCCCTCTGCCTGCTCACAGTTTTTGAAGTCTTCTTTCCTCCACATTTCTCTTGAGAGGTGGAGGAGGAAGATGAGCTTCAGGCCAGCTCAGACTCCCCTGGGATCCCAGCAGGATGCCTATCATTAACCTCCCACCTTCTAGGAAGCTCCTAAGATCTTCACATTTGGGGCAGTTCTCATTTCAGCTGTGCTTCAAATTGCTGGCTGGAGACGGCCTGTTGGAAGGTGGCTAAAAGCAAGTAGCAATCCTTCGGGCAGCCTGGCCCTTCTCGACTGTCAGTCATCTTCAGGGATATTCTAGGAAATGTTGTTTGTTCTAGAGAAGGGAGGGAAACAATCCAATTGTCCAATAATGCTTGAATGGAAAATAAATGATGCTATATGCATGTGATCACATAATATCAAACAGTCAAAAATCAAAGACCTAGATCTATATGGATTCACGTGGATAAATCTTGAAAACATAATATTGATTGAAAGAAAATAAGATAAACAATGTTAGATTGTGATAACAGGTATGTAAGTGTTTAAATATTTAAATCAATTCAACATATTGCTTCTATATATAGAGATGCAAGAAAATAAACTTTATCCAAAGAACACATTATTTACATTTAATATGCTCATTTATCTAGGAGACCCAAAAGAACCCACAGATAAACTAGCAGGAACTAATAAGACGGTTCAACAAGGCACACACATACAAGATCAATAAATTTTAAAAGTCAATCAGGCTCCTCTACACTTGCGATAACAAATTAGAAACTATAAAAGAAAATAAGAAAAAAAGAAGATCTAAAAATTGTCACAAGAGCTGTATAAATTATTTAGAGCTAAGCATACGTAGAAGGCAATATAACTAACAAACTGAGTACGAACAGTTAAACTCCGCCCATCCCAAGGTTAGGAAAAGACTGTTGTTACTTTATGAGAACAGACCCTCTTCTTAAGGAGCAGATCAGTAAGTGAGAGTGAATCAAAGAAACACAGCATTTGAAAAGTCAGCTAGTCCAAGCCTCTTGATCGCACATACAGAAGCTGAAGCCCAGATAGGTTGAGTTACTTGCTAAAGGGCCCAATGTCCTGACTCAAGGACTAGCATTTTTCACTCAGTCGCAAGACACAATCAAATGCAGTACCTTGGAAAGAGATGGGGAAAAAATGAAGAAATCAATTATATAGTTCCTCATCTTTAAGTACAGAAATAGCCGTGACAAAATTACACGTATTGAGGGAAAATTGAAGTGCAGAGTTTAAAATGTCAATAATCCACAGGGAAACTGGAGACCATTTAAAACATTCATATTAAATCTCTCTAGAAAAGACATTAAAAGATCTCCAATCAAAATGTGAATTTTATAATAGACATGGTATGATACAATTTATAATAGATATGGTAGGAACCTTTCCCTTTCACGGGAAAGCTTCGGCTGGGAAAAAGGAATTGTTCTTGAAAATGGGGCCTGTGCTATTGCAGACACTGTGCTCAACCTAGGTCCACCGAATGCTCTGATGTCATCACTGAGGTCACAGAATTCCACTGTGAGCCTGGCAACCTTGCAAACATAACAGCCCTGGTGAGCACTAGGCACTACTGCTGGTTCACCAAGTGGTACAAGTTTTTCAGCCATTTAGGAGACTTGACTATTTTTGTTTGTATTGAATCATTTCAACGGATTGCCCAAGAGCCAAGAAGGGCCAACCTGTAGGGAAGAGGAGGAGTTGGACATCTCTTGAGGCATCTTCTAAGGGAGACTTCTAGTTGGTACGATGGAACGGCGACAAAAGAGGAAACATCTGGAAAATGAAGAGTCCCAGGAAACTGCCGAGAACGGAGGAGGTATGTGGGGGGCAACTTGTCTGGGGCACATGGGTTTCTGCCAAACTGAAGCTTCTCTAGGAAGCGGGGGACTGAGAACGTGTCACCTGTGAAGCAGGGAGCGAGAGACCTTGTCTCACTGATGCTGCCGTATCTATCCGGAGGGTCCCTGTGGTGTGAGACGGCACAGAACGGCCAGATGCCCCCTGGGAGATGGGAGGTCAGCTCCGCTGGTCTGAGGACTCTCTCCTGGGGCAGCCGGGCCTGGAGCTTTGTCGGACTCACAGCAGGCTGCATCCTGCTTGCACAGACCTAGAGGTGCAGCTTTTCTCAGTCCCCGATTTCTCTCTTATGCTCTTGGATCTTTCCTAGGGGTCATGAGGTGGGGGATGTGAAGGATGCAAGGATGCTGAGAGAGACCCATGAGTTGCTTGGCCTCTTTTACCAAAGTGGAAAGAGAAGCCCCATGAGTTGAAGGCCCTGTTGAAAAATATCTTGACAAGTGGAATGCACTTTGAAAGAAGATTGTTTGTCTAGGGATGGTGTCATATTGAAAGCAAGGAGGTTTTATTCCTTCAACAGGAAGAATTTCCCAAAGGAGATCAAGGGAAGGGAAGGGTTTTCCAGAAACTGAGACCGCGTGAGCGGGGGTGAGAAATGGCCTCAGGGTCCTGCGGGGAGCTCTGAGAGCCACGGGCCACGTGGTGCCTGCGTGCATTAAATGTAGGCGAGTAGCTTGCCCTGGGAGAGGGGTGGTCACCTCAGAGCTCCAGCTAGAGGCCTCTGCCCCAGATTAGAGCCCAGTAGCTCCTACCAGGCCCAGGGCCCTGGAGACTGTAGGATGGGCCCTGGGAATGGAGCTCTAGACAGCAGGCAGATTTCCAGGCAGTGGCTGGGACAGGCTGGGGAAGGCAATGACTGCCCCTGACCATTCAGAATATTTTGCCCTATGTTCCTGTGTGTGTGTGTGTGTGAGTGTGTGTGTGTGTGTGTGTGTGTGTGTGTGGTAGTGCAGAGAAGAGCGAGATGAATGGGGGTAGAGTGCTTACCAGATATAAAGTCTGCGTGGTAAAGTTCTTGTCACCCTGCCTGGACCTGGCTGACACTCGGTGTACGTAAGAGTGTATACAGAATTCTTGTTAGGGGTGTTTTATGAGACAGTAACTCATACACCCATGTACACTCTGATGCAGCAAAAATATCACACACCCCACATATAACTTCCTTAGTAAACCACACACAGCACATGGAGGTATATACACGCATCCCTCCTATACTACGTTCTCATACAACCCACCTGTATCACAATCCTCTCCTCCAACACCAAACGCTGGAGATGAGATATGTATATAGACACACACACTATATATATAGGACACACACACACACACACACACACTATATACATGTATCTCCTCAACTCTTGCACAAACACAACTAACTTCAGCCATCTCTAAATACCTCTATAAGAACCAGTCACGTGTCATACACACCACACTTATAACACATTCTTGAGTAATGCCAGACCCGCTTTGTACAAACCACAGTAAACCACAGTCTCAGTAACCCATGTCAGGATTGCCAGAGAAAATATGGGCTATCCAGTTCAATTTGAATTCCAGATAAACAACAAGTAATTTTTCAGTATCCGTATGTCCCACATATTGTATGGGCTATACTTACACTAAAACTAAGTCAGGCCAAATACTGCATGGGAATACTTACACTAAAAGATTATTCTGGGTTTATTTGAAACTGAAATTTAACTGGGTGCCTTGTATTCTTGTTCGCTAAGTCTGGCAACCCTTATATACTTACCACCAGCTGATGTATTATATATTTATTGTAGTTTTGTTTAGTGTGTGTCTTCCCCTACTAGAATGTGCAGCGTTACCAAAGACTACAACAATGGAAGAGTGCCAGATACACAGGAGTAGCTGCTTACTGAATCTTGGTGAATGAATGAATGAACACACACCATAAATACAAGCCACACCATGTAATGAGGAAACGTTACATGTCCCAGAATTCCTGACTTGTGAACAGAAACCATGCACACAAAGGCCACAGACACAGATAGACACGTCTGCACTGTGCTCCCCATGCCAACCCCACACTTACCACAGACTTAACTGATACACATCACTCACTCTTCCCACACACTCACAGTCACCACCGAGGCCTACATTACCAACTAGACAGTGAGAGAATAAGTATTGATTGGAATTAAATCCTGGAGTATCCACTGGGAACCACACTCTCAGCTGTGTGTATTCACTGCACCTGACACGTGTCACACACTCAGTAAATATTTGTGGACAGAGGACTGATGAACCCACCCTGAGCCTTTCATTCCTCCCTCAGGAATCTCGAAGTCACAAGAGGATCCCCCTCGGCTTGGATCCACTGTGGTGGCCCAAGGCTGCAGCCCAGGGGCAGTGGAGGTCTCCTCTGCCTCTAAATACTTCTTCTGTACTTCTACTCTGCGCAAGCTCAGCTACGCTGGTAAGGGCGTGGGGCTCCTCAGGTGACGGGGTGCTTGGCTGTGAAGCAGGAGGCACACAGATCCCAGGGAGGCTGAGAGGAAATCCAGGGTCATCAGAGGTGATGAGGGCTCTGTGGAGGAGCCTGGGCAGGATGGCTGAGCTGTTCCGAGGGCGTGGATGCCAGCTGAGTCTGGGGGTGTGTGTGTGAATACTGCTACTACCATGGTGGGGAAGTCAAGGAGCAGGGGCCGGAAAGGTCTGGGCTTGAGGTGGAGGGAAGAGGGACCAGATTAAGCATCTTCAGAGGAAAATGTAGGCTTTGTCTTTGCCTTTGCTTCCAGAGAAGGACAGAGTTCTGCATCATACACCTCCAGCCTGAGAGCAGGACCATCCAGCTCAGGTGCACACAGCTCACACATACACGCGCCCTCCAGGCACAGCCCTTCTCAGTGCACATCAACCCCAAGCACGTGCTCCACAGTACTCTCCTGCACCACAGCCCCATTCCACAAGGAATGCACCACCGATATTCCCAAACTCACACTCCTCATCGTACACGCATCCAGCCGCATCCCTCACATACTACAGCCCTCACCACCATACTCCACACCCCTGTATACAGACACCGCTCCAGTATACCCCCCCACGCACATGAAAAGCCCACAGATGACACCAGATACACCACTCCGTCCTACGGCCAACGGACACCAAGCTCACGACATTGCTATGTCGTGCCAATGTCCCTCTCTCGTCTACCACACCTGCTCCCTCAGCTTCCGGCATGGCCCATGCATGTTATTATGATTTTAATTTCCTTTTTCAGGAATCCGGAGATTTCATCGAGACACTGCCCAGCCTAGACCACCCCTAGCCCAGGATCAGGAAGAAGGAGAGACCGCTTCCCCATCACACTGTGTCTCCTCCTCACCCTCTTCACCCTGTAAGAACTATCTGCACCCAGACAAAGAGGAAAGGGGCATGAAAATATACTACATGCAGGTACAAGTGAACAAGGGTGTCGCTGTCTCCTGGAAGACAAAGAAACCCTTGGAGTTGCCTGAAAAGCAGCTGAGGATAGAAGAAGTGACCCTTCCTGAGGATGTGTGCGCAGTAGCCACTGACCCCTCTTCTGATGTGTCCACCGAAAGCCTCCTGTCTGACAGTGAGCCCACTGGGGAGGAGAAAGAGTATGAGGAAAGGGCAGAGCCAGGCAGCCCATCAGGGCCACCTGCCGTTGAGGAGAGACCCAGCGCCAAGACAGCGGACTGGATGCTGACCATGGAGACCGGCTTCAGGTGCATGGCCTGCTGCCGGGTCTTCCCCACCTTGGGGATCCTCCAGCAGCACGTGAAGGGCGGCGTCCTGCAGGGCTTCAGCTGCCGTGCCTTTCATCTCACCATGGCCCAGCGGATGGGCAATGTGGAATCCGAGAGCACCCCTGAGGAAGAGGACGAGGAGGAGGAGGAGGAGAACGAGGAGGAGGAGGAGGAGGAGGAGGAGGAGAAGGAGGTAGAGAAGCAAGAAGAAAAGGAGAATGAGGGAGAGCAGCCCACGGGGGAAGGCCCCAGCCCAAAGAGACCCCGCAGGCAGGGTCTTTTCTCTCCTTTGAGTTCCAAACAGCAACTGAGATTCATGGGACAGAAGATCCTGGAAGACGGTGTGGCCGTCCCTTGGAAGAGGTAAGGCTTGAGGCTGGCAGTCTTCTGAGCCTATGTCACGAGGGCCCAGAGGAGTCTAAGGGAAGGGGCCGCACACATGTGCTGGTTTACCTAATGGCTCTGCAGTTGCATCAAATGGGACACACCCAGCACTAACAAAGGCATTGACCTCTGTTGACGTAAACAAGAAGGTGGAGCCTTTTCCTAGGAGTTTTCTCAGGGTCTGCACGATGGACCTCAACTCTTAGAGGACGTACTGCCAGCAGCTCCTTCTCGGCAGAGACAGCCAGGAGTGGTCTCAAGAGAGGACAGGGGCCCTTGCAGGACCAGAACTTTGAGGTCTGAGAGCCTTGGGCCTGAGCCGAGATCTCACCCGGACCACTGGACCTAGCCTTCTGTGACAAAGGGGAATATGAAAGAGAGTCACGTGGAAATGAGGTTCCCCGAGATATGGAAATGTTCCAGAACCTTCGTTGCGTGGTAGTTGATCTGGAGCCAAGCTCACTGTGGTGTGTGTGGCTCTGAGCATTAAGGCAATGCTGGAGGGTAACCCTGACCAGCAGAGCTTGGAGTGCTTCTTGTCTCTTCCTGTTCTACCTCATTTGTTTTATCCCTTCCAGGGAGAAGAAAGGACCCTCGGGAGAGTAGCAGACAGAATGCCGTGGTCTGAAGGAGGATGAAGGGACCGGCACTCAGTCTAAAAATCATATGACAATAGAAGCGTCCTATGCAATAAAGGGCATTTTCCAAACCTTTCCTGGAGCTTTTATTTAATGACATTTTTCTATCTATGCATCTATCTGTCATCTACATCTGTATCTTTCAAGGTTTGTGAACAAGCTTTCACATAAGCACTAGAGACGTCCGCCAGCATTTTCCAGAAGAGGCCTGCAAATTGCTGGGGACTCCTCACAAATAGGGAACGGCCACAACCCCTGCCACACAGACTATGCGCGTGGCCCTCCTGACGTACTCCCACTCTCTCTCTGAATTTCCCAACGTCTGAGATGAGGGTGCTGACTGGAGGCAATGATCACGTGCAGGCTGAATCTTCTCCAGATTCTGATTCTCTTCCTGGGCATATCGTCCTTAAGCACAGTCTCCATGTCCCTGGCCACACTGATCTCTCTCCTTCAGTCCTTCCCTCCCTCCCTCTCCTGCCTCCCAGTGCAGAGAATACTTTTTTGCATTTGAGACGACATTTATTTTTGGTTCACAGAATTCTCACCTGTTCTACTGTGGCCTCCGTTGTGAACATTCCAAAGCTGAGACTTTTCTGTTTTTCTCCCTCATTTCTGCTGAGTCTTTACCTTCCTAATGCAGTGAACTCACAGTGCCTAGCTGACTGGATGGGGAAAAAAATCCAGGGAGCAAAGAGAAATAATAAAAGAATATATCAGTTAATTTTTCATAGTGTTATCCAACTACATATTTTTAAATTTTGGAATAATATTAGGAATCTTCTCTTTATAAAAAACTGAATTATCGGGCTTCCCTGGTGGAGCAGTGGTTAAGAATATGCCTGCGAATGCAGGGGTCATGGGTTCGAGCCCTGGTCTGGGAAGATCCCACGTGCCACGGAGTAACTAAGCCCGCGGGCCACAACTACTGAGCCTGCGCTCTAGAGCCCGTGTGCCACATCAACCGAGCCCACGTGCCACAACTACGGAAGCCTGCGTGCCTAGAGACCATGCTCCGCAACAAGAGAAGCCACTGCAATGAGAAGCCCGTGCACCACAGCCAAGAGGAACCCCCGCTCACTGCAACTAGAGAACGCCCGCTAGCAGCGACAAAGACCCAATGCAGCCCCAAATAAATTAATTAATTTTAAAAAATTGAATTAGTTTCAAGGGTACAATGTATAAAAGTACAATAAAAGCCCCCCTTCATAACCCCCCAACCCCACTCTCAAGATGGAATCGATATGCTGTGATACAATTTATAGTCGTAGTACTACTCCTCCTCCCACCACATCCGAAATCCTCTGAGCCAGGGGCAGCAGCTTCCTTTCACAATGCTAGGACCCGCCACAAGACACATGATAATCCCTTTGGACATTTCAAGGAGCGGCACCAAGGGAACAGTACCGGGGAAATGCCACTGACAGCTCAGAATATCCATGGCATTTCTAGAGCCTCGGCACTGCTCTCGCTCTGGGAATGAAGGTCCAAAAAGCACATCGGAGAATGTTCATAGTTGTAAACAAGCTCCACCTTTGAAACACAATCTACATAGAACCACATATACAAGCCTGCACGATGGATGAAGCCAAGGTCTCCTCCATGATTTCCCTTCTGACCACCTTATTGTCTCCTCAACCATAAAAGGTGAACTTGAAACTCAGGACCTTGCCTTGTCACCAGAAACATCCAAGCTTGGATCAGTCTTTCTAAGACCAGATACTTGCTCTCTGAACTATTAGAGACTTGTCACATACACACAGGTAGAACAGGATTATTTCTATCTACCTGGGGACTTGGAGTCTTTCACATTGCTCCTGTTAAAACTCTCACAACAGCAAAACTTTACCTACAAAGGGTTCAAGCTATGACACTCCCAACTTCCACAAACCTCCTCAGCTCTTGTGAGTCACATGCAGCCAATTCCAGGAATTGGAAACATGGTTGTGAGGATGAAACTGACTTTGGGGCTCCCCTTGGATATGGTCTTCCAGACTTACCAAAAGGCCATTAAGAGGAAGGTTTACCCCACCTCAGGGAAACCCGAGGCAGTACTTGCAGTCAAGGGCTGGCCATGGCTTCTGAGCTACATCCAAAAAGAATTTCATACTGTACCTGGATCTGCTGAAGCCATTTCTGACTGTCCGAGAGCCAGCATGTACCACTCCTCAACTGCCTCCATTGTGGATCATCAGTAGGGCTGTCAGATTTAGGACATAAAAATACAGGATACCCAGTTAAACTTGAACTTCACATGAATAATAAGTCATTATTTTTAGTATAAGTAGATCCTATGAACTATTTGGGGCATACTTATCTTCAAAATGTACTCGTTGTTTTTCAAACATTCATATTTAACTAAACAGTCTATATTTTATCTGTCAACCCTACTCAGCAGAAATGATGGAGGCTCATAGAGATCCAGGAGACGCCTCAGCGCCTCCTCAGCTTTTATTTCTACGTCCTGGACAGCGAGCACGAACCTTCCACTCCCAGTCAGTGGCTAGAATGGAGGATATTCTCTGTTTTAGAGCTTTTTCTACTTGTCATTGTTATTATCTTCCTTATGTTAAAGAGATGTTTATTTTTTCCCAATCTTAATAGCTCATCCAAAAGTATTTCAAAGTTCATTAGAGAAGGGAAAAACAATATGGTTCTGAAAAGTGAAGGAAACCGCCTGGTGTTTAGTAAAGAAGTAGTAGGGAGACTGAAAAAGCCAAACTTAATAAGCAGATCTCTCCAAGGGTATTTTCAGAGCTTGATACCCTCCCACACCCTGAAAATATTATTACATCAAGAATGTAGAACTGCTAACCAAATGTAAGGCTCCCATATGATTCTATCAAACTGAGGATGCTTCTTTACTAAGCAGTGAGCACACTTGCTGTCCCAGGGACCTTGGCAGTTGCAACGTAGGGCTCTTCCCTTTGGGATGGAAACAGCAAGTTTTCCTGTGGTCTACACGCTGGCCCCAAAAATACTACACTCCCAATACTTGTCAACTTTAAGTATTTTTCTACATATCTCCATTTTTCTGTTACTATTTGGACTACATCCTAGACTTGACACTACATAAATTGCATTCAAGAAGCTATTTTTAAAAGTTGGTAGGAAACCTTAAATCTATGGCTTGCAGTCCCTGGCTTACTTTCATCCAGGTGCATAAGGGTTTTCAAAAGTAGTCAGGTTAGTTACCCTGTATCACAGCCCCACGCTTGTGTCACAGATATAAAAATGGAACATGATATTTAAGGTTTTAGTTGCCAAATCATCAAGCCTCCCAGACAGAGGCAATAGAGCAAAATGATTACAGAGGCATGGATTTTGATTTGCTCCAGTGTCTTGGGCAAGTCACTTGGCCTCTGTATTTATTTGTACTTATCTGCACTTATCTGTCACTTGGGGGTCATAATTGTACCTGGTCCATGGGTACGCTGTACAAATGATCTGTAAAGTAGTTACAAGAAACCGACACAGAGTAAGCACTCCACAGACATTGGCTATTAGCTATTGGAAATAGTTCTCCGTGAAACAGATGACATTATCCGTGGATGACTCGGTGGGAGACAGTGAATCACAGAATCACAGCATGTTGAAAGTGACCTAGTTCACACTCTAATGTGAAAAGAAGAAAAGTGTGCATGGGTAGAAAATGTCTGAAACTTTACACAACAAAGAGTTCATCATGTTAACTTGGAGGATTAGAATAAATCAGGAAAGGAGGAAAGAAAAACTTGAGTGTAATTCAATTTCTCTATCATTTGTGTTTCTACACTGAGACTCTGAATACACTGGAAGTGCAATTTTTTTTAATGTGGCGGGATAAAGGTTTTCAAGTTTTCCTGATCCATCCGTATTATTATCTCAGAATTGCTGGCATTTCTTGCCATCTTTGGATCTACACCCATGTGAGTCAGTGGGCCATTCTGGACGGAGGAGATAATAGAGCAGAAGTGAAGTGAGAGAAAAGGAGAGACAAGATTTTCTCTTTTCTCTTCAAAGAGGAAAGGTCTTTGGAATGGGAACAACTCACAACCAAACTTTGGGGAAAGGATGTGATGGAAAATGAGACAAACATCCTACCCCTGTGATGAGAAGGATTCCCTGGGCTGGATGGAGGGAGGTCACAGGTGGCTGGACAAGGAAACCAACTAGGGAGAAACACACACAAGTGCAGAGCAAACACCCTGAGGCCACTCAGCCTGACTCCATGCAAACATGTGTCCAGCAGACAGCCCTTCACCTGTGGCTCCCCAGCAAGACAGGTACCTCGGGGGTGCCAACTCATTCTGAGTCCATTATGCCTGGCCATTCATAAACCGCTGTCTAACGTGTGAGGAATAAACTCTCAATGTTTATGAGGAAATTGGGGAAGGAGATTGAAAGCTTACTTAAACGAAATAAAAAAGAAGTTCAGGAAGGCAAGATGGTAGTGAGACAAGAAAAAGACCTTAAAAGATAGAAAGGATTTGCCAAAGAAGAGAAAGAAAAAGAAATGATTCCGAATGGGTTAACCTGCAGCTAGGAAGTTAAGGAAGATTATTGATGGGTGAAGACTATGGAATAAAGCGAATAAAATTTCTCAGAAGTTGCTGAGAATATGGTAAGCAGCATGATGATCAAATTATGAATTGGCTGCAATGGCATTCTAGGGGGACACTAGGAAGGTGAAGCAAATGTTCCTGAGATGACAGTGGCAGGTGGAAAGTTGTTTCAGGGGAAGATCAGTCTTGCAGAGGGTGTATCAGAGGAGGGCAAGTGTGAGCAAGCAAGGAAATACTAAGTGTATACGGTTCCTTCACTGAGTGCACCCAGCCCCGCGGTCAGCCTTGAGAACAAGCAGGACTTCAGGTACTGGAGCTACATTTCAGTCATCAAGACTTGAGAAGACACCCTTAACTCAGGTCTTCTCTTCAAACTCCATCTTTCCTTCTTGACCTTCATTTGGCCTCTTCCCTTACCCTCCAGCTGTGGACTGAGGCCACAGAGCAAGATGGGTCACTAGTGTCCTCCATCCCCTGGCGACTGTGGTTCACATCAGTGGAGTACCAAAGGCAATAACCAAGTACCAGGCACAAGAGTGTATGAAGAAGAAGAGATTCTGATAAGGCTTTCTGTGACAGTGTGGGCCAAGTCGGCTCTATATGGCTGGTATCACGTGAATTATGGGCAGCCTTAGGGGAGAAGTCCTCAGAAGGCAGAGCCTGGCTCTCGAGAGGCTCTGCGTGCTCACAGCCCACTCCAAGACCTCAGTTACAGCTTCGGCCCCCAATATCTCTCCCTCTGCCTGCTCACAGTTTTTGAAGTCTTCTTTCCTCCACATTTCTCTTGAGAGGTGGAGGAGGAAGATGAGCTTCAGGCCAGCTCAGACTCCCCTGGGATCCCAGCAGGATGCCTATCATTAACCTCCCACCTTCTAGGAAGCTCCTAAGATCTTCACATTTGGGGCAGTTCTCATTTCAGCTGTGCTTCAAATTGCTGGCTGGAGACGGCCTGTTGGAAGGTGGCTAAAAGCAAGTAGCAATCCTTCGGGCAGCCTGGCCCTTCTCGACTGTCAGTCATCTTCAGGGATATTCTAGGAAATGTTGTTTGTTCTAGAGAAGGGAGGGAAACAATCCAATTGTCCAATAATGCTTGAATGGAAAATAAATGATGCTATATGCATGTGATCACATAATATCTAACTGTCAATAATCAAAGACTTAGATCTATATGGATTCACGTGGATAAATCTTGAAAACATAATATTGATTGAAAGAAAATAAGATAAACAATGTTAGATTGTGATAACAGGTATGTAAGTGTTTAAATATTTAAATCAATTCAACATATTGCTTCTATATATATAGATGCAAGAACATAAACTTTATCCAAAGAACACATTATTTACATTTAATATGCTCATTTATCTAGGAGACCCAAAAGAACCCACAGATAAACTAGCAGGAACTAATAAGACGGTTCAACAAGGCACACACATACAAGATCAATAAATTTTAAAAGTCAATCAGGCTCCTCTACACTGGCGATAACAAATTAGAAACTATAAAAGAAAATAAGCAAAAAAGAAGATCTAAAAATTGTCACAAGAGCCGTATAATTTATTTAGAGCTAAGCATACGTAGAAGGCAATATAACTAACGAACTGAGTACGAACAGTTAAACTCCGCCCAACCCAAGGTTAGGAAAAGACTGTTGTTTCTTTATGAGAACAGACCCTCTTCTTAAGGAGCAGATCAGTAAGTGAGAGTGAATCAAAGAAACACAGCATTTGAAAAGTCAGCTAGTCCAAGCCTCTTGATCACACATACAGAAGCTGAAGCCCAGATAGGTTGAGTTACTTGCTAAAGGGCCCAATGTCCTGACTCAAGGACTAGCATTTTTCACTCAGTCGCAAGACACAATCAAATGCAGTACCTTGGAAAGAGATGGGGAAAAAATGAAGAAATCAATTATATAGTTCCTCATCTTTAAGTACAGAAATAGCCGTGACAAAATTACACGTATTGAGGGAAAATTGAAGTGCAGAGTTTAAAATGTCAATAATCCACAGGGAAACTGGAGACCATTTAAAACATTCATATTAAATCTCTCTAGAAAAGACATTAAAAGATCTCCAATCAAAATGTGAATTTTATAATAGACATGGTATGATACAATTTATAATAGATATGGTAGGAACCTTTCCCTTTCACGGGAAAGCTTCGGCTGGGAAAAAGGAATTGTTCTTGAAAATGGGGCCTGTGCTATTGCAGACACTGTGCTCAACCTAGGTCCACCGAATGCTCTGATGTCATCACTGAGGTCACAGAATTCCACTGTGAGCCTGGCAACCTTGCAAACATAACAGCCCTGGTGAGCACTAGGCACTACTGCTGGTTCACCAAGTGGTACAAGTTTTTCAGCCATTTAGGAGACTTGACTATTTTTGTTTGTATTGAATCATTTCAACGGATTGCCCAAGAGCCAAGAAGGGCCAACCTGTAGGGAAGAGGAGGAGTTGGACATCTCTTGAGGCATCTTCTAAGGGAGACTTCTAGTTGGTACGATGGAACGGCGACAAAAGAGGAAACATCTGGAAAATGAAGAGTCCCAGGAAACTGCCGAGAACGGAGGAGGTATGTGGGGGGCAACTTGTCTGGGGCACATGGGTTTCTGCCAAACTGAAGCTTCTCTAGGAAGCGGGGGACTGAGAACGTGTCACCTGTGAAGCAGGGAGCGAGAGACCTTGTCTCACTGATGCTGCCGTATCTATCCGGAGGGTCCCTGTGGTGTGAGACGGCACAGAACGGCCAGATGCCCCCTGGGAGATGGGAGGTCAGCTCCGCTGGTCTGAGGACTCTCTCCTGGGGCAGCCGGGCCTGGAGCTTTGTCGGACTCACAGCAGGCTGCATCCTGCTTGCACAGACCTAGAGGTGCAGCTTTTCTCAGTCCCCGATTTCTCTCTTATGCTCTTGGATCTTTCCTAGGGGTCATGAGGTGGGGGATGTGAAGGATGCAAGGATGCTGAGAGAGACCCATGAGTTGCTTGGCCTCTTTTACCAAAGTGGAAAGAGAAGCCCCATGAGTTGAAGGCCCTGTTGAAAAATATCTTGACAAGTGGAATGCACTTTGAAAGAAGATTGTTTGTCTAGGGATGGTGTCATATTGAAAGCAAGGAGGTTTTATTCCTTCAACAGGAAGAATTTCCCAAAGGAGATCAAGGGAAGGGAAGGGTTTTCCAGAAACTGAGACCGCGTGAGCGGGGGTGAGAAATGGCCTCAGGGTCCTGCGGGGAGCTCTGAGAGCCACGGGCCACGTGGTGCCTGCGTGCATTAAATGTAGGCGAGTAGCTTGCCCTGGGAGAGGGGTGGTCACCTCAGAGCTCCAGCTAGAGGCCTCTGCCCCAGATTAGAGCCCAGTAGCTCCTACCAGGCCCAGGGCCCTGGAGACTGTAGGATGGGCCCTGGGAATGGAGCTCTAGACAGCAGGCAGATTTCCAGGCAGTGGCTGGGACAGGCTGGGGAAGGCAATGACTGCCCCTGACCATTCAGAATATTTTGCCCTATGTTCCTGTGTGTGTGTGTGTGTGAGTGTGTGTGTGTGTGTGTGTGTGTGTGTGTGGTAGTGCAGAGAAGAGCGAGATGAATGGGGGTAGAGTGCTTACCAGATATAAAGTCTGCGTGGTAAAGTTCTTGTCACCCTGCCTGGACCTGGCTGACACTCGGTGTACGTAAGAGTGTATACAGAATTCTTGTTAGGGGTGTTTTATGAGACAGTAACTCATACACCCATGTACACTCTGATGCAGCAAAAATATCACACACCCCACATATAACTTCCTTAGTAAACCACACACAGCACATGGAGGTATATACACGCATCCCTCCTATACTACGTTCTCATACAACCCACCTGTATCACAATCCTCTCCTCCAACACCAAACGCTGGAGATGAGATATGTATATAGACACACACACTATATATATAGGACACACACACACACACACACACACTATATACATGTATCTCCTCAACTCTTGCACAAACACAACTAACTTCAGCCATCTCTAAATACCTCTATAAGAACCAGTCACGTGTCATACACACCACACTTATAACACATTCTTGAGTAATGCCAGACCCGCTTTGTACAAACCACAGTAAACCACAGTCTCAGTAACCCATGTCAGGATTGCCAGAGAAAATATGGGCTATCCAGTTCAATTTGAATTCCAGATAAACAACAAGTAATTTTTCAGTATCCGTATGTCCCACATATTGTATGGGCTATACTTACACTAAAACTAAGTCAGGCCAAATACTGCATGGGAATACTTACACTAAAAGATTATTCTGGGTTTATTTGAAACTGAAATTTAACTGGGTGCCTTGTATTCTTGTTCGCTAAGTCTGGCAACCCTTATATACTTACCACCAGCTGATGTATTATATATTTATTGTAGTTTTGTTTAGTGTGTGTCTTCCCCTACTAGAATGTGCAGCGTTACCAAAGACTACAACAATGGAAGAGTGCCAGATACACAGGAGTAGCTGCTTACTGAATCTTGGTGAATGAATGAATGAACACACACCATAAATACAAGCCACACCATGTAATGAGGAAACGTTACATGTCCCAGAATTCCTGACTTGTGAACAGAAACCATGCACACAAAGGCCACAGACACAGATAGACACGTCTGCACTGTGCTCCCCATGCCAACCCCACACTTACCACAGACTTAACTGATACACATCACTCACTCTTCCCACACACTCACAGTCACCACCGAGGCCTACATTACCAACTAGACAGTGAGAGAATAAGTATTGATTGGAATTAAATCCTGGAGGATCCACTGGGAACCACACTCTCAGCTGTGTGTATTCACTGCACCTGACACGTGTCACACACTCAGTAAATATTTGTGGACAGAGGACTGATGAACCCACCCTGAGCCTTTCATTCCTCCCTCAGGAATCTCGAAGTCACAAGAGGATCCCCCTCGGCTTGGATCCACTGTGGTGGCCCAAGGCTGCAGCCCAGGGGCAGTGGAGGTCTCCTCTGCCTCTAAATACTTCTTCTGTACTTCTACTCTGCGCAAGCTCAGCTACGCTGGTAAGGGCGTGGGGCTCCTCAGGTGACGGGGTGCTTGGCTGTGAAGCAGGAGGCACACAGATCCCAGGGAGGCTGAGAGGAAATCCAGGGTCATCAGAGGTGATGAGGGCTCTGTGGAGGAGCCTGGGCAGGATGGCTGAGCTGTTCCGAGGGCGTGGATGCCAGCTGAGTCTGGGGGTGTGTGTGTGAATACTGCTACTACCATGGTGGGGAAGTCAAGGAGCAGGGGCCGGAAAGGTCTGGGCTTGAGGTGGAGGGAAGAGGGACCAGATTAAGCATCTTCAGAGGAAAATGTAGGCTTTGTCTTTGCCTTTGCTTCCAGAGAAGGACAGAGTTCTGCATCATACACCTCCAGCCTGAGAGCAGGACCATCCAGCTCAGGTGCACACAGCTCACACATACACGCGCCCTCCAGGCACAGCCCTTCTCAGTGCACATCAACCCCAAGCACGTGCTCCACAGTACTCTCCTGCACCACAGCCCCATTCCACAAGGAATGCACCACCGATATTCCCAAACTCACACTCCTCATCGTACACGCATCCAGCCGCATCCCTCACATACTACAGCCCTCACCACCATACTCCACACCCCTGTATACAGACACCGCTCCAGTATACCCCCCCACGCACATGAAAAGCCCACAGATGACACCAGATACACCACTCCGTCCTACGGCCAACGGACACCAAGCTCACGACATTGCTATGTCGTGCCAATGTCCCTCTCTCGTCTACCACACCTGCTCCCTCAGCTTCCGGCATGGCCCATGCATGTTATTATGATTTTAATTTCCTTTTTCAGGAATCCGGAGATTTCATCGAGACACTGCCCAGCCTAGACCACCCCTAGCCCAGGATCAGGAAGAAGGAGAGACCGCTTCCCCATCACACTGTGTCTCCTCCTCACCCTCTTCACCCTGTAAGAACTATCTGCACCCAGACAAAGAGGAAAGGGGCATGAAAATATACTACATGCAGGTACAAGTGAACAAGGGTGTCGCTGTCTCCTGGAAGACAAAGAAACCCTTGGAGTTGCCTGAAAAGCAGCTGAGGATAGAAGAAGTGACCCTTCCTGAGGATGTGTGCGCAGTAGCCACTGACCCCTCTTCTGATGTGTCCACCGAAAGCCTCCTGTCTGACAGTGAGCCCACTGGGGAGGAGAAAGAGTATGAGGAAAGGGCAGAGCCAGGCAGCCCATCAGGGCCACCTGCCGTTGAGGAGAGACCCAGCGCCAAGACAGCGGACTGGATGCTGACCATGGAGACCGGCTTCAGGTGCATGGCCTGCTGCCGGGTCTTCCCCACCTTGGGGATCCTCCAGCAGCACGTGAAGGGCGGCGTCCTGCAGGGCTTCAGCTGCCGTGCCTTTCATCTCACCATGGCCCAGCGGATGGGCAATGTGGAATCCGAGAGCACCCCTGAGGAAGAGGACGAGGAGGAGGAGGAGGAGAACGAGGAGGAGGAGGAGGAGGAGGAGGAGGAGAAGGAGGTAGAGAAGCAAGAAGAAAAGGAGAATGAGGGAGAGCAGCCCACGGGGGAAGGCCCCAGCCCAAAGAGACCCCGCAGGCAGGGTCTTTTCTCTCCTTTGAGTTCCAAACAGCAACTGAGATTCATGGGACAGAAGATCCTGGAAGACGGTGTGGCCGTCCCTTGGAAGAGGTAAGGCTTGAGGCTGGCAGTCTTCTGAGCCTATGTCACGAGGGCCCAGAGGAGTCTAAGGGAAGGGGCCGCACACATGTGCTGGTTTACCTAATGGCTCTGCAGTTGCATCAAATGGGACACACCCAGCACTAACAAAGGCATTGACCTCTGTTGACGTAAACAAGAAGGTGGAGCCTTTTCCTAGGAGTTTTCTCAGGGTCTGCACGATGGACCTCAACTCTTAGAGGACGTACTGCCAGCAGCTCCTTCTCGGCAGAGACAGCCAGGAGTGGTCTCAAGAGAGGACAGGGGCCCTTGCAGGACCAGAACTTTGAGGTCTGAGAGCCTTGGGCCTGAGCCGAGATCTCACCCGGACCACTGGACCTAGCCTTCTGTGACAAAGGGGAATATGAAAGAGAGTCACGTGGAAATGAGGTTCCCCGAGATATGGAAATGTTCCAGAACCTTCGTTGCGTGGTAGTTGATCTGGAGCCAAGCTCACTGTGGTGTGTGTGGCTCTGAGCATTAAGGCAATGCTGGAGGGTAACCCTGACCAGCAGAGCTTGGAGTGCTTCTTGTCTCTTCCTGTTCTACCTCATTTGTTTTATCCCTTCCAGGGAGAAGAAAGGACCCTCGGGAGAGTAGCAGACAGAATGCCGTGGTCTGAAGGAGGATGAAGGGACCGGCACTCAGTCTAAAAATCATATGACAATAGAAGCGTCCTATGCAATAAAGGGCATTTTCCAAACCTTTCCTGGAGCTTTTATTTAATGACATTTTTCTATCTATGCATCTATCTGTCATCTACATCTGTATCTTTCAAGGTTTGTGAACAAGCTTTCACATAAGCACTAGAGACGTCCGCCAGCATTTTCCAGAAGAGGCCTGCAAATTGCTGGGGACTCCTCACAAATAGGGAACGGCCACAACCCCTGCCACACAGACTATGCGCGTGGCCCTCCTGACGTACTCCCACTCTCTCTCTGAATTTCCCAACGTCTGAGATGAGGGTGCTGACTGGAGGCAATGATCACGTGCAGGCTGAATCTTCTCCAGATTCTGATTCTCTTCCTGGGCATATCGTCCTTAAGCACAGTCTCCATGTCCCTGGCCACACTGATCTCTCTCCTTCAGTCCTTCCCTCCCTCCCTCTCCTGCCTCCCAGTGCAGAGAATACTTTTTTGCATTTGAGACGACATTTATTTTTGGTTCACAGAATTCTCACCTGTTCTACTGTGGCCTCCGTTGTGAACATTCCAAAGCTGAGACTTTTCTGTTTTTCTCCCTCATTTCTGCTGAGTCTTTACCTTCCTAATGCAGTGAACTCACAGTGCCTAGCTGACTGGATGGGGAAAAAAATCCAGGGAGCAAAGAGAAATAATAAAAGAATATATCAGTTAATTTTTCATAGTGTTATCCAACTACATATTTTTAAATTTTGGAATAATATTAGGAATCTTCTCTTTATAAAAAACTGAATTATCGGGCTTCCCTGGTGGAGCAGTGGTTAAGAATATGCCTGCGAATGCAGGGGTCATGGGTTCGAGCCCTGGTCTGGGAAGATCCCACGTGCCACGGAGTAACTAAGCCCGCGGGCCACAACTACTGAGCCTGCGCTCTAGAGCCCGTGTGCCACATCAACCGAGCCCACGTGCCACAACTACGGAAGCCTGCGTGCCTAGAGACCATGCTCCGCAACAAGAGAAGCCACTGCAATGAGAAGCCCGTGCACCACAGCCAAGAGGAACCCCCGCTCACTGCAACTAGAGAACGCCCGCTAGCAGCGACAAAGACCCAATGCAGCCCCAAATAAATTAATTAATTTTAAAAAATTGAATTAGTTTCAAGGGTACAATGTATAAAAGTACAATAAAAGCCCCCCTTCATAACCCCCCAACCCCACTCTCAAGATGGAATCGATATGCTGTGATACAATTTATAGTCGTAGTACTACTCCTCCTCCCACCACATCCGAAATCCTCTGAGCCAGGGGCAGCAGCTTCCTTTCACAATGCTAGGACCCGCCACAAGACACATGATAATCCCTTTGGACATTTCAAGGAGCGGCACCAAGGGAACAGTACCGGGGAAATGCCACTGACAGCTCAGAATATCCATGGCATTTCTAGAGCCTCGGCACTGCTCTCGCTCTGGGAATGAAGGTCCAAAAAGCACATCGGAGAATGTTCATAGTTGTAAACAAGCTCCACCTTTGAAACACAATCTACATAGAACCACATATACAAGCCTGCACGATGGATGAAGCCAAGGTCTCCTCCATGATTTCCCTTCTGACCACCTTATTGTCTCCTCAACCATAAAAGGTGAACTTGAAACTCAGGACCTTGCCTTGTCACCAGAAACATCCAAGCTTGGATCAGTCTTTCTAAGACCAGATACTTGCTCTCTGAACTATTAGAGACTTGTCACATACACACAGGTAGAACAGGATTATTTCTATCTACCTGGGGACTTGGAGTCTTTCACATTGCTCCTGTTAAAACTCTCACAACAGCAAAACTTTACCTACAAAGGGTTCAAGCTATGACACTCCCAACTTCCACAAACCTCCTCAGCTCTTGTGAGTCACATGCAGCCAATTCCAGGAATTGGAAACATGGTTGTGAGGATGAAACTGACTTTGGGGCTCCCCTTGGATATGGTCTTCCAGACTTACCAAAAGGCCATTAAGAGGAAGGTTTACCCCACCTCAGGGAAACCCGAGGCAGTACTTGCAGTCAAGGGCTGGCCATGGCTTCTGAGCTACATCCAAAAAGAATTTCATACTGTACCTGGATCTGCTGAAGCCATTTCTGACTGTCCGAGAGCCAGCATGTACCACTCCTCAACTGCCTCCATTGTGGATCATCAGTAGGGCTGTCAGATTTAGGACATAAAAATACAGGATACCCAGTTAAACTTGAACTTCACATGAATAATAAGTCATTATTTTTAGTATAAGTAGATCCTATGAACTATTTGGGGCATACTTATCTTCAAAATGTACTCGTTGTTTTTCAAACATTCATATTTAACTAAACAGTCTATATTTTATCTGTCAACCCTACTCAGCAGAAATGATGGAGGCTCATAGAGATCCAGGAGACGCCTCAGCGCCTCCTCAGCTTTTATTTCTACGTCCTGGACAGCGAGCACGAACCTTCCACTCCCAGTCAGTGGCTAGAATGGAGGATATTCTCTGTTTTAGAGCTTTTTCTACTTGTCATTGTTATTATCTTCCTTATGTTAAAGAGATGTTTATTTTTTCCCAATCTTAATAGCTCATCCAAAAGTATTTCAAAGTTCATTAGAGAAGGGAAAAACAATATGGTTCTGAAAAGTGAAGGAAACCGCCTGGTGTTTAGTAAAGAAGTAGTAGGGAGACTGAAAAAGCCAAACTTAATAAGCAGATCTCTCCAAGGGTATTTTCAGAGCTTGATACCCTCCCACACCCTGAAAATATTATTACATCAAGAATGTAGAACTGCTAACCAAATGTAAGGCTCCCATATGATTCTATCAAACTGAGGATGCTTCTTTACTAAGCAGTGAGCACACTTGCTGTCCCAGGGACCTTGGCAGTTGCAACGTAGGGCTCTTCCCTTTGGGATGGAAACAGCAAGTTTTCCTGTGGTCTACACGCTGGCCCCAAAAATACTACACTCCCAATACTTGTCAACTTTAAGTATTTTTCTACATATCTCCATTTTTCTGTTACTATTTGGACTACATCCTAGACTTGACACTACATAAATTGCATTCAAGAAGCTATTTTTAAAAGTTGGTAGGAAACCTTAAATCTATGGCTTGCAGTCCCTGGCTTACTTTCATCCAGGTGCATAAGGGTTTTCAAAAGTAGTCAGGTTAGTTACCCTGTATCACAGCCCCACGCTTGTGTCACAGATATAAAAATGGAACATGATATTTAAGGTTTTAGTTGCCAAATCATCAAGCCTCCCAGACAGAGGCAATAGAGCAAAATGATTACAGAGGCATGGATTTTGATTTGCTCCAGTGTCTTGGGCAAGTCACTTGGCCTCTGTATTTATTTGTACTTATCTGCACTTATCTGTCACTTGGGGGTCATAATTGTACCTGGTCCATGGGTACGCTGTACAAATGATCTGTAAAGTAGTTACAAGAAACCGACACAGAGTAAGCACTCCACAGACATTGGCTATTAGCTATTGGAAATAGTTCTCCGTGAAACAGATGACATTATCCGTGGATGACTCGGTGGGAGACAGTGAATCACAGAATCACAGCATGTTGAAAGTGACCTAGTTCACACTCTAATGTGAAAAGAAGAAAAGTGTGCATGGGTAGAAAATGTCTGAAACTTTACACAACAAAGAGTTCATCATGTTAACTTGGAGGATTAGAATAAATCAGGAAAGGAGGAAAGAAAAACTTGAGTGTAATTCAATTTCTCTATCATTTGTGTTTCTACACTGAGACTCTGAATACACTGGAAGTGCAATTTTTTTTAATGTGGCGGGATAAAGGTTTTCAAGTTTTCCTGATCCATCCGTATTATTATCTCAGAATTGCTGGCATTTCTTGCCATCTTTGGATCTACACCCATGTGAGTCAGTGGGCCATTCTGGACGGAGGAGATAATAGAGCAGAAGTGAAGTGAGAGAAAAGGAGAGACAAGATTTTCTCTTTTCTCTTCAAAGAGGAAAGGTCTTTGGAATGGGAACAACTCACAACCAAACTTTGGGGAAAGGATGTGATGGAAAATGAGACAAACATCCTACCCCTGTGATGAGAAGGATTCCCTGGGCTGGATGGAGGGAGGTCACAGGTGGCTGGACAAGGAAACCAACTAGGGAGAAACACACACAAGTGCAGAGCAAACACCCTGAGGCCACTCAGCCTGACTCCATGCAAACATGTGTCCAGCAGACAGCCCTTCACCTGTGGCTCCCCAGCAAGACAGGTACCTCGGGGGTGCCAACTCATTCTGAGTCCATTATGCCTGGCCATTCATAAACCGCTGTCTAACGTGTGAGGAATAAACTCTCAATGTTTATGAGGAAATTGGGGAAGGAGATTGAAAGCTTACTTAAACGAAATAAAAAAGAAGTTCAGGAAGGCAAGATGGTAGTGAGACAAGAAAAAGACCTTAAAAGATAGAAAGGATTTGCCAAAGAAGAGAAAGAAAAAGAAATGATTCCGAATGGGTTAACCTGCAGCTAGGAAGTTAAGGAAGATTATTGATGGGTGAAGACTATGGAATAAAGCGAATAAAATTTCTCAGAAGTTGCTGAGAATATGGTAAGCAGCATGATGATCAAATTATGAATTGGCTGCAATGGCATTCTAGGGGGACACTAGGAAGGTGAAGCAAATGTTCCTGAGATGACAGTGGCAGGTGGAAAGTTGTTTCAGGGGAAGATCAGTCTTGCAGAGGGTGTATCAGAGGAGGGCAAGTGTGAGCAAGCAAGGAAATACTAAGTGTATACGGTTCCTTCACTGAGTGCACCCAGCCCCGCGGTCAGCCTTGAGAACAAGCAGGACTTCAGGTACTGGAGCTACATTTCAGTCATCAAGACTTGAGAAGACACCCTTAACTCAGGTCTTCTCTTCAAACTCCATCTTTCCTTCTTGACCTTCATTTGGCCTCTTCCCTTACCCTCCAGCTGTGGACTGAGGCCACAGAGCAAGATGGGTCACTAGTGTCCTCCATCCCCTGGCGACTGTGGTTCACATCAGTGGAGTACCAAAGGCAATAACCAAGTACCAGGCACAAGAGTGTATGAAGAAGAAGAGATTCTGATAAGGCTTTCTGTGACAGTGTGGGCCAAGTCGGCTCTATATGGCTGGTATCACGTGAATTATGGGCAGCCTTAGGGGAGAAGTCCTCAGAAGGCAGAGCCTGGCTCTCGAGAGGCTCTGCGTGCTCACAGCCCACTCCAAGACCTCAGTTACAGCTTCGGCCCCCAATATCTCTCCCTCTGCCTGCTCACAGTTTTTGAAGTCTTCTTTCCTCCACATTTCTCTTGAGAGGTGGAGGAGGAAGATGAGCTTCAGGCCAGCTCAGACTCCCCTGGGATCCCAGCAGGATGCCTATCATTAACCTCCCACCTTCTAGGAAGCTCCTAAGATCTTCACATTTGGGGCAGTTCTCATTTCAGCTGTGCTTCAAATTGCTGGCTGGAGACGGCCTGTTGGAAGGTGGCTAAAAGCAAGTAGCAATCCTTCGGGCAGCCTGGCCCTTCTCGACTGTCAGTCATCTTCAGGGGTATTCTAGGAAATGTTGTTTGTTCTAGAGAAGGGAGGGAAACAATCCAATTGTCCAATAATGCTTGAATGGAAAATAAATGATGCTATATGCATGTGATCACATAATATCTAACTGTCAATAATCAAAGACTTAGATCTATATGGATTCACGTGGATAAATCTTGAAAACATAATATTGATTGAAAGAAAATAAGATAAACAATGTTAGATTGTGATAACAGGTATGTAAGTGTTTAAATATTTAAATCAATTCAACATATTGCTTCTATATATATAGATGCAAGAACATAAACTTTATCCAAAGAACACATTATTTACATTTAATATGCTCATTTATCTAGGAGACCCAAAAGAACCCACAGATAAACTAGCAGGAACTAATAAGACGGTTCAACAAGGCACACACATACAAGATCAATAAATTTTAAAAGTCAATCAGGCTCCTCTACACTGGCGATAACAAATTAGAAACTATAAAAGAAAATAAGCAAAAAAGAAGATCTAAAAATTGTCACAAGAGCTGTATAATTTATTTAGAGCTAAGCATACGTAGAAGGCAATATAACTAACGAACTGAGTACGAACAGTTAAACTCCGCCCAACCCAAGGTTAGGAAAAGACTGTTGTTTCTTTATGAGAACAGACCCTCTTCTTAAGGAGCAGATCAGTAAGTGAGAGTGAATCAAAGAAACACAGCATTTGAAAAGTCAGCTAGTCCAAGCCTCTTGATCACACATACAGAAGCTGAAGCCCAGATAGGTTGAGTTACTTGCTAAAGGGCCCAATGTCCTGACTCAAGGACTAGCATTTTTCACTCAGTCGCAAGACACAATCAAATGCAGTACCTTGGAAAGAGATGGGGAAAAAATGAAGAAATCAATTATATAGTTCCTCATCTTTAAGTACAGAAATAGCCGTGACAAAATTACACGTATTGAGGGAAAATTGAAGTGCAGAGTTTAAAATGTCAATAATCCACAGGGAAACTGGAGACCATTTAAAACATTCATATTAAATCTCTCTAGAAAAGACATTAAAAGATCTCCAATCAAAATGTGAATTTTATAATAGACATGGTATGATACAATTTATAATAGATATGGTAGGAACCTTTCCCTTTCACGGGAAAGCTTCGGCTGGGAAAAAGGAATTGTTCTTGAAAATGGGGCCTGTGCTATTGCAGACACTGTGCTCAACCTAGGTCCACCGAATGCTCTGATGTCATCACTGAGGTCACAGAATTCCACTGTGAGCCTGGCAACCTTGCAAACATAACAGCCCTGGTGAGCACTAGGCACTACTGCTGGTTCACCAAGTGGTACAAGTTTTTCAGCCATTTAGGAGACTTGACTATTTTTGTTTGTATTGAATCATTTCAACGGATTGCCCAAGAGCCAAGAAGGGCCAACCTGTAGGGAAGAGGAGGAGTTGGACATCTCTTGAGGCATCTTCTAAGGGAGACTTCTAGTTGGTACGATGGAACGGCGACAAAAGAGGAAACATCTGGAAAATGAAGAGTCCCAGGAAACTGCCGAGAACGGAGGAGGTATGTGGGGGGCAACTTGTCTGGGGCACATGGGTTTCTGCCAAACTGAAGCTTCTCTAGGAAGCGGGGGACTGAGAACGTGTCACCTGTGAAGCAGGGAGCGAGAGACCTTGTCTCACTGATGCTGCCGTATCTATCCGGAGGGTCCCTGTGGTGTGAGACGGCACAGAACGGCCAGATGCCCCCTGGGAGATGGGAGGTCAGCTCCGCTGGTCTGAGGACTCTCTCCTGGGGCAGCCGGGCCTGGAGCTTTGTCGGACTCACAGCAGGCTGCATCCTGCTTGCACAGACCTAGAGGTGCAGCTTTTCTCAGTCCCCGATTTCTCTCTTATGCTCTTGGATCTTTCCTAGGGGTCATGAGGTGGGGGATGTGAAGGATGCAAGGATGCTGAGAGAGACCCATGAGTTGCTTGGCCTCTTTTACCAAAGTGGAAAGAGAAGCCCCATGAGTTGAAGGCCCTGTTGAAAAATATCTTGACAAGTGGAATGCACTTTGAAAGAAGATTGTTTGTCTAGGGATGGTGTCATATTGAAAGCAAGGAGGTTTTATTCCTTCAACAGGAAGAATTTCCCAAAGGAGATCAAGGGAAGGGAAGGGTTTTCCAGAAACTGAGACCGCGTGAGCGGGGGTGAGAAATGGCCTCAGGGTCCTGCGGGGAGCTCTGAGAGCCACGGGCCACGTGGTGCCTGCGTGCATTAAATGTAGGCGAGTAGCTTGCCCTGGGAGAGGGGTGGTCACCTCAGAGCTCCAGCTAGAGGCCTCTGCCCCAGATTAGAGCCCAGTAGCTCCTACCAGGCCCAGGGCCCTGGAGACTGTAGGATGGGCCCTGGGAATGGAGCTCTAGACAGCAGGCAGATTTCCAGGCAGTGGCTGGGACAGGCTGGGGAAGGCAATGACTGCCCCTGACCATTCAGAATATTTTGCCCTATGTTCCTGTGTGTGTGTGTGTGTGAGTGTGTGTGTGTGTGTGTGTGTGTGTGTGTGGTAGTGCAGAGAAGAGCGAGATGAATGGGGGTAGAGTGCTTACCAGATATAAAGTCTGCGTGGTAAAGTTCTTGTCACCCTGCCTGGACCTGGCTGACACTCGGTGTACGTAAGAGTGTATACAGAATTCTTGTTAGGGGTGTTTTATGAGACAGTAACTCATACACCCATGTACACTCTGATGCAGCAAAAATATCACACACCCCACATATAACTTCCTTAGTAAACCACACACAGCACATGGAGGTATATACACGCATCCCTCCTATACTACGTTCTCATACAACCCACCTGTATCACAATCCTCTCCTCCAACACCAAACGCTGGAGATGAGATATGTATATAGACACACACACTATATATATAGGACACACACACACACACACACACACTATATACATGTATCTCCTCAACTCTTGCACAAACACAACTAACTTCAGCCATCTCTAAATACCTCTATAAGAACCAGTCACGTGTCATACACACCACACTTATAACACATTCTTGAGTAATGCCAGACCCGCTTTGTACAAACCACAGTAAACCACAGTCTCAGTAACCCATGTCAGGATTGCCAGAGAAAATATGGGCTATCCAGTTCAATTTGAATTCCAGATAAACAACAAGTAATTTTTCAGTATCCGTATGTCCCACATATTGTATGGGCTATACTTACACTAAAACTAAGTCAGGCCAAATACTGCATGGGAATACTTACACTAAAAGATTATTCTGGGTTTATTTGAAACTGAAATTTAACTGGGTGCCTTGTATTCTTGTTCGCTAAGTCTGGCAACCCTTATATACTTACCACCAGCTGATGTATTATATATTTATTGTAGTTTTGTTTAGTGTGTGTCTTCCCCTACTAGAATGTGCAGCGTTACCAAAGACTACAACAATGGAAGAGTGCCAGATACACAGGAGTAGCTGCTTACTGAATCTTGGTGAATGAATGAATGAACACACACCATAAATACAAGCCACACCATGTAATGAGGAAACGTTACATGTCCCAGAATTCCTGACTTGTGAACAGAAACCATGCACACAAAGGCCACAGACACAGATAGACACGTCTGCACTGTGCTCCCCATGCCAACCCCACACTTACCACAGACTTAACTGATACACATCACTCACTCTTCCCACACACTCACAGTCACCACCGAGGCCTACATTACCAACTAGACAGTGAGAGAATAAGTATTGATTGGAATTAAATCCTGGAGGATCCACTGGGAACCACACTCTCAGCTGTGTGTATTCACTGCACCTGACACGTGTCACACACTCAGTAAATATTTGTGGACAGAGGACTGATGAACCCACCCTGAGCCTTTCATTCCTCCCTCAGGAATCTCGAAGTCACAAGAGGATCCCCCTCGGCTTGGATCCACTGTGGTGGCCCAAGGCTGCAGCCCAGGGGCAGTGGAGGTCTCCTCTGCCTCTAAATACTTCTTCTGTACTTCTACTCTGCGCAAGCTCAGCTACGCTGGTAAGGGCGTGGGGCTCCTCAGGTGACGGGGTGCTTGGCTGTGAAGCAGGAGGCACACAGATCCCAGGGAGGCTGAGAGGAAATCCAGGGTCATCAGAGGTGATGAGGGCTCTGTGGAGGAGCCTGGGCAGGATGGCTGAGCTGTTCCGAGGGCGTGGATGCCAGCTGAGTCTGGGTGTGTGTGTGTGAATACTGCTACTACCATGGTGGGGAAGTCAAGGAGCAGGGGCCGGAAAGGTCTGGGCTTGAGGTGGAGGGAAGAGGGACCAGATTAAGCATCTTCAGAGGAAAATGTAGGCTTTGTCTTTGCCTTTGCTTCCAGAGAAGGACAGAGTTCTGCATCATACACCTCCAGCCTGAGAGCAGGACCATCCAGCTCAGGTGCACACAGCTCACACATACACGCGCCCTCCAGGCACAGCCCTTCTCAGTGCACATCAACCCCAAGCACGTGCTCCACAGTACTCTCCTGCACCACAGCCCCATTCCACAAGGAATGCACCACCGATATTCCCAAACTCACACTCCTCATCGTACACGCATCCAGCCGCATCCCTCACATACTACAGCCCTCACCACCATACTCCACACCCCTGTATACAGACACCGCTCCAGTATACCCCCCCACGCACATGAAAAGCCCACAGATGACACCAGATACACCACTCCGTCCTACGGCCAATGGACACCAAGCTCACGACATTGCTATGTCGTGCCAATGTCCCTCTCTCGTCTACCACACCTGCTCCCTCAGCTTCCGGCATGGCCCATGCATGTTATTATGATTTTAATTTCCTTTTTCAGGAATCCGGAGATTTCATCGAGACACTGCCCAGCCTAGACCACCCCTAGCCCAGGATCAGGAAGAAGGAGAGACCGCTTCCCCATCACACTGTGTCTCCTCCTCACCCTCTTCACCCTGTAAGAACTATCTGCACCCAGACAAAGAGGAAAGGGGCATGAAAATATACTACATGCAGGTACAAGTGAACAAGGGTGTCGCTGTCTCCTGGAAGACAAAGAAACCCTTGGAGTTGCCTGAAAAGCAGCTGAGGATAGAAGAAGTGACCCTTCCTGAGGATGTGTGCGCAGTAGCCACTGACCCCTCTTCTGATGTGTCCACCGAAAGCCTCCTGTCTGACAGTGAGCCCACTGGGGAGGAGAAAGAGTATGAGGAAAGGGCAGAGCCAGGCAGCCCATCAGGGCCACCTGCCGTTGAGGAGAGACCCAGCGCCAAGACAGCGGACTGGATGCTGACCATGGAGACCGGCTTCAGGTGCATGGCCTGCTGCCGGGTCTTCCCCACCTTGGGGATCCTCCAGCAGCACGTGAAGGGCGGCGTCCTGCAGGGCTTCAGCTGCCGTGCCTTTCATCTCACCATGGCCCAGCGGATGGGCAATGTGGAATCCGAGAGCACCCCTGAGGAAGAGGACGAGGAGGAGGAGGAGGAGAACGAGGAGGAGGAGGAGGAGGAGGAGGAGGAGAAGGAGGTAGAGAAGCAAGAAGAAAAGGAGAATGAGGGAGAGCAGCCCACGGGGGAAGGCCCCAGCCCAAAGAGACCCCGCAGGCAGGGTCTTTTCTCTCCTTTGAGTTCCAAACAGCAACTGAGATTCATGGGACAGAAGATCCTGGAAGACGGTGTGGCCGTCCCTTGGAAGAGGTAAGGCTTGAGGCTGGCAGTCTTCTGAGCCTATGTCACGAGGGCCCAGAGGAGTCTAAGGGAAGGGGCCGCACACATGTGCTGGTTGACCTAATGGCTCTGCAGTTGCATCAAATGGGACACACCCAGCACTAACAAAGGCATTGACCTCTGTTGACGTAAACAAGAAGGTGGAGCCTTTTCCTAGGAGTTTTCTCAGGGTCTGCACGATGGACCTCAACTCTTAGAGGACGTACTGCCAGCAGCTCCTTCTCGGCAGAGAGAGCCAGGAGTGGTCTCAAGAGAGGACAGGGGCCCTTGCAGGACCAGAATTTTGAGGTTTGAGAGCCTTGGGCCTGAGCCGAGATCTCACCCGGACCACTGGACCTAGCCTTCTGTGACAAAGGGGAATATGAAAGAGAGTCACGTGGAAATGAGGTTCCCCGAGATATGGAAATGTTCCAGAACCTTCGTTGCGTGGTAGTTGATCTGGAGCCAAGCTCACTGTGGTGTGTGTGGCTCTGAGCATTAAGGCAATGCTGGAGGGTAACCCTGACCAGCAGAGCTTGGAGTGCTTCTTGTCTCTTCCTGTTCTACCTCATTTGTTTTATCCCTTCCAGGGAGAAGAAAGGACCCTCGGGAGAGTAGCAGACAGAATGCCGTGGTCTGAAGGAGGATGAAGGGACCGGCACTCAGTCTAAAAATCATATGACAATAGAAGCGTCCTATGCAATAAAGGGCATTTTCCAAACCTTTCCTGGAGCTTTTATTTAATGACATTTTTCTATCTATGCATCTATCTGTCATCTACATCTGTATCTTTCAAGGTTTGTGAACAAGCTTTCACATAAGCACTAGAGACGTCCGCCAGCATTTTCCAGAAGAGGCCTGCAAATTGCTGGGGACTCCTCACAAATAGGGAACGGCCACAACCCCTGCCACACAGACTATGCGCGTGGCCCTCCTGACGTACTCCCACTCTCTCTCTGAATTTCCCAACGTCTGAGATGAGGGTGCTGACTGGAGGCAATGATCACGTGCAGGCTGAATCTTCTCCAGATTCTGATTCTCTTCCTGGGCATATCGTCCTTAAGCACAGTCTCCATGTCCCTGGCCACACTGATCTCTCTCCTTCAGTCCTTCCCTCCCTCCCTCTCCTGCCTCCCAGTGCAGAGAATACTTTTTTGCATTTGAGACGACATTTATTTTTGGTTCACAGAATTCTCACCTGTTCTACTGTGGCCTCCGTTGTGAACATTCCAAAGCTGAGACTTTTCTGTTTTTCTCCCTCATTTCTGCTGAGTCTTTACCTTCCTAATGCAGTGAACTCACAGTGCCTAGCTGACTGGATGGGGAAAAAAATCCAGGGAGCAAAGAGAAATAATAAAAGAATATATCAGTTAATTTTTCATAGTGTTATCCAACTACATATTTTTAAAATTTTGGAATAATATTAGGAATCTTCTCTTTATAAAAAACTGAATTATCGGGCTTCCCTGGTGGAGCAGTGGTTAAGAATATGCCTGCGAATGCAGGGGTCATGGGTTCGAGCCCTGGTCTGGGAAGATCCCACGTGCCACGGAGTAACTAAGCCCGCACGCCACAACTACTGAGCCTGCGCTCTAGAGCCCGTGTGCCACATCAACCGAGCCCACGTGCCACAACTATGGAAGCCTGCGTGCCTAGAGACCATGCTCCGCAACAAGAGAAGCCACTGCAATGAGAAGCCCGTGCACCACAGCCAAGAGGAGCCCCCGCTCACTGAAACTAGAGAACGCCCGCTAGCAGCAACAAAGACCCAATGCAGCCCCAAATAAATTAATTAATTTTAAAAAATTGAATTAGTTTCAAGGGTACAATGTATAAAAGTACAATAAAAGCCCCCCTTCATAACCCCCCAACCCCACTCTCAAGATGGAATCGATATGCTGTGATACAATTTATAGTCGTAGTACTACTCCTCCTCCCACCACATCCGAAATCCTCTGAGCCAGGTGCAGCAGCTTCCTTTCACAATGCTAGGACCCGCCACAAGACACATGATAATCCCTTTGGACATTTCAAGGAGCGGCACCAAGGGAACAGTACCGGGGAAATGCCACTGACAGCTCAGAATATCCATGGCATTTCTAGAGCCTCGGCACTGCTCTCGCTCTGGGAATGAAGGTCCAAAAAGCACATCGGAGAATGTTCATAGTTGTAAACAAGCTCCACCTTTGAAACACAATCTACATAGAACCACATATACAAGCCTGCACGATGGATGAAGCCAAGGTCTCCTCCATGATTTCCCTTCTGACCACCTTATTGTCTCCTCAACCATAAAAGGTGAACTTGAAACTCAGGACCTTGCCTTGTCACCAGAAACATCCAAGCTTGGATCAGTCTTTCTAAGACCAGATACTTGCTCTCTGAACTATTAGAGACTTGTCACATACACACAGGTAGAACAGGATTATTTCTATCTACCTGGGGACTTGGAGTCTTTCACATTGCTCCTGTTAAAACTCTCACAACAGCAAAACTTTACCTACAAAGGGTTCAAGCTATGACACTCCCAACTTCCACAAACCTCCTCAGCTCTTGTGAGTCACATGCAGCCAATTCCAGGAATTGGAAACATGGTTGTGAGGATGAAACTGACTTTGGGGCTCCCCTTGGATATGGTCTTCCAGACTTACCAAAAGGCCATTAAGAGGAAGGTTTACCCCACCTCAGGGAAACCCGAGGCAGTACTTGCAGTCAAGGGCTGGCCATGGCTTCTGAGCTACATCCAAAAAGAATTTCATACTGTACCTGGATCTGCTGAAGCCATTTCTGACTGTCCGAGAGCCAGCATGTACCACTCCTCAACTGCCTCCATTGTGGATCATCAGTAGGGCTGTCAGATTTAGGACATAAAAATACAGGATACCCAGTTAAACTTGAACTTCACATGAATAATAAGTCATTATTTTTAGTATAAGTAGATCCTATGAACTATTTGGGGCATACTTATCTTCAAAATGTACTCGTTGTTTTTCAAACATTCATATTTAACTAAACAGTCTATATTTTATCTGTCAACCCTACTCAGCAGAAATGATGGAGGCTCATAGAGATCCAGGAGACGCCTCAGCGCCTCCTCAGCTTTTATTTCTACGTCCTGGACAGCGAGCACGAACCTTCCACTCCCAGTCAGTGGCTAGAATGGAGGATATTCTCTGTTTTAGAGCTTTTTCTACTTGTCATTGTTATTATCTTCCTTATGTTAAAGAGATGTTTATTTTTTCCCAATCTTAATAGCTCATCCAAAAGTATTTCAAAGTTCATTAGAGAAGGGAAAAACAATATGGTTCTGAAAAGTGAAGGAAACCGCCTGGTGTTTAGTAAAGAAGTAGTAGGGAGACTGAAAAAGCCAAACTTAATAAGCAGATCTCTCCAAGGGTATTTTCAGAGCTTGATACCCTCCCACACCCTGAAAATATTATTACATCAAGAATGTAGAACTGCTAACCAAATGTAAGGCTCCCATATGATTCTATCAAACTGAGGATGCTTCTTTACTAAGCAGTGAGCACACTTGCTGTCCCAGGGACCTTGGCAGTTGCAACGTAGGGCTCTTCCCTTTGGGATGGAAACAGCAAGTTTTCCTGTGGTCTACACGCTGGCCCCAAAAATACGACACTCCCAATACTTGTCAACTTTAAGTATTTTTCTACATATCTCCATTTTTCTGTTACTATTTGGACTACATCCTAGACTTGACACTACATAAATTGCATTCAAGAAGCTATTTTTAAAAGTTGGTAGGAAACCTTAAATCTATGGCTTGCAGTCCCTGGCTTACTTTCATCCAGGTGCATAAGGGTTTTCAAAAGTAGTCAGGTTAGTTACCCTGTATCACAGCCCCACGCTTGTGTCACAGATATAAAAATGGAACATGATATTTAAGGTTTTAGTTGCCAAATCATCAAGCCTCCCAGACAGAGGCAATAGAGCAAAATGATTACAGAGGCATGGATTTTGATTTGCTCCAGTGTCTTGGGCAAGTCACTTGGCCTCTGTATTTATTTGTACTTATCTGCACTTATCTGTCACTTGGGGGTCATAATTGTACCTGGTCCATGGGTACGCTGTACAAATGATCTGTAAAGTAGTTACAAGAAACCGACACAGAGTAAGCACTCCACAGACATTGGCTATTAGCTATTGGAAATAGTTCTCCGTGAAACAGATGACATTATCCGTGGATGACTCGGTGGGAGACAGTGAATCACAGAATCACAGCATGTTGAAAGTGACCTAGTTCACACTCTAATGTGAAAAGAAGAAAAGTGTGCATGGGTAGAAAATGTCTGAAACTTTACACAACAAAGAGTTCATCATGTTAACTTGGAGGATTAGAATAAATCAGGAAAGGAGGAAAGAAAAACTTGAGTGTAATTCAATTTCTCTATCATTTGTGTTTCTACACTGAGACTCTGAATACACTGGAAGTGCAATTTTTTTTAATGTGGCGGGATAAAGGTTTTCAAGTTTTCCTGATCCATCCGTATTATTATCTCAGAATTGCTGGCATTTCTTGCCATCTTTGGATCTACACCCATGTGAGTCAGTGGGCCATTCTGGACGGAGGAGATAATAGAGCAGAAGTGAAGTGAGAGAAAAGGAGAGACAAGATTTTCTCTTTTCTCTTCAAAGAGGAAAGGTCTTTGGAATGGGAACAACTCACAACCAAACTTTGGGGAAAGGATGTGATGGAAAATGAGACAAACATCCTACCCCTGTGATGAGAAGGATTCCCTGGGCTGGATGGAGGGAGGTCACAGGTGGCTGGACAAGGAAACCAACTAGGGAGAAACACACACAAGTGCAGAGCAAACACCCTGAGGCCACTCAGCCTGACTCCATGCAAACATGTGTCCAGCAGACAGCCCTTCACCTGTGGCTCCCCAGCAAGACAGGTACCTCGGGGGTGCCAACTCATTCTGAGTCCATTATGCCTGGCCATTCATAAACCGCTGTCTAACGTGTGAGGAATAAACTCTCAATGTTTATGAGGAAATTGGGGAAGGAGATTGAAAGCTTACTTAAACGAAATAAAAAAGAAGTTCAGGAAGGCAAGATGGTAGTGAGACAAGAAAAAGACCTTAAAAGATAGAAAGGATTTGCCAAAGAAGAGAAAGCAAAAGAAATGATTCCGAATGGGTTAACCTGCAGCTAGGAAGTTAAGGAAGATTATTGATGGGTGAAGACTATGGAATAAAGCGAATAAAATTTCTCAGAAGTTGCTGAGAATATGGTAAGCAGCATGATGATCAAATTATGAATTGGCTGCAATGGCATTCTAGGGGGACACTAGGAAGGTGAAGCAAATGTTCCTGAGATGACAGTGGCAGGTGGAAAGTTGTTTCAGGGGAAGATCAGTCTTGCAGAGGGTGTATCAGAGGAGGGCAAGTGTGAGCAAGCAAGGAAATACTAAGTGTATACGGTTCCTTCACTGAGTGCACCCAGCCCCGCGGTCAGCCTTGAGAACAAGCAGGACTTCAGGTACTGGAGCTACATTTCAGTCATCAAGACTTGAGAAGACACCCTTAACTCAGGTCTTCTCTTCAAACTCCATCTTTCCTTCTTGACCTTCATTTGGCCTCTTCCCTTACCCTCCAGCTGTGGACTGAGGCCACAGAGCAAGATGGGTCACTAGTGTCCTCCATCCCCTGGCGACTGTGGTTCACATCAGTGGAGTACCAAAGGCAATAACCAAGTAACAGACACAAGAGTGTATGAAGAAGAAGAGATTCTGATAAGGCTTTCTGTGACAGTGTGGGCCAAGTCGGCTCTATATGGCTGGTATCACGTGAATTATGGGCAGCCTTAGGGGAGAAGTCCTCAGAAGGCAGAGCCTGGCTCTCGAGAGGCTCTGCGTGCTCACAGCCCACTCCAAGACCTCAGTTACAGCTTCGGCCCCCAATATCTCTCCCTCTGCCTGCTCACAGTTTTTGAAGTCTTCTTTCCTCCACATTTCTCTTGAGAGGTGGAGGAGGAAGATGAGCTTCAGGCCAGCTCAGACTCCCCTGGGATCCCAGCAGGATGCCTATCATTAACCTCCCACCTTCTAGGAAGCTCCTAAGATCTTCACATTTGGGGCAGTTCTCATTTCAGCTGTGCTTCAAATTGCTGGCTGGAGACGGCCTGTTGGAAGGTGGCTAAAAGCAAGTAGCAATCCTTCGGGCAGCCTGGCCCTTCTCGACTGTCAGTCATCTTCAGGGGTATTCTAGGAAATGTTGTTTGTTCTAGAGAAGGGAGGGAAACAATCCAATTGTCCAATAATGCTTGAATGGAAAATAAATGATGCTATATGCATGTGATCACATAATATCTAACTGTCAATAATCAAAGACTTAGATCTATATGGATTCACGTGGATAAATCTTGAAAACATAATATTGATTGAAAGAAAATAAGATAAACAATGTTAGATTGTGATAACAGGTATGTAAGTGTTTAAATATTTAAATCAATTCAACATATTGCTTCTATATATATAGATGCAAGAACATAAACTTTATCCAAAGAACACATTATTTACATTTAATATGCTCATTTATCTAGGAGACCCAAAAGAACCCACAGATAAACTAGCAGGAACTAATAAGACGGTTCAACAAGGCACACACATACAAGATCAATAAATTTTAAAAGTCAATCAGGCTCCTCTACACTGGCGATAACAAATTAGAAACTATAAAAGAAAATAAGCAAAAAAGAAGATCTAAAAATTGTCACAAGAGCCGTATAATTTATTTAGAGCTAAGCATACGTAGAAGGCAATATAACTAACGAACTGAGTACGAACAGTTAAACTCCGCCCAACCCAAGGTTAGGAAAAGACTGTTGTTTCTTTATGAGAACAGACCCTCTTCTTAAGGAGCAGATCAGTAAGTGAGAGTGAATCAAAGAAACACAGCATTTGAAAAGTCAGCTAGTCCAAGCCTCTTGATCGCACATACAGAAGCTGAAGCCCAGATAGGTTGAGTTACTTGCTAAAGGGCCCAATGTCCTGACTCAAGGACTAGCATTTTTCACTCAGTCGCAAGACACAATCAAATGCAGTACCTTGGAAAGAGATGGGGAAAAAATGAAGAAATCAATTATATAGTTCCTCATCTTTAAGTACAGAAATAGCCATGACAAAATTACACGTATTGAGGGAAAATTGAAGTGCAGAGTTTAAAATGTCAATAATCCACAGGGAAACTGGAGACCATTTAAAACATTCATATTAAATCTCTCTAGAAAAGACATTAAAAGATCTCCAATCAAAATGTGAATTTTATAATAGACATGGTATGATACAATTTATAATAGATATGGTAGGAACCTTTCCCTTTCACGGGAAAGCTTCGGCTGGGAAAAAGGAATTGTTCTTGAAAATGGGGCCTGTGCTATTGCAGACACTGTGCTCAACCTAGGTCCACCGAATGCTCTGATGTCATCACTGAGGTCACAGAATTCCACTGTGAGCCTGGCAACCTTGCAAACATAACAGCCCTGGTGAGCACTAGGCACTACTGCTGGTTCACCAAGTGGTACACGTTTTTCAGCCATTTAGGAGACTTGACTATTTTTGTTTGTATTGAATCATTTCAACGGATTGCCCAAGAGCCAAGAAGGGCCAACCTGTAGGGAAGAAGAGGAGTTGGACATCTCTTGAGGCATCTTCTAAGGGAGACTTCTAGTTGGTACGATGGAACGGCGACAAAAGAGGAAACATCTGGAAAATGAAGAGTCCCAGGAAACTGCCGAGAACGGAGGAGGTATGTGGGGGGCAACTTGTCTGGGGCACATGGGTTTCTGCCAAACTGAAGCTTCTCTAGGAAGCGGGGGACTGAGAACGTGTCACCTGTGAAGCAGGGAGCGAGAGACCTTGTCTCACTGATGCTGCCGTATCTATCCGGAGGGTCCCTGTGGTGTGAGACGGCACAGAACGGCCAGATGCCCCCTGGGAGATGGGAGGTCAGCTCCGCTGGTCTGAGGACTCTCTCCTGGGGCAGCCGGGCCTGGAGCTTTGTCGGACTCACAGCAGGCTGCATCCTGCTTGCACAGACCTAGAGGTGCAGCTTTTCTCAGTCCCCGATTTCTCTCTTATGCTCTTGGATCTTTCCTAGGGGTCATGAGGTGGGGGATGTGAAGGATGCAAGGATGCTGAGAGAGACCCATGAGTTGCTTGGCCTCTTTTACCAAAGTGGAAAGAGAAGCCCCATGAGTTGAAGGCCCTGTTGAAAAATATCTTGACAAGTGGAATGCACTTTGAAAGAAGATTGTTTGTCTAGGGATGGTGTCATATTGAAAGCAAGGAGGTTTTATTCCTTCAACAGGAAGAATTTCCCAAAGGAGATCAAGGGAAGGGAAGGGTTTTCCAGAGACTGAGACCGCGTGAGCGGGGGTGAGAAATGGCCTCAGGGTCCTGCGGGGAGCTCTGAGAGCCACGGGCCACGTGGTGCCTGCGTGCATTAAATGTAGGCGAGTAGCTTGCCCTGGGAGAGGGGTGGTCACCCCAGAGCTCCAGCTAGAGGCCTCTGCCCCAGATTAGAGCCCAGTAGCTCCTACCAGGCCCAGGGCCCTGGAGACTGTAGGATGGGCCCTGGGAATGGAGCTCTAGACAGCAGGCAGATTTCCAGGCAGTGGCTGGGACAGGCTGGGGAAGGCAATGACTGCCCCTGACCATTCAGAATATTTTGCCCTATGTTCCTGTGTGTGTGTGTGTGTGAGTGTGTGTGTGTGTGTGTGTGTGTGTGTGTGTGGTAGTGCAGAGAAGAGCGAGATGAATGGGGGTAGAGTGCTTACCAGATATAAAGTCTGCGTGGTAAAGTTCTTGTCACCCTGCCTGGACCTGGCTGACACTCGGTGTACGTAAGAGTGTATACAGAATTCTTGTTAGGGGTGTTTTATGAGACAGTAACTCATACACCCATGTACACTCTGATGCAGCAAAAATATCACACACCCCACATATAACTTCCTTAGTAAACCACACACAGCACATGGAGGTATATACACGCATCCCTCCTATACTACGTTCTCATACAACCCACCTGTATCACAATCCTCTCCTCCAACACCAAACGCTGGAGATGAGATATGTATATAGACACACACACTATATATATAGGACACACACACACACACACACACACACTATATACATGTATCTCCTCAACTCTTGCACAAACACAACTAACTTCAGCCATCTCTAAATACCTCTATAAGAACCAGTCACGTGTCATACACACCACACTTATAACACATTCTTGAGTAATGCCAGACCCGCTTTGTACAAACCACAGTAAACCACAGTCTCAGTAACCCATGTCAGGATTGCCAGAGAAAATATGGGCTATCCAGTTCAATTTGAATTCCAGATAAACAACAAGTAATTTTTCAGTATCCGTATGTCCCACATATTGTATGGGCTATACTTACACTAAAACTAAGTCAGGCCAAATACTGCATGGGAATACTTACACTCAAAGATTATTCTGGGTTTATCTGAAACTGAAATTTAACTGGGTGCCTTGTATTCTTGTTCGCTAAGTCTGGCAACCCTTATATACTTACCACCAGCTGATGTATTATATATTTATTGTAGTTTTGTTTAGTGTGTGTCTTCCCCTACTAGAATGTGCAGCGTTACCAAAGACTACAACAATGGAAGAGTGCCGGATACACAGGAGTAGCTGCTTACTGAATCTTGGTGAATGAATGAATGAACACACACCATAAATACAAGCCACACCATGTAATGAGGAAACGTTACACGTCCCAGAATTCCTGACTTGTGAACAGAAACCATGCACACAAAGGCCACAGACACAGATAGACACGTCTGCACTGTGCTCCCCATGCCAACCCCACACTTACCACAGACTTAACTGATACACATCACTCACTCTTCCCACACACTCACAGTCACCACCGAGGCCTACATTACCAACTAGACAGTGAGAGAATAAGTATTGATTGGAATTAAATCCTGGAGTATCCACTGGGAACCACACTCTCAGCTGTGTGTATTCACTGCACCTGACACGTGTCACACACTCAGTAAATATTTGTGGACAGAGGACTGATGAACCCACCCTGAGCCTTTCATTCCTCCCTCAGGAATCTCGAAGTCACAAGAGGATCCCCCTCGGCTTGGATCCACTGTGGTGGCCCAAGGCTGCAGCCCAGGGGCAGTGGAGGTCTCCTCTGCCTCTAAATACTTCTTCTGTACTTCTACTCTGCGCAAGCTCAGCTACGCTGGTAAGGGCGTGGGGCTCCTCAGGTGACGGGGTGCTTGGCTGTGAAGCAGGAGGCACACAGATCCCAGGGAGGCTGAGAGGAAATCCAGGGTCATCAGAGGTGATGAGGGCTCTGTGGAGGAGCCTGGGCAGGATGGCTGAGCTGTTCCGAGGGCGTGGATGCCAGCTGAGTCTGGGGGTGTGTGTGTGAATACTGCTACTACCATGGTGGGGAAGTCAAGGAGCAGGGGCCGGAAAGGTCTGGGCTTGAGGTGGAGGGAAGAGGGACCAGATTAAGCATCTTCAGAGGAAAATGTAGGCTTTGTCTTTGCCTTTGCTTCCAGAGAAGGACAGAGTTCTGCATCATACACCTCCAGCCTGAGAGCAGGACCATCCAGCTCAGGTGCACACAGCTCACACATACACGCGCCCTCCAGGCACAGCCCTTCTCAGTGCACATCAACCCCAAGCACGTGCTCCACAGTACTCTCCTGCACCACAGCCCCATTCCACAAGGAATGCACCACCGATATTCCCAAACTCACACTCCTCATCGTACACGCATCCAGCCGCATCCCTCACATACTACAGCCCTCACCACCATACTCCACACCCCTGTATACAGACACCGCTCCAGTATACCCCCCCACGCACATGAAAAGCCCACAGATGACACCACATACACCACTCCGTCCTACGGCCAACGGACACCAAGCTCACGACATTGCTATGTCGTGCCAATGTCCCTCTCTCGTCTACCACACCTGCTCCCTCAGCTTCCGGCATGGCCCATGCATGTTATTATGATTTTAATTTCCTTTTTCAGGAATCCGGAGATTTCATCGAGACACTGCCCAGCCTAGACCACCCCTAGCCCAGGATCAGGAAGAAGGAGAGACCGCTTCCCCATCACACTGTGTCTCCTCCTCACCCTCTTCACCCTGTAAGAACTATCTGCACCCAGACAAAGAGGAAAGGGGCATGAAAATATACTACATGCAGGTACAAGTGAACAAGGGTGTCGCTGTCTCCTGGAAGACAAAGAAACCCTTGGAGTTGCCTGAAAAGCAGCTGAGGATAGAAGAAGTGACCCTTCCTGAGGATGTGTGCGCAGTAGCCACTGACCCCTCTTCTGATGTGTCCACCGAAAGCCTCCTGTCTGACAGTGAGCCCACTGGGGAGGAGAAAGAGTATGAGGAAAGGGCAGAGCCAGGCAGCCCATCAGGGCCACCTGCCGTTGAGGAGAGACCCAGCGCCAAGACAGCGGACTGGATGCTGACCATGGAGACCGGCTTCAGGTGCATGGCCTGCTGCCGGGTCTTCCCCACCTTGGGGATCCTCCAGCAGCACGTGAAGGGCGGCGTCCTGCAGGGCTTCAGCTGCCGTGCCTTTCATCTCACCATGGCCCAGCGGATGGGCAATGTGGAATCCGAGAGCACCCCTGAGGAAGAGGACGAGGAGGAGGAGGAGGAGAACGAGGAGGAGGAGGAGGAGGAGGAGGAGGAGAAGGAGGTAGAGAAGCAAGAAGAAAAGGAGAATGAGGGAGAGCAGCCCACGGGGGAAGGCCCCAGCCCAAAGAGACCCCGCAGGCAGGGTCTTTTCTCTCCTTTGAGTTCCAAACAGCAACTGAGATTCATGGGACAGAAGATCCTGGAAGACGGTGTGGCCGTCCCTTGGAAGAGGTAAGGCTTGAGGCTGGCAGTCTTCTGAGCCTATGTCACGAGGGCCCAGAGGAGTCTAAGGGAAGGGGCCGCACACATGTGCTGGTTTACCTAATGGCTCTGCAGTTGCATCAAATGGGACACACCCAGCACTAACAAAGGCATTGACCTCTGTTGACGTAAACAAGAAGGTGGAGCCTTTTCCTAGGAGTTTTCTCAGGGTCTGCACGATGGACCTCAACTCTTAGAGGACGTACTGCCAGCAGCTCCTTCTCGGCAGAGAGAGCCAGGAGTGGTCTCAAGAGAGGACAGGGGCCCTTGCAGGACCAGAATTTTGAGGTCTGAGAGCCTTGGGCCTGAGCCGAGATCTCACCCGGACCACTGGACCTAGCCTTCTGTGACAAAGGGGAATATGAAAGAGAGTCACGTGGAAATGAGGTTCCCCGAGATATGGAAATGTTCCAGAACCTTCGTTGCGTGGTAGTTGATCTGGAGCCAAGCTCACTGTGGTGTGTGTGGCTCTGAGCATTAAGGCAATGCTGGAGGGTAACCCTGACCAGCAGAGCTTGGAGTGCTTCTTGTCTCTTCCTGTTCTACCTCATTTGTTTTATCCCTTCCAGGGAGAAGAAAGGACCCTCGGGAGAGTAGCAGACAGAATGCCGTGGTCTGAAGGAGGATGAAGGGACCGGCACTCAGTCTAAAAATCATATGACAATAGAAGCGTCCTATGCAATAAAGGGCATTTTCCAAACCTTTCCTGGAGCTTTTATTTAATGACATTTTTCTATCTATGCATCTATCTGTCATCTACATCTGTATCTTTCAAGGTTTGTGAACAAGCTTTCACATAAGCACTAGAGACGTCCGCCAGCATTTTCCAGAAGAGGCCTGCAAATTGCTGGGGACTCCTCACAAATAGGGAACGGCCACAACCCCTGCCACACAGACTATGCGCGTGGCCCTCCTGACGTACTCCCACTCTCTCTCTGAATTTCCCAACGTCTGAGATGAGGGTGCTGACTGGAGGCAATGATCACGTGCAGGCTGAATCTTCTCCAGATTCTGATTCTCTTCCTGGGCATATCGTCCTTAAGCACAGTCTCCATGTCCCTGGCCACACTGATCTCTCTCCTTCAGTCCTTCCCTCCCTCCCTCTCCTGCCTCCCAGTGCAGAGAATACTTTTTTGCATTTGAGACGACATTTATTTTTGGTTCACAGAATTCTCACCTGTTCTACTGTGGCCTCCGTTGTGAACATTCCAAAGCTGAGACTTTTCTGTTTTTCTCCCTCATTTCTGCTGAGTCTTTACCTTCCTAATGCAGTGAACTCACAGTGCCTAGCTGACTGGATGGGGAAAAAAATCCAGGGAGCAAAGAGAAATAATAAAAGAATATATCAGTTAATTTTTCATAGTGTTATCCAACTACATATTTTTAAATTTTGGAATAATATTAGGAATCTTCTCTTTATAAAAAACTGAATTATCGGGCTTCCCTGGTGGAGCAGTGGTTAAGAATATGCCTGCGAATGCAGGGGTCATGGGTTCGAGCCCTGGTCTGGGAAGATCCCACGTGCCACGGAGTAACTAAGCCCGCGGGCCACAACTACTGAGCCTGCGCTCTAGAGCCCGTGTGCCACATCAACCGAGCCCACGTGCCACAACTACGGAAGCCTGCGTGCCTAGAGACCATGCTCCGCAACAAGAGAAGCCACTGCAATGAGAAGCCCGTGCACCACAGCCAAGAGGAGCCCCCGCTCACTGCAACTAGAGAACGCCCGCTAGCAGCAACAAAGACCCAATGCAGCCCCAAATAAATTAATTAATTTTTAAAAATTGAATTAGTTTCAAGGGTACAATGTATAAAAGTACAATAAAAGCCCCCCTTCATAACCCCCCAACCCCACTCTCAAGATGGAATCGATATGCTGTGATACAATTTATAGTCGTAGTACTACTCCTCCTCCCACCACATCCGAAATCCTCTGAGCCAGGGGCAGCAGCTTCCTTTCACAATGCTAGGACCCGCCACAAGACACATGATAATCCCTTTGGACATTTCAAGGAGCGGCACCAAGGGAACAGTACCGGGGAAATGCCACTGACAGCTCAGAATATCCATGGCATTTCTAGAGCCTCGGCACTGCTCTCGCTCTGGGAATGAAGGTCCAAAAAGCACATCGGAGAATGTTCATAGTTGTAAACAAGCTCCACCTTTGAAACACAATCTACATAGAACCACATATACAAGCCTGCACGATGGATGAAGCCAAGGTCTCCTCCATGATTTCCCTTCTGACCACCTTATTGTCTCCTCAACCATAAAAGGTGAACTTGAAACTCAGGACCTTGCCTTGTCACCAGAAACATCCAAGCTTGGATCAGTCTTTCTAAGACCAGATACTTGCTCTCTGAACTATTAGAGACTTGTCACATACACACAGGTAGAACAGGATTATTTCTATCTACCTGGGGACTTGGAGTCTTTCACATTGCTCCTGTTAAAACTCTCACAACAGCAAAACTTTACCTACAAAGGGTTCAAGCTATGACACTCCCAACTTCCACAAACCTCCTCAGCTCTTGTGAGTCACATGCAGCCAATTCCAGGAATTGGAAACATGGTTGTGAGGATGAAACTGACTTTGGGGCTCCCCTTGGATATGGTCTTCCAGACTTACCAAAAGGCCATTAAGAGGAAGGTTTACCCCACCTCAGGGAAACCCGAGGCAGTACTTGCAGTCAAGGGCTGGCCATGGCTTCTGAGCTACATCCAAAAAGAATTTCATACTGTACCTGGATCTGCTGAAGCCATTTCTGACTGTCCGAGAGCCAGCATGTACCACTCCTCAACTGCCTCCATTGTGGATCATCAGTAGGGCTGTCAGATTTAGGACATAAAAATACAGGATACCCAGTTAAACTTGAACTTCACATGAATAATAAGTCATTATTTTTAGTATAAGTAGATCCTATGAACTATTTGGGGCATACTTATCTTCAAAATGTACTCGTTGTTTTTCAAACATTCATATTTAACTAAACAGTCTATATTTTATCTGTCAACCCTACTCAGCAGAAATGATGGAGGCTCATAGAGATCCAGGAGACGCCTCAGCGCCTCCTCAGCTTTTATTTCTACGTCCTGGACAGCGAGCACGAACCTTCCACTCCCAGTCAGTGGCTAGAATGGAGGATATTCTCTGTTTTAGAGCTTTTTCTACTTGTCATTGTTATTATCTTCCTTATGTTAAAGAGATGTTTATTTTTTCCCAATCTTAATAGCTCATCCAAAAGTATTTCAAAGTTCATTAGAGAAGGGAAAAACAATATGGTTCTGAAAAGTGAAGGAAACCGCCTGGTGTTTAGTAAAGAAGTAGTAGGGAGACTGAAAAAGCCAAACTTAATAAGCAGATCTCTCCAAGGGTATTTTCAGAGCTTGATACCCTCCCACACCCTGAAAATATTATTACATCAAGAATGTAGAACTGCTAACCAAATGTAAGGCTCCCATATGATTCTATCAAACTGAGGATGCTTCTTTACTAAGCAGTGAGCACACTTGCTGTCCCAGGGACCTTGGCAGTTGCAACGTAGGGCTCTTCCCTTTGGGATGGAAACAGCAAGTTTTCCTGTGGTCTACACGCTGGCCCCAAAAATACGACACTCCCAATACTTGTCAACTTTAAGTATTTTTCTACATATCTCCATTTTTCTGTTACTATTTGGACTACATCCTAGACTTGACACTACATAAATTGCATTCAAGAAGCTATTTTTAAAAGTTGGTAGGAAACCTTAAATCTATGGCTTGCAGTCCCTGGCTTACTTTCATCCAGGTGCATAAGGGTTTTCAAAAGTAGTCAGGTTAGTTACCCTGTATCACAGCCCCACGCTTGTGTCACAGATATAAAAATGGAACATGATATTTAAGGTTTTAGTTGCCAAATCATCAAGCCTCCCAGACAGAGGCAATAGAGCAAAATGATTACAGAGGCATGGATTTTGATTTGCTCCAGTGTCTTGGGCAAGTCACTTGGCCTCTGTATTTATTTGTACTTATCTGCACTTATCTGTCACTTGGGGGTCATAATTGTACCTGGTCCATGGGTACGCTGTACAAATGATCTGTAAAGTAGTTACAAGAAACCGACACAGAGTAAGCACTCCACAGACATTGGCTATTAGCTATTGGAAATAGTTCTCCGTGAAACAGATGACATTATCCGTGGATGACTCGGTGGGAGACAGTGAATCACAGAATCACAGCATGTTGAAAGTGACCTAGTTCACACTCTAATGTGAAAAGAAGAAAAGTGTGCATGGGTAGAAAATGTCTGAAACTTTACACAACAAAGAGTTCATCATGTTAACTTGGAGGATTAGAATAAATCAGGAAAGGAGGAAAGAAAAACTTGAGTGTAATTCAATTTCTCTATCATTTGTGTTTCTACACTGAGACTCTGAATACACTGGAAGTGCAATTTTTTTTAATGTGGCGGGATAAAGGTTTTCAAGTTTTCCTGATCCATCCGTATTATTATCTCAGAATTGCTGGCATTTCTTGCCATCTTTGGATCTACACCCATGTGAGTCAGTGGGCCATTCTGGACGGAGGAGATAATAGAGCAGAAGTGAAGTGAGAGAAAAGGAGAGACAAGATTTTCTCTTTTCTCTTCAAAGAGGAAAGGTCTTTGGAATGGGAACAACTCACAACCAAACTTTGGGGAAAGGATGTGATGGAAAATGAGACAAACATCCTACCCCTGTGATGAGAAGGATTCCCTGGGCTGGATGGAGGGAGGTCACAGGTGGCTGGACAAGGAAACCAACTAGGGAGAAACACACACAAGTGCAGAGCAAACACCCTGAGGCCACTCAGCCTGACTCCATGCAAACATGTGTCCAGCAGACAGCCCTTCACCTGTGGCTCCCCAGCAAGACAGGTACCTCGGGGGTGCCAACTCATTCTGAGTCCATTATGCCTGGCCATTCATAAACCGCTGTCTAACGTGTGAGGAATAAACTCTCAATGTTTATGAGGAAATTGGGGAAGGAGATTGAAAGCTTACTTAAACGAAATAAAAAAGAAGTTCAGGAAGGCAAGATGGTAGTGAGACAAGAAAAAGACCTTAAAAGATAGAAAGGATTTGCCAAAGAAGAGAAAGCAAAAGAAATGATTCCGAATGGGTTAACCTGCAGCTAGGAAGTTAAGGAAGATTATTGATGGGTGAAGACTATGGAATAAAGCGAATAAAATTTCTCAGAAGTTGCTGAGAATATGGTAAGCAGCATGATGATCAAATTATGAATTGGCTGCAATGGCATTCTAGGGGGACACTAGGAAGGTGAAGCAAATGTTCCTGAGATGACAGTGGCAGGTGGAAAGTTGTTTCAGGGGAAGATCAGTCTTGCAGAGGGTGTATCAGAGGAGGGCAAGTGTGAGCAAGCAAGGAAATACTAAGTGTATACGGTTCCTTCACTGAGTGCACCCAGCCCCGCGGTCAGCCTTGAGAACAAGCAGGACTTCAGGTACTGGAGCTACATTTCAGTCATCAAGACTTGAGAAGACACCCTTAACTCAGGTCTTCTCTTCAAACTCCATCTTTCCTTCTTGACCTTCATTTGGCCTCTTCCCTTACCCTCCAGCTGTGGACTGAGGCCACAGAGCAAGATGGGTCACTAGTGTCCTCCATCCCCTGGCGACTGTGGTTCACATCAGTGGAGTACCAAAGGCAATAACCAAGTAACAGACACAAGAGTGTATGAAGAAGAAGAGATTCTGATAAGGCTTTCTGTGACAGTGTGGGCCAAGTCGGCTCTATATGGCTGGTATCACGTGAATTATGGGCAGCCTTAGGGGAGAAGTCCTCAGAAGGCAGAGCCTGGCTCTCGAGAGGCTCTGCGTGCTCACAGCCCACTCCAAGACCTCAGTTACAGCTTCGGCCCCCAATATCTCTCCCTCTGCCTGCTCACAGTTTTTGAAGTCTTCTTTCCTCCACATTTCTCTTGAGAGGTGGAGGAGGAAGATGAGCTTCAGGCCAGCTCAGACTCCCCTGGGATCCCAGCAGGATGCCTATCATTAACCTCCCACCTTCTAGGAAGCTCCTAAGATCTTCACATTTGGGGCAGTTCTCATTTCAGCTGTGCTTCAAATTGCTGGCTGGAGACGGCCTGTTGGAAGGTGGCTAAAAGCAAGTAGCAATCCTTCGGGCAGCCTGGCCCTTCTCGACTGTCAGTCATCTTCAGGGGTATTCTAGGAAATGTTGTTTGTTCTAGAGAAGGGAGGGAAACAATCCAATTGTCCAATAATGCTTGAATGGAAAATAAATGATGCTATATGCATGTGATCACATAATATCTAACTGTCAATAATCAAAGACTTAGATCTATATGGATTCACGTGGATAAATCTTGAAAACATAATATTGATTGAAAGAAAATAAGATAAACAATGTTAGATTGTGATAACAGGTATGTAAGTGTTTAAATATTTAAATCAATTCAACATATTGCTTCTATATATATAGATGCAAGAACATAAACTTTATCCAAAGAACACATTATTTACATTTAATATGCTCATTTATCTAGGAGACCCAAAAGAACCCACAGATAAACTAGCAGGAACTAATAAGACGGTTCAACAAGGCACACACATACAAGATCAATAAATTTTAAAAGTCAATCAGGCTCCTCTACACTGGCGATAACAAATTAGAAACTATAAAAGAAAATAAGCAAAAAAGAAGATCTAAAAATTGTCACAAGAGCCGTATAATTTATTTAGAGCTAAGCATACGTAGAAGGCAATATAACTAACGAACTGAGTACGAACAGTTAAACTCCGCCCAACCCAAGGTTAGGAAAAGACTGTTGTTTCTTTATGAGAACAGACCCTCTTCTTAAGGAGCAGATCAGTAAGTGAGAGTGAATCAAAGAAACACAGCATTTGAAAAGTCAGCTAGTCCAAGCCTCTTGATCGCACATACAGAAGCTGAAGCCCAGATAGGTTGAGTTACTTGCTAAAGGGCCCAATGTCCTGACTCAAGGACTAGCATTTTTCACTCAGTCGCAAGACACAATCAAATGCAGTACCTTGGAAAGAGATGGGGAAAAAATGAAGAAATCAATTATATAGTTCCTCATCTTTAAGTACAGAAATAGCCATGACAAAATTACACGTATTGAGGGAAAATTGAAGTGCAGAGTTTAAAATGTCAATAATGCACAGGGAAACTGGAGACCATTTAAAACATTCATATTAAATCTCTCTAGAAAAGACATTAAAAGATCTCCAATCAAAATGTGAATTTTATAATAGACATGGTATGATACAATTTGTAATAGATATGGTAGGAACCTTTCCCTTTCACGGGAAAGCTTCGGCTGGGAAAAAGGAATTGTTCTTGAAAATGGGGCCTGTGCTATTGCAGACACTGTGCTCAACCTAGGTCCACCGAATGCTCTGATGTCATCACTGAGGTCACAGAATTCCACTGTGAGCCTGGCAACCTTGCAAACATAACAGCCCTGGTGAGCACTAGGCACTACTGCTGGTTCACCAAGTGGTACACGTTTTTCAGCCATTTAGGAGACTTGACTATTTTTGTTTGTATTGAATCATTTCAACGGATTGCCCAAGAGCCAAGAAGGGCCAACCTGTAGGGAAGAGGAGGAGTTGGACATCTCTTGAGGCATCTTCTAAGGGAGACTTCTAGTTGGTACGATGGAACGGCGACAAAAGAGGAAACATCTGGAAAATGAAGAGTCCCAGGAAACTGCCGAGAACGGAGGAGGTATGTGGGGGGCAACTTGTCTGGGGCACATGGGTTTCTGCCAAACTGAAGCTTCTCTAGGAAGCGGGGGACTGAGAACGTGTCACCTGTGAAGCAGGGAGCGAGAGACCTTGTCTCACTGATGCTGCCGTATCTATCCGGAGGGTCCCTGTGGTGTGAGACGGCACAGAACGGCCAGATGCCCCCTGGGAGATGGGAGGTCAGCTCCGCTGGTCTGAGGACTCTCTCCTGGGGCAGCCGGGCCTGGAGCTTTGTCGGACTCACAGCAGGCTGCATCCTGCTTGCACAGACCTAGAGGTGCAGCTTTTCTCAGTCCCCGATTTCTCTCTTATGCTCTTGGATCTTTCCTAGGGGTCATGAGGTGGGGGATGTGAAGGATGCAAGGATGCTGAGAGAGACCCATGAGTTGCTTGGCCTCTTTTACCAAAGTGGAAAGAGAAGCCCCATGAGTTGAAGGCCCTGTTGAAAAATATCTTGACAAGTGGAATGCACTTTGAAAGAAGATTGTTTGTCTAGGGATGGTGTCATATTGAAAGCAAGGAGGTTTTATTCCTTCAACAGGAAGAATTTCCCAAAGGAGATCAAGGGAAGGGAAGGGTTTTCCAGAGACTGAGACCGCGTGAGCGGGGGTGAGAAATGGCCTCAGGGTCCTGCGGGGAGCTCTGAGAGCCACGGGCCACGTGGTGCCTGCGTGCATTAAATGTAGGCGAGTAGCTTGCCCTGGGAGAGGGGTGGTCACCCCAGAGCTCCAGCTAGAGGCCTCTGCCCCAGATTAGAGCCCAGTAGCTCCTACCAGGCCCAGGGCCCTGGAGACTGTAGGATGGGCCCTGGGAATGGAGCTCTAGACAGCAGGCAGATTTCCAGGCAGTGGCTGGGACAGGCTGGGGAAGGCAATGACTGCCCCTGACCATTCAGAATATTTTGCCCTATGTTCCTGTGTGTGTGTGTGTGTGAGTGTGTGTGTGTGTGTGTGTGTGTGTGTGTGTGTGTGGTAGTGCAGAGAAGAGCGAGATGAATGGGGGTAGAGTGCTTACCAGATATAAAGTCTGCGTGGTAAAGTTCTTGTCACCCTGCCTGGACCTGGCTGACACTCGGTGTACGTAAGAGTGTATACAGAATTCTTGTTAGGGGTGTTTTATGAGACAGTAACTCATACACCCATGTACACTCTGATGCAGCAAAAATATCACACACCCCACATATAACTTCCTTAGTAAACCACACACAGCACATGGAGGTATATACACGCATCCCTCCTATACTACGTTCTCATACAACCCACCTGTATCACAATCCTCTCCTCCAACACCAAACGCTGGAGATGAGATATGTATATAGACACACACACTATATATATAGGACACACACACACACACACACACACACTATATACATGTATCTCCTCAACTCTTGCACAAACACAACTAACTTCAGCCATCTCTAAATACCTCTATAAGAACCAGTCACGTGTCATACACACCACACTTATAACACATTCTTGAGTAATGCCAGACCCGCTTTGTACAAACCACAGTAAACCACAGTCTCAGTAACCCATGTCAGGATTGCCAGAGAAAATATGGGCTATCCAGTTCAATTTGAATTCCAGATAAACAACAAGTAATTTTTCAGTATCCGTATGTCCCACATATTGTATGGGCTATACTTACACTAAAACTAAGTCAGGCCAAATACTGCATGGGAATACTTACACTCAAAGATTATTCTGGGTTTATCTGAAACTGAAATTTAACTGGGTGCCTTGTATTCTTGTTCGCTAAGTCTGGCAACCCTTATATACTTACCACCAGCTGATGTATTATATATTTATTGTAGTTTTGTTTAGTGTGTGTCTTCCCCTACTAGAATGTGCAGCGTTACCAAAGACTACAACAATGGAAGAGTGCCGGATACACAGGAGTAGCTGCTTACTGAATCTTGGTGAATGAATGAATGAACACACACCATAAATACAAGCCACACCATGTAATGAGGAAACGTTACACGTCCCAGAATTCCTGACTTGTGAACAGAAACCATGCACACAAAGGCCACAGACACAGATAGACACGTCTGCACTGTGCTCCCCATGCCAACCCCACACTTACCACAGACTTAACTGATACACATCACTCACTCTTCCCACACACTCACAGTCACCACCGAGGCCTACATTACCAACTAGACAGTGAGAGAATAAGTATTGATTGGAATTAAATCCTGGAGGATCCACTGGGAACCACACTCTGAACTGTGTGTATTCACTGCACCTGACACGTGTCACACACTCAGTAAATATTTGTGGACAGAGGACTGATGAACCCACCCTGAGCCTTTCATTCCTCCCTCAGGAATCTCGAAGTCACAAGAGGATCCCCCTCGGCTTGGATCCACTGTGGTGGCCCAAGGCTGCAGCCCAGGGGCAGTGGAGGTCTCCTCTGCCTCTAAATACTTCTTCTGTACTTCTACTCTGCGCAAGCTCGGCTACGCTGGTAAGGGCGTGGGGCTCCTCAGGTGACGGGGTGCTTGGCTGTGAAGCAGGAGGCACACAGATCCCAGGGAGGCTGAGAGGAAATCCAGGGTCATCAGAGGTGATGAGGGCTCTGTGGAGGAGCCTGGGCAGGATGGCTGAGCTGTTCCGAGGGCGTGGATGCCAGCTGAGTCTGGGTGTGTGTGTGTGAATACTGCTACTACCATGGTGGGGAAGTCAAGGAGCAGGGGCCGGAAAGGTCTGGGCTTGAGGTGGAGGGAAGAGGGACCAGATTAAGCATCTTCAGAGGAAAATGTAGGCTTTGTCTTTGCCTTTGCTTCCAGAGAAGGACAGAGTTCTGCATCATACACCTCCAGCCTGAGAGCAGGACCATCCAGCTCAGGTGCACACAGCTCACACATACACGCGCCCTCCAGGCACAGCCCTTCTCAGTGCACATCAACCCCAAGCACGTGCTCCACAGTACTCTCCTGCACCACAGCCCCATTCCACAAGGAATGCACCACCGATATTCCCAAACTCACACTCCTCATCGTACACGCATCCAGCCGCATCCCTCACATACTACAGCCCTCACCACCATACTCCACACCCCTGTATACAGACACCGCTCCAGTATACCCCCCCACGCACATGAAAAGCCCACAGATGACACCACATACACCACTCCGTCCTACGGCCAACGGACACCAAGCTCACGACATTGCTATGTCGTGCCAATGTCCCTCTCTCGTCTACCACACCTGCTCCCTCAGCTTCCGGCATGGCCCATGCATGTTATTATGATTTTAATTTCCTTTTTCAGGAATCCGGAGATTTCATCGAGACACTGCCCAGCCTAGACCACCCCTAGCCCAGGATCAGGAAGAAGGAGAGACCGCTTCCCCATCACACTGTGTCTCCTCCTCACCCTCTTCACCCTGTAAGAACTATCTGCACCCAGACAAAGAGGAAAGGGGCATGAAAATATACTACATGCAGGTACAAGTGAACAAGGGTGTCGCTGTCTCCTGGAAGACAAAGAAACCCTTGGAGTTGCCTGAAAAGCAGCTGAGGATAGAAGAAGTGACCCTTCCTGAGGATGTGTGCGCAGTAGCCACTGACCCCTCTTCTGATGTGTCCACCGAAAGCCTCCTGTCTGACAGTGAGCCCACTGGGGAGGAGAAAGAGTATGAGGAAAGGGCAGAGCCAGGCAGCCCATCAGGGCCACCTGCCGTCGAGGAGAGACCCAGCGCCAAGACAGCGGACTGGATGCTGACCATGGAGACCGGCTTCAGGTGCATGGCCTGCTGCCGGGTCTTCCCCACCTTGGGGATCCTCCAGCAGCACGTGAAGGGCGGCGTCCTGCAGGGCTTCAGCTGCCGTGCCTTTCATCTCACCATGGCCCAGCAGATGGGCAATGTGGAATCCGAGAGCACCCCTGAGGAAGAGGACGAGGAGGAGGAGGAGGAGGAGGAGGAGGAGAAGGAGGTAGAGAAGCAAGAAGAAAAGGAGAATGAGGGAGAGCAGCCCACGGGGGAAGGCCCCAGCCCAAAGAGACCCCGCAGGCAGGGTCTTTTCTCTCCTTTGAGTTCCAAACAGCAACTGAGATTCATGGGACAGAAGATCCTGGAAGACGGTGTGGCCGTCCCTTGGAAGAGGTAAGGCTTGAGGCTGGCAGTCTTCTGAGCCTATGTCACGAGGGCCCAGAGGAGTCTAAGGGAAGGGGCCGCACACATGTGCTGGTTTACCTAATGGCTCTGCAGTTGCATCAAATGGGACACACCCAGCACTAACGAAGGCATTGACCTCTGTTGACGTAAACAAGAAGGTGGAGCCTTTTCCTAGGAGTTTTCTCAGGGTCTGCACGATGGACCTCAACTCTTAGAGGACGTACTGCCAGCAGCTCCTTCTCGGCAGAGAGAGCCAGGAGTGGTCTCAAGAGAGGACAGGGGCCCTTGCAGGACCAGAACTTTGAGGTCTGAGAGCCTTGGGCCTGAGCCGAGATCTCACCCGGACCACTGGACCTAGCCTTCTGTGACAAAGGGGAATATGAAAGAGAGTCACGTGGAAATGAGGTTCCCCGAGATATGGAAATGTTCCAGAACCTTCGTTGCGTGGTAGTTGATCTGGAGCCAAGCTCACTGTGGTGTGTGTGGCTCTGAGCATTAAGGCAATGCTGGAGGGTAACCCTGACCAGCAGAGCTTGGAGTGCTTCTTGTCTCTTCCTGTTCTACCTCATTTGTTTTATCCCTTCCAGGGAGAAGAAAGGACCCTCGGGAGAGTAGCAGACAGAATGCCGTGGTCTGAAGGAGGATGAAGGGACCGGCACTCAGTCTAACATCATATGACAATAGAAGCGTCCTATGCAATAAAGGGCATTTTCCAAACCTTTCCTGGAGCTTTTATTTAATGACATTTTTCTATCTATGCATCTATCTGTCATCTACATCTGTATCTTTCAAGGTTTGTGAACAAGCTTTCACATAAGCACTAGAGACGTCCGCCAGCATTTTCCAGAAGAGGCCTGCAAATTGCTGGGGACTCCTCACAAATAGGGAACGGCCACAACCCCTGCCACACAGACTATGCGCGTGGCCCTCCTGACGTACTCCCACTCTCTCTCTGAATTTCCCAACGTCTGAGATGAGGGTGCTGGCTGGAGGCAATGATCACGTGCAGGCTGAATCTTCTCCAGATTCTGATTCTCTTCCTGGGCATATCGTCCTTAAGCACAGTCTCCATGTCCCTGGCCACACTGATCTCTCTCCTTCAGTCCTTCCCTCCCTCCCTCTCCTGCCTCCCAGTGCAGAGAATACTTTTTTGCATTTGAGACGACATTTATTTTTGGTTCACAGAATTCTCACCTGTTCTACTGTGGCCTCCGTTGTGAACATTCCAAAGCTGAGACTTTTCTGTTTTTCTCCCTCATTTCTGCTGAGTCTTTACCTTCCTAATGCAGTGAACTCACAGTGCCTAGCTGACTGGATGGGGAAAAAGATCCAGGGAGCAAAGAGAAATAATAAAAGAATATATCAGTTAATTTTTCATAGTGTTATCCAACTACATATTTTTAAAATTTTGGAATAATATTAGGAATCTTCTCTTTATAAAAAACTGAATTATCGGGCTTCCCTGGTGGAGCAGTGGTTAAGAATATGCCTGCGAATGCAGGGGTCATGGGTTCGAGCCCTGGTCTGCGAAGATCCCACGTGCCACGGAGTAACTAAGCCCGCGCGCCACAACTACTGAGCCTGCGCTCTAGAGCCCGTGTGCCACATCAACCGAGCCCACGTGCCACAACTACGGAAGCCTGCGTGCCTAGAGACCATGCTCCGCAACAAGAGAAGCCACTGCAATGAGAAGCCCGTGCACCACAGCCAAGAGGAGCCCCCGCTCACTGCAACTAGAGAACGCCCGCTAGCAGCAACAAAGACCCAATGCAGCCCCAAATAAATTAATTAATTTTTAAAAATTGAATTAGTTTCAAGGGTACAATGTATAAAAGTACAATAAAAGCCCCCCTTCATAACCCCCCAACCCCACTCTCAAGATGGAATCGATATGCTGTGATACAATTTATAGTCGTAGTACTACTCCTCCTCCCACCACATCCGAAATCCTCTGAGCCAGGTGCAGCAGCTTCCTTTCACAATGCTAGGACCCGCCACAAGACACATGATAATCCCTTTGGACATTTCAAGGAGCGGCACCAAGGGAACAGTACCGGGGAAATGCCACTGACAGCTCAGAATATCCATGGCATTTCTAGAGCCTCGGCACTGCTCTCGCTCTGGGAATGAAGGTCCAAAAAGCACATCGGAGAATGTTCATAGTTGTAAACAAGCTCCACCTTTGAAACACAATCTACATAGAACCACATATACAAGCCTGCACGATGGATGAAGCCAAGGTCTCCTCCATGATTTCCCTTCTGACCACCTTATTGTCTCCTCAACCATAAAAGGTGAACTTGAAACTCAGGACCTTGCCTTGTCACCAGAAACATCCAAGCTTGGATCAGTCTTTCTAAGACCAGATACTTGCTCTCTGAACTATTAGAGACTTGTCACATACACACAGGTAGAACAGGATTATTTCTATCTACCTGGGGACTTGGAGTCTTTCACATTGCTCCTGTTAAAACTCTCACAACAGCAAAACTTTACCTACAAAGGGTTCAAGCTATGACACTCCCAACTTCCACAAACCTCCTCAGCTCTTGTGAGTCACATGCAGCCAATTCCAGGAATTGGAAACATGGTTGTGAGGATGAAACTGACTTTGGGGCTCCCCTTGGATATGGTCTTCCAGACTTACCAAAAGGCCATTAAGAGGAAGGTTTACCCCACCGCAGGGAAACCCGAGGCAGTACTTGCAGTCAAGGGCTGGCCATGGCTTCTGAGCTACATCCAAAAAGAATTTCATACTGTACCTGGATCTGCTGAAGCCATTTCTGACTGTCCGAGAGCCAGCATGTACCGTTCCTCAACTGCCTCCATTGTGGATCATCAGTAGGGCTGTCAGATTTAGGACATAAAAATACAGGATACCCAGTTAAACTTGAACTTCACATGAATAATAAGTCATTATTTTTAGTATAAGTAGATCCTATGAACTATTTGGGGCATACTTATCTTCAAAATGTACTCGTTGTTTTTCAAACATTCATATTTAAGTAAACAGTCTATAGTTTATCTGTCAACCCTACTCAGCAGAAATGATGGAGGCTCATAGAGATCCAGGAGACGCCTCAGCGCCTCCTCAGCTTTTATTTCTACGTCCTGGACAGCGAGCACGAACCTTCCACTCCCAGTCAGTGGCTAGAATGGAGGATATTCTCTGTTTTAGAGCTTTTTCTACTTGTCATTGTTATTATCTTCCTTATGTTAAAGAGATGTTTATTTTTTCCCAATCTTAATAGCTCATCCAAAAGTATTTCAAAGTTCATTAGAGAAGGGAAAAACAATATGGTTCTGAAAAGTGAAGGAAACCGCCTGGTGTTTAGTAAAGAAGTAGTAGGGAGACTGAAAAAGCCAAACTTAATAAGCAGATCTCTCCAAGGGTATTTTCAGAGCTTGATACCCTCCCACACCCTGAAAATATTATTACATCAAGAATGTAGAACTGCTAACCAAATGTAAGGCTCCCATATGATTCTATCAAACTGAGGATGCTTCTTTACTAAGCAGTGAGCACACTTGCTGTCCCAGGGACCTTGGCAGTTGCAACGTAGGGCTCTTCCCTTTGGGATGGAAACAGCAAGTTTTCCTGTGGTCTACACGCTGGCCCCAAAAATACTACACTCCCAATACTTGTCAACTTTAAGTATTTTTCTACATATCTCCATTTTTCTGTTACTATTTGGACTACATCCTAGACTTGACACTACATAAATTGCATTCAAGAAGCTATTTTTAAAAGTTGGTAGGAAACCTTAAATCTATGGCTTGCAGTCCCTGGCTTACTTTCATCCAGGTGCATAAGGGTTTTCAAAAGTAGTCAGGTTAGTTACCCTGTATCACAGCCCCACGCTTGTGTCACAGATATAAAAATGGAACATGATATTTAAGGTTTTAGTTGCCAAATCATCAAGCCTCCCAGACAGAGGCAATAGAGCAAAATGATTACAGAGGCATGGATTTTGATTTGCTCCAGTGTCTTGGGCAAGTCACTTGGCCTCTGTATTTATTTGTACTTATCTGCACTTATCTGTCACTTGGGGGTCATAATTGTACCTGGTCCATGGGTACGCTGTACAAATGATCTGTAAAGTAGTTACAAGAAACCGACACAGAGTAAGCACTCCACAGACATTGGCTATTAGCTATTGGAAATAGTTCTCCGTGAAACAGATGACATTATCCGTGGATGACTCGGTGGGGGACAGTGAATCACAGAATCACAGCATGTTGAAAGTGACCTAGTTCACACTCTAATGTGAAAAGAAGAAAAGTGTGCATGGGTAGAAAATGTCTGAAACTTTACACAACAAAGAGTTCATCATGTTAACTTGGAGGATTAGAATAAATCAGGAAAGGAGGAAAGAAAAACTTGAGTGTAATTCAATTTCTCTATCATTTGTGTTTCTACACTGAGACTCTGAATACACTGGAAGTGCAATTTTTTTTAATGTGGCGGGATAAAGGTTTTCAAGTTTTCCTGATCCATCCGTATTATTATCTCAGAATTGCTGGCATTTCTTGCCATCTTTGGATCTACACCCATGTGAGTCAGTGGGCCATTCTGGACGGAGGAGATAATAGAGCAGAAGTGAAGTGAGAGAAAAGGAGAGACAAGATTTTCTCTTTTCTCTTCAAAGAGGAAAGGTCTTTGGAATGGGAACAACTCACAACCAAACTTTGGGGAAAGGATGTGATGGAAAATGAGACAAACATCCTACCCCTGTGATGAGAAGGATTCCCTGGGCTGGATGGAGGGAGGTCACAGGTGGCTGGACAAGGAAACCAACTAGGGAGAAACACACACAAGTGCAGAGCAAACACCCTGAGGCCACTCAGCCTGACTCCATGCAAACATGTGTCCAGCAGACAGCCCTTCACCTGTGGCTCCCCAGCAAGACAGGTACCTCGGGGGTGCCAACTCATTCTGAGTCCATTATGCCTGGCCATTCATAAACCGCTGTCTAACGTGTGAGGAATAAACTCTCAATGTTTATGAGGAAATTGGGGAAGGAGATTGAAAGCTTACTTAAACGAAATAAAAAAGAAGTTCAGGAAGGCAAGATGGTAGTGAGACAAGAAAAAGACCTTAAAAGATAGAAAGGATTTGCCAAAGAAGAGAAAGAAAAAGAAATGATTCCGAATGGGTTAACCTGCAGCTAGGAAGTTAAGGAAGATTATTGATGGGTGAAGACTATGGAATAAAGCGAATAAAATTTCTCAGAAGTTGCTGAGAATATGGTAAGCAGCATGATGATCAAATTATGAATTGGCTGCAATGGCATTCTAGGGGGACACTAGGAAGGTGAAGCAAATGTTCCTGAGATGACAGTGGCAGGTGGAAAGTTGTTTCAGGGGAAGATCAGTCTTGCAGAGGGTGTATCAGAGGAGGGCAAGTGTGAGCAAGCAAGGAAATACTAAGTGTATACGGTTCCTTCACTGAGTGCACCCAGCCCCGCGGTCAGCCTTGAGAACAAGCAGGACTTCAGGTACTGGAGCTACATTTCAGTCATCAAGACTTGAGAAGACACCCTTAACTCAGGTCTTCTCTTCAAACTCCATCTTTCCTTCTTGACCTTCATTTGGCCTCTTCCCTTACCCTCCAGCTGTGGACTGAGGCCACAGAGCAAGATGGGTCACTAGTGTCCTCCATCCCCTGGCGACTGTGGTTCACATCACTGGAGTACCAAAGGCAATAACCAAGTAACAGGCACAAGAGTGTATGAAGAAGAAGAGATTCTGATAAGGCTTTCTGTGACAGTGTGGGCCAAGTCGGCTCTATATGGCTGGTATCACGTGAATTATGGGCAGCCTTAGGGGAGAAGTTCTCAGAAGGCAGAGCCTGGCTCTCGAGAGGCTCTGCGTGCTCACAGCCCACTCCAAGACCTCAGTTACAGCTTCGGCCCCCAATATCTCTCCCTCTGCCTGCTCACAGTTTTTGAAGTCTTCTTTCCTCCACATTTCTCTTGAGAGGTGGAGGAGGAAGATGAGCTTCAGGCCAGCTCAGACTCCCCTGGGATCCCAGCAGGATGCCTATCATTAACCTCCCACCTTCTAGGAAGCTCCTAAGATCTTCACATTTGGGGCAGTTCTCATTTCAGCTGTGCTTCAAATTGCTGGCTGGAGACGGCCTGTTGGAAGGTGGCTAAAAGCAAGTAGCAATCCTTCGGGCAGCCTGGCCCTTCTCGACTGTCAGTCATCTTCAGGGATATTCTAGGAAATGTTGTTTGTTCTAGAGAAGGGAGGGAAACAATCCAATTGTCCAATAATGCTTGAATGGAAAATAAATGATGCTATATGCATGTGATCACATAATATCTAACTGTCAATAATCGAAGACTTAGATCTATATGGATTCACGTGGATAAATCTTGAAAACATAATATTGATTGAAAGAAAATAAGATAAACAATGTTAGATTGTGATAACAGGTATGTAAGTGTTTAAATATTTAAATCAATTCAACATATTGCTTCTATATATATAGATGCAAGAAAATAAACTTTATCCAAAGAACACATTATTTACATTTAATATGCTCATTTATCTAGGAGACCCAAAAGAACCCACAGATAAATTAGCAGGAACTAATAAGACGGTTCAACAAGGCACACACATACAAAATCAATAAATTTTAAAAATCAATCAGGCTCCTCTACACTGGCGATAACAAATTAGAAACTATAAAAGAAAATAAGAAAAAAAGAAGATCTAAAAATTGTCACAAGAGCCGTATAATTTATTTAGAGCTAAGCATACGTAGAAGGCAATATAACTAACGAACTGAGTACGAACAGTTAAACTCCGCCCAACCCAAGGTTAGGAAAAGACTGTTGTTTCTTTATGAGAACAGACCCTCTTCTTAAGGAGCAGATCAGTAAGTGAGAGTGAATCAAAGAAACACAGCATTTGAAAAGTCAGCTAGTCCAAGCCTCTTGATCGCACATACAGAAGCTGAAGCCCAGATAGGTTGAGTTACTTGCTAAAGGGCCCAATGTCCTGACTCAAGGACTAGCATTTTTCACTCAGTCGCAAGACACAATCAAATGCAGTACCTTGGAAAGAGATGGGGAAAAAATGAAGAAATCAATTATATAGTTCCTCATCTTTAAGTACAGAAATAGCCGTGACAAAATTACACGTATTGAGGGAAAATTGAAGTGCAGAGTTTAAAATGTCAATAATCCACAGGGAAACTGGAGACCATTTAAAACATTCATATTAAATCTCTCTAGAAAAGACATTAAAAGATCTCCAATCAAAATGTGAATTTTATAATAGACATGGTATGATACAATTTATAATAGATATGGTAGGAACCTTTCCCTTTCACGGGAAAGCTTCGGCTGGGAAAAAGGAATTGTTCTTGAAAATGGGGCCTGTGCTATTGCAGACACTGTGCTCAACCTAGGTCCACCGAATGCTCTGATGTCATCACTGAGGTCACAGAATTCCACTGTGAGCCTGGCAACCTTGCAAACATAACAGCCCTGGTGAGCACTAGGCACTACTGCTGGTTCACCAAGTGGTACAAGTTTTTCAGCCATTTAGGAGACTTGACTATTTTTGTTTGTATTGAATCATTTCAACGGATTGCCCAAGAGCCAAGAAGGGCCAACCTGTAGGGAAGAGGAGGAGTTGGACATCTCTTGAGGCATCTTCTAAGGGAGACTTCTAGTTGGTACGATGGAACGGCGACAAAAGAGGAAACATCTGGAAAATGAAGAGTCCCAGGAAACTGCCGAGAACGGAGGAGGTATGTGGGGGGCAACTTGTCTGGGGCACATGGGTTTCTGCCAAACTGAAGCTTCTCTAGGAAGCGGGGGACTGAGAACGTGTCACCTGTGAAGCAGGGAGCGAGAGACCTTGTCTCACTGATGCTGCCGTATCTATCCGGAGGGTCCCTGTGGTGTGAGACGGCACAGAACGGCCAGATGCCCACTGGGAGATGGGAGGTCAGCTCCGCTGGTCTGAGGACTCTCTCCTGGGGCAGCCGGGCCTGGAGCTTTGTCGGACTCACAGCAGGCTGCATCCTGCTTGCACAGACCTAGAGGTGCAGCTTTTCTCAGTCCCCGATTTCTCTCTTATGCTCTTGGATCTTTCCTAGGGGTCATGAGGTGGGGGATGTGAAGGATGCAAGGATGCTGAGAGAGACCCATGAGTTGCTTGGCCTCTTTTACCAAAGTGGAAAGAGAAGCCCCATGAGTTGAAGGCCCTGTTGAAAAATATCTTGACAAGTGGAATGCACTTTGAAAGAAGATTGTTTGTCTAGGGATGGTGTCATATTGAAAGCAAGGAGGTTTTATTCCTTCAACAGGAAGAATTTCCCAAAGGAGATCAAGGGAAGGGAAGGGTTTTCCAGAGACTGAGACCGCGTGAGCGGGGGTGAGAAATGGCCTCAGGGTCCTGCGGGGAGCTCTGAGAGCCACGGGCCACGTGGTGCCTGCGTGCATTAAATGTAGGCGAGTAGCTTGCCCTGGGAGAGGGGTGGTCACCCCAGAGCTCCAGCTAGAGGCCTCTGCCCCAGATTAGAGCCCAGTAGCTCCTACCAGGCCCAGGGCCCTGGACACTGTAGGATGGGCCCTGGGAATGGAGCTCTAGACAGCAGGCAGATTTCCAGGCAGTGGCTGGGACAGGCTGGGGAAGGCAATGACTGCCCCTGACCATTCAGAATATTTTGCCCTATGTTCCTGTGTGTGTGTGTGTGTGAGTGTGTGTGTGTGTGTGTCTGTGTGTGGTAGTGCAGAGAAGAGCGAGATGAATGGGGGTAGAGTGCTTACCAGATATAAAGTCTGCGTGGTAAAGTTCTTGTCACCCTGCCTGGACCTGGCTGACACTCGGTGTACGTAAGAGTGTATACAGAATTCTTGTTAGGGGTGTTTTATGAGACAGTAACTCATACACCCATGTACACTCTGATGCAGCAAAAATATCACACACCCCACATATAACTTCCTTAGTAAACCACACACAGCACATGGAGGTATATACACGCATCCCTCCTATACTACGTTCTCATACAACCCACCTGTATCACAATCCTCTCCTCCAACACCAAACGCTGGAGATGAGATATGTATATAGACACACACACTATATATATAGGACACACACACACACACACACACACACTATATACATGTATCTCCTCAACTCTTGCACAAACACAACTAACTTCAGCCATCTCTAAATACCTCTATAAGAACCAGTCACGTGTCATACACACCACACTTATAACACATTCTTGAGTAATGCCAGACCCGCTTTGTACAAACCACAGTAAACCACAGTCTCAGTAACCCATGTCAGGATTGCCAGAGAAAATATGGGCTATCCAGTTCAATTTGAATTCCAGATAAACAACAAGTAATTTTTCAGTATCCGTATGTCCCACATATTGTATGGGCTATACTTACACTAAAACTAAGTCAGGCCAAATACTGCATGGGAATACTTACACTAAAAGATTATTCTGGGTTTATCTGAAACTGAAATTTAACTGGGTGCCTTGTATTCTTGTTCGCTAAGTCTGGCAACCCTTATATACTTACCACCAGCTGATGTATTATATATTTATTGTAGTTTTGTTTAGTGTGTGTCTTCCCCTACTAGAATGTGCAGCGTTACCAAAGACTACAACAATGGAAGAGTGCCGAATACACAGGAGTAGCTGCTTACTGAATCTTGGTGAATGAATGAATGAACACACACCATAAATACAAGCCACACCATGTAATGAGGAAACGTTACATGTCCCAGAATTCCTGACTTGTGAACAGAAACCATGCACACAAAGGCCACAGACACAGATAGACACGTCTGCACTGTGCTCCCCATGCCAACCCCACACTTACCACAGACTTAACTGATACACATCACTCACTCTTCCCACACACTCACAGTCACCACCGAGGCCTACATTACCAACTAGACAGTGAGAGAATAAGTATTGATTGGAATTAAATCCTGGAGGATCCACTGGGAACCACACTCTCAACTGTGTGTATTCACTGCACCTGACACGTGTCACACACTCAGTAAATATTTGTGGACAGAGGACTGATGAACCCACCCTGAGCCTTTCATTCCTCCCTCAGGAATCTCGAAGTCACAAGAGGATCCCCCTCGGCTTGGATCCACTGTGGTGGCCCAAGGCTGCAGCCCAGGGGCAGTGGAGGTCTCCTCTGCCTCTAAATACTTCTTCTGTACTTCTACTCTGCGCAAGCTCAGCTACGCTGGTAAGGGCGTGGGGCTCCTCAGGTGACGGGGTGCTTGGCTGTGAAGCAGGAGGCACACGGATCCCAGGGAGGCTGAGAGGAAATCCAGGGTCATCAGAGGTGATGAGGGCTCTGTGGAGGAGCCTGGGCAGGATGGCTGAGCTGTTCCGAGGGCGTGGATGCCAGCTGAGTCTGGGGGTGTGTGTGTGAATACTGCTACTACCATGGTGGGGAAGTCAAGGAGCAGGGGCCGGAAAGGTCTGGGCTTGAGGTGGAGGGAAGAGGGACCAAATTAAGCATCTTCAGAGGAAAATGTAGGCTTTGTCTTTGCCTTTGCTTCCAGAGAAGGACAGAGTTCTGCATCATACACCTCCAGCCTGAGAGCAGGACCATCCAGCTCAGGTGCACACAGCTCACACATACACGCGCCCTCCAGGCACAGCCCTTCTCAGTGCACATCAACCCCAAGCACGTGCTCCACAGTACTCTCCTGCACCACAGCCCCATTCCACAAGGAATGCACCACCGATATTCCCAAACTCACACTCCTCATCGTACACGCATCCAGCCGCATCCCTCACATACTACAGCCCTCACCACCATACTCCACACCCCTGTATACAGACACCGCTCCAGTATACCCCCCCACGCACATGAAAAGCCCACAGATGACACCAGATACACCACTCCGTCCTACGGCCAACGGACACCAAGCTCACGACATTGCTATGTCGTGCCAATGTCCCTCTCTCGTCTACCACACCTGCTCCCTCAGCTTCCGGCATGGCCCATGCATGTTATTATGATTTTAATTTCCTTTTTCAGGAATCCGGAGATTTCATCGAGACACTGCCCAGCCTAGACCACCCCTAGCCCAGGATCAGGAAGAAGGAGAGACCGCTTCCCCATCACACTGTGTCTCCTCCTCACCCTCTTCACCCTGTAAGAACTATCTGCACCCAGACAAAGAGGAAAGGGGCATGAAAATATACTACATGCAGGTACAAGTGAACAAGGGTGTCGCTGTCTCCTGGAAGACAAAGAAACCCTTGGAGTTGCCTGAAAAGCAGCTGAGGATAGAAGAAGTGACCCTTCCTGAGGATGTGTGCGCAGTAGCCACTGACCCCTCTTCTGATGTGTCCACCGAAAGCCTCCTGTCTGACAGTGAGCCCACTGGGGAGGAGAAAGAGTATGAGGAAAGGGCAGAGCCAGGCAGCCCATCAGGGCCACCTGCCGTTGAGGAGAGACCCAGCGCCAAGACAGCGGACTGGATGCTGACCATGGAGACCGGCTTCAGGTGCATGGCCTGCTGCCGGGTCTTCCCCACCTTGGAGATCCTCCAGCAGCACGTGAAGGGTGGCGTCCTGCAGGGCTTCAGCTGCCGTGCCTTTCATCTCACCATGGCCCAGCGGATGGGCAATGTGGAATCCGAGAGCACCCCTGAGGAAGAGGACGAGGAGGAGGAGGAGGAGGAGGAGGAGGAGAAGGAGGTAGAGAAGCAAGAAGAAAAGGAGAATGAGGGAGAGCAGCCCACGGGGGAAGGCCCCAGCCCAAAGAGACCCCGCAGGCAGGGTCTTTTCTCTCCTTTGAGTTCCAAACAGCAACTGAGATTCATGGGACAGAAGATCCTGGAAGACGGTGTGGCCGTCCCTTGGAAGAGGTAAGGCTTGAGGCTGGCAGTCTTCTGAGCCTATGTCACGAGGGCCCAGAGGAGTCTAAGGGAAGGGGCCGCACACATGTGCTGGTTTACCTAATGGCTCTGCAGTTGCATCAAATGGGACACACCCAGCACTAACGAAGGCATTGACCTCTGTTGACGTAAACAAGAAGGTGGAGCCTTTTCCTAGGAGTTTTCTCAGGGTCTGCACGATGGACCTCAACTCTTAGAGGACGTACTGCCAGCAGCTCCTTCTCGGCAGAGAGAGCCAGGAGTGGTCTCAAGAGAGGACAGGGGCCCTTGCAGGACCAGAACTTTGAGGTCTGAGAGCCTTGGGCCTGAGCCGAGATCTCACCCGGACCACTGGACCTAGCCTTCTGTGACAAAGGGGAATATGAAAGAGAGTCACGTGGAAATGAGGTCCCCCGAGATATGGAAATGTTCCAGAACCTTCATTGCGTGGTAGTTGATCTGGAGCCAAGCTCACTGTGGTGTGTGTGGCTCTGAGCATTAAGGCAATGCTGGAGGGTAACCCTGACCAGCAGAGCTTGGAGTGCTTCTTGTCTCTTCCTGTTCTACCTCATTTGTTTTATCCCTTCCAGGGAGAAGAAAGGACCCTCGGGAGAGTAGCAGACAGAATGCCGTGGTCTGAAGGAGGATGAAGGGACCGGCACTCAGTCTAACATCATATGACAATAGAAGCGTCCTATGCAATAAAGGGCATTTTCCAAACCTTTCCTGGAGCTTTTATTTAATGACATTTTTCTATCTATGCATCTATCTGTCATCTACATCTGTATCTTTCAAGGTTTGTGAACAAGCTTTCACATAAGCACTAGAGACGTCCGCCAGCATTTTCCAGAAGAGGCCTGCAAATTGCTGGGGACTCCTCACAAATAGGGAACGGCCACAACCCGTGCCACACAGACTATGCGCGTGGCCCTCCTGACGTACTCCCACTCTCTCTCTGAATTTCCCAACGTCTGAGATGAGGGTGCTGGCTGGAGGCAATGATCACGTGCAGGCTGAATCTTCTCCAGATTCTGATTCTCTTCCTGGGCATATCGTCCTTAAGCACAGTCTCCATGTCCCTGGCCACACTGATCTCTCTCCTTCAGTCCTTCCCTCCCTCCCTCTCCTGCCTCCCAGGGCAGAGAATACTTTTTTGCATTTGAGACGACATTTATTTTTGGTTCACAGAATTCTCACCTGTTCTACTGTGGCCTCCGTTGTGAACATTCCAAAGCTGAGACTTTTCTGTTTTTCTCCCTCATTTCTGCTGAGTCTTTACCTTCCTAATGCAGTGAACTCACAGTGCCTAGCTGACTGGATGGGGAAAAAAATCCAGGGAGCAAAGAGAAATAATAAAAGAATATATCAGTTAATTTTTCATAGTGTTATCCAACTACATATTTTTAAAATTTTGGAATAATATTAGGAATCTTCTCTTTATAAAAAACTGAATTATCGGGCTTCCCTGGTGGAGCAGTGGTTAAGAATATGCCTGCGAATGCAGGGGTCATGGGTTCGAGCCCTGGTCTGGGAATATCCCACGTGCCACGGAGTAACTAAGCCCGCGCGCCACAACTACTGAGCCTGCGCTCTAGAGCCCGTGTGCCACATCAACCGAGCCCACGTGCCACAACTACGGAAGCCTGCGTGCCTAGAGACCATGCTCCGCAACAAGAGAAGCCACTGCAATGAGAAGCCCGTGCACCACAGCCAAGAGGAGCCCCCGCTCACTGCAACTAGAGAACGCCCGCTAGCAGCGACAAAGACCCAATGCAGCCCCAAATAAATTAATTAATTTTTAAAAATTGAATTAGTTTCAAGGGTACAATGTATAAAAGTACAATAAAAGCCCCCCTTCATAACCCCCCAACCCCACTCTCAAGATGGAATCGATATGCTGTGATACAATTTATAGTCGTAGTACTACTCCTCCTCCCACCACATCCGAAATCCTCTGAGCCAGGTGCAGCAGCTTCCTTTCACAATGCTAGGACCCGCCACAAGACACATGATAATCCCTTTGGACTTTTCAAGGAGCGGCACCAAGGGAACAGTACCGGGGAAATGCCACTGACAGCTCAGAATATCCATGGCATTTCTAGAGCCTCGGCACTGCTCTCGCTCTGGGAATGAAGGTCCAAAAAGCACATCGGAGAATGTTCATAGTTGTAAACAAGCTCCACCTTTGAAACACAATCTACATAGAACCACATATACAAGGCTGCACGATGCATGAAGCCAAGGTCTCCTCCATGATTTCCCTTCTGACCACCTTATTGTCTCCTCAACCATAAAAGGTGAACTTGAAACTCAGGACCTTGCCTTGTCACCAGAAACATCCAAGCTTGGATCAGTCTTTCTAAGACCAGATACTTGCTCTCTGAACTATTAGAGACTTGTCACATACACACAGGTAGAACAGGATTATTTCTATCTACCTGGGGACTTGGAGTCTTTCACATTGCTCCTGTTAAAACTCTCACAACAGCAAAACTTTACCTACAAAGGGTTCAAGCTATGACACTCCCAACTTCCACAAACCTCCTCAGCTCTTGTGAGTCACATGCAGCCAATTCCAGGTATTGGAAACATGGTTGTGAGGATGAAACTGACTTTGGGGCTCCCCTTGGATATGGTCTTCCAGACTTACCAAAAGGCCATTAAGAGGAAGGTTTACCCCACCTCAGGGAAACCCGAGGCAGTACTTGCAGTCAAGGGCTGGCCATGGCTTCTGAGCTACATCCAAAAAGAATTTCATACTGTACCTGGATCTGCTGAAGCCATTTCTGACTGTCCGAGAGCCAGCATGTACCGTTCCTCAACTGCCTCCATTGTGGATCATCAGTAGGGCTGTCAGATTTAGGACATAAAAATACAGGATACCCAGTTAAACTTGAACTTCACATGAATAATAAGTCATTATTTTTAGTATAAGTAGATCCTATGAACTATTTGGGGCATACTTATCTTCAAAATGTACTCGTTGTTTTTCAAACATTCATATTTAACTAAACAGTCTATATTTTATCTGTCAACCCTACTCAGCAGAAATGATGGAGGCTCATAGAGATCCAGGAGACGCCTCAGCGCCTCCTCAGCTTTTATTTCTACGTCCTGGACAGCGAGCACGAACCTTCCACTCCCAGTCAGTGGCTAGAATGGAGGATATTCTCTGTTTTAGAGCTTTTTCTACTTGTCATTGTTATTATCTTCCTTATTTTAAAGAGATGTTTATTTTTTCCCAATCTTAATAGCTCATCCAAAAGTATTTCAAAGTTCATTAGAGAAGGGAAAAACAATATGGTTCTGAAAAGTGAAGGAAACCGCCTGGTGTTTAGTAAAGAAGTAGTAGGGAGACTGAAAAAGCCAAACTTAATAAGCAGATCTCTCCAAGGGTATTTTCAGAGCTTGATACACTCCCACACCCTGAAAATATTATTACATCAAGAATGTAGAACTGCTAACCAAATGTAAGGCTCCCATATGATTCTATCAAACTGAGGATGCTTCTTTACTAAGCAGTGAGCACACTTGCTGTCCCAGGGACCTTGGCAGTTGCAACGTAGGGCTCTTCCCTTTGGGATGGAAACAGCAAGTTTTCCTGTGGTCTACACGCTGGCCCCAAAAATACTACACTCCCAATACTTGTCAACTTTAAGTATTTTTCTACATATCTCCATTTTTCTGTTACTATTTGGACTACATCCTAGACTTGACACTACATAAATTGCATTCAAGAAGCTATTTTTAAAAGTTGGTAGGAAACCTTAAATCTATGGCTTGCAGTCCCTGGCTTACTTTCATCCAGGTGCATAAGGGTTTTCAAAAGTAGTCAGGTTAGTTACCCTGTATCACAGCCCCACGCTTGTGTCACAGATATAAAAATGGAACATGATATTTAAGGTTTTAGTTGCCAAATCATCAAGCCTCCCAGACAGAGGCAATAGAGCAAAATGATTACAGAGGCATGGATTTTGATTTGCTCCAGTGTCTTGGGCAAGTCACTTGGCCTCTGTATTTATTTGTACTTATCTGCACTTATCTGTCACTTGGGGGTCATAATTGTACCTGGTCCATGGGTACGCTGTACAAATGATCTGTAAAGTAGTTACAAGAAACCGACACAGAGTAAGCACTCCACAGACATTGGCTATTAGCTATTGGAAATATTTCTCCGTGAAACAGATGACATTATCCGTGGATGACTCGGTGGGAGACAGTGAATCACAGAATCACAGCATGTTGAAAGTGACCTAGTTCACACTCTAATGTGAAAAGAAGAAAAGTGTGCATGGGTAGAAAATGTCTGAAACTTTACACAACAAAGAGTTCATCATGTTAACTTGGAGGATTAGAATAAATCAGGAAAGGAGGAAAGAAAAACTTGAGTGTAATTCAATTTCTCTATCATTTGTGTTTCTACACTGAGACTCTGAATACACTGGAAGTGCAATTTTTTTTAATGTGGCGGGATAAAGGTTTTCAAGTTTTCCTGATCCATCCGTATTATTATCTCAGAATTGCTGGCATTTCTTGCCATCTTTGGATCTACACCCATGTGAGTCAGTGGGCCATTCTGGATGGAGGAGATAATAGAGCAGAAGTGAAGTGAGAGAAAAGGAGAGACAAGATTTTCTCTTTTCTCTTCAAAGAGGAAAGGTCTTTGGAATGGGAACAACTCACAACCAAACTTTGGGGAAAGGATGTGATGGAAAATGAGACAAACATCCTACCCCTGTGATGAGAAGGATTCCCTGGGCTGGATGGAGGGAGGTCACAGGTGGCTGGACAAGGAAACCAACTAGGGAGAAACACACACAAGTGCAGAGCAAACACCCTGAGGCCACTCAGCCTGACTCCATGCAAACATGTGTCCAGCAGACAGCCCTTCACCTGTGGCTCCCCAGCAAGACAGGTACCTCGGGGGTGCCAACTCATTCTGAGTCCATTATGCCTGGCCATGCATAAACCGCTGTCTAACGTGTGAGGAATAAACTCTCAATGTTTATGAGGAAATTGGGGAAGGAGATTGAAAGGTTACTTAAACGAAAAAAAAAAAAGAAGTTCAGGAAGGCAAGATGGTAGAGAGACAAGAAAAAGACCTTAAAAGATAGAAAAGATTTGCCAAAGAAGAGAAAGCAAAAGAAATGATTCCGAATGGGTTAACCTGCAGCTAGGAAGTTAAGGAAGATTATTGATGGGTGAAGACTATGGAATAAAGTGAATAAAATTTCTCAGAAGTTGCTGAGAATATGGTAAGCAGCATGATTATCAAATTATGAATTGGCTGCAATGGCATTCTAGGGGGACACTAGGAAGGGGAAGCAAATGTTCCTGAGATGACAGTAGCAGGTGGAAAGTTGTTTCAGGGGAAGATCATTCTTGCAGAGGGTGTATCAGAGGAGGGCAAGTGTGAGCAAGCAAGGAAATACTAAGTGTATACGGTTCCTTCACTGAGTGCACCCAGCCCCGCGGTCAGCCTTGAGAACAAGCAGGACTTCAGGTACTGGAGCTACATTTCAGTCATCAAGACTTGAGAAGACACCCTTAACTCAGGTCTTCTCTTCAAACTCCATCTTTCCTTCTTGACCTTCATTTGGCCTCTTCCCTTACCCTCCAGCTGTGGACTGAGGCCACAGAGCAAGATGGGTCACTAGTGTCCTCCATCCCCTGGCGACTGTGGTTCACATCACTGGAGTACCAAAGGCAATAACCAAGTAACAGACACAAGAGTGTATGAAGAAGAAGAGATTCTGATAAGGCTTTCTGTGACAGTGTGGGCCAAGTCGGCTCTATATGGCTGGTATCACGTGAATTATGAGCAGCCTTAGGGGAGAAGTTCTCAGAAGGCAGAGCCTGGCTCTCGAGAGGCTCTGCGTGCTCACAGCCCACTCCAAGACCTCAGTTACAGCTTCGGCCCCCAATATCTCTCCCTCTGCCTGCTCACAGTTTTTGAAGTCTTCTTTCCTCCACATTTCTCTTGAGAGGTGGAGGAGGAAGATGAGCTTCAGGCCAGCTCAGACTCCCCTGGGATCCCAGCAGGATGCCTATCATTAACCTCCCACCTTCTAGGAAGCTCCTAAGATCTTCACATTTGGGGCAGTTCTCATTTCAGCTGTGCTTCAAATTGCTGGCTGGAGACGGCCTGTTGGAAGGTGGCTAAAAGCAAGTAGCAATCCTTCGGGCAGCCTGGCCCTTCTCGACTGTCAGTCATCTTCAGGGATATTCTAGGAAATGTTGTTTGTTCTAGAGAAGGGAGGGAAACAATCCAATTGTCCAATAATGCTTGAATGGAAAATAAATGATGCTATATGCATTTGATCACATAATATCAAGCAGTCAAAAATCAAAGACCTAGATCTATATGGATTCACGTGGAGAAATCTTGAAAACATAATATTGATTGAAAGAAAATAAGATAAACAATGTTAGATTGTGATAACAGGTATGTAAGTGTTTAAATATTTAAATCAATTCAACATATTGCTTCTATTTATATAGATGCAAGAAAATAAACTTTATCCAAAGAATACATTATTTACATTTAATATGCTCATTTATCTAGGAGACCCAAAAGAACCCACAGATAAACTAGCAGGAACTAATAAGACGGTTCAACAAGGCACACACATACAAGATCAATAAATTTTAAAAGTCAATCAGGCTCCTCTACACTGGCGATAACAAATTAGAAACTATAAAAGAAAATAAGAAAAAAAGAAGATCTAAAAATTGTCACAAGAGCTGTATAAATTATTTAGAGCTAAGCATACGTAGAAGGCAATATAACTAACGAACTGAGTACGAACAGTTAAACTCCGCCCAACCCAAGGTTAGGAAAAGACTGTTGTTACTTTATGAGAACAGACCCTCTTCTTAAGGAGCAGATCAGTAAGTGAGAGTGAATCAAAGAAACACAGCATTTGAAAAGTCAGCTAGTCCAAGCCTCTTGATCGCACATACAGAAGCTGAAGCCCAGATAGGTTGAGTTACTTGCTAAAGGGCCCAATGTCCTGACTCAAGGACTAGCATTTTTCACTCAGTCGCAAGACACAATCAAATGCAGTACCTTGGAAAGAGATGGGGAAAAAATGAAGAAATCAATTATATAGTTCCTCATCTTTAAGTACAGAAATAGCCGTGACAAAATTACACGTATTGAGGGAAAATTGAAGTGCAGAGTTTAAAATGTCAATAATCCACAGGGAAACTGGAGACCATTTAAAACATTCATATTAAATCTCTCTAGAAAAGACATTAAAAGATCTCCAATCAAAATGTGAATTTTATAATAGACATGGTATGATACAATTTATAATAGATATGGTAGGAACCTTTCCCTTTCACGGGAAAGCTTCGGCTGGGAAAAAGGAATTGTTCTTGAAAATGGGGCCTGTGCTATTGCAGACACTGTGCTCAACCTAGGTCCACCGAATGCTCTGATGTCATCACTGAGGTCACAGAATTCCACTGTGAGCCTGGCAACCTTGCAAACATAACAGCCCTGGTGAGCACTAGGCACTACTGCTGGTTCACCAAGTGGTACAAGTTTTTCAGCCATTTAGGAGACTTGACTATTTTTGTTTGTATTGAATCATTTCAACGGATTGCCCAAGAGCCAAGAAGGGCCAACCTGTAGGGAAGAGGAGGAGTTGGACATCTCTTGAGGCATCTTCTAAGGGAGACTTCTAGTTGGTACGATGGAACGGCGACAAAAGAGGAAACATCTGGAAAATGAAGAGTCCCAGGAAACTGCCGAGAACGGAGGAGGTATGTGGGGGGCAACTTGTCTGGGGCACATGGGTTTCTGCCAAACTGAAGCTTCTCTAGGAAGCGGGGGACTGAGAACGTGTCACCTGTGAAGCAGGGAGCGAGAGACCTTGTCTCACTGATGCTGCCGTATCAATCCGGAGGGACCCTGTGGTGTGAGACGGCACAGAACGGCCAGATGCCCACTGGGAGATGGGAGGTCAGCTCCGCTGGTCTGAGGACTCTCTCCTGGGGCAGCCGGGCCTGGAGCTTTGTCGGACTCACAGCAGGCTGCATCCTGCTTGCACAGACCTAGAGGTGCAGCTTTTCTCAGTCCCCGATTTCTCTCTTATGCTCTTGGATCTTTCCTAGGGGTCATGAGGTGGGGGATGTGAAGGATGCAAGGATGCTGAGAGAGACCCATGAGTTGCTTGGCCTCTTTTACCAAAGTGGAAAGAGAAGCCCCATGAGTTGAAGGCCCTGTTGAAAAATATCTTGACAAGTGGAATGCACTTTGAAAGAAGATTGTTTGTCTAGGGATGGTGTCATATTGAAAGCAAGGAGGTTTTATTCCTTCAACAGGAAGAATTTCCCAAAGGAGATCAAGGGAAGGGAAGGGTTTTCCAGAAACTGAGACCGCGTGAGCGGGGGTGAGAAATGGCCTCAGGGTCCTGCGGGGAGCTCTGAGAGCCACGGGCCACGTGGTGCCTGCGTGCATTAAATGTAGGCGAGTAGCTTGCCCTGGGAGAGGGGTGGTCACCCCAGAGCTCCAGCTAGAGGCCTCTGCCCCAGATTAGAGCCCAGTAGCTCCTACCAGGCCCAGGGCCCTGGAGACTGTAGGATGGGCCCTGGGAATGGAGCTCTAGACAGCAGGCAGATTTCCAGGCAGTGGCTGGGACAGGCTGGGGAAGGCAATGACTGCCCCTGACCATTCAGAATATTTTGCCCTATGTTCCTGTGTGTGTGTGTGTGTGAGTGTGTGTGTGTGTGTGTGTGTGTGTGTGTGTGTGGTAGTGCAGAGAAGAGCGAGATGAATGGGGGTAGAGTGCTTACCAGATATAAAGTCTGCGTGGTAAAGTTCTTGTCACCCTGCCTGTACCTGGCTGACACTCGGTGTACGTAAGAGTGTATACAGAATTCTTGTTAGGGTTGTTTTATGAGACAGTAACTCATACACCCATGTACACTCTGATGCAGCAAAAATATCACACACCCCACATATAACTTCCTTAGTAAACCACACACAGCACATGGAGGTATATACACGCATCCCTCCTATACTACGTTCTCATACAACCCACCTGTATCACAATCCTCTCCTCCAACACCAAACGCTGGAGATGAGATATGTATATAGACACACACACTATATATATAGGACACACACACACACACACACACACACACTATATACATGTATCTCCTCAACTCTTGCACAAACACAACTAACTTCAGCCATCTCTAAATACCTCTATAAGAACCAGTCACGTGTCATACACACCACACTTATAACACATTCTTGAGTAATGCCAGACCCGCTTTGTACAAACCACAGTAAACCACAGTCTCAGTAACCCATGTCAGGATTGCCAGAGAAAATATGGGCTATCCAGTTCAATTTGAATTCCAGATAAACAACAAGTAATTTTTCAGTATCCGTATGTCCCACATATTGTATGGGCTATACTTACACTAAAACTAAGTCAGGCCAAATACTGCATGGGAATACTTACACTAAAAGATTATTCTGGGTTTATCTGAAACTGAAATTTAACTGGGTGCCTTGTATTCTTGTTCGCTAAGTCTGGCAACCCTTATATACTTACCACCAGCTGATGTATTATATATTTATTGTAGTTTTGTTTAGTGTGTGTCTTCCCCTACTAGAATGTGCAGCGTTACCAAAGACTACAACAATGGAAGAGTGCCGGATACACAGGAGTAGCTGCTTACTGAATCTTGGTGAATGAATGAATGAACACACACCATAAATACAAGCCACACCATGTAATGAGGAAACGTTACATGTCCCAGAATTCCTGACTTGTGAACAGAAACCATGCACACAAAGGCCACAGACACAGATAGACACGTCTGCACTGTGCTCCCCATGCCAACCCCACACTTACCACAGACTTAACTGATACACATCACTCACTCTTCCCACACACTCACAGTCACCACCGAGGCCTACATTACCAACTAGACAGTGAGAGAATAAGTATTGATTGGAATTAAATCCTGGAGGATCCACTGGGAACCACACTCTCAACTGTGTGTATTCACTGCACCTGACACGTGTCACACACTCAGTAAATATTTGTGGACAGAGGACTGATGAACCCACCCTGAGCCTTTCATTCCTCCCTCAGGAATCTCGAAGTCACAAGAGGATCCCCCTCGGCTTGGATCCACTGTGGTGGCCCAAGGCTGCAGCCCAGGGGCAGTGGAGGTCTCCTCTGCCTCTAAATACTTCTTCTGTACTTCTACTCTGCGCAAACTCAGCTACGCTGGTAAGGGCGTGGGGCTCCTCAGGTGACGGGGTGCTTGGCTGTGAAGCAGGAGGCACACAGATCCCAGGGAGGCTGAGAGGAAATCCAGGGTCATCAGAGGTGATGAGGGCTCTGTGGAGGAGCCTGGGCAGGATGGCTGAGCTGTTCCGAGGGCGTGGATGCCAGCTGAGTCTGGGGGTGTGTGTGTGAATACTGCTACTACCATGGTGGGGAAGTCAAGGATCAGGGGCCGGAAAGGTCTGGGCTTGAGGTGGAGGGAAGAGGGACCAGATTAAGCATCTTCAGAGGAAAATGTAGGCTTTGTCTTTGCCTTTGCTTCCAGAGAAGGACAGAGTTCTGCATCATACACCTCCAGCCTGAGAGCAGGACCATCCAGCTCAGGTGCACACAGCTCACACATACACGCGCCCTCCAGGCACAGCCCTTCTCAGTGCACATCAACCCCAAGCACGTGCTCCACAGTACTCTCCTGCACCACAGCCCCATTCCACAAGGAATGCACCACCGATATTCCCAAACTCACACTCCTCATCGTACACGCATCCAGCCGCATCCCTCACATACTACAGCCCTCACCACCATACTCCACACCCCTGTATACAGACACCGCTCCAGTATACACCCCCACGCACATGAAAAGCCCACAGATGACACCACATACACCACTCCGTCCTACGGCCAACGGACACCAAGCTCACAACATTGCTATGTCGTGCCAATGTCCCTCTCTCGTCTACCACACCTGCTCCCTCAGCTTCCGGCATGGCCCATGCATGTTATTATGATTTTAATTTCCTTTTTCAGGAATCCGGAGATTTCATCGAGACACTGCCCAGCCTAGACCACCCCTAGCCCAGGATCAGGAAGAAGGAGAGACCGCTTCCCCATCACACTGTGTCTCCTCCTCACCCTCTTCACCCTGTAAGAACTATCTGCACCCAGACAAAGAGGAAAGGGGCATGAAAATATACTACATGCAGGTACAAGTGAACAAGGGTGTCGCTGTCTCCTGGAAGACAAAGAAACCCTGGGAGTTGCCTGAAAAGCAGCTGAGGATAGAAGAAGTGACCCTTCCTGAGGATGTGTGCGCAGTAGCCACTGACCCCTCTTCTGATGTGTCCACCGAAAGCCTCCTGTCTGACAGTGAGCCCACTGGGGAGGAGAAAGAGTATGAGGAAAGGGCAGAGCCAGGCAGCCCATCAGGGCCACCTGCCGTCGAGGAGAGACCCAGCGCCAAGACAGCGGACTGGATGCTGACCATGGAGACCGGCTTCAGGTGCATGGCCTGCTGCCGGGTCTTCCCCACCTTGGAGATCCTCCAGCAGCACATGAAGGGCGGCGTCCTGCAGGGCTTCAGCTGCCGTGCCTTTCATCTCACCATGGCCCAGCGGATGGGCAATGTGGAATCCGAGAGCACCCCTGAGGAAGAGGACGAGGAGGAGGAGGAGGAGAACGAGGAGGAGGAGGAGGAGGAGGAGGAGGAGGAGAAGGAGGTAGAGAAGCAAGAAGAAAAGGAGAATGAGGGAGAGCAGCCCACGGGGGAAGGCCCCAGCCCAAAGAGACCCCGCAGGCAGGGTCTTTTCTCTCCTTTGAGTTCCAAACAGCAACTGAGATTCATGGGACAGAAGATCCTGGAAGACGGTGTGGCCGTCCCTTGGAAGAGGTAAGGCTTGAGGCTGGCAGTCTTCTGAGCCTATGTCACGAGGGCCCAGAGGAGTCTAAGGGAAGGGGCCGCACACATGTGCTGGTTTACCTAATGGCTCTGCAGTTGCATCAAATGGGACACACCCAGCACTAACAAAGGCATTGACCTCTGTTGACGTAAACAAGAAGGTGGAGCCTTTTCCTAGGAGTTTTCTCAGGGTCTGCACGATGGACCTCAACTCTTAGAGGACGTACTGCCAGCAGCTCCTTCTCAGCAGAGAGAGCCAGGAGTGGTCTCAAGAGAGGACAGGGGCCCTTGCAGGACCAGAACTTTGAGGTCTGAGAGCCTTGGGCCTGAGCCGAGATCTCACCCGGACCACTGGACCTAGCCTTCTGTGACAAAGGGGAATATGAAAGAGAGTCACGTGGAAATGAGGTTCCCCGAGATATGGAAATGTTCCAGAACCTTCGTTGCGTGGTAGTTGATCTGGAGCCAAGCTCACTGTGGTGTGTGTGGCTCTGAGCATTAAGGCAATGCTGGAGGGTAACCCTGACCAGCAGAGCTTGGAGTGCTTCTTGTCTCTTCCTGTTCTACCTCATTTGTTTTATCCCTTCCAGGGAGAAGAAAGGACCCTCGGGAGAGTAGCAGACAGAATGCCGTGGTCTGAAGGAGGATGAAGAGACCGGCACTCAGTCTAACATCATATGACAATAGAAGCGTCCTATGCAATAAAGGGCATTTTCCAAACCTTTCCTGGAGCTTTTATTTAATGACATTTTTCTATCTATGCATCTATCTGTCATCTACATCTGTATCTTTCAAGGTTTGTGAACAAGCTTTCACATAAGCACTAGAGACGTCCGCCAGCATTTTCCAGAAGAGGCCTGCAAATTGCTGGGGACTCCTCACAAATAGGGAACGGCCACAACCCCTGCCACACAGACTATGCGCGTGGCCCTCCTGACGTACTCCCACTCTCTCTCTGAATTTCCCAACGTCTGAGATGAGGGTGCTGACTGGAGGCAATGATCACGTGCAGGCTGAATCTTCTCCAGATTCTGATTCTCTTCCTGGGCATATCGTCCTTAAGCACAGTCTCCATGTCCCTGGCCACACTGATCTCTCTCCTTCAGTCCTTCCCTCCCTCCCTCTCCTGCCTCCCAGTGCAGAGAATACTTTTTTGCATTTGAGACGACATTTATTTTTGGTTCACAGAATTCTCACCTGTTCTACTGTGGCCTCCGTTGTGAACATTCCAAAGCTGAGACTTTTCTGTTTTTCTCCCTCATTTCTGCTGAGTCTTTACCTTCCTAATGCAGTGAACTCACAGTGCCTAGCTGACTGGATGGGGAAAAAAATCCAGGGAGCAAAGAGAAATAATAAAAGAATATATCAGTTAATTTTTCATAGTGTTATCCAACTACATATTTTTAAAATTTTGGAATAATATTAGGAATCTTCTCTTTATAAAAAACTGAATTATCGGGCTTCCCTGGTGGAGCAGTGGTTAAGAATATGCCTGCGAATGCAGGGGTCATGGGTTCGAGCCCTGGTCTGGGAAGATCCCACGTGCCACGGAGTAACTAAGCCCGCGTGCCACAACTACTGAGCCTGCGCTCTAGAGCCATTGTGCCACATCAACCGAGCCCACGTGCCACAACTACGGAAGCCTGCGTGCCTAGAGACCATGCTCCGCAACAAGAGAAGCCACTGCAATGAGAAGCCCGTGCACCACAGCCAAGAGGAGCCCCTGCTCACTGAAACTAGAGAACGCCCGCTAGCAGCAACAAAGACCCAATGCAGCCCCAAATAAATTAATTAATTTTTAAAAATTGAATTAGTTTCAAGGGTACAATGTATAAAAGTACAATAAAAGCCCCCCTTCATAACCCCCCAACCCCACTCTCAAGATGGAATCGATATGCTGTGATACAATTTATAGTCGTAGTACTACTCCTCCTCCCACCACATCCGAAATCCTCTGAGCCAGGTGCAGCAGCTTCCTTTCACAATGCTAGGACCCGCCACAAGACACATGATAATCCCTTTGGACATTTCAAGGAGCGGCACCAAGGGAACAGTACCGGGGAAATGCCACTGACAGCTCAGGATATCCATGGCATTTCTAGAGCCTCGGCACTGCTCTCGCTCTGGGAATGAAGGTCCAAAAAGCACATCGGAGAATGTTCATAGTTGTAAACAAGCTCCACCTTTGAAACACAATCTACATAGAACCACATATACAAGCCTGCACGATGGATGAAGCCAAGGTCTCCTCCATGATTTCCCTTCTGACCACCTTATTGTCTCCTCAACCATAAAAGGTGAACTTGAAACTCAGGACCTTGCCTTGTCACCAGAAACATCCAAGCTTGGATCAGTCTTTCTAAGACCAGATACTTGCTCTCTGAACTATTAGAGACTTGTCACATACACACAGGTAGAACAGGATTATTTCTATCTACCTGGGGACTTGGAGTCTTTCACATTGCTCCTGTTAAAACTCTCACAACAGCAAAACTTTACCTACAAAGGGTTCAAGCTATGACACTCCCAACTTCCACAAACCTCCTCAGCTCTTGTGAGTCACATGCAGCCAATTCCAGGAATTGGAAACATGGTTGTGAGGATGAAACTGACTTTGGGGCTCCCCTTGGATATGGTCTTCCAGACTTACCAAAAGGCCATTAAGAGGAAGGTTTACCCCACCTCAGGGAAACCCGAGGCAGTACTTGCAGTCAAGGGCTGGCCATGGCTTCTGAGCTACATCCAAAAAGAATTTCATACTGTACCTGGATCTGCTGAAGCCATTTCTGACTGTCCGAGAGCCAGCATGTACCGTTCCTCAACTGCCTCCATTGTGGATCATCAGTAGGGCTGTCAGATTTAGGACATAAAAATACAGGATACCCAGTTAAACTTGAACTTCACATGAATAATAAGTCATTATTTTTAGTATAAGTAGATCCTATGAACTATTTGGGGCATACCTATCTTCAAAATGTACTCGTTGTTTTTCAAACATTCATATTTAACTAAACAGTTTATATTTTATCTGTCAACCCTACTCAGCAGAAATGATGGAGGCTCATAGAGATCCAGGAGACGCCTCAGCGCCTCCTCAGCTTTTATTTCTACGTCCTGGACAGCGAGCACGAACCTTCCACTCCCAGTCAGTGGCTAGAATGGAGGATATTCTCTGTTTTAGAGCTTTTTCTACTTGTCATTGTTATTATCTTCCTTATGTTAAAGAGATGTTTATTTTTTCCCAATCTTAATAGCTCATCCAAAAGTATTTCAAAGTTCATTAGAGAAGGGAAAAACAATATGGTTCTGAAAAGTGAAGGAAACCGCCTGGTGTTTAGTAAAGAAGTAGTAGGGAGACTGAAAAAGCCAAACTTAATAAGCAGATCTCTCCAAGGGTATTTTCAGAGCTTGATACCCTCCCACACCCTGAAAATATTATTACATCAAGAATGTAGAACTGCTAACCAAATGTAAGGCTCCCATATGATTCTATCAAACTGAGGATGCTTCTTTACTAAGCAGTGAGCACACTTGCTGTCCCAGGGACCTTGGCAGTTGCAACGTAGGGCTCTTCCCTTTGGGATGGAAACAGCAAGTTTTCCTGTGGTCTACACGCTGGCCCCAAAAATACTACACTCCCAATACTTGTCAACTTTAAGTATTTTTCTACATATCTCCATTTTTCTGTTACTATTTGGACTACATCCTAGACTTGACACTACATAAATTGCATTCAAGAAGCTATTTTTAAAAGTTGGTAGGAAACCTTAAATCTATGGCTTGCAGTCCCTGGCTTACTTTCATCCAGGTGCATAAGGGTTTTCAAAAGTAGTCAGGTTAGTTACCCTGTATCACAGCCCCACGCTTGTGTCACAGATATAAAAATGGAACATGATATTTAAGGTTTTAGTTGCCAAATCATCAAGCCTCCCAGACAGAGGCAATAGAGCAAAATGATTACAGAGGCATGGATTTTGATTTGCTCCAGTGTCTTGGGCAAGTCACTTGGCCTCTGTATTTATTTGTACTTATCTGCACTTATCTGTCACTTGGGGGTCATAATTGTACCTGGTCCATGGGTACGCTGTACAAATGATCTGTAAAGTAGTTACAAGAAACCGACACAGAGTAAGCACTCCACAGACATTGGCTATTAGCTATTGAAAATATTTCTCCGTGAAACAGATGACATTATCCGTGGATGACTCGGTGGGAGACAGTGAATCACAGAATCACAGCATGTTGAAAGTGACCTAGTTCACACTCTAATGTGAAAAGAAGAAAAGTGTGCATGGGTAGAAAATGTCTGAAACTTTACACAACAAAGAGTTCATCATGTTAACTTGGAGGATTAGAATAAATCAGGAAAGGAGGAAAGAAAAACTTGAGTGTAATTCAATTTCTCTATCATTTGTGTTTCTACACTGAGACTCTGAATACACTGGAAGTGCAATTTTTTTTAATGTGGCGGGATAAAGGTTTTCAAGTTTTCCTGATCCATCCGTATTATTATCTCAGAATTGCTGGCATTTCTTGCCATCTTTGGATCTACACCCATGTGAGTCAGTGGGCCATTCTGGACGGAGGAGATCATAGAGCAGAAGTGAAGTGAGAGAAAAGGAGAGACAAGATTTTCTCTTTTCTCTTCAAAGAGGAAAGGTCTTTGGAATGGGAACAACTCACAACCAAACTTTGGGGAAAGGATGTGATGGAAAATGAGACAAACATCCTACCCCTGTGATGAGAAGGATTCCCTGGGCTGGATGGAGGGAGGTCACAGGTGGCTGGACAAGGAAACCAACTAGGGAGAAACACACACAAGTGCAGAGCAAACACCCTGAGGCCACTCAGCCTGACTCCATGCAAACATGTGTCCAGCAGACAGCCCTTCACCTGTGGCTCCCCAGCAAGACAGGTACCTCGGGGGTGCCAACTCATTCTGAGTCCATTATGCCTGGCCATTCATAAACCGCTGTCTAACGTGTGAGGAATAAACTCTCAATGTTTATGAGGAAATTGCGGAAGGAGATTGAAAGGTTACGTAAACGAAAAAAAAAAGAAGTTCAGGAAGGCAAGATGGTAGAGAGACAAGAAAAAGACCTTAAAAGATAGAAAGGATTTGCCAAAGAAGAGAAAGCAAAAGAAATGATTCCGAATGGGTTAACCTGCAGCTAGGAAGTTAAGGAAGATTATTGATGGGTGAAGACTATGGAATAAAGTGAATAAAATTTCTCAGAAGTTGCTGAGAATCTGGTAAGCAGCATGATTATCAAATTATGAATTGGCTGCAATGGCATTCTAGGGGGACACTAGGAAGGTGAAGCAAATGTTCCTGAGATGACAGTAGCAGGTGGAAAGTTGTTTCAGGGGAAGATCAGTCTTGCAGAGGGTGTATCAGAGGAGGGCAAGTGTGAGCAAGCAAGGAAATACTAAGTGTATACGGTTCCTTCACTGAGTGCACCCAGCCCCGCGGTCAGCCTTGAGAACAAGCAGGACTTCAGGTACTGGAGCTACATTTCAGTCATCAAGACTTGAGAAGACACCCTTAACTCAGGTCTTCTCTTCAAACTCCATCTTTCCTTCTTGACCTTCATTTGGCCTCTTCCCTTACCCTCCAGCTGTGGACTGAGGCCACAGAGCAAGATGGGTCACTAGTGTCCTCCATCCCCTGGCGACTGTGGTTCACATCAGTGGAGTACCAAAGGCAATAACCAAGTAACAGACACAAGAGTGTATGAAGAAGAAGAGATTCTGATAAGGCTTTCTGTGACAGTGTGGGCCAAGTCGGCTCTATATGGCTGGTATCACGTGAATTATGAGCAGCCTTAGGGGAGAAGTCCTCAGAAGGCAGAGCCTGGCTCTCGAGAGGCTCTGCGTGCTCACAGCCCACTCCAAGACCTCAGTTACAGCTTCGGCCCCCAATATCTCTCCCTCTGCCTGCTCACAGTTTTTGAAGTCTTCTTTCCTCCACATTTCTCTTGAGAGGTGGAGGAGGAAGATGAGCTTCAGGCCAGCTCAGACTCCCCTGGGATCCCAGCAGGATGCCTATCATTAACCTCCCACCTTCTAGGAAGCTCCTAAGATCTTCACATTTGGGGCAGTTCTCATTTCAGCTGTGTTTCAAATTGCTGGCTGGAGACGGCCTGTTGGAAGGTGGCTAAAAGCAAGTAGCAATCCTTCGGGCAGCCTGGCCCTTCTCGACTGTCAGACATCTTCAGGGATATTCTAGGAAATGTTGTTTGTTCTAGAGAAGGGAGGGAAACAATCCAATTGTCCAATAATGCTTGAATGGAAAATAAATGATGCTATATGCATGTGATCACATAATATCAAACAGTCAAAAATCAAAGACCTAGATCTATATGGATTCACGTGGATAAATCTTGAAAACATAATATTGATTGAAAGAAAATAAGATAAACAACGTTAGATTGTGATAACAGGTATGTAAGTGTTTAAATATTTAAGTCAATTCAACATATTGCTTCTATATATAGAGATGCAAGAAAATAAACTTTATCCAAAGAACACATTATTTACATTTAATATGCTCATTTATCTAGGAGACCCAAAAGAACCCACAGATAAACTAGCAGGAACTAATAAGACGGTTCAACAAGGCACACACATACAAGATCAATAAATTTTAAAAGTCAATCAGGCTCCTCTACACTGGCGATAACAAATTAGAAACTATAAAAGAAAATAAGAAAAAAAGAAGATCTAAAAATTGTCACAAGAGCTGTATAAATTATTTAGAGCTAAGCATACGTAGAAGGCAATATAACTAACAAACTGAGTACGAACAGTTAAACTCCGCCCATCCCAAGGTTAGGAAAAGACTGTTGTTACTTTATGAGAACAGACCCTCTTCTTAAGGAGCAGATCAGTAAGTGAGAGTGAATCAAAGAAACACAGCATTTGAAAAGTCAGCTAGTCCAAGCCTCTTGATCGCACATACAGAAGCTGAAGCCCAGATAGGTTGAGTTACTTGCTAAAGGGCCCAATGTCCTGACTCAAGGACTAGCATTTTTCACTCAGTCGCAAGACACAATCAAATGCAGTACCTTGGAAAGAGATGGGGAAAAAATGAAGAAATCAATTATATAGTTCCTCATCTTTAAGTACAGAAATAGCCGTGACAAAATTACACGTATTGAGGGAAAATTGAAGTGCAGAGTTTAAAATGTCAATAATCCACAGGGAAACTGGAGACCATTTAAAACATTCATATTAAATCTCTCTAGAAAAGACATTAAAAGATCTCCAATCAAAATGTGAATTTTATAATAGACATGGTATGATACAATTTATAATAGATATGGTAGGAACCTTTCCCTTTCACGGGAAAGCTTCGGCTGGGAAAAAGGAATTGTTCTTGAAAATGGGGCCTGTGCTATTGCAGACACTGTGCTCAACCTAGGTCCACCGAATGCTCTGATGTCATCACTGAGGTCACAGAATTCCACTGTGAGCCTGGCAACCTTGCAAACATAACAGCCCTGGTGAGCACTAGGCACTACTGCTGGTTCACCAAGTGGTACAAGTTTTTCAGCCATTTAGGAGACTTGACTATTTTTGTTTGTATTGAATCATTTCAACGGATTGCCCAAGAGCCAAGAAGGGCCAACCTGTAGGGAAGAGGAGGAGTTGGACATCTCTTGAGGCATCTTCTAAGGGAGACTTCTAGTTGGTACAATGGAACGGCGACAAAAGAGGAAACATCTGGAAAATGAAGAGTCCCAGGAAACTGCCGAGAACGGAGGAGGTATGTGGGGGGCAACTTGTCTGGGGCACATGGGTTTCTGCCAAACTGAAGCTTCTCTAGGAAGCGGGGGACTGAGAACGTGTCACCTGTGAAGCAGGGAGCGAGAGACCTTGTCTCACTGATGCTGCCGTATCTATCCGGAGGGTCCCTGTGGTGTGAGACGGCACAGAACGGCCAGATGCCCCCTGGGAGATGGGTGGTCAGCTCCGCTGGTCTGAGGACTCTCTCCTGGGGCAGCCGGGCCTGGAGCTTTGTCGGACTCACAGCAGGCTGCATCCTGCTTGCACAGACCTAGAGGTGCAGCTTTTCTCAGTCCCCGATTTCTCTCTTATGCTCTTGGATCTTTCGCTGGGGTCATGAGGTGGGGGATGTGAAGGATGCAAGGATGCTGAGAGAGACCCATGAGTTGCTTGGCCTCTTTTACCAAAGTGGAAAGAGAAGCCCCATGAGTTGAAGGCCCTGTTGAAAAATATCTTGACAAGTGGAATGCACTTTGAAAGAAGATTGTTTGTCTAGGGATGGTGTCATATTGAAAGCAAGGAGGTTTTATTCCTTCAACAGGAAGAATTTCCCAAAGGAGATCAAGGGAAGGGAAGGGTTTTCCAGAAACTGAGACCGCGTGAGCGGGGGTGAGAAATGGCCTCAGGGTCCTGCGGGGAGCTCTGAGAGCCACGGGCCACGTGGTGCCTGCGTGCATTAAATGTAGGCGAGTAGCTTGCCCTGGGAGAGG